>NC_135488.1:78219074-79576574 GCF_052094955.1 Ictidomys tridecemlineatus
TATAGCAAGAAAATTACTGTAGCTTCTGCCCTTCAGTGGAAGTAGAGTATTGTCAGTATTGTCGGGATAGTTCAATTTTATCCTTCTAT
The DNA here is from genome assembly GCF_052094955.1 of Ictidomys tridecemlineatus. NCBI lineage: Eukaryota > Metazoa > Chordata > Mammalia > Rodentia > Sciuridae > Ictidomys > Ictidomys tridecemlineatus. The sequence goes on from NC_135488.1 coordinate 78,219,164, forward strand.
TTTTCTAACATATCTGGAAAATATCTCACAGGAAGCTAATGTTAAATATGAGATAGTGGTGGTATTATATAGTATTGAACAGCTCTGTTCCTAGACTTAACAATTCAAAATACAAACGATTTAGTCTTTCTCAACCTTTATAAATAGATTTAAGTGTGTACTGAAACTGGTCTAATAGTGTTAAGTTCCAGTGGGTTGTCCTAAAGTGAAGTTAGTAATTCTACAGATGTGTAATGATTTTGGAAAACAAGATTGGCTTGTTTTTGTAGCATTATGTCACAATTTATGAGATCTGGAATCAGCTATGGATTATTACTTAGCTAAAGGTACAGTGCATACAACCCTGGTTGTTCGGAGATGTTAAAATGTATGATGTGGGTTGCCTTCTCTACAGATGACTGTAAAAAAGACCTTATCCAATTTTCGAAGGACACACCATGACAACTGGCAAGAACACAAACAGCAATTCACTGATGACCAACTGCTTGTTCTCACGGATCTCCTTGTGTCACCATGCTATTATGCATAGGAGGTAAGTCAGCAAAGTTCTGAATTCAAAGATGGTGAAATCCTCAGGCAAATGTCATTCTTTGGTGACTGAGAGGTGGATATTTTTATGTATGTGTTCTTAAATTTTTGCTGACATTCTTATATTTGTTTAGATAAAGTTGGGGAGTATTTGTTTTTAAACATGGCTTTTGGGATTGGGGTTGTAGCTCAGTGTCAGAGCACATAGCTTAGCATTTACAAGGCCCTGGGTTCAGTCCCCAGAACTAAAATAAACATACAAACATGGCTTTTGCTATGGCCACTGGAACTAAGTTCCCAAAGGATTTTCCCTTCATGGCTTATTTTTTTAAACGTTAAGCAGAAAATTGATGTGACTGCTTTTGGACCTTTGTAAATGAGTATTTTTAGTAGCATGGGAAGAGTAAGGTAAAAGAAATCTTGTTTTTTTGCCTCTTGTATGGAGGTATGGATGTTCTAGGTTGCCCTGAGCACTATGGATTCTACAGAGTTGTGAGAATATTTATCTGGATTCTGAAGTATTTATTACTTATTCTTTAGGAAGGAATGGTCCAGAAGCCTTTTATTGGGATAGGAAAAATAAAATATAATTTATTGGGTTTTTAGGGTTGAGTGTCTTGTTACCTAATTGAAATTTTTTCCTTCCTGATACAGATGACTAGTCCTCACTTCAGGCTCTTTTCATCAAAAACTCCAGATCCTCAGGTACCATCTGTGGTGGCTCTCTGCAGATTTAAAACTCTGCCTTTGTTGAGCTCTCATAATTTTGATGATTTCCATGTTTGGTCTCATTAGTCTGTGTCCACAGGTTCTCAGCTGCCATTTGGTTTCTTGATTTGTCCATAGTGTTTCCAGAATATACTTTTTGTTTGAGGCATCTGACAAAGTCACAAAGTCTCAGACTAGAAATTATTACCCAGTACGAACATGGCATCTAAGGCCAGACAGTCTAGGAACTCATTAAGAAAAAAAAAATTCTTTTTTTTTTTGAATGGAGAAAACCCATCATTAATACAAGTCCTGTCATTTCACTCATCTCAAATTATTTTGAGTTTTCCCAAATGGCTGTTGGATGGTAGTAGGGCAGTGGGCCATAAATCTGAAGCCTTGAGAGCCTTGGAGAGCCAGAAGAGGAAAGGAAAAGAGGAGGGCAACTCTTGAACCTTACCGATGACTGATGAATTGCTGGACCAAGTCACAGAAGCAAAGTCTGTTTCCCAGACTGGAGTTTTTGGTGCTGAATAGAGCCAGTTGCTGAAAGAAAAAAAAATGGGGGTTTGTTGAATAAATTTTTGATTGATTGTTGTGTGTGTATACAATGTGTGATTTTGAAAATAAACAGCAACAACAGTAAACATCCTGACTGGTTGGTTTTTACCTATATTCTTTACAAATATTGTTTGACCCACTTTGAAAACTGTTATATTTCACCTAATGGAAGACTGCTGTGTTTGTGGAAAATCTGTGATTTTTTTTCTTTTATTTTCTGCAGAATCGTTGAGACTAATAAGGCTTGGTATTTAATTGACTTGTTTAATATATGTTACATAGATGTAAAAGATTGTATAAACTATAGCGATAGCATTGGCAAGACTTTGTACAGATGCAGCCTTTCACACGACACCATTGTGTAGTTAATTTGTAAAGATTCACATGTAGCTCTTTATTATAGTGATTTGGGGCTTTTGTACCCATTGAATGCCTTTTTTTTTTTTTTAAGTTATTTTCTTCATGTTACAAAAGCTGAAATGTGGGATTTTTTTTAGTTCATTTATCATTAGAATGTCTGAATTTTTATGTAACTTGTGTGTGCATCCCAAATTGCTAACACATGTTTGCCTATAACAGATTTATAGAGTGCAAGATATCTTCTAGATTGAAATAATTCACAAGTTGGTGAATGTCATAACACACCCTGTACAGTCTTCCTTAAAGGAACACCACAACATTTTTTAGTATCTACCTGCTGAATGACTCAATCTAAGCACAGCAGTGGTCCTGGTACAGTATTTAAGTGTCAGCATACACAGGCGTAATCCCTGTATAGAGTAGTGCCAAACTGATTATTTCAATTGTGTAACTAGTTAAAACCCAATAAATGTATTGTTTTTAACACCTGGCTTTTGTCTTCATTAACAGGAGAAGACAGTTCTATAGGCAGTGGCTCTTGTGGATTCCTATTGCCGTCCCAGATTTGGATCTAGAATTCATTCCCTCTGACCAAAATGAATTCAAATTATGCCCTGTATAGTCCAGTAGCTTCTAGCCACATGTTTCTTTACATTTAATCAAATGAGAAATTCATTTTCTCAGTTTCAACTAGGGACATTTTAAGCACTTTTTAGCTACATGGCTAGTGGTTGTTACCACATTGAGTAGCACAGATGAACTTTTCCATCATCACTAAAATTTCTGTTGAATAGCACTAACCTAGAAGATTTTTTTCTCAAATCAATATGCCTGCCTAAGAATCATGAGGGAATTTTGTTAAAATGTAAATTCTTATTGTTTCCACTTCATGGTATCAATGTCTGTAAGACCTTACATTGTATTTTGACCAGTTTAGCTTTTTTAACTTAAAACTATATGAAATTATACTTCAGCAGTGGTTCATAAGTGGAAACTAATTTTAAAAAAGATACTGGGTGCCCTAGTATGTTTCTCAACTAAAATCCCTCTGGAGGGGGCTCAGGCATCATCTTTTTAAAGCTCTGATGATTCAGTTTTGCAGCCGGGATTGAGACCACTGATAAAAACCTTTAAATCTCACTGTAGACTTAAAACAGGGTACCTTAGCCTGAGTAATATGATCCCCAGGTGACTCCAGGTTTGGATGCTGCTTATTATCTTGATATTTTCCCCTGTATTATAATGCAAATTTTCTATCAGTGGCCTCAGGAATGAAAGGAGGAAGGGAAGAATGTGATGGCTGATGTTGTCTAAAGTAGTTCTTAAAATGGGACTGGAAGCAGGCATGGAAAAGAGTGTAGGTTTCTATAAGCTTCATGAGAAGGAAAGGAGAAAACCTCTTAGAGGTTGTAATTTTTTTTTGAGAGAGAGAATGTTTTAATATTTATTTTTTAGTTTTGGGTGGGTACAGCATCTTTGTATGTGGTGCTGAGGATCGAACCTGGGCCGCACACATGCCAGGCAAGCGCACTACCGCTTGAGCCACATCCCCAGCCCCTTAATCTTAGGTTTTGAATACATCCTATGCAAAACAAATTGTGTTTCAGAATTTAGGAGGGAATTTTACTCACCCGACTTTTTGGTACTGGGGATTGAGCTCAGAAGCACTCAACCACTAAGCCACATCCCCAGCCCTATTTTGTATTTTATGTAGAGAAAAGTTTTCACTGAGTTGCTTAGTGTCTCACTGTTGGGAAGGCTGGTTTTGAACTCACAATCCTGCCTAAGCCTCCCTAGCCACTGGGATTACAGGTGGGTGCCACTACTCCTAGCTACTCAACATTTATTTATTTTGGTGGTGGTGCTGGGGATTGAACCCAGGGCCTTTGAATGCAAGGCAAGCACTCATATGAGCTATATCTCCAGCCTACCACCTATTCTTCTTGTTATTGTTGTTTAAATATTTTTAGTTGTAGATGGACATAGTAACTTTATTTGTTTATTTGTATGTGGTGCTGAGGATTGAACCTAGGGCCTCACACATGTGCAAGGCAAGCATCTACCACTGAGCTACAACCCAGTCCCTCACCTGTTCTTTTAATGCAAATGACTAATAATTCAGGTGCCACTGTGTACAGTACATGAGAAAAATGTTTTCGAATATACGAAATACTCAGCATTGCCAAGCTCTTTAATGTTGTTGGTGGTGTTGTACCGGGGAATGAACCCAAAGATTCTTAATCACTGACCTACATCCCCAGTCCTTTTTATTTTGATAACAGGGTCTGTCACTAAGTTGCTGAGCTGAGGCTGGCCTCAAACCTGTGGTCCTCCTGCCTCAGTCTCCTAAATCACTCGGGTTACAGGCGTGCTCTACCACATCTGGCAATTTGGGTGATTAGTGTGGTCAGAGACCAATGAGAATTTTGTTTTATTGGAAATATTTTTTCTTCTTCTACGTAGCCATATTTTTAAGTGCTTTTATGGACTTTTGTCTTAATATATCATGATTGCTTCTGAGTATTCCCCTATTGAACATCAAGGTTGTTTTCTGTTCCAATTGCATTGTGATGCTCATTTCCATACCTCTATACCTTAAACCTTTTGTTGGAGCAATTCCAAGGAGTCAGATTTTTAGGTCAAAATCTAAACATTTAATGGCTTTTATTTGTTTTCTTCAAGTGGACATGTATCAATTTGCATTGTAATTATAGTTTGTATTGGAAGGCTGGTGCCACTGCAGATTGGTAGCCCATTTGTGTTCTAACATTATTATTTGCAGGTTTCCCATTTTTTGACTACTAAGACAGTGTTCTCTCCAGGCTTAGCACACTTCACTTACAGATTTTGTATGTATTCTTATGTTAGGTTTAGCCTTGCTTACAGTTCTGGAACTTTGGTGGGTCTTAATTTCCTCTTTTACATCTTTAGAATGTTTCATAAGATGTGAAACACCCCCCCACCCCATTGAGATCCTTTCTTCCATAGGTGTGACCCATGGCAGCAATCCAACCTGAACCAATTGTAACCTTCTCCTCTCATAAGGCCAAATGTCTAGAAATGAGCTGGCAAGATTTAATTCATTAAGAGGCATGTAACTGATCAGAATATCTTCTCTAAATGCCAGCTCCACTCTAGAAGCTAATGAGTCTTTTTTTTTTTAAGAGTGAGAGAGAGAGAAGGAGAGAGAGAATTTTTAATATTTTTATTTTTTTTTAGTTCTCGGCAGATACAACATCTTTGTTTGTATGTGTTGCTGAGGATAGAACCCTGGCCACACACATGCCAGGCGAGCGCGCTACCGCTTGAGCCACATCCCCAGCAATGGGTCTATTTTTTTTTTTTTTTAAAGAGAGAGAGAGAGAGAACCTTAATATTTATTTTTTAGTTATCGGCGGACACAACATCTTTGTATGTGGTGCTGAGGATCGAACCTGGGCCGCACGCATGCCAGGTGAGTGCACTACCGCTTGAGCAACATCCCCAGCCCCAATGGGTCTTTTTTTTTTTAATTATTTTTTAGTTGTAGTTGTCAATACCTTTATTTATTTATTTATTTATTTATTTATTTATTTATTTGTTGCTGAGGATAGAACCCAGGGCCTTGAATGCGCTAGGTGAGTGCTCTACCTCTGAACCACAACCCCAGCCAGCTAATGGGTCTTTTTGATTTTTTTCCTAGGGCTCAAAGTCACCAATACCAACAACATGTTAGGCTGTTACATTGTATCTTGAGCATAGTGGCACATGCTTGTAATCCCAGCAGCTGGGAGGTTGAGGCAGAAGGATCACAAGTTCAAAGCCAATCTCAGCAACTAGGCCAGGCCATAAGTAATTTAGCCAGACTTTGTCTCAAAATATAAAAAGGACTGGGGCTGGAGCTCAGTGGTTCAGCACACCTGGGTTCACTCCCTTGTACCAAAAGAACAATTACATTGCAAGTGTTTGGGAGAATGAAGCTTTTTTTTTTTTTAATTTATTTTTTATTTTGGGGGTACTAGAAATTGAAATCCAGGGCCCTTTACCACTGAACTACAAACCCAGTGCTTGTTATTTTGAAACTGGGTCATGCTAAATTGCTGAGGCTGGCTTTGAATTTGGGATCCTCCTCCTGAGCAGCTGGATTACAGGTGTGTGCCGCCATACCTGGCTGAAGTGTGGTCTATGTATAAACCATTTGGAACATTTTCTTAAAGTTATTTATAAACAATTCTATTGCATAGTCAACCACTGGACAAAATAACCTACTTTATACATTATTCAGCCCTCTAGTGTGTTCTTAACAAAATAGTACAGGGAATTGGGAAAGAAATTTGCATAAATCAAAATCTTTGGTATTTGTTGGTTATGATCCTTAGAAAAACTGTTAGCCAAAATGGAGATTGCGCTAGCAACATTCCAACTAAGTATTTCCCCTGAATGCAGTAAACGTTCCTGTTTTCTGGTCCCAGGTGAAGGAAAGGGCAAATGGTATCCCTGAGGAGGTTAGAGAAATAGTAAACTCATTATGAATTATTTTGCAAGTTGTGTAGACTTACGAGAATGGGAAGATGGCAGTTTTTTGTTCTTACCAAAATAAGCCTAGCTGGATACATTGCATTGTTGCTTTTAAAGATTTTTTTTTTTACATTTTATGATAGTATTAAACAATAAATATCCCATGATTTCTTATTTATTTCCATGGTTTTTTTCCCCCTAGTTGTTGTTCTTCCCCTTGTTAAGTTTCTTCAGTAAATTCATTGATATCTTGAGAGACTTAGGCAAGTTAGAGTTGGTTTGATTTAAATTCTGTTATAATGACTATAAATTCTATGCCGCCAGCCAGGCATAGTGGCACACCTGTAATCCAAGCGACTCGGGAGGCTGAGGCAAGAGGATCGCAGGTTCGAGGCCAGTCTCAGCAATTTAGCGAGATCCTGTCTCAAAAAATAAAACGGTCAGGGAATGCGTCTTAGTGGTCAAGTGGCCCCGAGTTCCATCCCCTGTACCAAAATAAATTCTATGCCGCAAAGTTTCAAATTGGACACCTCCGCGGATCTTGTCTAGGAAGAAAAAATACTGCAGCATATGGAGAAGCTAGACAGGCTGGCTTGAACGCACAGGGACTTGGGGAGGTGGGCGGCGGGCACGGTAGGAATCCCTGGAACCCTGCTGCACTCCAGTCCGTCCTCTAAGGCGAGCCCCTTGCTCTCCCCCTCCTTCCCACTTCGCTTGCCCCTTTTCTGCGCTCTACTTCAGCCTCTGCCTATGGCGGAATCCAGGCTCCCCCCACGGCAAAACGGCGAGCAGAAAAGGGATTCTGGCTCAGAGTTGGGCGGCGGGAGCGGGCGGCCTCGGGGCACAAGGAGACCCGCGCGGGGGACAGGCGGGGCTCGGCCTGAGTGTCGGACCGAGGGGGTGGCGCCCTCCGCGTCTCCGTGACTGCGCCTCCGCGCCCCCGTCTCGCCGAGGCTCCCAGGATGCGCGGAGGCGGCGGCGATGGCGATGATTCCTCCAGCCCTGCATCATCCAGGGTGCCGGGCGGAGCTGGGGTCCCGGCTGCGAGATGGAGGAGGAGGGGAGGCGCTGCGGCCACCCGGCAGGTGAGAGGTCGCTCTTTGGAGGAGGACGAGCCACCCGGACTGGGGAGGCCAGGCCTCCAGGAGGCCAGGCGGGTGAAGGAGCAGCGCGGCCGTGCTGGGCCAGGCCGAGCCGCCCGGCGCACCTGTGCTGGTGCGGCCTTGGGAAAAGCCTTCTCTCCTGTCCTTCCCAGCTCCCAGGCTCTGCTGGGCCGGTAGAAACCCCAAGCTACTGCAGGTGCCCGGACTTAGCCCTCCTCATTACACCAACCTTCAGCTGATTCTTCTACAAGCGTCTTTGGATAGGCTTAGGCCCTCTTTACCATCATCTCTCCCACAATTCAAGATTCCTCACCCATCTCCTGTCCCTGGTCGGCGCCACCCTCCCCTCTCCCGGGTCTCCCACTCCACTTGTTCTCAGGCTGGGATCCTGCCTCAGCCTTCCCATTATTCCCAGCAAGTGACCCAGATCTGACCTTCCCTACCCCATCAGGTGCTCAGGGCTTCAAAAGGTACTTCATCTGGGTAAAAGAGGCAGAGATTTGAAATGATTCAAATCTAGCCTGAATCTTAGTGACCTTGGGCAAGTTATCTAACCTCCTTGAGGTTTTTCTGATCAATACAAATACAATGAGCATATTAAATTTAGTATGTCTCTGTGAGGGTTAGGTGCTGAAAATACCTGCCTTGAGGGAACTTAAGACATTATGAGAGAGAAAAAAAAAAAAAAACTTAGTTGGAAGAATCCAGATCATGATTTGTAAAGGCAGGTATAAAACACCTTAATGTTTACTAAAAAATTAAAACAGCACACTAGCAAGGATTCTTCATACATTTTAATGAAAAATAATCACCTTGGTGTGATACATTTCAATTTTCTGTCTTACTACTAATTTCTTATGGACTCTCCTCAGTAGTTTAAAAAAAATGCATGTAAATTCATTCTTATTTTGGCTAGTGTGCATACTTAAAACTGTGTCCCAGCTTAAAAATTTTCAGATTCTATGGCTTTAATCACATCTTCCAGGACCTGTTTGTAGTCCCAGGGAGAAAAGAGTAGCTTGGATGCTGGCATTGAAAATAACCTTGGTAACATTTAGGATATTAAACAGATATTGATTTGCTACCCTCCCCAGTTTTGTATTTCTGCCATCATAATTTCGTTCTCATTTTGTGATTTTGGTCTCCTCTTAAAAGTTCTAGGATTAAGTACTAAGACTTTCCCTCCATTTCCTTTATTGCTTCTACAATTCCTCTACCAAAACCTTTTCTTCTGTCTTCTTTTTCACTCTTTTCTCCTCCAAGCCCTTGATTCCTTCTTTTGTTCTAGTTATCCCAGTAAGAGTCATCTGTAATTACTTTATATTGGAACTGTAATCGTTAGGCTTGTCAAAAAGCTATACAGAAGTTTCTATGTATCTAATATAACTATATATAAATATGCATATGCAGATATGTAGCTAGATGTAAAGATAGATGTGTATATTTATGGATGTATTAGAATTTTGTGTTCCAGGAATTTTTCAATTAAGAAGGGATTACAATACCTACTTCATAGGATTATTGTGAGGATGAAATAAAGTTTGATAACTTTTATAAAACTTCTACCATGGAGCCTAGAGTATAATAACCACCCAATAAACTATAGCTACTACCCTTATGACTTGGGGATTCCTCCCTTGATCTCTTTATTCTTTTGTTTAGTATGGTGGTAAAGAATGTGGGACTTGTGGCACAAGTGTGTAATCTCAGCACTCAGGAGGCTGAAGCAGGAGAATCCCAAGTTCAAGGTCAGTCTCTGCAACTTAGTGAGACCCTGTCTTGAAATGAAAAAAAGGACTGGGGATGTAACTCAGTAATTAAGCACCCCTAGGTTCAGTGTTGATACTGAAAAAAAAAAAAGGGCTGGAGATATAGTTCAGTTGGTAGAGTACTTGCCTCACATGTACAAGGCCCTGGGGTTCAATCCCCAGCACCACAAAAAAAACAAAAAACAGGCTTTGAAAAGCAATTGCTTAAGCCAGCTTCAGCAAAAGTGAGGCACTAAGCAACTCAGTGAGACCCTAAATAAAATACAAAATAGGGCTGGAGATATGGCTCAGTGGTCAAGTACCCCTGAGTTCGGTCCCTAGTACCCCCCCAAAAAAGAAGAGCAATTGCTGGGCTGGGATATAGCTCAGTTGGTAGAGTACTTGCCTAGCATGCACAAAGCCCTGGGTTAAAAGCAATTGCTTAGGTTCAAATCCAAACTCTGTTACATTGTTAAATGATATCATCTCTCCTTCAGTTTTCTCACCTGCAAAATGCTGATGTTATACAATTTCAGGATTGTGAGAATTTAAAATTCGTAGTGGAGAGCACTGAGAACAGTGCCTGCACATCATAAGCACTCCGTAAAATAAAAATGCTAATAACAATATTGATGAGTACATTGCCATTATTATTTCCTGACATAGAATTTTTTATTTTTTAATATTAATTGAAAAATTTAAAATTTATTGACAAAACATAACTGCACAAAGTGAAGTTGTTGTTCAGTGCCTACAAATAATCTTTTTTCCTCTTTTATCCTTGAGTAATGTTGGTGCCTCATCATCTCATTTTCCTGAACCCTTTCCTATTATTTCCGGGGTCCTCATAACTTCCATCATTCCACTTCTTCATTATTACCCACTTATTTCTCTGAGCACACCAATTCCAGGTGCTCTAAGTTTCCCAGGCCAAATTCTTGCTTCTGTTTTCATTCTTCTTGATTTGTCTACTTCCCTAGAGGAAACCTTTGGTGGAGGCAGAGGGGTAGCAATAAGACACTAGTATTCTGTTCTTCCTGCCTCTTTAAATGGGCTTCTTCCACTTGCTTTTTCATAAATTAACACTAATCTTCCAATTCAGTTTTTTAAAAGGTTTGAAAAACTTGTAAAATGTTTTATTAGTGCATATCAATTATATAGAATAATGGGTTTCTTTTTTTCTTTTTCTTTTTTTTTATGGTATCGGGACTTGAACTCAGGGGTACTCTGAGTCACTTCCCCAACCCTATTTTGTATTTTATTTAGACACAAGGTCTCATTGAGTTGCTTAGAGCTTCACTGTTGCAGAGGCTGGCTTTGAACTTAACAGTTCTCCTGCCTTAGCCTCCTGAGCTGCTGGGATTACAAGAGGGCACCACTGCACCCAGCAAATAATGAGTTTTTTGGTTTTGTTTCTTTTTTTGTTTTGTGTTTTGTTGTGGTTGTTGTTTTGTACTGGAGATTGAACCCGGGGATGTTTTATCATCGAATGACATCCCCAGTCCTTTTCTGTGAATTTTGAGATATGGTGTCACTAAGTTGCTGAGGCTGGCCTTGAATTTGTAATCCTTCTGCCTCTGGAGTCACTGGGATTATTGGCTAGAGTAATAGGTTTCATTGTGTCATACTTGTATATGAATATCAATTAACAATTTTGAGATGATACTGGCAGTTTAACCCTGGGACACTTAACTGAGCTATATCCCCAGCCCTTTTTATTTATTTTTTATTTTGAGACAGCATCTCACTAAGTTGCTTAGAGCCTCACTAAATTGCTGAGTCTGGCTTTGAACTAGGATTATAAGCATGCACCACCACTCCTGACAATAATTTTTTACAAGCAGCAAAACGTCTTTTTTTTTTACAGGAATGCAGTCTTTAAAGTCTTTAATTGGAAACAATAAGAGCTATCCATTATTATTTAATTCTAATTATCAAGAAATAGGGCTGGGGTTGTGGCTCAGCAGTAGAGAGCTGGCCTGGCACGTGCAAGGCCCTGGGTTTGATCCTCAGTACCACATAAAAATAAATCAATAAGGGCTGGGGTTGTGACTCAGTGGTAGAGCGCTTACCTAGCAAGTGTGAGGCCCTGGGTTCAGTCCTCAGCACCACATAAAAATAAATACAATAAAGGTATTGTGTCCGACTACAACTAAAAAAATCAATATTAAAATATCAATAAAATAAAGATAATATTGTATCCAACTAAAAAATAATTTTTTTTTAAAAAAAAGAAACAAAGGTTCAGGATTTACATTTTTTGTCCCATAGAATATTTTTTTCATACTAGAAATTGAACCCATGGATGTTTAACCATTGAGTCACATCCTCACCCGTTTTTATTTTATTATTATTATTTTTTTATTTTGAGACAGAGTCTCACTAAGTTGCTGAGGATAGCTTTGAACTTGTGATCCTCCTGTCTTAGCCTCCTAAATCCCTGGGATTACAGGTGTGCACCAACACACTCGGCTCCTATAGAACTTTTAAAAAGTTGCAGAAAAGTTGTTTTCACTTTCCAGTGGAGAAATTCACCATTTTGTCATGATCTGCATGCACTACAAGGCATGTAGTGGGAATGTAGAAGAAGCAGTCTTCTCTCTTGAAAGACACCAGTTAGTCATACGGAACTTCCAGAGCTGATGTTTGTCTGGTACTGTTACATGATGAGAGGCTTCTGTTTTGGGTAGAAGCCTCTGCTTGGGGCCCCTGTAACCCCTCACGGACTTGGCCCATTCTTCTGCTCCACCTTGATCCAGTGACTAAAGGGTTGATGACTAGAGGCCTCTGGGGTGTAGCTTGAGCTGGTGGTTAAATATTCTGAACATCAGCTGTGGGCCTCCCCATTGCCATTGGTGGTTCCAACAATGTTGGACCGAAGCAAATGCTTGTTGGTTGGCAAGAATAATGCACTGAACAACTTGGTCTGTTCTGCTGAGAGCATCTTTGGGAGCAGGATGGACACCAGGTCACCACAGGTCTTTGGGACAATGCAGACGATTATGTGAGTGTACATTAGATTTCATTGTACAATAGAAATAAAAGGGGGCAAAGAGAGCAAGGGGCAGTGTCTTTTGTCTTCAGCATGTAGCATAAGGCAGGACGGTGGTATGCATATAATTAGTGTGCATTGAGTGAGTGTGCACTCCTGCTTTGTCAGGAGGATATTCCTGTTGAAATAATAGCAACTCACATTTATCACATTACTTAGAGTTTACAAAGTAGTGTGTGTTCTCTCTCTCTCTCTCTCTCTCTGTGTGTGTCTTTGAGAAGCTATGGATCAAACCCAGGACCTTTTGCATACTTGGCAAGCATAGAACCACATCCCATCTCCCTAAGTGGTTCTTTTTTTTTTTTTTTTTTAAGAGAGAGAGAGACATAAATTTTTAAAATATTTTTTTAATACTTATTTTTTAGTTTTGGGCAGACACAACGTCTTTGTATGTGGTGCTGAGGATCGAACCCGGGCCACATGCACACCAGGCGAGCGCGCTACCGCTTGAGCCACATCCCCAGCCCCCTAAGTGGTTCTTTGAACCACTTTTATTCCACTTCTTAAAAAAACTTTATTCAACTTATATTTTTTATTCCACTATATATTTTAATTTTTATGCCACTGTTATTCCAGATACTCTTTGTTACTTTGATTTTTTTCCCCCTCAGAAATGGAGGGAATTGCCCAAAAAATCTCAATATGGGAAAAGAAAGAAATACTGGAAAATAAAGGATTGTTCCTAGGAAAAGAAAGAGGATTTGTTAGTGATGTACGGGAACCTAAATGTAAGGCCACATCATGCACCAACCTGATCTTATTTAAAGCATATGCTGTTTTTTTTGCCCCAGTCCCTCTGCTGCAAAGACCTCCTTTCCTTCTCCGGAGCCTGGGTCCCACTGCCTGCCCCTCACCTTTCACCCAGTTAGCTTCTACTTACTAAAACTCCCTTTCTTCTTTCCCAGCTTCTCCCTGGTTGGATTAGTTGCCTCTTTTCTCCTTCCATAGCACACTGCAACCACAGTAGGCTGCAGTTACATTGTTAGGTTGATCTTCTACAGCTATGCCATGATTTCTGAAGGAGAGGTTATGTTCATGTATATTTTCAGTGCCTGGCATGGAAATGTTTCCAAAAGTATCATCTGCACAGCCCTCTGTCAGAATATCAAGGGATGAAGCCCAGAATCTGCCCTGTAATGAAAAACTTTTTTCTTTTTTTTTTCTTAGTATTGTGGGTTGAACCCAAAAGCACTTTTCCACTCTTTACCACTGAGCTACATCCCCAGCCTTTTTATTTTTTATTTAAATTGCTGAGGCTAGCCTCAAAGTTGTAATCCTCTTGCCTCAGCTTCCTGAGTTGTTGGGATTACAGGCGTGTGCCACCACTCATTAAACTTTTTAACATGCTCCCCAGGTGATACTTAATCCTATTTGGAAACCACTATGTCATAAAACTAAATTACTTGGATGGATTTATTGGGAGGTGATCATCTCTTTTTCTGTGTTGGACTTTGTGAAGAGAAGCTGCTTTCCATGTATGAGGCCAGGGCTGAGAAATTGTAATGCTTTCATAAATATTAATAATAAGATCGTGTAGTAACCCCTTTCTGTGTCTGGGTGTGCATTTTTGTGTACAGGCTTATCTGTCTTGGGCCTCTTTTGTCACACGTCGCTCATCTGTGAGTTGAGGCTCTGACTGTCTTCCCACTGAGCTTTTTTGGAGAACAGAAGGAAGAGACATTTCTCTCTGAAGATGAACTCAACAGACCCCCTTCAGGATGCCCCCAATGCCACCTGGCTCCACGTGCCTCACCCGCAGGGAGGCAACGACACCTCTCTCCAGGAGGATCTTCAGGACCTCATCCACATGGCCACCTTGGTGACCTGCACTTTTCTGCTTGCCATCATCTTCTGCCTGGGCTCTTACGGCAACTTCATTGTCTTCTTGTCCTTCTTTGACCCAGCCTTCAGAAAATTCAGAACCAATTTTGATTTCATGATCCTGAACCTGTCCTTCTGTGACCTCTTCATCTGCGGGGTGACGGCGCCCATGTTCGCCTTTGTGTTGTTCTTCAGCTCAGCCAGTGGCATCCCGGATGCTTTCTGCTTCGCCTTCCATCTCACCAGTTCCGGCTTCATCATCATGTCCCTCAAGACGGTGGCAGTGATTGCCCTGCACCGCCTCCGCATGGTGCTGGGGAAGCAGCCTGATCGCACAGCCTCCTTTCCTTGCACCTTGCTCCTCACACTGCTTCTCTGGGCCACCAGTTTCACCCTCGCCACCTTGGCGACCCTGAAGACCAATAAATCCCACCTCTGCCTTCCCATGTCCAGTCTGGTGGCTGGAGAAGGGAGAGCCATTCTGTCTCTCTATGTGGTCGACTTCACCTTCTGCATCGCCGTGGTGTCTGTCTCCTACATCATGATTGCACAGACCCTGAGGAAGAATGCACAGGTCAGAAAGTGCCTCCCGGTCATCACAGTGGATGCTTCCAGACCACAGCCTTTCATGGGGGCTCCTGGCAAGGGAGGCGGAGATCCCATCCAGTGCACCGTGCCGGCCCTCTACAGGAACCAGAATTACAACAAACTGCAGCACGTTCCCACGCACGGGTACACCAAGAGTCCCAACCAGCTGCCAACCCCTGCAGCCAGCCGACTCCAGCTGGTATCAGCCATCAACCTCTCCACTGCCAAGGATTCCAAAGCCGTGGTCACCTGCGTGATCATTGTGCTGTCGGTCCTGGTGTGCTGTCTTCCGCTGGGGATTTCCTTGGTGCAGGTGGTCCTGTCCAACAGTGGCAGCTTCATCCTTTACCAGTTTGAACTGTTTGGGTTCACCCTAATATTTTTCAAGTCAGGATTAAACCCTTTCATATATTCTCGGAACAGTGCCGGCCTGAGAAGGAAAGTGCTCTGGTGCCTCCAGTACGTTGGCCTGGGGGTTTTCTGTTGCAAACAGAAGACTCGACTTCGAGCCATGGGAAAAGGGAACCTCGAAGTCAACAGAAACAAATCCTCCCATCATGAAACAAACTCGGCCTACATGTTGTCTCCAAAGCCACAGAAGAAATTTGTGGATCAGGCCTGTGGCCCGAGCCAGTCAAAGGAAAGTGTGGTAAGTCCCAAGATGTCTGCTGGACATCAGCACTGTGGTCAGAGCAGCTCCACCCCCATCAACACTCGGATTGAACCCTACTACAGCATCTATAACAGCAGCCCTTCCCAGGAGGAGAGCAGCCCACGCCACTTGCAGCCAATCAACTCTTTTGGATTTGCAAGCTCCTACATTGCCATGCATTATCACACCACCAACGACCTAATAATGCAGGAGTACGACAGCACTTCAGCTAAGCAGATTCCAGTCCCCTCGGTTTAAAGTCAGGGAGGCCAGAGAATCTTGTGCAAATGTTTTTTTTTTGCCTTCTCACACTGTTTGATTTTTGAGAGCCGCCGCAGAACAAAACTTAAAAGATTCAGCTGAAAAGTTGGCAGTTGGGACTTTTCTTTTGTCTGAAATATTAATGTCTTGATTTGATTTGTAATTTCTTAATATTTTAAGATATGATGTAAAAGTTTATTTAGCTTTTTAACCCGGACCTGTTACCCAGTCTTTTGTGCTGAACCTTTAAATAGAGGCCAGGAATGGTGATGATATGTTCAAGTAGGAAATTGACTGACTGGTTGTAATTCTCTGAGTCAGTATTATGGGTCTACAAAGATATTGCTGGATTTTGTTTTTTTATTTTATTTTGGTGCTGGGGATTGAACCCAGGCCCTTGCACATGCTAAGCATGAACTGTAGCACTGAGCTGCACTCTCAGCTCTAGATATGGATTAAAAAAAAAATAGACGAACTTGAAGGTATGAGTTGATTTTTTTGTTTAGTTTGGTTTTTGTTTTCTTGGTATGGGGGACTGGACTCAGAATTACTCTGTCTCTGAGCTACATCCTTAACCCTTTTTATTTTTTATTTTCAGACAGGGTCTTGCTAAGTTGCTAAGTTGCTGGCCTCCAACTTGTGATCCTTCTGCCTCAGTCTCCTGAAGGTGTTATTCTTTTAAGAATGTAAAATTTGATTCTTTGAAGTCCTGAAATAGGGATTAATACACTTTTTGGTAAGCAGGTTTATTTGAATAAAAATAACATTGTTAAAACAAAAAAAATTCACAAATATGTTACCTATATTTTTGTCCTTCTCAAAAATTCACACACAAGCATTAGGTACTTTCCTTTTATAAAACAGTCAACTAAGAAGTTAGTGTATGATTATTGCCATTTCTTATTAGAGACATTATTATTCTGTGTCAATTGAGGTAGCTGTATAGTTCTTTAAATTTTTTATTTTTTGGTACTGGAAATTTAACCCAGGGTACTTTACCATTGAGCTACATCTTCAGCCCTTTTTACTTTATTTTTATTGAGACAGTGTTTCACTAATTTTTTGAGGGTCTGACTAAGTTGCTGAAGCTGGCCTCAAACTTGTTATCCTCCTGTCTCAGCCTCCCCAGTTGCTGGGATTATAGGTATGCACCACCGCCTCTGGCTGTATAGTTCTTTTCAAAAGAAAGATATTTTAGCTTGTTACAAGTGAATTACTATATTTTGGAACGATCTTATCCAAGAATCCTAGTGCATGGGGCCTGCCCCTATAGTATAGGCATTGTTCTTGGAGAGGGTTGTTAGGTGGGAGGCAGTGTGAACTATTGTGTCATTCATTAGGCCATCTTGGCATAGAGATGGGATTGGGAGGTTTTCCTACAGTGTAAGAATATTTATTAAGTACCTGTCAGTATTCAAGTAACTACTTAGAAATAACTCCTTTTTCTTTATTTTTATATCATTGTGGTAGAAAAATTATCAAGGTGATATATTTTCAAACTGTTTTATTTTTCCTCCCACTATTTTTTTTTTTTTTTGCCAAATGGGGATTGAACCCACGGCCTTGTACACACTAGCAGCCACTAAGCAACATCCCCGATACCCCACTCTTTTTTTTTTTTTTTTTTGAGCCAGAGTCTCTCACTAAATTGCCCAAGCTGGCCTCAAACTTGTGGTCCCCCTGCCTTGGCCTCCCAGTAGCTGGGATTACAAGAGTATGCCCCATGACTCCCAGAACCTTAACCTGGAAACTAGATTAAGTATCTCTGTACCTGAAACCAATTTTATTCTATACTCTGTGATTCTTACGATAACAATGTGAACTCACATTTTTATGTAAAATATTTTCATTATACAGTCAGTACTTGACCTCACTGGAATTTTGGGACTCAACTATTAGACTCAAGCATCACACTACAAAACCTATCTTTATAAGATGTTGTATTCAAGAATTACTGTTGCACATTGGGAATTACTTTGTTCTTTTGAATGAAAGACAGTCCATGCATAGCGCCCCTCCCTGAGCCTGTTCCTAAGTAGAGGTCCTGGGAGACCTGGGACAGAGAGTAGATTTTCAACTAGCGTTCACTTCCACCTCATCTAGTGCCTCACACCCTCCAGTATTTACCCGGTCATTTCTATTTCTGAGATTTAAGTATGAACTATAGGATTTATTTGGTTTTTAAATTCACCTTTCAGAACTGACTACCCTACCTACTCCTTTTCTCTCTTCCTCCCTCCCTTCTCTTCCTTTCTTCCTTTGGTTTTCCTATCGAATTTTATAACAGAAGATAACATATTCACTCTCTCACCATTTTTTTTTGGGGGGGGGACGGTAATTGAATGCTATTTTTGGAAGTCACTATTACCTATTTCAATTGTGCTTTTATATTTTAATACAATACTGTATTTATTTATTAATACTCCCATGAGATAGGTTAATATATACCTCTTTTTAACATCCTCTTCCAAGACAATTTGAAGGACTGTGTCAAATTAAGAATCAGAGCTTTGTCTTAAGTCAGAAGCTAGTGGTCCAATCAACCAAACACCTTTATAATTCATAACATAAGTTGAGAAGATCCTTCCCACTTTTTTAAGGTATATGTTTTTGGACAGGCATTTCAAATGTGATTTCATAAAAGGGTATAACAAAAGCAATTTCTATGTATAAAATTTTAAATGTCAGATTTCCTGTGTGACCTTTGAGTTTGAGATGTTTTGACCAGCATGGGGCCCATCTTTGGGAAGTAAAAATTATAGCATAAAGAGAACTAAGCATGTGAATATAAGGTATTCAGTTCTTTATGCTCTTCAAGAAATTATTGATTTAATTTGCATGAAATACATAATGAGCTAGATTCTTAGCTCCTCTTCACGTCTATATCTTAAGTAGATATAGATATTTAGACAGAACTTGTCTCTACATAAGTTATGTATGTCTATCTATACCTATTTAGTAGTAACTAGGTATAGATAGACATCTATAACGTGTCTCTTTATAAGGGCTAAAATGAGAACTAAGAGTAATGAGAATTCAATTGAATATGATTAACTTGCAGGGTATATTAACTAGTTCTCTTGATGCTTTACTGTGATGCAAAGTATGTGAGGTCTTTAAAACATTTTATAATAACTGTTCTTATGTTAACCATTAGGCCAGATTTGTATTTCTGATGCTTTTAATGTACTTTTAAAATAAAGTTTGGAAAATAAAAATATTGAAAATCCTAACATTTTGAACATCATGTTTCAATATGATGACTTTCCTGTTCAGACATTTAAAAACCATGAGAGCATGGCAGTTGGCATGTTTTGTTTTGTTGCTACTGGGGATTGAACCCAGGGGCACTTGACTACTGAGCTACATCCCCAGTCCTTTCAATTTTTTATTTCAATACAGGGCCTCACTACACTGCTGAGGCTGGCATTAGACTTAATGATCCTCCTGCCTCAGCTTCCTGAGTCTCTGTTATTACAGGCGTGCACCACCACACCAGGCTGAATACCCTGGTTTTTTAAAAATGATTCTCCATAATCTGGAGTCTCCTCTTCCCAGACTGCCCTCTGTTCACCGTTCAGGGGCCATGTGTACCTGGAGACTGCAGAGGGATCTTTGACTCTCCCAGAGACACTCACTTTTTCTCTTTATTCACCTAAAGCAGTTGCTTTTCTTTTTCATTAAGGAAAAGATTTCTGGGAGCCTCTTAAAAGAGATCTGCTCCGTGCTCTCCTACTGAAGTGGAGGAAGGGAAACAAAGGTTAGTTAGACACCAAGCCCTGTGGAGTGGTGAGGGGAGAGGCTCTACTGTCAGGGAGGGAGCCTTTAGAGAGGCCAGGCCTAGACCACCCGGAGGACTCTGCTTCTGCGGTTGACTGGAGAATGTGCTCCGTGTGCATCAGCCCAGTGTTGAGAATGTGCTCGAAGCTGTGAGGGGCAAGAGAGCCCACGTTACCTCCCAGAATGGCCACTTGAAGTTTGATGAGTTTATTTTGAGGTGATGGAGAAAGAAAAGAAGGAACTGAGAGGAGAATATCTCTTCCTTTCTGCCCCCAGCCCCAAAGATGAATCTGTACATTGAGAAGCAGATGCTGGCAGTGATTATGTCGATACTGAGTCTCTGGGCTTTCAATACCAGCATCAGTGAATGTATATCTCGAATGTGTACCTCTAGTCTGACCTCTCCCTCGACTCCACGCTGGTGTGTCCAATTGCCTATTTAACATCTCTGCTTGGATCTCCAATAGGCCTCTCAAAATGTAACAGACATGAAACTGAACTTTTGGTTCAATACGACTCCCCACCAAACTTTCTCCTCCCTCTATTTTGTCACCTCAGTAAAGGACACACAGATACACAGGAGCACAGCTCAATTTGGTGTCCTTGACTCCTTTCTTTCTCCTGCATACTGCATCCCATCTGTTTGACAAATGCTGAATCACCTCACAAACATACTCTGAATCCAGCTATTTCTCCTTTCTTCCCTCCCCACGCCTTCTGGTCCATGTCTCCAAACTCTCTCACCTGGACTTTTAAACTGGTCTCACAACAATGTCCCAGCCTTTCTTTTTTTTTGTGTGTGTGTGTTATGGTCTCTTGCCTATGTCACAGCGATCCTCTTAAAGACATAAATGTCACTCTCCTGTTTATAGCCTTCTGGTGGCTTTCCCGTTGACCCCACTTAGTACAAACTTTGAAGTGCTTGCCATGGCCTGTGTTGCCCTAATCATCTGGTCTCTGGTTTCCTCTCTCTGTCCATTTCCTTTCTTTCACACCCTGCCCAACATGTTCAGGCTGCATACGCTTTTGGGCCATTTCTCACATGCCTCAATTTTATCCCATGTCCGGGACTTCCCGCAAAAATCCTTCACCTGGAATGATATTCCCCAGGGGCCTTTCCTAGTCCCCTATTTGTCGGAGACCAGCTCCAACAGGGGGTCTCAGGAGACGAACGGATGGTGAGGAGTCGGCGAAAGAGGGGGTGGAGAAACAACACAGACACCAAAGTGAAGGTGTTGATCCCCCTCTTTACTTGTGAAGTTGATCATATATACTTTTAATTTTGGCAGGCTTACAGTACTTTGTGGTTACAAAACAGGAATCATTATTCAAACAAAACAAAATATTACGTAGCTACAATTAGAATAGAAGAATGTATCTTGGCTTATGCATAAGCAAGCATTTGTACTTTCAGTTCGCATTTTGCTTTGAGCAGTTTCTGCTTAGTTAACTTTTAATAATAGTTACAAATGTCCCAAACTATTGGCCTATACCTTGACTATTCTTTCTTGACTTACTGACTGGAACCGGTGCCATGGTTACGGCAAGGGGTTGACTTGTTATTACTTTTAATCAAACAAAAGTAAGAGCACAAACCATTGTGCACAGGAACAAGAACAAGTTGCCCAGTACTAAGCACTAATCTATCTTCTTAACATTAATTTTTCTTCTCTAGATTTTAATTTAATTTCTCAAAAACTTCCTTGACAGGAATACAGGGAGTTTTTCTTTAGACATTAACAATTTACACTCCACAGCTGAATCATTGCATTTAGAGCAAACAGATCTATGCTTTAGAAGTAGTTACATTAATTGGGAAAGTCATGATTTTTCCTTTATACTTAATGGTCATATGAGAAATCAAAACTATACTTATTAAAGGAATACAAAAACAAATCAGCCCATTCCCAGAAACATACTGCGCTCCTCCAGAGGATGGACGCCTTGCGCCATCCACCTCAGTAGGGCCTTGCCATTGCCTGAGTCAGGGGAGGGGCGCAGCACCTATTCAGTGTGGCTCTCTGTTCCGTCAGTCTCTCTCTCCACCTCACCTGATTTTTCCATAGTCCTGATTTGTTTCCTGACATTATGTTACTGTGTTGGTCTGCTCAGGTTGCCATGTACCATAGACTGGGTGACTTACACAACAAAAATTTATTTTCTCCTGGTCTGGAAGCTGGAAGTCCAAGATCAAGGTACTATCAGGGCTGATTCCTGATGAAGCTTTCTTTCTGACTTTTAGGTGACTGCCATCTTGCTAGATGGCTTCACATGGCAGAGAGGGAGGAAGCCAGCTCTTTTGTGTCTTCTTTTATAAGGGCACTCATCCCATCATGAGGGCCCCACCCTTATGACCTCATTTAACCTTAATTGCCTTCTTAAAGGCTCTCTCTCCAAATATAGTCACATCAGGAGTTACAACTTGAAAATATGAGTGTGGAGGAACACAGTTCAGTCCTCAACTGTTGTATAGAATTGCTTACTCGCTGTCTCCTCGCTAGAATCAAGCTCTACTGGGCAAAGACTGTCTATTTTTGTTCAGCATCATATCCTTAGTACCTTGCAGCCCTAGTGGGCTGTTGAATAAATGAGTCAAACAATAAATGAATGAGTGAATGAAGCCTGAAAGTTCTGTTGACACATCTGTTTCTGGCTGGCTTACAATTTCCCCATGTTTGGTATTTTCTTTATCCTTCTCTATTTTCCCAGAGTGACTGTCAGTCAGCAGGGTGACCGATGTCCTGATGTAGGAGGACTACAGGGTCCTGTTCCTGGCTCTTCACTCAGAGAACTGTTCTCCAGCTCTGAGGGCTGCCAGACAACCTGTGTTCGTTCACCCTGAAATTCCTTAGCTCGTGATGGTGCCTGAAGTTATTGAAGATGAAACAAAATCCTTCTGCACCCACGAAGGAATTGCAGAAGAGAAGAGATAATCGGTTCTGGAGGGAGATTGGAGAGGGATACTACCAATTACTATAAAATATACCACAATTTGAAAAAAGGTGAAGATTTAGGGAAATTTTACTTTCCACAAGAAATAGTTAATAGGCAGTCTCTTTGGGTCCAATGCCTTTGAGATGAATTTTACCAAAGTATCACTTCATTACTCACAGACAACTCAGTCACCTTTACTTCCCCTCACCCAAATAAAGCAGAGTCTCAACACCCTTGTCTAGTGTTGAGCTAGTTCATGGGTTTCTCTGTGTTCAGTTATGTGAAGGTTTGCTCTTTCGACATGGTGCTGCTCCTTCAGCTCCCTGTAGCGTGCTGACGAGGGGGGGATCTTCCTGTTGACTCTCCGTGTGGGAATCTTGATTTTCATGCCAAGTCTGGTGTTCTGCAGAATGCAGCTTGTTCAGATGCCAGGGAGGCCTTACAAAACTGAGCAATTCACAAAGAGTGCTCTATGCCTGTCTCCTGCGGCCAACGTACTAGGGGAGGTTTCATAACCTGTGTCAGTGCTGTAGAATATTTTCCACAAGCAGAGTATCTGGATTATTTGTTTGGCTGTAGGAACAGCATATGTCAAAGAAATTGTAAAAGCTAATATTATTAATATGAATGAGGAAAGATAAAGGAAGTTTTTTATTTTTTTAGGAGTTCGGAGTACCTCTGAATTGGAGTATTTTCAGTTCTTAGAGTAGGGAAAATACAACAGAGGAAAGAATACACCCACTGCACTCTTTTGGTAGGCAACTACAAAGGCTGAATGTAGCTCGGTGGTAGAGCGCTTGCCCAGTATGTGAGGCCGTGGGTCCATCTGCAGCCACATACACACATATACATGGGTATATGGAACCCCAAGAAAATGGCTGTAAAACAGGGAAAAAAATTACATGAAGACAAAACAAATTGATAAAAAAATTCTGTTCCTTTTCTTTTCTGAGCCATTGTAAAACTGCAGGAAATTTTTTCCCCCTCAAACTACCAAGCACAGCCCCCCAAAAGTGTTAATCTTCAGGTGAAGTGGCACCCACCTATAATCCCAGTGACTCAGGAGGCTGAGACAGGAGAATCTCAAGTTTGATGCCAGCAACTTAGCGATAACTTGTCTCAAAATAAAAAGTTCTGGGGTTGTGGCTCAGTGGTAAAGCACCCCTGTGCTCAATTCCAGTTACCTCTTCTTCACCGCCCCCCCAAAAAAGTGGTATTTCATAAAAATAACATACTAGAGAAAAATGACTCTCATATATATATATATATTTCTCTTGCCAGGACAAAATTAATTTCCCTCATTTTACAGGCCCTGTTGTTGAGCTTGTCTGTGTGTTCTCTCAGGTGGGAGGTGATAACAGAGTGGTTCCTGGGGCAGGAGATGTTTCTATAAATAAAAAGCACTGTAGCATAAGTTATGAATATAGACTCTGGAATCTGAATGGAGAAAAGTGTTGGCTCAGCCACTTGTAGTTAGCTCAACCCTGAGTCTCATTTTGCTTCTCTGTGGTTAAAGACATAAGTATACCTCATAAGATTGTCATTGTAGGCTATATGGTGGTTAGCCTAGTGCCTGGTACTTAATTGATGTTCAGTATGTGATAGCTGTCATTTTTGTGATTATAAAAGCACATTCTGGAAGTCACCTGTCATCCTGAAAGTCAGGAAATAATGACCTCTTGGTGTAGCTCAGCAGTACAGTGCTTACCTAGCAGCAAGTTCATTGTTTTGGGCTTTATTACTGAGTGATTTCAGAGAGTAGGTTCAACTTGCTGGGTTTTCAAACACTAAACTGTTGGACTTTTAAATAAGTTTGACTTTTCATATTATGTATTTACTAGATAAAAAACTATTTTAAGAATAAGAAGCTATATAATATTTCTTAAATTCAAGGCAAAGCACACTTTATTCTATTGAAAGGTACTAGAAAGCAGTTTAACAGATTTGAAATATATAGTAGATGATTAGTTGTGAGATTTAACAATATTTTACACTCTTACAAATGTCTTTGGTTATCATTTCCAGAAAATTCTGTCTGATTTACTTGCTTTGGGTGGACATTTTTTGCGTCAGATGTAAAACATACTAAAATGCTTTACAATTTACAAATAAGTGTGGATGTAGGACATGAAAGCCTTATATTTCGTTTATTAATAATTTGATCTTGTTTCTGTTTTTTAAATTTTGAGACTGTCAGACTTACCTTCATTTTCTGTAAATGTTAAAGAGTGGAATTCTAGTCGTCTTCAAACTATAGATTCTTCCAAGAGCTAACCATAAATATATTCTTTTTTCCCGAATCAACGTGAAAAAGTATTGTGAGATACTAAGACCTCAGTGATTGGAGCCATGGTTGGTGAGAATAACCTTTAACCTCTATACCAAAATTCAGATTTGTGTATACCTGATAATGTGTCATCTTAATGCTAATATTTAAAGTGACAATTCCATTTTTCTGGAATGTGACAGGGACATTAGTTAACCTACAATGCTGTAATTTGGTGAAAGTGAAAGATAAAGGAAGGTATCCCCACCAACTCCTTTCTTCTATATATGTAATGCCCTCCTCAGACAATTTTGTGTTTCTGACTCATGAATGACAGCATCAGACCACATTACTATGTGATACTGCGGCTTAATTCTTCTTTAACAGATGGAAAATGAAAATTTATAATATTTTCTTCTCACAACCTACTGGTTCATCTTGCTTGCTTAAACAACCTGCTTTTCAGACTATTTGGCATGGGATAAAGCATCCCCTTCTGGTATAGTGGTTGATGGCTGCTCTACTATGCCTGCCAAACAAGTAAAGAAAAGAAGTGGAGAAACGAATTTTCTCTTAAGCCAGGTCACCATGGCAACATATTTTGAAAACTTTTACCTCAATAGCTCATTGTAATCTACAACATCCTAACTCGTTGAGGCCCTAAGCAATTTAGTGAGATCCTGTCTTAAAATAAAAAAAAGAAAAAGGGCTGGGGATGTGTCTCAGTGGTTATGCACCCTTGGGTTCAATCCCCAGTACCACCACCACCACCAAACCCCCCCCCCCAAATCCATGCATATGAAAGATAATTCTATTTTTACATTTAAATGAAAATATAAGAAACTAGGAATATTCTAGAAATAAAGTTGAAAGTCAGATTTAGGTGGCTAGTATTCATTTTAATTTGAAGCTCCGGTTGCAAATACTAACAATTCAAGATTTGGGCCTTGATTTTGTGGTAAAGAAAAAAGGCTTAAGTCTTTTTATGCTAGTGTTTTGGACCTACTGGGTCAATAATTGAGTCTTATGAAGTACTAGATAGTTTAAATGTGGTCATAAATGAGGCCAGGTCTGTGTATCTGATTAAATGCGAAGGTTATTTCACCAGGGACCGTGCACAGGCGCACTATTCTGGTTTGAGAGAATTTGTTGCCAACATTCCTTTCATCAAGAATACAGACTATGGGGCTGGGGATGTGGCTCAAGCGGTAGCGTGCTCGCCTGGCATGCGTGCGGCCCGGGTTCGATCCTCAGCACCACATACCAACAAAGATGTTGTGTCCGCCAATAACTAAAAAATAAATATTAAAATTAAAAAAAAAAAAAAAAAAAAGAATACAGACTATGGCTAGGCTATAAGCCCCACCTACTGGCATTTTGAGGAAGAGCAGATAAAGCTAAAAGAAAAGTCTTTTAGTCCTAAAGAGTCTGATTTAGTAGATCACCCACTTTAACAGACTTCACCTGGAGAGAGACAATGAGAAGGTTGACTCTCAAAAAACCTCTATTATTTTGAATTAATGACTCCTATTTTAAAGCATCTTTCTTGGTAAGCTATTCCAATACAGTATGTGTGTGTATGTATGTATGTGTGTGTATACATGTGTGTGAGTGTACACACACAAACACACACACACACACATACACAGTAACGGTCAATTTGAATCCTCAACTTGATTGGATTAAGAGATGCAGAAGATTAAAGGCTTTTGAATGTGGCCAGGAGGCTGTGTCTGGGAATGATTGGCTTGTGGAATAGCCAACTGAAATGGAGACACTCCCTAAGCATGGTCCGCACCCTGCAATAGGCTGAAGACTTGTATGGAATAAAAGTTGGAAGAACAGGGAAGCAGAAGCAGATGCAAACTCCTTTCTTGTTGTGGGGGTTCTTGATTGCTGCTTCGATCACCTGAGGAGCTCCTTCAATCTTCCAACTTGGACGCTGCCAGTGATTCTCCAGGGAGTTTCCAGAGCTTTCGTACTTGGACTGGGGAATCATCATTGATCTCTCTTGTTCTGAGGCTTCAGCCTCTTGAACTGCACTGCTACTGGTTCCTCCAGCTCTCCCGCCTGCAAACAGCCATTGTGGACTATCCAGCTTCCGGTTGTGTAAGCCAATCTAATAAATCCCCTTTTTATAATCATACCTCCTGTTGGTTCTATTCCTCTAGAGAACCCGAGAGTTTGGTCTAAATATTCTCAAATTGCTTTCTGGCACTGAACTTTCATAATTCTAATTACCTCCTTCTTGTAGTCTAAATGTGAGGACAATTCTGTTGTTTTAATTCATTGATAATAAGCTGTTTCTGCCACTTGATGTCCACTGAGATGCTGTGATGTGCTGCCTCTTCACATCGACAGGTCATCTGTCCAGGGATGCAACGTTCAAATCTGTGAGTAAAACAAACAAACAAACAAACAACAACAACAACAAACCCCCACAAAAACCCATTCCTCTTTTAAAGTTGATTGAGATACAGTTGGAAAACTGACCAACTTAGTAGCTTTGGTCTTTGATATTATTGTGTTATGGGAGACAAGGGCAGTATTAAGAAGGAAGTTTATCCTTATTAGGAAGTAGTAGGCTAGGCTTTTTCATAAAGTTAGTAACTGGTACCACTTTATTTATTCTTTGAGGTTCTAGGTAATACAATCACTTTAAGAAATAAATATTCTCTCTAAGATGTATTGAAGCCTGAAGAGGCTCCACGGATCTGTCCAGGCTTACATAGTTGTTATGAGAAACATTTGTTCTTTGTTCCAGAGCTCTTAAAACCCTAGTAATTTCCTGAGTGATATGAGTATCTTTTGTTAGTTGGGTGTAGTGGCAGTGCATGCTGTAACCCCAGCTGTTGAGGAAGCTGAGGCAGGAGGATCACAAGTTGGAAAGGAGCCTCAGCAATTTAGTAAGGCCCCAAGCAACTTAGCAAGACCCTCTCTTGAAATAAAAAGGGCTAAGGATGTGACTCAGTAGTTAAGTGCACCTGAGTTCAATTCCTGGTACCAAAAAAAAGTATCTTGTTATTCACAATGAGCTCCCTGGGCTTAAACTAGAGTTTATGCTAATGAGGTGACTTAGAGTGAGACTCAGCCTCTGGATGTCACTGTTCATCAGGGGGTAGGGGAGAGTCTAGAGACTCAGTTCTATAAACATTTGAACTCTTTGAGATCCTGTTTTTGTGGTGCTTGGGTTTGAACCTTGGGACTTGCACATGGTGCATTCCCTCTGAGCAATATATCCATCTCACTCTTTTTTTTTAAATTTTTTTTTTTTTTAAAGAGAGAGATTTTTAAAATACTTTTTTTTTTTTAGTTTTTCGGCGGACACATCTTTATTTGTATGTGGTGCTGAGGATCGAAGTGGGCCGCACCCATGCCAGGCGAGCTCGCTACCGCGTGAGCCACATCCCCAGCCCCTCCACCTCACTCTTGAGGTTTAATAAGCTCCCATATTATTGAACATATAGAGGTTCTTTTTTTTTTTTTTGTACTGGAACTTGAACTCAGGGGCACTCCAGCAGCCACATCCCCAGCCCTTTTTTGTATTTTATTTAGAGACAGGGTCTCACCAAGTTGCTGAGTGCCTCACCCTCGCTGAGGCTGGCTTTTAGACTCTTAATCCCCCTGAGAATTCTGAGCCACTGGGATTGAAGCTGTGCGCCACCTTGCTTGGCCATACAGAGGTTCTGGTAGGGTGCCATACCTAAGAAGGGCATGGAAGCTCTATGTTCTTCTCATCCCCATTCCTTGTTTTAAGTCTCTTCTGTCTGGCTGATCAGAGTGGTATCCTTTAGGACAAACTGGTAAGACAAGTGAGTTCTGTGCACCATTCTAGTGGTTTTTTGAGCCCAAGGAGGGGTCCTGGGAACCTGACGTATGGCTGGTTGGTCAAAAGTGCTGGAGGAACAGACTTGCAACTGGAATCTGAAGTCGGGATAGTCTTGGGGGAAAAGCCTTTTTACTTGTGAGATTTGATGTGAAGTCCTAGTAGAGCTAGAATTGAATGGAATTATTGGATACCTGCTGATGTTGGAGGGGAAAAAAAAAACCCAAACATTCTGGTGACATCAAATGTTTGTTCTATGCTATGTGCAGTTGTTTTATCATAGCTCATACACAGTAAGTTAAAAAGAGAGAATCTATGCATAGGTCTGAATTTAAAGTGCATACTCAGAGGGGGCTGTAGCTCAAGTGACAAAAGTGCTTACCTAGCATGTGTGAGGCACTGGGTTCGATCCTCAACACCACATAAAAATAAACAAAATAAAGGCATTCTGTCCATCTACCAAAAAAAAAAAAAAATTAAAAAAGTGCATGCTTTCTGTATTCTGCTTCCTACTAAAATCTACAAATAATCCTAAAATAGTTAATTTTTAAAAAATATTTATTTTTTAGGTATAGATGGACACAACACAACAATGCCTTTATTTTTATGTGGTGTTGAGGATCCAACCCGGGTCCCGCCCATGCTAGGGGAGCGCTCTACCACTGAACCACAATCCTAGCCCTCCTTAGCCCTTTTTATTTTTGAGGCAGGGTCTTACAAAGTTGTTTAGGGCCTAAGTTGCTGAGGTTGGTCTAGAACTTGCAATCCTCCTGCCTCAGCCTCCTCAGCTGCTGGGATTAGAGGTGTGTGCCATTGTGCCTGGCTTTTTTTTTTTCCCTCCCCTGGTGCTAGGTATTGAACCAAGGTCTGTGCATGCTAAGCAGACACTCTACCACTGAACTAACCCCAGTCTCGTATGCCCACTTTTCTGTCCTTGTTCAGATAGACGTGTTCAAAATATGTGCAATGGGATAAAGAAGAAAAGAAAGGAACTGAATAATCTTCCATTGATTACATGACAACACTGCTTGTGGACATTTTATTTACTTTAAAATAAATATTGTACTATAAAATTGTCCAGACCTAAGATCTGTAGTATACACTAGACAAGTAAAATGGATAGCCAGCACAGTGTGTTTTGTTAGAGTAAATCATTTTAAATCAGGGATTAATCAATTGTCTACACCAGATACTCTGGGAGTAAACACACTCAAGATGAAGAAAGAAATATATAAAAGTTTAGAGAGAGAAGCAACCTATCACAAGTTAAGTTTCTTCAGAGTAACAGTGGTAAAGAAAGCTCACCTGTGAGACTACTGTGTGCCCATTTCTAGTTTAATGCCTGGCAGAGAGCAGCTGTTATATAAAGTTTGTTGAAAGGATTTCAGGCACTAGAATTTACATATTTTACAGGATCTCTCATTTAAACAACCTCCTATATCTTTCTTCATTATCTTTACTTCATTAACTATTTATACATAATTTACATAATAAATCTATTATTTAAAATCTTTTCAGTAAGTACAACCATTATAACATTTGAATAGGCTGGACTCCAACTTGCTTGGATGAGGTTTATTTCAGAATCACATCATCCAAGCAAAGACATAACATAAATCCATTCATAAGACACAACAAAAATGAAAAAAGTGAGACAAATGTCTGCCTTAGAAGTTTATCAATAACCTCTTATATACACATATATATTCACAAAGTGGTTTAGAGTCCTTTTAGATGATCCTTTAGATGAGGTTCAATGGCTGAGAACGCTATAATGAGACACATGGTCAGAAAGAAATCATGACTTTCAATGATCTTTTTTTTTCTTCAGCTTTAATGTCCTTTAGTTGGGGAGAGAAAGAAGTCCATTTTCATCTGCTGTATCTAAGATTTTACAGATCACTGGAGATTCAACCTAAAGAAAAAAAGAACAACAAAGCCATTAAAAAGTTGCATACTTTATTCAGTATTATTTTGCTAAATGAATACATTTGCTAAATGTGTATGAGTCCTTGTTTTGGATAAACCATCCAACATCATACCTACAAAATTAAAACAATTTTTAATCATGTATATAAAATATGAGATAGGAGACAAGGGAGAAAAAGTGTGAAGAACAGGAATAAGAAATCACTAGATCTTATATGTAAAAAATGATAGAATATTATGGAAAAATAATTAGTTGTATTTAAAAGGCAAAGAAAGGGCTGGGGATGTGGCTCAAGCGGTAGCGCGCTCGCCTGGCATGCGTGCGGCCCGGGTTCGATCCTCAGCACCACATACCAACAAAGATGTTGTGTCTGCTGAGAACTAAAAAATAAATATTAAAAAAAAAAATTCTCTCTCTCTCTAAAAAAAAAAAAAAAAAAAAAGAGAGAGAGAGTGAGAAAAAAAAATAAATAAAAGGGAAAGAAAAACGTAACTCAAAAATGGGCCTGATGTTGAAATTATCAGTTATAACAGTTATAAAAAATATGATGAAGCTGGGCATGGTAGTGCATGCGTGTAATCCCAGTGGCTCAGGAGGCTAAGGCAGTAGGATTCCAAGTTTAAAGCCAGCCTTAGCAACTTAGCCAGACCCTGTCTAGAAACAACAACAAAAGGGCTCAGTGGTTAAGTGCCCTAGGTTCAATCCCCTGTACCAAAACAACAACAACAAAAAAACCAAACCTATAACAAACAAAATATGATGACGACAACATTAGAAAAGGCAGATAAAATGTATGACTGAAGGGAATTTCAGCAGATAAAAAGGAAACCATAGAAAAAGAACCAAATGGAAATTTTAGAGATGAAAAATTTATCACAGATGAATTCATTCAATGCACTGGACAGAGTGGGGAAATACGAGGAAATAATTTATAACTTGAGACTGGATAATGGAAGGGACCCCAATTGAGCCAGATATGTATCCCAGTGATTTGAGAGACTAATAGAAGGAGGATTACAAGCTCAAGGCCAGCTTGGGTAACTTAGCAAGATCCTGTCTCAAAACAAAACAAAAACCAGCAAAAGAACTCAGTGGTAGACTGCTGCCTAGTATGTGCTGTCCCGGGTTCAATCCCCAGTACCAGCAAGTCAGCATGGAGGAGGGATTAGAAAGTGGTATTTTTTGGAGAGGGGGATAAGGTGTGTTTAATGGAAAGAGATTGAGAAAATTTTCTTCAGTAACAGATACTGAATTTTTGATTATTTTCTTTTTACTTACCCCAAGAATATACTGACAGGAGTGAGGCTCTAGCATATACACAGTAACAGCATGAGGAGAATCTGATTCTTTACACCTAAAATAGAGAGTACTTTAAGGCACTGCCCAAATGATACAAAATAAGATTGTTTTTTATAGTTATCAACTTAGCCTACAAAGATCTATTCAAGTGAGCCAGCATAATCTCATGCAATTTAAATAATATAACTTAATAATTATTCATAATTATATTTTATATTTATAGAAGACTTTTTAATGTAGGATATAGGTAAAAGAGAAAGGTATAAAGCACGAGTTGATAATTTCAACTTACTTTAGTTTTACAGTCACCTGTCTTGGTTTGTCAGTTATATCACAAATATCCCCATTTCCATAAAAATGTGACACCATCCTAAATTGGAGAAACAAGCTTTATTAAACTAAAAATATCATAATTCAGTAATAGTAATGGGTAAGGAATAACTGTAATGGGTTGGATAAGATGATGGTGATGAGGGTTTTTGGGGTTCTTTCACAGGGACAGTCTTTATATATTTATAAAGAGAATATAAATTAGAGATACTGTACACTGTATTCAATTTGTACAGCATTTCTATATAAATAAATGAGGTGAGATTCCCTTAAAAAAGTTGTTTTAAAAAGTTATCCATTTTCCCAACCAATTATATTGTTTGTTTTGTGGAACAATTGTTTTTACCCTCCATCAAGCTAATCCTGTTGCAATACTGTACTGTAAGAGATAAGTCTAGGTAGGCCAAGCTATAAATCTCAAATGTGCAATATCCCCCAAAAAGCTTTTGATTTTGTTAGTTTTACCTTCCTATACTTCAAAATTTGTTGTACATGATACCATAAAATATTTTCACACAAAACACATATAAGCATAAAACAGACTATTGAGTATGTTAGAATATTTATTTTTAAAAAGATCTTTCTTTTTAAAAAAATTTTTAGAAATTGATGGACTTTTATTTTATTCATATATTTGTATATGGTGCTGAGAATTGAACCCAGTGCCTTACAATGCTAGGCAAGTGCTCTACCACTGAGCCACCACTCCAGCCCCGTTAGAATATTTAAATGACTATATCATAATTTTGCTAACATTGATTTTGGCTTGCCTGAAAAGTCAGCACATTCTGAAAACAATCTCTCAACACCACACCAAGGTATCACCTGAGAAGGACCAAGAATGAGTATTTAAGCCAGAGACAGTGGTGCATGCAGCTTCCCAGCAGCTTGGGAGGCTGAGGTAGGAGGATCACAAGTTTGAAGTCAGCGCTAGCAACTTAAAATAAAATAAAAACAGGGATGGGGATGTAGCTCAGTGGTAGAGCACCTCTGGGTTTGATCCCCAACTTACCCCCCAAAATTTAAAATTTACTGGGCAAGAAACTACAAGAAAAATTAAAGCTTAGTTTTCCTTGGGGGACTGGGGCTATAGCTCAGTTGGTCGAGTGCTTGCCTTCATATACAAGACCCTGGCTTCAATCTCCAGCACCATTAAAAAAACAAAAACTTAGTTTTCCTTGGGAAATGAGATTAATTTATTTGTTATATAAAAATATACCCACATAGCCCAAAAGAGATATGAGATAGTTTTTTAAAAATTTAAAAAAAATTTTTTTAATATTTACTTTTTAGTTTTCGGCGGACACAACATCTTTGTTTGTATGTGGTGCTGAGGATCCAACCCGGGCTGCACACATACCAGGCGAGCGCGCTACCACTTGAGCCACATCCCCAGGCATGAGATAGTTTTAAATACAGCTAGTAATCAATTATTTTCAACCGTTTATGTTACAAAAAGTGCACAACAAAAGGAAATGCCAGAGTATATTTAAATAGAATAACAGAATTAAATAAACATTACCCATGAAAGAGGCAAATGCTTTACATTCTCAGCTCTAATAGAACTGAGCCATTGTCACTAATACCACTGCCAATCATTAGCCTATTACCACCATCACAAAGGCAGTAGCCAAAGTTTACTGCATGCTATTGCCAGGCACTGCCCTTCGCAGGAATTACTTCACTTACATGTCATAAGGATCACATGAGGCAATACCATTAGACAAGAGAAATGAAACTTCTCTTTTTACCTAATTTACCTAAGGTAATAAGTGAAGAGCCAGCCAGCATTTCAGTCCAGGTGGCCAGGCTCCAGAGACTGTGGTCTTACCAATTATACTGTTTTGGTTCTCCAAAAAAAAAGAAAATAATTTAAAAGATGACCCCTGAAAAAACCCTGACCTAGGATCTTGCTTATATGTTTATCAATATTCTGGGTTTTAAAAGTTCTCAGATCCAAAGGCAAATAAAGGTAGTCTTTACCTGACTGTTTGGGTGCCATCGTCCTGAAGATGATATGCTCTAGCAATATTCTTCTTGGCCCACTCAATATGCTCTTCTTGGTTCCATGTCCCCACAACCACCGAGGTTTTCCCACTATCTTTGTCCTAATACATGAAAAAATATTTTTGATAATGCATGCCTGACATCATCACAAAACATTTATGCTGACAACCTGACCCTCTTACAGGGTCTAGTCTTTATTTTCATCTGTACACAGGATATGGGACTTAAATGTAATGATGTTAGTCAAACTCAGTGAGTAGACGTTATCTTCTTCATTCTCTGTTTCTCTGAATAATGACAACTAATTTGTAGTTGGGCTAGATCTAGATGTAGCTGTTTCTAACTCTTACATCTTCTCACTCTTTTCCATCTATCAGTCGTATAAAGTCTTTCCTGGAGATTTTTTTTTGGCATCAGATTCTTTCTTTACATTTTCACTGCTAGCACGCCATCCCCACAACCAAAAGTGTAATCTCTCATTCCTAGATTTCACAACTGCATACTACTATGATTCTTCCCCATCCTGCTTTTATTATTTTTCAAATACTGTGTACTTATATGGATCTTATGTGTACAGTCCTTCTTTATCTTTTCTTCTTCTCCTTCCTATATCTTTGCCTTCCTCTTTTTCTTTCCTTCATATTCTAGGCCAGGCAACAATACACTCCTCATTAGTAGAATGAAAAATCCCTTCAATGGTAAATGAAACAGGCAAGGCCACTGCTTACAATAAGCTAATGAAAAACATAGCTATTATATATTTTATTTTTTTCAGCAACTAGACTTTAAGTTCCTATACAGAGATTAGAGCAGCAAAATGAAGTGTTTAAGAGGTTAGACAGGGAGCAGAATTGCCTGTGTTTGAATTTCAGTTTTACTATTTACTACCTATGTGTTTTTAGGTGAGTTACTAAAGTATATTTTCTGTTTCTTCATCATACCTTTGTTATGAGGATTAAATGAGATAATATGTATTAAGTTCTTAGTGCCCAGCAAAAAATGAACACCATATATTTTTTTGATACTGGGGATTGAACCCAGCGGCACTTTACCACTAAATTTTGAGACAGTGTCTCACTAAGTTGCTGAAGAGCTCACTAAATGGTTGAGGTGGACTTTTTTTTTTTTTTTTTTTTTTGAGAGAGAGAGAGAGAGAGAGAGAGAGAGAGAGAGAGAGAGAGAGAGAGAGAGAGAGAGAGAGAATTTTGATATTTTATTTTTTAGTTTTCAGCAGACACAACATCTTTGTTGGTGTGTGGTGCTGAGGATTGAACCTGGGCTGCACGCATGCCAGGCGAGCGCGCTACTGCTTGAGCCACATCCCCAGCCCTTGAGGCGGACTTTGAACTTGCCATCCTTATGCTTTAGCCTCCTGAATTGCTGGGATTATAGGTGTGTGCTACTGTGCCTGGTGAGCACTGTATTTGTTAGTTACTATTATTTTTCTACCTCCCAAAGCACTGAGCAAAGTCCCTCAGAAAGCTCTAGGTTATATGACCTTGGACAAATTAAGTTTGGTAAAACCTATAGTGCTGTTAAATGTATGTGAAAACCACCATTTTATTGGGAGTGTTAACTGCTGGTCTTCTGGGAAGTATAATTTTTCAGCATGCATGTACATTGCTAGAAATGTGTTTTCTGAATATACAGGCAAAAGTACAGCAACAGAACTATTTAAAAATTTCACTAAATCACTATCACTACAAAAACTGAGAGAACTTAAAGGTCCATCAGTAGGGTCTGGTTAAATACACTGTTAAGCAGAGTCATAATTCTATGTAAGTGCTGAAAAGAATGAGATGTAAAAACATCTCCAAGATGATAAGTGAAAAGAACGAGTACAAAGTAGAAATAAAAAGATCATACCAAAATTTAAGCACTTGCATTTTTTCTTATAGACAGTTAACTATGAAAATGTTAACAGCACTTATTTTTGGGAAGAAGGAGGATGGCAACAAAGAAATTAACTTTTTATTTTTAATTTCTGGCATATACTCCTTTAATTAAAAAAGTCAGAGGGTCATCTGGATTTCAATTGTATGGCACTTCATCCTTTTTCTGTAGTAACAAATGTTTTAGAAAGAAAATATCTGTGAAGAAGTAAGAACAAATGGAAAAAATGCTTAAATGAAACTTCTCAAGTTTAAGTGAAGAAAAAATAGCTTATAAATGCCTCATATGTTTTGGATAATTTTAATGTGGAAGGTGAATTGTATGATCCTTTTTATAATTTTTTTTTTTTTTTTGGTAGCAGGGATTGAGCCTAGGGGCGCTTAACCACGGAACCACATACCCAACCCTTTTTATTTTTTATCTTAAGACAGGGTCTTGCTAAGTTGCTTAGGGCTTTTGCTAAGTTGGTGAGGCTGGCTTTGAACCTACAATCCTCCTGCCTCAGCCTCCCAGCCACTCGGATTATAGGCATGCACCACCATGCTCAGCTTTTCTTGGAATTTAAGATAAGCTTAAAACATCTTGTACAGGAAAATACAATATTTAAAAAATACTAATTATAATCTTTTTCAGGGAATGAAAAAAAGCCTTTAGGAGCAGCCAAGCCAATATTTATTTATTTAGGTACTGGTAATTGAACCCAGAGATGCTTTACCATTGAGCAATATCCCCAGTCTTTTTATTTTTTATTTTGAGACAGGATCTCGCCTAGGTGCTCGGGACTTCCCTCAGTTGCTGAGACTGGCTTTGAACCTGTGATTCTCTTGCCTCAGCTTCCTGAGTTGCTGGAATTACATGTGTGCCCCACTATGACTGGCCCAGTATTTATTTGTTAATTTTTTGTGGCACTGTGGCTTGAACACATGGGCAGGTGCATATTAGGCAAGTGCTCTACCACTGAGTTACTTTTTAATTTTTTATTTTGAGATAGGATCTTCCTAAGTTGCTGAGGCTGGCCT
The DNA here is from genome assembly GCF_052094955.1 of Ictidomys tridecemlineatus. Taxonomy (NCBI): domain Eukaryota; kingdom Metazoa; phylum Chordata; class Mammalia; order Rodentia; family Sciuridae; genus Ictidomys; species Ictidomys tridecemlineatus. The sequence goes on from NC_135488.1 coordinate 78,256,327, forward strand.
TGAACTTGTGATCATCCTGCCTCAACTTCCCCAGTAGCTGGGACTACAAATGTGTATCACTGTGCCTGGTGTCTTCAATGTTTGCAAGTTACCTTAACAAACAAAATACAACTATCAACAAATAAAATTATTGGAGTTTGAATCTCAGAATTTAAGTAGGTTGGATCAACATGGGAGAATATACTATGTTATTTAGAGAAGAATAAATAATAGGAAGAATAAAAACTTACATATGTACATTTTTTTTTTTTTGGTACCAGGGATTGAACCTGGTACTGAGTCACATCCCTACCCGTTTTTTGTTTTTAAACAGGGTCTCGATAAGTTGCTTATGGCCTTGCTAAATTGCTGAGGCTGACCTCCAACTTGTGATCCTCCTGTCTCAGCCTCCCAAGCCACTGGGATGATAGGTGTGAGCCTATCATCATATGTAAATCTTAAAACACTTTAAATTTAGATGAAATAGTATCTTCTTTTTAGCTGAGAAACTTGCTAAGTTTACCCAATTTTACATATTTATATGTGTGTGTATGTGTAGTTAAGGGATTAAACCCAGGAGTGTTCTTCTGCCTCTGAGTTATATCCCCAACCCTTTTAAAAATTTTATTTGGAGACTGTATCTTGATAATCAGCCCAGGCTTGCCTTGAACTTTTGATCTTCCTGCCTCAGCCTCCTGAGTAGCTACGATTGCAGATATGTGACCCTGCACCTGGCTGATTCTATGGTTAATATACCATTTTGCCATTCATTTTCTTAATTTAAAGGTGAATTATATAAATGATTAATTTTTTGATCAAAGCTAAGAAGGAAAAGACACAACAGCCCATCATTCTACCAGGCTCTTAGTAATATAAATATATGATTAGTTAGTAAGCAGTGTTACTTCAAGATGATTTAGTTACAATTAGGTTTTTTTTTTTTTATTTAACTTTCCAAAATCTGGTAATACTTTGGTTAGTACTTTCCACATTAATATCATCTCACAATTAAAAATAATATCAATTTCCCTCCTTTATTCTTTTCCCCCAACAGCACTAGAGATTCAACCCAGAGAGGCTGTACTGAGCTACATTTTTAGCCCTTTGATTTTGAGACAGGGTCTTACAAGTTGCCCAGGCTGGCCTTAAATTTATGATCCTCCTATCTCAGCTTCCTGAGTGGCTGGGATTACAGGTGTGCATCACTATTCCTTGCCTCTTGTTTTTTTCTACAAAAGATTTTAAAGACTTTAATCCAAGGCTGGAAAATTAGTTTAGGGGCATAGCGCTTGTCTAGCATGCATAAGGCCCTGGGTTCAGTTCCTAACATTAAACAACAACAAAATGTCCTTTAACCTAGTGATAGAATGATATAGAAGTGCTTTTCTATACCTCATGGTACTGATGTACATGTTTTCCATAGCAGAATTCATATTTCCACCAACCAACACCCTAAAAGAAAGAAAACATAGTTTATAAAATGATGCACAGAGAAAGGGGTATTGTGGACTGACTTAACACTACCCATAATAGTGATGAAAATATAGGTAATTTTTTGGGCTGGGGATGTGGCTCAATTGGTAGTGTGCTCGCCTGGCATGTATGTGGCCTGGGTTCGATCCTCAGCACCACATACAAAGAAAGATGTTGCTTCCGCAAAAAATAAAAAATAAATATTAAAAAAAAACTCTCTCTAAAAAAAAAAAAAAAAAAAAGAAAAGAAAATATAGGTAATTTTTATAACCTATAATAGCAATAATATGGTTGAAAATTAGAAATCACCGAGAAATAAGAAAAAATAAATACAAAGAATAAATGCTGCTATGACTTTGTAAATAAGATGAAACAAAAATTCTACTTTTAAATGTATTTCCCTCTGGTGCAGGGGCAAAATTTTACCTTTGTAAAGGAAGATGTTAACTCCAGTTTAAATTGTGATCTCTATATAACCAAAATGTAGGATATAAAATCAACCAGAATCATACATGATTGCCACAGGAAAGGTGGTGTTTTACCGTCAATAAGGAGAATATATTGGTAATGGATTAGATGATAGAAATGTGGAGTATGAGATTCCACAGAGAAAATGTCCATCAGAATTCACCTGAAGATTCTGCCATTCCTGTATAGACATAAACCTCCCCCACCCTGCTTTTTAATTTATATTTTTGGTACCAGGAATAAACCACACCCTGCTGCCATTAAAAAAAAAATTTTTTTTTTGATACCAGCACTTAACCACTCACCACATCCCCAGCTCTTTTTGTATTTTATTTAGAGACACGGTCTCACTGAGTTGCTGTTGCTGAAGCTAGCTTTGAACTTGTGATCCTACTGCCTCAGCCTCTGGAGCCACTGGGATTATATCTATAGATGTGCACCACTGTGCCTCACTGACACAAACCTTTTTGCAGTGTTGCTAGTGACCATTGATTAAATAACTGACAGGTAAAAGTTGTCAGATAAAATTTTAAACTGAAGGTCCACTTCTTACCCCATGAAAGCAGTAAGAACCACTAAGGAACTCTTTTATGAGTTGGTCATCTGTCAGTTTGGATATGTGGGTTGTTCCAACAGTGAGCATTGGCTGAGAGCCAATAGCAATAGGTTTGTGGATCGCTGGAAATCTCTCTTCTTTAGTTGATTGCAGATCTTCCTAAAATTAAGCAGACATGTTTAAGAGATTTTACTCCACATTTAATTTTTCAGTGATAATTTGTTATTTTTAAACTGTAGCACATTTGTAAAATAAGAGTTCTGCTTATTTTAATGTGTTACAAGAAAATGGACTTTGCAACACTTAGTAGTATAGAAAAAGTGCTAAATAAATGTTAGTTTCATCTGCCAGTTAGGAGTATGGAGACCATTCCAAACATAAAGGGATAATTTTCATTTCATATATCTTGTCTCATTATTCTTACTAGGTACTTTGATACTTGGTAGGCTTTGTGTCCATACATTTAGTTTTGGAGAAGCATAAAATAATAATGAACAGGGTTAAGATGAGATGGGTGAGGGCTGGGGTTGTGGCTCAGTGGTAGAGCGCTTGCCTAGCGTGTGTGAGGCCCTGGGTTTGATCTTCAGCACGGCATAAAATAAAATAAAGATATTGTGTCTATCTACAACTAAAAAATAAATATTAAAAAAAAGATGAGATGGGTGAGAATGAATATGAATGTTGGTTACAGATATTCAATATAGTAGATTCTGGTTGTTGCCCCGGAGGAACATGAAATTTAGTAAGAAGACTCAAATGAACTTTGACCAGGATCGAAATATTAAGATTTCATGGGTTGGAGTTGTGGCTCAGTGGTGGAGTGCTTGCCTGGCATGTTTGAGGCCCTGAGTTTAATCCTCAGCACCACATATAAATAAATAAATAAAACAAAAAAATCCATTTACAATTTAAAAAATATTAAAAAAAGATTTCACAAAGATAAAACTTTTGATTAATTCTTGAAACATGAAAAATAATTCATGATTTATGTCTATATCTGTGTATGTGTTTAGTGCCTACATGTACATACATGGGGACTGGAGGAAGAAGTAAAAGCAAAGGTATTTGACTATATTATTTAAAACTCAAGACATAAGCAGGCACTATATTGTGGGTAACTACAGCTCAGAGGTGTGGGCATTATGTTATAGATATTAAGAAAAGATATGCTGTGATCATTTTTAATTTTGGTGCAGAGGACTGAACCCAGGGACTTACTTATGGGAAACACATACTGTACTATTCAGCTCCAGTGCCATGTAATCATATTTTAGGTATTTGATTTATTTTTATTTAATTAAAATGTTTTTTTTTGGTATTGGAAACTGAACCCTGGGGTGCTCTACCACTGAACGACACCCTCAGCCCTTTTTTATTTTTATTTTGAGACAGAGTCTTACTAAATTGCTGAGGTTGGCCTTGAACTTGTGATTCTCCTGCCTCAACTTCCTGAGTCGCTGAGATATAGGAGTGCACCACTGTGTCCAGCTTTATCTATGAAGGCTTTTAAAAAAATTGGTTTTTCTCAACTGACAGATAAAACAACATACATTCAAAGAAAAGTAAATGAGTACTTTTTCCTGTAAGATTAATGATAGTTGGGATTTATGGAACATTTGGACTGGGTTAATTTTAGTATTTACATCACTACAGGAAGGCCAGAAGAGAAAAAGCGCAAAACTTTTAATATAGTACTCCAAATCAAACCAGGAATTAATGTTAAGATCACTTTCCTTTTCCTATCGGATTGACAGTGTTGGTCAGAGTATGTATGATGAAAAAGGTACTCAGGAGGAAGGGATGAAATAGGCCTTTGCTAAATAGTTAAACCACTGTTAAGTACTCATAACATACCTGGCATCTTGCAGGGAGCTGAAAACCCCACTGTAAATAAAACATACTTTCTTTTGCTCTCCAGTTTAATGTAATAACCATATGTAAAACACAAGATTTTGTCATGGAAGTGCTATCAATAAAAGACTGAAAAAATAATAGGCCAATGAAGTATAAAAATTTCTCCCTTCTTGGACTAATCCAATGGAAATCCTGGCTCATTTCTAAAAAAATAGTGTCACTGAAATTACATCTTATATAAGTTTTAAGGTGAAAGGGAAGGAGGGGATGAAGCAATAGTAAAAGGAGAAAAACAGTATCTTCAAAGGCAGGGGGCCAGAAAGAACATGGTCCTTGTAGGAAACTCTAAGTTCTTTAAAACATCTGGGATAAAGCGAATGATGATGAAAGATGGGGCTGAGACCAAATCACAAAAAAAGCATGCATTTTTTGAACAGTGATTTTTATCCTCTGGCATAGATCATGTTAACCACCAAAGATTACATATATAATAAAAGCTCATTTTAGGAAAAGCATTTTCATAAGCTGTGTGGGAAGAATTAGAAAGCGGCTGGGCACAGTGGCTCATACCTATAATCCCAGCAGTTTGGGAAGCTGAGACAGGAGAATTTTGAGTTCAAAGCAGCCTCAGTAAAAGTGAGGTGCTAAATAACTCAGACCCTGTCTCTAAATAAAATACAAAATAGGTCTGGTGATGTGGCTCAGTGGTTGAGTGGCCCTGAATTCAATCACCTGTAACCCCCTTGCCAAAAAAATAACCTAAAACCAAAACAACAACAAAAAAAACAAGAATTAGAAAGGGGATATGTGAGATTGGTTCTAGCCCTAGGAGATGAGGTCCTGAACTACTGAGAGGATTGAATGATAAGAGTTAGAGTTAAAAGAAGAGATGGGTAAGATAAATGACACAAATATTTGACTTGTTCAATATCAGTATGAAAGAGAAAAAAAGATGGAAGATGACTAGAAATTTACATGGCTAGGTCTAGAAGTGAAAAGTGATGAAAACGGAATATAGTGCATCACAAGGGGAAAGCAGCATACAGAAGTGGTTGAAGAACACTGATGAACTAGAGAATAAACAGTGTCAGGAGGTGGACATAGGGTTATGGTCTGTTCTTCTAAGAGGCTTAGCTGAGACAACCACCTACATAATTAAATTAAGTACTTTGAAATTTTAACTACAAAAGAATGTTAAAAATAGTTCCCGAAAAGCATAAGACTTAGGAAAAGAACTGAAATCAATGAAAGGAACTGAAAGTTAAAAATCTGTGCTAAAATATATTGTTTTACAACTATGCTATAAGAATCATCAAAATATTGATATATGTTCTGAAATCTGGAAAAGGAAGCATTGAGAAACTATCATTAGATAATTCTTATACCTCTTTATGTCTCCTAAAAGGCACCCGTAGTATTTCTTCCTGCTGCTCCAACTGTCTCAGAGTGAGGGGTTTAAATGGAGATCCTGGCAGTGATTGGCAAAATATGTCATTCACAGGAGATGCTCTGAACCTGTTCAGTAAGAAGAAAGCATTAAAGCGAAGCACAGAATACTTTAGAGCATGTGTTTAAAATATTAAATGCACATCCTACCTATATTTAGGATGATTGCACAAGAGTGGTGTCAAAATGACAACTTCATATTCACAAGTTGTAACTTCAGCTACTGAAAGAATTTCATGCTTAGATTCAGGATGACATATGTACATCACAGTACTTGATCTGGGCCGGTTCTGTTTCAAACTACAAGGTGTACCATTTCCCATTCCCACAGGATAGTAGGGTGTCATCTGACCTTCGATATTTTTAGTGGGAATCTTAAAAAAACAGAGTATAAAGACTTTTCATTAGAAATTGAGGTGGGGTTGAGGGTGGAAGAAGCACTTATGATTCTAAAAGGAAGAAAACTACATTTTACTTAGAAAGGTAACATTTATTTTCAAGTTCATTCTCTAATGTTTTGATTTTGAAGTTCTTATTTGAGTAAGTGTGTAACTTAATATAGCAAGAAGAAAAATCATTTGATGCTAAAATTAAGATGTTAATTTAATATGCATTTATATAAAGAGCTACAAGATAATATTAATATGAGTTATCCTCAATGATAAGATGTAAGAACTTACTATACTGGGCTGTTTATAGCTTTCACTGAACTCAATAGAGAATGGCTGTTGAGAGTTTAGATTCTACAAGTCTGAAGGTTTATTTATCAAAAACTTGGGTGAAACAGTAAAAATACTTATCTTCTAAAATAGTACTTTAACTCCTAAATTAAATCTATTCAAGTCTAGGAAAAGAAAATTAAGAGAAGACAAGGATTCTTAAAGAGTTATCTCACATGCTTTTTTTCTATAAGAACAAAAGTCTACTATAATGAACTTTTTGTTGTTGTTGTTTTGGGTACCGGGGATTGAACTCAGGGGCACTCGACCACTGAGCTACATGCCCAGCCCTATTTTTTGGATTTTATTTAGAAGCAGGGTCTACGAGGGTTTAGTGCCTCGGTTTTTGCTAAGGCTGGCTTTGAACTCTCAATCCTTCTGTCTCAGCTTCCTGAGCTGCTGGGATTATAGGTGTGGGCTACCGCGGCTGGCAACTTTTTTTTTTTATAGCTTTATTTTATTTATTTATTTTTATGTGGTACTGAGGATTAAACCCAGGGCTTCACATGTGCTACGCAAGTGCTCTACCACTGAGCCACAACCCCAACCCTAATATAATAAACTTTAAAAAGATATTGTTAATAATCTGAGTATGCTCTTAGAGGCAGGAATCTCATCTTGCATCACTTTGTACCATCAGTGCCTCATTCAAAACAGGCAATAAATGTTTCCTGAGAAAAATATTTTGAGAATTTCTCGTATGCTATTGTCTGAAATTAGAATCCTGGGCTTGAAGCTTTAAATTTACTGGCTTATTACTACCATTATGAATTTGATTAAACAAATAAATAATTGTTGGAAAATTAAACATTAGCTTTTGTTACAGGTTTGGCAGTGTTGGGCTTAAAATTGGGGCTCAACTAATATTAGTTTTCTGCCTTTACCCTTTTCTTACTTTTCCTTTATCATTTCATACTTTGAGTTCCATCTTGCTATCCTTCAGAGTCATAGTAAATACATATTTTATCTCAAAGGTAGAATGTCAAATTAAATCTTTTGAAACAGGATTCAAAGAGCACTCCTTGAACCATACGGTATTTAAAAATTGTGTAGCTAATTACAACAAATAAAAAAAAAATAAAAATCATGATTAGGCACTTTGAGGAATCATTCTTTTTAAATAATACTATTTTTTTTGCCATTATTTATTATTCACTTACTTAATAAACCTTTATAAAGTACCTGAAGTATGTGTGACACACTGCTTTGCACTGTGGAGTGAAGAGATTAAAAAAAAAAAACAGTCTCTGCTTTTAAGATGCTTGCTGTCTGGTAGCTTGTTATTTACATATATAGTTTATCTGTTTTATAGGGGGTGAGGAGCAGATGGGAGGAAAAAAATACAAAAGCTGTTACTGTAATTTTTTTGGGTAGTGCAGTGTGTGAACCCAGGGTGCTTTACCACTGGGCTATATCCCCAGTTCTTTTTTATTTCAAGACAGGGTCTCACTAAATTGCTTAAGGCATTGCTAGACTGGCTTGGAACTTGTGAGCCTCTTGCCTCAGTCCTGTGTCATTGGGGATACAGTCTTGTGCCATTGCACCTGGCCTATACTTGTTTTCAATGCTGAGTAGAGGGAACCACTGTTAAGGACTCAAGTGTCATACTGGTATTACAGAATCTTTTCCCAGACACATCATTGATAGATTTACCTATTTTGGTAAGTAAATAGAAGGATTCCAATGTAACTTTTCTCAGAAAAATCAAATATGTTGTATATTTTCTTGTACCTAATCCTTGAGTTATTCCACAGATAAAGACGTAAAGACTGTATTCTAAGGTCACTAAGTTGTATAAATTCATACCTCACAAACAATAAATGTTGAGAGTAAAAAATTAACATTTGTCACTTGCCTCATTGGATTTTTCCTTTTCTTCTGCTTCTCGCTCTGTGGAATAACATAACAGAAAGGTAAATGTAAAGAATGAGCAGTACATACCAATGACTAAGTTTTTAATCAATTTTATAATCTTAAACTTCCTTAAGAAGATCCAAAACATACATATGATTTTGTCTTACTACTTTTAATTTTGGTGGTGCAGGGAATTGCATTCAGATCCTTGCGCATGCTACAGAGTCACCCTACCACTGAGCTACACCCCCAACTACTTTCAGTTTCCTTGAAATAGTTTTTGTGTGAAAGGATAGTCACATTAAATCTTCACAACTTTGCATAGGGAATACTCAATTTCATGAAGAAAATATGGTCAAAATAATATTCTTTTGAAGTATTTTATCTTAGTGAAAAGTTAATTGACCAATCTGAATAATATAGAATAATATATATATTTCAACATTTGAGGAATACATCTATTTCCATGTATAAAAACATTGCTTAAACCAAGGAAAAGACTAACACTAAGATGAATATTCTACTAGATTTTGAAAATTTCATTAATAAGTAGAAAAAAAGCATGTTTGTCAAATTAGAAAATAACAAAAACAAAGACTTCAAAAAAGTTTTCTAAGGGACAGCTCAGAAACATGTTTTAAAATTCACACAGTCTCCAATTAAATCTCTTAAATTTCAATTTGAATGTTAATGTTAAATCAAATTCCAGAATTACTATCAAATCACTGTGTAGAGACCAACCTTTTTCAGATAGAAGGTTCTTAGCCAACATATTCCCAAGGTAGTACTCATGAATATTTATTTTCTATATTAAAAAAAAATACAGTAAGTATTTTACAAATACATTTTTCAGGATACAACTTTAAAACTATCAATTTCATTATGAAACTTCTCATTTATTATGTTGTACACTTTATATTTTGAAGAAAAAATATACCTGGCCAGTTTCTTTCTCTTCATGGTACTGTCGAATGTGTTTTCCATGACATACTTCATAAGTCCAATAAGACTCAATCTAAGAAAGATGAATATATTTAAAAGTATAGAAGTCATATAACTCATTTGAATTACTTTTTATTTTTCTTTTCTTTTTAATTTTTAAATTTTTTTACAGAAATGCAGCACGACTTTTCATTTTTCTGGTCGTATATGATGTAGAGCCACACCATTGGTACCATCATACCAATGGTACAGGGGTAATAAGTCCATCCCATCCCACCCCGCCCACCACCTCTCTGCCCACTCCTCAACCCAAAGTTCCTCCATTCTTCCCTTGTACCTGCCCCCTGCCCCCTTATGGCTCAGCATCCTATAAGAGAAACCATTTGGCCTTTGGTTTTTTGGGATTGGTTTACTTCACTTAGCATGTTTGAATTACTTTTTGATACTTTAAAATGTAGTAGATTTCCCTAAGGATTTATAGTAAAGTTTCATTAAATTACACTTATAATTATGCCTCAAGAAAAATGAAATTTCTGAAACCTATTCATTATTTCCATTGATTAGCTCTATGTAAGAATTATGTAAAGGAAATTGATCTATAATATATCTGAGTCTATAATAACTACCTTGTTTAGGGATAATTTTCTACATGCCTTAAACATAATAATTAGCATTTTAAATTAAAATTCTATTAGGTAAAGAAACTTCCTTTGAACTGAAAAACATTCAAAGTAGTTCGATAAATGATGATTTAATATTGGTATTATTAAGCATCTGCTGCATCTACTGTTATTAGGAATTTAAATGAACAAAATTCTATTTAGCAATAACTCTGATTTGCAACTAACTTAAAATTTGATATAACAAAGTAAAAAGAAATGCAGAAGTAATTTCAGGGGTCTACTGGCTGCTCGAAATTTATTTTCTAGTTATCAAATGAACATAAAATACATACTCTGTAGGAACAACTGCTTTGTTTAAACAGGGGTTCCAAAAGCTCTCTTGGATTAGGGCCTTTATAATCCTTTTCTTCTTCCTAAGAAAGAACTATAGTTTAATACTTACAATTTCCTAGAACTTCAACCAATTCTGCTGTTTGGGTATTAACTCACTGGTTAAATCACAAATGCTTAGAAATAAAAGAAGAAAAAAGTCAAAATCTTTAACAAGATCCTATAGTATGCCACTTCTTTCAAATGAACTGAAGTATAAAGTATGGAGCCACAGAATACCATAGCTTTCATTATTTCAAATTTAAAAAAAGGTTTTTAAGTTATCAGTTTTCTGAATAATTCTTACAAACCTATTTCAGAAATTTTAAGTGCTGTAACTCAAACAAATTCTAGCTATAAAAAAGTTTTAGAATGGTTGAATGTTGTAGGATATACTGGAAAGTTTTAAGATACTTTTTGGTTTCTTATATTTTTACATTTCAGACTTGAATGCCATGTGTATGTGTGTGGTTATGTACGCATATATTTGTGTCTTAAGGACATTTAAAACAAAATTAAACAGGTGTCTTGGACAGATTTCAAATCTGAACCAAACTTAAAAGTACTGAGTTTAATGTTTCTATTTTACAGATTATATAATTGGCTTAATAATTTCATTGAGTGGAAGAATTAAGTTTCAGATTTGTTCAAGGTTCCACAGCTAACTATAGCCTATACCTCAGCCTCCTGGCTCCTAGGCTGGTGTCCTTTCCATTTTACCATGCTGCCTCTCCTGTTTCATCTTGAAAGAAGTCTTTTTTTCCTTTGCCTTGAAGGATGGATAAGAGGCAGTTAGGGCATTTTAGGAGAAAGAAAAGGGAATGAGCTAAGGTAGTGAGAATGCATAAGGTACCTAAAGATTTATTTATAAGAAATTCTTTATAAAACTATCATATATAATATTAAAAATTAAATCTTGTTTTAAAACCCTCATTTCTAGAGAAGAAAGCAAGTGTGGAGTTAAATTTTCATCTAAAACACTAATAATTGACTACTAATTTTTCCAAAATGAATCGCAAAATCAAAGAATTCAGGAATAATAAAAGTGAAAAAGACTTTCATGCTAAAACAGGGTATTACAAATCTCATTACTCTCTTTTAAAGTATGTGGTTACAATGTTTAAATAAATATCTTTGGTAACAGGAATTATCAATCTATTTATAAAAACTTACCTCGTCCCCACTTGTCACAAGGGGAAGTATGCATTTATATTTTTCTTTATGTGCAGTTGTCATGATGACATAATTATCTTCTTTGTACAAAACTCCAGTTGTGGGCTAGAAATAGAATAAAAAATAAACACTACTTTCCCCAGTTAAATTTTATCATATCAAATAGAGCAAAGATTCTTCAAACTAATTTATCATTTCAACAGAAGTTTTTTTTTTTTTTTTTTTTTAAGGGGCACTTGATCAGTGAGCCACATACATCCCCATTCCTTTATTTTTATTACTTTTTATAAATCTTGAGATAGGGTCTCACTAACTTGCTTTGGGCCTTGCTAAGTTGTTGAGGCTATCCTTGAACTTGTGATCTCCTGCCTCAGCCTCTTGGGTCACTGGGGTTACAAGAGTGCACAACTGTGCCTGCTTCAACAGATTTTTAACACACATTTTTCAAAAGCAGGGAAGACAGTCTGACAATGTTAAGATAACAAGATTTATTGTGATATTACATCACAATAGGAAAAAAATTTAGGGCCTCATATATGCTTAGCACATATCAACTACTGAGCTATATCCTGAGCCAAAGACAGAAGCACCATCACTTTATTGTTCCTATCAGCAATTATCATCTGTATCAATTATCATTCTGTATACTCAAAACAATCATTATTACATTCACTTAAAAACTCTCAATTTTGTTGGATGGGATACTTGAATATAATGGAATACAGTATTTTTCATATTTGGAGAATTTACGAATTTATCCATAAAAAAGTTTCTGTAAAAAGAAAATCACTATAGATCCTCTGTGCTGACCTAGCTTTGTGACATACACATCAGGAACCAGCAAACTTCACTTCCTCTGTGAAGAGTCAGCTAATAAATATTTTAGGTTTTGTGGACCATATAGTTTCTTTTGTAACACTGTCACCTCAGCAACAGAGGACATAGACAATGTGTAAACAAATAGGCATGGTTGTGTTCTAATAAAACCTTTTAAGATTAGATGGTGGGACAGTACAATAGCTGTAGTTTTTTGATTCCTGGCACATATCTGTGAAACTGTCCTTAAAGTTTTCTACACTATAAAACCAAACAAATTCACATGGTTCATATGAACTGATATAATTCAAATGAACACTTCAACTAATGTAACTGATGATATTTTACTAAAAAGAAAGTTCAGTCTTCTGGTACATATTCCATTATAATTCAATTCTCTCTTCACTTTTTTCATAGTATGGAGAAACCAATGTACTATTTGGCTCTTCCTAGCAAGGAAAGAACTACTACTTACTAAGTATCTGTTCTTTTCTAGTTTAACAATAACAGCTCTAACCTGTAATAAAACCAGTATAGCTTGGAACCAATGTAATCCTAAACACAAATTCAAATAAGGGCAATGTTTTTCCAAGACAATAAAACAAACGAACAAAGCAACATTAGCTCTATGACATATCATCATCCCTCAGCATTTTGGGGGGGTTTGCTTCCAGAACTAGCCCCCAGACCGAGCCAAATTCACAGAAGTGAAAGTCCTTTGTATAAAATAGCATAATATTTGCACATAACCTCTGAACACCCTCCCTTATATTTCAAATTGTCTCTAAATAACTTATAAAGTAAATAGTTGTTATATTATTTAGGGAATGATAAGAAAAAAAAAGGTCTGCACATTTTCAGTACAGATTTTCCCCTGAATATTTCTGATCCAAGGTTGGCTGATTCTATAGATATAGGATCTGTGACTATACCATTTTAAATGCTTTACATTTATTAATTTGTTAATCCTCAAAACAATCATTATACTCATTTCTACAGAAAATGCCAGAGGCCAGAGCATAAGCAATTTGTCCAAGGTAACTCAGCTAGAAGTAGCAGAGCCCAGAGAACCCAAGTGGGTTGTCTCCACATTCTGTGTGCTTATAACTTTGAACACATTCACATCAGTTTTTATTAACTTTGAAATGATTACTATATGGACTTCTGTTTTATGGTCAAAAATCATTATTTATAGAAGACAATGGAATCAAAGAAATTGGAGAGTTGCAAAGCCAAATTTATGATGAAGGAATCCTCATAAATATTCATTTGGGCCAATAATTTGCTGTTAAGACATAATATTTGCTGGGAATCCTGGCACACACCTGTAATCCCAGTGGCCTGGGAGGCTAAGGCAGAAGGATCGTGAATTCAAAGCCAGCCTTAGCAACTTAGCAAGGCCCTAAGCAACTTAGTGAGACCCTGTATCAAATACAAAAAAAGGGATGGGGATGTAGCTCAGTGGTTTAGTGCTCCTGGGTTCAATCCCTGGTACCAAAAAAAAAAAAAAAAAAAAAAAAGACATAATGTTTATAATGTCTTTTGATGCTTTCCAGATGTATCCAGAATACATGATCAATTGTGGAAAGCATGCTTCCCATTCACTCCGTAGTGGATAGCCTGAGTTTTGTCAAACCATTCATATACAGAAGTGAAGGTGACATCAGTAAGTGACTTAAATGTATGCATGTCTATTTGTGAAGTACCTGCAACTCTGATTTTCACAGCTGAATTCTACAGCAGTATTGACTAGCTTATTAAAATGTTCATCACAATGCTGATAATGGAAAAGAGAACTGCTTTTTTGGAACTCCAGCAAAGAAAGACAATTCTTTTAGTTTTTGTAGTACTGGGGATTGAACCTGGGTCACTATACTCCTGAGTGATTCTTGGTCTTTTTTGTTTTATTTATTGATACTGGGGATGCTACTGGAGATTGAACCCACTGAACTACATCCCAGTCCTTTTTAATTTTGAGACAGGGTCTCACTAGGTTGCTTAGGCCCTCACTAAGTTGCTGAGGTTGGTCGCAAACTTGCTATCCTCTTTTCTCAGCTTCTAGAGTTAATTGGATTGTGCCACCATGCTGGCACCCTATGTTTTTTTTTTTTTGAGAAAGAGTCTTGCTAAGTTGCTGAGACTGAATTTGCAATCCTCTTGCCCCAGCCTCCTGAGTCTCTAGGACTAGAGACTCATGCTCCACTGCACCTGGTTTGGAAGACTTTTTTTTTTTTTTTTTGGTACCAGGGATTGAACCCAGGGGCACTTAACAACTGAGCCACATCCCTAGCCCTTTTCTTATTTTGAGATAGGGTCTCGCAAAGTTGCTGAGGCCGGCTTCGAAATTGCACTCCTCCTCCCTTAGATTCCCGAGTTGCTGTGATTACAGGCATGTGCCAGAAAGGCATTTCTTTCTTTATATATATTTCAGTTGTTGATAGACCTTTGTTTAATTTATTTATATGTGGTGCTGAGAATCGAACCCAGTGCCTCACACATGCCAGGCAAGTGCACTATGGCTGATCCCCAGCCTCAGGAAGACATTTCTTAATGCAACAATTTATCTTTCATTAGTTTAGGAAGGGCTATTTTTCTCTTCAATAATATAGACCAAATGGCAATTCTGCCCCAACACATGTTGCTGAAATGAGTCATATATTCGGATCACAAGGTATACTTTTCATTAGTATCACCCTACTTTTTGGTAATAGAAATTACTGGAAAAAAAACTAAAAAACTAACCTGTGATTTTCTAAGAATTTTTTGATCTACTATTAATATGCCTCCTTATAGCTGGGTGCAGTGGCACATGCCTATAATCCCAGTGACTCAGGAGGCTGAGGTAGGAGGATAGCAAGTTCTGGGATAGCTTCAGCAATTTAGCAAGACCGTGTATTAAAATAAAAAATAAAAAAGGACTGGGAATGTAGCTTAGTGATAAAGCATCACTGGGTTCAATCCCTAACACCTAAATAAATAAAATTTGAAATGTATAGCATTATAGATAGCATAAAACTTTTTTTAATATAACTTAAAAGACATTATTTCAGTGTAAGCGGTAATATCTACTAGTGATTTAATAGAAAGTCAAATTTTAATATGGTGAAATGAATCAAAGAGTGGGGTACTTTAAAGGAACTGAAAAAATATCTTGTCTGGGATAAATTCCTCATGTTTGACATGGTCTGTAAGAATCAAGATTGCTAGAGGATGAGAAGGAAAATTTCTTTCCTGAAATAGGATGTAAAACATAGTCAGTGACACGTCAATATATATAACATGATGTTAACCATGGAGTTTGTCACATTTTTTGCTAGTGCTTGGGAAGGTTTTTCAATAGGAATATGTTCTTTTATACATACACACATATATAAAAACAGTAGAAGTAGAAACTTAGATTTATTTTGTGGTTCAATTTGATGAAATCCATGAATTCTATGAAATAATAAAAAATCGAATACTTTAATGACATAGAGATGACAATTTCAGAAGAAAAATATATACACCAAAAATGGATGATAAAAACTAGTAAGTAAAGAATACCATAATTATTACTTATTACAAACATGAAAAAATTATACCTTTTTGGTGCTTAATACTATTTCTAAGTAAATATGAAAGCAAGAATTATAAAACATTTATTTTGATATATCTGGATGGGAAGATAATTTAAAGCAGATGAGAATTTTAGAGATTAATAAAATAACTTCTAGGGCTGAGGTTGTGGCTCAGTGGTAAAGCACCTGCCTAGCACATATGACACACTGAGTTCAATCGGCAGCACCACATAAAAAATACATAAATAAAATAAAGGTATTGTGTCCATCTACAACTAAAAAACAAAACAAAACAAAAAACAACTTCTAATCCAGTCTCTTCCAATTTCAGATGGTGGAGAGGCAAAGGATCTTACCCTACTTCATACAGCTGCTTAGTTATATATAAATATACAACCAACTGGCTCATTAAAAAAAAATGGCAGTGCCAGGTGAGGAGGGCAGTTGTTTCAACTAAATAGAAGTATTAAAACAATTTAAAAAGACCAATGAAAATGACTCTTAAGGTTTATTTTTGCATGAGGGTCATAGACCTTGTGCCACATCCACAGAAGAATAACTATATTTTTTTTTCAAAATACCTCAGACTTAACCCCAAGTCTTCAAATGTGTCCATCTTAGATTATACCTTATTGCTAGAGAAAAGTAATTAAAAACAAAATTTCAAAATAAAGTTGATAGACATGTGAAACATTGGTATAGCATACACTAAGACCGATCTTTTTCCTTAACTCCTTTTTAGCCAGCAAACACCAGGGCCAGAAAAAAAACTGAATGATAATTTGGTAGTAACTCCTAAAAAGGCTAGATTTAGTCATTAAGTATAGAGGTCAGTAAGTTTTCAGATTTGCATATAAGCGTGCATGCTGTTCTCAATTAAACACAGGTGCAAGAGTAAAAAAGTTAATGACTTTTTAAAAAAACATTTATCACTTATCACTTTCATTCCAAGTGTGCTTTTTGGAATGAAAAGAGAATGGACTAGAGTATTCTTATCCCAATCCTCCGAAGGTTGTATCTGACTTATAACAAAATTTTAAAAAAGTACTTTTAATACTGAATATCTATAGTTTATTGCATTGATACAAAAATAAACCTGACTTTTCAGTTAAATATTTACTAGGTAAATTTGAGAATCATTGGGCTATCAGGACGGAACAGAAGGGTGGAGAAACAAACCAAATGTGAAATACAGTATAAGCAAAAGCGAATATTTGCAAGTAGAAAGCTAAGTGGTTAGAATAATATTTGCCTTGTAAATACTGTCTCCCTGTCCGGTGCTAGGGATTAAACCAACCCGGGGCCTTGTGCATTCTAGGCACACTCCGACTGAGCTCTACTGCCAATTCTTAACTTGGTAAATCTTGTTTTGGTATTATGATACCGCTTAATAATGTCTCAACGAAACAGTAACAGGGTAATATAACAAAACAGTTTCCAAACTTGAATGATTGCAGGTAATTAGAAATAAGATTTTTTTAAACGTTAGAATTAACTACTACACAGTATCACAGGAGCACAAGTTTCATTAGCCTAAGTAGCTACAGGTGAACAGGAAGACCTTCCACTAGCCCCTAAAGGAATTTTCATTCTAGTAGGATTATAATATGTGCTTCACTGGATGAAAATTCATCATAAAATCTCATGAGATCTTAAGTAACAGTTGTAAAACTGCAAGAGGTATTCCACATAGAGGGTTGTTAACATCTCCCAGTCACATGGCCTTTTTAGGAAACAACTTTTAAGGGAGAAGGTTCCTCTGGAGCCGCGCATTTGTGTATGTTTGGGTGTGGAAGCAAGACAGGAAGAACGAAAAGGAGAGGGAATTCGAGTTTGCAGTAGGAATGTGTCGTTAGGGTGGTAATACTGAAGGCTGCTGCTGAAGGAAGAGCTGCAATTGGTTCTCCAAAGGAAAGATGAAGTATGCCTGACGGGATTATAAGAAAGCTTCTTCCACAAGGCGGGAATGTAGGGAAGCAAGGTCTACTGCGGCAGGGTTAAAAAAGGGACAGCAAGTGATTGCTGGATCCTAATGTTAGCATGGAAGGCACCTCCGCATAACGTGCTGAATGAATGAATGGATGGATGAACACGAGGCAGAAGAAACTTGGATTTAGGGAAGGTAAGAGCTTGCAGAAGAGGTTCTGGGAAGGAAAAAGCAAAGGAAATGGATGGGATCTAACCCTTAGCGTCAGAAAGACGAAATGGCTGCGGGATTCGCGACACTGACCAGAGAGAACTCGGTGCCGGGCCAGTTGACTCGGAAAGGGATATCATCGCTGAGCTGGGGAAGCGCTCGGCCGCCGCCGGACGCCTCCAGGAGGCCGCAGAGGACCAGTAACACTGGCCCTCCGGGGACCAGACTCCGCACGCCGCCGCCTCCTTCCTCCATCCTCCGCCGCTTTCTCCAGCCGCCGCCACAACCTCCTCTGCCCAACGAGGAGAAGAGGAGGAGGAGGAGGAGATGGAGGAGGAGGCGGCGGGACTACAAAGCGTCCAGCGAGCCTGGGACCTAACCGCCGCCACGTCTCCTTCCGGAGAGCACGGCAACGCCGCCTCCGCCCCCCGGGCCTCCCGCCACCGTTTCCGGGGCAGGTGGCATATCAACATCCGGGGCCAAGGAGCCATCTGCCTACGGAAGCCGGGACGCCCGTTGCGTTTCTGTGGTTTCCGGCAACTGCAACTTGGTGGTAGGGCTCGAATGCGGTGGGCTTTGGGGACCCGACTCCCGGTGACTTGGTTTCAGACCGGCGTTTCCGGCAAAGAATTGGCCGCACGGCGAGCAGGTGAGTTTTAGTGGCGCCGGCCTCTCCTTCTGGCCTCCTGCGCGACTTTCCAAGTGGGTGGGTGGTGGTTTGGCCCGCACTATTTTGAGTGCGGGAAGAGAGAGCGCCAAACGGGTGCTGTTCCGGAGATGAGAAAATTCTAGGTAGCGACGAGAAGTGGGAGGGACACAGTCATCTGCACTTTGCTTTTCGTTTCTATTTGTATACTCACCTTCTCTCCGCCTCTTCTGCTGTGCGATGTGTTCATCTCAGTACTTAGTAGCTTCTGACCGCGCAGGGCGGTTTTGGGAAACCTGGGATGAGAAAACCTGCTGTCCCCCACGGCAAGAATACCACGGTCCTCCAGAGTTGGCATGGACCGAGACTCTGGTGGGGGAAGGCAGCTAGACATTGCAACCCCTGCATTTTTACCTCACGTGGGGCTCCTCCATTCCAGGATTGAAATGTTATTTTATCATGGAAGTTTCACACATTTCTTTATGGAAGGGGTCAGGGCCAGGTGAATGTGAAGTTATGAGCTAAGTCGCGCCAGACTCATTCTGAAATTAGAAAAAAATGTCTTGGTTTCTTCTATCTCTCTTAAAAAAATGCCATTATCTGTTTTAATTTCCACCATAATAGGTTGTACAGTGTTGGTCATAGACTACTTATCATTCTCAGGCTGGAGAGTGAGAGAAGCTAGACTGTCGTGCTAAATTTGTTAAAGACTGCATGGCCCTCTTCTCAAATTTAAGCCAAATAAAAAAGGAAGAATAGTTCATTTTCATCTCTATAAATTTTCTTTTAACAGAAGGAATCCACAGTATTAAGGGCAGCTTCTGTTGTTCCTGAATCCAAATGTTGTTCATTGATTTGCTTAGCATTTCTTAATGCTAATGTGTGTATGTCAGACCATTGAGACTGGTAAAAATGGCACAGTTCAGCAAGGTAGATTGAACAAATAATTGCAAACTAGTGTGGTAGTAATAAATTAGTTAATCTTTATTTAAGCATTTACTCTGTGCTAAGTACTTAAATAAGAAATTTTTATGTATTATGTCATAACCCTTATGAGGCAGGTACTACTATAAATTATATAGTATAAGGATGTTAGAGTAGAGATTAAAAAAAAGAAAGTGAGAAACTTGTGGTGGTTAGAAAGCCTTCT
Source organism: Ictidomys tridecemlineatus (assembly GCF_052094955.1). Lineage (NCBI taxonomy): Eukaryota > Metazoa > Chordata > Mammalia > Rodentia > Sciuridae > Ictidomys > Ictidomys tridecemlineatus. Next base: position 78,276,089 of record NC_135488.1, read on the forward strand.
AGGAGAGATGACCATACAACTGGAGATTTTAAGAATTTATAGGAGTTTGTTAGGCAGATGGGGAAGTACATTTTAAGCATAAGTTGGCCCAGATGGTCCATTAGGGCTTTTTGTTGAGAGAAGGGTGGGTAGGATGGAATCAGCAGCAGGAGACTGGTGCTATAGAGGAAGAGGGGGTCAGTTCAGAGAAGGCTGCTTATGTCTTGGGGAAGTATGTGAGCTTATGTTGAGTACATCAGAACTTTGTAGGGTGGTAGATTTTTTACATTGTAATCACCTGAGGTGACACCTATTTTTCAAATATACAAAGTGTGTAAAGAATAATTCTAAATGAATTAGGTATTTATTTATTTATTTGTTTTTTTGAGTGTTGGGTATCAAACCCAGGGCCTTGTGCAAGTCAAGTGATGTGTCACTGAGCTGTGCCTCTAGCCTGGATTAAATGTTTAAATGCACATTTTTTTTTTTTTTTTTTTGGGTGGTGCTGGGGATTGAACCCAGGGCCTTATGCATCATGCAAGGCAAGCACTGTACCCACTGAGCTACATCCCAAGCTCATAAATGTTTAAATGAATAACAATAACAGGGGGCTGGGGATGTGGCTCAAGCAGTAGCGCGCTCGCCTGGCATGCGTGCGGCCCGGGTTCGATCCTCAGCACCACATACCAACAAAGATGTTGTGTCTGCTGAGAGCTAAAAAATAAATATTAAAAATTCTCTCTCCCTCTCTCTCTCCTCTCTCACTCTCTCTTTAAAAAAAAAAAAAAAAAAAAAAAAAAATAACAATAACAACAACAAAAAAATAGAAAACTTAGGGGAGTATTTGAATGAGCTTGGTGTTTAATGAGATAGGAAGTCCTAAAACCATGAAAGCAAAAAGGTGTTTTTGATTAGTAAAAATGAAAAAAATTGTATGGTCTGTTTTACTCTCTGGGACTGTAGAGATTGAGTCTGCTTTCAGTGGAGTTTATGATTAAGAAGACTTAATGATTTCTGGCATGGATAAATGCCGCAGAGAAAATAGGGTTATGTGAAAGAAAACCTATATAGGAAGTGTTAAAAACTGATTATAAGGGGTTTTGTGGATTTAATTGTGTTCCCCACAAAGATATGTTGAAGTCCTAACCCACAGACCCTCTGTGTGAACTTATTTGGAAACAGGATATAATGGAGATGTAATTCAAGTTAAGATGTGGTCATACTGATATAGGGAGATCCCTAATCCAGTGATTGGTGTCGTTATGAGAAAAATGTAGTCAGGGAGAATGCTGTGTGAAGGGGAAGGCAGAGATTGGAGTGATCCTTCTACAAACCAAGGAACAGGATTGCTAGCAACCACCATACCAGGAAGAGGCAAGGAAGGAACGTCCCCTAGAGCTTTCAGAGACAGTGCATGAGCACATGTGAGAGCATTGCTCTGCATGACAGCTTGATTTCAGATTTCTAGTTTCCAGAACTATGAAAGAATCAATTTCCGTTGTTTTAAGCTATCCAGTTTATGGCAATTTGTTATAGCAGCCTTAGGAATCTAATATGGGGCAAACTTATCATTCAGGAGGCTGGTAGCAGTAGAGATGGAGGAGTGGTCTGATTTGGTATTTTTTTTCATGTAGAATATCTTGAACTTACTGGTAGATTAGATGTGATATGATTTTACAGGGATGAATCAGTGATGATGTCTAGATATCGTTTCATGAGCAACTGGTGTAGCTTACTGAAAGAGGGAAGACTGATAAAAAGAACAGAATGCATTCTGGTAGGAATCAGTGTTTCTTGTTTTACTTTTTATTATGAAATAATTTCAAACTTACATAAAAACTATAAGAATTGTGTAATGAACTCCTAGATTCCCCAGTTGTTAATATTTATCTGATATGTATTTTCTCTTTATTTATACATTAATAATAATAACAGTTTCTGAATCAAGGATCAATTTTAGGTACGTTAAGTTGTACACGTCAGTTAGACATCCAATTTGGTTAAATAACTCTGAAACTCAGTGGGAGGGGAAGTTCAGGCTGAAGTTCTAAATTTAGGGTTATTGGCCTGTAAATATAGTTAAAGCCATGGTACTAACTGAGATCCTCTAGGGGAAAAATGAGGATAAAGAAGGGAAGACAAAGGGAGGTTGAGCAGGAGGATTGTGAGCTCAAAGACAGCCTTAGTAACTTAGTGAGGCCCTAAGTAAATCAATGAGACCTTATCTGTAAATAAAATATATTAAAAAAAAAAAAAAGGACTGGGAATGTGGCTCAGTGATTAAGTGCCCCTGAATTCATTCCCTAATACCAAAAAAGACAGGTGGTGGTGGTGGGGGGGCAGGAGAAGACAGAGGTCATTACATCTCCAAATAGCAATGAAGAATTAACAAATGGACTAAGAAAGTGTGCCCAGTTAAAGCAGAAAGAAACCAGAAAACAGACATTAAGGAAGTCTGGAGAAAGGAATGTTTTAAGGAGGGAGTGAATAGCTAAATGGTTGAGATGTTGCTGAGAAACTGTATTGGGATGTAAGGGATGGTTGAATGTGGCAACATGGAAGAGGAGTACAAGGAAAGGTAGGCCTGATTGAGTAGATTGAAATGGGAGACTTGCTAAGGTCTACATTAATAAAAACCATATGCTTTTGTACTTTGGCAGAGTTGAGAACAGGGCTTCTCAATCTTGGTACTATTGATAGTTTGGGCTGGGTGATCCTTTGTTGTGGAGTATTATCCTGTGTATTTTATGATGTTTAGTAGTATCCTTGGCTTATGTTCAGTAGACGCCAGTAACAACCCTTGGCTCTCCCCAACCCCCCAATTTGTGACACCGAAAATGCAGACATTTCCAAGTGTCCTCATGCTAAATGACCTGGGTCGAGAACTACTGGTTTAGACTCTTAAGTAAAAAACATGAATATTAATGATGAAGTTTTAAATATCAGTGGAACAGGAAAATGTTCAGGGATAAGCAGAGAACCTTTATTTATTTATTTATTTTTGCATTCCAGAACTACAGCTATTCATTACATTTGTAATATAAGTAGTAAATACCTACTTTGCTTTTAATGTAAGTGGTCCTGCATTTCATCTTTAATGGCCATAAGTCACTTAATATTACCCTGCCTTGATGTCATTATTATGTATGTCAGTTATCGTCATAGAGGATTTTGGGTAGAAAGTTGTGGAAGATTGTGCTGAATTTGTATCAATTCAAAAGTTAGCCTTGAATTTGTTATTTTGAAAACATATTACTTTTAGTAGTCTCTTGACTTTTTCATATATATATATATATATATACATATATACATATATATATATGTATATATGGCACAATATACAATTTTAAATTTCATTTAACTTTCTGATTCTTAGATTCTAAATCAATTCCCCTTTATTTGTCAGAGGTACCCTTTTCTCTCAGTGAGGGAGTTGGTCTTTTTTTTTTTTTTAAACCAGGGATTGAACCCAGGGACATTTAATCACTGAGCCACATCCCAAGCCCTTTTTTGTATTTTATTTAGAGACAGGGTCTCATTGAGTTGTTTAGGGCCTTGCTAAGTTTCTGAGGCTAAATTTGAACTTGTGATCCTCCTGCCTCAGCCTCCCAAGCCACTGGGATTAGAGGCATATGCCACTGTACTTAGTTGTGTTGTTTAACTGCAACACTGCAGTTCTGGGCAGAGATCAAGCAAGTTGTAGGTATCATCTAACATATTGTTTGGAGGTACTGTTGTAGATATTAAGGATACTATAAAAGTGATATAGTATAGATTAAGCCTCCCAAATCATTACCAACTAGGCAGGATTATGTATTAGTTACATACAGGAATATAGCCTGTATGTAACTAATTATATTAAAAGGTACAAAGTAAGTATGTTAGAAAGGTACTGTGCAGATAAAGTATTGTGGACATTCATAGGACAAGGTCATTACCTCTGGCAGGGGTGAAAGGTAGAAAGGGTAGAAATCAATAAAATAGTCTTGGCATTTGCATAGGACTTTAACAAATGGTAGCATTTGGTCTTACAGGGCTTCTCCTTTTGATTTCCTTTTTTAGTGTTGTGGTTTTTGTTTCTATGGTTTTTAGTTTCTCGTTTTCATGGATGCCACGTCTTCATGAATTTCTTAGAGGATAACACAACTTTTAAATATTTATCTTCCTCTCTCTCTCTCTCTCTGCTTGCTTGCCACCAGGAGGTGAGCAGTTTTGTTCCACCAGGTACTCTTTGCCATGATGTTCTGCCTCACCACAAGCTCATAGCAATGGGACCAAGTGACTATGAAATCTCTGAAATCATGATCCAAAATAAATCTTTCCTTCTGTTAAAAAAATATTTACTTCTGTTCTCAAAAATAGCTCTAATCCCTTCAGGTCAGTTGTTTGTTTCAATCCTTTTGTGTTTTAAAAGCTTTTCCTTTTTTTTTTTTTTTAAATAATGAGCTTTTCCTAAGTGATCAGAGTTTTAGCTGTAGCTTCACTTTAGGATGCTTTGGGTGAAATGTAAGAAAGGAGTTGCCTTTTCCCTCCTCTCCTTCTACCCTCTACCTAAATACAGAAGGAGAAGGTTTTGTTGTGGAGTATGAGAATGCTCCAATACTTCCTAGGTAGACTGTTAATTTAAACAGCAACAACAACAAAAACGGATGTGATTTTAGCCAAAAGCCAATAATGTTGGTGCTAGACTGTCTATGGGTGATGGAGTGTAGTAAAAGGTTTGTTTGGACATTTTATTTATTTATTTGTTTATTTAATTGTTTTAGAGAGAGAGAGAGAATATGAGAATTTTAATATTTATTTTTTGTTTTAGTTTTCTGTGGACACAACATCTTTGTTTGTATGTGGTGCCGAGGATCAAACCCGGGCCGCACGCCTGCTAGGCGAGCACGCTACCGCCTGAGCCACATCTCTAGCCCCTGTTTGGACATTTTATATAAATATTTTAATTCTGATTTAAGTTCAACAGTCCCTCCTTCTTTCTATTCCTACTGTCTCTAAGGTTGGTACCTCTCAAGACTCTGCTGTCTTAGGGGTCTGTCTCTGAGTCTCTCCTATATTGCTGTAGCCTTCCCACATGTATGTGCATGTGTATTTATTCTGGGTTGCAGTTTTCTTTCCACCAGATTATTTCTCAATGTAATTCCAACTGCATTCTTTCTTTATAGAAGAAAGAATGTTCAGTGGGATTTTGATAGGAAGTAGAGGAAAAATACGAGTGCTTAGTTTGTCTTAAAAAGGAAGTTGTTGAATGAGTACTATTGAGAAAATTGGGCAAAGCATATTTTTGTTTAAACATTTGATTTATATTATGGATGTAGGATGTAGGTATTTAAATTAATCCTTTTATCCTATTTAAAAAAATTTTTAAAATTTTATCCTTTTTTAAAAAGGTGAGACTCTTTGGGGTTAAGACCTACTAGTTAAGGTACAAAATGAAATAACTGCAATGTCTTGTTTATTTAAATTAAAAACCTTAATTCAGTTTTGTTTTCAGTGATTAGCACAGTGCTTGGCATGTTGTATGTATTCAGTTAATGACACTTGTTACGTTTGTTCTACTTAAACTTTTTATCTTTTTCTATCTAAGAAGATGAAAATTAAGTGAGTTAATGTATGTCAAGTGCTTGGAATAGAACATGGCATATATAGTAACTGTTACATAGATTTTAACTGTTATTCTTAACCCAAGAACATCTATTTTTTTTCCTACAAGGTGTTTTCTGATCTTACTTGTTTGAAGTAATAATTTGGTTATCCTCCTTCTTCTTCTTCTTCTTCTTTTTTTGGTACCAGGGATTAAACTCAGGGACACTCAACCACTAAGCCACATCCCCAGCCTTTTTTTGTATTTTATTTAGGGATAGAGTCTCACTGAGTTATTTAGTGCCTCGTCATTGCTGAGGCTTGCTTTGAACTTTCCATCCTCCTGCTTCAGCCTCCCGAGTTGCTGGGATTACAGGCATGTGCCACCGTGTCCGGCATTCTTCTTGTATTTTATATCACATCCTTTATACTAAATAACAGTTATTTGTTTTCTTGTGGGTCTCTCTACCAAATGTGGTTCTTAATAGCCTACCATGCTTATTTTATAAGCCTAATAGTGGCCTACCATGCTTATTTTTTTGGTTGTCTTGTTGACTAGTCAGTCATTCACATATCATTAGTCTCCTTATTTGTGCTGGGTTTTAAAAGATGAGCAGAACTGTGTGGTTAGGGCATGGTACCTAATTTAGGTAGGTGAATGCCAGACTAAAGAATTTGAATTTATTTTGTATGCAGTGAGTAGGTATTTTTGATAACTGACCAGATTAGTTGTTTATTATACAATCCTGAGTGCAGAGTAGAGAATGTACTGGAAAGAGAAAAGAAATTGGAGACAAGGAAAAGAATGTAAGAACTCTTGTTCTTGCTATATTTATTATAAGGTTCCTACAGCATGTAATGTATTTTTTTGGTACCAGGAATTGAGCCCAAGGATGCTTAACCACTGAGCCACATCCTGAGCACCCCTCCACCCATGTTTAAAATTTTTATTTAAAGACAGGGTCTCACTGAGTTGCTTAGGGACTAGCTAATTTGCTGAGGCTGGCCTTGAACTTGCATCCTCCTGCCTCAGCCTCCCAGGCTGCTGGGATCACACACGTGTCCCCATGTCCAGCTAGCAATAACCTTTTACCATCATGTAACTTTCAAGCTGTAAAACAGATAGGCTTCCAGTCTTCCTTACTAACTTCATTTTGACTTCTGTTAAAAACTTGAGAAAAAATAAATTTATTGGAATTTATTTGTGCATTAAAAGATTATGAATGGAATTGGACTTGATAGTGTGTGCCTACAATCCCAGTGATATGGGAGAATGAGGTAGGAGGATTGCAAATTCAGGGCCACTCTAGGCAATTTAGCAAGATCCTTTCTCAAAATAAGAAATAAAATGGGCTTAGCTCACTGATAGAGCACCCTTGTCCTTGTCCACCTGTATACTCTTGGTGGGTATATAAAGTAGTATAGTCATTATGGAGAGTCCTCAAAAATTAAAAATAGAACTACCATATGACTCAGCAATTCTACTTTTGGGTATTTACCCGAACCTAGGCGGTGTTCTAATACTTGCTAAATTGCTTAGACCTCAAACTTTCAATCTTTTTGCCTTAGCCTCCTGAGTCCCTGGGATTACAGGCATGCGCCTCTGAGCTCAACTTCCCCAAAAGACTTGAAATCGGTATGTAGAAGAGATGTCTGCACTCCCATGTTCTTTGAGGCACTATTCACAATAGCTAAGATATGAAACCAACCTAAGTGTCCATCAATAGATAAATGGATAAAAAAAGTGTAGCATACATATGCAATGGAACACTATTTACCCTTAAGAAAAGAAAATTTGTTATTTATAACAACATAGATGGAACTGGAGATCATTATGTTGAATCACATATGCCAGGTCCATAAAGAAAAATGTCATATGTTTTCACTTGTATGTGTAATCTAAAATAATCAAATTCTAAGAAGCAGAGAATAGAATAGTGGTTTCCAGAGGATATCGGGGTGTGATAGTAGTAACAGAGAGATGATGATCAAAGGGTACAAATACTCATTTAGATAAGTGGAATTTTTTTTGATATATATTACATAGCATGGATATGTGTGTGTGTGTGTGTGTGTGTGTGTATGCAGTAAATTATATTTATTGTACATATCCAGATTTCTTTCATCTGTCTGTCCTGTCTTCGTTTCTTTTGTTTAAAATATTTTTTTAGTTGTCAATGGACATTTATTTATTTATTTATGGTGCTGAGGATTGAACCTAGGCCTCACACATGCCAGGCAAGTGCTCGACCACTGAGCCACAACCCCAGCCCTTTCTTTTTTCTTTATTCTTTTTTTGGGGGTGGGGGGTGACTAGGGACTTAATCCAGGGCATTTTCCACTGAGCCACATCCCTCTCCCCCGCTTTTTTTTGGTATCAGGGATTGAACCCAGTGCACTCAACCACTGAGCCACATCCCCAGCCCTGTCTTATATTTTATGTAGAGATAGGGTCTCCCTGAGTTGCTTAGGGCTTTTCTAAGTTGCTGAGGCTGGCTTTGAATTTATGCTTTTCCTGCCTCAGCCTCCTGAGCTGCTGGGATTACAGTAAGTTTCTGTGCTTGTATAGCTCAGCCTCTGTCTGTCAGACATAGAGCTGTGGGTTGAGAGAGTAGGCTAGAGATTGGAATCTATCAAAATAAAAATGGTAATTGAAGCCCAAGATTTGTGTATCCAATAGGGGATAAAGAGTTGTAAATAGAAGTACCATGAAATGTTCTGCCTGATTCGCTTTAGAGGCCTGCTATGCTTGGTCACTAGTGCTTGATGCGTCAGAATGGTAAAAAGGAAGAGAACAGAGATCATTGAATTGAATCAGGAAGTAGTCATTGGAGAGTTGAGACTATAGTGATTGGGTGGAATATGAAAGGACATTCACAGAGTTTACACGAAGTTCAGAGACTACACCACACTCTAGAATCTCACACAAGAGATTTATTGTGGTAACAGGAGGCAAATGGACAAGGCTGCCCCTCCAAGGAAAGCAGCAGCGTGTACACAGCTTTATGGCCTGCAAAAGGAATTTCATAAACTGCTTAGGAGTTTAAGCTGGGTGGGGTTGAAGGTTTAGTGGCACTATTCTTACCAGAAGTTAAGTAGCACTGCTCAGAATCGAAACTTTGGAACCTCTAGATAAAATGGCTCCTGACCTCAAATGGCAAATCTGATGCCAATATTGGTCTAATGCCAATATTGATTTGATGCCAATATTCCTCCCTTTTTGTTTTTATAGATACCAGGGGTGAGGACAATGGTCATTCTTCTGTAGCTTCTTCCTGCTGGTTAGGGGCAAAGAATCTCATTCCTGTAAAGGGGATCAGGGAGGGCTTTAGGTGGGGGCAGAATCTCTCCAAACCACTTAAGAATCCTATCAAAGTATAACAGAGTAAAGTTGGATTGGAGAAGCTTATGAGTTGATAAGGAGTTGGAACACTAGTTAAAATTTTTCTGTGAAAGTAAGAAAGCTGGAATAAGAGAAATTGTTAGGTTAAGAGGAGTTTTTTTTTTTCAATTAAAGAAAGTTTGTTATAGGTAAACCATTTACGAAGAGGCGTTTCAATATAATTAAATAAAACAACCAAAAAAGTGATACTGAAGTATAATATTTTAGAAAGGTAAAATTAATCTTAAGAGTAAAAAAGCCCAGCTGGGCATGTTGATGCATGTCTCTAATACCAGCAACTCTGAGAAACTGAGGCAGGAGGACCACATTTAGAGGTCAGCCTCAGCAATTTAGCAAGGATATCAGCAATTTAGTGAGCCTGTCTCAAAAGGACTAGGGATATAGCTTCATGGTAAAGTGCCTCTGGGTTCAATCCCCAATATTTCCCCCATGCCTCTCACCACCCCCCCCCCCCAAAAAAAAAGATGAGAAGAACTTCCATGTTGCAGAAACCTAATCAGGATGGGGCTTCAATGATCCTAATATAAGCACTATATAGATTTAATGCATTTCTGATAAAAATCCCAATAATATTCCTCTTAGAAATAGAAAAAGCAATCATGAAATTCATCTGGAAAAATAAGAGACCCAGAATAGCTAAAGTAATCCTTAGCAGGAAGACTGAAGCAGGTGGCATCACTATACCAGACCTTAAACTATACTATAGAGCAATAGTAACAAAAACAGCATGGTATTGGCACCAAAGCAGACTGGTAGACCAGTGGTACAGACTTGAGGACACAGAGACTAACCCACAAAACTACAGTTATCTTACATTAGACAGAGATGCCAAAAACACGCATTGGAGAAAAGATAAGCTCTTCAACAGATGATGCTGGGAAAACTGGAAATCCATATACAACAAAATGAAATTAAACCCCTATCTCTCACCATGCACAAAACTCAACTCAAAATGGATCAAGGATTTAGGAATACAACCACACACTCTGTGTCTAATAAAAGAAAATGTAGGCCTTAATCTCCATCTTGTGGATTAGGCCCCAACTTCCTTAATAAGACTCCTGTGGCATAAGAATTAAAATCAAGAATCAATAAATGGGATGGACTCAAACTAAAGTTTCTTCTCAGCAAAAGAAACAGTCTGTGAGGTGGATAGAGAGCCTACATCTTGGGAGCAAATATTTACCCCTCACACATCAGTTAGAGCACTAATCTCTAGGGTATATAAAGAACTCAAAAAGGTAAACAACAAAACAAATAACCCAATGAATAAATGGGTCAAGGACCTGAACAGACACTTTTCAGATGATGATATACAATCAGTCAATCAACAAATATATGAAAAAATGTTCATCATTTCTAGCAATTAGAGAAATGCAAATCAAAACCACTCTAAGATTTCATCTCACTCCAGTCAAAATGGCAGCTATTATGAAGACAAACAACAATAAGTGTTGGGGAGGATGTGGGGGAAAAGGTACACTCATACACTGCTGGTGGGACTGCAAATTGGTGCAGCCAATATGGAAAGCAGTAGGGAGATTTCTTGGAAAATTGGGACTGGAACCACCATTTGACCCAGCTCTCCCTCTCCTTGGTCTATACCCAAAGGACTTGAAAACAGCACACTACAGGGAAACAGCCACATCAATGTTTATAGCAGCACAATTCACAATAGGTAAACTCTGGAACCAACCTAGGTAGCCTTCAATAGATGAATGGATAAAAAAAATGTGGCATATATACACAATGGAGTATTACTCAGCAATAAAAGAGAATACAATCATGGCATTTGCAGGTAAATGGATAGAATTAGAGAGGTTAATGCTAAGTGAAGTTAGCCATTCCCAAAAAAACAAATGCCCAATGTTTTCTTTGAGATAAGGAGGCTGATTCATAGAGGGATAGGGAGTGGGAGCATGGGAGGAATAGACGAACTCTAGATAGGGCAGAGGGGTTGGAGGGGAAGGGAGGGGACATGGGGTTATTAATGATGGTGGAATGTGATGATCTTTATTATCCAAAGTATACATGTATGAAGATATGAATTGGTGTGAATATACTTTGTATATGATCAGAAAATATAAAAAAATAAAAAATAAACAAAACATTGGGGTTTCCTAAATTCAGGGCTCCTCAGCTGAGGAAAAAAAAATCCTAATATAAATGGATCCCAAAAGTAAAATGTTTTCTGTTCAGAGGTATTTGGATTTGGCTGGACTATAAAAACTTCAGAAAGTTATAACTGCCATCTAGGGAGCCCAGAGAACATACACCTGAGTCAGGTGGGTACTGTGTGAATGGACTTTGCTACAAATACTGATGAAACCAATTTTAGAAACTTCAGAAATCTAAATTCACACACTGTACAGAACTTGTGGAAATAATTTACCTGCCGAGCCTTGATAGTACAGAACTTTGAGCCTTGAATCTTATTAAAAGACCCAAAGACCTTGAAATGGCTTCACCTCATGACCAAATCCTGGTTAGAAGAGGATATTCTTGAATGCATGCAGAATGAAATCCCACACAAGCCAAGTGCAGTTGCACATGTCTGTAATCCCAGAGGCCCAGTAGGCAGAGGCAGGAGGATTGCAGGCTCAAGGCTGGCCTTAGTAATTTAGTGAGACCCTGTCTTAAAAAATAAAAAGGTCTGGGGATGTGGCTCAGTACTAACATGCCCCTGGATTCAATCCCCAGTACTCTCCCCTCTCAGAAGCACAAAACAAAAAACTCCCACCTGATGACAGCATCACTTTAAAGTAACAGAGTCATCCCCTGAAACATATCTCTCACTCTCAATATGGCCCACATTCTTTCTTGGATGTGTATTCCTTGCGTAATCCCAAAGGTGTCTCTGTCTTGAGATTGCCACTATTCTTTCTTGGATATGTATCTGCTTCCCTAAATAAACCTCTGTGTTTCTGGAAGAAAAAAAAAGGTAACAGAGTCATGTGTAGACTAGGAAAAAGTAGCTTTTAAGGGTTGTTCTTGGGAAATGTGCACATTTAAATAGTTAGAGATTTCTTGAATTGAAAAAGTATTGTACTTAGAAAGAATTAGATGCTAAAGAACACGTTAACAATTCCTGAAAATAATAGAAAAAAGTATGTAATTATGGACTTCACAAAGAAGCACTGGGGCTGGAGTTGTGGCTCAGTTGTAGAACGCTTGCCTCACATGCATGAGGCTCAGGGTTTGATCCTCAGCATCACATAAAAGAAATAAATAAAAATAAAGCTATTGGGTCCACCTATCACTAAGAAAATTAGAAAAAAAACAAAAAAGCACTGGGCTAATTTCGCAGTACAATTGGGACCTAATCAAAATCCCATGGAAGGGGAACTGGGGTTGTGGCTCAGCAGTGGAGTGCTTACCTTGCACGTGTGAGGCCCTGGGTTCGAGCCTCAGCACCACATAAAAATAAATAAACAAAGGTATTGTGTCCATCTACATTTAAAAACAAAACAAAACAAAAAACCCCGTGGAGGGGCTTCTAGAGCAAATGAAGCAAAAATATATATATATTCAAAATTTCCTGGAAAAACAGTAGTTTGAGGGAATACTTATCATCAACCCAATGAAGATTGTCCTACTGTAGTTCAACACTCAAAGAAATCTTTTATCCCCAATGTCTACTGAACTGAATGCCAAAAGAAGTTTCAGGAAATGTGGAGGAAGTGATATATCATCCAGAAAACTATGTTTTTATTTTCCAAGAAGATGAAATTTCAAGGAGAACCAAAGAGGCCATCCTTGAAAAGATACCACATGTTCTATCAGGATTTATATTTAAGAAGGGAGCTGCAACAGGAATTGCATGGTAGAGATGGGCAGCTCTTCACCCAGGACCCATAAGAACAATATAAGAGCCAGGCTGAGGAGCTGTGGAAACAGTACATACAGGTTGGACATGGATCTCTGGCTTGAGAATTGTTTGCCTAAGGAGTATGCTGCATGTGAAGAGGCAGGACCAAGTTCAGATGTACAGTCCTTATCAGCCAGGAGTATGCAGGAAAAGACTGGAGAGGAGGTGTGGCTCCAGGGTCCAGGGACACATTTGTCAGACTGTTTAGGTCAACTGTCATCCTTTACCATGACCAGAAGAGAATAAGAAGGAGGTGGAGAGGAGGATGATGGGAGCAACTCCTTAGACTGCAGCATTGAATAATGATGAAGACTGAGTCTGAGGGCAGTGGCTCTAGCTTATCTTCCTTAGAACACCCCTTCCTTGGACTCCATCTGAGCTTGGTTCACACCCTAAAAGGTTTGGACAAAGAACTTCCCAGCAAGTCCAGGGCATCCATATCAAAGGCAGGGAACTTGATGTCCCTCCTCATTTTTATTTTCTTGCTTTTTTTCTTTACCTCTTTCCCCTTCTTCCTCCTTGATACAAATAAGAGGTTGGGAAGAATTTGTAGCAGTACTTTATATATCAGATCCATGAGCCTGAGAGCAAGGGCCCTCTTAAGATAATGTAAGCATTAGCCAGTATCTTCCCCTAATACTATCTTCAGAGGAACTCCCTGCAATGAAGTCTTGAAATATATAATGAATATATTGTGGGAGCTCAGAGGACTGGACTGAATATTCCTGATATAAAAAATTTTGCTCTAATTTTCTCCCTGTATGTGGTGGCTGTGACCCACACCCCAAACCCCTTCTCTCTGAAACTGTCCCTTAGGACTTTTACACTAAATTTAGTCTGAGGAGTATTTTTCTTTTTTCTTTTTTTTTTTTGGTAACAGCAATTGAACCCAGGAGCTCTTAACCACTGAGCTACATCCCCAGCCTTTTTTATATTTTATTTAGAGACAGCATCTCACTAAGTTGCTTAGGGTCTCAATAAGGTGCTGAGGCTAGTCTTGAACTTGCAATCCTACTGCCTCAGCCTCTTGAATTGCATGGTAGAGATGGGCAGCTCTTCTCCCAGGACCCATAAGAACAATATAAGAGCTTGAATCTCTGAGGAATATTTGATGGAAGGTAGGGTAGATGCCCTAAGAAAAAATTCAGACTCAGGTATTTCTTTCCCTACTACCTGAAATAAAGAGTTGAACATTCTGAGGGTGGGTAGCAAAAAAATAAATATATATATATATATGCATATTTAACTCTTTGGACTCAAGGAAACTGTTTTTTACTAATTTAAAAAATAGAAATTAAAAAGTTAAAACATGTTTCTAGTTAAAAACATCCAATTTATTTGAACGAGCTCTTCCTTAGGATCAGTGTCTCATGATTCTGGGAACTGCTTTTCCAAGTGATGTCCGAATTTATTCTGGGCAGAATCTTCCAATCCTTTCAGCTGTTCCATGTGAGTGAATGTCACCTTTAGTATTCAGGATAGGAACATACATAGAAACATATAGATGAGTGCACTATTCTGACATTATCAGGTCTGACTTGTATTTATACACCAGTATCACAGTACTTTAATACTTTTGTTTTGCTGGTATTTTAAAAAATCTACCAGAGATCAGTACATTCTTACAATTTCCCTCTCAATATTTCTGTTTTCTTATTTTATTCTCATGAATATTAGCATCATAATAGTTAACATCATTTTTATACAAAACCTATTGAGTTTTGAGTATTTTTCCTAAGTATCTTAGTGAATTTTTATTTATAAGTATTTTTTCTAGGTAAACAATCACTTCCAGGAAATAATGGCATTATTTGTTATACTTCTAATATCTGTTTCTAAATGTGTTGGATGTAATATCCAGAATGATGTTAAGTAGTAATAGCAGTGATAGGTTTTTAATTTCCTTCTGACTTTCAACTTAAGGCTTATAGGATTTGTAACCATGAAAATTATGCCGACTTACATATTTAAAATAAATTATGTCATATTAAGAAAAAAGTTTCTTTTCTAAATGTACTCATACTTTTTTGATTTCTAAAATATAACACCTAGCTAACATTTCTACTCTGAAGAAGAGAACCCTAGTTTCATGTATGTAGTTATGGCAGAATGAAAAAAAAGTTTTGAAATTAAGATTTGAGGGCCATTAAGAGAGACTTGCAGCTATGCTAGGAAGACTTTCATTCTAGATAATTTTGTACCAGAGTTTATAATTCTTCCTAACTTGAAGACTTCAGACCCCAGCTTCTCTCTAATATAGTACTGTTTAACTTCTTCATTTTATTCAGGTTTTTGCCCATCCTAATGAAAATTCCTGGCTCTTTGGAACACAGCCTTACTCTAAATGTTGATGTTATACCATGAATGTGTTCATATACTTTCTAGTCTAACTTCTAACTGAAAGCCTAGAAAAACATGCAATTGGAGATTCCCCCAAATAACCGTTTTTTTTTTGTAACTTATTTGTACATGTTAAATGGTAGAAGAATCACTTTGGTAAGTCCCAAACTCCTTTGGGCCTTGATTTGTTTGTAAAATGAAAAGCTGATTCTCTGTATTGACCTATGATTCTGAGCTGTAGCCTGTGAATCTTGGATAGGCTTATTATATGTGTGGGGATAGAAACATCTGTTGAAATTAACTTTTTTTGTGTAATAATAAGTTATATACTGTTTCACTATACAAAAATGTGAAAGTTTTTTACCTCTTGGAGAAAAGATGCAGGATGTGAAAATGTGGTTTTTAAGTTCATGTGGTTTTTAAAAGAGAGATCTGGATTTCAGCCATTTACTAGCTGTGTAACTGAGTGCAGGTTACTGTAAAAGCTAGCTCAGAGGAGTTATACAAAAAAATGGGACATATTGCCTCCATAAGTAAAGTGCCTACTGCAGTCTATGTATCCTAGATATTAATAAATGCTCGTTTCTTTTCTGTAGCACTAGACATGTGAAATGACTTTAGGAAAATTAAAAATTTAAAATATTAGAAAATATTTAAAATGGTTACTAAGAGACTAATAAATAGAAAAATGGGGAAGGACAATTGTTTGTATTATATAGGACAACAGTAATTTGTGTGAAAAATTTCTGTACTAATTATTAGTCATGTGTAGATTTGAGGAGTTTTATAAAGTTGTCTATTAGATTTAACATGATACTGAAATTCATTTCATGTTGAAAGATTCTATAGACTGTATTGTATTGAGAAAGAAATCTCTTAGAATCTTACAATTAGCTCCTAAATTAGGGATAATTTTATATGAGTTCATAATTTTAAGTATTTTTTTTTCCTATGTGAGTAATAGCACAAACACAGTTGATACTCCTATTTAGGTGACAAGATTCAGGAAAGAAAATAAAGTTGTGTAGCAGATAATCAGGTAATACCATTTAATTTTTTAAACAATTATAATTCCAAAGGCTATTTCAAACATGCAAATTTCATTATATATATGTGTGTATCTGTTTCTGTTAATCTATAATTATCAGCCTATCCCTTTTTTTTCCATTTCAGAATAAGTACAAAATAAATGACATTATTATTAGTGAATGTGATTTGTACTATTATTTTGTACTGTTTAGCTAGCTAAATGAATTATTTTCTATGTAGTGTAATACATTTATTCAAGAAAGGAGAGATACAGCAGACTAAAATTCCAAGGATATTTTTATAATAAAAAAAATGCCAATTTCTTTTGGCCTAAATTTGAAAGTCTCATTTTATACTTGAATAACAAGGAAATTCACACTCAAGGCCAAAATAAAATGTTGTCTGTATTAACATACATTTAAAATTGCACATCATTTTAAGCTTACATATTCTAACCATTGTTATAGAATTATTTTATAGGAACATATTGAAGGTATAGTAATATTTATAATATTTATTGGACTTTTGGCTTAATTCTCTATAACCTCAAGCATAGTATTGTGAAATGAAACAAGATTATTTTACTCTGATACAAACAAGAACTGAACTAAGTCTTTCTATATTTCGCTTCTTTAAAAATATGGAATGCTTCACAAATTTGCCTGTTATTCTTGTGCAGGGGCCATGCAAATCTTCTCTGTATTGTTCCAGTTTTAGTATATGTGCTGCCGAAGGGAGTACTTTGTATGTTTCTAAAGAATTCACTTGTGATGAGCAAGTGTTCAATATCATATAATTAGGAAATCATTATATTATTAAAACTTGAATTTTTTCTTTCTCTGTATGTCAGTCTTCTGAATATATGTTTCAGGACACTTGCACTTAAATTATACATTTAGATGATATCCTGGCTATAACATTAAAAACAATAAGATCTTCAACTAAACAAATTTCCAAAATATTGTCATTGTGTGCTGAAGTTACTCTTTGAAGACTAAATGATCTATTATTTAAATAAGTTAATGATTAGGTCTTTATATGCAACTGAGGTTCTGTTTTTCTTCTAAACGTTCCTTTACTAATTTTTCCAAGGAGAAAAGATGCTCATCTGCATCTTCTGGTACAAGGCTTCTAATAGAATTGGCAAGCTCAAAAAGATACTCTGTATTTCTTCCACTTGGACCAGCTGCATTAAAAATTTGTTCAGCAATGTCTTCCAGAGGGGCAGGACCAAGATAATTAGGATTATCACATGTTCCAATGTATAACAGCACACTGAATGGTTTTGTTGTGGGATCTTTTGGATAAAAAATGACTGTTATGTTTCTGTAGCCTCCTTTCTCTCTGAAGTCAAGGTATGCTTTTACTTCTTCTTCTTTTCCTACTGGCAGTTTGTAAGCAACACCCCAAACACAACCCTGTTGGAAAATAAAAGAACACACTAGTTAGCATTTACAAGCCTAATCAAAATAGGTAAAAATGTGTTATATCTAAGAAAATATCTTGTATAGTAGGCAGAAGAAAATGTAGTTGTTTTGTCTTACTTAGAGTTCATTGAAGAGGTTATACTAAACAATAAAGGAAATCAGCATTTAAAAATCTGAATAATTTCTTTGTATCATAGGCACAACATTTATCACTAAAAACTTTAAATCAGATTTTTTTTTGATCAACTAATGGGACTGAAATGAAAATTTCATGTTTTCATTGGGTCATTAAGAAATTCTATAAAAACATTTGTTTTTTTAATACTGTTTGATTAGAAGTTATAGTTACCAGCTTAAAGCTGTTTTTATAGATGCTTTTCCCTAGTATAAATTAGGAAAGCATTTCCTAGTCTATACCATTATTGATCTGTTATTGGTAGCTGCTTTATTTTTGTATATCAAAGTCCTTTGCAAAATTTAATCTTTAATTCCACAATACAAAATTTTAGATCTGTATGCAAATAAAATGATTAAAAATATTTAAGAAACTGAGAACTATAATTTAAGAGTTCTGACACTTCAAACCTGTTAAAAACACAAGTCTTACTGATAAAATTAGGTAACACAGAAAGTGAGAATTCTTTACTTAGTTCTCTGCTGAAAATATTAGACTTCTAGCAAATGGAAGAGAGACTTCACAGTTATATTTGATTCTTAGTGGTAGTGTGGCTATCTGTGGGCTATCTATTAATGTCAAAGGGGACCACAAAATTCTCAAACTCTTAAAAAAAAAAACTTGCCAGAATGAAAAATGTTACATGTCATTTGGTTGGGCTTTGTTGTTACTTTGCATTCTGCATTCTAACTTTTCCTACTGGCCTAGTTTTCTACAAACATGAAAAACAAAGCCAAATAACTCACAACAAATACAGAAGAGTTCTAGACTTAGTATAGTTTCAATAGTCTGAAAACTATTCATAACATTTAATTATTAGAATTAAAAAACATCTCAACATTTTTACAATTAAAGTCTATATAAAAAGAAATAATTATATCATACCCCAGGATCTTCAACGAGAGTCACAACTCTTCCAGGCTGTTTTGAGAAAGGTTAAAAAAAAAAAAATTTCTGAATCAAATAACCAAACATTAGTGACTTAATGTTGACATGGAATATTTTAACTATATTTACTTTAAGAAGCACTTTTTAAAAATGTGGGTGTTTTTTGTACTAGGGATTGAATCGGTGTGCTTAACCACTGAGCCACATTTCCAGACTCCTTTTGAAATTTTTTATATAGTAACTGGGTCTTCACTATATTGCTGAGACTGGCTTTGATCCTCTAGCCTCAGCCTCCTAAGCCTCTGGGATTATAGGCATTTGCCCCCACACTTTGCAAAACATACTCATTTTTTAAAGATAAAGTTTAAAGTGAGCTAAGTAAGAGAGTCTACCTTTATTCTAAAGTAGAACAGCTTTCTAAAATATTTCCATCAATTTACATGTATTAGTTAAATTCATTTAAAATTAAAGAACAGCAATGATTAAGGCCTATCTAGAATAAAAGGCAAATAGAAGCAGCAATTATAAATAAAAATTCTGGTTTTCCCCTTGAGAAAAACAAGATTTTTAATAGTTTTAGAAAAGAAAAATATAGATAATTCAGGGTGTTTGCCTATACAGAAGTATTTTTCAGACTTTGATCAGATCACTGAAGGATTTGATAGACACGTATTATTGACAGGCCACACCTAGGTCTGAAGCCTGGAGAATGTTCATTTGTAATCCACTTCCCATGTGATTCCAGTGAAATGGTTTTGGGTATATACTTTGAACTACTGCTAACAGGGTATATGTACCATGAGGTATCAAGTGCAAGTAAATGAGTAATTTGCACCTATGAGTTAAGAATTGCCTTTACCTTTCTATTTACGGCAGTAGGTGCTTCAAGGCAGGCATCTGTTTTATATTTCTAAATGAATTTTACATTGCCCTAGTGAGAAGTTAATATTAGAACTGGTCTGCCCAAGGCTTCCATTGTAGCTCAGTGATAGAGAACTTACCTAGCACGTGATGAGGCACTGATTTCGATTCTCAGTACCACATAAAAATAAATAAATTAACAAAAAAAGAACTGATCTATCCATACAGTTTCTCTTATATGGGACAGTTAGACCACCCGTGTTCTAGGCAATTTTATTTTTCCATGTTGGTTTTAACACAGGTCAAGTTATACTCCATGTATGTCTAAATATACTGTCATGCTTATCTAACAAGAAGAAGAAGAAGAACAACAACAACAACAAAAAGCCATAGCTATTGAAAGGGATAAACAGCTAGTAGACTACAAGAAGCAACCCGAGGAGCTATGAAATTAAGAAATGATGGTATTTCAGAAAGATTTTTTTTTTAAAGTAAGCTCCCTGCGCTACCATGTTCCCTATTTAGAGACAGCTCATAAAGTGGGTATTCAGGAGTAGCTTCATAAATAAGGTTTGTTGAGACAGTGAGCAAGACAGACAGACAGACAGACAGACACACACACACACACACACACACACAGACCTGTCACATCAGGGTTTATTGTTGCTGCATTTTCTCTTAGTTTTTATCTCATCTACCAGGTCTAAAGTTTTCTATTATCCACTTCTTATCTTCCTCAGAATGACTAATGTTTTCCTGTGAAACTTTAGTGAGCTTGGGAGATGGATATTTCTAAAAGGCTGTGAAAACCTAAGAAAATTACTGTACCAGAATGAGCTGATGTAAGCTGGAGTAATAAAATTAGTTACTCTGAGGGGAAAAAAAAGCTGGCTTTGTATCATTCCACTTGAAATTGAAATTATATATTATCAAGTCAAAACAAATTTTATTTGTTGTTTCATTTCAGTGGCTGAAAAAGTAATCTTTATTTACAAATTGAAAGCCTTAGAGAAAATCCCGACTTGGAATATTCCATAATTTAAGTCACAAAGGTGATTTAAACCAAAGTAAGCTTTTCTTTTAAAATTTCTTGAGAGCATTATAATTTACATAGTATTTGGGTTCATTGACAAAACAATACACGTAAGGAATTTGATTTCAATCCTAATTCCCCTCTTTTCTTTCTCTCCCTCCTCTCTTTTATTGATCTTCCTTTCACTCCTTTATTTATTTATTTATTTTTGACTAGTATTTCTCCATATATATATACACAGGTATGTTGGTTTTTCTTTATGAAATTCTTACCTAGAGCCAAAGGTTGTCTACTGACATGTTAACATTAGCAAGAAGGCTGAGTTGCAAGCCACAAGTTTCCCTACATGTATGCCTAATGACTGGCACACAGCCTAAATCATTCAGATATTTGTGTCATCTTTGTTCTGTTTGCTTCTTGTCTTTATCCATTTGTATAAAGAATTTGTAATCAAAGGACACATGGGATTTTGAATTATGATTTCTCATTTATTTGTATTTTCCTGTAAGTCTTGTACATTTTAATAGCTGTATAATATTTGCAATAGATGAACTATAAATTAAAAATTATTGTGTTCTTGGAAGTTTAAATTTACTTGTTTTAAATTTACAATAATACAACAATGAGGATGCATATATTGGTGTGACTCATTAAGTACTGTCACATTACTTCTAATTATTTTCAAATTTACAGTGAAATTTTTGATTCTTATTTCCAAGAAATATACCTCTGGAATACAAATCAACATGCCAAATAAGTAGAGAATACTTGAGGGTGAAGATAATATATATCCAAATCTATATCTATTAAATATACAGTAAGAATACTGACTCTTAGGTGGCTAGAAAGATAAAATTCTTGCCAAAAAAAAATGAATCATGATTTATGAATAAGGGCTTAGAGGCAAGAGTAGAACAGGCCAGGGGTTTGACTTTAGCAGAGGGTCCCTCATATATACAAGATGATTCAGAAAGTTGACTATAGAAGTTAGAGGCAGATTTGAAAAGTCAAAGAGCAAAGTTGAGGGCTAGGGATATAACTCGGGTAGGGTGCTTGCCCAGTGTTTATGAGGTCCTATTTTTTTTTTTTTTAAAGTAGAGTTTAAATCAGGGACAATGGAAATAAGCCACTAATATTTGGGAGAAACAGGAAATAAGGAGCTACTAAGGCATTTGAGTAGGAGGTGGCTAGTATGTAACTTTTGTTTCCCTCCAGTCAGTTCTTTACTTGGGTCACAAATGACTTTCTGGCTTTGAATTTTTCAGGGCAGTTAAGTCTACAGGATATAATTAAAGTTCCTTAGCATGATTTAACCACAAACCTCATTTCTTCCCACTTGCCTCCTCAAGATGTACTGAATTATTTAAAACTCTGTAAATGTATTTGCCTAGTGTGTATGAAATGCCCTCTCCCTTCTGTTTACATGGCGTATCTGGCCACTCCCTCCATAAAGTTTTGGCTCAGTTTCTAGGCAAATTTAGAAGCTCCTTCTCAGAATACTCTAAATGCTTCTTTTATTCATTTCTTTTCCAAGTATTTTTGTTTGCACAAGTGTCTCCTACTTATGTAGATACTCAGTTGTAATTGTTGAAAGGAAGACATAGGGTAGCTGAGTAGCTGAAGTTTTGATTTGGATGGTGGTAGGTGGAACAAAAAAACTATAAGAAGTCATTTTAAGGGGCTGGGGTTGTGGCTCAGCGGTAGAGTGCTCGCCTAGCACATGTGAGGCCCTGGGTTCGATCCTCAGCATCACATATAAATAAATAAAATGAAAGTATTGTGTCCAACTACAACTAAAAAATAAATATAAAAAATTGTTAAAAAAAAGAAGTCATTTTAAGGGTAAATATTTGTAATCTTGTGACTATTAGTGAATGATACAGACATGGACTACTGGCACTAATGATAAATTTACTTAAAAATCTTCTAAACCTTGAGCTCTTTGTTGGTAAGATAAATGTTATTGAGAAACAATATATATTTGTAAATTTACTTAAGTGTTTTTTTTGGAAGGTGGGCAATGAAACTGAAGAAAGGGCATGGAGGATGTGAAATGAGGGTCATCATGAGACATATCAAGGGTGTTTTCTTAGGATAATGAGTGGTGTTTCTGATCTAAAAGAAAAGTTGGGGATTTAGTTGAATGTGCACAAGTTTGTCTCACCCATTAAAATTTAGGTTTTTTTTTTTTGAGTTTGTGATACATTCTATTTGTGGGGAAAATGATTTCCCATTTAAAGAAAATCCTTTGGTGAAAAACTGCCAGTTTTATTATATATAAATGAAATTATTAATTAAACTTAAAAATAAATTAATGTTTAATGAAGCTAAAAAGTAAAATTTAACAAAGCAAGTATGTTCAGTATTTTTCCAAAAGATGTCACCTTGTACTATGTATATGTATAAATTAATGATGCCTTTTTTTGAGGACTCTTACTAGGGTAGGTTGTTGTAAAAAATAAAAAAAAAAAGTTTATGTCCTAAATAGTATCTAAATCATTCTAATTTGCTGGATATTTCTCTAGCCATTGTATAACTATCAAACAATTAACATTATATAAGGCCAGAAGTACATTTTAATAAAAAATGTGAAGCAAATTATGCTTTTTTGGGGGGGGCTGTCCTGGGGTTTGAACTCAGGCGCACTTTACCACTGAGCTACATTCCCATACCTTTTAATTTTTTGAAACAGGGTCTCTCTAAATTGCTGAGGGCCTTGTTAAATTGCTGAGGCTGGCCTTGAACTTGTGTTCCTCTTGTGTCAGCCTCCCAAGTCTTGGGGATTATAGGTGTGCACGACCAAGCCCAGTCCTATCTAGTTTTTCAACAGAACACCAGGAAAATACTTTAATTAGCAAGGATGAATTCTTTAAAAGAGGTAAAACTGTTAGCCAATGCAGTTTTCCCCTCTAACTTTCTATATTTCAGTATTTATTATTAGTATTTTCTAAGTACTGGGAATTGAATACAGGAACACTTTTAATACTAAGCTACATCCTCATTCCTTTTATTTTTATTTTGAGACAGGGTCTCACCAAATCGCCCAGGCTGGCCTCCTGCAGCCTCCCAAATTTAGGTGTGTTTGGCTTATTTCAGTAAATTTAAATACAAAGAGATACTGGTTTATATAGTTACTTCAGGTGCATTGGGGCACTCTGGTAATCCAAAGGATTTAGGAGGCTGAGGTAGGAGAACTGCAAGTTGAAGTCCAGCCCCAGCAATTCAGGGAGGCTCTATGCAATATAGCAAGACCCTGCCTCTAAGTAAGTAAGTAAGTAAGTAAGTAAGTAAATAAATAAATAAATAAATAAAAGGGTTGGGGATGCAGCTCAGTGGTAAAGCACCCCTGGGTTCAGTTCCTAGTACCAACCCCACCCCCAAAACCCCAAAACATTACTAGACAGTTTTTTTATTGGGGGCCGGGGAATAGGTAACTAGGGATTGAACTCGGGCACTTGACCACTGAGCCACATCTCTAGCTACTGGGATTTCAGGCCTGTGCCACCTTGCAGGGCTGGACAGTATACATATCTCTGTGTACTATGTAACAAACATATTTTGGTTGAGACCAGAGTAGTAAAATATGCTATTAAAACCACATACAGAACTGGGGTTGTAGTGGTAGAGCGCTTTCCTAGCATGTGTGAGGCACCAGGTTAATAAATGAATCAATTAAATAAAGGTCCATCGACAACTAAAAAAACAAAAAAAACAAAAACAAAACAAAAAAACCCATATAGATACATTTTTTTGGGGGGGGGGTGGTTACTGGGGACTGAACTCAGGGACACTAGACCAGAGCTATATCGCCAGCCCTATTTTGTATGTTATTTAGAGACAGGGTCTCACTGAGTTGCTTAGCATCTAGCTTTTTGTTGAGGCTGACTTAGAATTTGGGATTCTACTTTCTTAGCCTCCCGCCACATAGATACATATTTAAAATTTATTCTTAAAATGAAAGCCCTGGCTAAGGCTTTCTTTTCAGAATGGCAATTTTAAGTGCTCATATAAACTGGAAACTCAAAGGACAATTTATTTAGCTTAGATTTTTTTTTTTAATGTCTTGAATACTGTTGTATAACATTCTTAAAAATACTTAGGTCATGTTTCTCTTGGCCTATAAATGCATTAAGCCACTGTCCTTCTTCAAATTTTTCTGTCCTTGTTCCAGTAGGCTAGTATAGTCTACCTTAGAGCCAAATTCTTATTTTATTTTTTGCAATACTAGTGTCTATTTTATTCTGCTGCCCTTTCTATCCCCCCCTATTTGATTTTAATTCTGTGTCATACAAGCTACTTTAGAATCCTGATTTCTTCCCCTTTCCACACTGCAGTGTTTCTTTGGAATTAACCTTAAACACTTCCTCTGTCAGATTTCCAGTGTTAGATATCATGTTTTTAGGTCAATATTAATTTTTTTAAAACAGTAGTCAAGTTTCAATTCCCAGCACTGCCAAAATCACAGTAGCATCAGCAAACAAAAATATACTCCTTCAAAAGTTAGGAGGCTAACTAAGTAAGTGTCCAAATTATTGGAGTTACAGTTATCACAGATTTAGTTTTATTCATGGATTAGTTTTGTAGCCCATATGCTGTGTAAATAAGCTGTTTCTAATTCTCTGAACACATTGAGTCGAATGTCTTTTTATGACTGACTGAAAAAAAAATCAAAGAAATTTTATTTTATATTTATTATTTATGGGAACTATCATGAAATAAACTTAAATAATGCTGCTTTAGCCCTGTTACTAATATAACAAACAGGGGACTTCATTTAACTTCGGGGTACCTGACATCTAAAATGATCAATAACTTGATACAGTTGTGGAAACCAGTTCTATAATGTTAGGTGTTATAAAAAGAGTTGCAAAGATATTAAAAAAAAACTTAGAAATTACACGCACGTTTAAACTCAAACCAGTGAAAGTCTGGCAAAATGCAGACATGTCAACAAACTTACTGCGAAAAAGCTGAATTTGCGAGTTGATTTTACTATTTCACCTCCATGGTGACATGAAATTTCATTTTCTTGGCACTGTTTTTGTTTTTTTGGCAGAGGCTGCCAAGAAATGGAACCCTCTTGCCAGGCATATCAGGCTAGTGAAAGCTTATGTGCTTGTGCTCATGCTTTTTGTTTCAAGAAAAGAATCGTCAGCATCTTTACGGGCTTCAAAGGAGTGTTCTGGTTTGGAAGAGAAGTAGGGGGCAGGTGGCCAAGGAAGATGCATAGATACAGCAGTTTTACCCCTGACCCACGTGTTCAGCCCTCGGAAAGCTTTTGGATGTGGGTCCCATACAGACCTGCCTGGAGTTGGGGAGCGGTGGTCTGGGGGCTTTGTGGGAACTGACTGGCTTCTCACCTTGCCGGGGACCCCGCGGTGGTCAGTGCTGCCCTGCCAGAAGCGCCTGCTGTAGTTTGTGATGTATCCGACCAGCTTATCCTGATAGGGGAAGTCCACTTTCCAGATCAGGGACCCATAACCAAAAACCCACATCTTGCGGTGGCTCCTGGTGGTGGTAGGGCTGGCAGCGGGAGCGGCAGTGGCCGCGGCCGCCGACCCTCAGCTGCGGTCTTGGCCGCCGCCTGGGACTGCAGCCTACTAGAGGCTAGTAACCGGCTATGCGGTGCGCAGGCGCAGTGACTGCGTTGCAGCTTAGGGTGCAAAGCATACTGGGTTTGTAGTCCGTGGAACGTTTCCTGATTCCGTTTTAGGTGGCATTATTTTTTCCCTGACTCTAGGGGTCCGGAATCATTGGTCTTATGTATATTAAACAATGGATTCTTCTGCAGCCTTTGTAAATCTCCATATTATTCCTCTAGTGCTCCTGTGCAGAGGACTACAATACCCACAATTCCTTTCGGAGATCCATGGCTCTAAAGTTGGAACTGGGAGGGAAGAAGAGAAAAGGCAGGCGTGGTCGGCTTGTCGGGCTTGTCAGATAGGAGGACGTGTACCTGCCCAGAGTCAACACATAGAAAGGCATGCTTTCGTGCTTTGAAAATTGATTCTGCCCATATAACAGCAGCCAGAGTCGCTAAAGCCAGAAATGTAATCCATATTTGACTTTATGAATCTGTAAAAAAGTCTGCCCTTTGCCTTTTAAATGAAAGCAAAAAATTTACAGATGCTTTACACCTGTGAAAAAGCAATGATTTTTTTCCATGCAAGTTGTTTACATATTTAAATTTTACACGAAAGATAACCTTTATCATTTTAGTCTTTCCTGTAGCAAAATGTGGGCTGTTTATGCTCTTTTCTGGGGAGAAATTTTATAGCTTTTATGAGTTTCTTGAAGGGGTTAAGGATACTAAAAAATGTTAAAATCTGGTGGTTAGACTTATGCTTCCAAAATATTTTTTTTAGGAAGAATACTTTGAACTATCATAGAAACCTTACCAAATGACTGCTTTCTTCTTGAGGATTTCTAATTATTTCATTGTCTTTAGTTTTTAGTGTTTAATTAGAGAAGAATGCTGAAACACCCAGGTTCAGAAACTATTTTTTGTGTTCTTAAGAAGTCAGCAGAAGCTACTAAAGAAAAAGAGTAAGAAGTTTTCTTCGTATTTCTCCAAGTCGTAGTTTCATATTGCCTGGAATTTTTCTTTTCCCCATACTCTCCTCTTTTTTTTTTTTTGAAAAAATACAAATATACAAAAAAAAAAAAAAAGAGAGAGAGAAAAACAAGGGCAGTGACGACTATCCAAATACTCTCCATGTAGTTTCAATAATTAACAGTTGACAAGTTTTCTATTTTTTTTTGTTTATTCTTATTTATTTATTTGTGGTACTGGGGCTTGTACTTGGGGCATTCTACCTTTGAGCTATGTCCTCAATTCTTTTATTTTTTTTTATTTTGAGACAGGCTTTCTCTTAAGTTAAACAGTCTGATATTGAATTCATGATCCTTCTACCTCAGCCTCCCAAGTTCCTGGGATTATAGGTGTGCACCACCACACCCTGCTTATATACTTTTTAAAAATTTAAAACATTTGAAGTAAGTTCTTACATTTTATTGCTAACTACTTCTAAATGCATTTTTTAAGAGCAAAGACTCATTTTCCTGATTCACACAATGCCATTATCACACCTAAGAAAATTTATAATTAATGGCATCAAATACCAGTATAATATCTAACTTTCCTTAATTATCTCAAAAATATTTTTTGGGGAAGGGGTTCTTTTTTTTTCCCCTCCAGAAATTCTGAATCCAGTTGAGGTTTTTATTTTTATTTTTTGAACAGTGCTGAGTATCTGACCCAGGACCTTTCACCACCTAGCTACACTCCCAACCTCAGTTGAGGTTTATATATTGCATTTGCTTGACTCTGTACTGTTACCCTGAATAAGGAGGTTTTGAAAAACGAGGAAATATCTTGTAAATAGTTTACTAATATTTAGCTAGTTAGTATAGGAGTCGAAAGGAATGATCCTGCTGTTATAGCACATTTCTTTTGGCCTCTTCTTTCTTTTAGTAGCTAAAAAAATGCCATGTGTATGGGCTCACATCTGTAATTCCTGGAGGCTGAGGCAGGAGGATCACAAGTTCAAAGCCAGCCTCAGCAATTTAGTGAGGCCCTAAGCAACTTAGTGAAACCCTGTCTAAAAATAAAAAATAAAAAAATGGCTGGGGATGTGGCTCAGTGGTTAAGCATCCCTAGGTTCAATCTCTGGTACAATCAAACAAACAAAAAACAAACCTGAAAGAATTATCTAATTTTTATATATTTTTAAAAGATTATCATCTATTTTTTTAATCTGAAAAATATATTTTACAAAATTATTCGGGCTGGGGATGTGGCTCCAGCGTAGCGCGCTTGCCTGGCATGCGTGTGGCCCGGGTTCGATCCTCAGCACCACATACAAACAAAGATGTTGTATCCGCCGAAAACTAAAAAAAAATAAATACTAAAAAAATTCTCTCTCTCCCTTTTTTAAAACAAACAAACAAACAAACAAAACAAAAACAAAATTATTTTGTAACTGAAAGAAAAGCCAGTAAAATTTGGAAAGGGCACCATACTTATTTTTACTGAAATGTTGGAATTTTTTGTTTGTTTGTTTTTTGTGATACTGGGGATTGAACTACTGAGAATGCCTGGCCCTTTTTATTTTGAAATATGGTCTCCTAAATTTTCTAGGTTGGCCTTCAACTTGAAATCCCCCTCTCAGCCTCCCAAGCTGATCCACTAAGATTACAGATGTGTGCCACCACACTTGGCTCCAAATCTGTTTTTAGTGTTTTTTAAATTGTTGTTTGTGTGTGTCTTTATGTATGTGTGTTTTCTACATAAAAAAGTTTTCTTGTATTAAATGAACATTCTTACAAATCGCCATAAGTGTTTAATTTGTTCTTTTTTTTTGTAAAAATTTATTGTAATTGTCTTGGCTAGATGTTATTATCATAGTTTAAAAATATACCTTGTCTCAAGATCCTCCACAGTTAGCTTTAATAACGCATTTTGTCCCATGGTTCCAGATGTGGAACACCTATAAAAACTTAAGATAGGGCTGGGTTGTGGCTCATGTGGTAGAGTGCTCACCTAGCACGTGTGAGGTGTGGGTTCAATCCTCAACACAACATAAAATAAAGATATTGTGTCCACCTAAAACTAAAAATAAATATTAAAAAAAACTTAATATAGAAAATTTAAAAAAGGGCTGGGATGTGACTCAGTGGTTAAGCACCCCTGGGTTCAATCCCTGGTACCAAAGAGAAAACAAAACAATAAACCACTTAAGATATATATAATTACATAATATATAATATAATAATATATAATGACATAACAATATAATTATGATAATGAAAATTATTATTTTATTTATTCATATATATATCTAGATTATGATTTCCCACTTATTTTTATGCACCTGTGTTAATTTTGTTGAAACATTCATAGAATTGAGAACTTGAGGCTTAATGAGATTTAAGCTACTTTAGTAATCTCATTTTCCTATTGTTCTTTTTTAACCTAATCCTTCCAAAGTGAATGAATCATTTCCTTATTCACTGTCCATTACTTACCCTTGCTTATTCATGTCCACATTTTTTGGTTTTACCTTTCCTTCTGCCTAGGAGTATTCTTTTGTCCATTGTCTTCATTTTCAGATTCTTCATATCCTTTAAGGCACAACTCCTGTTGCTACTGAGCTGAAGCAGATTCTGTTTTGATTTCTGTGGCTCTTTATCTGTATTTCTCTTATGATACTTTCCATTTTTGTTCTTTCTTTTTAAAAAACAATTCTTTTTTAAAATTTATTTAAAACTTTAAGACAATTACTTATGGCTTCACTAAATTGCTGAGGTTGACCTCAAACTTTTGATCCTTTTACCTCAGTTCCTGAGTCATTGGGATTAAAGGTACACATTTGCCACCATGCCTGGCTGTCCTTTCCACTTATTTTGGTACCAAGGATTGATCCTATGGGAGCTTAACCACTGAACCACATCCTAAGTCCTATTTATTTATTTATTTTGAGACAGGGTCTCACTAAGTTGCTTAGGGTCTTGCAAAATTGCTGAGACTGGCTTTGAACTTAAGATCCTCCTGTCTTAGCCTCCTGAGCTGCTGGAATTACAGGTGTGTGCCACTGTGCCCTGCTCCACATTCTATCTTGAATCATATATATTTATCATTTCTACTAGGTTGTAAACAACTTGAGATAGAAATTATGTCACTGTTATCTTTATATACTTCTCAGGGCTGATCATCTAGTTGGTGCTTGATATATAACTGGTAGTTGTATAATTAGATGTTCAGTAATAAATGTCTTCACTTATTCCAGTAATGGATCAGTTAATACAATTAGAATAATCCATTGCTAATATTAGCTGTTTAGCCTGCTACAGAATCAACTTCTGCAGTTACAGCTTTGTATTTAAAGTGACCATGGGTTAGTTAAATTTGCTATAGGAAATGTTATGCACTTTCTTTTAACCTCTTTCCTAAAATCTTTCTTTTTTCCTGTATAAATTATGTAGAACATGGTTCTTGAAAATTTTCACCTGTGTTGGGCTAGACATGTTGGCATTTCTTGACCACCTCCTAAGATTATTAGAGACTATAAAGTGATATGGTGGCATAGGCCTATAATCCCTCAACATGGGAGGCTAAGATAGGAGGATCACAGGCTCAAGGCTAGTCTGGCAATTTAGACCCTGTCTGAAAATAAAATAAAAAGGGTTGGGCATGTAACTCAGTGGTAGAGTGCTTGCTTAGCTTAGCCTGTGCAAAGTCATAGTTCAGTACCTTTAAAACTTTTCTTTTTTTTTTTTCACATAAAAAAAAAAGAAAAAATGTTATGGGATTTTTTTGAGAAGGACTACCCCTTAGGAAATAACTGTTTCTCTGAGAATCCTGAATTTAAGCCCAACCTGCTTCCTAGTGTCACTAAAAAATTATTGTTGTGAGAAAGTCATAAACTGTGGTCTTGTGAAAGGTGCTAGACAGGTCTCCTGTGACCTGCTAATCTCTAAGAGTGCAGTGTTGTTTTATTGACCATAGTATTTCTACCTTGTTTTGTAGATTGGTCAAAAGAATGGATGCAGGGGAACTTGAAGTGACCTTTGAAGGGAGATGATGATGAGGGCAATAATGCTTTAAAGAACTTTCTGTGCTAGTTTATGAAAGAAAGCTCAGCTTTTTGTGGCTGTTCTTTGTTTTTTCAGTGTATTTAGTTAGGGGAACTATTTCATAGAGACTGAGAAACCTGAGGAGGACCAGAAGGGCAGGAAAACTAAAAGGACTGCTTTTCTTTGTTTTTCTCAATAAATGCCCTTCACTTTTATTTTTTAAGCTGTTTTAGGTTTAGCTGTTTCCTTTAGAGGAATATGTATAGAAGTTGGGCATAGCTGGTAATTAAGTGGTCCTATCTGCTTAATAGAGCTTACATTTTGATAAGTAGAGTTATTTAGCTCTCTTAACAGCAGTGCTCCAAAGAGTACATTTTGGTGGGATATGAATAGGAGCAGAAGCCTGCTGGAAAAAGCTACAGATACTTCTGGAGGAAGAAGAAAAGAACACTTAAAAGTTTCTTGGTATTTTAAATACTAACAGTTCAAGGAGTACTGATTTGAGAGACTCCTAATTTAGGCTTTAGCATGACAGTAGATTTCTCTGTGGTCTTGTGAAAGGTGCTAGACAGGTCTCCTGTGACCTGCTAATCTCTAAGAGTGCAGTGTTGTTTTATTGACCATAGTATTTCTACCTTGTTTTGTAGATTGGTCAAAAGAATGGATTTTACAGAAGCTTACTCGGACACATGCTCTACAGTTGGACTTGCTGCCAGGGAAGGCAATGTTAAAATCTTAAAGAAACTGCTCAAAAAGGGTCGTAGCATTGATGTTGCTGATAACAGGGGCTGGATGCCAATTCATGAAGCAGCGTATCATAACTCTGTAGAATGTTTACGGATGTTAATTCATGCAGGTAAAGTATATTCAAGTTACCGAATACTGCTTCTACATGCTGGATTAATAAAACACAAAATGATGGCAATACAGGGTAGTATTTGTTTCCTTTTCTATAATTCTAAAATAACTGCTTATCAAGGTTGATAAGAATACCTAGCTTGGATTATGTGAGCATAATGTTCCATCTAGACATCTGTAAATATTGTCCTTTATGTGGCAGTGCTTGTGCCTTGCTTACTTTTATGGAGTATGCTAGGTGATATGGCAGAAATAGTCTTTTTTTTTTTTTTTTCCCTTTGGTTTGGTACCAGGGATTGAACTCAGGGGCACTTAACCACCTACCCACATATCAGTCCTTTAAAATTTTTTTTCTAATATATATGTTTTTAGAGACAGAGTCTCTAAAAAAAATATTAATAACAAAGTTGCTTAGGCCCTTGCTAAGTTGCTGAGACTGAGTTTGAACTTGTGTTCCTCCTTCCTCAGCTGCCCGAGTTCCTGGGATTACAGGCATATGCCACCATACCCGGTTTAGTCTGCTGTTTTAATTTAAGCATTTGGTAGTTACTAATCACATTTTTTTTCCTTCCTTTCCGAACAAAAGGAGTGGTGCAGCTGAATTTGAGGTTGTTTTGTTTGAATTAGTCCTTTTTTTTCCCCCTCCTTTTAAGAAACACTTTTAGTTCTTTAATTTTGGAAAACTTTCCCATTACTTGGGCTTTGTATTTGCAGAGGATATAGTAGGGCATGAATCATGCTCTGTCTTCATGGTGCTTACATTCCTGTCAAGGGAGACAGATAATAAATACCTAACCACTTAAATAAGAATCTTTCAAAAGGTAAAAGTGCTGTGAAGAAAGTAAAATAGTAGTGGGATAGAGAGTAATGTTGTACTTATCTTTACAATGCTGTGTTTAGTAACTCCATGCTTGTAGCTTGGGACCATCTATGGTGGGATTCATTCAGATCAGAGAAGTCAGCTGGTGCTGCCCACTGGGTTTAAATGTTAAATAGCACACTACTAAGTGAAGGGCATGAACTGAAGAAGAGGTTCTGACACTCAGGAGAAGGTGGATGGGAAGAAAACTAATAGTGATTGTACACTGATTTCTAAGTTACTGTATCAGATGCTTGATTTACATTGTTTATCTAGTATATAAATATTTCTGTTAGAGGCCCTATTATACTTATCCTTTTATTTTATGAAAGACCAAGGCTCACAGAAGTCAACTTGGCAAATGTTACCAGTAAACTAAGGTATTTAATAATAAACAAACGTATTTGATTTGAACCCACTTCTGATGTTAACGCTCTTGTTTTTTCCTACTAGATCATACTTCTAACATTTAGTTGAAGAAAACATTTATCATATTGAGTTAATTTAAGCCGAAGTTGAATGTAATACTCCATGTTTTAATACTTACTAAACTATTTACGTTTCTTCCCTGTGTACTTCCAATCAGGTATAATTACTTAAAATTTAGACTTCTGGGATCCATAGCTTATCAGAACTACCAGTCATTACCTTGTGGACAGGAAAGGAGATAATCCTTACTTTTTTTTCAGTAGTGATTTTTTTTCTTTTCTTTTTACTTTTTTTTCTTTTAGAGACTATTTTATACAGGATGATTGTTTAAAGATAATTAGAAAAAGAGACTTTGTGCTTCAAATATCAAAAGCTTAAGATATGTTTGTAAAACCCTGTTTGAAGTTAACTGTAAAGATTGAATTCTCAAATTATCTCTGGTGACAGAGAAAGGCATTGAAAAACCAGCCTCTACCTCAGAGCAAAGCCTGTCCAAGGAAGGGACTTCACCTTTGTCCTTGGAAAGACCCACAGAGCACTCCTAGGCACATTCCCACCCTGCCAAGTTGTTTATCTACAAATAACAGGAGAGATCTGCTGCGCCAGGTGTCCCTGACTCAGTCAGGCTAGGTGGGGATCCATAGCAACCCCGAGCAGCCACCAATCAGCATGAGACAGGGAAATACCTGAGATGCCAGATGACCCTCCCAATAGTTTATGGTGGTTGATAACGTGTTGGGAAACCATGTAGTTCGGCAGGAACACCTCTTTTGGCTTAAACCAATCAGTTCAAACGAATCCCCTCTTGTAGTAACCAATCACCCCTCCCCAACTTGTTCCCGCCAGTGAATGTGCTAATCATGTTTTAGAGGTGTTATTTGATATTCCCACGGTGTGTGATGATTTGCTAAGAGATGCTATGATGTATGTGGGGGGTCCCTGCCTTCTCCAAAGAATGTATAAAACTGCTGCAAACCCTGGGCTCAGGGCCTCTCAGCGTCACCAGTTGCTGAGTGTGCGCGCAGAGGATCGAGCTAGCTCGCAATAAACACCTCTTTGCTGTCTTGGTCTCTGGTGGTCTTTTGGGGGTCCTGAATTCGAGCATAACAGCATGAGTTTGAATGTTCTTTTCTAGCCTAAAAGCTCATTTATAATATAATGTTATATCACTTGCCCACATCAGAATAGTGATGTATATATTACAGATTTTTTTTTCCTTTAGCTACTGAGTGATTTTGGGTATGCTTTCAAATAATGGTGTTTGAATTGGCTGTTCAGATTCATCTGTATTTTCTTTTAGAAATTTTAAGAAACAATTTTATCATCAATGATTATCCTTTTTCTGAGCTTCATATTTTGTAGGGTAAGGTAGCCAAACATAGTTAGCTAGATGAATAGTTATTATAAATGTTTAATACAATTTTTTAGCTCTTTTTGTGTTAGAATTGAATATTATGAATTAAATTTAATTTATGTGTATTATATGCACAGGACTAGAGTAAGGCTATGAAGATAGGAAGTAGGGTTTGTAGAAGGTAGGAAAGCAGCCATATGAATTACTTTAGGAGATGGTAACAATTTGGGGCTCAGTTTTCAATGCATTTGGTTGTTTTTTAATAGCATTCTTAGAGTTGTAACTAATGTCCAGAAATCATCATATTGGGTTATCTGTTTTACCAGCTAGAAAAACTACATTAGAATGAGGCAGAAGGCCTTTTAGTTGCTTTAAAAAAATGTTAATTTTATTTTTAAAATTATTTTAATTATTGTTCTAGACAAGTGCTTTACCACTGAGCCACTCCCTAACAAATACTTTTTATTTAGCAAATAACTCATCTGCTTGTAGTAACTTTTACTTAACTTCATGTTAAATAAGAAAATATGCTGAAATACAAGGAACAGTTGAGAAACTAATGTGACTCCATTTTAAAAAATAAATAAATAACAGCAGCTTCTACCTCAAGGCCTGTCCTAAGGAAAGGGGCGTGACCCTTGTCCTTGGAAAAACCCACAGAGAACTCCTAAGTACATACCCACCCTGCTGAGTTGTTTGTCTGTAAATAACAGGAGAGGTCTGAGGCACTAGGTGTCCCTGACTCAGTTACTAGGTGAGGTCCCATGGCAACCCCCCTAGCAACCTCCAATCAGCGTAAGACAGGGAAAATACCTGGAATGCCAGATGACCCTCAAGTAGTTTATGGTGGTTGTTGGGAAAACCGTGTAGTTTAGCACCTACACCCCCTCGTGGTCTAAACCAATCAATTCAAATGAACTCCCTTCTTGTACTAGCCAATCACTCCTACCCAACTTGTTCCTGCCATTGAATGTGCAGTATGGAATGATTTGCTGTGTGATGTTGTGACGAATAGAGTATCTCCCCAAAACCTATAAAATCTCACTGAACAAAGGACCAGGACTCACTCCCTGGACCGCTGTGTCTGAAGGGTTGTGAGTCCAGGCTCAAGCTTGCAATAAAGACTCTTGTGTGCTTGCATTGGATTCGGCTCCTGGATGTCTACTGGGGTCCCACGAATCTGGTATAACACAGTAACAGAGCTAGAGATGGTTAATGTAAAGCAGAAAGGGGCACACGAGATCAGGAACCACGGAACGAGAATGAGGCACCAAAAGAAGGTTTATTGGGAGGCGTTCCCAGCTGAGATGAGATTCACTGGTCCCGGGAAAAGGTGAGGGCCCAGAAGACAGGCACAGAGGAGGGTGGGGTGGGGGGTTGGGGGGGTTGGCAGGGGAAGGCTATTAATACCTTGGTCTTAGCCACATCATCTTTTCTCCAGAATGTTGCAATAGCATCCTAACAGATTTTCTGTTTCTGCCCTGGCTCTATTCATTCACTATGTCAGAAGGCCCAAGAACCAGGGAAACCATTGTGAATTTAATAGTCTGAGGCCAAAGGCCAGACAGCTAAGGGCCAGGATAGGGGCATGGGTGTAAATCCCAGAGTCTAAAGGCTCAGGAACCAGAAACTCTGATGTCCAAGGGCAGAAGATGGTTACTTAAGATAGGGAGGTTAAGAAGAGAGGAAATTTTCCCTCTGCCTTTTAGTCCTATTGGGCCCACAACAGATTGCATGATTCTTGCCTAATTCTGCACTTAGTCTACTGATTCGAATGCTAATCTCTTTTCAAAACATCCTCACAAATACACCCACTAATTGGTATCATTGGCAGAGTGTTACAGCCTAGTCTTGTCATTGCTGCACAGATGGTTGGCATTGGTCCAGCTTAGATGGACCCAACCCTCAAAGTGTAAGCAAGAAAGATATGCTCATCATGTTTGTCTATCAGGGGAGTCTTTAATTCTCCTACCATTTAAAGTTTCAGTAAGTAGATGAGAAATAGAAACCACTTTGTCTTCCAGTGAGAATAAGTAGAGGTTAAAGTATTAGGAAGTTTGATGAGGGCTGGGGTTGTGGCTAAGTGGTAGAGTGCTTGCCTAGCATGTGTGAGGCACTGGGTTCAATTTTTATCACCACATATAAATAAATAAAACAAAGGTCCATCAACAACTGAAAAAAGTATAATGAGCCATTTCTTTCAAGAAGTTCTCTTGTCAGGTAAGGATGAAATTGAGAGAGTAGTTGATGATGGTCTAGTACAAGTTGGGTAAGATACCTTTGGTAAAATTCACACATTAATTAAGGGAAGCAGTTTTATCATTGGAACTTCCATACCCAATTTAGATTGGGTTCTGAAGACTTTCTTAAAATATTTTGGAGACTTTGTCAAATTGACAATAACTCTTACAATCCATAATATTATAATGATTATAATATTTATTTATTAGTGTCTCACAAAAACTCAGGAAACTAAATATATAATTCTATTGAGCCCCACTGAAGGTTTTGTTTTACTGTTATGGAATCTGAGCTCCAGATAGTCCAAGTAATTTACCGAAAGTGTAGTATAGGTTATAACTGGCAGAACCAGAATTGTAGCCTAAATCTTGTAACTCTTAAGATGTTACCTTTCTGGTCCAGTGTTTTAAAGTTAGCTGAGTATATTTGTTTTTCTATAGGTAAAAATTTTCAAGGTCTCAGGTTAGTAGTAAATTAATTTCAGTATTTCTCATCTTGAATGAGAAATGCCTATTCTTTACTTCACAGATAATTGTATCAGAGGTTTCGTTTCTCTTTCATAGGGTAGGTATGTATGTATATATGTCACTAAGGGTGGCCTGCACTGAAGAGATGGGAATTAGGAGTTGGGGTTGTAGTTCAGTGTCAAGAGTGTTGGTCTAGATGTGTTGAGGCCCTGTTTAATCCCCAACACTGGGTGTGCAGTGTGGTGGAGGGAAGAGGTGGGGATTAAGCTCTATTTCCTTGATGGTGGAACCTCTATGTAAATTATTTGGAATCTTCTGTTTGGGAGATTTAGCTCGTCTCCTTCTGTCTTCCTTTCATCCATCTGTCCGTCCATCAATAAAATGTTATTTGTTTCTCAAATTGTTTCAGCCATTAGATGCCCTATCAGATTGAATCCCATGTCCCTTTGACATGGTTTGATTTTTCTTTTTTTTTTTTTGAGCACTTTTTAATTTTCTGAACCTACAGTATGCACTGGCTCACTTTATATATTCCTTGCCCTAGCCCAAGAATCAAGCATTCTAAGAGACTTGTTTTTTTTTGTTGTTGTTGAATGATATTCAAAACCAAGATCTGTGGACTGGATGTTTTCACTCTTACTGAAGTGTCACTCATTTTGAAACCCTTTCAGTAGACAGAGTTAGAAAATATATTTATAGATATTTATGTATATACATATATATGTAGTTAAACATATAATTGTACATATATAACTATGATTGTATAACTGTACATAATTGTATCTAGCCATCTATACTTATACTGTTTTTTTTTTTTTTTTTTTTTTAAAAGAGAGAGTGAGAGAGAGGGAGAGAGAGAAAGAGAGAATTTTTTAATATTTATTTTTTGGTATTTGGCGGACACAACATCTTTGTTTGTATGTGGTGCTGAGGATTGAACCCGGGCCGCACGCATGCCAGGCAAGCGCGCTACCGCTTGAGCCACATCCCCAGCCCTACTTATATTGTTAAATGGGTTAATCCTGATGTCTAGACCCTAGTATGACATTCTAGGTTCATTTTAGCCTTTGCTTCATAAGCCATTTATTTATTTATTTATTCCATTTTAGTATGCACATACATAGTGGTTTCAGAATTGCTAAATCTCTACATCTACAGGAAACATCTTTATCAAATAGAGAGAGTATAGTGTTATGTATAGTTCCTTTTGTGTCTTTAGTCTTACAGTTTTTAGTCATAACATTATTTCTCAAAATTATGTGGGCCAGCATCTTTTTTCTACCTCCTCAGAATACAATTAAATTTTTATGTTACAATCTGCATTCTATCTTAGTGATACTAGGGTTGGGAATTCTTTTTTTCTTTCTTTTTTTTTAAGAGAGAGTGAGAGAGGGGAGAGAGAGAGAGAGAGAGGAGAAAATTTTTTTTAAATATTTATTTTTTAGTTCTTGGCGGACACAACATCTTTGTTGGTATGTGGTGCTGAGGATTGAACCCGGGCCGCATGCATGCCAGGCGAGCATGCTACCTCGCCTGGCATTGAGCCACATCCCCAGCCCAAGGGTTGGGAATTCTTGACCCAATGACAATAGAAATGAAATCTGGCCAAAGAACATGAACACAAAGGCAGTATGTTGGGGGAGGGGCTTCACCTTGAGGAGAAAGGGAACAGCTCTGATAGATGAAAATCAGGCGGGGCCCCAAATAAAAGTGGGTAAGTGGTTCATGGTAGTGCACATCTGTAACTCCAGCAGTTCAGGAGTCTGAGGCAGGAGGACCCCAAGTTCAAGATCTGCCTTGGCAGCTTAGCAAGAACCTAAGCAACTTGTTAGTAAGGCTCTGCCTCAAAATAAAAGATAAAAAGGACTGGGGATATTGTTCAGTGGTAACATGGATATAGTTCCTGGGTTCAGTCCCAAAAACCAAGGGTTGGGTATGTCTTGCCTTTTATTGAGTTGTTGAGGTAAGGTGGGGAAATATCTTTGGAGGTGTTCTGGTCTCTGTGGTCAATTTGATTAGAATATGAGGGTGGAGAAAGGTATGTTACATAAACTGTTGAAAGAGTGGAGAGAGGCAGGGAAAGATTTCAGTGGGTAACAAGTTTGGATTAAAGTCCTAGAGCCTATATACCCTTTTGTCCCTGACTGTCTCCCTAGGATTTCCTCTTCCACCTACCTCCAGATTGATTAAAAAAAAAAAAATTCTGCCTGCTGTAAATTAGTATACTCTTGTCTTAAAGCATAGTACTTAAATGGTTGAGATTAAATTCCCTTTTTCCCCTAATGGAAGAGAATATGTATCCTTCTTTCTCTAACAGGGACTCCTTTAAAGTTGGTTTACAGGTTTAACTTTCCAATTGTCATCCTTTTTAGTCTGCTTTTCTTCTACTTTTTTTTTTTTAATTAATTGTCATGTTGGGGATTGAATCCTGGGCCTCTTGCCTGCTAGGCAGACACTCTACTACTGAGCTACTTCTCAAAACCCTCTTCTATTTATTTCTCCTCTACTCCTGTCTGCATTGTAGCAGTATCACATTATTTTACTGTTTTTAACTTGAAGACATGATTTAATGCATAAATCCAGGCTACCCTACAATGCTTGTCTTGTTTATTTTTCTAAATTCTTTGTTATTATTACCTGTCCTACTCCACACTCAAACATCTGGAATCATTTTACCAAGTATAAAACCAACAAACAGTTCAAAACCAACATAGTTCTATTGGCATTTTAATTATAATTATATTAAATGTATGAATTATTTTGGGAAGAATTGGTGTCTTCATAATATTGAAGTTCTTAAGAACTCAATGTATATCAATTATTTATATACATATCTATGTGTTCCTAGTTGTTCATATCATTTGTTTTCACAAAACTATAAGGTTTTGTGACAAAAAAATCTTAATTGTATTCCACATGTAATACATTAAGTACTAATCTCTAATTGATCTAAATAAACTCATCTTAATAAATACTAATTTCTGATTAATCTCTGAAACACTTTTTCTGTGATAAGGCACTTTAAAATATGACTATTCTGCTTGCCATTTAGTATTCTATAAAGTCTGAAATTGTTTTCTTTAAATACTTATAGCTTGCTTTTGAACTTTATAGCTTGGTCTGCCTATTTTATCAGTGAGTTATAATTACAAGAAATGCTTAAAATAGGTGACTGCTTTAGGATCATTAGTTTCTATTCTGGTATTTCAGGAAAATATTTTAGAAGTTTTTTTGTTTGTTTTATTACCACTCTCAGAAATGCCTTGATTCAGCCTCCACCATAGAGTCCATACTTCTGATATGGGCTTAGAATTTTATTGTTTTGGTAAGTAAGTCACCTCTCAGTATTATCTTTTGCTGTATTTAAAATTTTTTAATGTAGATATTATTTATATAATTTGAATGTTACTTGAACTTTTAGTTTTTCATTACAAATGCACTCCTTAAATTAACTCAGAGGTTTCTCTTAAACATATATAATTGGTTTGTTTAGGGTATGTTTTATTCTTTCGGAAAGGCAATTTTCACTAACTAAGGCTTCCTTAAGTTAGAAAGGGTATATTTAAAATTGCCTTTATAGTGTTAGTTAAGTACAATGATAGAGGTGAGACCATTTTCCTGGTGGATTTAGAAATAAATTTAGAAATTGAACCAAACTTATTAATGTTTCAGTAAATCTTGCTTAAGCAAATATTTGGTGCTGAATCCTCCTCAGATCTTGACGTTGTGTGACCTTTGATTTCCTGCCCCTTCCTTCCTGCTTCCTACCAAAAATTAGAAAAGAGAAAATTAAAGTGAATGGGCAGAATTTGTGTGGTAAGAAAATCAAAGAATTGTTGACAATAGGATTCCTGTAGAACTTCTCCTTGGTTTACCAGAGTTTTAAACTATGAGACTATAATTAAAATTTCTTTTTTTTTTTAGTTGTTGATAGACCTTTATTTATTTATATGTGAGACTTGAACCCAGCGCCTCACACATGTCAGGCAAGTGTGCGACCGCTAAGTCCCAGCCCCAGCCCCAGCCCCAGACTTATAATTTATAAGTTAACTTTTAATATTTCATTAAATTCCTCTCATAATCTTTTTTTGTTATTGTTGTTATTGTTTTAAAATTTTTGTTGTAGATGGACACAATACCTTTATTTTATTTTTTTTGTGATGCTCAGGATTGAACCCAGTGACTCATGTGTGAGGCAATGCTCCACCACTAAGCTACAACTCCACCTCTCCTCTGATAATCTTTGCTTTTCAAGCAAAATAGTAAGTAATAATCTTCTGATTGATGAGATTTTGTTCTTCCATAGATTCTTCTGAAAACTACATTAAGACAAAGACTTTTGAGGGCTTCTGTGCGTTACATCTTGCTGCAAGTCAAGGACATTGGAAGATCGCACAGATTCTTTTAGAAGCTGGGGCAGATCCAAATGCAGCTACTTTAGAAGAAACCACGCCATTGTTTTTAGGTGATGTATACTATTTAGGGTCTAGATGTGATTTATTATTTTTTAGAGAAACTAGTTTAAATTTATAGTGTGCTTCTTCTATTATATTACTACTTATATGATTCTGAAACTGAAGTATTTTGATTGGTTCCCTCTTATTTTCTACTCTGGGTGGTGGTGTCTGGGACTTTATGTTTATTTAAAGTTGTAAAATCTGTTCTGAATTGTGGTCACCATCATTGTTCTCAGTGTAGTTCTGAAACGAGGTAATACTGAAATTGTAGCAATAGTTACAAGGTTACCTGTGAATGTTTTATGTTGCATTTTCTTTTTCTGAATATTATGAATTTAAGCTTTTATGGAAGAAATCACCAGCTAATCCCTTAATGACAGCTCATTTGTTGCTTATGTTGATTACTATGGAGACTTCTTCAATTGTGGAGTACTTTAATTCCTTAAGTATGATGACCTGAATATAAGTGATACACTTCTAATCACTGTTTTTTTCCCTCCCACCTTCCTTTGATCCTATTTATCTTCAGGGACATTTGTCTCAGAAAGTTGAGTGGAACTGAGAAAATTAAGAGAATAAAACATTTGGGATAGAATCAGTGTATCTAAGACTATAGTTTTGGTCCTGGCACATATAGTTTGTATGTTCATTTATTTACCTTATGCTTCAGTTTTCTCACTTATAATTGTACCCACCTAAGCTTTGTTACTGGCCTAAGAATAAAATTAAATGGCTCTGGAAGTATCTTTTTTTTCTTAGGAACTTAAAAATATTTATTTAAAAATTTTATGTATGGTAAAATTCACTCTCTTTAGTATAGAGTTCTTCTATGACTCTTGATATATGAATAAAATTCTATAATGATAACAAGTAAGATATAAAACCTTTCTAGTACCCCAAGATTCCATCTTGCTGTTTTTAATCAACCCGCCCCACCTCAGTACCCACTCTTCTGTTCTCATTCCTATAGTTTTATTTTTTAAAAATATTTTTCAGTTGTCAATAGGCCTTTATTTTTATTTATTTATATATGGTGCTTAGAGTCAAACCTAGTACCTTACACATGCTAGGCAAATGCTCTACCACAGAGACACAGCCCTTTAGTTCGCTTTTTGTAGAATATCAAATATGTATATGAAATAACATACTGTGTAACCTTTGAGACTGGCATCTTTGACCTAGCATAATGCTTTTGAGATTCATCTACATTGTTACATATACTAGTATTCCATTCCTTTTTATTGCTGAATAATATTCTATCGTATGGTGTCTCATTCTTAGGTATGGTTACCATTGAACTCAAGTCTAAATGTAGACCGAAACTTTACTATTCCACTGTTTCTAATGGGAATATCTTCCCTGTATAGAACTCAC
The DNA here is from genome assembly GCF_052094955.1 of Ictidomys tridecemlineatus. Classification (NCBI taxonomy): domain Eukaryota; kingdom Metazoa; phylum Chordata; class Mammalia; order Rodentia; family Sciuridae; genus Ictidomys; species Ictidomys tridecemlineatus. Next base: position 78,319,292 of record NC_135488.1, read on the forward strand.
CAGCATATAAATAAAACTGAGTTTTGGAAGGAACTCTTCTCTTTGATAGCAGGAGGAATCAAAATGAGAAAAGCCTACAAGAAAGGGGAAATTCAGGAAACTTCTCATTTTTCCATATGAAAATTGTCCTTCTGGAATTTTGTTACCTAACACACAATTAGGAGTTTGTTTTAGTAAGGAAGTCAGTTCCCTTTTTTCTTTTCTTTACCTTGCCTTTTGTTTCTGCTTTCTGTCCCTTCCTTTTGCTCCATACACATGTACATAGTAAGTATTCTAAGGATAGTTTATAAAACTGCTTCCAAAATAAAAACACCTCTATCTATGTCTGTTGTCTGTCTATCTATCTATCCATTCATATTTTTTGGGGGGGGGGGTTCCAGGGAGTGAACTCAGGGGCACTGGACCACTGAGCCATATCCCCAGCCCTATTTTTTTTTTCTGTTTTATTTAGAGACAGGGTCTCTCTGAGTTGCTTAGTGCCTTGCTTTTGCTGAGGCTTGCTTTGAACTCATGATCTTCCTGCCTCAGCCTTCTGAGCTACTGTGATTACAAGGATGTGCACTGTACCTGGCAACATCTTTATCTATAAATAAAGTGAAAACCCAGCTAGTTGGGTAGTAAGTTCTTATTTTGTTAGAGATAAAAACAAACAAACAAACAAACATGGATAAGTTGTAGACTCAAATCCAATCTAATGTGCTTTTATAGAATGATTTCTATGGGAACTGCACAGCATGTACTTTTTACTTTTGATTATTTTTCATTTTTTTGTTCTGAGTCTCTGATTATTCTGTGTAACAGTTAGTGTTAAACATAAACGGTAATATTTAATGAAAGTAAAGTGTTTTTATACGGTGTTATGTAAGATTGCCTATTTCAGTATTTAACTGTGAAATGTGTTATATTTTAGCTTTCATGGCATATCTTTTAACTTTGATTCTGTAGCTGTATTCCAAAATTGGAACAAATCACCATTTGTTTCACTTTTCACTAGTATCTTTATGGATAAGTGATCTTGCCTAAGGCTATTTGTAGAGAAGCCAAGAATTTTGAAATTTAATATGCATCTATCTTAATATATTTTATATTGATCTTTATTCTTGGAATTATTTTGATTTTTTTCAATTGAAAGATTAATCATCTTTCCTAGGAATTTAAGCATTTTTACTTGAGGACATGTTAGTTTCTTAAAACTATGAGTTTGAGTTTTCCCAGGTCAAAAGTATGGAATTCACTAAAAGTTATACTTAAGAATTACTGGATGAGGATATATATAGATCAGTTGGTAGAGTGCTTGCTTTACATGCACAAGGCCCTGGGTTCAATCCCCTAGCATCACAAAAATAAATAAATAAATAAATAAATAAATAAATAAATAAATTGATTAAATAAAAGTACTGATTTTATGTTCAGGTATTTTATCTCTGTTTATATAGTCTTATGTTTCTTGATGTAACTATTTATTCTCTCAAACTCTTTTGTGTTTTAAGATGGTATCTTTTAATTCCTTAGTATAAACATTTATGAATCTAGGATATTTATTATTCTTGTTTTGCTTTCATGCAGTAAAATTTAGTTATACAGTCTGTCAATTTATTGTCATATCTGATAGATTAAAACCTCCAGCATTTAAAGATCAGAAGATCAGTGTTCTTATTTTCTTTCTTTTTTAAAAATTTTAATTGTCGATAGATCTTTATTTTATTTATTTATTTATATGTGGTGCTGAGAATTGAACCCAGAGCCTCACACATGCCAGGCAAGTGCTGTACTACTGAGCCACAAATCCAGCCCTGTCCTTATTTTCTTATGTAACTCTGTTTTTTTCTCCTTTTCTTTTCCAACTTTTGTCATCTGTCTCATATTTGCATTGCCAGTTGAAATAGCATTTTCCTTTGTGTTCTTATCTTAAATAATTTTATTTTTAGTTATATAGTTAAACAGCTTAGAAATGTATCACCAGTTATTTTGCTGTGGTTTTTCCAGCTTTACTTGATTAACTAAATTCTTCCTTAAACAGAGCCTTCCAAAAGCATTTATGTAAATAGTATTGCCTAGGTTCTGGTCAAAATTGAAATAATTATTTCATACTTGAACAACAGTTTGTTTAGGCACAAAATCCTTGAGTCATACTTTAAGAACTTTCTATGTGTGTATGTGGCTATGGGAGATCAAACCTAGATTTTACATATGTTAAGCAAGTAATCTCTCTACATTCCAGCCCTTTCTTAAGAACTTTTTTTTATACAATTACATTTAAATAATATTTTGTTTTTATAGAAGATGAGAATATTAATGCATTGAGAAGGAAAAGCTTATATGAATTATTTTTGAATGCATTCTTATTTTGATATACTGTCCACATAAACATTAAAGTTATATATAACAATTTATATAGAAAGAAAATAGTTAAAAAAGAACTCTTTTTAAGACTTTTTTAAAAAAAATTTGTTCTTTGTTCTTTTTAGATATACATGACAGTAGGGTGTATTTTGACATATATAACTGGCGTATAACTTATCCTAATTAGGATCCCATTCTTGTGGTTGCACATGATGTGGTCACGTATTCATATATGAACATAGGAAAGTATGTCTGATTCATTCTACTGTCTTTCCTAATCCCATCTCATCTCCCTTCTTGGTGATCCATTCTCAGAGTTGAAATCTGAGGCTAGCCCAATTTTCTTTTCTTTTTTGTGTCAATAGTTTTCCATGTCTGTACTATATTAGTTTTCTCTAAGACAGGGTATACCCTGTCAATATTTGGATGCAGATTTTTAGAAAACTTTTAGTAAATATTTGTAGAATTATAACTTTAAATATTTTTCTGTTCAGTTATTATGTTGGTGTTTTGAGTTCAGATTATTCATAAGTTGTTATCTATTTGTTAATCTTTTCTCTCTAGTCTGCTTATTCTTTATTTTTATTTTACTTTTCTTGTTTTTAAAAAATCCTCTGGGGGCTGGGGATACAGCTCAGTTGGTAGAGTGCTTACCTCGCCTGTACGAGGCCCTGGGTTCAATCCCCAGCACCACACACTCATACACACACACTCACACACACACACACACAGAATCCTCTATGTTCCTTTCTAGAAATATTTATAGTGTTTCTTCAATTTCAACTGCATTTCTATGATGATTTTGTTTTCCTAGGTCTTTTGTGAATTCTTTTAGTTTGCATATGTCATTTCCTATCATATAATGATCTTTTACCTTGAACACTTTTATTTTGGTGTTGTGCTGTGTTTCACAGAGGCAATTGCTTCATTCACTTCTTTTTTAAAAACTTAAAGCACAAGTTTAGCTATAATTTTCATTCACTTATTGGAAATATTTTATGATAGTTTTTATTAAGTATTTTTCCTGTAACTTTCTTTCTTTTTCTTATATCTTTTATTGGGATTTGTACTGGTTCTTTTGTGATAATTATCTTAGAAATATGTGGTATATTGCTTGACCAGCTATTTTCAGGAGGTATATAATGGGAAGGAGCTGGAGTTGCATTCCATACTAGCTAGGGTTTTCTTTCAATTCAGGGTTTTTGAGTGTGAGTTTATTTAGCTAGTATCTTTTACCAGTTAATGGGGATTGGCTGCTATGGGTTTTTGCAATGTATTTTCCCTTCTATGATAGTAGAAGCAGACTGTTCTCAAAAATATGGCTTTTTAGTGTGATTGCCTTTTTAGTGTGATTGCCTGTTTAGACTCAACTCCTCTGATTTTCATATTTCAGTTGAAATATGAAAATATTTCAGAAGTTCCTGCTGGCGGCTCAGGTATCTCTTCCTACTACTGGGGATTTATATTTTATACCTCAGATGCAATTTCTCACCTTAGAGATGTGTTGTTTGCTAGCTTTTTCTAGCAAAGAAAGAAAGACATTTGTAGCTAAGACATTTCCTCCCTTCTTCCCATAAGTACACAGAATTGATCTTTATTCTTTTGGAGGTATTTTTAAAACTGTTTTTGATCTAGAGTTCAAAAATTTAAAACTAGGATGAATCCTTGTTTTGCTAAAAACAAAGTATTTTTTTATTTCATTTTCCTTTGCTGATTTTGCATTAATTGGGTTTGGATGATTTTTAAGAAAGTGAGTAGAAATGTGTACATTGTGCTATAATATTAAAATTGGAAGTCCATATTAATTTTTAACCTTAGACAGAAATTCTTGATTTTAGCATTTTTTCAATAATTGAGTAGTTTATTTTATGGTAACTGATCTATAAACCTAGATCAGCTCCTTCTAGTCCTCCTGTCCTGATACAGTACAATCTCTGTTCTAATTAGGTATCATACAGCAATGCTACTGAAAATATCAGTCTGTTTGTATAAGAGACTTGAGCCAGAAGTCATTGTGTTGTCTCTTTCATCAAGGAAGTCTTATCTCAAGAAAAAAATGTCCGCTGAACTAAACAATGTGCTTAGGGATGTAGTTGGTTCATATTCTGATCAAACCTTTATACCTTTTTAAGGACTGATAACAGTCTGCAGATTGATAGCCAGTTTGTGGATGATATTAAATAGTATAGTTATACAGTATGCCTATGTGGCAAACTGGGTTATTAATGCAATTGTCTCTTTGTTCTTCATGGTTATTATTGCTATCAGTCAACTAATTTTATGTGATTATTACTGGTTAGAATGACTGAAATATAAGTATTGCTTCTACATAAACAGCATTCCTTGATCCATATACTTTTACTTTGATAAAGAATCCTCAGTAATCATTTATTTCTCTAAGTCTTTTATTTTTGTTTGTTTGTTGTGATGCTGATGATAAAATCCAGGACGTTGCATATTACTAGGCAAGCATCCTACTGTATCTAGTCCCATTTCTATGAGTCTTAATATGGATCATATTTAGAGAGTTGGCTCCTGTAAAGAGAATCCTGCTGTATTAATGCTTCAAAAACTTGAATAATTATAAAAAATTATAGAATTCAGTGGTATACCTCTAGAATAAGATATAAATGTAGGGATATGTTTTCTTTTTTCTTTTTTTTTTTTAAGAGAGAGACAGAATTTTTTAATATTTATTTATTTATTTTTTAGTTTTTCTCGGCGGACACAACATCTTTGTTTGTATGTGGTGCTGAGGATCGAACCTGGGCCGCATGCATGCCAGGCGAGCGCGATACCGCTTGAGCCACATCCCCAGCCCAAGGGATATACTTTCTTAATCAAATGTTTCTTATAACTTTCTTTTACTGTGGTAACACATGGAAAAGTAATTGCTATATAGTAGGATAGTGAAATTTTAGGTTTTTGTCTTCCAATACATGTGGTTGAGGATGTTTTTTTTTTTTTGGATGTGGTCTCTGATGTCTAATTGCCTATTAGACTTTTTCCTCCTAGAAACCATGAGCCATGTCAGTGATAGCATGTAGAATTAAATTGGGGTATTTTCATTATGTAAAATGAGTTTTGCCCTTGAGGTCAGGGTTTTCCCCATCTGTATACTTTAAGATTATTAACCAGTGGGAAAACATGAGGAAATTAATAATATATAACTTTTCATTATAATTGTAGAAAAAGATTTTCTACATATCAGTAAAATTCACTTTACACTAAAGATAAACATTTTTTTGAATACATCTAAAACTATAGATAGAGGGTGATTTGACATTATGTATCTATCTTTGGTGGCAAAGCCTCAATTTATAATCATTCTGATTATAAGCTTTAGTTATTAAATACATAACTGTGAACAGAATCAGTGACATTCTTGAAATAATGGAAAATTCTGTATCCTTGCCAGTCATGTTCCCAGAGAGAAGAATTACAACTAATGCGTGACATCAATAGGAGTTATATTGGCACTTTATTAGTTCTTTTGTCTTGACTATTGGTAAAATCTTACAAAAACACAAACTTGAAATTATATAGAATAATACTAGCAATGCTAGAAAAAACTGTCATTGTAACATAGTTTCTAATCTAGTGCCACCAGATGTCAGTGTAACCACAGGACCAGAGAAAAACTTTAGTTAAATGGCTTATGAATGGTGCTTTTGGTTCATAAAAGGGGTAGTATGAGAAAAGTTTTACATAATCTAGGATTACAATGGAAAGACCATTTTATTGTAAATTGTGTAGAAAAATGAAGTACTTAATGGAGAATAGAGTATATGTAGAACTCAAAAAAGCATAAATGTAATTAAAATTCATACATAATTCCAGTGTACTAAAAGAATACATATGTGATCTCTGGGATTCTCAGAACTATTGGCAATTCCCTGCTACAACTAGGGGAGTTGGAAAACTCACAGTTATGTTGTTCATTGAAGCCTCATTGACTGGTGTTTCTTAGAATCACTGTCAAAATCTGAGCCTCAAATTTTATTTTCTAATATATATATATAGAACTCACTGTACTGTAATTTGTGGTTGGTACAAACTATCTATAGTACGCAGAGGCACATTAAGCATTTTTTTAAAAATTAGTACTTCATAATTATACATAGTAGTAAAACTCATTGTTACATACACACAACAGAACAATATAATTTTGGTCAAGTTTGTCCCAAGTAAGCATTTTTCAAAAGAGCATTCACTAAGATAATTATATTCAAAAAATATCTGATTTTTTTTTTTAATTTTACTGGTGAATTTTATTTAACCCAATATATCCAAAATATTATCATTTTAACATGAAGTGATGATAGAATTATAAATGAATTTTTAAGTCTTTATTTTATGCTATGTTTTCAAAGTCCCTAGTGTCATTCATTATAGCACATCTCAATTTAGACACATGGCAAGTGGCCACCATATTGATAAACTCAGGTATAGAGAGTGGGGAAGTCCTAAATTTTGATGTTCTAAATTTAATTACAGAGGTCCTGTGGGTGGAAGGGAAAAAGAGATAGAGAAGGTCAAATGCTTCTCTTGTGGGCTGTCTTCCTATCCCAAAGCTTCCCCTATCACAGGAGAGGGGAGAGCTGAAGTTCTAAACCTCGGTTCTTGTGTCCTGATGAAAGAAAATTTAAAGTCAGACATGAAAAGCCAAGTAAGAGAATTTTTTTTTTTTTTTTTTTTTTTTTGGTATTGGGTATTGAACTCAGGGGCACTCAACCACTGAGCCATATCCCCAGCCCTATTTTGTATTTTATTACAGACAGGATCTCACTGAGTTGCTTAGAGCCTCCCTGTTTCTGAGGCTGGCTTTAAACCCGAGATCCTCTGCCTCAGCCTCCCCAGCTGCTGGGATTCCAGGTGTGCGGCACTGCACCTGGCTAAGACAATTTTATTAAGTGAAAGTAAAGTAAGGCTAAAGCAGAGGGGGGGGCCATCTTTGACCAGAGAACAACAAAGCTGCTTCCAAATTTACTTCTGTTTGATGGTTGCCAGGGTTCATCTTCTGTACCCTCCACCAATCAGGAGACTGACTCCTCCTTCACATAAGGTGGGAGAGTTTTTAACCCTTCTTGGCCCTCTCCAGAACTGTCACGGCAACCATGCCATTCAGGGGGCTGTCATCTACAAGTCAATGACTGGACTGACTTCTGAAACACATTAAGAAACCTGTGGCCATAAATCCTAACTTTACAATTTGTCAATAACCCCATTGATCTTCCTTTCTTGACATATTTATTAATTGTTCTCCCTTGTTTCCACCTGCTTATTCTCAGGGTTAGCATACCTGTTGTTCTGCAAGTTACTTGATTGTTCATTAAGGCTATTCAGAGAAGCCCCATGACCCTCCTATGTTATTTTTTTTTTATTTTTTATTTTTATTATTTTTTTTTATTGGTTGTTCACAACATTACAAAGCTCTTGACATATCATACTTCGAACAATAGTTTCAAGTGAGTTATGAACTCCCATTTTTACCCCAAATACAGATTGCAGAATCACATAGGTTACACATTCACATTTTTACATAATGCCATACTAGTGACTGATGTATTCTGCTACCTTTCCTATCCTCTACTATCCCCCTCCCCCCATCTTCTCTTTCTATCCCATCTACTGTAATTCATTTCTCTCCTTATTTTTCTTCCAATTCCCCTCACAACCTCTTTTATGTAGTTTTTTATAACAATGAGGGTCTCTTTCCATTTCCATGCAATTCCACTTTTCTTTCTCTTTCCCTCCCATCTCGTGCCTCTGTTTAATGTCAATCTTTTCTTCCTGCTCTTCCTCCCTACTCTATTCTTAGTTGCTCTCATTATATCAAAGAAGACATTTGGTATTTGTTTTTTAGGGATTGGCTAGCTTCACTGAGCATAATCTGCTCTAATGCCATCCATTTCCCTGCAAATTCCATGATTTTGTCATTTTTTAGTGCTGCATAATACTCCATAGTGTATAAATGCCACATTTTTTTAATCCATTCATCCATTGAAGGGCATCTGGGTTGGTTCCACAGTCTAGCTATTGTGAATTGTGCTGCTGTGAACATCGATGTGGCAGTATCCCTGTACGCTCTTTTAAGGTCTTCAGGGAATAGACCAAGAAGGGCAATAACTGGGTCAAATGGTGGTTCCATTCCTAGCTTTCCCAGGAATCTCCACACTGCTTTCCAAATTGGCCGAACCAATTTGCAGTCCCACCAGCAATGTATAAGAGTACCCTTTTCCCCACATCCTCGCCAGCACTTGTTATTATTTGACTTCATAATGGCTGCCAATCTTACTGGAGTGAGATGATATCTTAGGGTAGTTTTGATTTGCATTTCTCTGACTGCTAGAGATGGTGAGCATTTTTTCATGTATCTGTTGATTGATTGTATGTCCTCCTCTGAGAAGTGTCTGTTCAGGTCCTTGGCCCATTTGTTGATTGGGTTATTTGTTGTCTTATTGTCTAATTTTTTGAGTTCTTTGTAAACTCTGGATATTAAGGCTCTATCTGAAGTGTGGGGGGTAAAGATTTGTTCCCATGATGTAGGCTCCCGATTTACTTCTCTTATTGTTTCTCTTGCTGTGAAAAAACTTTTTAGTTTAAGTAAGTCCCATTTGTTGATTCTTGCTATTAACTCTTGTGCTATGGGTGTCCTGTTAAGGAATTTGGAGCCTGATCCCACAATATGTAGATCGTAGCCAACTTTTTCTTCTATCATACGCAGAGTCTCTGATTTGATATCAAGGTCCTTGATCCATTTTGAGCTAATTTTTGTGCATGGTGAGAGGAGGGGATTCAGTTTCATTTTGTTGCATATGGATTTCCAGTTTTCCCAACACCATTTGTTGAAAATGCTATCCTTCCTCCATTGCATGCTTTTAGCCCCTTTATCGAATATAAGATAGTTGTAACTTTGTGGATTAGTCTCTGTATCCTCTATTCTATACCATTGGTCTACCCGCCTGTTTTGGTACCAGTACCATGCTGTTTTTGTTACTATTGCTCTGTAGTATAGTTTGAAATCTGGTATTGCTATACCACCTGATTCACACTTCCTGCTTAGAATTGCTTTTGCTATTCTGGGTCTTTTATTTTTCCATATGAATTTCATGATTGCTTTATCTATTTCTACAAGCAATGCCATTGGAATTTTGATTGGCATTGCATTAAACCTATAGAGGACTTTTGGTAATATCGCCATTTTGATGATGTTAGTTCTGCCTATCCATGAACAGGGTATATCTTTCCATCTTCTAAGATCTTCTTCTACTTCTCTTTTTAGGGATCTGTAGTTTTCATTGTATAAATCTTTCACCTCTTTTGTTAGGTTGATTCCCAAGTATTTTATTTTTTTTGAGGATATTGTGAATGGAGTGGTTTTCCTTATTTCCATTTCAGAGGTTTTGTTGCTGATATACAGAAATGCCTTTGATTTGTGCGTGTTGATTTTATATCCTGCCACTTTGCTGAATTCATTTATTAGTTCTAGTAGTTTTTTTGTAGACCATTTTGGGTCTTCTAGGTATAGAATCATGTCATCTGCAAATAGTGATAATTTAAGTTCTTCCTTTCCAATTTTTATGCCTTTAATTTCTTTCGTTTGTCTAATTGCTCTGGCCAGTGTTTCGAGAACTATATTGAATAGAAGTGGTGATAGAGGGCATCCCTGTCTTGTTCCTGATTTTAAGGGGAATGCCTTCAATTTTTCTCCATTCAGAATGATGCTAGCCTGGGGCTTAGCGTAAATAGCTTTTACAATATCAAGGTAAGTTCCTGTTATCCCTAGTTTTTCTAATGTTTTGAACATAAAGGGATGCTGTACTTTGTCGAATGCTTTTTCTGCGTCTATCGAGATGATCATATGGTTCTTATCTTTAAGTCTATTGATATGGTGAATTACATTTATTGATTTCCGTATATTGAACCATCCCTGCATCCCAGGGATGAATCCTACTTGATCATGGTGCACAATTTTTTTGATGTGTCTTTGTATCCGATTCGCCAGAATTTTATTGAGGATTTTTGCATCTAGGTTCATCAGAGATATTGGTCTGTAGTTTTCTTTCTTTGAGGTGTCTTTGTCTGGTTTCGGAATCAATGTGATGTTGGCCTCATAGAATGAATTTGGAAGGACTCCCTCTTTTTCTATTTCCTGGAATAACTTGAAAAGTATTGGTATTAATTCTTCTTTAAAGGTTTTGTAAAACTCCGCTGTATACCCATCCGGTCCTGGGCTTTTCTTGGTTGGTAGTCTTTTGATTACTTCTTCAATTTCATCCATTGATATTGGTCTGTTCAAATCGTGTGTGTCCTCCTGACTCAGTCTGGGCAAATCATATGTCTTAAGAAATTTATTGATGTCTTCACTATCTTCTATTTTATTGGAATATAGGTTTTCAAAATAGTTTCTAATTGTCTTCTGTATTTCTGTGGCGTCTGTTGTGATATTGCCTTTTTCATCCCTTATGTTAGTAATTTGAGTTCTCTCTCTTCTTCTCTTCGTAGCATGGCTAAAGGTTTGTCAATCTTGTTTATTTTTTCAAAGAACCAACTTTTAGTTTTGTTAATTTTTTCGATAGTTTCTTTTGTTTCAATTTCATTGATTTCCGCTCTGATTTTAATTATTTCTTGCTTTCTGCTGCATTTGCTATTGTTTTGCTCTTCCTTTTCTAGGGCTTTGAGATGAAGTGTGAGCTCATTTATTTGTTGGTTTTTCCTTTTTTTGAGGAATGACCTCCAGGCGATGAATTTCCCTCTTAAAACTGCTTTCATTGTGTCCCATAGATTCCTATAGGTTGTGTCTGCATTTTCATTTATCTCTAAGAATTTTTTGATTTCCTCCTTTATGTCTTCTGTGACCCTTTGATCATTCAGTAACATATTGTTCATTTTCCATGTGATATTGGATTTTCCCTTCCTTCTTTTATCATTAATTTCCAGTTTCAATCCATTATGATCAGATAAAATGCATGGTATAATCTCTACCCCTTTATATTTATTGAGGGTTGCCCTATGGCATAATATATGGTCTATTTTTGAGAAGGATCCATGTGCTGCTGAGAAAAAAGTATATCCATTCGATGATGGTTGGTATATTCTATATATGTCAGTTAAGTCTAGGTTATTGATTGTGGTATTAAGGTCTATAGTTTCTTTATTCAACTTTTGCTTGGAGGATCTGTCCAATGGTGAGAGAAGTGTGTTGAAGTCACCCATAATTATTGTGTTGTGGTCTATTTGATTCTTGAACTTGAGGAGAATTTGTTTTATAAACTTCGAAGCGCCATTATTTGGTGCATAAATATTGATAATTGTTATGTCTTGTTGTTTAATGGTTCCTTTTAACAGTATATAATGTCCTTCCTTATCCCTTTGGATTAACTTAGTCTTGAAGTCGATTTTATTCGATATGAGGATGGCCACCCCTGCTTGCTTGCGAGGAGCGTGTGCGTGGTATATTTTTTCCCAACCTTTCACCTTCAGCCTGTGTATGTCTTTTCCAGTCAGGTGAGTCTCCTGGAGACAGCATATTGTTGGATTTGTTTTTTTGATCCATGTTACCAGACTATGTCGCTTTATTGGAGTGTTTAAACCATTAATGTTTAGAGTTACTATTGATATATGGTTTGTACTTCCAGCCATATTTGATTATTTATCTCGTTTTTTTTTTTTAATTGCGTTTGTTTCACCATGATTAGTTTTCCCCCCTCCGTCTGTCTTTACTGAGGTACTTCCCACTGTTGGCTTTGGTTATTGTTTTCCGTTTCTTCCTCGTGAAGTGTTTTGCTCAAGATGCTTTGCAACGCTGGTTTTCTGGCTGCAAATTCTTTTAGTTTTTGTTTATCGTGAAAGATTTTTATTTCGTTGTCATATCTGAAGCTTAATTTTGCTGGGTACAGAATTCTTGGTTGGCATCCATTGTCTTTCAGTGTTTGAAATACGTTATTCCAGGATCTTCTCGCTTTCAGCGTCTGAGTTGAGAAGTCCGTTGTTAACCTTATTGGTTTACCCCTGAATGTAATCTTTCTCTTTTCTCTTGTAGCTTTTAATATTTTCTCTTTGTTCTGTATATTGGATATCTTCATAACAATGTGTCTTGGCGTTGGTCTACTGTGATTTTGTATGTTCGGTGTCCTGTATGCATCTACAATTTGAATATCTGTTTCCTTTTTTAATTCTGGAAAGTTTTCTGTGATTATTTCATCTAGTAGATTACTCATTCCCCTTGTTTGAATCTCTATCCCTTCCTCTATTCCAATGACTCTTAAATTTGGTTTTTTTATATTATCACATATCTCTTGTATGCTTCTCTCATGATTTTTAACCAGCCTATCTGAGATGGCTAGCCTCTTTTCCAGATGATATATTTTGTCTTCATTATCTGATGTTCTAGCTTCTACTTGCTCCACTCTATTAATGATACTCTCATTTGAGTTTTTAATTTGGTTTATAGTTTCCTTCATTTCTAAGATTATGGTTTGGTTCTTTTTTTATAGTCTCCATCTCCTGATAAAGATGCTTAACTTCTTCCTTTATCTGTTTGTGTAATACATTCTCAATGTGTTCTTTCGCTGCTTGAATTTGCTGTCTTTTATCCTCTTTAAGGTTCCGTTCCATCTGTCTCAGGTGTTCCATGAGTTCTTTATATGACCATTTTTCTGGTGGTTCTATATCCTCCTGAATATTTAGGCTGCCCTGCATTGTTTGCACTCCTTTTCTTCCTTGCTTTTTCATGCTGTTCATATTGTTTCTTGTTCTGTTTGACTGCTGAGTTTCTGTTTACTCCTATAAATATATTTGAAGCTTGGGAGGAAAGGTATTAGAAGGGATGGGTAGAAGTCACTAAAGAGAATAAGAGTAAGCAGGTAGAATTCAAGGAAGGGGGAATAAGAAAATTAAAAAGAGATGTAAAGACAGGAGAAAAGAAGGATAGAAAAAAATAGAAGATTAAAAGGGATTTAAAGAAAAATAATAATAGTAGAAATGGAAAATGAGATTTAAAAAATAGAATAAAATAAAATAATATGGATTAAAAAACATTTAAAAAGACAGTAAAAAAAAAAAAATTTATAAATGCAGTCCTAGAGTTCGATTAACTGCTCTTCCAGTGGGTGGAGCTATGCCCACCGGGCCAAGTTTCTCCTCTCAGTAGGCGGGAGTCAATCACTGTGCAGTGGTACTTCCTCCCGGATTGGGCGGGTCTCCATTCCTGCTGATCGCTGTGTGGGCGGGGCCTTTTGCAGACCTGGTCAGGGGTCGTTTGCAGCACTGGGTTGGCAGGTGGAGGGTGGTCGTCTGCAGCTCCAAACCGCCAGAGGAGGTTCACAGAGTCGGGCCCTCGGGGCCGGGCAGGCAGCGCCTGCTCCCCCACTCACTGCAAGGGTGTAGGCAGCGGCCGCTTGGCGGTAGCCAGCGGCGGTTCACAGAGCTGGTCTGTGGGGGCCCAAGCAGCCAAGCAGGCAGCGCCGGCTCCCAAGTTCACTGCGCCGTGTGAGCAGCGGCTGGTTGAGGTTCACCAAGCCAGCCCGGGGGAGGGGGGGGGGGACAGGCAGACAGCCAGCAACTGCTCCCAAGTTCGATGTTACGTGTGGGCAGTTCACAAAGCCGGGCTGCGGGGACCCAGGCAGGCCGCTCCTGCTCCTAAACTCGCTGCAGCGTGTGGGCGGCGGTCGGCTTGGGTTCACAGGGCCCGCCCGCCGGGGTCCAGGCAGGCAGCAATGATTCCCAAGAACAATGCATCGTGTGGCCTGCGCCAGCTGCAATTCACAGAGCCAGCTCGCAGGACCCGGGCAGGTCGCTCCTGCTCCTAAACTCGCTGCAGCGTGTGGGCGGCGGTCGGCTTGGGTTCACAGGGCCCGCCTGCGGGGATCCAGGCAGGCAGCAATGGTTCCCAAGAACAATGCAGTGTGTGGCCTGCGCAGGCTGGGATTCACAGAGCCAGCTCTCGGGGACCCAGGCAGGCAACGACCGTTCCCACGAATGCTGCAGCGTGTGGGCAGCGGTCGGCTTGGGTTCACAGAGCCCGCCCGCGGGGGTCCAGGCGGTTAGTGTCCGCTCCTATGCTCACTGCAATGTGTAGGCAGCGGCCATTCGGTGGCCCCCGGTGGGACTGTGCCCCTGCTCTGGGTTGCCGAGATTCAGTATTTTGTGACAATCTGACACCTCCTATTAAACTTACTAGTTCCAGGAAGGTCTCCTTTCAGAGGAAATTTGCTTGAAGTTTCCCAGCAGGACGCATGTGGGTGTATTAATGAGTCTCTCTGATCCCCTTACCACGGAGGCATTGTATGTGCTGCCTCTTCGCTGGCAGCCATCAAATATCTGATTTTTTATAAGTATTTTTTAGTTGTAATTGACATAATACCTTTTATTTATTTATTTATTTTTTTAATGTGGTACTGAGGATCGAACCCAGGGCCTTGCAGATGCTCGGCGAGCGCTCTACCTGAGCTGCAACCCCAGCCCCAAAATATCTGATTTTTAAAAATTTACTCTTTAACAAATGCTATATTGAATAAGATTATTATTTACTAATAATAATTTAGTACTTAAACACGTATGTGTATATCAGCCCTTATTTTCCCAGATGGAATCTTGAGTCCATTTCTTCATGAAGTCTTCATATAGGGCTTGTGACTGAATCTAATGTGTTACATACCACAAATGAGTTTTATCTTTGGTTGAAAGTCTTGGGTGAGACAATGGGTACTTCTGGTTCGTCCATTTCTCATTTTCAAATAATTGTTAAGATGTATATGTCTACTTAGATTACTCTTTATTTTCTTCTTTTCCCCTCTAATTTAGGAAATGTAAAACATTTTTTTCTTTAAAAATATAAAATGTTTCCCAAGAAATTATTGTAGGAAATGATAGTCTCATGTCATTCTTCCTTTCTTAAACTTTTGTACTGAAAGCTTCCTTCAGTACTATGATGTGTGGTTGGAGGCGCAGTGTTTCTACCCTCGGAGCTTGTGGTTTTTCTCTTCTGCTGTCTCAGCTGGATAAAGTCTTACAGTCAATACTTGTCTGAATTGAAGACAGGATAATTTTTCCCACTTCTTTTTGTATCTGGGACATTTTGAGCTCTACCCCCCCAAAATGCAGCATATTTTGTTCCTATTCCTTATTTGTGGACTCTGGATACTGGTGAAATACCAGATATTATGATTCTTCCTTTTTTTTTTCCTTTCTAGGAACCCATGCTACATTTCTAAGTTCTAGATTTACACATTTCCTTTCTCTAATTGAACATTTATCACAAGACATAGTGGTTGCAACTGATGACATGGCTTCTTGTTTCCAATTTCAGGCATATATCTTAGAAATAGATATTTTAAGTTAAATTCCAATTTAGTTATATTCTAAATGTTAGACTGATTCTGTCCAGTTGGAAAGGTGAGGAAGTTCAATTCAATAGTAATTCAACTGCTTAGCCAATCAGTTTTGCTTATCAGTGGAATAGTAGAAGTTGTAGCTGAATTTCATTATGTTGTCCTACGTTGATTAGGTGATTATCAGACCTTTGCACTATTAATATTAGTTCCTGATGCCAAGGGCTTACTATTTAATTGGAAATATTTTAATAACTAGAATTAGTTATTATACAAGGCAAGCTATAGTACAGAGCACAAGAGCAACAGAGTGTTATGAAGGTAGCTTTGTCCCAGTTACTGTTATTATTCTGTTATAAATTCATTTATTTTTTGACTTATCTCCCTCTCCCTGTTTTAAGTTTTAAAGTAGGTTTCAATTAATATATATAAAATGTGACTTTAATATTACCAAGTAAGTAGAACATAGTTCAATTAGATTTGTTTTTGATATGTTTTTGAAAATTTAGTTTAGACTGTATGCACATTGGAAATATTTCAGATATTTGCTGGGGCTGTAGCTCAGTGGTAGAGTGCTTACCTAGCATGTGTGAGGCCCTGGGATTAATTCCCAGCATTGACAGAAGAAATATTTCAGATACATGTTTTGCGAATTCCCATATTGAAATTACCTTTATAATTTATGAAAGTCTCCTTTAAAAATTCACAGACAGCTGGTGTGGTGGCACATGTCTGTAACCCCAGCCACTTGGGAGACTGAGGCAGGAGGATCACAAGTTCAAGGCCAGCTTCAGCAACTTAAGGCCCTAAGCACGTTAGTGAGACCCACTGTCTCAAAATAAAAAAATTAAAAGAATTGGAGACATAGCTCAGTGGTAAAGCTCTTGGATTCAATTACCAGTACCCCTCCAACCCCCAACAAAATTCATGGACAATTTTAAACATATATAAAAGCATAGAGGAAAAATATAGTAAATTGCCATGTACCTAACATCCAACTTTAGTAGTTGTCAATTCAGTATTAGTATTGTTTCCTTTACAGTCTTATTTATTACCCTCACTCATATTTTTTAAGGAAAATCCCATTCATCATATAAAAATACTTGCATACCTATCTCCACAGGATAAAGATACTTTATTATAACTAAATTATCATATCTAAAATAATAATTCATTAATATCAGATATCCAGTTAGTATTGAAATTTCCTTTATTGTTATATATTTGTGTGTGTGTGTGTGTGTGTGTATTTCAGTTTGTTGAAATCTTGATCCAAATAAGGTTCATGTAGTTTAATTATTTGATAAGTTTTTAAGATCTTTTTAAATATAGTGCTTTATCAATTTTGCCTCATGTAATATTTGTTACCTGTTCATATTGATTCTGAAACAGTGTTTAAAGGATGAAAGACCATTGATCTTTTAAGTATCTGCCAGGTTTGATAGTGGTGTTTCAGAAAAATGCAGTTTACAAGAGTTGAGTCAATTTTCCGTTGTTCTCCAGATGCCATCTTGTGCCCAGTTACTAATGCTTATTTTTGTACATGTTACTTTAAGATTTGAATTGGGACATAACGATGATTATGTTACTGCTGATGTGATAACAATGGGGACATACAGTTCCCTGGTTTTGAAATGATTTGTCCTAGGCATTTGTGCCCATAAAATAATTTCTTCCTCTTCCTTTTTCTCATCTTTCCTCTTTCTTCCTCAAAATATTATATAATATTCTTCATATGAAAATGATATGATCATTTTCATATCATGTATAAATCAATTATATTTGATAATATTCAAATATCAAAGAGATATGAAGAATTTAATGTCACAGGCAGTAGAAACTGAGTAGGAAGTTACAACTTGAGAAAAGGCCATTGAATTTGATGACCTGGGTGTCACTAATGATTATTATCAAGGGAATAATTACAAATGAATTATGGGAGTGAAGTTTGCATGCTACTTATGGATAGAGACTTTGTAAGGTCCATGAAGGCAGGAATTTTGATCTCTCATTTGCTTCTGTATTTTTAATACCTCGAACATTGCTTGGTATGTTGTAGACAGTATTTGTTGAACAGCTGATTGGAAAAATGGAATCAGTGAATGTAGACTTAAGGAGAGTGGTCTTTGGGTGAAGTTTAGTGGCAAAAAAAGTAAAAGAAAATAGCATATTGATAGCAGGGGTCATGACAAATTGTTTGTTTTATTTTTAAGACTAAACCAGTTTACAGGTTAAATAGTAGAACCCACCAGAGAATGGGTGATACGAGAAATTAGTGAGGAGGCAATATAACATAAAATATCCTTGTGTAGGCCATTTCCACCAAGTTAACATCACTGATTCAGTCAGGTAGGGATAATTTGCCGTCATTACTTATACATTTATCATTTCTCTCTATATCTTGGTAGGCAGAAGTATTCTTTTTTTTAAATATATTTTTAAGTTGTTGATAGCCCTTTATTTATTTATTTATTTATATGTGGTGCTGAGAATCGAACCCAGTGCCTCACACATACCAGGAAAGTGCGCTACCCCTGAGCCCCAGCCCCAGCCTGGCAGAAGTACTCTTAATGCTTTGATATCCTTTTCTATGGTTCCTTCTTTACCTATATCCCCACTGTCCCCATAGAATACAAAAATACTCGGTGTTATAGTTGCTTGATGGTTGACTCTATGTTTTTGGAAAAGATTTGCATAGTCTTATTTTAGATGTGGGACAGTTTCTAACCACAGTAGTATACTTGCTTTTCTCAGAAGGATTGAGAAAATCTGTAGAAAATAATGACTTCCTTTTTGGAAGTGTACTGTTCACAGTGTTAGATCCCTTCTTCAATTGGATAAAGACAGTATTATTACATTTCTTCCAAAGCAGAGATTTTGGTAGTAAATGTAAGCTATAAATATACTTTCATAAACTACTATTTCACAGTTATTAATCATTAAATTTATTTTATTTTGAAATAATTAGCAAGAGCTGTGAAAATGTTATTTATTTGCTTATGTACAGGTTTCACTCTTGTTATTAGGAAGGGTTTTCAGTAGAGATGTAGAGATCAGCAATTTTAATTTATGATATTAAAAATGAGAACAGTTTTTCTGTCTGACTTCTATACTGTATTTAATAATCATAGTAAAGTTATTTTCTTTTTTATAAGGTCAGTGTAACTCATAGAAAACAAATTTATCTCCATCCTCCTTCATATCAACAACAACCTGATAATTTTCAACTCAGGATCTGGCTAACTATAGACTGATTTTTTGCAAGCCATCACTGCTAATGATAAATGACTTGGATTTGAAACAGATTTTCTTCCTTTTCTGTCATGACATCCACCCCAAATTAGATTGACTTTAGATTGAATATAGAAAAATAACTTAGCTTGAAAAACTTGTTGTTTTTTCCTTGATAAAATGCTTAAATATTAACTTAGAAATAAAGTAAATGATGTTAAACTTATTGGATACATTTCTGAACCTGCCCAGAATGAGGGAATTTTTGATTAAAAGACTTCCTAGAGTTCTTATGAAGAAATAAGCTTTGGTTTGCATTAGTCAGTTTTTCATTGCTATAACCGAATACCTGACAAGAACAATTTAGAGGAAGAATGACTTACTTTGGCTCACAGTTTCAGAGCTTTCAGTCCACAGCCACCAGCTCCATTGCTTTTGGCCTGAAGCAAGGCAGAACATTATGGTGGAAGGATATGCCAGAGGAAAGCTGCTTTGGGACCCAGAAGAGAGAGAGATTGAGATGGGGTGGGGGAAGGGCTGAAGAAGATAAACTTTTCCAGGGCACAACCCCAGTGATCTACTTCTTCCCCCTAGGATCTATTTGTCAGTGTTCCATGTCATCTTCAGTGGATTAATACATTAGATCATAAGGTCAGAGCCTTCACGATCCAACCACTTTTCAAAAGTCTCATCTCTGTACATTGCCTCCTTGGGGACCACACTTTCAACATAGGGAGATGTACATTCCAGATCCAAGCTATAAGTATAAATTCAATATCTAAAACTAATAGAATATTGCCAGGTACCATGACAAAAACCCTATAATCCCAGTGACTCAGGAGGCTGAGGCAGGAGGATCACAAACTGTAGTTTAGCAAGACCCTGTCTCAAAAACAAAACAACAATATAAAAGGGGCTCAGGGTTGGGGATGTAGCTTGGTAGTAGAGCACCCCTGGTATCCCAAACAAACAAATCCCCAGTATCACAAACAAACAAAACCAATCTCACTGCCAGTAAAAAACTAATAGAATATCAATGGCATGTTACTTATCTTCAGTAATAATGAGTATACTTCTTGCTTTACATTTTAAGTATTTTATTTCCCCCATTGTTTCATCTGTCTTAACATTTTTCAAGTGTAATTGTCATCCAAGTAGCTAATGCCTTTCTCTTTTATGCCTGAGAATTGTTGATTCCTATATTCCCATTTCCATCCTCTACTCTAGAAGGAGATATAGAATAATTGTTTAAAATAAAATATATAGCCACGCACATGAAGTTAGGTCTTCTTATACATATCTCAACTCTATTGTAGATATTACTATTTCTCCAAACTTAAAATTTAATAAAAGAATTTAATAGGTGTGGGGCTATTAAATTTTATCTTATTTGCCAATGATTTATGAGTATGTGTGTTTGTGTATGTGTATACTTACTTTATGTAGCACTACATTAGTAACCCCTAAGTATCCCCTCATATGCAGGGAATACATTCCAAGATGCCCAGTAGATGCCTGAAGCTCTATGTTTTCTACCCCCTTCCCTGAAATGAAATGGCTAAGATTACTTAATGACTAATGGACAGGTCCTGTTTACAGTGTGGATATGCTAGATGATTCATGTCATGGGAAGGAGAAAATTAACAGCCTGAGTTTTCATGATACCATTCAGAACAGTAAGCAATTTTAAATTTATACACTGTTTATTTCAGGAATTTTTCCATTTAAAATTTTGGGCTACCATTTACTGTGAGTGACTGAAAAGTGTAGAAAGTGAAATTGGATAAGGAGAACTACTGTATATAATTATATTCTGGCATTCTGTTTTTCATTAACTCCATGCTTAAACTCTTCCAGAATTATTGTGTTCTTCTTAGCAAGATTTTCTGGTAGATACGTTGTGGAAGGTTTAGCCCTACTTGCTTGTTGTACCAACTTGATAACATGTTCCCCCAAGTAGATTGTTTATTCTTACTAAGTAGTATTTATAAACTGTTATATGTACTTGATATTAGACTTAAACATACCTTGTTTTAATGTTAAGTTACATATGTAAATGGAAGTTCAATATTTGTGTGTACTCTTTTTGGGGGTTATCTGTAGGCATATAAATTATTTCTTCGGAGCTTCTATTATACCAGCAATTGGGAGTAATCAGTTTTAGTTATTAGTTAAATAACATATTTCTCTAATGACAGTTTTTGGTTTATCTGGAGTCCCCCTTTAATTCAAATATATGAGAAGATTTTTATTGGTGGATATAAGAATATCTTTTTTAATATTTATTTTTTAGTTGTAGTTGGACATAATACCTTTATTTTATTTATTTATTTTTATGTGTTGCTGAGGATTGAACCCAGGACCTCGCACATGCTAGGCAAGCACTCTACCGCTGAGCCACAACTCCAGCGCATAAGCATATCATTGGTTGTTCATGGTGGTGAAAAAATGTCCAAAATTGAGAATTTATCTTTCACTTTGTCAGTGATTCTTGTAATTTTTGATCAAATGGTAATGATAGCAAACCTTTCGACCTTTTTGAGACTATTTCTCCAGACTGGTACTATTTCTTCTGAACCATATTGTCTTTATTTTCAGAGAGAATGTTTGCTTTTTGTCTCCATTTCCTCTGTGTCTTTTAGCACACTATTGAAAATAATTTTGTATGTGCACAGAAAGGATTAGGTGTATGTAAATGAGTTTGGGTTAAGACATGATTTTGTGATAACTATTTAGGAATGGTCACAGCATTGTGAGTTCTGAGGTGAATAAGTGATGAGAACATTACCAAAGTGTCTAGTCCTATAAACAACCTTTTTGCTGACAAAAATTTTTTTGACTCCTGTGTATCGCAGCTGTTGAAAATGGACAGATAGATGTGTTAAGACTGTTACTTCGACATGGAGCAAATGTTAATGGATCCCATTCTATGTGTGGATGGAACTCCTTGCACCAGGCTTCTTTCCAGGTAATCTCTGAATTTATTATTTCATTTCCATGTAAATTGTGTGTTTTACCCTTTCAAAATGACAGTGCTGTACAGTTTTTGCTTTCTACTTGCCTGTGATTTATGATGGTTAGTGCAGCACAGAAAAGGCAGTCTAAATGCTAATGATCATTCTGAATAAGCCAACTGCTATGGTAGCTGTAGCAACTTTGGGCTATAAGGATTATTTAAATTTTTCAAATGTTGATAGCATAGTTAACAAACATCAGAATATATGGAATGTAAATTGATAAAGAGCAATAGCTTCTTTATAATGGTGTGTTTAGAACCTGTATTATCTCCTTAGTGCTGGGTTAGTAAACTAATTTTGCAAAATTTCATAAGGATTATAATCCTTAGAGATCAATATTTAATCTGTTTACATTTATTGGGCTAGCTAAAAGTATGGTATAATTTCATTGTTTGATCATTTCCTTCCCAACCAATGCAACCATAAATTGTTTTGTTGATTTTTTTCTTCTTCAAGTTTTCCTTTACTGAGAGGATTAAAAAGAAAAACAGAAAAAAAAATACAATAAGAAAAAAAGATACCTTCCACTTTTTTCTTTTTATTTAAAATATGAATCTGTGCTTTAGGAAAATGCTGAGATCATAAAATTGCTTCTTAAAAAAGGAGCAAACAAGGAATGCCAGGATGACTTTGGAATCACACCTTTATTTGTGGCTGCACAGTATGGCAAGCTAGAAAGCTTGAACATACTTATTTCATCGGGTAAGATTAATTCATTAGCCTTTGCACTGTTGATCATAAATTTTAACTTTATATCTTCTTAGGAAAAATAATTCTTGACCCATATATAAATAAGGATATGAAATTAATGGTTTTATGTACATGGTAAATAAGCATATATATATATATATATATATATATATATACAAGTTGCTTTATAAGCCTGATTATTGACTGTCTATTACTAGCAGTGCAATGCATAGCTACTAATTTTTCTGTGTAAGAACATTCGTGTAAGATCTGTCACTAAAGCAGGTTTATTGGCAGTTTGAATGATGGAGCTGCCCTTTCATTTAGGGACCAGAGCACTTCCAGCTTCCTAAGGTATAAGACTAGTTTAGGCCTAATTAATTTATTATATGGTTATTTTATATATTAAGCCTTTATATTTATGTTTTAATAATTGTGTATTTATTTGAATGGGTTTATTTCAAAGCATGCTTATACTTTATTATGTTAATAGCAACACAAGTCTGCTAAGGTTTTCTCTGTGATAACCATTACACATTTAGCATTGCCAGAGAGGATGATGCTAAGAGGGCATTCTTAATTTGTATGACATTTTTGTGACTAGAAGTATTTATTATTTGGGGCTTTTAAAATCTTGACTGTGTACTCTCAAAATTCTAATCTGATGAAGCATGGATAGTTGTGGGGAGGAGAAGTATCACCAGATTTTTTTTCAGGCAATTTATTTCAGTATCTGGGCTTTTAAAAGTTACCCTCAAGCTGGTCATGGTAGTATGCAACTGTAATCTCAGAGTCTTGGAAGACTGAGACAGGACTGCAAGTTTGAGGCTGATGCCAGCAATTCAGTGAGACCCTGGCTCAAAATAAAAAGGATGGGGGATATAGCTGAGTGGTAAAGCACCCCTGGATTAAATCCCCCCCACCAAAAAAACAAACAAAAAACCACCCTACCTTCAAACAGACAAAAAATCTATTTAGACACCAGGAAACTGATTTTCTTAACAAACCTTCAAATATTTAGTTTGAAATATGGAGGGGAAAAAAGCAAATTAACTGCTAGTTTAAATGTCTGTTATAAATAATGAACTTATAAATATTAGAGTTGAAAGGAAATTCTAAAATAATTTCTTCCTTTCTTTTTTCTGGCGTGGATACTGGGGATTGAACTCATGGGCACTTGACCACTGAGCCATATCCCCAGCCCTATTTTGCATTTTATTTAGAGACAGAGTCTCACTGAGTTGGTTAGGACCTTGCTTTTGCTGAGGCTGGCTTTGAACTTGTGATCCTCTTGCCTCAGCCTCCTGAGCCTTGCGCCACCATACACAGCTCCAAAATAATTTCTTTAAATATTTTTATTTTTATTTTTTTTAGGTTAAGAATCTCAGGTTCCAAGTGTTAAGTGCCTTGCCAAAAATCTAGAAACTTATTTTCTGACAGAATAAGAATCAGGGTAGAAACTTTTCCTACCATGAGGCAGACAGTGGTTGGAGAGGATGGCTTTGGGGACTTTCTTAGGGTGTTGAGTTTCCCTTCTGATTTATCTGATTATGACCATCCCTTCCCCCTCCTTAGTTTTATCCCAGGCATCTTCAGCTAGCATAGGATTCAGATCTTCTGACTTCTGACATTCCTTCCTTTACTCTTTAATACTCCTGAGGACTATCCTAATTCTATTAATGCTTCCAGTCCCACAGGTTTCAATTATTAATGTTCAACTAATATTTTGAATAAAATAAGTTAAACTGCACCTCAGAGGTTCTCCCTTCATGCCAAGTCAGCCTTGTCACCTATTTTTTTTGTCCCTTTTCCTTCTTCTTCTTTTCTCCTCCTGAATTATTATGAGTTGCAAGTTGAAAAGGTATTTAGCAATGTTTATAATGTAATTGTGTGTTTCCAGTTCCTTAAAGTGACTTTCCTTTTAGTGAAATATCTGTTTTTTTCTTCCAACGTTTCCACCTATAGTCTTATAGAAATGGGTTCCTTACATTTTCTAATACTTTGAAATTCTCTTTCAAAATGGAACATTGATTTTTTAAAAAAAAGTTAAGCAGGGCTCTTTTCTGATTTAGTCTTTTCTTTTTATTTTATTTTATTTATTTATATAAGACAGCAGAATGCATTACATTTCTTCTTATACACATAGAGCACAATTTCTCATATCTCTGGTTGTATAAAAGTATATTCACAACAATTCATATCTTCATAACTATACTTTGGATAATAATGATCATCACATTTCACCATCATTTAACCCCATACCCCCTCTCTTCCTCTCTAACCCCTCTGCCCTACTTAGAGTTCGTCTATTCCTCCCATGCTCCTGCTCCCTATCCCACTATGAATCAGCCTCCTTATATCAAAGAAAACATTGAGCATTTGGTTTTTTGGGAATGGCTAACTTCACTTACCATTATGTTCTCTAACTCCATCCATTTACCTTCAAATGCCATGATTTTATTCTATTTTATTGCTAAGTAATATTGTGTATATATGCCACATTTTTTTTTATCCATTCATCCATTGAAGGGCATCTCGGTTGGTTCCATAGTTTAGCTATTGTGAATTGTGCTGCTATAAACATTGATGTGGCTGTGTCCCTGTAGTATGCTGTTTTTAAGTCCTGCTTTCCATATTGGCTGCACCAGTTTTCAGCCCCACCAGCAGTGTATGAGTGTACCCTTTTCTCCACATCCTCACCAACATTTATTGTGTTTGTCTTCATAATAGCTGCCATTCTGACTGCAGTGAGATGAAATCTTTGAATAGTTTTGATTTGCATTTCTCTAATTTCTAGTGATGATGAACATTTTTTCATGTATTTGTTGACTGATTGTACATCATCTTTTGAGAAGTGTCTCTTTAGGCCCTTGGCCCATTTATTGATTGGGTTATTTGTTTTTTGATGTTTAGCTTTTTGAGTTCTTTATATACCCTAGTGATTAGTGCTCTATCTGATGTGTGAGGGGTAAAGATTTGCTCCCAAGATGTAGGATCTCTATTCACCTCATAGATTGTCTCTTTTGCTGCAAAGAAACTTTTTAGTTTGAGTTCATCCCATTTATTGATTCTTGATTTTAATTCTTGCGCCACAGGAGTTTTATTAAGGAAGTTGGGGTATAATCCCACATGATGGAGATTAGGGCCTACTTTTTCTTCTATTAGATGCAGAGTCTCTGGTTGTATTTCTAAGTCCTTGATCCATTTTGAGTTGAGTTTTGTGCATGGTGAGAGATAGGGGTTTAATTTCATTTTGTTGTATATGGATTTCCAGTTTTCCCAGCACCATTTGTTGAAGAGGCTATCTTTTCTGCAATGCATGTTTTTGGTACCTTTGTCTAATATAAGATAATTGTAGTTTTGTGGGTTAGTCTCTGTGTCCTCTATTCTGTATCATTGGTCTACCAATGTGTTTTGGTGCCAATGCCATGCTGTTTTTGTTACTATTGCTCTGTAGTATCGTTTAAGGTCTGGTATAGTGATGCTGCCTGCTTCACTCTTCCTGCTAAGGATACTGGGTCTCTTATTTTTCCAGATGAGTTTTATGATTACTTTTTCTATTTCTATGAGGAATGTCATTGTAATTTTGATCAGAGTTGCATTAAATCTGTATAGTGCTTTTGGAAGTATGGTCATTTTGATAAGATTATTCTGCCTGTCCAAGAGCAAGGTAGATCTTTCTATCTTCTCAGGTCTTCTTTGATTTCTTTCTGTAATTTTCATTATATAGATCTTTCACCTCTTTCGTTGATTCCCAAGGTTTTTTTTTTTGTGTGTGTGTGTGTGTGGCTATTGAAAATGGGGTAGTTTTCCTTGTTTCCCTTTCTGAGGATTTCTCACTGACACACAGAAATGCCTTTGATTTATAAATGTGTTGATTTTATTTCCTGCTACTTTGCTGAATTCATTTACTAGTTCTAGAAGTTTTCTGGTGGAACTTTTAGGGTCTTTCAGGTGTAGAATCATATCATCAGCAAATAGTGCCAATTTGAGTTCTTCTTATGTGTATCTCTTTAATTTCTTTAGTCTATCTAATTGCTCTGGCCAGTGTTTCAAGAACTGTGTTAAATAGAAGTGGTGAAAGAGGATATCCCTGTCTTGTTTCAGTTTTTAGAGGGAATACCTTCAATTGATTTAATCTTTTCTTAGTAATGGTTTTCACTTCTTTCTGAAGCTGACAGCAGGTATTGCACCCACTTCTTCTAAGTAAGAAGATTCTAGTTGTCTAGCATGTTTGGAATTCCTGAAGATTCCATAGTTTTTTTTAACTTACCATTTGTATTTTGCGTAGTTTTTATCTATCTCAGGGCTTTGGTTTATTCAAGGTGCATTTATAAATATCCTTTTAAATAAAAGAGAGTTTGAATTTCCCCATCTATTATGATTTTTCTATTGAGTTATATTCCATAAAATTTAAAATAATCTCATGAACATGTGGTAACACAATACTTAACATATTTAATACATTGTTTGCCAATGAGAAAAGTTTGGGGTCTATTTTCAAAACTTTCACAAAAATTAAAGTCATTCTCAACTTTTTAAAATCTTTATACACTGGTATTGAAACAACTTGATTAGTTTTATTATTATAAAGTAAGCTTAGAAATCTATTTAAAAATACCTTTTTATTGTCAGCTTTGTCATGCAATAATCTTGAAGGAAGAGGTGTAATAAAGAGCATAGTTAATATTAATACTAGTTTTAAGTCATAGATTCCATGTATGTTTTATCTATTGGTAATTTTTTTTCATGGATCTTAGCCTAAATCAATTAATGGCATCTATAATGTCTCAAAACTTGGCCTTTTCTCATCTTTCTCAATAAGTCTCAGAAATGTTACCCATATTTGATGGTTTGCATTTTACTTTTATATGTTTACATTTTGAACCCAGAGTGCTTGTTGGAGGAGGGATTGAAATGAAATGCATATTTCATTGACCAGGAGTTGTGTTTTAGTTAAAAATGAATTCTAAAATATGATTGTTTTCTTGCTGACATAAGAGCAAAAACAATATAAATGATTCCTAGCAAGTTAGCAATATGTGTTTATTCAACAATATCCATGGAGAGAGAAAAAATGTACTGTCAAACTCTTTTATGGCTGTTGCTTTGAATTTTATAAGTTTTTTTAACATTAATGAAGATTTTCTGTTAAATGTTTTATTTTGTGTTAGGAGCAAATGTAAATTGTCAAGCGTTGGACAAAGCTAATCCCTTGTTCATTGCTGCTCAAGAGGGTCACACAAAATGTGTGGAACTTTTGCTATCCAGTGGGGCAAATCCTGATCTTTACTGTAATGAGGACAACTGGCAGTTACCTATTCATGCAGCTGCACAAATGGGCCATGCAAAGTAAGTGTTAAAAACAGAGAATAAAAATGATCTCCTAATTAAAAGTTAATAAGGAATAAATCTGGGCCAGACCTTTTACCTCCAGGCAAAATCCTTGGTATTTCCCTCCCTATCCAATCTGCTTGGTGACTAGGTCTGTTCCTAATCTGTCCCCATGTTATCTTTAGCTCCTCTTTTTTTTTTTTTTTAAATATTTATTTATTTATTTTTAGTTTTCGGCAGACACAACATCTTTGTTGGTATGTGGTGCTGAGGATCGAACCCGGGCCGCACGCATGCCAGGCGAGCGCGCTACCGCTTGAGCCACATCCCCAGCCCCTCTTTAGCTCCTCTTGATCTTACTTTCCTTCCATGAGGCAGAATGGTTAGAGATGGGGTACATTCTGAGGCTTTCTTAGGGTGTAGTGTCTCCCCTCTGATTTCTCTGATTATGACCATCCTTTTACCCTTTTTAGTTTTATCTTCAGCTAGGATTCTGATGCCCTCATTCACCTACATTGTCTCCATAACCTCAGAAAGTATTTGAGCTTGTGACCCCTCACAGTGGAGTCTTTCATTCGTATATGCTGAGTAGACCTTCCTATCTTGAACCCTTTGGTTGGAATTCTTTTTATCTCATCTTTCTTAAGAGTTCCTGTGAATTTATCGGTGTTTTTTGGGAAGAGGAAATCAGGAATTATAGGACACTTAGAAACTGGTAACCTAGTTCTATAAGACTATGGCTGCCTATTATATATAGACACCTAAAAGTTTTTTTTAAACATGTCTACAATCTTTAGAGTCATAATTCTACCATAATACTTTTTATAGCTGTTGTTGGTATTATTTAATTTAAAGAATAAAAATGGTCATTACTTTGTTTACATACTAGGAAAACAGAGTCTACAATTTGCTTATTGTACCACTAGGTGGCATGGTATTTCATTGTGTCTTTAAAGGTATTTGTAAGCTTATTTGTGCTTTGAGGAAAAGAGTAAAAATTTTCAAACCCATTTAAACAAATGGACACATTTATTCAATTTAAGAGCTATTAAGTAGACCCTTTATTTTAGCAAGATAATTAGGTTTTAGAATTTTATATTTTTCACTATGCTTCTTCCCCACCCCTTTTCCTGTGCTGAAGATTGAACCCAATGTTCAATGGGTTCATGCTAGGCAATCACTCTACCACTGAACTACATCTCTAGCCTTCTCACTTCTTTTTTTTAAGCATTACTCTTAGATGCAGTTATATGCTGAGCTTTATAGTTGATACCAAAATTCCTTTAGGAATTTACCCTTAATTTTGAGACTTCTGTTTGCCATTAATGACTCCTCCTAGCCTACTTCAAAGGTAACCCTTTCTGAGAATGTAAGTTCTCCTTTAATGTTATCTTAGGTCTAGTTTACATAAGGAAAAATCGCAAAGAGAAATACAATGTTATAAACATACTTTGGAGTAGCCCTGTCTTTTCCCAGAAGTGGGGAAATTTCCTGGCTTACTTAATCCTTACAGTTTTATTTTCAGTTTTAGAAGAGAACAATAGTTCTTTTTTCTCTTCACCTGATTACTAGACCTAACTTTACAAATAATCTAAGAACTTTTAGTGATTTTCCTTAGAACTTTTCTCTACCTAGCATCCAGCTTCTTTATAATTTGCCTTAATTTTTTAATTTTTTTTTTTTTTTGTGTGTGGTGCTGGGGATTGAACCCAGGGCCTTCTGCATGCAAGGCAAGCACTCTACCAACTGAGCTATATTCCCATCCCCAAATTTGCCTTAAATTTCAATAAGCGCATATTTTTTTCAAAGAATATCTTAGCAGAAATTTGAATTTCTTCCTGATGAAAATACTATTCTTTATTTCATGTCACTCATTATCTTTAAAAATTTATACTAATTGGAAAAAACAAAATTAATTGGTACTTTTAGAAGGAAGGTACTTTATTTAGTAATATATATTTAATCATTTAAGATCCTAAAATATGTAACAGAATTTGAATTTTGGAGGGAAGGTGGTAAGTCAGTAATTTGTTAAAAAAAAAAAGATAAAAAATTTACCTGTTTACTTGTAGGAACATTACATAATTCTGTTTCAGGTATATTTAAGGACCTTTATATTATGCAACTACAAGTGTAACATTTGAACTAGTTAGTCATGTAGTAATTACCAGAGATAGCAAGTATACTAAAGACAGAAATACTTCTTTAAATCAATAAATGTCTTAAAATACATGTAATGGAAATGTTGCTTACCCTCATATAAATATGAAAACATTAAATCCTCCTGAATTTGTTTATTTGTAGAATCTTGGACTTGTTAATACCACTTACTAACCGGGCCTGTGACACTGGACTGGACAAAGTGAGCCCTGTTTACTCTGCAGTGTTTGGAGGACATGAAGAGTGCCTGGAAATATTACTCCAGAATGGCTACAGCCCAGATGCCCAGATGTGCCTTGTCTTTGGATTTAGTTCTCCCATGTGCATGGCTTTCCAAAAGGAGTATGTATATCTGCTATATTTTAAGTCTTTTTTGTTATATGGAGATGTGGTGATATTTGGTATCTTTGTTAGTGCCAAATTGCTAACTTTAAAAACAAAACAGAGGGCTGGGGTTGTAGCTCAGTGGTAGAGTTCTTGCCTAGCACACATGAGGCTCTGGGTTCAATCCTCAACACCAGATAAAAATGGAATTAAGATATTTTGCCCACCTACAACTAAAAAGTAAATATTAAAAATAAAACCAGAAAAATCCACTGTGTACCTTATTTAGTATAGCTATAGAAAAAATGAGGTTATAATGTCAGATTGTTGTCCCCTCACCCTCTTTTTTTTATGCTACTATGAATTTAATCTAGAGCCTGGTCAATTTTCCTTCCCTCTTTGGATCTAGGTTACATTTTCTTTTTTTTTTAATATTTATTTTATTAGGTGTAGATGGACACAACACAATGCCTTTATTTTTATGTGGTGCTGAGGATCAAACCCGGGTCCCGCCCATGCTAGGTGAGCGCTCTACTGCTGAGCCACAATCCCAGACCCCTAGGTTACATTTTCAGTGAGGCAATTTCAGGGATTACTTGAAATGTTTTAACATAAAAGTAGGAATTCTCTAATTATCTTTGTTCCTTCAAAACAATTCAAAAATTAAAAATGGGACTTTATCAAGTATGACAATGATTGTATTTCTGGTTATTTTTCATGTGAAATTTATATTTATAAGATTTATTGTAAACTTAAAAATAAAACTTTAGTTTTGTAGATATTGCAGTTTATTATAGTTGATGTATAGCATTTCTTCATGTCAGAATAGTTGAATTTTAAAAGTCTAAAAATTATTTTGTTAGCTGCCATGATCCTATGAAGTAGAATAATTAAAGAATTAATCTGGTTTCCTAAGCTTCTGGCCAATAACTTGTCTATAATACTACTAAAGTTTTAAGGCTGACATTAAGAATAAACTTCATGAGTAAGAAAAGCTGTATTGAGTAATATCTCTTCACAATCCAATAATAGAATATGTTTAGTTGCTATTATTTTTAAGGAAGCAGAAGAAGTTATAGGCATATTTCAAATTTCATTGGCTTTCCTGAATTCATCATTATAGATATCTAGTTGTGATTTAATTTAACTCTTTGCTGAAACTTAAGTTGTTCTGTCTTTACATCTCTATATCTCTTAACATTTGCTATGTTAAATACTAGTTCATATTTTTTGTTCTAAATTAAAGCTCTTCTCTGGAAGCTTTAATAGCAAATGCTCTATCACATTTTAGTTTTAAGATCTGGTTAATCTTAGTATATGGGACTCGCTCTTTGCATAACACTCATGATTCCATAGTTTTACTACATAGTCCTGAAAGTTTTCCCTTTTGGAACAGAGGAGCCCTAACTACTTTAGCTCATCTTTGGTAACTTTGTTTCAGTTGTCTTTCTCTCTGTTATATTTAACATACCCCCAATGTAATGATGGTTTTCATTTTGACCTTTGTCTTATTTTTCTTGAGAAACTAGTTGTTTTGGTCATTTTGGTCACAGCAGCTGAGCCATTGTCTTATAAGTGTAGTTTGAATGAGACCATATGATACATTGCTCAAGTTGTCCCTGAAATACCTTAAAATTATGGTATTCTTTGAGAAATGGACAGTCTTTGTTTCATGCCATTTTTAGGATTTAGATAAATGAAGATTGGTGGAAGAGGTCTTAAATAGTCTTCTAGATTTTAATAGTCTTCTGGATTTTCCAAGATTAGTTCCTTTTTCCTTTGATTTCTGCAAAATTACAAAATTAGTCAATGACATTAATTAGCCAGTGGTTTTGTAGGGAATACTAAAATAGATTTTATCAAATGTACTGAGGAAGTTGAAACATGGACTCCATCCTTTAAGAATTTAAAACCTAATGGGGAAAAATATAATTTAGTAGCATTTGCTCTACTGGCTTCTACCTCTTCACTAAGAAGTGTTTTTAATGTATCCATTTATGGAAGACAAGGTCGGTCGGTCTATCTGTCTATCCATCTCTCTCTCTCTCTCTCTCTCTCTCTCTCTCTCTCTCTCTCTCTTATCTTGGATGACTGTAAACATGTGCTATTATCTTATTGTTAATAATAACATAAATGGCTTTTCATTTTCTTTCACAAGTACTCCAAAGTTGTATTTTTGTGTTTTCTCTCTCTCTTTTTTATCTCTCTCTCTCTCTCTCTCTCTCTCATCTAGGATGACTGTAAACATGTGCTATTATCTTATTGTTAATAATAACATAAATGGCTTTTCATTTTCTTTCACAAGAACTCCAAAGTTGTATTTTTGTGTTTTCTCTCTCTCTTTTTTAAAAGTAGTTTTTAGTTATAGATGGACACACAATACCTTTATTTATTTTTATGTGGTGCTGAGGATTGAACTTAGTGCCTCATACGTGCGAGGTAAGTGCAGTGGTCTATCACTGAGCTACAACTCTAGCCCCTGTTCTCTATTTTTTTCCCCAGTGTTAGGGATTGAAGAGCCAAGTGCTCCATTTTTGAGGTGTATCCCAGTCCACTAAAGTTGTATTTTTGAGGAACTCTGGTTGATTTGCTTTTCATATCTAAGTTACTCTGTGAACTTCAGTGCTGCTAAGACATTCTCTTTTTTTTTTTTAAAGAGAGAGAGAGAGAGAGAGAATGAATTTTAATATTTATTTTTTAGTTTTCGGCGGACACAACATCTTTGTTTGTATGTGGTGCTGAGGATCAAACCTGGGCCACACGCATGCCAGGCGAGCGTGCTACCGCTTGAGCCACATCCCAGCCCGCTAAGACATTCTTAACATGCATTGTGGGTTTACTTCTAGCTTAGGTGGCATAATCCCACTAATGCTTCTCTCTTGCTCTCTAACTGCATAAAAAAATGGGTCAAAATACAAAATAGAACTATCTAGGCACTCTGTCAAATAGACCAAAGTAGGCAGATTATGGAAGGTAGTGGTAATTTGGCGAAGTGACCCTTCTGGACATGAACTTTCTTTTTTTTTTTTTTTTTTTTCTTTTGCCATGTTGTCCTGATGGCAGACCCCAGTCTGGAGCTAGATAGTAGCAGTGGCCCTAGCAGCTGGTATCCCAATAAGACCCCCATGTGCCAGAGAATATAATGGAAATTCTGGAGAAGAGAGAGCTGGAGAGGGAATCCCCTAATTCAGTATATGAGTCTGTATATGTTCAGACTATCCAAGCTTCAAATGCACAAAACAGAACCAAATTATTGAAAGTATGATTTAAATTGTCACCAGCATTTCAAGCTAAGTGCCAAATTGTACATTTGTGGGACTAGGCCCAAAGCAGCATAGCAGACTTTGAGAATGAACTGTTGTTAGAACCACTGTCTATAGAAGTTGAAGCAGAAATTGTAGTCTGAATCTAACTATGTTATATGCCTACTAAAATAAACAACCACAACAACAATAACAACAAAAATCAGTACTCTTTAAAGGATTATAACAAGACACAGGACCTGGATCTGTAAATGTAAGATTTACAGTGTACCAGATATAGTCTAAAATTACTTGATATATGAAGAACTAGTAGAATGTGACTTAATCTCAAGGGAATAGGTAATTAGATGTGAATCCTGAGAAGATCCAGATGTTGGAAATAACAAATAATTAAAAATGGCTGTTATAACTCTGGTTCCTGAGGTAAGCATGCTTGAAATAAATGAAAAGGTAGAAATTCTCAACTGATTAGTGACAATTAGAAAATTCATTACATGAGTTCCAAAGCAGAATGGAAGGGACAGAGTCAGTTAACTTAAAGATAGGCTAATAAAAATTATCTACACAGAGGAAACAGGAGAGAATAAAGATTGAAGGGGAAAACAAAAATAAACACAAAGCCCACCCAGACCCTTGAACGTGAGGAACAACATCAGTATTCATTAAAATGCATTCCAAAAGAGAGGAAAAAGGTGATTAGCATGGAAAAAGTATATAATTTATTAATGGCCCCAAACTTCACAACGTTAGATGAAGACATAAATTTATAGATTTGAGAAGCTCAGTAAACCAAACAGAACAGACCAAAGAAAAACACAAACACCATCATATTAAATAAATTTAAAATGAGGAAGCAGTGTGATGTGTAGTAAGTAGCCCCTTGTCATCACTCACACCAGCTAACAAACTTTGCTTTTTGCTCCTCTTGGAAATTTTGCTCTTTAGAGTGCCTGGTAAAGTGTAATTGAAATGTAGTTTGATAGCTCTCCAAAAGGTGAACTGAGCTATTTTCTTCCATGTGGGAACTTTTGTTAGTTGAACTAGTAAGATAGGTTTTCAAAAAGAAAAGTAATTGGAAAATACTATTTGTTAGTCTCTAGAAAAGTACCAAAACATCAAAATATCTGTTTTATGAGGTATAGTCTCCTATTCTTTCTAATTGACTTTTCATTTGTTTGCCTATAACCTGTGACAGTAAGCTAAATTTTGAAACATTTTTGTCATTATTACTTGTTTATAGGGAGTTTAATTGAAGGGAACCTTTCCCAAGGAACTAAATCTAAAAGATGCTAGATCATATATGCCTGCATTTAATATACATAAATAAAGGAGTTGACTTAAGAAGAG
The DNA here is from genome assembly GCF_052094955.1 of Ictidomys tridecemlineatus. Lineage (NCBI taxonomy): Eukaryota > Metazoa > Chordata > Mammalia > Rodentia > Sciuridae > Ictidomys > Ictidomys tridecemlineatus. The sequence goes on from NC_135488.1 coordinate 78,354,335, forward strand.
TACATTGCACAATTTTTGGTACATAGAAAAATGTCTACATAAGTTCTCTCTCCCTGCCATCTTCCATTTATCTAGACAACAACATCAATTAAACATTTAGTCTTTCTATTATATTTATATTAGTTAATGTCGGGCTGTTGGCTTGCATGTCAGTCACTGTTCACGTAAATTGAAAATCGCTTGAGTATTTTGGGGCTTAGTATAAAGCTTTATTAATTAAGCAACATTTAAAAAATTTTCTTAATAGGTTTTGTTGTATATTAAAAGAGTTGAAACAAGTAAGCATCTTAAAATTGGGAGTCTTTGCAATCAAGTGTAAACATTTATTAAATTAATTAGAATCACCATTTACAAAGCAAGAATAATTGAACATAATTTTAACTTAAAAATAACTATCATATTTTATTTTTTCTTAATTTTCTTAATGAAGCAATGCAAATTTTATATATCCCATTTACCAATTATTAACAAAAATTTAAATTTTGGTTATAAGACTTGCTATCGGGTAATTTAGAAGATGCCATTTTATAAAATCAACTTGATATTTAAATTTTCAGAGCTTTGGTAATAGATAATAGAGTAAGATTGGTGGTATGAGTTTTGAACTTTTATATCAATATGTTGTTATGTTAATTTGGTGTAAGACTGTGGTATAAAAATGATTTAATTACCACTTATCTGACTTAAGGTGTTAATGAGTAAGAGACTTGTTTTCTCATTTGCATGTTTTCTGGTATTTCTCTGAAATCTATAAATTCAGTACATGTGGCCTTTCTTACACTGTTGGCCTCTTGTGATTAACAAACTTTTATTGCTTTTATAAATAATATAATTAATATTAAAAGGTGATAAAAATAAATATAAATAATAACTTTGGACTTTAAATTTTCTCTGTTATGTTACTAAGCCAACTTGACTTTTTAGCTCTGAATTAGTGTACTAACATTTTTGGTGGATGTTTTGAAAGGATAGTCTCCATCTGAAGCAGTGACCTTTAGCTCTGTTCCCCACTTTGCAACATGATAGAAAAGTGTTTCCTCTGCAAGGTACAGATCTTGAAGCAAAAGCAGTCTTTGTTCTTGGGACTCAAAAGTTTATAGCTGCAGTGATAGGAAGCCAGTCTTTCAAGGGCACAGTTAAGTATTTCAACTTAAATGAGAAAATATAAGAAAAAGATTCCTTTAACTGGGATGGGGAAGGAAGAGGGAAATTGAAAACTTCAGGACAATTTGAACAAATATGAATGCCTTTTATACTTGGTATTGATGGAGATAGTATCTTAGCTGACCTGATGTTGTCTGTATTTCTAATTGATAATGAGCTTTCATAGAAATGGACATAAATATCCATTCTAGTCATCACTAGTGTATACATTGGAGTCATCTATTTTTGTTTTTAGCCAGTGGCTGAAAGCCATTCAAGTAAAACTTACCTATGACTTTTTGATAATTCATTTAATAAGTTGGTTAGATATTTTGTTGGCTTATTGAACATAAAATTCTCAACATGTTTGCCCATTTCTGTTTAAAATAAATAGTTTCAGGGGCTGGGGTTGTGGCTCAGTGGTAGATTTCTTGTCTAGCACGTGTGAGGCACTGGGTTCGATCCTCAGCACCACATAAAAATAAAATAAAGGTTATGTGTCCACCAGCAACTAAAACAAATATTTAAAAAATAAAATAGTTTCGGATTCCAACATGGCGGCGGGCGCGGAGAGATCAAGTCTCTGACCTCTTCAGCTGTGCAGGCATAGGGAGTCGTAAACAGCCTAATTCTGTTTGCTCAGGATCACTAGGCAATGCTGAGCTGACGTGGATCTGGGACGAGCAGTCTGGGCCTCTCAGAACACACACTGAACCCGGATCGGCTGAATTCAAGCTCCCGTTCGCCTGCTTCCCGCAGACAAACAGCTGTGACTCAGCACTAATCCATCCGGCTGAAACAACTGGTCAGCCCTTCTGATCCTACGGAGGTAAATGCCAACCGAGCCTTCATAGGTAGTGGCCACAGGTTTGAAACGGGGCTTGGGAGAGACAGTAAGGACCCACCCGTTGCACTGGTCACCCGGCAAAGGGAAACGAACTGTCGCCATTTGCAAGAGATACCACCATGGCAGAGAACTGACGTCATCAGACTGCGGCAGAGGAGATTACTTCATTGAAACCTGCGGCTACAGGAGTAAACAGTAACTCAGCAGTCAAACAGAAGAAGAAGTAACATGAGCAGCTTCAAAAAGCAAGGAAGAAAAGGAGTACAAACAATGCAGGACAGCCTAAATATTCAGGAGGACCTAGAGTCATCAGAAAAATGGTCATATAAAGAACTCAAGGAACACCTTAGACAGATGGAATGGAACCTTAAAGAGGATACGAGACAGCAAATTCAAGCAGCGAAAGAACACATTGAGAATGTATTACACAAACAGATAAAAGAAGAAGTTAAGCACCTTTATCAGGAGATAGAGATTATAAAAAAGAATCAAACCATAGTCTTAGAAATGAAGGAAACTATAAACCAAATTAAAAACTCAATTGAGAGTATCACTAACAGAGTGGAGCAAGTAGAAGCCAGAACGTCAGATAATGAAGACAAAATATTTCATCTTGAAAAGAGTCTAGCCAACTCAGAAAGGCTGGTAAAAAATCATGAGAAAAACATCCAAGAGTTATGGGATAACATAAAAAAACCAAACTTACGAGTCATCGGGATAGAAGAAGGTACAGAGATTCAAACTAAGGGAATGAGTAACCTGCTGAATGAAATAATTACAGAAAACTTTCCAGAAATAAAAAAGGAAACAGATATACAAATTGAAGATGCATATAGGACACCGAGCACACAAAATCACAGTAGACCAACGCCAAGACACATTGTTATGAAGATATCCAATATACAGAACAAAGAGAAAATATTAAAAGCTACAAGAGAAAGGAGACAGATTACATTCAGGGGTAAACCAATAAGGTTAACAACGGATTTTTCATCACAGACACTGAAAGCAAGAAGGTCATGGAACAATGTATTTCAAACACTGAAAGACAATGGATGCCAACCAAGAATTCTGTATCCAGCAAAATTAAGCTTCAGGTATGACAACGAAATAAAAATCTTTCATGATAAACAAAAGTTAAAAGAATTTGCAGCCAGGAAACCAGCATTGCAAAGCATTTTGAGCAAAACACTACACGAGGAAGAAATGAAAAACAATAACCAAAACCATCAGAGGGAAGTGCCTCGGTAAAGACAGAGGGCGAGGGGAAAAATAATCATGGAGAAACAAACTAAATTTTTTTTTTTAAAAAAAGGATAAATAATCAAACATGGATGGAAGTACAAACCATATATCAATAGTAACTCTGAATGTTAATGGCTTAAACTCTCCAATAAAGCGACATAGGCTGATATCATGGATTAAAAAAACAAATCCAACAATATGCTGCATCCAGGAGACACATCTGATTGGAAAAGACATACACAGGCTGAAGGTGAAAGGATGGGAAAAAATATACCACGCAGACGGTCCTCGTAAGCAAGCAGGGGTGGCCATCCTCATATCGAATAAAATCGACTTCAAGACTAAGTTAATCAAAAGGGATAAAGAAGGACATTATATACTGTTGAAAGGAACCATTCACCAGCAAGACATAACAATTATCAATATTTATGCACCAAATAATGGCGCTGCGACATTCATAAAACAAATTCTCCTCAAGTTCAAGAATCAAATAGACCACAATACAATAATTATGGGTGACTTCAACATACCTCTCTCACCATTGGACAGATCCTCCAAACAAAAGTTGAATAAGGAAACTATAGAACTCAATACCACAATCAATAACCTAGACTTAACTGACATATATAGAATATATCAACCATCATCAAATGGATATACTTTTTTCTCAGCAGCACATGGATCCTTCTCAAAAATAGACCATATATTATGCCACAGGGCAACCCTCAGTAAATATAAAGGGGTGGAGATAATACCATGCATTTTATCTGATCATAATGGAATGAAACTGGAAATCAATGATAAAAGAAGGAAGGAAAAATCCTACATCACATGGAAAATGAACAATATGTTACTGAATGATCAATGGGTTACAGAAGACATAAAGGAGGAAATCAAAAAATTCTTAGAGATAAATGAGAATACAGACACAACATATCGGAATCTATGGGACACAATGAAAGCAGTTTTAAGAGGAAAATTCATCGCCTGGTGGTCATTCCTCAAAAAAAGAAAAAACCAACAAATAAATGAGCTCACACTTCATCTCAAAGCCCTAGAAAAGGAAGAGCAAAACAACAGCAAATGTAGCAGAAGGCAAGAAATAATTAAAATCAGAGCGGAAATTAATGAAATTGAAACAAAAGAAACTATTGAAAAAATTAACAAAACTAAAAGTTGGTTCTTTGAAAAAATGAATAAGATCGACAGACCTTTAGCCATGCTAACAAAGAGAAGAAGAGAGAGAACTCAAATTACTAACATACGGGATGAAAAAGGCAACATCACAACAGATGCTACAGAAATACAGAAGACAATTAGAAATTATTTTGAAAACCTATATTCCAATAAAATAGAAGATAGTGAAGACATCGATAAATTTCTTAAGTCATATGATTTGCCCAGACTGAGTCAGGAGGATACACACAATTTGAACAGACCAATATCAATGGATGAAATTGAAGAAGCCATCAAAAGACTACCAACCAAGAAAAGCCCAGGACCGGATGGGTATACAGCAGAGTTTTACAAAACCTTTAAAGAAGAATTAATACCAATACTTTTCAAGTTATTTGAGGAAATAGAAAAAGAGGGAGCTCTTCCAAATTCATTCTATGAGGCCAACATCACCCTGATTCTGAAACCAGACAAAGACACCTCAAAGAAAGAAAACTACAGACCAATATCTCTAATGAACCTGGATGCAAAAATCCTCAATAAAATTCTGGCGAATCGAATACAAAAACACATCAAAAAAATTGTGCACCATGATCAAGTAGGATTCATCCCTGGTATGCAAGGCTGGTTCAATATACGGAAATCAATAAATGTTATTCACCACATCAATAGACTTAAAGATAAGAACCATATGATCATCTCAATAGACGCAGAGAAAGCATTCGACAAAGTACAGCATCCCTTTATGTTCAAAACACTTGAAAAACTAGGGATAACAGGAACGTACCTTGACATTGTAAAAGCTATCTATGCTAAGCCTCAGGCTAGCATCATTCTGAATGGACAAAAGTTGAAGGCATTCCCTCTAAAATCTGGAACAAGACAGGGATGCCCTCTATCACCACTTCTATTCAATATAGTTCTCGAAACACTGGCCAAAGCAATTAGACAGACGAAAGAAATTAAAGGCATAAAAATAGGAAAAGAAGAACTTAAATTATCACTATTTGCAGATGACATGATTCTATACTTAGAAGACCCAAAAGGGTCTACAAAGAAACTACTAGAACTAATTAATGAATTCAGCAAAGTGGCAGGATATAAAATCAACACGCATAAATCAAAGGCATTTCTGTATATCAGCGACAAAACTTCTGAAATGGAAATGAGGAAAAACACTCCATTCACAATATCCTCCAAAAAAATAAAATACTTGGGAATCAACCTAACAAAAGAGGTGAAAGATTTATACAATGAAAACTACAGGACCCTAAAAAGAGAAGTAGAAGAAGATCTTAGAAGATGGAAAAATGTACCCTGTTCATGGATAGGCAGAACTAACATTATCAAAATGGCGATATTACCAAAAGTTCTCTATAGGTTTAATGCAATGCCAATCAAAATCCCAATGGCATTTCTTGTAGAAATAGATAAAGCAATCATGAAATTCATATGGAAAAATAAAAGACCCAGAATAGCAAAAGCAATTTTAAGCAGGAAGTGTGAATCAGGCGGTATAGCGATACCAGATTTCAAACTATATTACAGAGCAATAGTGACAAAAACAGCATGGTACTGGTACCAAAACAGGCGAGTGGACAAATGGTATAGAATAGAGGACACAGAGACTAATCCACAAAGTTACAACTATCTTATATTTGATAAAGGGGCTAAAAGCATGCAATGGAGGAAGGATAGCATCTTCAACAAATGGTGTTGGGAAAACTGGAAATCCATATGCAAAAAAATGAAACTGAATCCCTTCCTCTCGCCATGCACAAAAGTTAACTCTAAATGGATCAAGGAGCTTGATATCAAATCAGAGACTCTGCGTCTGATAGAAGAAAAAGTTGGCTCTGATCTACATATTGTGGGATCGGGCTCCAAATTCCTTAATAGGACACCCATAGCACAAGAGTTAATAACAAGAATCAACAAATGGGACTTACTTAAACTAAAAAGTTTTTTCTCAGCAAGAGAAACAATAAGAGAGGTAAATAGGGAGCCTACATCCTGGGAACAAATTTTTACTCCTCACACTTCAGACAGAGCCCTAATATCCAGAGTATACAAAGAACTCAAAAAATTAGACAATAAGATAACAAATAACCCAATCAACAAGTGGGCCAAGGATCTGAACAGACACTTCTCAGAGGAGGACATACAATCAATCAACAAGTACATGAAAAAATGCTCACTATCTCTATCAGTCAGAGAAATGCAAATCAAAACCACCCTAAGATACCATCTCACTCCAGTAAGATTGGCAGCCACTATGAAGTCAAACAACAACAAGTGCTGGCGAGGATGTGGAGAAAAGGGTACTCTTGTACATTGCTGGTGGGACTGCAAATTGGTGCAGCCAATTTGGAAAGCAGTTTGGAGATTCCTGGGAAAGCTGGGAATGGAACCACCATTTGACCCTGCTATTGCCCTTCTCGGGCTATTCCCTGAAGACCTTAAAAGAGCATGCTACAGGGATGCTGCCACATCGATGTTCATAGCAGCACAATTCACAATAGCTAGACTGTGGAACCAACCCAGATGCCCTTCAATAGATGAATGGATAAAAAAAATGTGGCATCTATACACAATGGAGTACTATGCAGCAATAAAAAATGACAAAATCATAGAATTTGCAGGGAAATGGATGGCACTAGAGCAGATTATGCTTAGTGAAGCTAGTCAATCCCTAAAAAACAAATACCAAATGTCTTCTTTGATATAATGAGAGCAACTATGAACAGAGCAAGGAGGAAGAGCAGGAAGAAAAGACTAACATTAAACAGAGTCATGAGATGGGAGGAAAAGGAAGAGTAAAGGGAAATTGCATGGAAATGAAGGGAGACCCTCATTGCTATACAAAATTACATATAAGAGGTTGTGAGGGGAATGGGAAAATAAACAAGGAGAGAAATGAATTACAGTAGATGGGGTAGAGAGAGAAGATGGGAGGGGAGGGGAGGGGGGATAGTAGGGGATAGGAAAGGTAGCAGAATACAACAATTACTAATTGGGCATTATGTAAAATTGTGGATGTGTAACCGACGTGATTCTGCAAACTGCATTTGGGGTAAAATTGGGAGTTCATAACCCACTTCAATCTAATGTATGAAATATGATATGTCAAGAGCTTTGTAATGTTGTGAACAACCAATAAAAAATAAAAATAAAAAAAAAAACCAAAAAAAAAAAAATAGTTTCATTATGAATTTTCTCTTATTGTGCTTTTGCATAGATACTGTTTTTCTCCACGTTTTTGAACTTCAGAGAGTGGAGTGGTTGAAAATGTATATGCCCTCAAATAAGATCTAGACTGCTTTTTAGTTTTTTAATATCTCCTCTTAGAACCTGATGATGTTCACTGTTTCTCTAATGAGCTAACTCTGTGTGTGTCAGAATTAATTTTTGATGTTTTTGTTAAACAGTGTTGACTCTTTATTTCCCGCTAGGTGATATAGAGAATTTCTCCAATTTGCTTTCAGGGTTGGAGAGAGAATTTGTTGGAAGTGTTAAGAAAAATACAGGGATATTTCCATATAATTTATATTTTAACTAAAGATTACCTAAGCTTAAGAATTTATTATATACCTGGTGATATGTAATAATCAAGGTCTTATAGAACACTGAAGTTTCTTGCATTTCTAGAGCATGCCCACATACTGGATAACCTTCCCAGAACCTCAGGGCATGCTGACAAAACTCTGTGATTCTCCAGTTTATTTCACAGTTATTATTCTCCTTATAAATAGTAGTTTTCTTGGAAAAGGGTCTATATTGTAACACCACGCCAGTTTTAAAGGTTTTATAATTATGCTCTTGTCCCTTCTAAAACAAGGCAGCATGACTACAGTGTTTGAAAGAAGTTTAGGGCTGTTTTCCAAAACATATTTTGTAGAATCCTTATTCTGTAGATTATTAATAGATACTACATGGGATGAAAGTAATTCTGTAGTTAAATAGGTTCGGAAAACATAGAGTTAAATTATATTAATAGTTCCTTTTCTGAGGGCTTCTGATAATTTTTGTTATTACAGCATGCTTTGTGAATTCTTTAGAGAGCAATGAATCTACAAAGATTTTTAGAATCCTGAAGTGAAGGATATACTCACATTTATAATAAATATACTACTTCTCCTGTGTTTAATAGACTTTGTAGGTATTTTATATTCCATTTATTATTCTTTTTTTCAGATTAATGATTGCTTTAATTTTATTTTTTTATTTTTATTTTTTCAAAGAGAGAGTGAGAGGGACAGAGAGAGAGAGAGAATTTTAACATTTATTTATTTTTTCTTAGTTCTCAGCGGACACAACATCTTCGTTTTTTTTTTTTTTTTTTGTATGTGGTGCTGAGGATCGAACCCGGGCCGCACGCATGCCGGGCGAGCGCGCTACCACTTGAGCCACATCCCCAGCTCCAGATTGCTTTAATTTTAAAGGTATTTCTAAAAAGTGTATGGAGGTTGAAGAAAATCATAGAGCATATAATTTGATAATTTTTTCATAATGGATTATTTTCAAGGACTAAAGTTCCATGCAACATAGTTTGGGAAACACAGGTCTAGTCTCAAAATTTTTCTCAATTTCATTAAGTGTTCAGTTTTCATAATAGAGGAGAGAGATTTCAGGAATTTGCTATATCCTATTCACTATTAGATTTTGGTTTGATATTATTATCCTAGTTCTATCAATTATTGGCTTTGTAACTAAGCTTCAGTTTTTTCATTTAGAATGGAGATAATGATAATAGGACTTACTTCTTAGGGTTATAGGATTCAGTCAAATCTTGCTTGTAACCCATTTAATGTAGTGCCTGAGACAGAATAAATACCCTGTTAAGTTTGTTAATATAAGAAATTACGTGCATACATGTTCCTCTCATACTTAGAGATGGATGATTTATCTTTTGTCCTTGACCTTAAATTTTTCTTAGCATGAACCCATGTCTAGGTGCTGTACTGAAATTTTAATAAGAAATCTTTTTGGTTTTGTAATTTTTGCTAAATAAAAAATAGTAACAGTACTTATCTGTAGCATTTTCTCTAATAAGGTGGTTTTAGAAGATAGAAATACTATGTACTTGAGTTCTGTAGCAAAAATATGCCTTCCACATTGGATTTTTAACTTCTAAGTATATACAGTTAGGTTATTGATGGTTTCAAATGCTTGAGGGAAAAATTCAACCAGTTCCTAAATTGCACATACCAATAATAGGACTGGAAAATTGCCACGTTTCTTGAAATTGTGTATCATATTTAGAATGACTCAGTAGTATCTGAAGCTTTTTGTGCAGCTTTCCTTCATAATTATTGGAATGTACTCAGCAGTTTGTGTGTAGTTTGCCTCTTCTGTAAGTGGAATCAGCATGTAATAATTGTAGGCAAAATAATGAGAGCCTAGTTAAATGAGGTCAAAGTGTTTGAGACAAATTGGTGATAACTATTTAGAACTATCCTTCAGGATTTCCTGTGGTGTAAGACTGCTGGCAACAAATTCTCAGTATATCTTAAAGCAGCCAGAGGAAAAAAGCATACGTATAGGGTTGATTTCAGGAACAATGGTATGAATGATGGCAGATTTCCTATCAGAAACAAATAGAAATATAGTAGACAGCAACAAAGTTATTAATTTTATGAAAAAATTATAGAATTTTAGATTTTCCTTTCTAATTACTATACAAATGATTAACAGTAAAGAAAATACTGTTTGATTTTTTAATCAAAGAAGCACAAATTGAAGAATAAATAAGATAGATTTATAAAGATATATGGGAGAGCATGGGAGGAATCGAGAATTCTAGATAGGGGAGAGGGGTGGGAGGGAAAGGGAGGGGGCTGGGGATTAGCAAGGATGGTGGAATGTGATGGACACCATTATCCAAAGTATATGTATAAAGATGCAAATTGGGTGTCAACATACTTTATATACAAACAGAGATATGAAAGATTGTGGTATTATGTGTAATAAGAATTGTAATGCATTCCACTGTCATGTATTTTAAAACTAAAATCAATTTTAAAAAAAGATATACATAGGTAGAAAACATTCTTACATCCACATGTGGTAGCTTAACTGCTTAAAACATATGAAGTTTTATATATAGGTCCTTAGAAGTAGTTGGTCTCATTTGACTATGGGTTTAGACATTTTATATTTGTTTTAACTAAACTTGAAACTCTTGTTTGTTTTGATTCTATAATACTATGATTTTGATGTATTTCTTTTTAAATTTATAGCTCTTTAAAATTTTTAGTTTTAAAGAAGAATAATTTTATTCTTGGCTATCTGCTAAGAGCCACAGCCAAGTAATATGATGCATGGCATTTTTGGTTGAAAGGTGAAGCCAGCTAGCCATTGAGATGATATGATTATGTTAAGATTTACATTCATATGATATTGGACTCTTGCTGTTCACCTGGGCCTGCTGCGGGACTCCTGGAGAGTTCCCATTGGTTGGGGAAGTGCAGTAGGAGGGAATTCCGGGGGAGGAACTTGCTCTGGGGTTCCGGGAGAACTGGGGGGTGGGGGGAGAACGCCACGTGTTATCTTCCCGGGCGCGTGCCAGGCATTGGCGGCAGTTTCAAAAAATAAAGTTTGTTCCTGCTTGAGTGGCTCGTGATTTTGTGCCCAGCCAGACTGCGGCAGCTATCTTCTTTCAATTTGTCTGTATAGTGAACATATGTTTGTTAAGTTAATTACAGTTAAAATTATATCATAAATATTTTTTAAAATGTTGTTATACAACCATCTTTTTTCCATATTTTTTATTGGTGCATTATAGTTGTACTAAAGGGTGGGATTTGTCATTATATACCCATATATGCACACATATAAAAATGTAATTTGTCATTCCCCAGAATTTCCTCTTTCTCTTCTTCCTCCCTTACCTTGTCCCCTTTCCTCTACTTTGCTTATCTCCCTTAAATTTTCAGGAATCCTCTCACCTCCCCGGGCCACCTTTCTATTTTCCACATATGAGAGAAACAGGAGACCCTTGACTTTCTAAGTTTGGCTAATTTTACTTAACATAATGGTATCAAGTTCCATTCATTTCCTGCAGATGACATAATTCATATATTCATCACACATTCATATATAAACATATATGTATATATTTTTTTTTCCATAGTGGGGATTGAACTCAGTAGCCACATCCACAGCTCTATTTTGTATTTATTTAGAGACAAGATCTCACTGAATTGCTTAGTACCTAACTTCTGCTGAGGCTGGCTTTAAACTTAAGATCCTCCTGCCTCAGCCTCCTGAGCTGCTGGGATTACAGGCATGATCCACAGTGCCCAGCTAAAAATATGTTTAGATATATTTTATTTTAGATGGTATTTTACTTAATATTTATTTAGTTTACAAATGTTTACATAGTGCCGGTTCTTTGTTCCAGAAAGGCTAAGTAATTCACTCAGTGTCTAGCTTCAGAGTTGATGCTCCTTATACTTTGTAATGATACTTGTTTTAATACTCTTCCCCTTTGCTCTCATAACAATTACATCATTTTCAGTCAGTTTTATCATAACCTATCATTATTGGATAATAAAAAAATTTTTGATAAGTTTTTTCAGAGTAACCAATTTAATAGGTATAATATGAAACCTTTTTTCTATAAAAATGCTCAAAAAGGAAGATTAATTTTAAAATGTAAAGCTCTAAGTTAAATTTTTGTTCATTTAAAAAAAATTTCTGTATGATATTTTTCCTCCATTATAAATCTAAAAATATCAGGTGTTTGGTTGGCTATTGCTAAAGAAAATGATATTTTGGAGATTCCCAGAATAAATCATTACTCTTCATGGACAGATAGAATTGTTTATTGATTTTGTTTAGCAAGTATGTTGTAGTAGAGATTCTTAATTGTGCAAAAATATTATAATTGAGAACGATTTTGTCAATGGTATTTTCCTAGATCAAGTATTTATTGAAGACACATGTTTTAAATTATAAGAATAGTACTTGCTCACAGTTGAAAATTACAAACAACACAAGAGGGTTGAAAAAGAGTTCCCATCACCTAATCTCAGTTCACTAGATATATAAAAACCATCCTGTATCCAGCTACCATTCTTCTTCATCTATAATACTATTAATAGTTTTTAATAATAATAGTAATTATTATTATTATCCAAAGTACAGGTAAGAAATGAATTGGTGTGAATATATTATGTATACAAACAGAGATATGAAAAATTGTGCTTTATGTATGTAATAAGAATTATAATGCATTCTGCTGTCATATATAAATTTTAAAAAATTAAAAATTATTATTTGTTATGTAAGAGCCTAACTTTTAATTTTTTTTTTTTTTGGTGGTGAAGCTGTGAATTCTTTGGAATTGTGAATATTCTTTTGAAATATGGAGCCCAGCTAAATGAACTTCATTTGGCATACTGCTTGAAGTATGAGAAGTTTTCAGTGTTTCGCTACTTTTTGAAGAAAGGTTGCCTGTTGGCACCATGGAACCATGTATCTGAATTTATAAATCATGCAATTAATGCACAGATAAAATACAAGGAATGGTTGCCACATCTCCTGCTTGCTGGATTTGACCCATTGACTCTACTCAGCAGTTCTTGGTAAGAAATCCTATGTTAGTGGGCCTTAATTCTTATTTAAATAACTAAGCTACCATTAAGTTTCCCCAGTTTCTTGAGATCTCTGGGTTTGGAAGAGGGAGTGTATATATGTTTATGAGTTTTGACTGTCATGATAGGGTTAAAATGAAGGAAGGAGTTGGGAGCTGCAAATAGTGAAATTAAGCATAGAGGCCTAGAAAAGGTGACTGGTGGAAGTGGGTAGAAAGAGATGCCAGGGAGAGGGATATTTCTTCTGCTTCCGTCTATCCCTTATGCCTCTCTTAAAATGCCTGTGACATAAAAAGGAATGATTGTAGCTGCTTTGAAGATTCTGTTATCTTTCACCAAACTATATTGGATACTCCTGCCCTACAGCATCTTGTCATTTTGAAATTTTTCTCCCTTATTAAAATAATGATTTCTGAAGTGTCTGAAGATATAATGTGTTTACTTGATGTAGTTTTGTAGTAGGCAGTCCTCTATGAGGGATTATTATTAATGCCGAGTCAGGATTTTTGTTGGGCAAGAAGAGGAAGACTATTTGTGCAGGCCTCCAGCCTTTGCAGAAATTGTTAACGACCTGAGACATGTAATTTTTTCAGTGAGAAGACCCTTTCCTGATATTCAAGTCAAATGAAAAAGTAGAATAGAAGTCTCCAGGGAAATAGAAGACATTATTTTGTAGAATTTCAGTAGAACATCTACTAGTTTTCATTTTGTACTTTGAAAACTAGCATTCACTAAAGTAAAATTTAGACAAATGCTGAGACATTTCAGCTTTTTCCCTCTCCAAAGAGGCTTTCTTTGAGAGTTTAGGCATATAGTGCCTGTTCCCACTGCTGGTGAGATTAATTTGTATTTATGTGAACACCCCTTCCTCCTAGTACCGCCTAGTGCCCATTAGGTCTGTATTTGGCTGTATACTAGTATCTCACGTTTTTAATGTGTTTGCCATAGAATTAAAAAATTTTCACTAATGGGACTGTTATCTTTCTGACACTATTGATTTCAGACATATGGTTTGTGAGGAAAAAAGTACTTTCTGTTAGATGGTTTGGGGCATACAGAAGTAAGAGCAAAGTTGAGATGAATGTTCTGATCTCACCTTAACTTTTGTTTATAGTTTATAACAGTTTCAACTCCTTAGTTGTATTTTTTTCCATCAGCTGTTTAATAAATAAATAGTTGTTTGTCAAATGCTCATGGTTGCTATTCCTTTTATACCTTTCCTAATATATTACTTTTTGCAAAGCTTCACTTTTTTTTTAAGATAATTGAAACTTATGGCTGAGTTACTGACGTATTTCTGATTTTTTATTTTATTAGAGCTTTATAGTTATGCAGTAATTGGGTTCATCCCAGCAAACTCAAACATGTGTGGAATTCAGTTTCAATTCATTAGTCCCTCTGTCCCCCTTCTGTCCTTCCTTCCCTCCTGTTTTCCTTCCCCTGCTAGACTTCCTTTTGCTAACCTATTTATTTATATATATTTGCTTCTTTTTACTTATATATAAAGGTGAAATTCCCTGTGGTATATTATACATGCATGTAACATGATTTTTTAAAAATTAATTTTACGGGGCTCGAGTTGTAGCTTAGCGGTAGAGCATTCTCCTAGTACATGTGAGGCCCTGGGTTCGATTCTCAGCACCACATAAAAATAAACAAATAAAATCAAGATATGTTCATCTACAACTAAAAAAAATATTTAAAAAAAAGAATTAATTTTGCATTGCTTTGCCTTTCCTATCCCGCCACTTTGCCTCTTGGTCTCCTCCTCCTATGTTACTGATCTTTCCTCTATCTTTATGATACCTATCCTTCCCTCCCCCTTTCATTTCTTTTACTCAGTCTTCTATATATGAGAGAAAACATTTAGCTTTTGAGTTTTTGAATTTGGCTACTTTCACTTAGCATCATGTTCTCCATTTTCATCCATTTATTGGTATAATTTCATACTTTTTTATGGCTGAGTAGAACTTCATACTTATCTATTTGTCTTAATAGCTCCCCCTTACATGCACACATGTGTTATTAAGGACACAGCTAGTTATTAAGAAAGTTATTTAAGTATTCTTAACTGAATTTCACAATTGGTTTTGATCTCTGGACAGATAGCTGCAGTTGCCCCTCACCATTTTAGGATTCACTCCCAGACAGTGCTGTAAATTGAACTGAACACGTGGGGTAGCTGTGGTCAGTCCAGACAGTCTGATCCCTTCATCTTTTACCCCACGAAGTGCTTCCAAGGCATCCAATTTCTTATCAGTCATATTTACTGTGTTTTTCTACTGAAGCTATAACTCCGGGGAAAAACTCTACTGCTTGTCACTCCACTAGAAACTTGGGAAACAAGTGGGTGAAGAAAAGGGATTTATGCAAAGCCAGCTTTTAGGTAGATAGAGACCTTTATGTTTTAAATCTTCATCTTCAGGGAGCTCAGAGGCCTAGAAAGATTTTATAAGAGAAAAAGGTGGCAACAAAAGGCAAGAATTACACATAGGTAGACTTAGCTAGAGAACCCCAGTTTCAGCCTCCTTGGCATCTTTTCTCAGCAGGATGAATTAAGGCATGGAGGAAAAACTGTTATCAGAAAGTTGCTTTTAATTTCAAAGGAACTGTTTCAGAGCTATTAACTGACACCATGTGACTTGCCCAGTACTTTCAACCTTCATGCCCTTTCTGGTTTTTACTTATTTATTTATCTAATCAAAACTAAGGATACTGCCTGACACCCAGTAAGCATTATTTTAAGTTTCTGTACTCCTGTTAGTTCATGTATAATACAAGGGAGTAGGTGCTATTGTTATCTTTATTTTACAGAGGAGGAAATTGAGGCAGAGTGTTCAACATTCTTGCTCAAGCTCACAAATTAACTCTGGAGTTTTGAGTTAGATTTGAACTCAGACTCCTACATATTTGTGTTCTTAACCACCGTGCTGTGCTACCTTCGCCTTACGAATCCACAGCAATGAAGTAGTATTATCGCTGATTATGTTTTTTTATTCTTTGCCAAACCTAGAGGATTTGTGCCAATTTTTTTCGGTCCTTTCTGCTCCTAAGTTATGAAAACCCACACAGGAAAAGAGAATTAAACCCTGTGTCTTTGCCCAACCAATCAGATAAACTGTGACTGCCTGTATGCAGAGGGACTGTTTAGCTTTATTCTCTTAGAGGGTTTTGTAAAGTATATTCTCATTTCCCTAGTTCTGATACAGCTTCCCCACCCTAAATGTAAATAGTTGAGAATTTTTGTGGTTGTAAACCACTGGTTGTATAGCTGTATTTATTGAATATGTTGGAATGCAGAGAGTTAGGAACCAATAAGCTACAAATTATTTTAAAGTAAGTTGTAAAACTTTCAGCTGTCTGAATTGAGAAAGCCAATTGCATATATTTTGCTACTAAAGATTAACTTTAGTCACTTTATATTCATTAGAAAAAATACAATGGAAAATTTCACTTTAGAAATGAAAATAATATGGTCAAATTTTTGTTCACTGATCTTTTATTTAATAGATAAAGCCAGTGTTTACACTGAATATGATAAATGTTTTGCTTTCTTTGATCAAATTTACACTCAAAGAGCTGTTATAAGAAAAATTCTCCCATAAAAATTCCAGTATGTTGTTAAAGTAGATTTTGGTTGTTTCTTATTTATATTGCATGCAAGCCTGTCATGTAAATTATAAATATCTTTCCTAGGTATCCCTTGTCTTAAACAGTCTTCAAAATGCATCTGACTGAATAATTGCCTGTCACAGTATAATCTGTGAAGTAGAAATATTTTTATCAACTTTAAAGCAAGAATTAAGTCTCCCCCGCCCCCCTCCCCCCGAAAGTAATGGGAGAATAATAGAAAGCAAATGTCATCTGTGCATTTTGTTGATTAACTGTCACTCGTTTATCCTCATACAACTGCTTTGTACAATGTATTTATTGGTCAATGTAGTGCAATAACAATACATTTTAGTGGCATTATCAGTGTTGGTAAAATAAACTCACCATTATATTAACTAAAGCTGTGCAAACAGATTTACTTCTCATGTGTGTTCTGATAACTGAATAAAATGATTTTGTGTTGGGTCACAGTGAGTCTGAAAGCACATTAAAGCAGAAAAATGAAACCATTAAAAAAGAAATAAGGAACCAGAGCCAAATAACCTTTGGTATGGTGCTCCAAGAATGCCAAGGAAATTGTTTGTCTTTGAATATATTTTATCCTTTTATTTATTCTCAGTATTCCTGATAAGTTGTGATTTCACTGAGAACTGAGAAGAAGTAAAATCTTTTCCCAAGGCATTTGTCTTACATTTATTGTATATTTGCATATCTGAGAATCAACAGTTTAATAATTCTCATAATCTAATCAGTCATTTCAGGGATACTTTGACTCTAAATTACTAAAAATAAGTTGTGTTTGAAATGACAAGTTTAGAGTATTGTATATTTTCTATTTTTTCTTCTCCGTCTTTCCCTTCTTCATTTGTTACTGTAATGTCTTCCAAACAATTTACCTTGGGAAGATTTTCTGTTTTTGTAGTAATTACTAGAGGTCCTGTGTTAGTCAGCTTTTCTTTACTGTGACTAAAAAACTTGACACAAAACAACTTAGAGGAGGAAAAGCCTTTTTTGGGCTCATGGTTTCAATCCATGGTTGGCTGACTCAATTGTTTTGGGTCTTAGGAGAGGCAGAGAATCATGGTGGGAGTGCATGGTAGAGGAAAGCTGTTTGTCTTTTGGGTGTGTTGGTAGGGAATCTGTATAATTTTGAAAGAACAAAGGAAGAACTGTTTGTATGGAATCACTTCTTTCAATCCTTAAAGACAAATCTTATTCTAGTACATCTTTTATGTCTGAATCTATAATGAGAAATGTTCTTAGAGAATAGCTGTACATTCCTGGAAATTGGGTATAACTAAGCCATCTTTCTTGTATACTCAGTTTAGCAATAACTTGAGAGTGCTTGGGCTTTGTCCTTTCAGGATTATTAAATGATGTGTGTAAGGATGACCAAACTACACTTGGCAAGATGGTTGGGAGGAGATGATGGTAAGTCCACTATGATACTGGTACTGTTTCCAATGAGAAGGGAAGTTCTACTCTAGTAGAGAATAGAGCTTCCTTTTATTATCTCTTGGACAACTACACACACAGTCAATTTCCTTTCTAGTAGGAACCTGTTGATGATTATTCGTATCCACCAAACTTACCTTTAGTTACATGAATTCTTTCTGTGCCCTATTTTTTGTGCCTTCCTCATTAAGATATAAGCATAGATTTGTAGTATATGTTTCTACAACATAAGGTGAAGCCTATGTGTATTTTGTCTCTGATGACTTGTTAACATCTTATTAATGTAGGATTGACTCAGTCAGCGATGACATTCTTATCTTCACTTTGGAATTTACTAATTGGAAGAGACTACCTCCAACTGTTGAAAAGATGCTCTCTGCCCGTGCCTCAAACTCCTCCTGGGCTCTGCAGCAGTGGATTGGTAAGAAAGAACAATTTTAAACACACTTTACTGCTTTTCCTTCTCATGCTTCTCTGTATTGTAATTTTAAGTTAAAAGATTTGTTGGAGAACACATAATAAATTGGATATAATTTACATTTTCTTATATGGAAAAAGGATTGAATTGTTGGGGAAGATAATTTCCTTTAAAAAATGATATCTGATTTTTATTTAAGTTTAGCCTAAAGATCATATAAGGAAAAGTAGACGTTTACTGACATTTTAATTTTTAAATAAGTATTATGTAAATAAAGTGGATCCTAAAAATCAGCTTTTTAAAAATTTAGTTTGTGATCAGAAATATGCTAAACTTAGTTTTGCTTTTTGGAATATGGGTGGATTTATGTTCTCTCTGAACCATTTTATCATCTCTAAAAGGAAATGACACCATCCTTTACTTACATCTCTCTACTGATTCTGTGTCTGTCTGTTGTCTTTACTGATACTGTGTCTGGCATAGTATAATTATGGAGGTAAGCTGGGTGAAAATTGTGTAAATTTGCTGATATTTTAAATGACAGTTTTAAAAACATTTTCAACTTACCTTTACTCATTAAAACTTTTTAAAGCTAATTTAAAGCTGATTATCAAATTTTTGATTAAAAAAATTAAAGAATATGCAGTGGGATTTTGCACAAGAAAAGTAGTTTAAACATGTATGCAAAGTTTTCCTATTTTTCAGATTTATTTTACTTTGATTATATTTTGTTAACTAGATTATATATCTTATGTTAGAAAAACTATTTCTTCACTGCTATTTTTACTTAAAATAACTCGTCATAAAACATTTTTAAATAGGCTTTTAACAAGTGAACATATGCATATGTAGAAATGTATCTTCTAATTTATTGGAAAACTGCATTTAAGTAAATATTTTTAATCCAAAACGTTCAGGAAGATATGCTCTTGCACCGAGGTATATTTAAACTGTTAGGTTTTTTTTTTTTTTAAAAGGAATCTGATAAGAATCTCTGAGTCTTCTAGTTTAGAATTTCTTACTGATAATGTTGGAAAACTGACTTGCATGTAATTTTTATTTTCTTCTGGTGGTATTGGAGATTGAACCAGGCATGTCCTACCACTGAACTATATATATCCCTAGCCATTTTTTTTTTTTTAGTTGATGGACCTTTTTTAAAAATTTATTATGTGGTTCTGAGAATTGAACCCAGTGCCTTACACATGGTAGGCAAGTGCTCTTCCACTGAGCTACAACTCCATCCCCCATTTTTATTTTTAATTTTATCACAGGTTCTTGCTGAGTTGCCCAGGCCAGCCTTGAATTTGCCATCTTTCTGTCTCAGCCTCTCTAGTAACTGGGATTACAGGTGTGTGTCACCACATCCGGTCACTTGCATGTAATTCTTAATGTTAAGAATTTACTCTGATTTTAACTAATTATTTATGCAGCAGAAGAGAGCAAATATCTATTCAGAACGGATAGAATATGTGACAGTGGATTTGGGAACAAACAGTGAAAAGAGGGAGCATATACCTAATGGGGAAATTATTGCAGTGTTATCAGTTAGTAAAGATATGTGAGAGTTTACTCTGAAGATCTTAACATATGGCAGCCTTGTCCAGATGAAGGTAAAAATTGAGCACGGGTATATTACCTTGCAGTAGACTATATCCATCAAGAGCTTCTTGTTTAATTAGGCACTAGGCAGACCTTGTGTAGCGTAATCATCACCATCTCTTAAGAGGATTTTATGCTGGCTGAAGATTTGCAAAAGCCTTTCTCAAAGGTATTAAGATAGCTAATGCTTTTCTAGTCTATTTCTCTAGCTAAGACCGTTTTTCTTGGTTCTAGTTCCATATAGCCAATAGCCTTGTGGATAGCTTCACTTGGTATCTCACATTTTGACATATTCAAAAGTTAAGCATTATTTTCCTATAAATTCTTCTGTTCTTTCTGTCTGTTCCCTGGTTCAGAAGGTGAGATGGTTTGGGAGTGATATTTACAAAGAGAGTGAGTTTAAGCCAGGCAGCCATTTGGAGCAGTGGTTTTAGGGGTTGAGTATGATTTTTGTCCCCAGAAGAAATTTGACTGCACACAGGTTTTGATTATTACAACTTATAAGGGTGCTCTTGTCATATAGGGGGATGTTTAGCAGCCAGGGAAGCTGCTAATCATCCTACATTTCACTGGACAGCCTCCCACAACAGAGTTATTCAGCTGCAATGTCAGTAGTGGTGAGGTTAAGAAATCCCAATCTAGGGACTGGGATTGTGGCTCAGCGGTAGAGCCCTCCCCTAGCATGGGTGGGACCCGGGTTCGATCCTCAGCACCACATAAAAATAAAGTCATTATGTTGTGTCCATCTACACCTAAAAAATAAATATTAAAAAAAAAAAAAAGAAATCCCAATCTACAGTGACTCTCCAGTCCAGGCTTTTTAACCCTGTCCTGAGATGGCTTTTTAACCTTATTGCAGATTACTTGTGTTCTTTCTCCTACTTGGCCTCTCAGGGTATTTTGCAGTATCTCCTCTCATGGAGATAGTAGGAACCATTACAATGCTGGAGTTACAAGTCTGGGAAGAAAAGATCTGCCCAGTTGCTTGCTTGGGTTTCAAATGGATTATGATTCTCTTCCTTTCTCTAGTTCAGGGCTTCCTTTTTCTTTTTGGCTTTTCAGTACACTCAATTTCTTTATGTTGGTTTTCTAGACTTTCTCCTTTCCCTGGATTTGAGCTATAGGATCTCAGAAAGTGGAACATGGGCAAGATTTTAACTAGTAGGAGTGAGTCCTGAAGAACAGCTCCTTGTTTACCTTTCTTCGTATGATACTCTTGTTTTTACCCCGTTTTCTCCAGTACTTATCATAATATTAAATAACAGCTGCCTTTTCAATATATTTTTAGAACATTTTATGGGAAGATGCATCTTGCACCTCTGCTGCTGTTGGTATGCCCCTAGGTAATGCTCAGCTCCTTAGCCCTGTTAAGTATGCCAGCAGTATCTGTCCCTGCTGAATTTCCTTGCCAGCGTACTCCATGTTAAATGGACTTGCCTTGGAAATTCGCTGTGACATTGTATGTGTGTTTGAGAAAGGTGACCCTGCTCAAGGACCAGGGTGGATCCAGGTTTAGGGTGTATCCTGCAGGTTTTAGGAAGTATCTCTCTCCTTGGGTTTAGGGCGTTCCTGGTCTAAGACAATCTGGATTTAGGGCAGTTCCAGGTTTAAGATTATTCCTGCTGGGAATAGGGAATATCCTGCTGCCTGAGTTCCCGTTGAGTTCTCGTGGAATTCAGAAAGTATTTGGGACGTGAATTGTGTGGCAGAACTTGGATTTCCCCAGAACGTGTGTAGAGGCCGGTGTGAGTTTGGGAATAAAGAATTGCTGTTTGAATCTACAAGGCTGTGAGTGGCTCGTGATCTTGTGCCCAGCCAAGACTGCAGCATGTCCCAATGGAAAAGTTTTCTCCATCTTTTTAAGAAGCCCTTTCCAAGTCCTGAAGGTGCCTTGTTTTTGGTCAAGATTCTCCTTTCCTTATCTTTTCTACCCCAAAGAAGCACTAACTTGCTGTGGTCATTTATAAACAAAAAGGGCAAACCATTCTTTGTTGCTTATTTTTAACTATTCAATTATCTTCAAAAAATTTCTTTTTTAGGAAAGGTAATATATACCAGGTAAAATTTACTGATTGGTTATAGTTTTAGTGACAATCTTTTTACCATGTGCCTTACACATACCTCTTTGAAACATCACTCTGATCCCATACCAGTAGACTTCTTAGTCAAAAAATTCCAGCTGGGCCAGGTGGCACATACCTGTAGTCCCAGCTACTCAAAGAGACTTAGGTAGGAGATCACCTGAACCCAGGGCTTTTAGGCAATATAATAGTTTGGGCAATATAACAAGACCCTGTCCAAAACAATTCCTGGTCAACTTGATTTTATTTCATTCTGAACTTGTTTTTTGATGGGATGGTGGGCAGGTACTGAGGATCGGACTCAGGGTCTTGCATATGCTAGTCAAGTGCTCTCATGCTGAGCTATGTTCCAGCCGTATTTAGTTTTATTTTGACACAGGGTCTCTCTGAGTCGCCCAGGCTGGCTTTGAACTTGGGATTCTCCTACCTGGGTCTTTTGAGTAGCTAGGATTATGGGTGTGTGCCACTGTGCCCGTCTAATTCATCCTGAACTTTTTATTTTATTTTTATTTTTTTCTAGTACTGGGGATTTAACCCAGAGGCACTCTTCCACTGAACTGCATCCACATCCCTTTTTATTTTTATTCTGAGACAGAGTCTCATGAGGTTGCTGAGGCTGGCCTCAAATTTAAGATCTGTCTGCCTCAGTCTCCCAACCAGTTGGAATTAACAGGTGTGTGCCACTGCACCTGGCTATTCTGAATTTTTAATAACCAAGTATATTTAGTTCTATCCAGAGTGTTAAATGGATCTGAATACTATAAAGGATCCTTAAAGATCCCCAGCAAACTCTTGTAATCTTTTTATGCCAGTGTTCTTCTGCTTTGTTCTAAACAGGATTTACAAAGTTTATACACATAATACAATCACAAAACAGTAAAGTAAATGTTAAAAATGGAAGTTAATGAAAAAGGTGGGAATGGATTTTTTTAAAAAGGTTGATCTGTGAGGAAGAAGTATTCTTTTGTGAAACCCAAGGAACATTGTCAGGACTCTTTCCTAAATATGGTAGGCTGAATAAGTATCTACAGTTTGAATCAAAGGGTAGTTTTGAAACAGCAGTGTTTCCAGTTTTGAGCAATGCTCTTTTCTTATGTACTCTTCAAAATAAACCATTTTTGGTTAGGATGCCAATGTAACTACATTGGTAACTTATTTTATGAGATTGGTTGTTATATAAACAAAATTTAAGTTTAGAATAGTTGATCTGTAGTGCTTTCTGGTGCAAACTAATCACCAGTTTAATTGTCTACTCAAGGTATTTCCAATTTAAGGTAGTAAATATTCTGGCTTTTAAAGACTATTTAAATTTTTAGAATATCTGTTTTTCTTTTTTCTTTAGCAAGAGCATGTATCTTGCCACTTAATAAGATATCAAGTTACTTTTTAAAAAGATGGGAGTTGGAATATAATCTTACAATTATGCCAGTGAGATTTTTTTTTTTTTCCTTTTAAACCAGGGATTAAACCCAGGGCTTCCAGAATACTAGGTAAATGCTCTACCACTGAGCTACCTGCCCATCCCTGCCAGTGAAACATTTTAACTTCTCTGTTAACTTTGACTGTGATAGTAAAGATCAGGTGCAGGTTCTTCTTGGATGTCAGACAGAGTACAGAAGTTAAAGGTTAGAGCTCTGGAATTAAATAGACATGCCTCCAACATTTTCTAGCTATAGGGAATTACTTGTATCTCTGAGCTTTGCTATCCAGTTATAAGAAGAATAATAATAGTACCTACCTCATATCATTTTTGCAACAGATAGTGTAATTGTAACAGAGACAGACCTTGGTTAACTAAATTGTGTTTCATTTTTCCTCTTCCTTGGAACAAAGGAAGACTTTACTTATTTATTTTTTTGCCTTGATTATCATGTGATTTGGATAAGTGGGTAAAAGCACAAAGTACTCTGTTCTCACTTACTTTGTGGAGGAAATCCGAAAGCCATATTTTGACATGACATTGACACAAGATGGATATAACTGGGAACCCTTAATTTGTCACTTTAGGAGAATCACCTTACCTGCAGGGAATTTTGCAAATTTGTCAAGAAATAAACCTTTACTGTATTAAGGCACTAGTTATCACAGTGTAACTAGCCTATACCCAAGCTAACCCATTACCAGATCCTATCCCAGATCAGGGTCCAAGGAAAGGTCCATAAAAGCTACAAATATTGGAGTAGTATACTTTGTAATGAATATTCATATGAATGCTCAACTAAAGCCCATCTGCTACTTATTATTAATTAATTAATTAATTAATTAATTAATTTTTGAGATGGGAGGCTCTCACTATGTTGACCAGGCTGTATTTGACTCCTGGGCTCAAGTAATCCTCCCACCTCAGTCTCTGAAGTAACTGGGACTACAGGTAAATACCACCACTCCTGATTTTTCTCCTTATTTTAAATATGAACTTCAAAGCGCTAACTTAAAATTTCTAAATAAAATGTTCAATAAACTAAATGATATGTAAATATAGTGGGGGGGGGTGGGGCAATAAGGGGACTTTTAAAAAAGTATGTCTAGCCATGGAAGCTATGCTTAATATTTAAACATGCTTAAATATCTAGTAAGCATTAAAGCTTATTGTTCTCAGTGGTTCTTAATTTTAGGAACTTTTCCTCTGGATACTTTTCATCTGGGTGAGGCATTGTTAACAAGAATCCAATCAGTAATTGCTTGTAATCTTCAAAAATTGGACACATGATCATCTATTTATCAAGTCTAGTCTCTCAGACATTAGCCATATTATGAACCTTTACAACCTTTAACAGATTCATGGCTTGGTTTTAAGTTAACTATGAATTTATCATTTAAAAAAACCCAACTAAATCTGGCTCTTAAATATAATTATAAGGGTGGACTGCAGGACTGAGATTACTAGATTTGAGAGCCAGATGTAGGAGTATTTTTTTCCTAATTCTTTAAGTGAAAAATTTGTAGTTGATTAAAATTTTAACAGGATTCCATCTGCACACTTAGTATTTTAGCTTCATACAGCCTCTAATTTTAAGTTTTTTAATTTTACTTTTGTGGGGAAATCCTTATTCAAGTAGGCACTAATGAGTTGTATTGCATTTGCTGGGATGTTTTGCTCTTAAAACAGTTTTGTGGGGCTGGGGTATAGCTCAGTGGTAGAGCGCTTGCCTAGCATGTGTGAGGCTCTGCAAATAAAACGAACAAAGCAAAAGTAAAACTACTTTGAAATTACCAGTAGTCTGTTGGTAAGCTAGAATAGTAGAAATTTTTGTCTCAAAACAATTAAAATGGAGTTTGTTTTGTTTTAAATACAAATCTCAGGTCACCAATGTTATTGGAAAGCCCATTTCACTCTTCCCTCAAATCTACTGCATTGGATATGTGTGCAGGAAGATCCCTGAAAATGCTACATCCCAATTAAAACAAAAGAATACTATTTTCTGAATCTCAAATATCCCTTTTAAGTATAGTAAAGAGCAAAGAAGAGATTTCTTCTAATACAGAAGAACTATAATAGAGTTTATGTTACCCCTGATATCAAATGAATAGATGTATCCTTAAATTTATTCTACTTTCAAGACAATTTTTAAGTTTTATTTATAAAGTAGTTCACTTAGAAATATTTTTGTTGAAATTAATGCATCTGTTAAAAAGATATTCCAAACAGGGAAGCAGTTTATTGAGTCCTCACTGCTTCTGGATGGGATCCACATAGAATTCTACCAACCTTTTCATTCAGGTCTTCCAAAATGATGAACTTTATATGTGAACTATATAACATAAAATTTAAAGAATCATAAAAATATGATTATTAATCTGGGCTCTGTGAAGCAAAAATTGTAAGTGGGCAGATGGAACTTTGTTAAAACATTAGCTATAAGTTTCTCATTTTAAAAAAAACTAAACAAAACTCAAAAACAAAATCCTGAAGACTGGCTGTTAAATCTAGTAGTAGGACATTAACTAGGTTCTTGTCTGAAGTATTGTAAAAGCTTAGTTTCTTCCAGGAGACTGAATAAGATGGAAAGGAAGATGTTCTTGTTACAGATGCATGGGCAATGCTCCTTGAGAGTAAGAGATAAAAGTGACTAGTGGGGTGGACCCTGGAATAATATGTCTGTGGAGGGGGACAGTGTTAGGGGCATAGATACCCTCTCTAGCCCCACAGTAAAAAATATTCATGTAATTTTAAAAAAATTATCTAAATCCAGGCATGGTGTTGCATGCCTATAATCCCAGCTGAGATAGGAGGATCACGAACTGGAGTTCAACCTGAGCAATATAGTAAGACCCTATCTCAAAATAAAAAAAATAAAAAGGACTGGGAATGTACCTCTAGTGGTAGAGCAGCCTGAGTTCAATTCCTAGTACCACCAAAACAAAAACAAAACAAAGCAAGATACCCCAAAACCAAACCAAGCCAAAATAACAAAAAATGCAAACAATAGAATTATTTAAGACCTTTATTATTAGGAGTTTGAAGTTTGATTTTAAAAAATCAAGTAGTAAACTTTTTAATTAAAATGAAAGTCTTAAAAATCTCAATTTCAACAGATAGAAACAATTTTAAAATCTTTTAAGTTATATTGAGAAAAATAGGCTTTCAAAACTAACAAGCAACACATATTTATCATTACCAGAAAGAGATATTTTTAGGTAAAAATAATGAAAACCCCGTGCTGCATAGATAATTTATAGTTGTAGTTATCTAGCTGATGAATGCAAAGCAAGCATTTAATCTTCAATGCCGATCTCTTGTTTATTTTTTATTGCTGGAATTTCATACTTATTTCTTCTTCTTGGATGGCACACAATGATGAAGGTGGTAAGCTGACATTTGCTCAGCCCCACCCTACTCAGCTTTAGATATGATTGAATTCTCAGCTGGTGAGTTGGCTGCTTTTGTCTCTTTGTTATCTTGGGGTGTTTGTCAGGTAATTGAAGTTGGAGAAGTACTGAGGTGGCTGCTTAACTTAAGTCTTATTTCCTTGATTTTTCTTATCTGTTGTATTGCTGTCCTCTCTAGGCTGTCTTTGGTGAGGAGGCACCAATAGAATAGTGGTCTGTAACTCCATACATCTTCTGTCTCACTCTTCTACCTTATTCCGCTGCTCTTTGGTTTTCAGCACCCTCCATTACTTTTCCCTGCATGAGAGGGTTAGAATACTGTGATGGGTGTCCATAGTGTCTATCCACATAGTGAGATGTGAAACATCTGAGGTAGGGTCAGCATTGTTGGGCCTCCCCTTTGAGGACCTCTCTAATCCCTCATTCTTCCCTCCATTCCCATTTTTTTCTGGTAATTCTGCTAGTAATTATGTGGAGGTCCTGTACAACATAGCACAGATAGCATCTTCTATAGTTTTGGTCTGTTGCATATTTGCTGTCTTGAACTGGAACTCCACCAAGACATGTAACATTTTCTGCCTTCATACACTTTCCTCCTTCAGAAACATCAAAATCTATAGTTTACAACTCCTATACTATGAAGGTATTTCCTAGGTATTCTTTATGGCAGTTTAGTGTAAAAATACACCTTTTTTTGGTTATAATTCCTGTTGAAATCATCTATATCCTACATTGAACCATTTTATTGTTCCCAAAACCTTTGTTGGGTTACTTGCCTCAGCCAGCAGGAGCCATTGATGTGTACCCCAGCCCTGCACTCCTTATGCCACTGTCCATGGTGCTGAGCTTGGTGTCTGCCCTGCTGAAGGCAGGAGCTGAGATTTGGCCTCTGGTTGTGGTGATGGTGAGTGGGACTGACTACAGAAGCTAGAATGTGATTGGTAACTAGACCAGCAGCAGTGGGTGGGGCTGTTTAGCCCCCTCCTCTGGGGTTCACCCTCTACTCCAACACTGCTAATTGAACTCCACATGTAACATGACTCCTCCAAATTTAACTATTAATAACATGCTGTTGGTCAGAAGCCTTACCAATAACAGTAGATTAGTATATATTTAAATGTTGTACATATTATATACTGTGAAATATTTATGGATAATGAGAGATTACTTTTGTAAGGAAGTATGCAATTTATAGGAGGAAGGAACTGCTCACAGGGAGAGATTAGCATCACATGACGTTTCTAGGAATACTTGCAACTTGTGAGCTCACTGCAATAGCAAGAACAGGTGGACATGAAATTACTCACTAGTTCATGTATTACTATGAAGTTTTTGCAGTTATGATTTAATAGTTCATCTGTAAGTTTGCTTTTTTTAAATTGAGAATGGTGCTATGTATGGTTTGTTTGTGTATCCCAGGTTCAGTAAATTTTGGCTTTATATAATAAGTTTTGTATATATCTTATGGTATATTTTATGTATATTTGTGTATATTTTAAATAATAAGAGACATTTTAGACATTTGTATCTTAACTTTTTCTTGATTTTTAAAAATATTTTTAGGTTAAGTCTGCATTGTTTTTCAAATTGTTGCAAATCTAAATAAATAAATAAATTTAAGTGGACTTGTGCAGTTTAAACCTGAATTGTTAAAGGATCAACATTTTATAAAAGGCGTAGAACCATGGCTATGAGGAGGTTGTTGGTGCCAGGTGTAGAAGATTGTTAAGGGGTTAAGGTAGAGTTCATGGTCCTTGATTTGAAAATGAGATATACCTGTTGTTTTCTTGATGATCAGTCCTTCTTGGCAGGCCTGAGTTGCAGAGTTTAGAACCTTAGAATAAGGCTATTCTAAGTTAAAATAACTATCTATAAGTTAAAGAACTTGCCCATTCATAAGAGCTCTTGTTTTGCTTAGGTTTCTTGTTGGTTTTCAAGAGAAGCTATAGAGATATGTGCTGCAAGAGGCTTCTTCTGTAACATTCCAGAAAGGGAAGGGGAGCTGAATCTCCTGGTTATAAGGAGGCATGAAAAAGGCTGTTGTAGAGATAGCACCAGAACCTGCTGCTGAGTCCCTCTTGTCTTTTCTACTTGCCATGACTCTTTTGGGGGTTTCCATGTGATAGTTCCTCATCAGGATTAGGCCATGGGCACTAGATGAAGCCTCCATTGAGCACATCATTTGCTCCTGACTCATAGCATGTACTGGAGATTGTGAACATTTGGGATCCACCATTTGTATGTAAAGAAGAAGATGATGTGAAATGTCAGCCTTTACCTCCTCTTCTCCAAGTTATGTATGTGATCTGCACTAAGGTGTATGTGATTCTGGGGAAAATGCTTTTTAACATTTTGGGTAGACAAATAAGTAGATGCAGATAGATAAAGAGACAATAACCTTAATTCTCATCTTTTTTTTTTAAGGCATTCTTTCTATACTACATATATTCCTATGACTTGTTTCTTAGTGGCACATTAAGAGGCCACAAAATTGTAATAAAGAGAAGGTTAGGAGTTTAGAATACGTTGAAAGTAAAACATTGATATAGGAAAAGACTTTCTTCTGTGATGATATTCTTCATTTTCTCTTGTGGTGTAGAGAAAAGTAACTTCTTAGTTTAGTAATACTGCTCAATTGTTGCAATGGTAGAAGATGTCCTTCCATCTTGGAGAAACACTATTTACAGTGTGTAGATTACCATTTACTGTCAGTACTGTTTTGTTAATAACTTCCAAAGCCATTCCTATTCTGTCCTTTCCATGGCTTTGTTTCTGGCAGCTATCATTTCTGACATGCTTAATTTCAGTACTCTTCTAAATGTCTGGCTTCTAGTATTATTCTCACAACCACCATTAAATAAAACAGAAGTTTGACTATACCAGGTCTCTTCTTAAAAATCTATTATAGCAATCTAATTTCTCTCAGAATAAAAACCAAACTCTAACAAAGCATATAAGGGCTTTCATAATCTGGCCCCGGCAATGCCTTCCTGTCCTATCCCACTCTGAGTGTTATATATTAAATACTTGTTTTCCCAAATATATCTCACAGATTTGCTAATATATTCTTCATGACTTTAAGGTCCTCTGATTGGCATGCTTCTCTTAAATCTACTGACTTTTATTTTTTAAAGTTCGGCTCTAAATCATGTCCTCTTCCATGTTTCCTGATATTTCTCTAGCCATTTCTTCCCTCATCAGTATATTGGCAGAGTTAAGGCACTTTGCAGGTTTCCTACATTTGTTGATTTTTTAAAAAAAATATTTTATTAGTTATTGATGGACCTTTACTTATTTATATGTGGTGCTAATACTTGAACCCAGTGCCTCACACATGCTAGGCAAACACTCTACCACCGAGCCACAACCCCAACCCCATTGGTTGATTTTTGAGAGCATATCCCTTAAAAACAGAAGAGCATTTTTCACGGTCTCCACATCTGATCATAAAAATACTTTTTTGGCCTAAATCTATGAGTGGGATGTTTCCTATTACATAAAGGGAAGACAAGAGGACTGCCCAAGATATTCTAACTCAGTCCAAAAGCTTTTGAGGACTAAGTGGTGGAAGTTCACCTTCTACTTAATTGCTTCCAATGACAGTTCATTTTTAAAAGAAACAATTCAGTGAAAACCTAAGGATTATTATGGAAGACCCCTAAGAACTGTTCATCTCATTTAAGTTCTCATAATCTCCCTTATTTGTGAGTTTGGAAATTATAGAAAATAATATTAAGAGAATAATAAGGAATTTGTTTTGATATGATTAGGTAGAGTGGCCTAAATTGAAGATGGAAAGGTAACTTAGGCAGAAGCTTCTGATACCTCGTTCATTTGAGAACTTCTAGCCATTCAGTCTGTAATTTTACTTCCAAATGTGGGGCACAGGCAGAAGTTTTCAATGAATAGAGTCTATTTTGAAACATTTCTATAGGTAGATACTTATAAATCTAGCTGTTTAAATTCATTAATTCCTTAATTAGTTTTAATAACCTGTCAGCTGTGTATCAGTAAAAATTTAAGTAAAAAATTATGTGAATTAGGGGCTGTGGTTGTGACTCAGTGGTAGAGCACTTGCCTAGCATGTGTGAGGCACTGGGTTCGATTCTTAGCAACACATATAAATAAATAAAAAATAAAGATCTGCCAACAACTAATAAAAATATTAAAAATATTTTTAAAAATTATGTGAATTTAAAAAAATAAAGAGAATGTAGATGTTTAGTGCAGTGACTAAAAGGGAATGTTGTAGGGTCATGGGAGGATGTAGTGTCTCAGAGAAGGAGAGCCTGGAAAATCTTGTTTACTCAAAAGTAGAGGTAAAGTTTTGCTAAGAAGGTTGAAGTGAGAGCTCAATAGGAGACCTGATGATTTGGAATTGTTGCAGAAAAAGACTTGACTGATGGAGGTTGGAAGTGATAACAATTCATGTGGTTATGTAATCTTTCTTTTCCAGTATGGTTTATTCTTCTCTATATTGAGGGGCAATAGGAAAATGTTTAGATCAATCCTGGGGATTGTCAGAGCAGGTACAGAGGAATTAGTACCTGCCAGAGCAGGAATTGATAAAACAGTTGAAGTGATGGGCCCAAGAATCTAGTCGAGATAGAGGAAAAAACTGAGAATTGAAGGAACCTCATAGACTATCTGGGGGAAAAGTCAGAGCACCTAAGGTCTCAATAGGAGGTAGGAAAGGAGAACAAACTTTGGAAGGATAGGAAGTAGTGCATGTTGGAATATAGAAAAGCATGGATCTGAAGTGTTGTAAAACAACTTTGAGAACTCTACAGTTATTTCCTAGACCTTGTGGCAGATGTGGCAAGTGAGTGGAAAATGAGAAAATTCTATTTTAGAAATTGGTCAAGGAAGTAATATTCTTAGGAGGATTAGACTTCTATGAGGACAGGAAGGGAGGGAGAGTGTTCTATACAGTATTAATGGTAGGATGGGGAGTCTAGAGGACTTTATGGAAAGGTTTTAGAGAGAGTTCTTATGTTCTTTGTAATATTGAGCTTGATTATTCTCCTATTGTCCCAGATTTCAGTGTTGTAGTTTCCTAAACAAGTTAGGGAAATGAAGAATAGATTTTTAATTTGGGGGAGATTCTGAGACCAAGATTCATTCTTTGATTTGATAAATACAGGAAAATGCTAAAGCTAGATAATTTTAATTATTCTTCAAATATTCCAGGCTCCAGAGAGACATCTTAAAGATGGAGGGAAGGAAGATGTAATTGCTAATCATTGATTACGTTTCTTTTTATTTTATCTAATAGGTCATAGTTATAAGATTGAATGTCTTTCCCGCCCCCATTAACACACATGACCCAGCACTTGAACATATGTATTTACATAGGTTAGCTTGATGCTTCCTAAAAAGTAGGGTGCATGTGGTTGACCATGCAACTGTATGTGTTGTGCTTTTGTGAATTATAGTTAACATATGATTGGTGGTCCTATGATTGTCTAGTTTTAACTTAACCAGTTTCCTCAAATTGATTAACTGTCTTCTGCAGAGAAGTGGTATTTTATGTGGATAATACTAAAAATGCAAGCACAAGTGAACAATGAAATAATTGTAGAGCTGCTTCCTCCTGCTCTTTATGAGCCATGTTAAATGGTAAAAATGTCAACCCACTTAGGTCACTAGGGACAAAGGTGATGGTGATGGAGCAGATGGGAGGATATAGATCAAAGGGTATAAAGTTGCAATAATGTGGGATGAATAAGTCTAGAGATTTACCATATGACATGAGCACTTCAGTTAATAATATTGTGTTGTATATTGTACATTTACCAGAATTTACATACTTTTAGCACACACAAAGGGTACATATGAGATGATGGATATATTGATTTGCTCAACTATAGTTATTACTTCGTTAAGAGTATCTATATTAAGATCAGTGTAACAAAATTTTCTACACCTTAAATATGTACATTAAAAATAAAACAGTGAAAAAAAGCTAAAATAAAGAGACTACCATATAATTGGAGCTGACAAGAACTTCAAAATTATCAAGAAAAATATTTAAAAAATATGATCTCACCTTTACTAATGTTTCAAGTAAGCCCTGCCCTTAAGGTGTCAGTTGGGCTAGGGTTGTGGCTCAGTGGTAAAGCGCTAGCCTTGCACTTGCGAGGCCCTGGGTTCGATCCTCAGCACCACATAAAAATAAATAAATAAGTGAAATAAATATTTTTAAAAAAAGAGAGAGGGAAAAAAAAAGGTGTCAGTTGCCTGAAAATGTTAGCTAATAAAAAACTCATAGTCATCAAGATGCTAATTTAATGTAAGCATCCAGAACATGAAGTCAAACCCTGTGATTTTTTTCATCAGTGTTTAAGTCAGTATTTACAAAATTTACTAAGCATAATGATGAACTCTTAGAACTCTTTGAGCTTTCTTATTCAGTAGTAAAAAACAAAAACTCATATATCTTTGGGGACACACATTTTTCTTGTCACAGTAAAGCTAGCAGTAATAATACAGGGACAAAGTAAAATGCATTCCTTGTTGGCATATATTGTTTAAAGGAGCATAGATAGTATTGTTAAAGAGTTAAGCAGGGGAGGGGTGGGAGAGGGGATCCTGCAGGTAGAAAGTTTGGTATACTGAAATAGAAGATGATTTATGATATTTATAACACACTTCAGTTTAGATATTTGTTAAGGTTCTGTTTCAGTACGAGGATAGACAGTTACATTTTTGAGGGCCACTTAAGGAAAGATATACCAGAGAAGATGTGTTTACAACAGTCATGACTTTCTGGAGGATGATTTTTGGAAAAGTTAGGTAAGAATGACCACTGATAGAGTGGCTGGCTTTTGTATAAGAATAAGGTAATGGAGATAACATTAAATGAGGTTAATACAGAAAAAGGGCTGAAACCAGAATTGCGTGAAGTAATACTGTCATGGGTGATTTAAAAAAACTTGACCTTTAAAATATGTGAGTCCTTAGAACTTTATAATGAGATGAAAGTGACCTTTCACACCTCCCAAAGTTTGTTCATTATCATGGAACATGATATAGGAAAGAGTCCTTGGACATAAAGATGAACTAACTACCTGCTTTGCTTTTATGAAAATACAGTTCTTCCACTTTTCTTGCCCCTTTTTATCTTGGTGATAAGTAGCTATCAGTACTATGCAACCTAACACGTATTTTGTAATAATTCTGTTGATTTAAGGAAGAAATGACATTTTAACTGAGTGAGAGAAATAACTGCTTTCTAAGAGGAATTTTTGCTATGTGGAGATGATTTTGAAAATAGATACTAGGAAGTATTTCTTTTGTTACATGATTTTCTTGCTAAAAATAAGGTACACCACCTAGAAAAAACTTAGAAACAGTCCCCCTGGACTTTGAATGCATTTACCTAAAGTTTTTAAATGTAAAGCTTTTTTAATTAGCTTATAAATTGATTGATATGGGGAACAATAGAATTATAAGATGAATTTTGTTTAAAAGTTTTTTCATGAGGTAAATGGGATAGAATGAAGTCCTTATTTCAGTTAGGACACAATGTACTTGATCCATTTGGGTTTATCTGCTTTTTATAAGATATTTTTTCAGCTGTGTCAGGCTTAACAGCCCAAGGATCTGGACCCAGAATTGCTAAATTTTGAAATTGCTAAATCACTAAGAACTAAGTTAAAACTTGGTCATTTTTGCTTTTGTTAAAATATTAATATCTAAAGAGTTTTTATGCCTTTAATAAAGAAATGAAGTTATTTCTATAAATAAATATTCACACATTGGGTTCTCAAATACTTTTTTCCCAACTATTTTTTTTTGGAGGCGGGCACCAGGAATTGAACCCAGGGGCACTTAACCACAGAGTCACAACCCCAGCCATTTTTTGATTTTTTATTTTGAGACAGGGTCTCACTGAGTTGCTTAGCACCTTACTTTTACTGAGGCTGGCTTTGAACTCTCGATACTCCTTCTTAAGCCTCTCGATCTGCTGAGATTACTGGTGTGTGCCACTGCGCCTGGCTCCTTTATTTATTTTTGATTGGTCCTTTCTACATATGCATAAAGGTAAAATTCCCTTTGGTAACCTTATGTATGAATATAACATGATTTTGTAAAATTCATTCTATAACCTCCTTTTCCTTCCTTCCTCCCTCTTATTTTTCTTCTTCTGCTCCACTAATCTTCCCTATATTTTTTGATATCTGATCTCCTCTACAACCACCATCTTTCCCTGATTTTTCTAGCTTCCACATATGAAAAAAACATTCAACCCTTGATTTGCTCTCAAACACCTTTTACTGATTGGGTGTGCAGTCAACGCATTTGGAGATCATTAGACTTGATCATGCCTAGGATTTATATGGTATTTTGTAATTAATAAAATGCTACAGGGTGTTCTGGGATACATTTGTAATTCTAGCTACTAAGGAGGCTGAGGATTGTGAGTTTAAGACCAGCCTGAGCAATTTAGCAAGACCTTGTCTCAAAAAAAATAATAAAAAGGGATGGGGATTTAGCTCAGTGGTAAAGCATCCCAGTGGTCAGTCCATAGTACCAAAATCAATCAATCAATCAATCACTCAATCAAAGTACTTTTGCCAGTGTGTCATAACTTGAACCTCACTAATAGCCCTTTGATACAGGGATGTGTCATTGTGTTCATTTTATAGAGGAAGCCTTATACTCATTTTATGGTGGGGGGAACTGAAGGTCAGAATGTTTAAATGACTTTCCCAGGGTCACACAACTAGTTAATAGTGGCTCCTCAACTCCATCACAGGTTTTATTATTGGATAGTGCCATTTCCATTTATTGCCACTATACTAGTTACTCTTTACATTGATTGCCTGTGCTGATCTATTATTTGTTTTTCAGAATTCTTAGGTAGTCACTTTTTATATTTCCTCTAGAGGTTTTAGTTATTTTCAGTGGTGGGGAAGGGGAGAGATACTATGAATAAAGAAAAAAGAGAACAAAGGAGTGGAAACCAACTTCAAACACAATATATTAATGATGAAAATATAAATGTTAATAGAAGACCCAGAAGTCAAATGAATCCCTTTGATGTGGAAAGCAATACAAAAGAGCCAAAGAAATAACAGTCCAGGTAGATTTTGACAATTGTGTGAGGGCAGTCTAGTGATGAATGATTGTGAAGAATATAGTGGATGTATTTGATGTAGTTCTGTGCTATAGTAACTGTTGGCATTAATAAGTGCAGTTAATTAGGGTTGTGGAGTTTGTTTTAATCGTTGTGTCCAGTTTTGATTTTATTTTTTTTTATGGTGCTGAGGATTGAACCCAGATTCTTACACATGCTAAAAGCAAGTGCTGTATCACTGAGCTCCAGCTCCAGCTTCTTCTGCTTTCGCTTTTAATAAAATTTCATATAACATGTAGCTCATTTTGATCATTGCTAATGCATATAACAAAATGAACATAATTGAAATATTCTATATAGAAATAAAAAGTTAAAGGTTGTTTGCCTGCTAGATCTATAGATAAACTGGGTTTAACATACCAAATAGAAAATGATTGGGTCAGAAAAAAAGAGTTAAAAGTGTAGCCTAGTTTTCAGACATCATTTTCTAAGATATGATCAGTACCACAATCCAAGAACTATAGAAATTTATGTAACAGATTAACATATATTTTTAACAGATTTTCTTGAATATATGTTTCAAGGAAATTTCCTACAGCTTCCACAGTTTATATGGTAAACTCAAGGCATGGCTTCATCTTCTTTTAGCCTAGTGGCAACATGTCTAGAAATACTATGCATCACTGAAACTTTTGTAGGAACTTTGTGTGCTTTGTAATTTGCATAAATGGTTATAAAATTTCCTTGTTGTTCACTGTCACATTAAGCCCAAATGGCAGTTAATGGCATAGTTTTGCCTGTGTTGATAATATACAGATGAAAGTCTCTCTCAGTTCAATTGAATACAGTTCTTACCTGTATTTTTTTCATTAGGCCAGTGATCTGTTGTGCTATCAGCATGGTGCATTTAAAATCTGAACCAATATCTGAAGTAACTATACTTTTCTTTCTTTCTCTCTCTCTCTCTCTCTCTCTCTCTCTCTCTCTCTCTCTCTCTCTCTCTCTCTTTCTTTCTTTTAGTAGTTTTGGTGATTTAGAAGATGTAGAGAATTATTCTGGGCTTTTAGACTTGGAATTAGAACATTTGGATTTAGTTAACAATAGCTGTCTTGTTGATATGTGGTATTATGTGGGCAAATTACTTACGCTTCCACTAACAGATGTATACTGGTCCAATTTGGTTTGCTCACAAATGGCTAAGCTTCCACACACCTTAGAATAACCATATGATTTATTAAGTTGTGACGATGGTTCTCCAGTGGTGTAGTCTGATAACCTGGAAAGGCTTGGTGGCACTGTAGGAAGCTTTGGGGCAGCCAGAGAAACTGACTGACAGTGTAGTCTGTCAAACTAGAGAAGCTGGGGTAGCAGTAAGGATCCCCTATCCCTGAGTGAGCAGCTCCCATCCTTTATCTTCCTTCTGTGTATGCAAGAAATGTCCACATTAATAAGAATGTACAGAATGAAGATTCTAATTGAATCTAAGCCGATGTTCTCTTAACCATCTTCACTTTAACCCACAAAGTAGATTAACCACTGTTGTCATTTCCTCTCTCCTGTCCATCTGACTGTGCCCATGGCATGCTCAGTATTTGCAGTTGGTAGGATGCTTCCTAGAATGCCAGCATACTTTTGTCCCTACCAACTGACTTGTGTGCTTACCAAGAATTAGTGTTATGCTTATTTCTGAAATTTTTATTACATTTGTTCATCTTATTTTATTCAAGCAATTTTATTACAAATTGAACAAACCATTGAATTATGAGTATGAAAAGAGAATTATTATTTCTATTAGGGCAAAGTGAAATGTGGTTACTATTGTTATCATCATCATCATCATTATTATGTATTTGTGTTTTGAGATGGGGTCTTGCTGTGTTACCCTGCCTGGCCTTGAACTCTTCAGTTTAAGCAATCCTTTTGCCTTAGCCTTCTGAGTAGCTGATGGTATAGGTGCTGACCACAGTACTTGGCTTAAACATAATCACTGAACAGAAATGGATGTTGAATTAGATGTGGGTGAGACAACTAAAAGATGAAAAAATATTGTAAAAATATAGAAGGAGTGTGTATTCACCTTGTCTCATACATATCTTTAAATCAATGCTGTAACTTAAAGAGGTAAAGCTGCAGGCTGCAGATGAGCATTATGGATGTGGTTTATGTATATATTTTCAAATTAGAGTGTTTAAAGTATATATGGTTTGTTTCCTCCTTTAAGATGACTTTCCTCTAACAATTATCGTTCCTGATCTTACTGAGTAAAAGTACGCTTGATAGTTGAACACAGTCAGCCTTCTTGTACCTCTGGGAAACAGGTGTCTGCAGTTTGGGCATGCCCTCTTGACGTGGTTCTGATTATTCCTCTAGTGCTCCCTTATTTTTTTTCTCATATTTCAAGTGAAAACTGTTAGTCAATTTTCCATTAATTAGCTTTTGTCTACTGTGGCTTTAGCAAACACCCACCCATACATAGAGGCTTTGGAGTCAGATGGATCTGAGTTTAAAATCTGGCTTTGCCGTTTATTAGCTCTGTGACCTTTGGAAAGTGTAGCAATTTGGATATGAGGTGTCCCCAAAACTGCCATGTTAATGCAGGGATGGCCAAAGCTGAAAAGACCATGAGAACTGTAACCTAATCATTGATTAATTTGAGGGATTAATAATTTGAATGAACTAATAACTGGGTAGTAACTGTGGGCAGGTGGGGTGTGGCTGGAAGAGGTGGGTTAACTAGTGGCCAGCTTTGGGGATTTAAATTTTATTCCTGGTATCGTCTCCTCTCTTTTTGCTTTCTGACCACTATAAGGTAAGCAGCTTTCCTCTACTATTGCTCTTCTGCCATTATGTTGTATTCTGAGCCCAGAGCAGTGGAGTTGACCAACCATGGACTGAACCTCTGAAACCATAAGCCAAAATAAACTTTTCCTCCTCTGAGTTGTTCTTGTTGGGTATTTTGGTCACAGTGATGAAAAGCTAACACAGAGAGTTACTTTTAAATTTCTTCTTAAACTTAGTTTTTAAAAAATCTTTAACATGGTAGTATAGAACTCAGGATCTGGGGTGTAGCTTAGTGATAATGTGTTTTCAGCACACATGAGGTCCAATGTTCAATCCCTAGTACCAAAAGAGTACATAAATAAATCAAAATACACACATATATACACCCTTCATAGGCCTCATAAATATAAAAAGAGTATATGTGAAGTGTATGGCATGTGACATAAAAGGCACTCAATGAATGTTTCACTTTTCTCTGTGCCACTATTATCACATTTTATGTCATATACAAAAAGAAGAAATTTTGCAAGCCACACATCTAGTGAATAGATCTTGAGACCATTTGCAATGAAGCAGACTAAGAGAGAAGTGGCATTGTTGCTTTGAACTTCTATCTTTTCTAAAGTTAGTTCATCCATTTCTTAAGTGCCAACTAATATTGTCAGATATTTAGAATTTGAAAATTTAGATCTTAATGTCTTGGGATGCCAACTTTGAATGTGTGACCAACAACTGGAGAGAGAGGAGCCAGATGAAGGCTGTAGTAGAAAAAAATGAATAAGGCTTATGTGATCATGCTAGCCCCAGCAGTTGTCTTTCAGAGTCTAAGCAACATATCACTTCTCCTTTGCTTCCCAGAGGACAGAGGGGGAAGTTATTTGTTTTAATATACAGATATATCTTTTTGTTAAAAAAAAAATGTTTTTCCAGCCAGGCATGATGTAATCCCAGTAATCCCAGTGACTCTGGAGGCTGAGGCAGAAGGATTGCAAGGTCAATGTAGTGACCTTAGGCAATGTAGTAAAACCTTGTATCAAAATAAAAAGGGCTGGGGATGTATCCTGGTGGCAAAATGCTTGCCTAGCATATTGAATGAATGAATGAATGAATAGAAATTTTTATTGTTGTTGTTGTTCATCTTGCTTTGTCTGTCTCTCCAGCTGCTGTTCCATCCCTAACACATCTTTGTCGTTTGAAAATTCGGTCCAGCCTAAAGCCAGAGCACCTCCTCTCTGACAGTTTTATCCAGCAGCTGCCACTTCCCAGAAGCCTGCACAGCTATTTGCTCTATGAAGAGGTTCTGAGGATGAATGAGATTCCAGAACTGGAGTCACTCATGATGGAGAAATGAGTGAAGCAACTTAACACAGCTCATTGAAAACCATCAAGACAAAAGAGCTGTGGAATGCAAAAGTGTTCATGATTTTATTTCACAAAAGATGATGTTTGTTTGTGTGGTTGGATAGGTTTTGCGGACAGTAGTAAATAAATGTGAATGTTTACAAGTGGGCTCAGTAAAAACATATTATAAACATCACTGATGCTACTTTATTGCAGTTCATCACCAGTGCACACTTTGTGTTGTAAAACCTAACCATTTTCTGCTTTATTCTGCTAATGAACTGTGATGCTGCTTCTAGTGCTAGACATGGCATATCTACCTATGATTCATGTTTACCTGGTGCTAGGAGCTAAGAATGGAATGTATAACACTTCACTTGAAGTGTATACAACTGTGGTTTTGAATCTGTTAGTATTGTTATTATTTTAGTTGGGGCTGAATATCTTATGTTTATTAAAGTTTTTCTATCTTGTCACATTGCATTGTCATCTCTTAAGCCTGTCACATTTATGAAGAATTGATATTCATTGACTTTTCACATATAAACTCAGGGAGAAAATTTGTTTTAAAGGAAATCAATCATATTGCTATTCTCCCCTCAAGACATGCTCATTTTTTTTAAAATTAGGTTAGATTAGGGATAAATGAGCATATTACTTATTTAGAATATTAATGAGACTGAGAGGCACATTTATGTAGTACCATCTTTAAAGAAAGGTGTGTATTTTTGAGTAAATTAATATCAAATATAATATTTACATTGCATTCAGCCCCATAATTAGTTCCTATGAAACAGTAATAGCTGGTTCTATTAATATTATAGTATCTTTTCCTTCTTATCTAGATAGATTATTAAACATCCATGAAATAAAGACCTCAGAATCCTACATTAATGAGGTGTCATCACCTCATAGGCTTTTACAGTTGCTTACTTGAAATCTAGAGTCAAGAGGAAATAAATGCAGGACCAAGTGCACTGTCAGAAGAGGCCGTGGAGACTAGCCTTGGGAGTGGTCTGAGAGCATTGCTGTCATGATAGACAACTAGAGAGGGATCTAAAGGAGACAAATCTTCCATCCTATTGGGATCCAGTGATTAAAAGAGATGGGAGTATATCAGCAGGGTCCTCCTCTGATAGGCCTTTGCTCTTTGATAAAAACAGGGATGAAGGTGGGCTGACTCAGGGCAGCATTACCAAGATCACAAGAGATGACTGAGCTTTTACCTTCGACTTAGAACTACCAGTGGTGTGGAGGTAGAGTTTTTAGGTATAAAGGCGAAAATAAGGTTAGATATGGAAAACCAAGTGGAGGTTCTGGTAATTTAAAAAACCAAAATTTTATGTACTGTGGTACTTTTAAAATGTCATAACCTTTATTTTGCAAACCCTAAGTCTCTGATTTTTAACATAACACCAAATTTTTGTTATGGCCAAATGTATATAGATGTTTAAATTTGCAGGTGAATCTTTTTTTGTTGTTGTAATTGGACACAATACCTTTATTCCATTCATTTATTTTTATGTGGTGCTGAGGATCGAACCCAGGGCCCACGAGCGCTCTACCGCTGAGCCACAATCCCAGTCCTGCAGTTGAATCTTTTTATGTTTGTGTTCAATTATACAATAAAAACAATTAGGGAAAGCAATGAGGGCGGGTCCCAGGTGGAATTCTTTCCCTGCTGGGCTGCTGCTGTGCCATGGGACTCAGTGCAGACTACTTCCAGGAAAATTGCAATAGGACCTGGAGTCAGAGCAGGAGGAGGTGGAGGACATGGCTCTGAGTGGTCGCATCACGATCCCTGGTGGTATCTGCTAAGTTCAAGGGGACGCCACCGCTTCAAAGACATCAGCTGGTGAATGTATTTCTAGCAAAGGAGCTCCTGCATATTTATGCCTATGAGCAGAAAACTTTGACTCTAGACCAGTGGTCCCATGAGCAGTGGAAATGAGGGACCGAGTCCTATGCAGCCATTAAATGATGAATCAAGACAAAATAAAAATAATCCACAAGTTATCCTCATGCTCACTTTTGAAGATCTGAAAATCAGTATAGATGGCCCCTGACCATTTTTTGGCTTTACAGTAGTTCAAAAGTGATACCATACTTTGAATTTTTCCAGGCTGGTTGTATGCAATATATTCTCTTAGGATTCTGGAAAGGCTGGGCAGTGGCAGTCAGTGAGCCACAGCTCCCAATCAGCCATGTGATCACAAAGGTAAACAAACAAATGATATTCTACAATGCACTTTGTTGCTAAGCTAGGATGCTCAGTAAGTTAGGTATAGTAAATGCATTTTCAGCTTAAATGGTATTTTCAACATATGGTGGTACTTTTGAAACATTTAAAAGCCCTTGGTATTTAAAACTGGTAAGTGATTTTACCTTATTGTATACAATGTATCTTTCTTTAGACAAATTTGTTATAATAAAATACTTGCAATTTTTATGAGAACTATAATTTAAAAGCATATAAAGGTAGGTGATTTGCAGTTATAGCTCCTGATTGCAGTGCTACATCCAGTTAGTGCTAGTTCCCCTTAAGCTGTGCCCCACATGCCCAATAATGCTTTGATGTTGCAGTTTAAGGTCACAGTGAACCATATGAAAAACCCTGATACAATAGTTTTCTAGTAGTGGCATGTACTACCAGAGCAGGGTATAAACCAAAGATTTTAATAGAAATGGCCAAGATTTTGCTCCACCTTGATCCCATGTTTTCCTTAAGTATATTGTCTGCTGATCTTTTCTATCAAATATCTTTCTGTGACCATTTCATGTAATAACAGTAATGTAGAAATTTTTTCTTACCTCCTTTTTCCAAATAACAAGTATCTTGATGTGCTGCTTTCTGGTGACCCTACTTCCCAGAGGTCACCTACACCTTTCTTGTAGGTCATCTTCCCATGGCCACCTGTAACAATCTTTTTTTTTTTTTTTTTTTTTAAAGAGGAGGAGAGAGAGGAGAGAGAGAGAGAGAGAGAGAGAGAGAGAGAGAGAGAGAATATTTTTTAATATTTACTTTTTAGTTTTTGATGGACAAAACATCTTTATTTTATTTTAT
The DNA here is from genome assembly GCF_052094955.1 of Ictidomys tridecemlineatus. Lineage (NCBI taxonomy): Eukaryota > Metazoa > Chordata > Mammalia > Rodentia > Sciuridae > Ictidomys > Ictidomys tridecemlineatus. Next base: position 78,397,609 of record NC_135488.1, read on the forward strand.
GTGGTGCTGAGGATCGAACCCAGCGCCCCGCCCATGCCAGGCGAGCGTTACCACTTGAGCCACATCTCCAGCCCCTGTAACAATCCTTGACTTGCAGCCTGTGTCATATTTATCACATGACCAGTTAACATCTCTTACTTAAGATCTACTCTAACTATATCTGATATGGTGATATTTTATGAGTCTTTGAGTGTCGAATGAGGTATAATTTAAAGACATGAGTACTTTTGATTGGTTACTCCCTGATATTCTTATGTTTTTGTTGGTCTTCAAAACATACCATGATCTATAACTGTAATAAGAATGTTTATAGATAACTACATGTCTTTTCTAGAATTTGATGGTTCTGTCAAGTGGACTTGGTGGTTCAATCAGGGTGGCCTCTAGAAAGAAGTTCAGAATATTCATTTAAAAGTTTGCCTTTGATTTTATACTTCTCTATATCCTCAAAGGTATATTGCTTTTTAGTTATTTTCCTTGATAAGTCATAGAAATGTTTAAGAGGAAAATCTAGTATAATTATTGCTAACAGGGGCCTAGTGAAAGATTTTATGGTGAGAAATGTTTGAAGGGCTACTGAAAATGTGGCCATTTTAAGATTTATGACCAATTTTTAAAAATCTAACAATTCAGGGAAACAGCTTGTAGAATTATACACCAACTTCTTCCAGTTTCATGAATTCATCCTCTCTATAGAACAAATGGAAGCTCAATTCTCTGGCTTCATCCAGATATGCAATTTAAAGAAATCTCTATGCCAACAGGATCCCTACAGCTTTTCCTGTCAACTACGAACATCACACTGGCACCCTGTGTACCATGTATTCTCCTACACTCAGCACTTTTCTCCTCCTTTCTCTCTTATCCCCGTCACACATAACTGAGGTGTCAGGACTAATGTGAAAATGGGGCCCAAACCAAGAGATTACATTAGTCACAACCCTATAATACCTGGGATAATTATTTGAAAGTGAGAGTCGGTGCACCTGCTTTCTCTTAAGAGCTAATGTTGGATCTCTGATGTCACATGTATGGATTCCCTCTTCGAGAAGGCCAAGTTTATGACTTCAGGTAAATATGGCCCATATTTGGTGGCTTCTACACTGTCATGATAGTTTTAGAAGTATATTTGGTTCTCTTTTACCTTTTTTTATTCTTAAAATTTTAAAATTTTTATTTTTTATGTTACTAGGGAATTGAACCCCAGGACACTTTACCACTGAGCTACATTCCCAACCCTTTTGATTTTATTTTATTTTGAGATAGAGTTTTGCTAAGTTACTGAGGGTATCACTGAGTTTCTGAGACTGGCATTGAACTTGTGATCCTTTTGCCTTAGCCTCCTGAGTTGCTGCGATTACAGGTGTGCACCACTGCACCTGGCTCACTTTTTTATTTATTTATTTTATTTATTTTATTTTATTTTTTTTATTTTTTTTATTTTTTAACAAAACATTTAAGGAAAATGTATTATTCCTAAGTTCATCTGTTCAAGTTTCTTGTTTTTCTTTCTCTTTTATTTTTTTTCTTTGAGGTAGAATTTTTATGTTTATTTATTGTTACTGTTATGACTAATGGTCATTGAAAACAGTACCTTGCAGTAAGAAAACCATTTTTTCCCCCAGTAAAATCCTGTAGTTTTAATGAGATAGAACTGATTATGCTTAGTGTTTCTGTGACAAGCTGGTTGAAAATGTATAGCCTCTATTTGCAATAACATCAATAATTTATACCGAGAGCATGCCAATCTGAGTTCTATTTTTATGGCGAAATACTTTGAAATATCTTGGGCACAGATTGTATATATCTCTTGGAGTTGGTTTAGTGGATAAAATGTATCTAAATTTTAAATAAAGGACATCTTATTAACTTGTGTTGTTATACTAATAAATCTTTAAAATTTTCTCCTATAGGAATAGCAATAATAGCACATTTTAAGTGTTTCATTTAAAAAGAAATGCATAATACTCAAGAAAAATAAAACCCAGAAAAAAAGAAAGGGAAGAAGGAAGATGGAGCTGTAGTCCTGACATCTAGGCCCATTATTGGTTAACCTTTGAATTGGAGTATTTTCTCTCAGGTTTTTATTTTATATTTTTAATCTGGATACAAATTTGAGGACGTTTTTTAAAAAAATGTACATGTAGTTCAAATCAAACTATCTTTCACAATTTCATGCTCAGCTCGATTCTTTACAATATTAATGAAACATACAGCCAAGGTAAGCCCAGGAGTTATCACAGATTCTGAATTGATGAGAATGAGAAATGAGACATCACCTGGTTGATTCTCTACCTAAAATATCTACACAAAGCAAACAACCCCTCCCTCTAATTTCAAAGGAAAGAAGAGGTGGAGGCAAGATCTTTGTTAACCTGCTCAAGCATCTGGTCTCAGCCCAGGGTAGTCATATAATTGCATGTCCTTTGCATTACTCTAGTATGTATGTATGTATATGCTTTTAATGAAGAAATTTAGAATACAATTGTAGTAAAAATTCATACCTCTTGGCTCCTTTTTCATGCATAGCACTAATAGATGAAGCAGAACGGTGGTAATTGCCATTGGCGCACTGAGACTTGTGAATGGCATCTGTTTATGTCTCTTTTACCATCAAATGGTTAGCATAACCTTCTCTTCACTGCTTTCCTATGTGGATGATAAAAGTCTATCATGAGTCATTATAAGGTGCTAATTTACACTCTCTAACATGATGAAATAGGTGAAGAAGAAAGTCCATCTGGTGACTAAATATGACTGTGATTTGAACTGAATAATTAAAAAGAAGGCATAATATTTCTGAGGTTATTATGGATTATTGGATCAAATAATATGTGCTGAAGTTAGCAATATTATTGTTTTTGGGGTGTTTGTGTGGTGCTGGGATTTTGGCGAGTGTTCTACTACCACCGAGCTATATCCCCCGCCCCCAAGTATTTTCTTAATTAGATAACACTAGTTAATAATATGCAGTCTAAATTTTGGTTTTGACACTTAAAATTGTTATTTACTTTTAATTATATTAGACAATAAAATGTTCAAACCCTTATGGTCTTCATCTTGCTTGTAATTATTTGGTTTATTAAACCCAATTTTAAATGTCATGCTGTGGTATTTATGTGTGTTGATGTAAGTGCATACTTATTCTTTTTTTATCTTTAGTGGGAAATACCAAGCATATTTAAAGATAGAAAATTATATATTGAAATTCCTTTCCTCACCAGTTTTTTCCTCCCATGGCATTTTAAAGCATACTGTACACATATACCACTTGTAAATGTATTAGTATGTGTCTATAGAAATTGAGAACTCTCCTTTTAAAAACAATGCAATCATCATGCCTTTCTAAAAAAAATGATAGTTTATTAATTCTATCCAATATCCAGTCAGTATTTACTATTTTAATTATCCTCTAGGTTTTTTTTTTTTTTTTGGTATTGGGGATTGAGCTCAGTAGAATCCATTTGACCTAATTATATAAGATGGAAGATATTTAATCCTGACCTTAGTACCTCTCCTTCCCTCTCCTTCCCCTCCTCTTTACACACCCTCTATTCTCTTCCTTTCTGCCATTTACCAATACTTACTTTATAATTTAATTTCTTGTGAATGTACATAATGGTGATATGCAGTCTGGTGTATTCATATATGTACATAGGAAATTTATATCAAAATCACAGTTTTGCAAGGAATCTTGTCTGTCTTTTGAGTAAAATACATATGACACACATGAAAAGTACTTCAATTCAGAGCTACATTTTTTTAGTGATCTTAAATCTATGTATTTTATTTCATATATGCTGAAAATCTTTTCAATGATGCTAAAATTATTCATCTTATTTAAGAATCACACAATAGTTTCAGAATAACAATTTCTATAGTATTAATAATATGATTATTATTCTCTCCCTCCATGCCAATTCTTTTTGTCATTTAAGCATATCTCACTAAGGATGTAGAATTATAAAGTAATTTTACTGTGTTATAATTTTACTGTGTTATAAAGTAATTTGGATGCAAGGGATCACGTGTTTCATTTTCATTGTTAGGCATTTTTAATTTCAATTTTTGTGAGAAATATTTACATGATTTCAAAGACAAATTACAGAAAAATAAACATATTCAAAGAAATATAACCTATATTTCATCTTCTCCATCTTACTTTCTTCCTCTCACAAAGGAAGCCTGTTTTTAGATTATTTTAAAATTTATGGGGCCAGGGTTGTGGCTCAGTGGTAGAGCGCTTGCCTAGCATGCGTTAGGCACTGGGTTTGATCCTCAGCACCACATGAAAATGAAATAAAGATACTGTGTCCATCTACAACTAAAAAATAAATTTAAAAAATTTTATTTTAAATATAAGCATATATTTTGAAATCCCTATTTGATAAACAGAATGGTGGATAGCATTTTATTCATAGTGCTTTTATTTTCAGTTAAATCTATCTTGGTGATAATTTCATAGTATAGTTTACCAGGGCTATCTTTCATTTCTCTATCATGGTATTCCACTGTGCAAATATGCCAGTTTATGTAGATTATTCCTAATCTTTTCCTATTGCAAATGGTGTTGCAATGAGTAACTTTGCATTTTTTGTATTTTTGCAAATTTAGCTTTGGGAGATTATTAGAACTGTGATTCCTAGATCAAAAGGTAGGTGCATGCAAGTTTGCCAGATGTTGCCAGATTCCCTTCTACCAGCAAACTGTGTATGTTAGTAATGTATGAGAGGCGTGAGAGTGCCAGTTTAGAAAGTTGTCAAACTTGGATATTTGCCAGTCTCATAATTGAGAATTGCATGTAAATATAGAGTTGTGTGTATATGTGATGTTAGGAAGTGTTAGGCAGGAGATCTGAGCTATACCCCAGACATCAATTTTTTTTTTTTTAATGAGAGAGAGAGAGAGAGAGAGAAACAGAGAGGGAGAGAGAGAGAGAGAAAAAGAGAATTTCAATATTTATTTCTCAGTTTTCGGCGGACACAACATCTTTCTTTGTACGTGGTGCTGAGGATCGAACCGGGCCGCACGCACGCACGCACGCCAGGCAAGCGCGCTACTGCTTGAGCCACATCCCCAGCCCTCAATTTAGTTTTTGATTTGCCTTTCTCTTATTATGTACAAGACAGAGTATTTTTTAGTACTGATGGCAGAAATTGATTCAATTTCGATTATTTCCATGTGGCTGTCCAGTATTCCAACAACATTTACTAGAATATCTATCTTTTCCCTATTGATTGAAACATTGCCATTATGTTTCTATATGTTCTTTTCCATTTGCCTGTCATTAATTCTGCACCTGTACAAAACTGCTTTAATTATCAAAGATTAATGAAGGTTTTGATGCCTGGCAGGGATAACTCTTCCTTATTGCTCTCTTAGGATTTTCCTGGTTATATTTACTTGTTTTACTTCTGCCTGGTAAACTTTAATAATTCTTCTAGCTCCAATAAATTACTTTATGATATTTTTCTGCCATTAGTATGTGCTAAATTTTTAGCACATACTAGTATGTGCTAAAAATTTATTAACTAATTCAAAGAGAAGTACCTAACATTTGTGTGATGTGTCTTCCTATGCAAGAACATGGTATGATTTTCCTGTTGTTCACACCTACTTTTGTGTCTTACTGATGTGCTTCTAAACAACAGAATGTATTAGAAGCCTGGTGCAGTGCCTGTGGTCCCAATTCCTAGGAGGCTGAGAGGGGGATTTCTTGAGCTTGGTAGTTCAGGGCCAGCCTGGGTTATATAGCAAGACCCCATATCTTAAAAAGGGAAAATACAACATAAAAATTCCTGCAAAAACTCTAGAATGTGTTAGAATTAATGATTTAAGAGGCCAGGTCATAAAAAGCAATACAGCTTCTGCTCTGTTCTCTGTCTCTGTTTCCTCACCTTTGGAACTTAGTTTGGAAGAAATCTAGGCTACTTAGAAGCTACAAATAAGTTTTCTGGCCAGTAGCCCCACTGATAGTGTTAACCACCAGACATGAACAAGTCTGTAGATTATCCTAGCTTACCTTTTTTGAGCTACTCTGGCTAACACCAAGTGAAATAAATTTGAGTTATCCTCACTAATCTTGCTTAAGGCTTTAGGAAGTTTTAAGGAAGATAGATAGCCTGAAGTTACTTAGTAGGAAAGAAATATGTATATACTATGAAATGAAGAATAATGTGATAGAAAATGGATGAATAAATTGCTGTAAAATTTGAGAAAAGGAAGAAAACACTTTTACCATCTTCAGGTCAGAGTGGTTTCAGTGTTCAGAGAGGCCTATCTAGGTATCCTGGTCAGTTTGGGCTGCTATAACAAAATACCATAGAATTCTATGATTGGTTTAAACAGCATACATTTTTTTCTCATAGTTCTTGAGGCTGGGAAACCCAAGATCAAGGTGCTAGCAGATTCGGTCCCTTGTGAGATCCCAATTCCTGATTTCCATATGGTCTCCCTTCTGAATCTCCACATGGTAGAGCTCATGTCACCTCCTGTTTTTATAGGATACTAATCCCACCAGGTTGACCCTATTCTCACTGTCTAATTACCTCCCAAAGACTGCATGTTTATAATATCATCAAATTAGGGTTTACTATGCAAAATATGAATCTTGGAGGTACACAAACATTCAGACTATGAGGTCAGGGTAGAAAACAGACAAGAATGTAAATCTCCACCAGGTTCCAAAGACCTTTGTGTCAACTTAAAAGGTGAATTGAGTTAAAATAAGTGTGAGAACAGAGTTTACCTGAGCCAAAATGAGGATGGCTGCCTAAGGAAAAAAAAATCTAGTTGCTCAGGATAAGTGCTCCCAAAATGGTGTCCAGGGATTCTGATTTTATAGATTAAAAAGAAGAAGAAAGAAGTTACAGCAAACTGGTTGTTAACAGTTTCATTGGTTGGCAAGAATAGCACTGGACAGTGGCTGGCAGCAAGTTACTTCTGTTATACATTCCAGGTAAGAATTTTGATGAGCAGGAATAAGGCATTCTCCAACTTATTTATTACTCTAATGGTTGTCAGTATGTCTACAAGAAATGACGTTAAAGCTGTTAAAGGTTAAATTAACCAGATCACGAGACTTTGGAATGAAGGAGGGTGTAATTGCTACCCACACCCATGTTTGCCAGACCTAATAGGAGTTTTCAGACACCACCCCCACACTCAACACACAAACTATTTATGTCTTACTAGTAATCCAAAGGAGATAAATATCTATTTTTCATGATTTCTCTTAGACCAACTTCACTTGAAATTATTATTGATCCTTGCAACCAATTTGAGCTCTCATTTCTCACAGTCTTTAGTTCTCCAGCTGCAAGAGCTCCTAAGATAATTTGCATCACAAACTCTCAGAATTACTAAGGAGGAATTCTTCAAAATTGAGATTGTACTCCAGGGAAATGGATGTGAGAGCAGTTTTACTATAACAAGAATAACCATCAATATTTTAAGTTTGACTCAGACTGAGAGGAGGAGACGTCAGCAGAAGGAATTTTTGCTCATACTGTATTAGTGGTGCAGTGTTGGGCAATACAAAACAAGAATTAATCATGATTGATTTCTTGGCTTGCAAAAAAATGCAAATAATACTGATCTTGACTACATTTCCAGAATATTTATAAGGCTAAACCAGATGCTTTTAACTGGTTCAGAGGACAGTTTATTCATTTTGTCCTATTTTAATCCCCTAAAGTCTGACTGTAAGAAAGAGGGGACATTTATGACCCGTGACTAATACCTAAAAATCATGATGGACAATGGCTGTTTTCATTTAAGAATTTAAGATCTACTTGAGGAAGGGGAAAGACCTTCAGTGGTCAGTAGGGTATTTTAAAAATTTAATAAACTGCTATTACTGCTTTGGTAATAAAATGTAATGACTTGTTAGACATAAAAATTACATGAAATTTATTTGAAGACAATTTGGGGTTCCAAATGAGGAATTTACATGTGTAATTATTCATGTGAATATACATGTGTCAATGTGAAAAGTAATTACTTTATTAAAAAAATAATAGGGCATGCTTAAATTTTCTTCTTTTTATATGTTATAAATCTTGAAGACTATATTTCTACAAAGTATGTGGTTCTGGTTGTTTCTTTATGTCTTCTCCAACGTTAAGTGTTACCATTTTAGAAATCTCTGCCAATAAGATAGCTTAAAAATTATCAAAGATTTCCCTGTTTAGAGAAGTTTATATAATATTTTAAATTAACATTCTAAAAATTTATTCCAAAACTGTTTTTTTTTTCTTCAGACTATAGATCTAGGTGTCCTAAGCCTAGCTGAAATGACTTGCAAATATAGTCAAGGCTGAGGGCTACTTGAATATATATATATTTTTAATATATATATTTTTTAGTTGTAGTTGGACACAATACCTTTATTTATTTATTTTTATATGATGCTAGGATCGAACCCAAGGTCCTACACTTGCTAGGTGAGCACTCAACCGATAAGCCACAACCCCAGCCCGAGTTACTTGAATATTAAGAATCCATAGCATTATGTTGATGTCAGTTTCAGAAGATTATTGATTAGAAGACTGACTGGTAAAGCCTCTGCCAAATGAGCCATTGGCATCATATCCCTAGTAAAAAAAATAAGTTGGCAATATAGGCATTTATAGGACTTAAGGTAAATGCCTAAGAAACAGAAAATATGAAAATTAAAACATTTAAATTTATATCTATCCATATTTATTATATCAGTGTTTGATTCCGATTTTCCCCTAAAACTCAGATATGTAACTTCTGTTATTAAAATATTTTCTAATTCTTTTCTTACCATCTGAAATCCAGATTTCTTAGTATGGTATCACGATTCAGAAAAATCTGTTCTTAATATCATCTCCTTTCCCATAGAACATAATAAAATAATAAACATTATTAAACTTTAAACTATGTACCAGATATTGTGGTAGGTGCTTCGAGTTACATATTATTACTATTTTAAAGATGAAAAATAGGTTTAGAAAATGTAAGTGATTTTTCCAAGATTAAAAATCTTCTCCCTTCCTTGCTTCACTACTTGTAATAATTAATTCTTTTTTTTTTTTTTTTTTTTTTTTGCTGGGTTAAGGTCCTCAGTTGGCAGCTTCTTCCAGCAGAATATGGCATGGCTTCAAAAAAAAAAGATGTATTTGCTCTTGGTCTTGGAGGAGCCATAAGAGTTCCAGTTGTTTCCATAGCCTGTTTATTTCAAATAATAGTGGTGGAAGTGAACTTTAAACAACAAGATAATATCCCTCTTTTGGACACTTGGAGAATATTACAATGCCCAAGAAGGGAAATACAGTTCCCTCTAGAATATTTCATTGGATAATAAAACTCTTGAGCTGCTTGCTTTGAGTTGATGATCTATGACAGTGTGTGTATATTATTTTTATACTCCATGGTGAAATATAGCAATAATAATTCAGGGCATAAGGGACAGTAAGAGATTGTCAACTATTATTGTCTTTAATAAAATGAAAATCTCATTGGAAAATGATGGAGAATTAATGACTTAAGACAATAAGCCCAAATCACTGCACCCTGTACAAAGAAATGAAAAGAACATCTCCCTTCTCAATAGCTTTTCTTCCTCTGAGTCAGAAGAAATGGTTTGGAAGCCAAAGGAAGATCTAAGCTCATTGGGGAGAATTCTGTGACAATACCAAGTGCTGGGATCCCTAGGTCCCTGCTGTTGTATATGAAGGGCCTCTGAGCTCTCCGGAAGGTGTCAGTGCAGCATAGTGTATTTGGTTGCCAGTGGCAATGCCTGATGTCCAAACTCCTTACCAGTGTGTGCGTGTGTATGCTAACAAAATTTTTTTTCATGCGCCATTATTTTTAAATGATGTATGAGATCCACTAATTCACTTAATTTAATCAGGTCCCAAGGGAAATGAGTCAGGCACTTGAGGCTCGTCCTACTAACAAAGGAATAAAGGAATTTTCTACGGCATTACAGGTACTAGATTGAATATAGTTTCCCATGACAACCATTTAGTAAGTCTGAGATTAATGGTTACATTCTGCAGGAGATAACATTAAAGTTTTGTAGTTTTGATGTCTTAAAGAGACATAATACAAACACTATAGCAAGGATACATTTCTTTTGATTATAAAAGACTAAGCAGGGTAATTATAGAGATGGAATAGTCTATCTAATGGCCTCTGTCTGACAAGTGATTTGAATTTCCATCCTTTTGAATATTCCCAGCCTGTGTCTTTCTCTAAGAAGTTCTTCTAATGGTTATACCACCAGAATTTTGTCTTCATGCTGTACATGTAAGAACTGTTATTGATCTTAGCAGCTATTCATAGGACCATACAGAGAGTAGCTAGAATTCAGAAAGTTTTTGTCTTAGCTATTTGTTTATATTGTTCTTATAACCTTGAGTATGCCATCTAATTCTTCATGCTTATTTGAAAAATCAGAAGCTGAGCTTCAGAGGTTCTTTTTTTTTTTTAAAGATGTAATAATTGTAAATTACATTGAAGAAGGAAGTGTTAGATAATGATGAAGCCTGGATGAATGGATGTTTATTTTATAATTCAACCATATATGATCATTGTCTTAGCTCACTAGGGGCTGCTATAATGAAATGCCACAAACTGGGTAGTTTATAAACAACACAAATTATTTATCTCAGTTCTGGAGATTGAGACATCCAAGATTAAGGCCCCAGCAGACTCAGTGTCTGGTTCAGACCTGCTCTCTGGGGCATAGATGGCACTTTCTTACTATGTCTTCACATGGTAGAAGGGGTCATGGATCTTTCTCAGGAATCTAATTCCATTCATGGGTTCTGCCATTATGACCCAGTCACCCACCAAGGGATCCAACTTCTAGCATATTCATTATGGGGTCTAGGATTTCAACATATGAATTGTTGGATGGGGGTGGGGCACGAACATTCAGACCATAACAGTTGTTATTTCACAAACTTCTTTTGCAGTTTTTTTTTTTTATGGGCCATTTTTTCCTTTATTCTGAACAAAGCTTCATGCAAGATCTCTAAAATTTTTGTTTCCCCAAATCAAAGATTTTGAAACTATTTATAGTTGCAATAAAGGCTTAATAAAGGCTTGTATTTGGGGGGCTGGTGTTGTAGCTCAGTAGTAGCACGCTTGCCTAACATGTGTGAGGCACTGGGTTTGATTCTCAGCATCATATATAAACAAATGAATAAAGGTCCATCAATAACTAATAAAATTTTTTTAAAAGGCGTTTATTTTTCTAGGTATTCATACAATTTAATAAGAGATATTCTTCTGCTATGTAAATGCAGGTCTTAAAATGGCCAATTTCTCCTCATTCCCATTAATTCATTCTTTTGTCAAAATCCTTTACAGTTCTTCAATATTCTAGGGTCAAAACATGGTAAACTGATGTCAGCTAAATCTGACTTTTCACCCCTAAATATTCTTTAGTTTATCCTGACTTTATTTCTCTCCAATTTTAACTCTACTCCAGTTAGACTAATTGCCACATGGTAGCCCTTGCCCCTCCTTGAAATGTTTCCTGCTCTTTCCCTCTGTTGAGCCTTTCCATTCTGCAAAACACAGTTCTAGGCCGCTCTGATCTCCCCTCCACATGAACTCTCCCTCTCTCGAGTTCCTATCTTGTCCTTCATTCATCCCCCTCTCATTTTTGTTTTATCTCCAGTCTAGATTGGGAGATCTTTTATGGATACAACTCTAATTTGCACATCCTTGCATCTCCCCAGCTTCTAAGTATTTCGAACACATGCATAGTTAATTGGCAGGTGTCATGGACCAATTGTTCAACTCTATCCTATAGTATTGGGAATAATGTTTAAAATATATCTAATGGGAATGTTTCAGTGAAGTCATACATGATTACCAAAAGCAGACAAAAAGATAAGACAGATCAGCTTTTTAAATGGCCATCTCCAATGAAATTATAAATTAAAAGTTTGAAATTCTTACTACAAAAGAGGAAAATTGTGTGTATTTATCTGGAACATGAATTTTCTCTTTAGTGCCTTTCAGGGAACAAGAAATGAAAAATTACTAGTACAATATAATTTCTAGTGCAATTAAAAAGAAGTTCTGCATAGCTCTGAAAGGGGCTAGTATCTATTTTGGCAGACAGTTATCAGCTTAAACTTGAATTTTCCGTAGCTATCTGCTTATTTATTCAAGTATTTCTCCACAAATTTACCATTCCTTAAGTATGTTATTTCATTTATTCATTTGTTCTGTATTTACCAGAGGCTAAAACCAACCATGGTAACAAATGAACAAAGTGATAATTCTATAGGCAGTAAGTAGGGGGCTGAGATATGATGAGTCAGGGAAGAACATTCTGAAGGAGAAGAATAGTAAGCCAAAGCTTTGCAAATGGAAAGGAGGCCAGTGTAATGGTCCCCTGAGAAGGAGAAGAAAGGTAAGAAGAAAGATTGAGGAGCAGGGAGAGAGGCCCAATTAATCAAGGCCTCTTATGCCACAAAGGAGTTTGGATTTTACTTCAAGGGCAGTGGGAAGCCTATCAGAGCATCGATAGGATTGGCTTACATTTTCAAAATCATCTCTCAACCTACTGTGGGAAGAATGAATTGGAAGGGTCAAGAGTAGAAGGAAAAAGGTGAGTTAAGAGGTTGGTGCCATAGTGGGCTGGACTAGGCCATCAGCAGTGAGCACAGAGAGAAGTGCATGGTTTTGAGATAAATTTGGAGATGGAACCTGCAGATGTTGATGACAGATGGAATATGGGAGGGAGGTGTAGGAGGATTCAAGGATAAATCCCACAACTTTATGTCTATATGCACCCTGCCCTCAAGTTTATGGTTACTTTTATTAAAAGCTAAGTCTTTAAAATCTTAAGTAATAATAATAAAAAAACTAATAAAATGAATGTATAAAAAATGGATTTATAGTTTTAAAAATGTTGTGAATCTTGCTTCAAATTCTGAACACTTGGTTTTACAGTGGCTTTTGTCCAAAAGCAATAAAATTACAACATGTACATTGGGTGCATAGCTGGCCATATTGTGGGATCATTTAGAAAAGGATAATGAAAAATGGTTCTGTCTCCTGAACCACTTCCAATTGTAATATAAGTTCTACCAGTCCAGCTAATTTTATATGCACAGAAAGTGGTACAACTCCACGGGAAATATAAATTTTTCATTGACTAGCAGCCTGTAACTGCTTTAAGTGTAATTACACATTTTTCATTTAAGATCAATTTCACAAAATCGTTTTTATGACCTAAGGCTGCCTTCTTAATAATTGGGTGCAGCTAATTTATTAGGGTTTGCATGTGGTGGTATCGGTGTCGTTCTTACCTGGGTTTAATTTAGAATCAGGCTTCATGTGGATATGTAAAGGACTCTCTGGTTTCATAATTTTCCCCTGTGCTAATCCAGTGATCCCTGTTTTGTTTCTCAGCATACAGGATCTGTAGAAAGCCCATGATAACCTGTCCTTAAAATAGCTTAGTAGACAAATGAGGATATTTTCCATTTAATTCTAGGGAAGATGCCCCCTCAGAACATAATTAAATCTGGTCTCTCTCACTTGAGGCAGCATGAATAATTCATGGAGTTTGGGCATAATGAGGTTCTAGGCTTTGGGAAATTTTTAGTTTATGTGCAAAGGTTAATTTTTTTTTTTTTAATTAAAGGAAAAGATCCTATGGAGTTGCCTTTTAAACCAAGACTCAAGTGCCCAAGGAGACTGCAGTAAAGGAAGTTAAGGGTAGGGTGGAGGACTCCGTCGTTTTTTGTGGTGGGAAATGTATTTGTGTACACACTTAATTCAGTATGCTTATTTGAACTTGCATCTCCTCAGCAGCTTCTACCTTTAATGTAAATATGGGCGAGAGGACTGATCTTTTTACATGGCTGGAGTTGAATTAAACAGCTGCATCACAGAGCTTGGGTTCCTTTTGCTCCTCCCTAGGAAAAGCTTGGCTTTTGGGAGACAGTCCTCTGGCTGTGCTCTTAGTCAGGATTCCTAGAGAAGTAGCTGGCCGATTTGTCCTGGCAAGCTCTGTGTGGGCCTGGACTTCACTGTCTACTTCCCTTTAATATTGACAGCCTGGATTTTTTAGTCTTCTTTCTGTAAGAAGTAGTCTTCCTTTTTTCTCAAGGATGCCAACAGGAAAACATTTCAGTTGCTAAGAAAATGATGATACCTAGTTCCTGCCTTCAAAAAGTTTGCAATTTAATTAGGAGATGAGACAGGTCTGAATCTCACCAACAGGATAGCCGTCTAAGGTATGGGCCAGGGCAAAACTGATGCTCATGGGAGGGAACGATCACTTTATATTGACTAGAGCATGTGGAAAAGGCCCATTAGTGATGGTACTTTGCATAGGATTTGAATGATTTAGGGGACTTTGGATGAATGGTGAGAAAAGGAAAGGACATCTTAAAAGGCGCATGATGGGAATGAACATGGCCTGGTAGGTGACAGAACAGGGGTTTCAGATTAGAGAAGTTTGGCCAGTGTATGGAGACTTTGAACACTGGGATGAGACATGGGCTTTCTACAGACTGTATACGCTGGATCATGGAGGCAGGGCATAAGAGATGAGGCTGGTGACTTAGGTTTGGATCTCATTGTGAAAAGTCTCATGTACTTCAGGAACTCAGACTACCTCCACAGGAAACAAGGAGGAAGCTATTGAAAATTTTAATGTGGGAGAACTGAAATTCTCTAGCACATGTTTCAGAAACATAACAGGATTGAAATGTGTGTAGAATTGAAGGGGAAGAATATGGAAAGCCAAGATACCAGGAAGAGTGCCATCACCATGCCCAAGTGAGCAGCTCTATGGGCTGCAGGTGATTTTTCAGACGTTTTCTCTCACAGGTGTGTTTGTGGGGATGCAGATGGGCTCATGATGCAACTGAATATGAATACAGAATTCTTCTGTATTTACATCATAGAGCAGCAATTTAGGAGGTTAATTATACCTGTTAATGATTCGACAGATTAAAATTCTGAGAGTTTGTGGTCTGGCAGAATTGTACCTCCTTATATTTTGTTGTTTGCCAAAAGAAATTTTTTTTTTTTTTTTGGTTACCCTGATTTCCTTCTTGTAAAAGTTTAGTTGGAATCCCATAAAAATATAGCGGAACATTATTTACTGCAAATCACTAATATAATGGGCCTCTGGTGCCTTAAAGAAGTTAGTTTATTCATCAAAGAACCTAAATTACACCCATGAATGAAGTTAGAAGCTGCAGAATTGGGCTCACTTTCATAGAGGATAATAAATACACACCTTCTTGAGGTTTGGTTAGATGCAGTGTGAGGATTATTATTTATTTAGTCTATGGGGGGGTGGGATTCCTTTTCCCTCCCAATCATCTACCTTCAATTATAACAATTCCTGGGACTGCCTAGGTGTGACTTGAGTTTAATCAGGGCTAAGTATGTGGAGCAGCTTTTTAAACATAGGTTTAAACTGAAGATTCTGAGAATTTTTGTTTAAAAGGAAGGAGAAACCCACCATTCTCATTTATCTTTGTTTTCACTACACAAGTCTCTGGTTTCTGTGGTACCAGAGTCACAGCTTCTGGATTCATCCTTAAAGAAAGGGAAAGAAGTAGCCCAGGTTGGACACAAGCATAGTGATTAGGAAATGGAATTTTCCTGTTATCGGCTGAGGGATCAGCTGCTAGCCTTGGCTTCCTGCTAAGTTGGACATTTTAGCTGCGAGACAAATCTCATACAGGGTCTTTAGGCCAGGAGTTGGCAAGCTTTTTCTGTAAAAGGCCAGGCAGTAAATATTTTACACTTTGTAGACCATATGGTCTCTGTCATATCTATACAACTTTGACTTTGCAGCAAGAAAAGCAGTTGCAGTCAATATTCATACAAATGAACATGGCTAGGCACCAATAAAACTTTATTTACAAACTAGGCAGTGGCAAGATTTGGCCCATGAGCTATATAAGTCATTGACTGATGTCTAGGCAATAAATATTATTAGAGAAATGGGTGGAGATGATTGCATAATTAGACTATTATATTACATTTTCCATCATGGCTTTTCATGTTTTCCTCTGGGCACCTGCCCACAAATATAACTGAAATTTATAGAACTTTCCAAACCCTACATCTTGTTTTATTTAAGAACTCAATGCTGCCAGTTGCGTTGGCACGTGCCTGTAATTCCAGTAGCTTGGGAGACTGAGACAGGAAGATCTCGAGTTCAAAATCAACCTCAGCAACTTAGTGAGGCCCTAAGCAATTCAATGAGACCCTATCTGTAAATAAAATGCGAAAAAGGGCTAGGGATATGGCTCAGTGATTAGCCCCTGAGTTCATCCCCAGTACCAAAAAAAAAAAAAAGAAAAAAGAAAAAAGGAAAAAATGTTAAGGTGAATAAAAGTAGTGTCCAAAGTGCTAAAAGTCATTATGGGTATCTCAGTGAATTTCATTTTTGTTGATGGACCAAATAAATGACTTTTAATCATAGGGCAGTGGATGATCACAAAAATATAAATATTTCATATGCAGGTAGAAATTTTATATTTTTAATTCTCCTGATATACCCCAAAGAAGACTAGTTTTGTTTTATTTACATGGCTGTGAACCCTCAAGTTTCTCTGTTCACATGCCATTGATTTTCCAACCTCTGGTTTTATCATTACCCAGAGGTTATGATTCTATACTCCAAATTGCTAGTTGTTGGTCTGCCTTTCTACTCTCCTCCAAAAATCTCAGAAAACCCATCATTTCAGGTGCTGTGATGCACCTGCTCATATTTTCCCAGTCTCACCTGTCTCATGCTCCAGCAGCAGGGTTCTGAGTGAATTTACCCAGATACAATCTGCTTTGGCAGGGGCCCTCCTGTCAGCCTTCTGCTCCCCACTCTGGGCTTTCTAATGGAATATTGCTGCAGGCACTCAGTCCTACTCCTCACAACAAATAGTAAACTTCTAATAAAGGAGAGTGGGAGCCAGTGCATCAGTTCTCTCTGTGATGCTGTCCTGAAAGACGGTTGATGTAACTTCTCAGAAGTGCAGTCCTGCAAATCAAGCAAGCAGTCATTTAGTACTGGCCATTTCAACCATGCATCAATATAGTGGCTCTTAATCCTGTGCTTCACTCTGCTTGCTCCTCACTCCTGCTCCCTGGGAATGTATTCTCTAATAAAATGCTTGCATACAGATTTTCTGGTTTAGGGTCAGCTTTCTGGCAAACCCAGACTAAATGTTTGACCTAGTGAGAAATAGCTGACATACCAAAGGAATTGGAGGACCTGAGGTCACATGTGCAGGAGGGCAGCTTGTGGGTATTTGGTCTGGGAGGAATGTGTGGAATATAAACCTGAGGGATGCAGCCTTTCAGCTGATTCCTCAGCAGACTGATGGCACTAAGAAACTGGTGGTGGTGGTGGTGGTGGTGAGTGAGGTGGGGTTGACCCTGGTATTGTAATTGGTAAAGGTTTCTTACACTGTGTCTCACTGGTATGCTCACCTCTATCCCAAGAAGAAGGTGAAGCCTGAGTTAGATATTGGAGCTGTTATGTGTATGACAGTTATGTGTGTGCAAGAGTGCTATGGCTTCTGCTAACAGCATCGTAAGCCTTAAAACTATGCTGTACAACCAACTCTAACCCATGACAGGCACTGAAGCCAGAAGGCCTCTAAGACAGCTCCTGAGGAGACTGTGATCTCCTGAAGCTACAGGGGATGCTGTATTGAGTTGTTAGGATCTGGCTGAGCTGTCAAAGAGGCTGAAAAAAAAAAAAATAGTCCCTGTAGGTCTTCGGTATCAGAGTCAAGGCCTGGATGAGAAATGAGTAGGACCCTGAAACTTGGGATGGGGACATTCTGTGGATTTTCCCAAGAAAATTGAATCCCCAGATTTTCCTGAAGCCTCATGGGTAGCAGAAGCAGCCCCTTTCCTCCTGTGGTGGAGTGTGCATTGACCTCACCTGCTCAGACCTTTAAGGTCTGCTTCTTCTGCCTCCTGTTGTTTTCAACTTGATAAATAAAGGAAGGTCTCCTAAAGTAGCCTAAGCATAGAGGAAATAGCTTACCTGTCAGAAGTATTGGAGGTCCTGGGAGGTTCTGCATAGGAAGGTCTTTGAGACTGTGTGGGGAGTGGTGTGTGGAGTCGAAGGCTGGAGGGGGAGACTTAATTAACTGGGGGCCTCTCCTGAGACTCTGGACTTACTGTCCTGGCAGCGAGTTCTGGAATCAGCACAGAAAGCCACGTGCACAGTCTCTGCTTCACTTCTCTCAGTGCTAGCCCCTCACCACATCACTGCTGATTTCTGTGATGCCTGGAGGGCCCATTTTGCTGCCTGATGGTCTCACATTGCAAGGTTTTTGCCCAGAATGCAAAATAACTTCTGGCTGAAATTTGTTCTGCCTTATTTTTCTGAGCCCCCGGGGAGGAAGAATGGCGTGCACTGCCCTACATTTTCTAAAGCATTCTCATCTCAGCACCAGCAACGATGCCTCCCTTCTCTGTGAGCAGCCTTGGCTGGCAGCCTTGGGAGACTCTGAGGATATCACTCATAGAAAGCATAATGTGGCACTGTTGTGGAGGCTCAGTGTTTCCAGCTGGGTTAGTAGCATCTCTGAAGGTGGCAAGAATTCCTAGGAATCCCTTCTGACCAAGCCACAGGGTGGTGGGGGAGAAAATGAGGAATGTTATGGCAAAGCAGCATGCCCTCTGCTCACTCTGGCCTTGTGCCTTAAAGGAGAGGTATGTTACCCACGGCTCACTCGGATCAGCTATCATTGGTGTGAATAATTATCACTTTCCCTCCAGTAATGGTCCTTCCAGCTCATTTGCCCAGCAGTAGAGATTCCAATCCAGTATTATCTTTTTCTTTTTTGGTTGGTTGTTTCAAACCAGCCTCTAGGATTTTTCTATTACTTTTCTTGATCACATTAGTTTCATGCTTCAGCTGTTTGTGCTTCTGTAACTGCATGTGCATTTTTGTTTCCAATCCCAGGCTGACTTCAAACAATATCATCAGAGTTAGAGCATTAGAAGGGGGAAGAAAAAAGAAGTCTCTGAGTCGACTGAGTAGCAGAAAAGGAGTAGGACAACATCTGGCCATCAAAAGCCCCGATAGCTCCAACCTCCTGGTTCGCAAGTGAATTTATAGACCGAGTGTATTTGCAGGTTCTCATTTGCATGTGCCACCAGTCTCTTTAGTTCTGAGATAATGATAACAGATTACCCCTGCCAGCTTAGTTTTCTTGTTTTTGTGAGGACTTACTGAAAAAGTGTGTATTTTGTCACCTTAAAACCTCTGCGAGAAAAACAATGGAAACACCACTCCTGAGCTGTGTTGTGCTGGGTAAATTATTTTACTTCTCTGAGCTTTCTTTGTCAAACATAAAACCTTGTTGGACTGATATGAGGTTAGAGTTTATTAAGAACTCACACAGAACATATAGTAGACATATAGTAAATGATCATTTTTTAGTTGACAATAAGGCAGTTTGTGTATACTGTTAACACTTCCCCGCTTAGTGACTGTTAACTTGGACTGGGTGGCATAGACATCAAATTAGATTTTAAAAGCTCAGTAATAATCCTTTGGAGGGAAGGAAAGAGCATAGTAAGTTCCACTCATTACTATCAAACAATTTTTTTAACATGCTAAAAAGAACCCCCACTAAACAACATTATCAATTAAATGGACAAATCACTGGGAGACATACCAGCCAAACAAAATCAACTTATTTGTCTATCACAACTATTATACAAGATACAGAAGCATGACAAGTAACAAATTTGTTGGTCACTTAGTATTGCCCTGCTCTTGACCATCAATATTTCATCTTGTCCTCACGGCGCCGTGAGAGGGAGGCACCACTGCTGCCCACCTGTTACTGTGCCTGAAGGGGGATCACTTACTTGCCCCATAGTGTTTGATTGAGGGGGTGGGCCTCTGTCCAGGTCTGATTGACTCAAAAGTCCTGCCCACCACGTCCTGCTGCCTCCATCCTCTGTGCTTTGCCTGGGTGACCTTTAACCCAACGCAAGCATTGAGTGCTCCCTCAGCTGCAGTGCCCTCCCAGCCCATGGGAGCCTGAGGCTGAAGGGAAAATGTGCACCATTGGAGGCACAGATCAAAAACACCTCCCATATTTTGAAACAAGTAGAAAAAAATTAATAAAACTTTACAATTGAAAAAAATGCAGCTGGGATATAGCTCAATGGTGGAGCACGTGCTTACCAGGTGTGAGGCCCTGGGATCAGTTTGACCCCCAGCACCACACACATACACACTTCTCCAAATTCCCCATGACTATATATAAAACCAAGTGTAAGCAAAAATAACCAAAACGGTTTTGGCACCATAATGAAAGCATAAATAACTGGGATGGAAACAGACTTCATGGGTCAGCAGTGCCTTTTATTTAGCAGCAGAGTCAGACATCAGAGAGGTTCGCTTTCCGGGTAGAAAATGGCCACCAGTTACAGGAGGGGTCTGGGTTCTTCTAGGTTACACTGAGAGGTGACTTAATCACTTCAACAGAATGTGTCAGTTTGGCCATTCAGGAAAAAGGTTGTAAAAATTTGAAACTTGTTTTTATTGGGAAGGGATGGAGGGTCTCTGTGCTTATCCTTTTCCTCCAGGGGGGCATTGTATTGTAGTGGATCAATGTTTATCCAGGGACTGCCATTTTAGGAGTGATGTGTGCTTCTTTCCCAGGGATTGTCTTGTCACTGGGAAAGGATTTATTGGGGAAAGATCAATGTGTTGCCTTCTTTCTCTCTCCCTCTTTCTGTTCACACTATATTGGGAGTTTAGTTTTCCATATCCTTCACCAACCATTGCCCCAATCTGTTCTCACCACTGTTCTCAAAAACCTGCCAAATGGGAGATACAAAGGCCCCCTAACCTTGTGACCTTGGGCTGATTGGGAATGAATGATTCTCATTATAAAAGAAAAAGGGGAAGGGAGAAAAGGAGAAAGATGTGGAAAGTAGAGCCAATGATCTGCAGAGAGGCTGTGGGGTGGGTGAGGAGAAGGGGAGGGGCACCTGTAGGCCTGTCCTGGCACAGAAAACTATAAGATGCTGCTCCATTTCCATTTGAAGATGTAAATCCTTAGAGTGTAAACTGTCTATGTCTTGCTGAATTCTTCAGTAAATTATGTTAAACCCACATGTTTTGAGTCACAGGAAAAAAAAAGTGGCCGAGCTCATGATCAGTGAGTGTTATGAAGAATAGCTCCATTTCATCAGGAGCCTGGAGGCTGGGGGCCATTAGAACCTGACCCCTAGGAATTTGAAGAAACAATGGAGGTACTCTTAAGGTCTCCACAGAGCAAGGAAGTAGGGGTTTGAGTCAGCCTTATCTAAATCTCCAGGGGAGGGAAGCCCCCAGCAAAATTCTGAAGAATCTCAGGCAACTAGAATATTCTAGATAGGGTAAGGCCTTGAACTTGGCAGATGCTCACAGGATTGCAGATTTGCTAAATGTTTTTCTGTTTCTCTTTTCTTGATCTTAGGTCCAGGATCACTGTCTTTCTCAACCTATTGTATCACCTACTTTCTCAAAGCCTAGGGAGTATGTGAGTCGCCCCACCTTCCTGGCTCCCTTTACGTTTTATATCATCTCTTCTCCCAGCTGCAGGAGGGGGATGTCCAGCCTATCAGTTCCTGTGTGAAGGAATCAGCACCCTTATATCCCATCCTGAAGTGTGTTTCCCCTTAACCTGAGTTGAGGGGCAGTCGGGACACAGCATTCCTTGGTGTTTATGGCTCTGCTCTGCCACTGTCCATCCAGTTAGTAATGGCTTTGGAGAAGCAGGGGAAGATGGTCCTCCAAATTCTCTCTAGTGGGCTCTGCTGGAAGGGAGAAGTGGGTAAGTCCCTCTGATTCCTGAATTTCCCAGGTGCTCTGGTCTCTACCAGAAAAATCTCATAGGACTAGTAGGCACATTTATGACATTTTAATTGAAGGGACAGGGGAAACTTAGAATGGCAGTTCTGTGTGATCTTTATCTTACTTGAAACTGTCTAAGGTTGGACATCTTTTCAGGCCTAGAACTTTGCTAGGAGGGTATTCCCCTGACCTATCCCTCTTTCTTTGCAGCCTCAGACCTACATGCATCCATCTTCAAGTTCTTGAGTTGGGTATACTCAAGAATCATACTCCATGGGGTCCAGGCAGCAGGTCTGCCTCCTGGGAACTTCTTGAGATTGTATCAGTAAGCAATGTCTCTGGCTTTTGTTAAAGGCCTGGGGTGGCCTCGGGTCCTATAGGTGAGGGTCAATATAGATCTTCTAAAAGCAGTTCTGTTTTTCTACCAAGAAGGCTTAGCAGCTAGCTTTTTTAGTGTCTCAAGAGGAAATTCACCTTATTAAGGTAAGAACTCATTTTTCTTAGGGACAACACAGTTGAATCTCATGGGAGGAAAAACATTTTCCCCATTCTGCATGGCTCTGGCCTTGCAGTTTTAAAAATTAGTTCCATTGTTACTGTGCTGGAAAACACTTAACTCTTTCTTGCTTCAGCAGACATTGGCTTACTTTACCAAGAAAGTACACTTGCTTTTTTCAATACTATTGTTACAACTGAGGTATGGCACCAATTTTTACGGCTTTAATTCCACATTGCCAGTTTATGAAACTTGCATGATTTGGGAGTGAAGAATATGTTACTGTCTGACACACTGACTAAATCTGTTTGAGCTACTGTAATAGAATACCATAGACTGGGTGGCTTATAAATGACAAAAAATTATTTCTTACAGTTCTGGAGGCTGGTAAATCCAAGATCAAGGTGCCAGCAAATTTGGTGCCTAGTAAGAGCCTGCTTTCTTGCTCACAGATGGTCATTTCTTGCTGCAAACTTACAGGGCAGAAGGGACAGGCAGCTACATGAGACTTATTTTATAAGATCATTAATTCCATTCTTGAAGGAAAAAGGTCCCTTCTCCAACTACCATCACATTGGGTATGAGGAAGGATTTAACTTATTAATTTTGGTGGGGGGACACATTCACTGTGTATCATATATATTATCCAAAAATAAATGTATTTATAAGTACACAATTCTGGCCTGCCATTGTTAGGGGCATGAAGTAGAAGATATAATTCTTGTCCCAACTTATTTTTTCTTGAAGAAAATTAAGCACACAACAGAATTACAGAGTAGACTTGTCTTTCCCAGTAGATCTTTTAGTACTTAATATTCTCCTTTCACTTCCACAGCCCAGTAGGTGTATTCTGTGCCAATCAAGCCGTGTTTCTTCCCGTTCCCCCAATGTACTCTGTCTGTTCATTTACAGATGAACATAACCTTTGCTAACAGCAGAACCTACAAACATAATGTTCTTTTACCACTCAGAGCAGATGCGTACTGTCTTCAGAAATGATTGGTTTGAATTATGCTGCCTCTTTTGACACTTTCCAAATGTTTCTAATCTCTACCTCAAGACTCTCCTCTTTCTTCAGTGAGATATGACCATTAAATAGAATGTTTATGGTGTGCCATCCACTGGGCCCAGCCTCTTGTGTATTGAGAGGTGTCCTAGTTAAAAAACAAAAACTCTAGAGTCAGACAGTCTAGGTTTCCAGCCTTGGCTAACTCCTTGGCACTCATCTGAAAAATGAAGATACTTACAGTGTTTTTCCTCATGGAATCCATGAGACGATTAGGTAGGTGATTACTCCTTAAGAGTTAGCTATGTTATTATAAATAATCTTCCTAGAGTCACATGACTACAAGGTTACCCGGCAGGCCTAGAATCCAGGCCTGGCTGACTGTTTCACTATCCAAAATGAGATATTTTTTTTCATTGATTGGAGAAAGGAGGTCTTTTCTCCCTTAAATTTCCATTCAGAGGGAATCTCATTAGATGCTCTCTTTTTTTTATGGTTTCCCCTTCCCCTCCACATATATTTATGCTTGCTTGTTCTTCCTTGGAGGAAGAAGAACAATTCATCTGGTTGGTTAAGTGTCTATGAAGGACCTGAGCATATCCCTTCCGCCTTTCTCTGCAACCTCTCTGCCAGTAGAAGATTTCTAGTCTCCTTGGCAGACTTGCTGGTGGGGAGAGTGTGTGCCCCAGGTGTCCAAAACTGCCAGTTCCTGGATGAGTATGTATTTATTTCTTGTGTCTGGTGTTAGTAAGCCCACTGTGGCTACCTGCCCAAACATGTCCTTCCACCTAGGCCTTATCAATAGATAAAGCTGATGTCTTGATACTCATATGACTGTCTCCTCATTAGTACTGGACTCAGATTTGGAAAAGGGAGATGAAATTAATTAACCCTTCAGACCCTAGTTGTAATCTTCAAACAGACTACCAAGTTCTGCTGATTCCTAGTCTTCTAAACCTGATTTTTTCTTTTGGCTTTTCTGCCACTTCCTTAATGTGAGCTTTCATCAACATTGTGGTATCTTCATAACTTTTGTCCTTGCTAATATAATACTCTTGCCTCTGTTTTAGCCCAGTCCTCTTTACTTCCTGTACTCCGGTTTAGCCCCAGCGTGTGGATATGCTCTTGACACCCTCCCATCACCAATTCTTAAGGGGCTCCCCTTCTTACTGACCTGTCTGCCTCAAGTAGAGGAAGTTCAGTCAGTGAGAGCTCAAGGTGATATTCTTGGACTTATCAGGTTCTTCTTTTATTCTACAGCTTTGCAGATAATGTTTCCTCACTTTACACTGTTCTTTTCCTCTTCTGCATCTGGCCACCACAAGTTCTTTGGCAAGTGACCTAATGGCCATCTTCTACAGGAAGTTGTCCCTTTCCACTCACTCCATTCTTCTTTCTTTCTTTTTTTTTTCTTTCTTTTGGTACCAGGGATTGAACTTAGGGGCACTGAGCCACATTCCCAGCCCTATTTTGTAGGGTCTCATTGAGTTGCTTAGTGCCTCACATTTGCTGAGGCTGGCTTTGAACTCGAAATTCTCCTGCCTCCCAAACTGCTGGGATTACAGTGTACACCACGGTGCCTACTCACTCCATCCTTCTGTGGGCTCTATAATGTTTAACTCACAGGTTCACCAATGTCTGTGTTTGTTTCTCTACCATCTTAGTGAGTGAGTGTCTTCAGTACTGAGCCCAACTTTTTTGTCCTTTAAAAGAGTTGTGCTTTCATGACTTCTTGGTTCAAGTTGACAGGCACATTACAGAGGAGGAAATCTGAGTAATGAATAAACATATGAAAAGCAACTCAACCTCCCAGTGATTAGGAAAAATTCAAATTAAGACCCCAAGTGGATGGTATTTCACTTTAAGGATTGATAAAATTAAAAAGTCTGGAATCAAGTGCTAGCAAAGACATGAGCAGTAGATCCTGTCATATGCTGCTTATAGGAGCAGTAGTTAGAACAACGATTCTACAACATCTAGTACATTTGAAGGTGCATGTGTGCTGTAACAATTCTATTTCTAGCTATATACTCTGGGATAACTTCTTGCACACAAAAAAATGCAAGAATGTTCATTGCAGCATTAATTATAATAATAAAAGTTAAAGGTGTTTAAATGTCCATCAACAGATTACATAAATAATAAAACAGTATACTCCTGATAGAATATGATTTAGCAGAGACTATAAGTAAATTAAAGTAAAGGCTAGCAACATGAGTACATCTCATACACTCATCATGAGTGAAAAAGCCAATTATAAAAGCATACTTACAGTATCCCATTTATTTAAAGCTTAACTTAATAAGCAGGAAAAACATTAATACATAATTTAAGTAAAAACATGTGTAGCAAGAACATAATGGAATATTTGTGAATGATAAATTTACTCCCAGAGGTTTATGGAATTACCTATGGCAGGAGAGAGTGGAATGAGCTTCAAGGGCTTTCACTGTATTTCTAATGCTTTGTTCTTAAACTGAGTAACTGAGACAAATGTGTTCACTCTCTTGTCCTTGATTACTCTATTATCCTCTGTATCTAATTTTTGAGCAGAGTCTTTCATTACTAAAAGAAAATTAAAAACAAACAAAAAAAAACAACAATTAAGTATCAGGGTTGGACTTGAATTCAAATCCTTGTTCTTCTCTTTACTAGTGTGAGGAAAGTGCCTTAAACCCTCTGAACTGTTTCCCCATCTGTAAACGGAAGACATTAATTCCTTAGAGTTGTGTTAGAATCTAATGAGATAATGCAGGTCAAGCAGATAGCAGTGTCTGGAACATGTATTGAACATTTCCAATCAATGTTGGAAATGATAATTCTAAGAAAGCTCCTGATATACACTTGCTAAATTTTAAGTGAAATAATGTCAGTTGTTAATAGTAAATGTATCATCTGTTCCCTTCCTGCCTATCAGAGTCCCCCAGATCTCAACCCAAAAGGTGAATGATCTATTCAATTTTTCATGTTTAGAGTTTAATTAAGTTTTTCCTTTAGGTTATGGCTACACAAGTCAATATTTGCTTTTAAGGCTGGGTTAATGTCCCTGACTTTTTAGATAATTTAGATAGATAATTGAGGTGCTTCAGGCAGAACCTGTCTGAACACATAGTTTGTCTAGCACAGAGGAGTGCTTGTGATACATTAAATCTCTCTCTCTCTCTCTCTCTCTCTCTCTCTCTCTCTCTCTCTCTCTCTCTCTCACACACACACACACACACACACACACACTGCAGTCTATCCTGCACACTACATTACACTATTTATTTATTTATTTTGGTACTGGGGATTGAACCAGGGGTGCTTAATCACTGAGTTACATGGGCAGTCTTTTTATTTTTTGAGACAGGGTCTCCCTAAGTTGCTTAGGGCCTCAGTAAGTTGCAGTCTTTCTGCCTCAGTCTCTGGAGTTGCTGGGACTACAGGCGTGCACTATCTTGCTATGCTGCATTATTCTTCTTGCTTTGAAGTTTTCTAGTGGGTTTTAGGTTACTGTACGCTAACTGTAAGCCAAGTCCTGCAAACTGAGCCATGACAGCCCAAGTCATCTCTACTGCCCAGTATAAGCCTGACTTTTCAGCCTGTCTTTGCTCCAGCCAAAGCAAGTGATTGTCTTGTCCCACCTCCACACCTGTGCTGCTGTATCAGGCCTAGGACAGTCTTGGAACATGCAAGCCTTGTCAGTCTGACTTCCTTCCCCATGGGAGAAGGCAAGGAACAAAAGAAAGGTTCCCTGTATGGGGGGCACAGGAGAATAATTCCCCAAACCAGCATGGTAGAAAGAAGGCAGGTATCAGAGAGCTGGGATAGAGCAGACAACGTGCAGGATTTATATAATAAATTTTGTAATAATTCCCTCCTACCATAAAATTGAATAATAGCTGTAAAATCAATTAGGAACATCATGACTTAATGTTCTAATTAATTAAAACCCCATGGAGATTCTAAAAGTCTAGTAAACAATTCTTTCTGTGCTGCAAACCTTGCCCAAATATTCTGGAGCTAGAATTCCAAGGTTTGAATCTTAATTCTGTTGCTACACAGAGAGGTTAAGTAGCTTGGGATCCTTAGTAATTGCTCTGTTTTTTTGTGCCTCTCTAAAGATGAGGGGCAATAAGAGTGCCTATTTTATAGGATTGTTGTAAAGATTAAATCAGTTTATGTCTGTAAATCCAATATTCCTCTTAATAGAATGCAAAAATTATTAGTCATTATCCTCTGCCTAATTTGGTCAGGCTAGAAATGGTCTTTGGTATATTAATATAAGTTGCTGATATTTTTATAGGATGGTAAGGGAATTTGGGGTGCTTTTTATGCAGTGCTGGGGATCAAACCCAGGGCTTTCCCATGCTAGCTAGACATCTGCCCTACCATTGAGCTACATACCAGGTCCCAGTGGTTGGTATTTTTAAAACACAAGCATAATTTGACTGTTTTAACAGGATTATTATTAGTAGACTGACAGAGATTAAAAAAAAAAAAGCACTTGATCGTAGATGAAAAGACCTGATAGCAGGCTTTTGTCAGGATCAGGGTGAGATGATAGCTTAGACAAGGTGGTAACAGTTGAGGTGGTAAGGAGTCTGCCCATCAACATCAAAATCATGTGTCTATCCCTTCTTTACTTTGTGGTACCCATATTTACAACAAATGAAGTGTCTTTGTGTGTGTGTGTGTGTGTGTGTGTGTGTGTGTGTGTGTGTATGTCTTTGAGCTGTACTACATTCATTTTATCTATGTGTTTGTTCTTTGGTGAGCACCACATTTATTTTTAATAAGGCTCTGTGATATGTGTGAACATCTGACAGAGTAGGTCCTCATTTTTGCTCTTCATTTTCAAGGTTGACTTGGATATTTATGTTCTTTTATTCTGCCATATGCCTTTGGGAGTAAATGTATGAGTTCCTCAAATCGGAAGTTTTGTTTGGGATTATACTAAGTTTAGGAATTAATTTGTAGAGAATTGTCATCTTTGCTATTACTTTCATGCATTTATATAATTTTCTTTATGTCCTATAATTAAAGTTTTAAAATATTCTCCATAAACATCTTATGTATTCATCCTTAGGTTGAGTATGTTATTCTCTATTTGATTATGGCTGGAATAAAGGAATATTAGTTTTTTAAAATTGACCCTATATCCAAAAATTTTGTTGCAGTTTCTCTTTAGAACTTATAATTTTTTCTGTTATTTTTTTGAGTTTTTCTATTTTCTGTAATTCATTATAGTTTGGAACTGAAGTTCATAGTTATTTGCCTGCAAGTTGAATTCCTATTTTAGTAAAAATGAAAAATTCAAAATCCCTCTTTTTTTTTTTGTAAGGATAAAAAAACCCTATAATTTCAGGAACTTAGCAAAACTACAACTAGAAATAATAAACATTTTTGTTCAATTAAAATTACACCAACCACATTATCAAACACAATATCTTTCTTACTGGTAATTATAACACCAGAAACAATAAAAATATACATCTTTCAATTCACATATATTCTTAGCATAAAAATTCAGAAATATATATAGAGATCTCAATCACTAATTTTTAAGTTTATTATAGTGCAGGTAAGTGTTATTTTTAAATTTTTGTTCATAATACATACCCATCTGATTAACGTTATATGGTTTTCTATTTTGCTTATATATCACATATATCAGTTTAACACATGGCAGGAAATATATGTCAATAGTAAAATTCACCATGTATTTAAATATTTAAGAAAAAGTCTGTAAAAGGCATCCATTTTCAATTTTGTTTATTTACAAATTCTCTCACATAAAAGGATGCAGAAATTCATTGTCTATTACATGATATTCTCTCATTTAGGAGTTTGAAATGTTCCAAGTGAAGGAATAAATTGTATGCTAACCATGTCTCCTGAAAAATTAGAAGGCACATAAATGGTCAAAGGAAAGGAAATAACTACATAAATTATGGAATACTTACTTGATGGAATATTAGCAGCCATTGGAATTTGAAAACTATACAATAAAGGAAGAAGTATCTATGCTGTTAAGGAGAAAAATCTATATAAACAAATATCTTGAATAGATCTTTTTTTAAAATACCTTTATCTTATTTATTCTGTACTGGGAGTTGAGCTCAGGGGCACTTTACCACCGAGCTCTGTCCCCAGCCCTTTTATTTTTTTGAGACTGTCTCACTAACTTGCTGAGACAATGAATTTGTATGTTCTTATGTACAATCTAGAAAAAAGTGTGCCAGTGTTTCCACAGGACTGTTCCCAACAGAAATAGTATTCCTTGGTATTTTATAAGGCTTAAAAATAGTTCCTGCTGTTAGAAATTTTAAAAATTATTTTCCAGTTCGAATATTTAGTGAGTACTAAAAGGTAATATGACTACATATACTATTATTTGAGTAGCTCACAGAAATTTATTTATTTTTATGTGGTGCTGAGAATTAAACCCTGTGCCTCACATGTGAGAGGCAAGCGCTCTACCACTGAGCAACAACCCCAGCCCCTCTTGGCTAGATCTTGTTTTGGGCCAAGTAAGAAAATAAATTAATAGTTACTAGGGTGGTAAGATCATGGGAAAACCCTTCAATCTCCAAATTTCCTGTGGTAATTATAGTTTTTCAGATGAAAAAAAAAAGAGCATCCATTTATGTGGGTTTATAGAGAAAAATTGATTGCTGGCCTCACACTTGCTATGTTCCCACCTCAGCCTCTGGAGTGAATGGAATTACAGGTTTGTGCCACTAGGCTTGGCTATAACATGATTTCTAATCTTGGAAAAGAAATCTGTATCAGCGCATCGAACTTTTAGTAACACCAAGGAGGTCTTGTTCCAACACAGATTTCAGGGCCCTGCCTTCAAATATTCCCATCCAGCAGGTGTGGGGTGGGATGGAGAATTATACCTAATGAATTCCTAGAGATGTCAATGCTGCTGGTCCAGGGTCCACACTTTTAGAATCACTGACTTGAGAAGAGGAGAATGTTGTGAATGAGAAAATCAGAAGTCAGTGCTTAAATAACAAAGCTAGTAAGTCGTAGGACCAGCATTTAACTACAGGTTTGTCGAACTCCATGGTCTGTCCTTTTTATGCTCCATTTGCCCATGGAGTGCCCTATTACTCAACCACAATGTGTCTTGGCTATCTTGTCAGGCTTATCCTCTCAGGCTGCATCATGGCTGGCCAGTCAAGAGGAGACACATGTTTAGCAGTTTAGCACTCTGGGCTCCAAAATTCAGAAATTAAGATCTTGTTGGTATTCCTGAACTGACTTGAACTTATGGGAGATTCCTGACATGTGCAGAGCTCTGGACCAGCTGGTACATGAAGTCGGAATGCCAACTTGCATAAGAAACAGAATTTCCATGGAAGTAGACCTGCCTGTTTGGCTTGACCAAGAATATTCTCCCTGGAGAAATGTTCTGTGCCTGAGAAACCCAATTATCAGGAGACTGCTTGGTGACCATGGAATCAAGACTAAGGGACTTAATGAATGGTTCTATGTCACCAGGCTATGCCAGCTCTACCATACTTTGCATGACCTTACTTTCCATACCTGGTGCATACATTTCCAGAAAAGAGACCGCCATACCAGGGGATTGGTATGGGAACTGACTGACCATGCGCTAACTGGAGTGTTAGCGCAAGTGACCAAGTGCTCCACAGATCCCTGGATGAGGTTCCAAAGGGACCTGACACTCCTGGTCCCAGATGCATCCTTTCTCCTCTGTTCCTAAGACCATTTAGTCCTCCTTTCTGTGTTTTGAGTGTCTTAATATCTTCATTCAATCTGATGAAAGTCAAAATTTGTAGATCTGGGAACTGCTTTCCTCTTCAAGGTGACCTTGCATGTGTCTATGCTGTTCTATTTTTAATTCATAATTATAGTTTAACTCTCAGTGGGCAATCATTTCTACCTAACTAATGGCTTGCTTTTTGGTTTGTATTATTAAATTCATGGAGATAACTGTTTTTTTTTTGGGGGGGGGCTTTATGGATATAAGCCCGAAAATACTGAAATAGGGTAAAGATTATAGTCAATATCTAGAGTGTTAGTGCAAAAAGACTGGCACAAACGCAAACTTCACAAATCAGCTCAGTGCTTTATTCAGGAATGATATTTCTCACAGGAGCAGGGGATGCAGGGACAAAATGATGCTGTGGTGGGACCCAATTTCCTGGTGGAAAATAAGCTCCCAAACAAAGAAAGGGCCTAGGCTTATAAAGGTTATTCTGAGAGGTGGTCTAGTGAGCATATAAATTTTCTTTGGGCACTCAGGAATTTGAAGTTTGTTCTATCAATCAGTGAAGGGGTCAGTTTTAGTGCTTAGGAATTTGGGGTCTATTTTATGGGGCAAAATGGAAGGGAGTCTAGGATCAGTGGTCAGTTTCTGGGGTTTATCTTACTGGTCCTGATGGAGGACCTGGGGTCAGTGGTTGGTATCTGGAAAGGATTTGTTTACAGAAAGATTAATGCTTGGGCCTCTTCCCAGAGACTGCCTTTCCAGAGTTGATGTACACCTCTTCCCTAGGGTTTGTTTTATCACCAGAAAAGAATGTACTGGGAAAGGATCAATGCTCTCAACATATGCCTTTCCTTCTCACTCCCATTTTCGCAGGTCTCACTACTTTTGGGGTTTGCCATTTTCCATATCTAATAGGGAGGAAGGGCAGAGAGATCTCTTCTCTGGTTAACTGGGTAAGATGCGGATGGAGAGACATAAGTTTTGTTCACGAATAAAAATAGATTCAAATAAACACAATGAATTTGTTGACACCACTAGATGTTTGCCCTCACGGGGTTCCTGGCCAGAGTAGGACATTTGCAAGCCCCTTTTGCATTCTCCAGATGAGCAGTTCTCAAAGTGTGGCCCCCTCCAGCAGTAGCAGCAGCAGCGAGATTGTTAGAAACGCACATTCAAGGGCCCCACTAGGAACCACTTAATAGGAAATCATGGCAGTGGGGCTCAGCAGTGTGAGTTTTAGCAAGTCTTCTAGGTGATTTCAATGCTTGCTACAGTTTGAGAACCACTGCCCTAAACCTTTATGTCTAAGTTACTTGGAGAAGGAGCTTCATGTGTTCTAATGTACTCCATGTGCCGATCACATGGACGGTTAATATTACATTGTCTGTACAATCCTTTCTTGGAGAGATATATCCATTTGTATTAGTAGTCCTGATGAAAGGTAACTAGGGCCTGTCTAGGATGCTCAGGACAAAGAGGATTATCGGGCAGATAAGAGGGTTATTGGGCAGATCACACCCATGGGGAGCACCATGGGCCCAAGAACCTGAATGGTTTGCATTCAGATCACTTCTTATGGCCTGTGTGACTTAGGGAAGTTACTTAGTCTTTCTGTTCCTATTTGTAAAATAGGGATTATAATAGTATCATCCAATAGGCTTGTATAGAGGAATAAAGCACTCAGACTGCTTGACACATGAGTGCTATATAATGCATATTAGTTGAAGATAAACATTTAGAAGACGTCATTAAGTCAAAGGAAAGTTTTACAGATGGTTTCAAGAGCAGCTAGGGAGTCTGAGAGGGCTGTGGAGGATCTTCTTGGAGATCATCCATGAAAGTGCCTCTGTGTTTTCCACTCTATCACCTTCTGAGGTTGGCTTGCTTGCAGCACTTGATGGTCAGTGCCTGCCTAGAGGTGCCCTAGTGGTGAGAAACCCACCAACACCAATGGTACAAAACTGTTACCATCGTTCTGTTCAAGTATTACATTCTCAAGATGAGCAGTTCTCAAAGTGTGGCCTCCTCCAGTAGCAGTAGCAGCAGCAATAGCAGCAGCAGCAGCAGGCAGGGAGTTTGATTGTGGGGAAAAGCCACAAATCTTCCTTCATGGAAGATGGTTTCTTGGTTATTTAGGATCAACACAGGCATTTGTCTCTAAAGTAGGGTAAACTCAGGAGGGTCCCCACTTTTTCCTCCTAGAATTATTTAAAAGTTACCTCTTCCTAGGAGAGGCCACAAACAATAACATGAGACAGTTTTGCCGTTTTTTTTTTTTTCAGAAAGAAGACCTCACCTAGTTACTTCCTATTGAGGAGATGTTTGAGACTTGAATTACAGGACATTCCAGTTTAGAAGTTTCTTTAATTTAGAAGTTTCTTCCTTTATGTCTGGGACTGCATTTTTTAAATTTTAAATTTAAAAATATCTTGGCAGGTGGTGTATAAGCACTCAGGAATTTTACACTCACAATTTGTTTGGTGTGCTGGTAAGGTGTTTCTTCAGGGTGTAGTTTTTCTTTCTTCTGATTATAGCATAATTGAAAGATTTTTATCTATCAATTCATAGGAATTTGGGTATATCCTACCTGTCTTTGTGCATTTAGCAGTAGTTTCTGGATCTTATTTCTTACAGTTTTAACAAGGTTTTTTGTTTTTGTTTTTCCTTTCAATGGAATCTTTCAGTATTTTCCATAGCTATTTCATTGAAGGAGAACAGACATTTAGTTTGTGAGTACGTAAAGAGGGAACTGATATCAAATTATACTCAAGGTCTTTAGGTGAAAATGTGTTTTGAATAACAAAATAGAGGCCTTACACAGTAAGAGAAAAAGGCTGCATGTCTTTAATTTAGATTTGGAGTATAAAGATTTGATTTGAGATCCAGGTCCATGCTGGTCAACCTACTGATTGAAACAGATTATTATTTCTAAAGTTTATTTGCTTTTATACAGATGTGAACAGAACACTTTGTACAACTCCAGCTCTTGCCAACAATCTTTTAAAAGACAGATATTTATGGGGCTGGGGATGTAGCTCAATGGTGGATTATGCACCAGGTATGTTCAAGGCCCTGGGTTCAATCCCTGGCACTGCAAAAACAAACAACAACCAAAAGACCAACATTTATCTTACCCACTCCTCACCCAGTATTGTATTTGCTTGTGTGGGGGGCACAGGCCATTCAAGGCATGGTTTGTATTCTAAAGAAGCTTTAAAAATTGAGATAAAAAGACAGAACTACCATGCATGCAGAAATTTCATGAAAAACTATATATTAGAGGAAAGTATATGTTCCCCACCTCTGGCTTTGTTGAGGAGGAAATCTTCTGAGCCCACCCCAGGCTTCTCTACTATTTTTTCAATCCATCTTCAAGGAAGGGGGAGAGTGACTCATATAACAGATAGAACATACTCCATTCTTCTTCCTCCGCTGATGAGCCAACTTGTCCACATACAGCATGAAGTCTCTTCAACGCTTCTCTTCCAAAGTGTGTGTCTCATCTGGGCGTACATCCTCCTATTGCCCTGGGTCAAGGCTGCCTGAGATGGGGGGTAAGTCTGTCTAAATAGATGAGGGGTGGGTCTTAGCACACCCTCTTGGTTATAGATTGGATATTTTCACCTCCTATTTAATCTATTTAATCTTTGTTTTAACTCAGTTTTTACGGTAACCAGATTAGAAAGAGACCTGAATAATACATGATACTAAAGTAAATATCCATGGTGCACCCAGGTGGATCGTGAGTGGTTGTGGAAGACTTTGTGAGGATTCATTAGAGTTGGATTTTAAGGAACAAAAATAGAAAGGAGAGGCAGTCTTTCAGTCTTGTTTGCAAATTGCTTTAACTTTTAGGCTAGTGAAATAGCACAATTATTTTCCTATGTCAGATATCTCCATGGGAGTAGAAAAAAGATTTTCATGAATATCACAAAGGAAAGGAAATAGAGAGGGAGAATTCCAGGTTTTCATACATTGTCAGGTTTGTGGAATAAAGCAAGATTAGATTCACGAATGGTCTAATAAAAGATCCTCTAAAAAAGTGTTAGTTGCCCAAACTCAGCAGTCCATCTCATGCTAGTCCTTGGAGAAATGAGGACAGTCTGCCAGGGGACAATGGTGTGTTTCCATCTTGCTAATGGTGGCAGAATCAGAGGCCGAACATGGAACACAGCCTTCTGAAGACAGGTTTGAAGGCAGCTCTTCCCAGGCAGTGTGACTGCAGGCAAGTCGTCCCAGTGCCCTTCTTGTCCCTCGGAAGCTGGGATGAAGTGGATGTTTCTGAAGGCCACTGACAGCTCTCAGAATTTCTGTTAGAAAATTTATGTTAACTAACCTGGGAGCTCTGTAAAACCTTGTGGATTTGGACACACACAAAAGAATAGAAAATGTCTATTATAATCTCCAAATTAACCTCCTTACTGTGTTTTTCAAAGAGATCTCAAATCCCCATTTACATGCTGCAATGGTAAAAAGCCCCTCGAAGTTTATTTGAAATCTGAGCGGATAACGCAAGGGATTGATTTTCAGTAAATATGACAAAATGACCAAGAGGGATTCAGGACAGTGTCTTGCCCACTGTGATGTTTAAGAAAAGGTCACTGACTCCAGATGAGTTTAAGGCGTCTTTGGCATGTCACAAGCATTCCTGTTCCTTCCTCTTTCCTCTCTCTTCTTCCATATTCTACACATCCCCTAAATCTATGCCAAAACAAATGACCAAACGTTGGAAGAGGACAGTTGGGGTCCTGCTGTGTTTATTTTTGCTTTATTTGTTCTGGATATGGAGCTAAACCTTCCAGTAGATGAACTGTATCAAGGTCTTTTCACTTCATATTGTGAAATTTGTTGTTATGCACCGTTGGTTCTATTAAAAATAATGAAACGAGTTTAACCTAAATTAAAATGCATAGTGTGGACCCCTCAGAGGGGGCTTTTGAAACACCCAGGCACAAAATGTTGCACAGACTTCTTGTTAACTAAAAAATTATTTTAGCAAGCACCCCTTCCTGAGGCCTTGTGTAGAAGCTGGGTCGTTGTGAGCCTCCCAAGCTGTAAGGTAGGTGCTTGATATTGCACGCATTTATCTCAGTTGCCAGGAACTCCATATTGCCATCTGTCTCAAGCTTTGCCAGAAGCTACCTGTGGTTTAAAGGCCAGAAAGGTCTAGACAACAGGGGGGCTTAGGGAAATAATGTGGAAATAAAATACTGCCATTTTTTTTTTGCTAACTCTCCTCTTGACACACCGTGTGGGGTGTTCAGCTTTTTCTCAGGTTTCATGCTGTGAGGATACTTTCATGATGTTATTTAAAAAAGACAAAACCAACTCCCTACAGTGGACCCAGTTATAACATGGTGTCTAGAAATATAGTTGTCAGCCCTTGTGCTTGAACTCTTGGCTGAGCTTGGGATGAAGAAGTGAACCTCTGGACAAAGAGCTTTCCTTATGGAAAGGCTGAGTGTTCACTGAAGTTTGGGCCCTCTATAGTCAAAGGAAACGATTGAACTAAAGCCGTGGTCAGGAAGGGTTCAGAAGGATCCTCTTTCAGGCTGCACTTCTGCTAATTGTCTTGGTGCATTGGAATTAATGCTGACATCTGTCTCTTCTGCCTTCTGCCCCTGCATTCTGGAAATCAGATTTAAAAACTGTGGCTATTCGATGAACTGTAGATTACGAAGGGCTTAACTGGGTATGAGAAGGGGAACTGGAAGTTGTCTAGGTAAATGAAGATGGCATAGTGAATACGTTGCAGTTTCTACTGCAGTCTCAAAAAATCAAAGCCTAAGTCATGAAATATGAATTTGAATAAAATGAGTAGGTGAGTCTAAATGATAATTAGCCAGCACCTCTGAAAGATAAAGCATAGGCCAGCTCTCTTGTTACTTGCTTTGTTACTTTGACCAAGGTCAAGTAGTTATCTTGCCTCATTGCTTGTAAAACATCCAGTTAGTTAGGATCAGTGTTGGCTTTAGGGTCTTTGGAAGAGCTGGGCACTAGAAAATGGGGAGATGAAGTCATGGATCCCCTCTATCTCCAGCCTGCTCTGCTTCCTTGGGCAGCCTCAAGTGAGTAAATTAGTGTTAAATGTACTTTTCAAGGGTAAACATCTCTTCCTCTTTCTTTTTGTATTTTTCTTCTGGCTAATGATGGAGACAGCTGAGTCCAGGTCCTTGAAGGGTTTTTGGTTTTCAGTTTGGTGAAAGAATAGTACGAGACTTCAACAGGCAACTGCATGGGTCAGAGGTCTCCGTGTTTGTTACCAGTGTCCTAGGTCAGAGGCCTGATTCTACGGTGTTCCAACTAACCAGGTCTGGCCACTCACAGCAGAAACCAAATAGAGAAGGTAATGGTGAAAAGCAGGAAAGGAACTTTAACCAATGTGGCCATATTGGGAAGGTAAAGTGAGATCCAGCATCTCAGCCCTGTCTTTGGGATACATCAGGCTTAAACAGAGGAATAATTGGGATGGGGGCAAGAGGTATGTGTAATTAAACAGTCTTGGTCAGATTGTGGTCTAGTTGATCTTTATCTCAGTTCTAGTTCTGTGAGTTGGCTCTAGAAAAGTCCTGATCTCTAGAGGGAGCAATCTCCATTTGCTATTCAGGATGTTTTTCTATCAGGGCTGTGCCTCTGGAAGGGGAAACCCAGTTCCCATGAAATGATTACTCCTATGTAGAGGGGAAGTCTCATCATGAGGTGACCCATCTGCCAGGCTCCATTGTTACTGGAAGGGTTAGGGCAATGGCTGAAAACCTCTAGACATCTCTCCAGGGGTCTGAAATAGGATGCTGTAAGTGACTTTGCAAATCTGGCTTCAGTTTTAAAGGGGGAATAAGATAGATTAGGTACATTTAGGGCTTATAAACCAGTATTCCCAGTTTTTACATGAATATTCCTTAAATGATTAGTGTGCCTATGTCATAGGTTAGCAAGTTACAAAGTTTAAGGAGATAGATTCAAAATGAAGGCAGAGATACTAAGTTTTATTCTGCTCTCAGGTATCTATCCAGTGGGCACCTGTGGACCTAAGAGGCAAAGGCAGTCTAAGTCTCTGTTATACCAGGACCCATTATGGTGGATCATGAATGAAGGTAGCCTAAGAAGAGAAGAAATGGTAGAGAACACAGCCATCCTTTGTTCTAAACTCTTTTAACCAGTTTAAATGCAAACTTATAAAAATGGCATCTGTAGGTAGATTCAGTCTCAAATTGTCAGTTGATAGACTCTAGTGTGGACAGCTGGTGGAATCCAGGTAAGTTGAGGGAGGTGCTGACTAGAATCTTCTAGGTGTTCTTTTTGGGGTTGGAGGTGGGCCCCAATCTGAATTGTAGCTTTTTTTTTCTTTTTTCTTTTTTGAAAGGCTTCAGCCTCATTAGAGCATATCCTGGAAAATCAGCAGAATTTTAACTGCCTCAATTTCTTTGAGTCAGCATTGGATACTGATGTGCTCTCAGTCACACCTTTGGTTTGTTTTGCAATTCAGAATTTGGTTTCCCTGCTGTGGCGGATGCCTTTGGCTTTGGTTATAGTGCAATAAATTCAAATAAACATTTATGAGGGTAAGTAATCATATTTTATGCAAACAAATTATTCTTCCTTAAAAAGTCACTTTTTAAAAAATGCATGCTATTTCTTTTCTCAGTCAGCACTATCAAACTAATAAAAGTTATTGTACCATCAAAATTCCCTTCATGACTGTTTATTGTTTCATTTATGTTAAATTTAGAAGGCTGGTCTGTATTTTGTTTATTCCCCTCCCCCTATTAAAATTTTGATGCCCTTATTACTAATACAAGAAATCATGATTATTTTACATATTGCATAATTATGGCAAAGAATAAATCAGAGGTGGTTACTCCTGAGACAGGACAATGTTCATTACAAAGTTTGTATGGGTTCCAAAGCCAAGGAAACCCAAGAATTACCAGCTCATTAACCCTGGAAAATTGTAATGTAAAGTGTCGTTTTGGTCAAAGTATAACACTTTTCTGCCCATCTTAGGTATCCAATCTGCTTCCTTATCAAGGAATGCCTGGGCTGCTGCTGCTGCTGACTTTAAGTGAGATATAATGGAGAGAACCCATCCTCAACTCCCTCTCCTGAGGGTGAAGAATGAAGTGAAACAGACTGATTCCCCCCAGGCACTCATCTGAGCATGTGCGTTGGGTTGCAGGAAGGTGCTTCTAGGAAAGAGAGTGGGAAATGCTTTTAGTGCTGAGGAAAATGATGGGAAAGAAGGATTAAGGGAAATGGTGTGTGTCATTGTAAGGTCCAGCCCTTCTATAGCATTCTGCTGGAAAAGACCCAGGCAGACAGCATTCATTAACTGTCCTCTGTGGGTGGCCCATTCTATGCCATATACAAAAGTCTTTTAGGAGCTTGCAGTCTGCTGGGGCAGGAGGACATCTTGAATCATCTGAATTCATGGAAGAAACCCTCTAAAACCTGTATGGGTTTATGTTACATTCTATATGAGCATATTGTCTGGTTACTTCTTTGGTATTATCACACCACTCTCTGGTAGAATCTTTGCTTCTGCATTCTCTGGCAGATTCTGAAGATGATAGCATTTGAGTGGACAAAGCCAGAGTTTGCAAGTCATCCTTCTAAAACTGGGGGAGGCAATGTGGAAACAAAATGAATCCAGACCTGTTCTAGGAGAGCCAGGTCTCAGTCCTAGTTTGGCCACTTACTGTGTGTTTCTGGAGAGATTACTTGATCTTCCTGCTTTAGTTTGAATCTTGACCGTCCCCTGAAGACCTATGTGTTAAAGGCTTGGACCAGGGTGATGCTGTAGGAAGGTGGTGACACCTTTAAGAGTTGGGGCCTACTAGGGGGGTCTTAGGTCATTGGGGGTGTGTTCTCAAGGGGGATGGTGGTACCCTTTCCTCTGGCTTCTTGGCCAAGAGAGGACTGATTTGGCTGTACCATAGTGTGCTGCCTCACCAGAGGCCCAGAGCAACAGGCCAATTGATCAAGGACTGGAACCTCTAAATACAGAGTCAAGATGAACCTTTTCTCTTTATAAGTTGATTATCTTAGGTATTTGTTACAGTGATGGAAGCTGATCAACACAGTTTTCTCATCTACACAATAGGGTTAATAAGTTGCTACTTCTTGGGATTATTGTGAGCAGTAAGTAAGAGAACACCTATAAAATATCCATCATAGTGCTTGGAATAAAATAGGTACTCAAAAAAAAAATAGTAGCTTTATTATTTTTATTATGGTGATTTCCCTTCACAGTAACTCTAACATAAAACAGTTAAGCTGATTTGCATGTACTACTTAGAAATGCAGTTCACTCTGGTTATTTAAATCCATTTTTATTCCATATTCAGTTTGAAGTATAGTTCATGTCATGAATATTACTTCCAGTCTTTAAATGAGAAACACTCAGAAAACTATTGCTGGCAATGTATAATAATGATATTTTTGACTTATCATTAAAATAACCAGTCATACTTATAAATATCTAAGTATAATATTTTCCTTTCTACCGAAGGGCAGTATTTTTCATTTGTTGCAGTTCTACCTCTGAAAATAAACAACATAGCATAAACATACAAGCAAGGCTGTCTGGAGCCTAAAAATCAGTGAAAATAAATTTAACTTGAATGAATGCACACTTACCTCTGTTTGAGAAGATGTGTGAACCAGGGGGAAAGGTGCTGAAAAGTAACTAGCCAAAACGGGGTGCTGCCTTAAATTCTGGCTAAAAACATTGTTATCATCATCATCAAGCTTACCTAACTTATCTGACTTAATATCCTAAATTTGTTGTTGACTTCCATAAAAATGAGGTTCTACCCTGCAAAAATACTAGGGGTCTTGAATTCACAAGTGGAGTTTCTGGCTCAATGGAGAGCTGCTGTTTGGTTGAGAGGTGCCTCAACAGTTGAAGATGTGTCCATTACCTGTAGGAGCCACAGTCTCTGGTTCTGGTACCAAGTAAGTACCACTTTATCTGTGTGGTTTCTACCTCTTTCCTCTCTAGCAGATTTCTGTTTCTGGGCCCCTCTTCCTGCTGTGATTTCCATCAACCTCCTGTCCTTCTCTATTTTGCCATCATCTCCTGAGAACTACCCTCTTTGTGATTACAGTCTCATTGATTCTTCGTGTTTCCCAACTGCACTTTCCCAGCTTGCAGTTCTCTGTCCTTCCCGGGTCACTGGGCTCCTTGCATCCATTCCTGAAGGTCATGGAGTCATATTCTGAGTTGCCTGTCCTCTGGGCCTTGACTTGCTTGGCCTTGAATTGGGTTTCTAGGAGTCTTTTTACCTGAAAGTAACCCCTGCAGCCCAGCTGGGCCCCATATGAACTGATGCTCTATTTTGAGCCTCACCACAGCTGAGTGCATCCAAGGTGCTCATTGAAATCTATGGAAAAGAACAGTCCATTCTCTCTCTCTCTCTCTCTCTCTCTCTCTCTCTCTCTCTCTCTCTCTCTCTCATTTCTCATTAGACTCAGAAACCTGCTTGGTGGGCCAGATGACATCTCAGGGTGTATGTGTGTGTTTGTGAGGGGGTGGGAGGAAGGAGAGGAGAGAGGGAGGGAGAGAGAGAGAGGGAGGGAGGGAGAGAGGGAGGGGGGGAGAGAAGAATGCGTAAGATCAATCTCTCTACCTACAGTTGGAATAAGATTTTTTGTCATTTTAAATGCTGGTTGCTTTAAGAGTGTGTGCCTGAGCTACAGTCTGAGATCCATTAGTGGGTCTTTAAATCAATGTAGTAATAAGTTGCAGTCAGCTAGATATTTTTTCTCTAAAAAATTAAGCAGAATAAAAAGAATCAGAGCATTTTAGTAAGGGTAATTCATCTCTATTTCTCTATTTACTTATCTGCTCTCATGGTTGTGTATGTGTATATTCTGGGTTTGTAATATAAATGTATTTCTTATTGCACTCAGAAAGTTTGAAAGCCACCGTTCTAGTAAAATTAGAGTAAAATTTTACCCCAAAAGTATGTTTTTTTTGTTTTGTTTAAAAAAATTCAAATACTTCCTTGTGATGGTTTTATAAGCATTACTATTGCCCATCTGGCTCCATCTCAATTTGTACAGGGTCTGCTTAGGGTAGGTGTTCAAAAGAAAAAAAATGAATTGCATAATAGAGTTATCATCTTTACCACTATCCATCGTCCTCTCTGCAGACTAGAGAGTCCAGCATTTGGGGCTCAGTAAATAATCAAGAGAGGAAGATGGAAAAGGTTGCTGGAAGTTAAATTTGGGAGTTTAGAGGACAGAAGTATGGATGGAAGGAAGGACAGACAAACATATAAACAAAGCTGGAACCCAGATAGTGAGAAATTCTTTAAGATATGGAAGATGGGGAGGAGGGTGGCAGCAGAAGGGAGGTGTAAGGGAGTCCTTGAGAAACTTTGGTACATGGATGTATAATAATTTTACATTATACGTTCTATGCTGTACTTCCAAACTTCCAAATCCTCTTATAAATACTTATTTGGCTCACAACATTGTGTCTATGGTATTTTTCAGAGAATGCAAAAGATGGTGGTCCCAGGACTTTGGTGGTGGATGTGAGAGAGCTGGCTAGGATCTAGAGATTAGCCATGAAGCAGCACTGACACAGGCTTCAAAGTTAGATCTCTTTCCCTAAAACATGACAGGGGAAAACAACATTGGAAAAGATAGGAAGAATAGATTCTGGTATCTGTGGTGCAGATGTCTTCTAGCCAGGAACATACATATGGTTGAAAAATTGGGGCAGTTTTATTGAGAGATAGCTCAAGCTGTGTTGAACTTCAGGGCATCTTAGGGAAAGGGTGTGGAAAGGACTTACAGGGATGTATCTTGGGTGATTTTGGAGGGTTTTAAGAAAGCAAAGCTTTGTTAGGATTTTATGCTGACAGGTAGTAGGGGTAATTCCATGACTGAATATCTTAACTATCTTATCTGGAGGGAGGCCAGATTATAGCAAGACTGAAGCTGTAGTTGGTAATGAAGCTGCAGTTCCCCACATCTACCAGGAGAGGGAGATGTTTTCTACTTTGTGGGTTGGCCAACCTTTTTGTTTATGGTCACTCGTGGAATGGTCATGGCTACGCAGCAGCCTTGTCTGATGCTGATGTTCCAGGAAGCTGTTTATGTTCTAGAGAAGAATACCAAGGCCTAGCTCTGTGTGCCAGGCCAGCTTCTGGCAACACTAAGGCCTGGCTGATAATTCCAGGCCAGCTCTTGGGTATCAGGGGATGCTTATTTCTTAGTAGTATGATTGTTTGAATTATTATATTTGAATATTAAAAGACAAGATTAACCTGGGGAGCTGTGAGACTGAGGGCATCAATGTAACAAAACACATTTGTGTGATTTCATGTATGATACAGTTTATGTGTACATAAAAGTTGCCTAGAGAGTTGCTTAATCCATGGTGATGTATATGTTAAGTACTAAGTTCCCTCCTTAGTTAATTGATGGAAATTTCACAATTTGTCTTGCAAATTCAAATTACTACTCTCAATCTTGCAAATTGACAAATTAGAAACCTGGTCATCTGAGTTAAAATTCTGTAGTATCACTTGAGTAATAAGGTCAGATGTCTTCAGCAAGAATGGAGCTGATTACCTCTATAAATTGAGAACTTGTAGGTATGGAGTTGCAGACCTCTTTGTGTGCGAAAAGCCAGAAGCCCCGGGGGATGGTCTGAAACAGGCAGTTCCTGTGAGGTAGATGACTGGGCTGAGGAATGGTGTTGGCAAAACAAGGTTTGTCTGGCTAAATTCGCCTAAGCTCTATTTGAAAGACAGCCAGCTGGGTTTCAAAGGAAAACTTAGAACTACATGAATCATTGCACACCAGAGTGGGTTAATACCATATCACTAAGAAATCACTCACAGCCATGGTGACTCATATAACACAACAATATGCAGACTTTAATTCCAGTGCCATATGGCTTTGGATTTACTTTTTTGCCTTTGGGGATTGGGTTGGGATGGTTTTTGGCTTTTTTTGCATAGAGAATATCATAAAAGCATGATACTATTTTA
This sequence comes from Ictidomys tridecemlineatus, assembly GCF_052094955.1. Taxonomy (NCBI): domain Eukaryota; kingdom Metazoa; phylum Chordata; class Mammalia; order Rodentia; family Sciuridae; genus Ictidomys; species Ictidomys tridecemlineatus. The sequence continues at coordinate 78,441,685 of NC_135488.1, forward strand.
TTAGAAGAATAGAAATTTCAGTGAAATATAGACCTAGGACAGAAAATGGAGATGGAAGGGGATATAACAAATGTGGAATAACTTCTATTGTGCATTCAGTGAACACTGTGGGATATTCATGACTTCTTTTTGTGGCTCCTGAGGCAGTGGGTAATTTCAGATGCTCTACCTCTGCTCTGGGACTGGAGCTTTCAGTGCAAACCTGTTTCTGGGTATTTGAATTAGGGTTGGCATGGAATGCATAAGTCTAAGTCAAGAAACTGGCTAGATGAAAGACCGAGTTGAGTGGTGATCTTTTTAATAATCTAAAAATATATAATATATTTTTAAACAGTTATAATATGTCAGGTCTGGGGTAAGGATGATCTTATATAATCTGAATTAATCCTTATAACAACCTTTTGAAGTAGATACTACTAACACTCCCATGTTAGAATGGGTACAATGAAGCTTTGCAAAGTTAAATTGTTTGTCCAAGATAACACAGCCACTAATTACAAATTTTAGACTGATGTATATTACAGTGTTTGGAATATTAAAAAGTGTTTTAGGAGGATCATCTGTTTAGATTTCCACATACAATTAAGGCAGCAAGTACTCACTGAGCGCTTATCTTGCAAGGGACAACGCCAGGCACTGATCTGCAAATAAGTCACTTACACAAGTGACAGCATAGAAGGGCTGGAGGGATGGTCAATGACATGGAAGGACATGGGGCATGTGTCGGTAGTGATTGCTACAGGAAAAATGAACCTATAGAGCACAGAGCATTTCTTTTACATGCATCTTATGATATCAGATGCTATCTGCACATCCCTGTGAAGAAGGTTGTTTCCCACTTTTCAGAAAAGAACTCTAAGGCAGAGAAGCCTTACTCGACTTCCTTAAAATACACAGGGGTGAGAGCTGTGTCTTCTCAGTGTCAAACTCATTGCAGGCCTGGGAATGTAGCTCAGTTGGTAGAGTGCTTGCTTCGCATGCACAAGGCCCCAGAACCACTAAAAAACAACAAACAAACAAACAATCAAAAACCTCATTGGACATTGCCACAGATGCTGGGCAGCTGTCACTAAATACAGAGAAAAAATTTTACTAGAACCTCTCTTCCCTAGTTAAGTCAAATGTTCACACCAGTGTCACCTGTGAGCCCTCAGCTGGCCAGGTTCTGGGATTGATACCCCTAAAAATTCTGCAGTTGTCAGGACTATACAATTAGGTACCAGGCTGGTGACTCTGTCTAGATTCTTGGCCTGAGGTCCTTGTTCTTGCCGTCTGCCTTTCTGAACTCAGGTCTGTGCTACCCTCTGGCCTGGACACCTGTGCATGCATTTAACCCTGCCTCTTGGCCCCTGATGCTGTTCTTTATCCCCAGGTGCTCTGTCCCATCTTGGACTTGTGCTTTCTTATGCCTTTCAACTAGACCCTGTGCTTTTTTATGTCTTTCAACTCTGTGGATTGGAGTGACTCAGTTATCCTTGATTTTTTAAAAAAAGATTTTATAATATAAATACAACTTTTTATTTTTCAGATACAAACATATATGCTTTTAAAAATACATGTGTTTCTCTGCCATTAGATCCTGAGACACCCTTGATATTTCTCAGACATGCTTCTCTGAGATTTTACATTGGGATTATTATTATCCTCTAGAATATTGATTCTGAACCCTGGATGCCCATTAGAATTCCCTGGAGAGCTTAAAAGAATGTCTGGGCCCCACTCCAGAGATTGATTTATTTCTCTAAAGGGTGGGCCCCAGCAACCACAAGAAATCCTAGTATGTAGACAGGCTTAGGAACCACTGAGCGGCACCATCAGCATTTTTAATGTTAGGTGAGACATTAAGATTTGCCTTTAAGTAGGGCTGCCAGATTTAGCAAATAAAAATGCAAGAGGCTAAATTGAATTTGAATTTCAAATAAACAGCAAATAATTTTTTTTTAGTATAAGTATTTCCTATGCAATATTCAGGACATATATTTAGTAAAATTCATTTGTTGCTTATCTGAAATTCAAATTTAACTTGGAATTTTGTATTTTACTTGGCAACCTTACTTATAGGAAGAACCCCCATCCTTTGGAGAATATTTTTTACTGTGTGTGTGTGTGTGTTTTTAACTGGCTTATGAATACTTGAATAATATTGTTCTTCATGCTCATGCTTCATTGAAAAGAAACCTGAAATTAAGTTTGTGTGCTTAAACACCACCCCCACCTAGAAACTGTGGTAGAGAAAGCATTATAAGAAGCAAATGTTTCAGCTAGCTCTGGGTTTCTAACTGGCAAGCTCCTTACTTTTGGATGCTCTGTTTTGTGCTTTATCAAGGCGAACTTGGGAGACCCAGGGACAAAGCATCCTAGCATAACGGGTAGGAGCTTATCCTGGGATGAAGAGAAATCATGCTTTGTCAAATGGGCGCAAAGTGATTGGGAACCAAAATTTCATCAATAATGCATTACATTATTTTGAAGACATTAGAGGTAACTAAGCGTTTACAAGGTTTATGACAGTCCTGACATTTTAATGGGCCCTTAAAGGGAGTGAATTATTAAAAAGCATACTTCAGATGAGGTCATGGACTCTTTGAGTTTAAGGATCAATAGAAATAGCCTGTGTGTGCCAATATGGAGAAAGCTATGCCAGTAATGGGTGCTCTTGGGTTATTATATTAACATGGGACAACGAGAACCAGCCTTCTCCTTTCTGCTCATCTCCCTCAACAAATATCAGGAAAAACAGGTATAGAGCAAGGATCCAGTCTCATCTTTTCCAGTTTTCACGTGGAAAACACACACAAATGTGGATCATTCATTGATTATTATGCTAAAAATAATGAGAAGAAAAAAGAAGATATAGTATCTTCTGTCTTCCTTGTCTTTTTCTTAATGATCTGATTATTTTGCCTCAATTTTTTTTTGTTGGAAAATTTAGTGTATATCTGTCTGTGAACATCTTGTAGACTCCACATGCTAAGAGAGTAAACTTAAAACTTAAAAAAACCCTTTTCTTCAAATTGAATATTCTGTGCAGATAAACACAGAAATTTTCCTTTGGAGAGGGAGCTAGAACCTAATTTTGCTTGGTCAATCTCTCCCACCTTTACTTGACGTATTTCTGTAGAACTCCTACAAATTCTGTTGAAGCTCAGGTTGAAAAATCACTGTGGTAGACCAATCATCGGATGTACTTGAACTTTTCCCTCAGCTTTAAGTTGTTGTAAAATTTGTAATCGTTATTGAGATGGTTGTTATGAGGGCCAGCCCTTGTTCCTCTGTGCAATCTGTAGAACATGGCAGCTTAGGACATTTACTATCAAAATCTTGTTAGCAGAGAGCTCAGTTTTCATTGCATTCTTGCCAATAAGGGGGTTATCTAGAGACTGCATTTAATGGTAGTGGAAAATGGTGCTTGTCATTTACTGCAACTCGTCCTCCTGAGAGTTGTAGATCGTAAGTACTTAGGGTTTTGGTAGCTGTGTGTTGTAATGAAGCAAGAAGGCCAAGAGCCCTGAGCACAAAGGCAATTGAAATGTGGGAGAAACACAGAGTTTGCAAGAGTCTTGAGGGCAGTAAAGATCTAGTCTCCTGCTAACAGCAGGATTCACAGAATCCAGTCTCCTACATATGCTCTGGTTTTGACCTCTTGCAAATTAGGAACCAGGGCTAAACCTATACCATCATTTCACAATGATGAGAGAAATGAAGGAGCAATGGGACAAATATCAAAGGAATTTTAAAATTTAGGATACAGAAAAAGACATCTAAAAAGGCTTAGGGCTAGGGGTATAGCTAAGGGGTAGAGCCCTTGCTTAGGTGAGGCTCCTGAGAGTTTGATCCCCAGAAATGCAAAAATAAAAAAGCAGCAGAAATAGCTTAATAATGGGAATATATAAGTTATTCCCATTTATGTATATATATATGTGTGTGTGTATATAGTATACATTTTAATTATACATAATGTATATACATAAATGTGTATGTATATATATGTGTATGTATACACACAGACACATATTTTTCCACATAGAAATGTTCTTAGGGTAATTCTAGAGTTGGTTTGTTATGGTTTGAATATGAGGTGTCTCCCCAAAACTCCTGTGTTAATGCAGTAAATTCAGAGACAAAATAACTATATTGTGAGAGAGCAGTGACCTAATCAGTCCATCCTAGTTTGAAGGAACTAACTGGGTGGTAGCTATAGGCAGGTGGACCATTGCTAGAGGAGGTGGGTCACTAGAGTTGTGCCCTGGAAGGTGCCCATCTTCCCTGGGACCCCTTTCTCGTTCCCTCTCTTTGCTTCCTGGCTTTCATGAAGTGAGCAGCTTCCTTCTGTGTCCTTCTGTCATGATGTTCTGCCTCACTTTGGGCCCGGAGCAATGAATTGACTATTGACTGAGACTTTTGAACCATGAACCAAAATAAACTTTTCCTCTTCTAAGTTTTTCTTGTTGGATATTTTGGTCGCAGAAATGAAGAGCTGACTAAACCATGGTTAATTCTGTAGCTCATAGCATCATCTAGAACCCAAATCTTGGGCATCTGTTCCACCGTATTTGGTATTTGTGCTCTGACTTGTCAGCATAGGATTTCAAGGTGCTAGGTATGTTTCAGATATCACATGCAGGTGGCGATTTTGATGGAAAAGAGATCTTTTGTTATGCAGGTCTCCTTCTGTTCAGGGACAAAAAATATCCCCAGAGGTCCCTAGCACTTTCCCCCTCACATATCGTGGGCCACCATGGTAAGAAATATCCAAGTGTAAATCACGCAGAGAAAAAGGAAAAATTTGGCTTGAGCAAATCATGATTCATCCCCTAGATCTTAGAGAGGATTCCAGTCTCCTAGAAATATTTATCTCTTCTGTTGGTTATGAAGAAAAGAGGAAAGAAGTCTCAATTTATAGCATCTACTATAGGTCTCGGGTATGTCATTCTTTGCCATTGTTTTGGTGATACTTCAGTTATCTCTAGTAAGCCCTAGGGATGTTATAAGAATTTAAAAATCAGGTTATTTTTTGTACATTTTTAAATGTTTATTCAGATTATTGAATTAGTTAAGGGTAATATTAATTTTTAAAGCAAGAAGATTTCCAAGATAACTTTAATCTTATATTCATAGAATGGTACTGTGAACTATTTTTTAAATATTTTTTTTAGTTGTAGTTGGACATAATACCTTTATTTTATTTATTTATTTTTATGTGGTGTTGAGGATCCAACCCAGTGCCTCACATGTGCTAGGCAAGCGCTCTTCTGCTGAGCCACAACCCCAGCCCCTGAACTATTTTTTAATAAAAGCAAATAAGCTAAAGAACACTTTTGATTAAAAGTCCATATTTTACATTACACACCATAATAAGCTTCAGAAGTGTTCAAGTTAAATATAAATGAAAAATAACTCCTCATAAATTCTAGAGAAGCTAGAGAAATAAAGTAGTTTTTTTATCAGAGGAAGATGTGAACTGTTTGATGCAATAGAAAGCAATGGAAGTAGTAACATAAAAGTATTGATATATATGAATATAAAATGAATTTTTGTATAATAAAAAAGGAAACTAATATAAATGGACAGTGGCTGGAAAACACTTTAATCAAAGGTTAATATTTCTAATCTGTGATTTTACATTCAAATTTATAAGAAAAAGTACACCTTAAACTAGGATAATCAAAACAAGGAGACAATTCACAAATGTGAGAACAAATTGAAAAAAACAGTTTCATTTGGAACCAAAGAAATTCAGATTAAAGCAAACTTGACATGCAACTTTGTACCTTCTATCACGATTTAAGAGAGAATAATTATTGTTGGGGTATAGCTGGTACACTTATTCATTGATAATAAATTGATATATCTTTTCAAGAGTAAATATGACAAAATATGAAAGCCACAAAAATGTTAAAAAGTCTTTTTTCCCCAGTAATTCAAATATGCAAAGTTTTTCCAACCTAACTAAATCAAGAGTAGCAAAAAGTGATATATTCAAAGATATTCCCTGTAGTAAAAGCTTTAGTAGAAAAAAACTGAGAACCACTGTTTTATATGGTGGAAATGGGTTAAAAAACTTGTGATATATCCCTATGATCAAATATTATTTGACAATTAAAAATATTAACTCTAAAAGCATTACAACAAGGGAAATGCTTACGATAAGAGAATGACAGAAACAAGAATTGCTCTTATATTATAGCAGGTATATAAAACATTTCTACATAGAAGGGAAGATGCAAAGATGGAAACCATATCAGGATGATGGGTTACTGGTGATGTCTTCACTGTATAAATATTTCTTTAATGTAACTGAATTATTTATCTATTCATGGGTTAAAAAAATTGTCCTCAAATTTAGTAGCTTCTGTGTATTAAAAATTTGGGAGCCATCTAATTGGATGGTATTGGTGTAAAGTCCCTGATGAAGTTGTAGTCAGTAGTTGTAGTCATCTGAGACTTGACCGAGGCATAAGTTGCTGCTTCAGATCTCTCTTTCATGACTTGGCAGGAGGCCTCAGTTTCTTGTGCTGTTAGTCTCTTTACAGAGGTTTTGAATGTTCTTTGCTGCAGTCTGGCTGGGCACAATTCAGGAGCCACTTGTCAAAAGAAACGAACTTTATTTTTAGAACCACACAGGCCAAACAAAACAGCTCCTCAGGAAAACCTTCAGAGCCCAACTGCCACCACGGGCTTCCCACAAGCCTCTCTCACAAACACAAGCCTCTCCACCTCCCACAATCCTCCTGATCTTGAGGCCGATTGGCTGGGTCGCATGGGCGGAGCCAAAAAAGTCCCCCAATGAGCAGCTCCGTGGTCTGAAAGGGCAGGGAAACAGCCCATGAGCATCACTGCAGAGGAGCCAATCAGCTAGATGTTGCTGGGGCCGCTGTGAGCCAATCATCAGCTGGCAGTCTGAAAGTTTGCTGGGGCCCCTTCGGCTGTGGCTCTCAACAGTTCTTGTGACATGGCAGCTAGCTTCTCCTAGAACAAGTGATCCCCGGGGGGTGGATCTTTTATGACCCAATATCCCATCATACACCATTTTATATGTTTCATTCTAGTTGTCATAAAATAGTAAGTTTAGCTCATATTTAAAAGGAAGAGAATTGGCTTCGTCTTTTCATAGAAGTCTACCAAAAGGATTGTGAACATATTTAAAATCACCACAGTAGCTAAAATTTCTTGTTATTAAAAGTATACTGGAATAGCCTGCTGTGGTGGTACATGCCTATAATCCCATGACTCAGGAGGCTGAGGCAGGGGGAATCTCAAGTTTGAGGCCAGGGAGACCATCTCAAAAATACAAAGAGCCAGGGGAATAGCTCAGTAGTAGAATGTCCCTGGGTTCAATCCCTAGGACCCTAGGGAATACTGAAAAATGCTGAAACAGAAAAGTGAATAATCCATTCCACCCGTATGAGCTTTGACTCTTGCGTGGGGGAAGTATGAAAACAACAGTGAGACAAAGTGGTCTACAGTGACCAAATTAAAATGCCTCCTCCCGAAACAAAACAACAACAAAAACCTTAGGCGGTATTCCCAGGTGATGGTAATTATTTCTGTCATTCTGATGGTGAGAGCACTGTTACTGATGGTTTGCCCCTCACGTGGGTCCAGAGGGAAGAATGGCATCTTGCTGGCAGATGGCAAGAAATTTCCTCTTTTCCTAACAGCACTGCACAAGCTGAGCATAACATTTTCTCAGCTATCTCTGAGGGGCCCTACCTGCCTGAAAGGTCTGGTTGTTAGATGTACATTTCATCTGAATGAACAATTACCTTTGAGCCATGGCAATACATTTGGAACTCAATTTTAAAAAATACTGAACAGGACACGAGCTGTGGTCTGTGGCCTGTAAATACTAAGAAGGTGTGGAAAAATAAAAGCAAATGTCGGCTGGTGCTAGAGTACAAGTAGGTAGACCAGAACACCCTGTTTGAATTGTGAAACATTTCCTCTGGTTTTATTTAGCTTTCAATTTTCCTTGAGGAGTATGGACTGGTTACCTGGGTTGGCTGTTTTTCATCTTCTTTTGTCGTCCTGTGCAGCTTTTGGTGACTTTAAGTGTTCCAGGAGGGTAAGTGAGAAATGGGACGATGCTAATGGTGGTGACAAGAGTAAAAAACTCTGATGTTTCTCTGAGGGGGAGGCTGGAAAGTTTGCTACAGATAAAAAAGAATGTTTTATTCCCAGTCATCCATATGATGCTGGGAGCTGAAAGGAATTTCTATTACTGGAGTAGTTTGGTTGCTCTCAAAAGAAAGTACCCTAAGTATGCAGGGGTGCAAGTCATTTAATTCAGGAAGCTTGGATTTACAAAAACAAGTAGACTTCCATTGGTTCATCAGAACCCAAGTTCTCTAGTCATGATCTGTGTGAACTGTCATTTCCATCTACTCATGTTTCTTCTGTATAAGCTGGAATATGACTGTTGTCACATTGCAGAGAACCAGGGTCTTTCTGTCCCTTCAAATTCAGAAAGTGTTTATTCATTGAACACCGATTTACCAAGCACCTACTATATGCTGGTGATAATGTTTTTCAGAACACACAGCACTTAACTTCCAGCACCTCTCTCAGAGGCTGTAGTGTTTATGTAGCCACTTGATAGTTGGCACTGATAGACCCAGCCTAATTTTCTCTTAAAATTGGGAGACATCTCGCCACAAAGCCTTGAAAAGCTAATTTCAGCTTTACTATAAATTATTGCAAATTCTGAACTAGTTTGGAATGCCTGCCTGTGCCTTGAACTCACCCATACCTGGCTCTCTCTGGCCAGATAGCAGCCCTCTCTGAAACTTTAGTGACACCTCATAAATCTTGGCCTTTCCTGGCCAGATAACAACCTTCTCTGAGGCTCTAATGACCTTCACAAATTCTAATGCTGGGGCCAGCAAAAATGTAAACTAGCCTTCGTATTATGCTCGTCAGAGTTTTGTTATCTGTAACCCTCCTTTGTGTAACTTTCTGGGCTATAAAGCTGGGCTGCAAGAAAGATGCAGGGCTGTCTTGTTCCCGTGGATTTTGGTGGGAGAGGCAGCCCGGCCGGTCGAAATAATAAGCTTGCTTTAATTTGATTTTAATTGGAGTCAGTGGTCTTTTCTTGCGTCCTGGTCTAACAGCACTTTTATACAATTAATGTAAGACTATCTATAAGTAGTTGTATGGCTTGTTTGGTAACAGTGAGCGATCCTGGGTGCTGGGGGGTTGATTATTCTGATTTTGCCAATCACTGTTTTTAATTTTGGTAGGCAAACTTTTCTTCCCTCTATAGGTGAATAACTCTTGCACAAAATTTCCCTCAGTGACATGATGCTGTTAAGATCTTCCTTTTCCTTATTGGCCATTCCGTTCATCTTCGCTTTAAACTGAGAATAACTGACAGTTCTGAGCGCTGAGGGTAAAACAGCGTTACCATCTCTTTACAGACTGGTCCTTTACTAGAACATGTTCTGGTAGACCTGTTAAAAATACAAACTTTAAAGCAGAAAGGATAATGAATTATAAATGAAATCCCAAATAATCCCAAATTATAAATGGGATTTAAAGGAACTTCCAAATAATAAATCTTGAATACACATCAAGACATTTCAGTATTGGTGTTCCTCAAGAGAAACCTCACTATTCTGTATTCCTCTATTAAAGAAATAGAAGATAAACAAATATTTTTAAAAATGAATGATTTTACTGTGAACCATGGAAACCCTGACTTCAGGCTTATTTTTCTCATGTCACAAGCTGACATTATTAGGTCAGTGGCTCAATGATATTACAGCTGGCAGGCATCTCTAAGATTCTCTTGGCTCTTTTTTTTTTTTTTTCCCTCATCGTAGCAAAAGGTCTCAGCTGACATCACATATGTGTTCAAGGCAGGAAGAAAAGGGGAAGAAAGGATAGTGCCAAACCTGACTCTTATATTTATTAGGAAAGTGAAACTTTCCTCCAAGGCCCCTGCCTGACTTCCCTTGACAGGTCATTACCAGAACTGGGTCTCATGGTCTGTTAGTCAATTTTCTGTCACTGCAACAATTATCTGAGGTACATCAACTTATAAAGAGGAAAGGTTTATTTTGGCTTGTGGTTTCAGAGATTTCAGTCCATGGTTGATTGGCCCTGATTCTGGGTTTATGGTGAGGCCACACATTACGATGAGAGTGTTTGTCAGAGAAAGTCCATTAACCTCACGGCCAGAAGTAAAAGAGAAAGATAAAGAGAATGTTGTCCTATTATCTCTTTCAAGGGCATACTCCCAATAAGCTAAAACCTCCCACTAGGCTCTCGATAGTGCTACCACCTCCCATAGTGCTGTACCCCTGGGGTGGCACAAAGGTCTTTGGGGAACATTCAAGATCTGAACTCTAGCACAAGGCTAACCCTCAACACAAAAATGTCTAGAAAAGGGGTCAACAGGGTGGTCAGGATTGATAAAGACATCAGAATTCATTCCCTGGGATGGGTCATAGTCTTCCCTCAATCAAAATCAAGATTTTTATTAGCAAAAATAAAGAGGATGGGAGGGATTGTTTAGGCAACAACTAACAGAGTTCTTTCTCCCAGTCATTGTTGTTCCTGGGAACCTAATGGAATGGGCTCTTCCCTGAAAGCACTGGAGAAGATCACTGTTTCCACTGGATTCCCGCTGTGAGCAGAGCTCAGCAAGCACCACAGACGCCCATGCGGTGAGTGAAAGCAAGTTCTCATATTATGGTCTGTCCTCTCAAGGTCACTGTCTTCTCTTCCACTCACTTCTTTTTTTTTTTTTCCTCCCCTTATTTTGTTTCTTGGTGCCAGGGATTGAACTCCGGGGTGCTTAACCATTGAGACACATCCTCAGCCTTTTTTTTTTTTTTTTTTTTTTTAATATTTTATTTAGAGACAGGGCTTTGCTAAGTTGCTGAGGCTGGCTTTCAACTTGCAATCTGCCTGCCTCCGCCTCCTGAGTGCTGGGATTACAGGTGTGCGCCACTGCACCTGGCTCCCCCAACTCCCCCCCCCTGCACTTTTTTTTTAATCATACATAGTGATGGGATTTAAAATCATACATAGTGATGGGATTTGTTGTTACATATTTGTATGTGTACACAATTTAACAATGTAATCTGGCCAATATACCTCCCCAGTGCTCCCCACCTCCACTCACTTCTTAAGATTGTTGCGGACCAACAAACTTAACCTTATTCCACAATCTCCCTCTAAGCTCTGTTCTCAAACCTTTTGATGCCTGCAGAGCAAACAGCGGAGCTTTTCTGCTCGCCACAGACACTTGCGTGCGCGTGTGCACACACGTGCACATGCAAACACACACAGACACACACTCCACACATTTTTGGACTGAAATTAGAGGACACAATGGAATGTTGGTTACAGGTGACTATTTCAGCTAACCAGGTGCTCTTTGGGTTCAAAATTAAAAAGAAGTCTCTAAACCCTAAACATAATGCATGATGAAAATATTTAAAGTTGCCGTTGCAGCTCTACCCAATAGAGAGGAAGTACAGTTTTTAATCATTTATGGCAGATAATAGGGTCTACACATTGTCTTTTTATTCCAGCCTTGTCTTATGTTAATGTTCTCTTGCCCCACAGTGTTTCCTTCCCACTCCACTGACAGTGGATTAGACTTACAGTAGTCCTGTTTTGGGGCATAGATGTCAGAAGTAGTTGGGAGGGTAAGAGAGAAAGGAGATTGAAGACATGTTTTGTCACTGTGTCCTTTGGAGGCCATCCTCTTCACCAGAACTTGCCTGCATCAGTGCAGCAGAGAGTGGCCGTCTGCTGAGTGCTGCGCGTGGCCATTATTTGACAACTGTGAAGCTTCTGTTGAGTTGTTGTTTGCATTATCTTCTCAGAGAAGAGGTGGGCCGAGCATTCAGTATTAAGACAAGACTTCTCAGGATCAAGAAAGGACTGCTGACCTTGACACGTCCCAGACTGGGATTTCTCCCTCTCTCTTTGAGGACAGGTGTGTTGGACTCAACCAAAGGAGTTCTGTGTAAGAAGGTCCTCCCTTTATTTTTCCATCTAGGGGGTAAAGAATTGTATTGGCCTTTAATGAAAGTTTGCAATTATGTTCCAGATCCCAAAGTGGCTATATTACTGATGTTGTCCTGAGAGGAGGACAGACAGTTTGATTGTGCTGCTTTCCCTCGAGTCAGTTGGGGGGCCAACTGTTCAGAATTAGTGGGAAACATTAGATAAAGCCAAGGCAGGACACTTCTTTGGGGACAGAAGCACATTCATCTAAATTGAAATCTAAGGTGAGTCTTATACTCAACGACAAAGACCCAGACCCTAGCATTAAATTAGAAACAAGTGAAGGATTTGGGAAAATCCCCCAGGCTCTTACAACTGGTTCATTCTTGTGTGTAAACATATAAAGGAAGCTGAGCTGATGGTATAGTTCAGTGGTGGAGCTCTTGTCTTGCATTTTGTTGCCTGGGCTCAAACCACACAACACACACACACATGCACGCATGCACACACACAGCATGAGGAAGTTTTCTTCCAGTCTTTGTGCTTTAACTAACTCACACACAAGTGAGTGAAAATACAAACTCAGAGTTTTTAGTAAGGAAGCTTTGATTATCATTATATCCTTTATGCATTTAATAGAAAACATTAAGAAACATGGAACTTATGCTTTTGGCTGCAGGTAATTTTAAATGAAAAGCGAAGTCGGAGCTGTTTCCTTCTTTTCTTCGCAATACACTTATAGGTTTAAGAGTTTTCAATTTACAGTGTGGAAAATAATTGAAACAAAATATTTTAAGTGATTTGAGCCATTAGTTCTCTATTGATTCAGCTTATTTTAAAGGCTGAAGGAAAGGAAGAGATACCCTAGCTTTGGAAAGTTAAAAATTGGCAAGAATTGTCTGAGAATACGCACTTTTTTCCTAAGTGAAATGAGAATCTGTAACTAGAAGAAGCCTGTTCACTTCTGAATCCTTAGATAGGATCCCATACATACCAGGACATGACCACGTACAATCCTTTCGAAGCTAGTGAGTGCTGTTTAAATTTTTTAAAATTAAATTTCAATATTTAATTTTTTTTTAATTTGGAAAGTTTTAGAGTTATAGAAAAGTTCCAAAGATAGCACAGAAAAATCACACATGCCCTTCATCCAGCTCCCATAGTGTTAATGCACTAATGTACACCTGTCAGACACCCACAGGTTAACACTGGGACCTGCGGTCTGAACTCCAAAATTTATTCAGAGTTCACCAATATTCCCACTGATGTCCTACTGCAGTCCCTGAGGCCCTACTAATTCTGCATCGCATTGAGTCATCTGATCTCTTTTAGAATCTCTGTGCTTTGGTGATTTCTCCACAGAGGTGCAGTGCCATTTCACCATGTCATGTTGGGGTATAATCTGTCAACATGTCCTAGCACTGGTGCACCCCCTAGAGAGACCTTTCCAAGCTACCCTCATCCGAGGAGGTGTTTCTAGTTATTCTCGTTTCAGCACTTGTGTTATTTCTTCAGAATCCTCATCACAAGTGGGGACGGGTGTGTTGGACTGTTTGTAACTGGAAGCACAAACTGTGAAGAACCACATCTCTCTTGTTCACCTCTGTGTCCCCAGCATCTAGCACAATACCTACTCAAAACTGTTTCCTTCATAAAGAATACACTGTGGTTTTCTTAGTGAGCATTTCGTAAGCATTCTTATAAAGAGTACTTATTTCTCCATCTGTCATCTGGTGGAATTCTGAGAACTGTCTTCTCATGTCACTTTTCTTTTCCTTTAGACTTTGCCCACAGCACTTGAATAACTGAAATGCAAAATCAAGAAGCAGACAATCAACACTTCTGGAATCTTTCATTTCCCTCAGTCCCTTTGACTCAGTTTTTCTCTATCTGCCTGGCAGGTGAAAACCCTAGAACGGGAGGAGGGAGAAATCCTCTTTCTATAGGGGAAGTAAGTACTTTCATCCCTGATGGAACCAGTTTGTTTTCATGAGCCTTTGTGTCCCTGGTTCCTGGTGGGGTGAGTTTCCCTCCCTAATGTGCTGTCAGCACTGGCCCAGCGAGTCCAGGCCTGCTCAGCTGTCATGGGAAAATCCCGCTTGGGGCTTTACGGGGAAGGATGTTGTGGGTGGAAGTTGTCAGTTTTAACCTTTCTAGACTCAATTATCTTATTTCTATTGTATGTTATTTCCTGAAATTGAGCTTTTACAAGTGTGGTTTCCAGAATCATTTTAACATGACCTTTTCATGGATAATCAGGTTCTCAGGAACCTGCTGTGGGAAGTCTTTTAGCTGCAGTGTGGTTATGCCTGTCCTTATGGAAACCCAATTCCAGTTCACAGATGAAGAAATGGAGGCAGTTCTTGTGAGGGGACTTATCCACAATGTAAGAGGCTGCGCAGCAAAGGCACGATGAGACTTGCTGTGTTTTTTTTCAGCTGTTTCGCTGCTGCAACTAAAAGATCAATTGACCAGATCAATTTTAGGGAAGGAAAAGTTTATTAGAGGGCTCACAGTTTCAGAGTTTCAGTCCATGCATAGCCAGCTCCATTCCTAGGGGCACAAGGTGAAGCATCATGGCGGAAGGTTGTGGCAGAGGCAAAAAGCTCACTCGGGGATTAAGAAGGTGGGGGAGGGAGGAGAGAGAGAGAGGGGGGGGGGGAAGGGAGGGGAGAGTGAGGAAAGGAGAGAGAGGGAGAAGGGGGAGAGAGAGGTAGGGAGGGAGGGAGAGAAAGAAACTCCATTTGCCAGATACAAAATTTGTACCCCAAAGCCACGCCCCCAATGTCCCACCTCCTTCAGTCATTCATCACCTGCCTTCATTTACCACCTAGTTAATCCCATCACTGGGTTAATTCACTGATTAGGTTAAGAGATTTTGTTTTTACTTTGTGGGGAAGGATGTTGTGGGTAGAAGTTATCAGTTTTAACCTTTCTAGACTCAATTTAGATGTGGTGTCCCCTCCCTGCAAAAGCTTATGTGTGAAACAAGAAGGTGTACTTCTCCTCTAAACCTTCTTGTTTCACACATAAGCTTTTGTGGGGAGGGGACACCACATCTAAACCATAACACTGTACATGTCTCTAGTGCTTCATGCTGTTAGCACTGTGCCTGAGGTGGCCATGGATAATACTATTTTTTTTCTGGGGATGTTTTCTATCACCCTGATTGAGGAGGAATTAAAAACATTTTTATTTCATCCTACGACATAGGAATGTTGTTACTATTGGGGAAATGTAAGTAAAAACAAAATCTCTCAACCCAGATTTCCTCTCCACAAAGGTAGTAGAGAAAGCATTTTCTTATCGAATAAGCCTTAAACCAGAATGTGATGCATGTCACAGGCAATTCACTACAAGATTGCAAAAACAGAATCTCACCCTTTTATATAGCCAAGCAGTACAACCCATTATACATAGGTTTTGTTTTTGTTTTTTGTTTTTTTTTGTTTTTGGTTCTGGGGATTGAACCAGGCCAGGGCCTTGTGCATGTGAGGCAAGTCTCTACCAACTGAGCTATATCCCCAGCCCTACAGATAGGTTTTCAAGATAAACAATAACTAGTTGTCAAGTCAAAGGGCTCCATAGTGCCATTAGTCACACATAGTCATTCTAACTTTGCCTGGTAATTGGGGTTTCCACCTGTGTTAGCTTACTGGCTTTAAGCAGAATTAAAAACATATCTTATAAAACAGGAGATTTTTTTTTAAACTGGAGCCCAACCCTTGCTGAAGTTAGACTCCTGTCTTCCCACAAACTGGGCAACAGGGGTCCTGCATTCCTGAAGCTTCCATTTCCAGACAATGGCTCCTCAGTGCTTGGAAAAAGACATTCTCAGGTCATAAGGCAGACAAAAAGGCTACATACTTTTCAAAAGGATTTAGATACATTTCAAAGAGAGGAGAAAGTAGTTACAATGATAAGTTTTCTAAAGTAAATGTTCTAAGTAAAAGGAGGTGGGAGAAGTCTCTTCCCTTATTTTTAGCAGGCAGATTTAAACTGCTTATTTTAAATTTTTATTTGTCCTTACATTACTGCTGGCTCCAATGAAACATCCCAGCAGGCACTAACCATGGGACAGCCTCTACAAGCAGAGGCCATGTTTTCTAAGTTCAGTATGTAGAAGAATTGTCGTCGGAGAAACTTATTTCAACTGCAGATTCCTCTTGCCTCCAGCCCTAGAGATTCTAATTCATTCTATCTGAAAAAGGAAACTGAGTCTTTAGCACTTATATGTGAATTCAATACGATGGTTCTATAGCAAGATAGCCTGAGCTCTGGAATCAGACCCACTTAGCTTTGGGTCTTTATGAGCCTCAGGAAAGTGATTTTTCATAGCATTAAGGCCTATGCATAAGGGCATTTACTTGTCAGGGCTGGGTGACAATGTAAACATTCCCAAACAGCGCAAGTGGCATATGCTCAATAAATAGTATCTGCCATTCCAATGATTATTATGCAAGCCATGAACCATCATTATATAAATGCTTTGAAGTGGACCTTTAGTATAAAGTTGAAAGGTCACAAGGACTGAGATATCTGTGCGATTTAAAGGGTGAATCTGACCTCATGAATGCATTAGATCACACTTAAAAAGAATTGCAAGTAACAGAAATGAACTTGAGTTAGTATAAGTAAGACAGAAGAAAATGGGACAGGCTGGGGTTGCAGCTCAGTGGTAAGTGCTCACCTAGCATGCACGAGGCACTGGGTTCAATCCTCAGACCACATAAATGTAAAATAAAGATATTGTGTCCATCTAAAAAAAAACTTAAAAAATTAAGTATTTAAAAAGGAAATGGGACCTATTTATTGTGAGGATACTGGGTGGCCAGGAATGCATATTTGGGAACTTAGGAGGCTTCCTTAGCACCTGTCCTGTGGGGCTCTTCCTTTCGTCTGAGTATGTCTTTGGGAAGCTGCTTCATTTTCTTTCCCCTCTGTAGAAACGTCCTGCCTTGAATATGAACTTGAGGCTGGGCGTGGAGTGCAGAGCCTGCCACCTCTAGCTGACAACCATGAAATGACAATCCTGAAGATTATAAGCCTAGGGACTAAGGGTGGAGGGTGAATCCTGCCTCCCTGGCGGCATTGAGGAGGTCCCTCATCCACCTAGACTGTCCCCAGCCTCAACTGCCCCTGGTGGACTTCCTGTTATTCGAGGCAAACAAACCTCTCTGTTTTTAAGCTACTGGAGTCCACTTTTCTGCTCCTTTGGGCTGAGCTCTCTCCTTACTGGATTGGGATCCTGGGGAGTTAGGACCAGGTAGCAGTCATTCCAAAATTGCAGGGTGGGGGGTGGACATTTGCCTGTCTGCTCCTCTGGCTGCATGTTTTGGGGGAGATTGTGCCAATTCTGACTTGATCTGCTTTTTTGGTTTGACCAAAGCCTCCTCCTCCTCAGGGTAATGTGAGTTGTTCAGTGAGTTGTGTGTGGGTGGCTGGGGTGACAGTCTACCTCCCTGAGACCTCTGCCTTGTCCAGTTTTGGTAAGGAGTGATACCCCACGGGGAACCATGTCTGTCCTGTCCAGCTCTTTTTTCTGTTTTATACTGTGGAGGTACATGTGTCAAGCCACGGACACCACCCATATTCATGTCCGTATTAAAGATGTACCAAGGAGGTGATCACAGGTTCAGCTCCCGCCCTGTTCTGTTTGTACCATTGGTTAAATACAAATTATTTCTACCCCAGCTTAGTGTTTTGAGGTACGATTTCTTGCACGAACACTGTATTTACCTATTCCCTGATGCTCTTGTGATCAGCCATCCTCTTTCGAAGCCATCTCTTTCACACTGTAACTAGTTTTTCTTTCTGAAGGTCTCTGGCAGAGGAGCACACAAGCTCCCAGACATGGATTGGAGTGCCTCATAAATATGTAGGACCATGTCTCAGGTGACAAGCTGAGTCAGAGCCTGCCTTTCAGTCTGGGCACAGCCACTTGTGCTTTCTCTTCTTCTGAACTACTCTGCAGGACTGTCATTATCATTTAGCACCTGCCCAGCAGGCAGAGGCCTGGAGAGGTCCAGCCTACATTAAGCCTGAACCATGTACATTAGCTCTGCAGTGAATGGGATGATGGGCACAGACCCACTCATTATCCAGACATGGACCACATTTTCCATTTTCTTCTGTCCCCCAATTTGTCTTTCTGAAGAACATCACAGGGAAGAGAATCTAACACAGGATTCAGATATCTTGAATCCTCTCATCTAACAGCACTTTATACTCCAAAACCCTATGAAGCCTTAAAACTCATTAAAATTTTTTTTTCATCTTGTTTTATCCTTGATTCTCTCTGTCTAGAACAGGGTCTATGCATCCAGGCTTCTAATCTTTATAAGATTGGCAGGTAACCTAGGAGCAAAGTGGACTGTGATTCTAAGTCCCTTGAGCATCCCTTGCATTCTCATCTGGAATAGAGACATGGTAATAGAGAAACATTTCTCTCTACTACAAGGAAAACAAAGTCAAGCCAAATGATGAATGGTGGAAGACCATAGGGAACTGTGGGGACTGTGGCCAGCTAGAGAGTGTACAGCCTGTGTGAGGAAGGTAGCTGCAGCTCAGATCCTGCTGATGAAGTCCATGTGGGAGTACAGGTCCAGTACTGCTGGAAAGTCACACATTTTTTGGGGGGGGGGAAACTCCTAATATTCAAATATTAGTTTAATATTTAAAACAAACAATACTGTGGATCAATTAAAATGTCTAAGAGTCACTCAATTACAACCTTTGGCTCAAAAGATGAAGTTGGAGCTCCTTAGCTTGATATAAACTCCTTCACAATTCCACTCTCACTGCCTGGAGTCTTGTTTCTCACTTCTCCTCAAAGCCTGCATAGCTGCTCAACACGGAACTTCACATTTGTGCTTAGATATTGTTCCCATGACTTGGTGCTCTTGCACATACTGTTCCTTCCGGGATCATTAAACTTTGTAAGTAATTCATTCTTAAAAGTTCATACTACAGTCATCTCCTATTCAAGACTTTCACAACCCATCTGTCACCTGCTGATTAGTGGAAATATAGTGTCTCTGTTTTCTGCTCATTTTGAGCAAAGTGTACAGTTTTCCTACCGAACTCCTCAGAGTCTTGGTACTTACTGGGTGCCTGCCCATCTCCTCAGCTCATCACTGAGGTTGTCTATAAATAAATAAAACTCACTTTGTGCTGCACACCTTGGATTTAGTTTTCTTGCATGATTCTTTCACGTCAGTTGTGGTAAAATATTTGTGTAAGGGTGACATCAGGCATCACTTATGTTGGTGCACATTTTGAATGACCTAAAACATAACTACTCAGTGTTTTTGATGTATTTGTATGTTGCTGATCTCTCAGGACAAGAATACCCTTCTTCTGCAGAGAAGGACAACTAAAAGCATTCTCCTCCTCCTCAGTTAGAACATTAACACCTAATGCCATAGGTTCTGAGCTTTGTTAAGGGCTTATCTAATCAGGCAGGGGTAAGAAAGAGGAGGGGGTTATATGGAACTTGCTTTTTACCATTCCTTTTTCCCAGTGCTATAGCAGGATTAATAGGGGCGTTAAACCAAGGATGAACCCATCTGCTGTTTCCATTGGCAAAGAGGTAAAGGGTAGTTAGCTGTGAAATTCCACTTTTATTGAAGTTTACTATTCTAAGTACACTTTCAACCCCTCCCGCTGGCCACTCAGGCCACTTGACATTTTTCTCATCTGACAGCGTGGAGAAAGGAATTTGGTAAACGTCTCTCTTGGGGTTAGTTTTCAAAGAAAAGGAAAGTGTGCTAAGGGTAATGGCTAAATTATAAATTTAGACCAACCTATAATTTAAATAAATCCCTAATAATAACAGACTGAGAGCTTGTCAGGCTGCGTTGGGTCTGGTTTGTTTTACATGGCTTATGACAATGGAACCGCGTAGCCTAGCCCTTTAAGTGCTTTTACCCATTAGCTTCATCAAGTAATTGCAGGCTTGGAGGCATCAATAACAACAAAGGTTGACACCTTGGGAAGGAGAAGTGAATCTTTCCCCTTTACAGATCTGGCAGGAAAGAAAAGCGCCTTGATGAATGTTCTGTGGACGTGTGGATGTTCAGAGCCCAGAGAAAGGAAGGAAGAAGGGTGCACACAGAGCCTCTTTGATTTGCTTAAATGAATGCGGCCTTTCATTTCTACTTCTTCCTCTTGGCTCATTCAGCTTACAATGGTATCTCCGTGGGCACAATGCTGTCATCTCAGCATGCATATTCTTCAGAAAATGCTATTTCTCAAAAAAATGTAAATTTTAAAAAAGTTGTAATGAGCACGGGGAAGCAAATATCAAGAAATATCTTCCTAACTGGAGTTCAAACATGAAGCAATGAGCAAGTACAGGAGAGAAAAAAAAAAAATCTCACTTACCTGAAACTGGAAATTCTTTCCCCCCAAATCATTCAATGTGAAAAAGTTTGCATTTTTGGTTGACACTCATCTTAGAAAGGTCACAGTTTCTTCTGGTTGGAAATATCTATTTGTGTCTCTGGAATGAACAATATGGAAATCTTTTGCCGTAAAACAAGTTTCAGGTCAGTTCAAACAGTTAAATTTGCGTCTAGAGTGATTTCACATTACGAAAACAATGAGGACTTCAGAGCTTAAATCACCAGAGACTGTGTTCCTTGGGTGAAACAAATTATTGGGAGCTTTCTCCGTGTTATTAAAAATATACATTTTTACTGTCAGTTCAAAATTCACTTAGAAAAGAGTTTGAGTTGCATCTTAAAATCAGACTGCTTTGGAGGGCTCATATTTTGGAGGAAAGAGGCCATAGGTAAATCTGTTTTTAATCGTTCTTCTTGCCTGTAGCTACACGTATCATTCCTCAAGGTTGTGAAGGGTCCACACGGGCTGCCTGTGAGAATTACCTGGGGAGCTTTAAAAACATCTGGATGCTTAGGCTTCCCTCCAGATATTAAAACTTAAGATGGTGGAATGGAAGAGGCGTTGCTTTTGTTTTTATTCTTAACATTCTCCTCAAGTGATTATCATGTGTATTCAGACTCATGCATTCTTGGAACCATGAAGATGGGGTGATTTGGGTTGTGTCCTCTTAAGAGAGATGTTTAAGTCTAAATCACCCATTTGTCTTACTAGTGTGTTTGGGCTGCTGTAACAAAGTACCATGTCCTGGGTGACTTACCAACAACAGAAATGTGTTTCTTACAGCTCTGGAGGCTGGAAGTTCCAGACGAGGCTGTCAGCATGTTGGGGCTCTGGTGAAGGCCGTCTTCTGGGTTGCAGACTGCCCGCTTCTCCCGGTATCTTCACATGGCTGATAGAAGGTACCAGAGCTCCTTGAGGTCCCTTTCACAAGGGTACTAGTTCCATTCATAAGGATTCTACTTTCACGATCCTTCCAAAGACCCCACGTTCTAGTAAGATCAATCACATTAGGGGGTTCGGGTTTCAACATACAAATTTTGGGAGGACTTTTTTTTTTTTTTTTTTTTTTTTTTTTTGGTGGTGCTGCAGATTGAATCCAGGGCCTTATGCATGCAAGGCAAGCACCCTACCAACCGAATTTTATCCCCAGCCCTTGGGAGGACATTTTTCACACATGGTTCATCCTAATATTACCTGGTAATTGGAGTTTCCATCTTCTTATCAGGAGAGCCATAGAGAGAGAGACACACATAAGGTAGAAGCCATGTGAAGGTGGAGACAGGATTGGAGTTAGGCTGCTCGAGGGCCAGGGATGCCAAGGGTTGCTGGCAATGACCAGAAGTTACAAGAAGAAAGAAGAAATTATCCTCACGAGACTTGGGAGGGAACATGACCCTGTTGAGACTTTGATTTTCAACTTCTTGTCTCCACAACTGTGGGAGAATACATTTCTTTTATTTTAAGCCCTTTGGTTTGTGGTGGTTTGTTATGACAGCCATAGAAACGAAATCTACCTGCTATTCTCCATCATTTAGGAGTGTGGTATGAACTTGTAAGAAGTAATAAAAGAAGATTCATTCATCTAAATGAGACTCATTATCCTTGCTAACCCATGTGATGCACATCATGATCCAAAGTACATGTATGAAGACACAAATTGGTGTGAACATACTTTATATATAGCCAGAGATATGAAAAATTCTGCTGTGTATGTATAATAAGAATGGTAATGCATTCTGCTGTCATTTATTTTTAAAAATTCAATTAAAATATTTAAAAAAATAAATGAGATTCATTAGATCATGAAAGAGTTTCCAGAAAGAGATTTTGGACTGTTGCTAGATATTAAAATTGTGTGGCTGAACACCCCAGTGTACCCAGGACCGAGTAGATTGTAGAGATCAGCTGTGTTTCCTGTGTCTGTTCACCATGGCAAAGCTTGTAAGAATGTGCTTGGAACTCTGATTCTTGAAAGAAAACAAATACGACTGCATTATCTGTGGGAGAAAGGATACTGCTTTCAAATAATAGGCCATTCATTCTCTTTGATAGAAAGTGCAGTTTTCTTTAGTTAGAAATTATTTCTAATAGCAAGAGGCCCATGCATTCAGGAAGATTTTCTAGTTAAATATCTAGCCCACCTGTGTTATTTCCAAGGGGTAATAACAGGATTAAGTATGTAGCAGTCGTATGAACAACTGGGGGGTGGGGTGCTAGGAAGCACAAAAATTCCATCCTATTTATTATCCCATATTCTATGTTTTTTTTTTTTGGTCTGAAATTATACATATTTGATTATGTCATTTTATAGAGCTGTTATAGGATATTACACAAACTATAGAAATGCATTTTTTTTTTTTTTTTTTTTTTGCTAAAAGTGCTAAATTTGATGTGAACTGGGGGCAGGTATTCTGGATGGCCAATAGTTGCCTTTATTCTCTGTATGTCCTTTCTGCAGCTGTCCCTTCCCTTCCTCAAATTGAACAAGAGCAATCATATTAATTCAGCTTCTGGGGAATATTCTGCAGACTAACTGATAGTCATAGAGCACTTTTCAAATTAAAGACAAAAAGCATTATTAGTGTAGAATACTATCATGAACTGGTAGCACATAACTTCAAGGCACCAAGTCATAATTACCTCATTTAATAGATGAGATTCTTATTGCCCTTGAACTGGGCTAGAGCTGCACTGATTTGTGGCCACTGTTCCTGTTTTGTGACACATGATTCCAGATTACCTGTGATTCTTCTCATAGAAAGATACCTCTTAGTTTTTGGCTGCAGCAGTAAACAAGGGAGGGGTATACTGACCATAGCCTCTTGGGCAGCATTGTTTACACACCATCACAAACCTCTGTGTTTTAGAATAACTGATGCTATGTCAAAAGGTCCCATGATGTTGTCCAAATCCTTTTCTGGGCAAAGAATGGTAGCAGAGGCAATATTTATATATCCAATTTCTCTGATTTCTTTTCTAGCCAAAGCTTCCAAAGTTACTAAGTTTTAGATTCCATCTGAACTTGGCTTTGTGCAACGCAAAAATACTCCACACTTAAAAACTACTGCCACAAAGTAATAGATAAGTCCAAGGTAGATAATCCTCCCCCAGCACACAACTTAATAAATAAGCCATGCAACTCTCTGAATACTCATACTGATTTTTCCTAAGAAATCCATTCTATTCAGTCTTTTAATTTCCCCAGTGTTCACAGCTACGCTGGCATTTTCAAGAGATAAGCCCACACACTTTTTCCTTAGGAAAAAAAAAGAAAAGAAAAGATTTGACTAAAGCAAAATGTGTTCTGTGGTAAAGCATTATTTTTACGCAGTACCTTTTGCTACCTAGTTTTTTATATTATCAAAGGGATGAATCTTAATCCTGTAAATAACATGGCTGCTGATCACACCAAAATTGGAGCCGTCTCAAGTGAACAACTGTCCTCCTCTTAAGGCCAGTGTCAGCCATTGAATGACACCCAAGGGGATTTTGAAAATCCTAAGTCTCCAAAGCAGAAACAAAGGGAAAGACTTGTCCAAGATTACATTAGAAACAACCACTTAATTATAATATCAATTTGCATAATGACTTCTCTTTTAGCGGTGGTTTCACTGCTAAAATCAAATGGTATTAGGAAAAAAAAAAATTTCCAGCTGCCTAAGCTTAGATGGTATCCCAGGAATTGAAGCTTGTGCAACAAGGAGCTGACACTTCTTTACAGGCAAAGCCTCTGTAGGCCTGTCTGGAAAGCTAAGTCTTCTTTTGAGGACATTCTTTCTTCCTTTCTTTAAGCAGGATCCTTCACACCCCTTCAGTTATTGGGACTGAGTTCTTAAAACTGTCCCTGTCAATGACAACTAAAGTTATCTGCCCAGAGCAGAAAGAAATAATAAAAGAAAAATAAAAACTTATGCACTATCTTCCTTAGAATGAGTATTTATGGAAGAAATGGGAGAAGGTGGAGGTGTTCATATTAAAAAGATACCCCGTAGTGTCTGGTAAAGTTAAACCCTAGTTTTAAGGTAGTTAAACCCTACCCTGTGACTACACAATTCTACCGAGTATTTACCTCCAAGAAACAGAGCATATATTTACCCAAAGACTTGCATAAGAATTTTTAGAGCAGCTTTATTTATCATGATTTCAAACTGGAAAACAACTCAAATGTCCATTACCAGGAAGGTAGAAAACAAACTGTGTATATGCATATAATAAATGAAGTTACTACAGTTACTCACGACATGGATGAGTCTTAAAAACATTATATCGAGTAAAAGAAGTCAGGTACAAAACAGTACATAGTGTGTGATTCCATTTGTGTGAGAAACTCTAGAGCAGGCAAACCTACCTATAGTGATAGAAATCAGACAGAGGCTGTCTCTGGTGGTAGTGGGGTGGCCTGGAAGTGGCGTGAAGGAACTTTGGGTGGCAATGGAAATGTTTTATATCTGGAATAGAATTATGGATATGTGGTTATATATGTTTGTCAAAAATCATCAAATAGGCACTTAAAGCTTATGCATTGTATTATTTATAAGTGTTCTCAATTAAAATAAAAAAGAAACAATAGAAGTTCTAGCACATTTTCTACAACATAGATGTGCCATGAAAAATAGGCTTTGCCATCACTGCCTTTAAGGGTGTGGGGTGAAGATATGCTCATGTGGTATTAAGGAAAGCAGATATTGGTCCACCATCAGGGCTGGAGAACTCACAGAGGATGAGGTGGAATGTTTTCACCGTTATGCAGAATTCATGGCCATATAGGTCTCAGATTGGTTCCTGGATAGACAGAAACATAAAGGATGGAATATAGTCAGGTTCTGAACAATGGTCTAGACAACAAGCTTAGTGGGGACTGGAGCAACTAAAATTTAGGGTTCACAGTGGGCCATGCCCGTTCCAGGGCCTTTGTGTCTGAGGCAAGCCCATCATTGCTATAGGATGGAAGAGGCTAGATACCTGAGAAATTTTCACACCTTTTGTGTGCAAACCTGGCATTTACAAGAAGAGGAAATTACCAACCACAATGCTGTCTGCAGAAGCTTTTGCTGACATCCTCTCTGACAGGCTAAGAGGAACTTACATGCCATAGATATGATGGGGTTTTCTGCTTAATTATGGTAAGAGTCTTCTGGGTGGGGGTCTCTGGCCTATTTCATCATGACTACATTGCTGTACCATGGTTGTGTCTAAGAAGAAACGAATCTGTAGGCCATTGCTAAATGGTTTATATACCTAAAACACGAACAAAAAACAAAAAACAAGACATACACATTTAAAAAAACTGTTCCCATTTTCTATTGTGCAAGTCCCCTGGCTGACTGACAGGTAGCAGCAGTCAGTGCATTAGTGGGTCATTGCAGTGTGGGAAAATTTTGCTCTCAAACTAATGGTTCATGTAACTGTGCTCCCCAGGAACTGATAATCCATCAAAAATAAATGTTAAGACTCTAATAATTAGTTCTAGTACTTTAACAGGACACACAGAAACAATGCATCTTTTTTGCCAGAATTGTCAGATGTATTTTGAGAAGCCCAAGAGCCATTATCATTTCAAGTAATCAGCCATTCAACCAAGTAGTGTCGTGGTGAGTGGAATCTTCTAAATTTGTTGGGAACTGATAGGTTGACAGTTGCATGATCTTTTTTATCACTCTTTATCAGCACTACTTGTGCATCTAAAATCATGGAGGAGATAGATGTGTCTCCACTAGGCTGTGTGCTTTGCCCTGGAAAGCCATGCTTGAAAACTCTGCTATAGGTGTGTTGGCTAAATGGACCTGCCCAGGGCATGTGTTCCTGCCTCGAGCAGATATGGTCAGCCAGTGGTCCTCTTAGAGTCATTAGAATTAAGGAAATTCAGAAATATAAAACCAGAGTTGCGAGCAAGCTCCAGCTGTGTTTAGGTTCCAGGTTTCTGAGTCCAGGCATCTCAGGATCCTAAGAGGAGGCCTGAGGTGAGCTTCAGAGATGAGCTGTGACCAATGAGAGCACTTTATCTCCAACACTTAGAAATGTTTCCATTTCTTATTTAATATTTGGTTGCGTTTGTCACTGACATAAAGTCATGTATTGGGAGACCATTGGGCTCTGGATGGTCTTCCTGTTTATTTTCTTGCCCATTTGTTTCTTCAAGGCATTCATGAGTGTGCTCAGGAGTTTCATCTGGAACTGCAGGTGTGAGTAAAAAACCAAACACGAATGACCTCAGAGTATATGCATAACTGACCCCTCACAGATGGAGAAATGCATAGTTTTAGCCGATCTACTCCTTAGGTGACAAGATGGGGGAGCAGCATCTTTACTGGAAACTATATAATCACCGTCTTTCTTCTCTAAAATTATAATCAAATAGCTTTGGTGGGATTGGAGAGCAGAGAAGGAGGATGGGGATGGAAAGGCTTAAAGGAAAGGTTGTGAAAGTGTATGGGGCACTTGGGACCTCAGGTGAACTCTCCTTGTATTGGCTGGGGTGGGAGGGGAGAAGGGAAACCATAGGTGGTGACATTGGCTGGAGTGTTCAGAGGGGCAGAGGAGTCTGTGAGACAGAGGCCGTCCAGAGCCTCACAACCTCAGCAGTATGGCACTATTTATAAACGGGTACCACTGTAGTGATGGTTACGTGACACACTTGCAATTTCAGGTCTTTCATATTTTTTAGACAATAAAAGCTAAAGGCTAACAATAATTCAAGCACACTTGAAAAGCCATATTTTAAAGATATGTATTTAACTAACTCCTAAAACTTAAATGTAATTGAAAACATGACATCTATACAATAATTCACATCAAGTTAAAAAAGAGGTTCTAGTTCTCCTGAGTGGAACTGGTCGGTATTTAGGTATACACATACTTATTTTTATTAAAAAGCCTGGAAAGAAATAATGAGATGCCTGTTCACAATGTTAACACCACAAAACCAGTGCAAATAATATAATATAGTGAATTCGACTCATGTATAGCTTATTTTATGAAAGTGTAATTTTTTTAAAAACTGGCTCAGCATTCAATATTTTAAGTAGGAAGGTGGTGAATTAGTGCGTGTTTGTTGTAAATTTTGTTTTAATGTTTATTTTTTAGTTTTAAGGTGGACCCAATTTCTTTATTTTTATGTGGTGTTGAGGATCAAACCCAGTGCCTCACGCATGCCAGGTGGGCATGTGACCACTTGAGCCACATCCCCAGCCCTGTATTTTTTTTAAAAACAAAATATTCAGTGGAGTAGAAAGGATTTACCACACTTTTAAAGAACAGAAAGTTTCTATCTTATTGAAGAATGTTTCCCTTTTAAAGATAATATAAAAATATTTATACACAGGAAAATGCACTGATCTGAATTATATGACTTGATGAAGTTTTTCACACACACACACACACACACACACACACACACACACACACACACACACACACACACATTTGTTCCCCCAGAAAGGTCCCTCATGTTCCTTGACCACAAAATACATTTATTTGTTACCTCTCTTCTGTTTTCTGTTATTGTCAATCAATTTGCCTTTATTTGAACTTTGTAAGAATGGAATCATTCAATTTACCCTGTTTAGAGTCTGACAAGTTCGGTATGATGTTTTTGAAATCCATCCATGTTGTGGATATTCTGATGTGTTCTTTATATTGCTGTGAGTGATTTAATTCTATCAGTTTGTTATTGGTTCTCCTGTGGCTGAAAGTTGGTAGTTTTCAGTTTGGGGCTCTGAGGAATGGAGCTATATGAACACAGTGGTGCAAACCCATGCACTCCGCCTTAGGGATGGTGAGTGGATGGTTGTAAACCTTTCTTCCACCCCCTCCCCTGACTCTTGTTATTGGTCAGATTTGGGAGCTTCCATCCAAGATGGCAGGCATCAAACACTGACTATCATTCAGGGCATTACATTCTCAAATCCACTTAAAACTTGATTTTGCAAGCTGAGAAACTTTATTTCCTTTTAATGACCACCAATGATTGGATAATTGCTGGGCTAGTTTTCCCCAGATAGAATTCAACTTGCCTTCTTCTTTGTATTGTGAAGTCCTAATACAGGTTCTGAAAATTTAATGAGAAAGGGAGACTTGCTGTGCTTCTGCTGGTAATGGGAGAGTCTCATAAAACACCTTATTTGTCTACTTTTCCATGCATAATCTTCTGGCTTTGTTAATTAACCGCTGAAGCCCTTTTTAGAGGTAGCTACACACTTGGGAAGCTTCTGTTCCTCCTGAGGCTGCTAATATCTTTGGATAATATTTGTTTTCTTAAGAAATGGCTTCTTAAGCTAGGAATTCTCAAGACCCTCATTTCCTTGTCCTGTGAGTAAAATTTCAGGCCTTAACTTTGGCACGTTTCCAGGGAATTTTCTAATGCTGTGGCTGTTTTATCACCAAGATTTCTTCCAGGCCTGGGCTGGCCAGTGCTCAGTAAAGTTTGCTGCTACACTCAAATCAAGCCACATTCTGAAATCAAGCTGATGGATCACTTCATTTAGGAAAGAACCTCTCATTCAATCTCTAAGAGGAAGGACATTGCAATTTTTTTTTAATTCAAAAAAATTGAACTGACCCATAAAACCATAAAGATATATATTTATAAGGAATCATGTAATGTTTCAATACAAGTACACAGTATGTAATGTTAATGTTTAAGTCCAGATAGGCATGTCTATCTCCTCAAATGTCTATCACCTGTTTACAGTGAAATAATTCAAAATCCTTTCTTCTAGCCTTTTTAAGTATATAATACCATGTGGTCATCTATAGTCACGGTACTGTGCAATAGCACAGCAGCACTCATTTCTGCTAGGTAACTATAACTTAGTACTCATGGATCACCCTCTCCACCCTCAGTCACCGCTCTCCCTAAGCACTGGCAACTGCCATTCAATGTGACCATCTGGACACAGATGCTTTCCAAACCTTTGCTAAAAACCAACTCTTGACGAAGCTGCTTTTTTTTTTTTTTTTTGTTCAAAGAACTACTTTGTGTATCTCAGAATATATTTCATCATCCCTTGCACCCCTCTGGTTATAAAAACCCATTTTTTCTACTTTGATTAAGGAAATACACAGACTTTTCCAGGTGTTTCCAATGTTATTTTTCTCTACTCAGTGTTCTGAGGAATTAGAATTATTTTTTTTTATTTTGATGAAACACTAAAACTCCTCTTAAGATAGTTCTCCCACCGAGTATGATTTTTGAATAAATTGATGTATTCTGTTTCCTCCTGCATAGATGCATACAGTCAAAACTGCAATGTCATTCCTCTTAGAGATGAGATCATGGGTTCTCTCCTAAGTGAGGTACACTTATAATGTGCTGTGGTCCTTCTCAATCAATTGAAACTGTGGCTGCAGTGTGAAGCCTGACCTAGGTGACATTATTTAATGGCTGGTATCTGCTGCTTTTTGATTCAATGTTTTTTTTTTTTTTTTCCTCCTTGAAAAGGTAACACATGTTCAGGAAAACATCTGACACTTATTAAGAGCAAGCTGTAAGTGACTGAGAACATTAACACATGGTCCTCTTGAAGCATTCTGTGTCTTAACCTCCATCCTACCAAGAGTATGAGTGGTGGTGGTGGATTGTCAGCCAGAATGAGTATCCTCAGGACAAAGGAGCTCTACGCCCTAAGATGCATGGCTATTGGAGCAGTGAGAACTTCTGAGGTCTCAGGAAGGCTTGCTTGTCCCAGGTGTTCTGCATTTCAAAGTCTCTGGGCATCATTCAGAGTCAGGGGTTTTCCTCAAAATATAGTACTCAGATCTTGCAGGCAACTGACAGATACAATACTTCCCCAAGCATGGAACAAAGTCCAGTCTGAGCTCTCTAATGGATCCAGGTAGGTAAGTGAGTAAGTAATAAGAGTGCGATTCTTGCCAGACTTGGATTTTAGTCCTCAGTCCTTAGTTGGGGAGATGACAGTTATAATGGAGAGAGGAGGACGAGGTAATATCTGAGGAGCAAATTCTTGTTTCATTTTGTGCTCTGTTGCTCTCTGTAATTCTCTACTGCCAGCAGCAAGTGCCTCAACTCCTCCCATACCAAGACTACATTCTGTTTGCCATTTCTACAGAATATGTCTCTTCCAGGAGTTTTACATTTCTCATTTCATACTTTCGGCAGCGCCTTAGAAAGGTCATTAGTAAACTTGAATTGCTGATACAGGATCTAAGTAACTCTATTTTGGAGTCCTTTCATAGTGTGTTTCTTCTCAAATTAAGGTAGAAGTTTGTTTATTATTATTGCTGTTGATGGTTAACATAGGATAGTACTTTATACTTATCAAATTACTTCAGTATTGTCCTTTTTTTTGGTATTAGTGATTGAACCCAGAGGTGCTTAATGACTGAGTAACATCCCCAGCCATTTTTATATTTTATTTTGAGATAGGGACTTACTAAATTCCTTAAGGCCTTGCTGAGGCTGGTTTGGAACTTGGGATCCTCCTGCCTCAGCCTCTGAGCCACTGCCATATTATCTTTTGATCCCTCCAGAAGGAGGAAAATGCATCTACATGATATTAAATATTTAACCCAAGGCAACACAGATCATATGATTGGGTCATTCTCAAGCTCAGGTTTTTTTTTCCTTGACATCTACCTTTTCATTAGAGACCAGCAGACTTTTCCGTAGTGGTCCAGGCCCTGTGAAAGTGCTTCATGAGTTTGCACAAGGAGCATAGTATCAGAAGAGATCTTCTGGGTGTTGAAGAAAATAAAACAAGGAAAAGAGAGAAGCAGGGGCTGATTGAGTCAAGAAGCCATTGACTATCGTGAAAGAAACACTGGGCTGATGCTAAGTAACAGCAAATAGAGCGATGATGTATTGAGTGGTTTTTATTCGAAAGTACAGTGAGAAGCCAGTGTGGGCTCTCTCCATTAATCTCAATAATAGCCCTATGACGAAGATCCTGTCATCATCCCTATTTAATAGACGAGCAAACTAAGGGTCAGAGAAGTTAAGTCCAGGGTTGTATAGGTAATAAGTAATGGAGCCAGGATTAAATAGCCAAGTGCTTAAATATCATGCTGCACTACTTATTATTCAAATCCTGTTAAAAAGTCCACTTGATCTCAGCTCATCTTTACTATGCAGAAAAAAAAGACTAGCTAGAGTTTATGGGTATCACTTCCTTGGAACACTTACATTTGTCATGACAAATTAAAAAGTTACTCTTCTGATTTATTGAAAAACGACAGCTAACTATCTTTGAGTGCTTATGAGGTGCCCGTTTTTGTTCCAACACTTTACCTGCATTAACCATTTAATCATCACAACAGTCTTTGATGATATTAGTATCTATTTTTTACATTATCAATTTATTTTATTAAAATAACATTCTAAGTAACTTCATTTCTATTCCAGAAATAGCACAACTTTATATTTTTGCTACACAGGAATTACTGCTTAATTTATCTTATCAAAGGCAGAATTCATCCATACAAATACACAAGAAACACTTCAGTATTATTAAAAAACTCAAATCCTTTCTCTCATGGCTTAATGACATGATGCTGGTATCTATTAACATTTCCATTTTACAAACAAGTTCAAATAGGTTCTGTACTTGGCTCACAAACACTGAAATTGGTGTCTGAATCCAGGCCGGTTGGCCTGATCATCTAAACTTATAACCACTCTCCTGTTCTGGCTCCAAGCAAGCAGATCTTATGAGCCTGGTTAGTGAGTATCACAAGAGATCTTCTCCTACTCACAGTGTGTGGCACACTTGGTGTCTGAGCCTGTAAATCCAGGAGATAATTTCTGGACTGGGAACTACTTTTTAATGAGTGTCACCCTGTAAGGTTTCTTAGAAGACAGCTGGCCGATAACCTGGGGATAACCTGGGCCCCAAATTTGCCATATTTTAAAATATTACAAAGGGTCTCTCTGGAATATAATGGAGTGCCATTATGTGCTATCCATGTGACCTACAAGGTCCCAGAGGGAGGCCAGCATCAGGAAGGTAAGCAATGGTTTCATTTATGCAGAGGTCTATGAACAGAAAGAGAAGGAAGGAGTTGTGAGGGGAGGACGGGAGGCCAAGGTGGGTAGGAGCTGGGGAGAGGGGCATGCACCCAGAGGTCACCTTAAGCAGAGGTCTCTGGTGGGAGCAGTGAGAACAGGGAGCAGACGAAGAGCAGGTGGACCATGGAGAGAATGGAGCGGTCACAGTTAATGTGGGAGACAAAAGGGGTGTTCAAGGAGATGCCCCTGGAGGAGTCCGGTGGTGGGTTGTGGAAGGTCAGCCATTTGCTTGCAGACGTGTTAAGCAGTGAGTTGAGAAACTTGAGAATTGAAAGAGGTTGAAATACTGGCCCGGCTTCATTTCATTTCTTTTTCTTTTTGTTCACAAGATTAAGTGGATAATCCAGAGAGAACAAAAGAGGCCCCAAACAGAAATAGTCAGGCCTGAATGTCAAGGGAGGGAGGAGCCACTTTTACCTCCCTTTGATAATCTCACTGAGTTCCTGTGCCCAGCCTCGGGGGAGGGGACAATGTCATTTTGTGGCTGGAACTTGTCCCAGGCATGAACACAGTGTGCCTGCAGCTCCTCTCATCCTCTGTCGCCGGATGCCGAGATGTGGACCTGAGGCCTGCTTCTCTCCATACTCCCTTGTGCTCCTTCTGAGCTCATAGTCTTAGAATCTTTCTGGAAAGGACCACGTGGGCTCGTTGGAATGGCATCTAATTTTATGGTGTCTTTTCACTTCTCTGACTGTTCCTTTGCAGTCTTATTCTTCCTTTCCTGGCACTTTTAGTTCTGTTCATTCTTCAAATGCTGTTATTTTTTGTGCAGCCTCAGCTAGACGTCTCTCCCCCTGCACTCCCACACTCGACACAAACCCCTTTAGAACCATGCCTTAATCTGCCGTGCATGTGCCCATGGCTTGGTGGCCGGATCTCTTGAGCAGACTGCTTCCTTAAAGCATGGCAGAGGAAGTCTGGGAGTCAGGGAAGCTGGTCCCAAAGCACCACAGGAACCAGTAACCTTAGTCCTTTCTGGAGTCAAAGACTGCAGCTCCCTCTTTGCCTGATCACCATAAAATAGATGGCCAAGGTTATACGGGTGGGTGAGGGAAAGATAAGAAAATAGAAGTGAATCAGCGCAACTCCATCTTCAGCCCTGGAAAGACAACAGCTATTCCTGCCGTGCTAGTTACAAAGAAGGCACATTGATTATGCTCCTGTAGGACATATTCGATCGTTATCATTGATAGGTCCCTACATAGAAAGTAGGTCAGTGGGCCGTCCTGCTGAGTCTGCCTCTTCTTAAATAACAACCACTCAACACTGACCAATCAACAAAATGTTATTGCAGAGATTCTTCAATAAGAATTTAATTTCCTACAGCATTTCCCAAAGTAAATTGTTCATGAAGTTTAACATAGACACATATATATTGTGTATAGATATAAACATGTGTATATGCATATGTATGTATATATATTTCTATAACATCTTTACAATTTTTTTCCCCAAACACCCATGCAACCACCATTTAGGAAAAAAATAATAGAACCTTATCATCACCCTTTTGCTGTCTCCTAATTGTTACCCTATTCTATTTTGTGTCTGCCTTCTTTCTTTCAACCCTATGTTTTTAGATTTATGCTTGTGAATAGCTAAAGTTCACAACAAGTAGAAGTTTAAGAACAAGTTCATTCAGAATACACCACAATTTATCCTATTTGCTGTTGATAGGCATTTGTACTATTTTTATTTACTATTACAGGTAATGTACAATAAACATTATTGTATGTATCTTTGTTTCTTATAAATGTGTATTTCTGTGAACTATATAACTTGAAGAAGGAATGCTAGGTCAAATGTTCTGTGTGCCTTCTGATTTAGTAGATGATAATAAATTGTTTCTTTAAGTGGTAACACCAATTTGGATCCCTACCAGCGTGTTAAGAGTTCCAGTTAATCTACATCCTCACCATAGTTTGCTATAGTATCTTTTGAGACCAAGAAAATAGTTGATCTGGTGGTATATGATGACATTCTATTGTGGTTTTAAGTTGCATCTTTCTAATCACTAATGATGCTGAACGGTATTCTGTAAATTTATTAGTTGTTTGTATTTCTCCTCTTTTGAGTCATTATTTAAGACTCATTGCTGATTTTTCTTATTGATTTACCATGACTTTTTTATTCAGGATAGAAGTACTTTGTCAAATATGTGTGTTGAGAGTATCTTCTGTTTTTCACTCTCTTTAAGTTGTCCTTTGATGACAAAAGATTCCTTTTGATAAAGATAATAATATATTCCATTTTTAATCTTTTCCTTTATGTTTGTCCTTTGTGGGTTTTGTTTAAAAAGGGTTGTAACAACATGGTCTCATGTTATCATCTGTGAGCTTTATTGCTCTGCCTTCCTTACTCAAATCTAATCTATCTGAAATCGATGTGAGTGAGTGTGTGTGTGTGTGTGTGTGTGTGTGTGTGTGTGTGTTGTATGACCTAGGGTCTAAAAGTCATTTTTATAATAGGAATATCTCATTTACTCAAAACCATCACTTCAATCTCTGCCTCCATAAGCACACTGCCTTATTTTACCCTTCTTGCTCAACATTCCCTCTGCTTCTCTGTCGTAGGGATACACACAATGACATCCATTGGAATAATCCAGGATAAACTTCTTCATTTAAGTTCATTACCTTAATCACATCTTTTGCTTCATAAGGTAAAGTTCACTCTTTTGCCCTAGTGAATGATATTCTCAAACTCTGGGGATTCGGACACAGACATGACTTTTGTGTATGTGGGGAACCATTCAGCTTGCTAATAGTCTATCTGAAGACTTGCCAATTCTGAGGATTTTTCCTTCAAAGAACTAACTTTTGATTTCATAGTTATTTTCCCCATTTCATTTGTATCTGCTGTAATCTTTATTATTTGCTTTATTTAGGTTTGATTTGTTCTTTTTATTCAAATATCTTAAGTTGGAAGCTGAGTTTATACATTTAAGACTTTGCTTCTTTTCCAGTATAGGTATTTGAATCCATAAATTTCACTCTTAAGAGCTGTTTTAATCCCGAGTCCCATAAATTTGGTAAATTGTTTTTATTTGCTTTGAATTATTTTCTAATTCATTTTGAGATTTTTTTCTTTTTTCTTTTGGCTCATGTGTTATTTAGAAGTCTGTTGTTTAATTTTTGAATATTTGAGAATTTCTTATGTAAATGTATTGTGGTCAGAAAACACCTTATGATATCATTAATTTTAAATTTATTGAAACTTGGTTTATGTCCTAGCATATGATAGACTGTGAAGCATTATTCTATATATATGCTTGAAAAGGATTCATATTCTACAGTCATTGGGTAGAGCATGCTATATGTCAGTTAGCTAAAGTTTGTAGATAGTATTGTTTGAGCCTTCTCTATACTTGGTGAATTTCCATTTATTCTTTCAGCTGTAGAGACTGGGCTATTATAATCTCTATTATTATTGAATTGCTTATTTTTCTTTAAATTCAGTTTTTGGCTCATGTATTAAAAATTTATCGGTGCATAATAATTTCACATAACAGTAGGTTTCATTGTGGCATATTTGTACATGCTTATGACATAATTTGATCAATTTCATTCCCCCATACTTCCCTTTGCCCTCTTTTTCTCCCTCCCCCTAATTTTCTTCCTCTACCCCTATTGGTCTCCCTTGCATTTTCTTGAGATCCCCTTTCGCCCTTTTTCTTTTCTAGCTTTTACATGAGAGAAAACATACAACCTGTAACTTTCTGAGTCTTATTTTGCTTAACACGATGCTCTCTACTTCCATCCTTTTTTCTGCAAATGACATAATTTCATTTTTCTTTATGACTGGAAAAAACTCCATTGTGTATGTATACCACATGTTCTTTATTCATTCATGTGTTGATGGACATCTAGGCTAGTTTCATAATTTGGCTATTGAGAATTGTGCTGCTACAAACATGGGTATGCGTATATCTCTATGGTATGCTAACTTTAGCTCTTTTTGGGTAAATACTGAGCAGTGGTAGAACTGGATCATATGGTGGTTCCTTTCCTAGTCTTTTTTTTTTTTTAATTGGGGATTGAACTCAGGGGCACTTAATCACTGAGCTACATCCCCAGCCTTTTTTTTTTTTTTTGTATTTTATTTAGAGACAGGGTCTCACTGAGTTGCTTAGTGCCTCTCTTTTGCTGAGGCTGGCTTTGAACTTGGGATCCTTCTGCCTCAGCCTCCCAAGCATCTGGTATTGCAGGTGTGCACCACCGAGCCCAAATTTCCTAGTCTTTTGAGTAATCACCATTCTGATTTCCACTGTGCCTATACTAATTTACATTCTCACCAACAGTGTATAGAAGTTCCTTTCCCTCTATGTCCTTGTAAGAATTTGTTGTTATTTATATTCTTGATGATTACCATTGGGTCTGAAGTGAGATGAAATCTCAGTGTGGTTTTTATTTGCATTTCCCTGGTGGCTAAAGATGTTGAACAATTTTTCATATGTTTGTTGCCATTTGTATTTGTCTTGAGAATTGTCTGCTTAGTTCATTTTCCCATTTACTGATTGGGTTATTTGTGTGTGTGTGTGTGTGTGTGTGTGTGTGTGTGTAGTTTTGAGTTCTTTATATATTCTGAATATTAATCCTCTGTTAGAAGAGTACTTAGCAAAGATCTTATTCCATTCTATAGGTTATTTCTTCACACTATTGTTTCCTTTGCTCTGAAGAAGCTTTTAAATTTGATTCCATCTATTTATTGATTTTTTTGGTATTATTTCCTATGTTGTAGGAGTCCTATTGAGGAAATTGTTTCCTGAATTTATATGTTGGAGTGTTTCTCCTGTGTTTTTTTTAGTAGCTACAAAGTTTCTGGTCTTATTCACAGGCCTTTGACCCATTTGAGTTGACTTTTGTGCAGGGTGAAAAGTAGGGATCTAGTTTCATTCTCCTACATATTGTTACTGAAGGTTGTATTGTTCTTACAAGAAAAGATTTCAACCGATAAATGAGGCATAGTAAAACTATAGCAAAGTTTATTAGAAGATAAAGAAGTGGAGAAAACCACCCTCAAGGGGGATGATGAATTCATCTCAAGGAGGAGATTGACAACTTACTTCTTTGTGTCTCAGCTTTTATTAAGGTTAAGCATCCTGCCCAAGTACCACTCCTAGCTCTTAATTGACACACATGTTACTCCCCCTAAGTGCCTAAGAGAAACCCATGGGGGAGGGAATAATTTACAATTCCAATAAAATTAAGATGCATGTCAAAGACCTAAAGCTAATTTTCTTGGCCTGCGCTGGCTGATTTTATTGGAACTTGTTTTCTCAGAATTTGAGGTTGTTTTCTCAGAACTTGAGCTTTCTAGCTTCTGTCAGGGTAATCTGTCTTTTTCTTATTGGAGGAGAAAACTTGGGCAAATGCTTCTCAGCCTTGAGAATAATTTGATGCTTGTTATGGGCTACTATCTTAAGACAGAGCAGGGCCAGGATGACTTTGCATATGTTGTTTCTTTAAAAACATGTTGAGAGTCAGCACATAGGCTTAGGTCTGTAAAATGAAACCTTCATTTTCTATATTTCCACTGATCACATCTACCTATCACTAGAGCTAACCAGTTTTCCTAGCACCATTTGTAAAAGACTGTCTTTTCTCCAACTTAGGTTTTGGTGCCTTTGTCAAAGATCAACTGACTGTATTTGTGTGGGTTTCTTTCTGTATCTTCTATTTTACTCCATTTGTCTATGTGTCTCTTTTTATGATAGTACCATGCTGTTTTTGTTAGTAAGCTCTGTAATATAATCTGAATTCAGGTTTTGTGATGCTGTCAGCATTGCTCTTTTTATTCAGAATTACTTTGGCTCTTCTAGGGCTTTTGTTCTTGCAAGTGAATTTTAGGGCTGTTTTTTCCAGTTCTGTGAAGAATATCATTGGTATTTAGGTGGGGATTGCATTGAATCTATAGATACCTTTTGTTAGCATTGCCACTTTTAACAATATTAATTTTCTTTGTTCATGAACATGGGAGATCTTTCTATCTTCTAGTATTTTTTTTCTATTTCTTTTTATAGTTCTATAATTTCTTTTTCATTTTAGACAGGATCTCACTAAGTTGCTTAGAGTCTTGCTAAATTGTTGAGGCAGGCTTTGAGTTTGCAATCCTCCTGCCTCAGCCTTCTGAGCTTTTGGGATTACAGGCACGCACCACTGTTCCTGGCTCTAGTTCTGTAATTTTCTTGTGGAGATCTTTCATCTCTTTGGTTAGATTAATTCCTAGGATTTTTTTTTTAGGTTAATGTGAGTATAATTGCTTTCTTTCTCAGTAGGTTCATTGTTTGTAGATAGAAAAGCTACTGATTTTTTACATGGCTACTTTGCTATTTTTTTTTTCTTTTTTTGTACTGGAGATTGAACCCAGAGGCAATCAACCACTGAACCACATCCCCAGCCCTTTTTTATATTTTGTTTAGAGACAGGGTCTTGCTGAGTTGCTTAGGGCCCACTAAGTTCCTGAGGATGGCTTTGAACTTGTGGTCCTCTTGTGTAAGCCTCCCAAGCTGCTGGGATTACAGGCATGGGCACCCATGCCCAGCCTACTTTTTTGAAGTTTGTCAGATCTAGAAGTCTTTTGGTGGAGTCATGAGGGTTTTCTTAGTATAGAACCATATCATCCATGAATGAGAATAATTTGGCTTCTCCCTTTCCTATCTGTATACCTTTTGTTTCTCTCTTTGGCCTAATTGCTCTGGTTACAATTTAGAGTACTGTATTGAATAGGAGTGGTGAGAGTGGACACCCTTTTCTTGTTTATGATTTTTAGAGGAATTGCTATATTAGTAAGTTTTTGGTCATTGTAACCAAAATACCTGACAAGGCCAATCTAGAGAAGGTAAATTTTATTTTGGCTGACAGTTTCAGAGGTTTAGTCCATGATGGCCAATGCCATTGCTCTGGCCTCAAAGTGAGACAGAACATCATGGTAGAAGGGTGTGGCGGTGGAGTACTGCTCCATTCATGGCGATCAGAAAGCAGAGTGGGGGTAGGGGAGAGAGAGAGAGGAAGGGGTTAGGAAAAGATGAACCCTTCCAGAACACACCCCCAGTGACCAATCTCCTCTCGCCACACGCCACTTCCTACAGTTAAGAACCAGTTAGTCCACTCAAACTAAAGGAACTGAGTAGGTTAAAATTCTCACAATCCAATCCTTTTGCCTCTGACCACTACTGCTTTAACACAGAAACTTTGGGGGACATCTCCTATCCAAACCATAATATTCTGCCCCTGGCATCCAAAAGCTCATGTCCATTTCATAGTGAAAAATACATTGAGTCCATTTCCAAGAGTCCCCAGAGTCTTAACAGTTCCAGTGTTGCCTAGAAGTCCAAGTCCCAAGTCTCATCTGAGATCCAAGGCAAATTCTTGCCTGTGAACCCCTGTAAAATTCAAAATAAACATTTCCATTCCAAAAGGGAGATGTAGAGACACAGAACAAAGGAATGGGACCAAAGCAAGACCCAAACCCACTTGGGCAAACTGATTTGGTAACTATGCATGTAGCCCTCTAGGACGCATGGTAGGGAGATAGGCTGTCCAAAGGGCTTGGCAGCCCTGCCCCTTTGGCTTTGCCAGTTGTGCACATGGCTTCTCTTTTAGTCTGGCTCTCTCTGCAGCCATTAGCTTTTCTCAGCAGCCAGTCCATATTACTAGCTCTCTTAATTCCTGAGATCTTTGTTCCAGTTTTGGCTTTACTTTCATGGCTTCACACATCACCCTCTCAGGGACAGCTTGTAGGACCGCCAATCGTGATACACCTTGCCTGGCTTCCTGGGCCTTTCTTTGAAGTCTTGGTAGAAGTCTTCATGACCCTCTAGCTCTGGCATTCTGCATTCCTGCAGAACCAGCATTACAAGGACAAAACCAAAGTCTGCCACCAGCTCAAGCAGTAGTCAGGTTATCTTGGACCAAGCCTACAATGGCCTTTGTGTGCTTGGGTGCTTCAGTATGGTAAAATAAATCCCAGGAAAACAACTTTCCTGAGATGCCTTCAAGGCTTCTTTCCTATCGTCTCTGTGCAAAGTATTTAGTATCTCCTTAGTGGATAATCTCTTTAGCTACCATACCTTACTTGACTCCAGTTTTACATGCACTTTTCTGCCCGAACTTTGAGTTTTTCCAATCCCTTAACTCTGCTTTCTGATCCGGATTCTCACAGTAAACTTGGTTAAAAGCTGCTAGCAAAACCCATGCCACTGCCTGGATGTTGTTGTGTCTTGAAATCTCTTCTACTGGATGAGTCCATTTCCTTTAAGTTCAGTCTCAGGACAAAATGTAGACGAGTTCTTTGCCCACAACGTAACATGAATGACTTCTACTCTGATTTCCTGTAGAGTCCTTATTTCCCTCTGAAACTTCATGAACACAGTCTTTACTGTCTGCATTGCTATTGATGTTCTGATCTTCTGAGCTCCCACCAGAATCACACATTAAGCTCCAGTCACAGTGTTCTAAGTGTTCTTCATTCTGCATCTCCAAGCCTTTTCAGATTCCTGAAAACCATTTCCAAAAACTTTGAACCACATGGTCAGGTTAGTTGCAGCAATGAACTCACTTTTGGTACCAATTTCTGTGTTAGTTTTTTGTTGCTGTGACCACAGTACCTGACAAAGACAAGGTAGAGGAGGAAGACTTTATTTTGGTTCATGTTTTCAGAGGTTCAGTTCATGGTGGGTTGGCTCCATTGCTTGGGTCTAAGGTGAGACAGAACATTAGGGTGGAAGGGCATGGTGGGGGAGTGCTGCTCTGTTCATGGTGACTAGGAAGGAGAGAGAGAGAGAGAGAGAGAGAGAGAGAGAGAGAGAGAAAGAGTGTGTGTGTGTGTGTGTGTGTGTGTGTGTGTGTGTTAGGGGTCACAGGAGAAGATGAATCCTTCCAGGGCACATGCTCAGTAGTGAACCTCCCCCACCATGCCCCATGTCCTACAGTTACCACGCAGTTCACCCATTCAAACAAAGATGGACACAATTCAATAATAAACTTCACATCTGAATATTACTGTATTAACACGGAAGCTTTTGGAGGGAACACACCATATCCAAACCATGATAAATTCCTTTGGTTTCTCCCTATTCAGTATGACAATGGCTTTGGGTTTGTCATACATAACCTTTCTTATGTTGAGGTATATTCCTTTCATTCCCGGATTCCTCATTGTTTTTATATCAAAGGGGTGTTGAATTTGTCAAAGCCCCTCGCCCCACTTATTATCATGTGGCTTTTGTCCTTGATCCTATTTCTGTGGTAAATTACATTTATTGATTTGCAGATGTTGAATCATCCTTGCATCCCTGAGATAAAACCAACTTGATAATGATGTATGATCTTTTTGATGTGTTGCTGAATTCTATTTGCATTTTTAAAAAGAATTTTTACATCTATGTTCATAAAGAATATTGGTCTATAACTTTCTTTTTCTTTTTTATAAAAAAGAAATTAATTAATTTATTTTAATTAGGTATATATGACAGCAGGATGCATTTTGTTTCATTGTACACAATTGCAGCACAATTTTTCATTTCTCTGGATGTACAAGATGTAGCATCACACCCTATATACAGTCACACATATACCTAGGGTAACAATATCCATCTCATTCCACCATATTTCCTGCCCCCATGCCCCTTCCCTCCCTTCCTTTTGCCCAATTAAATTTTCTCCATTTTTCCCATCCTGTCCACCCCCCATCTGCCCCTCCCCACCCCCATTATGAATCAGCATCCACTTATCAGACAGTGCATTTGGCCTTTGTTTTTTTGGGGGAATTGGCTTACTTCACTCCATCCATTTACCTGCAAATTCCATAATTTTTTTCTCATTTAATGCTGAGTAATGTTCCATTGTGTATATATACCACAGTTTCTTTATTCATTCATCTATTAAAGGGCATCTGTGTTAGTTACACAATTTAGCTATTGTGAATTGTGCTGTTATAAACATCAGTGTGGCTGTGTCCCTATAGTATGCTGTTTTTAAGTCCTTTGGGTACAAATTGAGGAGTGGGCCAGCTAGGTCAAATGGTGGTTCCATTCCAAGTTTTCTAAGGAATCTCCATACTGCTTTCCAGATTGGTTGCACTAATTTGCAGTCCCACCAGCAATGTATGAGTGTGCCTTTCCCTCCACATCCTTGTCAACAATTATTGTTGTCTGTATTCTTGATAACTGCCATTCTGACTGAAGTGAGATGAAATCTTAGAGTAGTTTTGATTTGCATTTCTCTAATTACTAGAGATGTTGAACATTTTTTTATATATTTTTGATCGAATGTATATTTTCTTCTGAGAATTGTCTGTTCAACTCCTTAGCCCATTTATTGATTGTGTTGTTTGTTTTTTCGGCATTAAGTTTTTTGAGTTCTTTATATATCCTGGAGATTAGTGCTCTATCTGATGTGCATGTGGCAAAAATTTGCTCCCAAAATGTAGGCTCTCTCTCACCTCATTGATTGTTTCTTTTGCTGAGAAGAAGCTTTTTAGTTTGAGTCCATCCCATTTTTTAATTCTTGATTTTATTTCTTGCATCTTAGGAGTCTTGTTAAGGAAGTTGGGGCTTGATCCTACACGATGGAGATTTGGGCTTTCTTTTTTCTCTATTAGGTGCAGAGACCTAATTCCTAGGTCCTTGATCCACTTTGAGTTGAGTTTTGTGCATGGTGAGAGAGAGGGGTTTAATATCATTTATTGCACATGGATTTCCAGTTCTCCCAGCACCATTTGTTGAAGAGGCTATCTATTCTCGAATGTATGTTTTTTGACACTTTTGTCTAGTATGAGATAATTGTATTTATGTGGGTTTGTCTCTGTGTCTTCTCTGTGTCTTTTGTACCATTGGTCTATAACATATTCAAAACACTAGAAAAACTAGGGATAATTCGAACATACCTCAATATTGTAAAAGCTATCTATGTTAAACCCAAGGTCAACATCATTCTAAATGGAAAAATAAATGAAAGTATTTCCTCTAAAAGCTGGATGCCCTATTCCACCATATCTATTCCACATAGTCCTTGAAACTCTAGCTAGAGCAATTAGACAAAAGAAATTAAAGGGATACAAATAGGAAAAGAAGCACTCAAACTATATTTATTTGCTGATGACATGATTCTATACTTAGAGCATCCAAAAAACCCCACCAGAAAACTTCTAGAATTAATGAATTCAGCAAAGTAGCAGGATATAAAATCAATACTCATAAATCAAATGCATTTCTATACATCAGTGATGAATCCTCTGAAAGAGAAA
Source organism: Ictidomys tridecemlineatus (assembly GCF_052094955.1). Lineage (NCBI taxonomy): Eukaryota > Metazoa > Chordata > Mammalia > Rodentia > Sciuridae > Ictidomys > Ictidomys tridecemlineatus. The sequence continues at coordinate 78,485,321 of NC_135488.1, forward strand.
TTAGGAAAACTACCCCATTCACAATATCCTCAAAAACAAAAAAAACAAAAAACACTTGGGAATCAACAAAAGAGGTGAAAGACCTCTACACTGAAAAATACAGAACAGCACATGAAAGAAATAAATTGAAGAAGACATTAGAAAATGGAAAGATCTCCTATGCTCTTGGATAGGCAAAATTAATATTGTCAAAATGGTCATAATACCCAATGCACTACAGAGATTCAATGTGATTTCAATTAAAATTTCAACATCATTACTTAAAGAAATAGAAAAAGCAACCATGAAATTCATTTGGAAAAATAAGAGATAGAGACTAGCCAAAGAAATCCTTAATATTAAGAATGAATTGTTGTGGCTCAGCAGTAAAGTTCTGGCCTTGCACGTTCGAGGGTCTGGGCTCGATCCTCATCACCACATAAAAATAAATGAATAAAATAAAGGTATACAAAAAATAATTCTTAAAAAAAAAGAGTGAAGCAGGAGGAATCACAATACCAGACCTTAAACTATACTACAAAGCTATAGTAACAATAATGGGATGGTCTTATTTTCTTTTCTTCATGTGTCCTTATCTGATTTTGGTAGTATGGTAATATTGACTTTATAGAATGGATTTGGAAGTGTCCCCTATCTTTGTATGTCATGGAATAATTTGAGAACCATTGCATTTGTTCTTCTTTGAAGGTCTGGTAGAATTCTGCTGTCAATCCATCAGGTCCTGGGTTTTTCTTTGTAAAAAAAGTAAGTAAAGTAAAGCTTACTTTATTGCTTATTATTGATCCCTTTAGATTTTCTATATCTTCTTGGTTCAATTTTGATAGTTTGTGTGTGTCTAGAAATTTACCCATTTCTTCTAGATTTTTCAATTTGTTGGAATATAGATTTTCAAAATAGTCTTCTGGATTTCAGTGGTATCTGTTGTAATCATACTTTTTTGTCTCTAATTTTATTAATCTGGATCTCCTCTCTCTTTGAGTTAGTTTGGCTAAAGATTTATTGAAATTGTTTATCTTTTCAAAGAGCAAACTCTTTGTTTCACTGATCCTTTGTACTTTTAAATTCTCTATTAATTTATTTAGGTTCTGATCTTTATTTATTTTTTCTTCTATTGGTTTTGGGATTAGTTTGTTTCTGTTTTTCAATGATCTTGAGATGAATCATTAGGTTATTTGGAATATTTCTGATTTTTTTTAACCTAGGCACTCATGGATACAAACTTTCTTCTTAGAACTGCCTTCATTGCATCCTGCATAGTCTGTTATTTTGTATCTCTGTTCTCATTTAATTCTAAAAATTTTTAAATTTCTCCTCTGATTGCTTCTGTGACCCACTCATCATTCAAAGGATATTATTTAATCTTCACGTGTTTGTATGATACTATAAAATTTTCTTGTGTTTTATTTCTAATTTCATTCCATTGTGATCTGATAACATGTGAGAAATTAGTTCAGTGTTTTTGTACTTGCTATGACTTTTTTTATGGTCTAAAATATGATTTGTTTTGGAGAAAGTTTCAGAGGCAGCTGAAAAGAAAGTGTAGTCAGCTATTGTAGGATGAAATATTTTACAGATGTCTGTAAATTTATTTGATATATAGTAAGTTTTAACTCTGTAGCTCTTGGTTGATTTTATATCTGTATGACCATTAGTGAGAGCTATTTATTGAAATCATCTATTATCATTATACTGGGTTCTACCTGAGTCTTTATATCAACTAATATTCCTTTTATGTAATTAAGTTTACCAAGGTTCAGGGCATAAATATTTATAATTATTACCTCTTTTTGTTGGATCATTCCCTTTACCAATATGTAGTGATCTTTTCCATCTCTTCTGATCAATTTTGGCTTGGGGTCTGCTTTTTTTTTGATGTGAGAATAACTACTCATGCTTGCATGGAATATCGCTAGCCATATCCACGCTTTCAGTGTGTGGATATTTTCACCAATGAGATATGTTTCTTGCAAGTGATATAGAGTTGGATCTTGCTTTTAAAATTGAGTCTGCCTGAATCTTTTAATTGGAGAATTGTGGCTCACATATTTTGAGATTCTGTGGTTACATATATAAACATGTTTAATTGTTATACTTTTTTGATGATATGACTTTTTATCAGCATAAGATGCTTTTTATTTCAAAAAACATTTTGTTTGAAGAGAAAGGACTACAAATATGAAAGGAGGAAGTCAAATTACCCATATTTGTAGATGATTCTGTATTTAGAAAACCCTTAAAACACCACCCAGACTCAGAACTGATAAAAAAAAAACTCAGCAAAGTATTAGGACACAAAATAAAAATACAGAAATCAGTAGTGTATCTACTCATTAATAATAAACTTGCTTAAAAGAGATCAGGAAAACAGTTCATTCATAATAGTGTTTTTATAAATAAAATTTCTAAGAGTAAACCTAACTAAGGAGGTAAAAGATCTTTACAATGAAAATTATAAAAAAAAAAACAAAGAAAGAAGGGAAAAAAGACACTAGAAGATGGAGGCACTACCCATATTCACAGATTAGGACAATTAATATTGTTATAATTATATGACTACCATAAGTGACTCAGTGTAATCATCATCAAAATACCAATGTCATTCTTTACAGAACTAGAAGAAAACAGTCCTAAAATTTGTATGAAATCACAAAAGATCCCAATTAGCCAAAACAATCTTGAGCAAAAAAGCAATGCTGGAGGCATCATGGTATCTGATTTCAAATTATACTATAGAGCCATAGTAATGAAAACAGCATGGTATTGGTGTAAAACCCAGCACATGGACTAATGGAATAGAATGAAGGACCCAGAAGCAAACCTATCCATCTGTAGTCATCTGATTCTCAACAAAGGTACTGAAAATGTACTTTGGAGAAAAGACTGTCTCTTCAACAAATGATGCTAGGAAAACTGGATTACCACACGTAGAAGATTAAAACTGGACCCCTATCTCTCACCCTGTACAAAAATCAACTCAAAATGGATCAAAAACCATAACATTATACCTGAAACTTTGAAATTACTAGAGAATAAGTTGGGAGAAACACTGTAAGATATTTTCACAAGCAATGGGCTCCTGAGCAGGATTCAAGTAGTTCAGAAAACGAAACAAAAATTGAAAAATGAAATTCCATCAAATTTTAAAGCTTTACAGCAAAGGAAACAGTCTGAGTGGAAGAGACAACTTACAGAATGGAAGAAAATCTTTGCTAGTTATTCATCTGATAGAGGATTAATGAGAAAAATATGTAAAGAACTAAAAAAAAGTTAACAAAAGACCAAATAATTTAATCAAAATAGGCAAATGATCTGAACAGACACTTCTCAAAAGAAGTACAAATGGCCAATAAACATACAAAAATTTCTCAACATCTTTAGCCATCAGAAAAAATGCAATCAAAACTACCCTGAAAATCCATCTCATATCAGTGTGGCTATTATCCAAAAACAAGAAGAACAACAACAACAACAAAATAACAAATGATGGTAAAGACATGGAGAAAAAGGAATCCTTAAATACAGTTGGTGGGAATGTGAATCAGTATAATGAAAAACAGTATGTAGGTTCTTCAAAAATGTAAAATAGAATTACCATATGATCCATATACTAGTCCTGGGTATATATCCAAAGGAAATAAAGTCTTTTAAAAAAAAATTTGTTTCTAGTTATACATGATGGTAGAATGTATTTTGTCATACATACAGGAAGTATATTTTCCCATTCTTGTGGTTGTACATGATGTGGAGTTACACTGGTCGTATTCATATATGAACACAGGATAGTGATGTCTGATTCATTCTACTGTCTTTCCTATTCCCATCCCCCCTCCCTTCCCTTCATTCCTCATTGTCTAATCCAATGAACTTCTATTCCAACCCCTTCCCTTTGTGTGCTAGCATCCACATATTAGAGAGAACATTTGGCCTTTGGTTTTTTGGATTGGCTTATTTTGCTTAGCATGATAGTCTCCATTTCTCTCTGTTCATTTATGAGCAAATGCCATGATTTCATTCTTCTTTATAGCTGAGTAATATTCCATCGTGTATATATACTGTCATTTCTTTATCCATTCATCTGATAAAGGGCACCTAGGGTGGTTTCACAGCTTAGTTATTGTGAATTGAGCTGCTATAAACATTGATATGGCTGCATTACTGTAGTATGCTGATTTTAAGTCTATTGGGTATATGCCAAGGAATGGGATAACTGGATCAAATGGTGGTTCCATTCCAAGTTTTCTGAGGAATCTCTACCTGCTTTCCAGAGTGGTTGCAGTCCCACCAGCAATGTATGACTGAACCTTTGACCCCACATCTTTGCCAACATTTATTGTTATTTATATTCTTGATAATTGCCATTCTGATTAGAGTGAGATGAAATATCAGTGTGGTTTTAATTTGCAAGAAAATGAAGTCTTCATACAAAAAGATACCTATATATCCAGATTTATTTTTGCACTATCCACAATATCAAAGATATTGCTAAAGAGAACACTTTTGAGTATGCAAAAGAGCACAGAGTTAAGGCTGTTGCATGTCTGCACAACCATTTTGCAATCCCTTGTGCAGCCTCAGGATTGGCTAGGAATGTGGTACTGGCTGCACTTTCTCTGATGGGTGCTGTACATGGGCACAACCTCAGTCAATGATATGTTTGCCCTAACTACAACTGGAACTTTAGCTGGTAGAACTGTTAGCCCTCTTAGCTTGTCTGCTGCCAAAAGTGTAACTTCCTCTGCTACTGCTACGGGATATTGGCATCCCCCACCTCTCCTCTTTGATGCTGCTCCTCATCCTCATGGCCAACCCCACCTTGGCAAACATCCTTGCTGACTGAGTTGTAATGGGCTTAGAGCAGCCCCGGGCAAGAATAATGTGGTCTCCCACTGTTTGAATCTAAATATTGGTAGTTTTTTTTTCCCCCAACAGCAAAAAGTTTTATTTAAAGGATAGAAGAGAGAGGGAGGGATGAGAGACAGAGATAGAGAGAGAGAAAGAGACACCTTCAGAGAGGAGGGAGAGGAGAGGGTCCAGAGTAGACACCTGAGGGTAAAGGTCAGTAGTTGTTTTTTTTTTTTCATTTTTCATTTTTTTATTTTTTTAGTTGTAGATGGACATAATATCATTTATTTATTAATTTTTATGTAGTACTGAGGATCAAACCCAGTGCCTCACATGTGCTAGGCAAGAGCTCTACTGTGAGCTACAACCCCAGACCAGGTCATTAGTTTTTTAAGTATAAATGCTTCTCATTTTTTAAATTGATTTTATTTTTTTTAACTACACAATAGTGGAATGTATTACAATTCTTATTACACATATAGAGCACAATTTTTCATATCTTTATATAAAGTATGTTCATGCCAATTCATGTCTTTACACATGTACTTGTGTTTTTTTGCATTATAATTCTTATTACACATATATACCACAATTTTTCATATCTCTGTTTGCATATAAAGTAGGTTGACACCCAATGTATGTCTTCATACATATACTTTGGATAATGATGTCCATCACATTCCACCATCCTTGCTAATCCCCTGCCTCCTACTTTTCCCTCCCTCCCCTCTTCTCTATCTAGAATTCATCTATTCGTCCCATGCTCCTTCTCCCTACTCCACTATGAGTCAGCCTCCTTATATCAGAGAAAACATTCGGCATTTGTTTTTTTGGGATTGGCTAACTTTGCTTGTGAATGCTTCTCATTTATTGTATACCTTTGGCTACTTTAGAGTGCTAAAAATTTTGTTTTGGTTAATTTTGTTGAGACTTATAGTTGATTTTGGTGGAGATAATTAATGACATCCTCACTTAGCCATAAATGGAACTCTTATCTTCTGGCTTCAAGTATTTTACTTAAAGGACTATGGACTTTAATATATGTGTGGAGGGGAAAATGATTTTGTCTCTGGGGTAGGCTGACAGACTCAGAAAATAAAAATATAGTTGAATTTGAATTTCAGACAAACAATGAAAAAAAAGCTTTTATATAAGTGTGTTCCAAATATTGCATTGAGAAAACATAAAAAAATTGTTTTTGGAAATCTAAAATTTAAATTTTTCTGAATATCATGTGTTTTATCTGGCAGTTCTGCTTTGGGGAGTTTCAAGTTTTATCACAGAGAAAGTAATATTTTAGTTGAAACTTAACAATATGCAGGTAGTGATCAAAGATGAGTCACCATACTGTTTGGAAAAGCCAGGTCCAGTCCAACCCAATGGAAAGAACCATTTCATTTCATGGAGTCTAGAAATTGGGGACTGGTATCTACAAAACTTCAGGTTTCTTTCTGAAGCCTGAAGCAATGTAGCAATTGTGGGCCCAAAGGAACATCATTTTACAGAGAGGCTAAGAATTACATTTAGGTTGGGAAAAAAGAAAACCCCAAATTTCTTTGGAATACTCAGTTTTAAATCTCATCTGGGCTTAGTAAATTCTTTTCTGGGATCCCAGAACAGGAGAGTCCAATAACTACATTCTTATTTGAAGTGGCAGGATTAAATATCCCACTTTGTGAAGGCCTTGGAGAAGAATTCACATGTTACTTGAATGAATAAATCAATGTATGAAGCAATAAATGAATTTTTTAATAGGATAATAGCCTGATTTCTGGTATATTCTAATAAGAATTCTTTACCAGGGTCTATGAATTCCCTTGGAAATGTAAATGGGCTTCAGAGAGACTGGGACCTCCCAAATTATATTTAAAATGTTCTGTATATGGATATACATGAAATTTGTCTGATTAGAATCATGCTATGCACTACTGAACCCATCAGCTATGCGTGCTATTGAGCACTTGAAATGTGGCTAATTAGAAATGAAATCGATATCAAAATTGAAAAACGGGGCTGGGGATATAGCTCAGTTGGTAAAGTGTTTGCCTCACATGCACAGGGTCCTGTGATCAATCCCCAGCACCACACACACACACACACAAATATATATATATATATATATATATATATATATATATATATATATATATATATATGAAATAAAAATCTCTTGAATAATATTTAATATTGATTACATGTTAAAATAATAATTTAAGCATATGAAAAATGTTTTAAGATCAATTTCATAAGTGAAGCTATTAATAATTACTTGGAGTCAGATTGTCTTTAAATGTAAGCATATATTCAATTACACCACTCACCAAACAAAAAAGATTAATGCAGAAAGTGTTGGGTGTGCTGGAGCACCCCAACTAGCATTCAGTGCACACACTATAAGCAAATCACAATCCTAGGGCAACCATGAGTCCCAAAGTACCTTCGAGGCCACATGACTTGTCTTAGCTTCTCTTCCATCTACAACTAAAAAAAAAAATATTTTAAAAAAGATCAATTTTATTTTAAAAATATAGATTCTAGCAAATCCAGCCTACTATATATGGCTCACATTATATTATCTATGAGACAGCACTGCTGTCTTTGTTTGTACTGCTATAACAAAATATCAAAGACTAGGTAGTTTATAAGTAATATAAATTATTTCTCACAGTTCTTGAGGCTGGAAGTCCAAGATCAAGGTGCTGGCAAGTCTGGTGTCTGCTGAGGGCCCCGTCTTTATTTCCAAGATGGTGCCTCAAATGCTATGCTGTATCCTCTCGTGGTAGAAGGGTGAAAAGGGAACTCATTTCTCTCACATCTCTTTATTAATAATCTCATTCATGAGGGCTCCATCCTCATAACTTAATCACTCCCTAAATGTCTTGCCTCTTAGAGTATCTCATTGGTGATTAACAGTCATCACACGGATTTTAGAGGAGGCACCATGGCAACCATGTGCTAGTGGGGTTATCTCCTCCTTGAATCTCAGAGGAATATGTGACTAGGTATGCTTAAGAGCTCTTCTAGGTAGTTTAAGACTGACATTGGATCAAGCCCCATCACCAGATGTTCATGTAATAGAACCAAATTATCTTGACCAGTGGAGTTATTTCACCTTGGGAAATTATTATACTTGTCATAATATTGTTGAAGACGTTGCCCATTTATCTATTCATTTGGTAAATGTGTCAGATACTGTGAAAGGCCTTGGGATACAGTGAACAGAACAGAGAAAAAAGTTTTGATCTCATGGAACTTGTATTCTAGATCGTGGGGGTGGGAGGGAGTGAACAAAATAAATATGGTACATGGTATTTGAACAGATGGTAAGTGCTATGCAGAAATATCAGCCAGAAATAAAAGGGCATGGTGGTGGCAAGTGCAGGGGTGAGATTGGAGGTTTGCAGCTTGAAGTGGGATTGCAGGGAAGGCTTCACTGAGACAATGAGCTAAACCTAGTCAGTGAGGAATGGAGTCTAGGAATGGCCAGGGAAGAGAGTTTCTGACTGCAGAGGGGGAGCTACAAGGGTCCAGGGCAGGTGCAAGCCTGACATGCTGTGTCAACAGCAGTTTAGGGTACTCCTCCATAAAAACACACATGAGAATTTTTTTTCTTTAACACTGATGCTGGCTTAGAACTTCTGAAGAATTGGAATGTTTCATCCTCTCTGGTAGCACACATGCATAGCTGAGCTTTTGATTCTTCAACTCTCAAGGTGCTTGGAAGCAACTTGACAGGCCCTTGTGAACTGTAGATAATGGATTTGCAGTTTCGTCATCACCTGGCTTTGTGTTTCAGCTTTAGTTTTTATTTCCCTAGAATTCCATGCTTTGCCCTCTCATTCCTATTTTGCCATGATTTGTGTGTGTGTGTGTGTGTGTGTGTGTGTGTGTTTTGTAGGAACCTACCTCACCTGCTTGATAGAAAGAGACAAGGAGCAATTATGGAGCAGGAGATATCCAGTGAATGGTGATATATCCACAATTTATCAGTGTTAAGTCACCCATTCTTAGCAAATATCAATCACAGTGGGCTACTCACTGTGAAATGAAAAGGAGTGACTCCATATGAAAACATATCTCCTTTTAGATCTTTGTAACTTAAAGAGTCTGTTTAATTGCAGTCTGGCTTACTCATTACCTTTGTGCCTTTGTGTTTTAATATTATTGTGAGTTTGTTAAAGGTCTTAATCTGATTGTAAATCACAATGTGGAAGCATTCTGCAATGTCACCCTCCACTCCTTATTCCTCCTAATGATGGTGGCAGCATGTAAAATTTGCAAGAGTAGCATTCAACTCCAGGATTTCGGGCTGGCTGTCTCTTTGGGTGACAATCAAATTAATATAATCCAAATTTCTTTTTTCCAAAGATGTTTGTGTGTCTTTCTTGGAGACACCAGGGACTCCTTATCACATGCTAACACATGAAAAAAATTTGAATTTGGCGACTTTTTTCTTGGATGAGTAGAGCAGATGGCTTGCTAAGGAGGAAGGCACATTTGTGACTGTCATTGAACATTTTCTGTGTGGACAGTCTGCATCTCTTGGAGATTAGTTTGTTTCTTTTACTATTGTCATCCATGAATTTTCTTCTCTTCCTTAGTGACTTGGGTATATTTTTTGTGGTTGAAAGGAGAAAAAAAAATGACAGTTTGGGTTTGCAGAATCTCTGAGGTCATTTGTACCCAAAGAGATAAGAAAGTTTATTAAGTGTGCACCTGCTGAGGTACTAAAGGGAAGTAGAAAGTGTTTGTCCTTCATCTTTATTCATGAAGCCCTTCAGGGTGACGGGAAAGGAGACTGGCGATTAGGAGACCGGGCACTTTCAGACAGTCAGATTGTGCAGACACATTTGGGTTGGCGAGTCCCGGCTGCCTTGTTGATGTGCATTCAGGGCCGTGCCAAGCCGTCCACCTTGGTGTGTGCTGCATTATTAATGCTTTCATAAGGGCATTCATTTGTATGCTGTGGGGGAGGCCAGGTTGGCACAGTCTCATCTCCACCGAACCCTGCCTATTCACTGCTGTGACACCAGGGCTCTCAGAGTGATGCAGAACTGAGCAAGCACAGCTGGAAGACAGCAGATTGTCTGGAACTAGGAAAAACACGCCTTTAGTCAATTTTAAATGAAGAGGCTTTGTTTACGTTTTCTCAGCTCCTCTTACAGAGTTAGTCAAATTTTAGATTCCCTCCAAAATTAAACAAGTGTCAGGAGCAGATGGTGGGTTTATTTTGCTTCATTCAACCTGTTCGAGGAGTATGAACTTGGGGAGAGATCAGAGTGACGCAACTTTTCATGCTAGATTGTCAAAAGAAAGCTGGATGTATGGCTTCCTCAAAGAGAATAATTTAGATGCATGTGGAATGATGACTGGGGTTAGACTGGTCCTCTGTGTGGAGTTGGCTTCGTCATCTTGTCCTGAGAAGCTGGGCTAGTGCTGACAGCAGCTAAATAATGCAGATAAAAAGACAGATTTGGGCTTGTTTGTCTAGCTTATATTCTGCTGGGTTTCATGTAGGGGAAAAGATTTAGTAAACCTGGATTTCATGCTAATACAAAATAATTTGGTGGTGTCAATGATCTATGCATTAATGACTCCAACTTTACTTCCATGTTCAAGCCAATTTTGGGTTGTCTTATTGGCTTAACTTTTGTTGTGTGTTCTATAACTGTCACAATTTCACTGGGTGCGGGGTTGGGGAGAGGAAAGAAGGGAGAGCTACTTTATTGGAATTTCAAACACATTGAAGACCTTGTTTTATTGCTTCTCATTTGAACTTGCATTTAGGCAAGGCTGACATTGTGGGAAAACCTAAATAATTTAGGCAGTTTTACTTCTGATTCTGTAGACAGTTCTTTTCTTTTTATAGAAGTAATTGTTTTTCAAATGCTTTGAAAAACAATTAGACATAATCACATTGAAATATTTTCTTTCCTTTGGAGATTCTTATCATCTAAATGAGGCATTTCATTCAGAAACTAATAGTGGTTAAAATAGAGGTAATGATTTTTTAATGGATAATTTGAGTCTCTATTCCCTTCTTTTCACCCTTTCCCCTTGATAGCATATCATGAGTTTTTAAATTATCCAGATAATTACTTCAATGCTCCACTTAATATTGCATTTGCAGAAACAGCATGTAGTACCAAATTTTTAGGTGAGTGTTAGAATATTCCAAATCTCATTTTAATCTGTTATTCATGTCAATTGACTGAAGAAGTCAATTTCTAATTAATAATAGAAAAAAATCCAGATCAATAGATGCCTAGATGGTTGGTGTTCAACTCAGACTTTCCTCAAACTTTCCCATTTCTTGCTGAATTGGAAATGGCTGATGTTCTGTAGTTTCTCAGTAAGGCTTCGGTCATAAGTTAACTTAATAAGATACCAGATGATTATAAGGCAAGTGTTTGGCCAGATTGCTCAAAGCTTCTCTTAATCTTGTTGTTAGTGTTTCCAGACCTGTGACAAGCATCAAAAACGTAATAGCCAATTTTAAAGAAAGATGTTCATTAATAATAATTAATGAATAAAAAAGAGAATCTGATATTTTAAAGCCTACATCCAGGGAAAAGTTCTCATTACTTATTGTCATGGATTTGCTGGGAGATGTATGCATTTTTAGAACTTTATAGCATGATAAACTAAAAAGATGCACGACAAATGGTTGGTGAGGGATTGTGAAATGATCTATGGAAGGACTTGCCTGAATGTATTAATGGAGTAATTTGTCACAGAATGATTATGTGTGTTCCTAGTTACAACTAGCTGGGTATTGTCTGCCCTCAGCCTGAAATTATCAAGAGTTGAAAAGAAAGTGAACTCCTCATTTTTGTTTTTGTTTTTTTAAAGAAAAACTAAAAATGTTCAGAAATAATGATCTAGTTTGTACTTAACTTTTGGGAGAGCCTGTGTTAGCTTTTCATTGCTGTGACAAATATCCGATATAAATCAACTTAAAGGTAGGCAAGGTTTATTTTAGCTCATTATTTCATAGATTTCAGCTCACGGTTGCTTGGCCCTGTTGCTTTGGGTCTATGGCAGCATAGTATATCATGGTGGAGGGTGTGGCGGAGGAGGCTGCTCACTTTATGGCAGTGAAAGAGAAGAGAGGGCATGGTATTCCGTATCCTCCTTAAGGGAATGCCCCCAATGACCTAATTTTCTTTCCATTAGGCCCCACCTCCTATACATTTTTCCATCACCTAATAGCACCACAGATTGGCAGCCAAGCCTTTAGCACATGGACCTTTGATAGACGCTCCAGATCCATACTATATAAGCAGAGCTCAAGATATAAAATACAAAGAAAGCGGGTGTTTTCTAAGTTTGCCTAATGATGAATCTGGAATCCATCATATTAAACATAGTTTGGTATTCAATTCATGAATATAAATATACTATCCTATGTATGACTATAATTGACATTTCATGTATTTTAAGTACTTGTCCTAAATAATGGAGTTAACAATAATAGCTACTATTTTCTAAGTTGGTCCCTCTGTGCCCCTGTCTCAAGCATCTCTTGAATTCTGTTAAGATCAGCAGCTGAAGAGGTGTCGATTTTATAGATGAGGAAACCAAGTTTCAAAGTAGTAAGGCACTAGTTCCAGGTCACGGTTCTGGTCAGCACATTTGAACTTGGATCCGTCTGATTCCATTTTGCTGCCTTCTCAGAAACACAACCCATAATTAAAACAAAAACCAAACCAAAACCAAAACAAAACAAAACATCACTTTAAATTTGTTTACATGTTTATATGATGATATATAGTTTTACTTTTTTTATACTCAAAACCTGACTTTTGAACTCTGCCTATCATCTCCATTTAGGTTTTCCTGATAATGTTGTCCTACGTTGACTAAGTTACTTCTTAGTTGGTGGCAGGGGGTTGAGGGAGAAGCCAAGATACCTCACAGGAAACTGAAAAGACCTAATTATTACAAATATCTAAAAATCCTTAGAAAAGGGGATGAACTGAGTTGTAATTTTTTTTTGGGGGGGGTAGGGGGTACTGGAGATTGAACTCCAGGGCACCCAACCACTGGGCCACAGATCTAGCCCTTTTTTGTTCTTATAGGGTCTCACTGAGTCGCTTAGGGCCTTGCTAAATGGCTAAGACTGGCTTTGAACTCATGGTTCTTTTGCCTCAGCCTCTCAAACTGCTGGGATTACAGGCAATGAATTAAATATGTTGAAATCAAATCATTTTGTACAATTATCAGTTTAAAGGATGACCTATTACCTGGAAAATGAAAGTCTAGGCATTTAAAAGTTCGGTTTAAAAAAATGGTGATTATTCAAAATTTATCCTGTATGTTCTCAACTTTCTTCTGTAGTTGGGCAAATCTCAAATGACAGTTGGCAAGTAGGCTTAGCTTTTTCCCTATGGGTCTAGCCAAGTTTGTTGGAGAAAGGAGAGGAGGTATATTATAAAGGCAAATATATTTTCACATTGTTTTTGTATAGATGTCATTTTAGCACTTTAGTTAACTATTTTAAAGTTACTATTCAAAGTTTTAGGAAAGTGAAAAGTGAAAAAATTAAGTATGGACAATGAACATTTTTTCATATATTTGTTGATTGATTGTACAACATCTTCTGAGAAGTGTCTGTTCAGGTCTTTGGCCCATTTACTGATTGGGTCATTTGTTTTTTTGGTGCTTAGCTTTTTGAATTCTTTATATAACTCTAGATATATAACTTTATATAATTCTAGTTCTTTATATAACTCTACTCTAGAGATTAGTGCTCTATCTGATGTGTGAGGAGTAAAGATTTGTCCCCAAGATGTAGATTCTCTCTTCACCTCACAGATTGTTTCTTTTGCTGAGAAGAAACATTTTAGTTTGAGTCCATCCCATTTATTGATTCTTGATTTAAATTCTTGCACCAAAAGAGTTTTATTAAGAAAGTTAGGGCCTAATCCCACTGATGGAAATTAGGGCCTACTTTTTCTTCTATTAGACATAGAGTCTCTGGTTGTATTCCTAAGTCCTTGATCCATTTTGAGTTGAGTTTTGTACATGGTGAGAGATAGTGGTTTAATTTCATTTTGTTGCATATGGATTTCCAGTTTGCTCAGCACCATTTGTTGAAGAGGCTATCTTTTCTTCAATGCATGTTTTTGGCACTTTTGTCTAATATAGGATAATTGTAATTTTGTGGGTTAGTCTATGTGTCCTTTATTCTGTACCATTGATCTATGAGTCTGTTTTGGTACCAATACCATGCTGTTTTTGTTACTATTGCTCTGTAGTATAGTTTAAGGTTTTATATAGTGATGCCACCTGCTTCACTCTTCCTGCTAAGAATTGCTTTAGCTATTCTGGGTCTCTTATTTTAAATGTTAATCAAAACTACTCTAAGATTTCATCTCACTCCAGTCAGAATGGCAGCTATTATGAATACAAAAAACAATAAGTGTTTTCGAGGATGTGGGGGAAAAAGGTACACTCATACAGTGCTGGTGGGGCTGCAAATTGGTGCAGCCAATATGGAAAGCAGTATGGAGATTTCTTAGAAAATTGGGATTGGTGATTCCACACCATTTGGCCCAGCTATCCCTCTCCTTGGTCTCTACCCAAAGGACTTAGAAACAGCATACTACAGGGACACAGCCAAATCAGTGTTTAAAGCAGCACAATTCACAATAGTTAAACTGTGGAGCCAATCTAGATGCCCTTCAGTAGATGAATGGATTAAAAAAAGTGTGGCATATATACACAATGGAATATTACTTAGCAATAAAAGAGAATAAAATAATGGCATTTTCAGGTAAATGAATGGAGTTAGAGAAGACAATGCTAAGTAAATTAGCCAATCCCAAAAAACCAAATGCCAAATGTTTTCTCTGATATAAGGAGGCTGATTCATAGTGGGGTAAGGAGGAGGAGCATGGGAGGAATAGACGAATTGTAGATAGGGCAGAGTATTCTAATCCCATACTCCCTCCCTTGAGTATGGGATTAGATTTCTAATCCCATACTCAAGGGAGGGAGTATGGGATTAGAAATGATGGTGGAATGTGATGGACATTAATATCCAAAGTACATGTGTGAATATACTTGGTATACAACCAGAGACATGAAAAATTGTGCACTATATGTGTAATAAGAATTGTAATGCATTTCCGCTGTCATATATAAATAAAAAATTAATAAAAAAGAAAATTAAGCATGGATATTAGAACTTTCGGAGGAGGTTTAGTTTTATTAAATATGATCATTTCTGATGATGAAGATGATGTTAAAATTATGAAGAACAAGAGATCTTTGAATGTTCTCACTAAAGAGGTTCAAGACGAGAGATGGGTTGCTCCTCTCAACACAGTAGAGTAGCTACAAGGAAAGGAATGGTGATTTAAGCAATAGAAAAATACATTAGCCAATTCAAGGAAAATGTGATTGGTTGTTTCAACAAAGATTGACATAAGGAAGGAAATGGCCCCGTAAAATGGGTTCAGAGTGTGGGCACAGCGGGTATCCGTCTGAATCATGTGTTGATTCCCTAAGGCCATTTATTGAACATCTATCTTGTGAATTTGTTATATTTTAGAAGATATTGGGATAAACCAATAAGGAAAACGTACAGGTTATACCTCCACTCCTCCAGATATTTCACCCCAATAGGCTATGTCAGGATAAAAATTGAGAAGCTCCTCTATATAGACACACACTTCCTTCCCGTGCATAAAAATGAAGGATGGAAACATGTGAAGCCCAAACATATATGCAGAGAGAAAGAGGAAGAACCAAAGGGACCTATCTGGACCTTTGGACTCTGTGCCTTAGCTGATGAATATGACCTCCTACAAAGTCATGTCTCCTTCTTGTAACTGAGGGACACTTGAGTATCAAGATCTGGCTCCGATTTAGGACTACTGGGAAAGGCCACCCCAGCTCCAGAGGAAAACCTCTGTTGGTCCTGTATTTAGCTTGACTTCTCCCTCTGCCCAGACCTGTCTCCTCCCCATGTTTCTGTTGTACCAACCCCAAGAGCCCTCCTTGTTCAACACGCCGCCTGCCAATCTCTGCCTCACACCTTCTTTCTGGGAAGCCCAACCTGTAACAGCTCCTTGGGTCTATGAATGGCAGGGCCTTCTTTTCAGCTGCTGCTCTGCTTCTGTCTGACTTTCTTCTTTCTGCCATGCTTCCTCTTTACTTCCCTTTCCCTTGTCTATTCACTCTTCTTTTTTGTCATGCTCCTTTCTTTCACCAAAATGGAGATATAAAGTAAGCTTATTTTATATACGTATAGAGTACTGTTGATTGCACTGTTACTTTTTATTGGTTCTTTTTAGTTGTACGTGATAATAGAATCCATATTGATAAGATTATAAAAGCATGGAATATATCTTCTAATTAAGACCCCATTATTGTGGGTGGACTCGGTGGTGGGCTTCACTTAGGTATTTTCGTACCTGTGCACAGAAAAATTATGTCAGATTCATTCTACTGTCTTTCCTATTCCTATCCCCCTCCCTTCCATTCATTCTCCTTTGTCTAATCTACTAAACTTCTCTTTTTCCTCTCCCCTCTTTATGTGTGGTTTAGCTTCTACATATTACTAAAAATATTTGACCTTCGATTTTGGGGATTGGCTTATTTTACTTAGAAGGAGAGTCTCCAGACCCATCCATTTACTGGCAAATGTTATAGTCATTCTTCTTTATGGCTGAGTAATATTACATTGTATTGCACTCTGTTCTCAAAAAATATTTTTCTATTTCTCTTTTCTTTCATATCGTACTCTTCTTCCATTCCTTCTCATTTCTGTCTTGGAAAAATCTGTAACTCAACATTCATCGTCAAAAAGAAACAAAAATTTGGCCCAAATAAACTGTTGCATCTCATTTTTGACCTTTAGCTAGGGATGGCTGATGGGATTCATTGACTTCATTGAGGAGGGTATATTTGAACTGAACCCTAAATGACTAAGATCTGATTGTAGGATGTTTTGGGTAGACGGAAGAGTGAGTATAGAAATTCAGAGGTGGAAATGTACTTTCATATTGAGGAACAGAAAGAAATCCCCAGTGGTGGAAGGATAATGAATAGATAGAAGTGTAGAGAAAGTGGGCCTGGTAATATGGAATCTTGGGGGATTTTATTCTATATGGTTACAAAGCCACTGGGATGCTTTCAGCTGAGTGTGACAAAGTGGAAGTTATACTTTTAGAAGATTGCCCTAGCTGCTGGGCAGAGGCAGGCAGAAGCTGGTAGACTTTTGCAGGAACCTCAGTGAATGATGATGGTGGCTTAGATCTTGGTCGTGGAGGATATGGAGCAAATAAGACTTGCTGATGGATTGAAAATTGAGAAATTGAAATGCGTTTTAGATATCTAGAGCAGAGCAGCGGATAGGTTGGATAGTAGTATCATATAATGAATTGAGAAAGACTGGAAGAAGGCTGGGGGGAGTGTTGGTAAAAAAAAAAAAAGAATCCCTCCAGGTTGTATAAAATTTAAAATAAAATTTAAGATATGTCTCACAAGATGTGAAATGGATTTTTTCCTATTGTTTGGGATTTTAGATTAGGTGGGGAGCTGAGGATAGGAGGTAAGTATTGCCATCACTTTTTAAAGAGTTGTTTGACCACCCTCACATGAAATGTCCCTAGATGGCCAAGATCAGGTTTGCTCCTTGTCCCATCCTATCCAACAGAGAAGAATTCTTCAAAGGTCATCATGGAAGCTGCAGAAGTAAGATGAGGTGACATTTCTTTCCTCCTTCTCTGGAGGTCAGAATGTGCATTTTTCTCTTCCACAACCTGAGAAGGCTCAGAGAGAGTAGAGTTGCTTGTTGGAAGGGAAACACTAGCTTTCTCCTTGAACATGACCAAATTGACCTTGCAAGTCCTGTATTCTTTCATTTTCCCAAGTCTCATAGGTTGCAGGGGTGAGAGGAAAGTGCTGCTGGTGCTTGCTGTGTGTTGTGTTTATTGCTCTAGGTTTCTGTACGACTGCATTGTGAGATAGAGCTTCTACTGACCTTAACAAGTTTCAGATTGCATAGGTAAAAGAAATGCAAATGGACAGATTTTCTTACATAAAATTAATGTTAAAATCTTAGCTTTGATAATTAAACCCAATGTCCTCATCTTTTAGTTATTTATTCATTTGGCACTGGGGATTGAACCCAGGGGCGCTTAACCACTGAGCCATATCCCCAGCCCTTTTTATTTATTTATTTTTTAATTTTCAGACAAGGTCTTGCTAAGTTGCTTAGAGCCTCACTAAATTTTTGAGGCTGGCCTTTGCAATCTTCCTGACTTAGTCTCCAGAGTTGCTGAGATTACAGGCATATGCCACCATATCCAGCATCTTTTAAGGAAGCTAGCTGAGGGCTCCAAAGGCTAATTGGCTGTACTAAGTTACAGTCAAGGTGTGACAATGATGGAAGCCCAGAATTTTGCCCCTTAGTGATTGTGAGTTTTTTTTTTTTTTTGCATCAACTATTTGTTGTCACACGAGTGTGAAGGAAACAGAATGGATTTTCACTAGTTTGGGGATTATTTAAGCCAGTTCTTGCAGAAGATGGCCAGGAATAGGAGTAAGAACAGGATTTTTTTGTTTGTTTACCACTTGCTCAGAGATACTTATCCTTTGCTTCTCTGAAATCTTTAAGTTTGGAAATTCTCTGAGATTGTGGCTTATGTAGAAAAATGCAGTTGAAGTGCTGCTGATCATATTGTGTCTTTCCCTTCCTCCTGACTTTCTATGCCTTCTCTCCTATACCATCCCTTTTTATTCCCCTTTTGTCTTGTTGGCAGGTTGCAGACCCTCACCGTGTTAAATACATTCCTCCTGAACTATGCCTTAGCTGCCCCTTGCATAGAAAGAAGAGGGAAAAAGCATGTGTGTTTCACCTTCACAGTGACATATTTCCCTTGGCATTGCATTTAATTAGATTATAGTGAATGTCATGCTGTGCGGTGCTGTGTTTTATTAAGGCCAAAATGTGGTTCCATGATAAAACATGCTGTAAGTCCTGCAGTGCGGTGCAACATGAAATTTGTAGCAACACCTGCGTCTGCTACATCGTAGATGGTAAACACAAAACAAAATGTCTGTGTGAAGGAGAAAAAGGCCAGAGGAGATGCTATTATCCAAGTAAAAATACTCTCAGCTTGAAGCATAAAAGCTAAGTTAATGGTAGAAAATTTTGGCTTTTATAACAGTGTCAGAATGGAGCTTTTCATTGTGGGTTAGCTCTGCATCCTAGTCCAGGCATTGCTGAAGGTCTGAGGTCACTGAAGGATTTGGGTGTGCATTTGGCCCCTCATCCGTTGGTTCAACGAGTATTTATAGATCACCTGCCTTTTACATAGCATTGAGGGGATACAAAGTGTGTGGTCCCTTCCTCAGGGAACTTGTCTTGCTGATATACTTAGGAAACATTATTTACCTTATTGAAGTAGATTCTGGCTACAAAGATATAGCTTTCAAGAAAGACTCTGATTCAACAAATGATTATTGAACCCTGGATGACTGTAGGGAAAGAATTAGAATGGGTTATTTTATGTTCTACTCAGAACCTTGACTGTTTTTTTTTTTTTTTAAATCAACAGTTGCTTTTACTTCTCCTTATTTTTGCATTTTCTTCTTTTACCAAATAGAGGAACTTATTTTCTCACCATAATTTGTAACTGATATGTGCACATTTTAAATCTGAGTTTATCTCATCCCTTGACTCTATTTTTTCTCCTTCCTTCATAGCCTTATTTCTCTCAGAGAAATAAGCCAAGAGATAACAAAGTGGCATAGGAGGAAACCACCTGGTGGAAATGTATCCTGCTGTTTGTCCAAGGACACCGTGCTGGTCCTTGGTATCCGTGGAGCATATGCTGATTTTATGTAGCTCATGCTCAGTCCTGGGCTGAGCCAGCCATTCACAAGCCAGGTTTGTTTTGAGTCTGATACCATTAAGAAGTTTGGGTGAATGTTGATTATTGGTGTGTGTGAGTTCTCAGTCCAGGAGCCAAGTCTAATTAGTCAGGGGACAGGAGATTAAAAAGCAGCACTGAAAAGAACACAGTGAAGCCACCATTTCAGGTCCTCTCTTTTATCTGAAACCTTGAAACATCAAGAAATGGGACCTTGGGCTGGGGATGTGGCTCAAGTGGTAGTGCGCTCGCCTGGCATGCGTGCAGCCCGGGTTTGATCCCCAGCACCACATACCAACAAAGATGTTGTGTCCGCCAAAAACTAAAAAAAATAAACATTAAAATTCTCTCTCTCTCTCTCTCTCTCTCTCTCTCTCTCTCTCTCTCTCTCTCTCTCTCTCTCTTTTAAAAAAAGAAAGAAAGAAATGGGACCTTGTTAGAAATGGGACCTTGTTGCTAACTAGCACCTGTCCTGTCAAAAACTTGGGCTGTGGATTTTCCCAGTGAGGCAGGGTTTTGTTCTATTACAGGGCTGGTTTCTGCCCTCCTAGAATGTTTTTCAGGAGGTAGTTGGTAGCTCTCTTCAGTGGGAATCACAGCAACTAGACAGTTATCATTAGACAGTTTAGTGATGAGATGCGATAGTGGGGTTACTAGGATAACAGTTTGATCTCTCCGAGTAGTGAGCCCCATTGAGGTCAACCTTGGTAGCCAAAGAAGAGCAGTCCTGGTATTCATGAGAAGTTCAGCCCAGAAGATGATCTATGGCTGTAAAGCAGATACCACTACAAAGAGGAGTTACTGACAGAAGATGATAAATAACACATCTAGATTATACATGAGAAGAGGCTTAAATCTTTCGAAAGCTAATGAATAGATGACAATGATAGCTCAGTCAGTGCTGAGAAATAATGACAAGTTGCTGGATGGTATAATACAGGACTAATTTGTGCACCATTCGGCATATGAGATTTAAAAAAAAGTCAAAGAGTCAAGTATGTGTAACATTAAATATGAATGATTGAATGAAGATGGGACAAAGTGAAAGTCAATTCTGTATGTGCTATTAAATATGAGCCTGCAGTACCCATGGGCATGTTTTTTTTTTTTTTTGAGTCTCTTGAAGGATCAAAGGGTACCCGCCCCTGAAAGCAAATGTGTGTGTTTTTTAAATGTGAAAAAGAGTCAATGTAAATATATATTAAAAAAAAACCCACAACAACTTTAAAAATGAATAGCATATTCAGAAAGAATTGCTAATGTGACTTTTGATTCTGAACATTGGGAACAGTGTGAGTAGTATTGATATTTGGCTCCGGGAATGAGAGGCAGAGAACCAAAGAACAAAGAGCAGCTCTAGTCAGCAATGGACGAGAGTGGAATGGCAGATAATGAGGACAGGAGTGGAGCCAGACACACGGGCCTTAGATCTCTTGGAGGATAAGAGACAGGAAAGGGCGCAGTCAGGACAGAGAAATGTGGAATCATGACGTCTTTGATGCGTCTCCTTCATATCAGTCTAGGTATGCTATAAAGCAGACCATGCAAAGTGCAGCCTTTGAGTTCCATTAATGATGATGTGACAGAAGACAAAAGACCTACATCCATATGCAAACCCTTTGAAGAGCGAGATGTCACCAAATCTTTTGGTGTTTATTAAATTGTATGGAATAAGTGCTTGTTAGAGGCAAAGAGGTATTTCTGACCAGTTAGCAATAGACAAACCACTTTGTATTAATTCAGGGAAAATCACTTGTCTGCAAGTAAATGACGTGATGATTAGAGTGGATTTTCTGATTTATGCAAATAAGAGTAGCATCACACGTGTCTAGATACCTTAGCCTCACTCCAGATGTGTAATTGCTGTCACCTGACAACAGACATTGATGAATTTCGTCTCACAGGGGTGATCAGAAAAGGTTCTCAGGAAAACAAAAGTTTGAATATAGGGAGATGAGATACTGTTATTGCTATTACTTAAAAAATAACATTCTTAACTAATTGAGCTTTGCTGTCTCCTGGTTTTAAGTAAACAGTTGGAAGAGTTTTTATTCTATTTTAAAGAGAGAAATAGGATAATCAGAAGTAACGATTTTTTTCTGCATGGGTGATACCTAGGCATCTGTGGAATAGTGAATGATGCAATCCTTCACCATTTCCCATCTTCTGAGAGAGTGCTGCCCTCTGTGCCCTCATATTCTTTCTGAAATTAGCATCTCATCTGAGATGCAGGGATCTAGAATGGTGGGAAGGTGAGAGAAAATTTTGGCTCAGGGATTACTAGTGCCTCTTTTACTACTCATGATAGCCACTTGGCCTCATTAAAACAACAAACTAAAACAAAGTGACAACCAGATAAACTATTTGTGTCATTTACAATAGGGGAAATCTTTGTCTTTGAAAGAGCTGTTGGCTTGTATTTCCAAGGCTGGCTTCATTGGACTTCCCTGGGGGAAGCTAAAAGGTTAGGTTCTTAGGAATGGCTGGGACCACAAAGGCAATTTAGTTGCCTTGAGAGAATATGTTAAGACATATATCAGAAGCTTTATTTTTCTGCTCATGAATGTATTTATTCTGTCAACTATTTCTTTTACTAGGTGCTGAGGCTATAGTGTTAAGCAAATCAGATTTATCGCTGGCCTCTTGGAGCTCATTCTAGTAGGGAAGACAATGTAAATAATGCTACTAGGTACTCACATGGGGGTATGTAGCTTCACAATAATGCAGGTGCTCTGAGCCAGGGTACCAGCTTCTGTACACGTGGACTCGTGGATAAGGAATGGCTTGACTTGAGACTGCAGGGTGGAAGGTGAAGAGCATCCAGTCATGAGGATTCTCACAAGTATCACAGTGTGGAAGGAGCAAGCAAGGATTTCTTCAAAGTTTCTAGATAGAACACTCAGAAGAATGGGCTTTGGGGCTCCCTGCTCTATGAAATCCTAGTTCTACTATTTACTAGCTGAGTGATCACGGGTAGTTAGCTTCTGTGAGCCTCAATTCCTGAGAAGAGGGTTTAAAAAAAAAAAGCAGTAAAGGATAAAATAACATCATGGGGTTGTTTTGAATTAAATGAGCTATTTCGGGTCAACTATTCTAAATAATAGTTATTTTTACCAGGCAACATCATTCTAAGTTCTTACAATTTTTAGAGTCAGGAGATTCTTTTGGGGGAAGTTAAAAATTTTATTGAAGTAATAAATACAGGTGGTGAAAGAGTCAGAATTCTATAAGGCTTCTAACAAGAAAAAGTGGGCTCCCCATCTCCACACCTGACATGCTGATTCCCAGGAAGCAATGGTTTTTATCTCCATGTTTCTCAATACCATGCCTGTCTTACTACTTTTTGAATTTTCAGTTTCAGATATTAGCAATTGACTTTCTTCTAGATAGAATAGATTTAACTGTGGCATGTCTTGTCTCCAACTCTGCCACATATATGTTAGATGTGTAATGATCATTTCAATTATTTATCAAACACATTCCCAACTTCTCTAGTGCCTCATAGGAGCAGACAGAAATCAACAGACATTTGATATGTAAAAACCTCCCTCTTCCTGTTGTATTTTCAGTCTTATAGTTATACGAGTGGAAATAGTGAGTCGGTAGTACACTATGATTAACTTTTCTTTCTTTCACAATATTTTGTTTATCTTAAAGTTAATAATTATATTTTGTTTATATATTTTCTTATCTTTCTATGTATTAATTGCTGATTTTTATCTCAAGCCTCCTCATCTGTGCATAGCTTATCTCAACACATTTAAACACATTTGACCATCAAATTTCATTTAAAAAAAAAAAAAGCTCTTATAGAATTTATTTTGGATTTGCACTGATCTGCACTGTTTGCTTTTTAGGCCTGGAATATAGCTATTATCTTGCATCTTCCTTCTCTGTGGACTGAGATTGCCCTTCACTTCTCTGTTCTCTGAATTTCCTTTTCCCTTGATTATGTTTATTACTCATTCATATTTTGTTTAATATTCCAATAGTTTCCTGAGAAAAGATAAAACATGGAATAAATTTTAAAAATATATGTTTTAGTTATACAGGGACACAATATCCACAATATCTTTATTTTGTTTATTCATTTTTATGTGGTGCCTAGGATCAAACCCAGTGCCTCACATGTGCGAAGCAAGCACTCTGACACTGATCAGAGCCACAACTCCAGCCCTGGAATAAATTTAAAAATTTTTTTTGTATCTTTATTCTGTCCTCACATTAGATTGATAATTTGGCTGGATATAAAGTTTCTGGTTGGGAGTATTTTTTTCCCTCAGTATTTTAAAGACATTGCTTCATTGTTGTTTAGGTCCAAGAGATAATGTTTTATTTATTTTATTTTTAATTAAAATTTTTTTTATATTTATTTATTTTTAAAATTTGTTCTTTTTAGATATACATGATAGTAGAGTGTATTTTGACACATTATATATACATGGAGTATAACTTTCCATTCTTGAGGTTGTACATAATATGGTGTTACACTGATTGTGTATTCATATATGAACATAAGAAAGTTACGTCCGATTCATTCTACTGTCTTTCGTATTTGCATCCTCTCTCCCTTCCCTTCATTTCCCTTTGTCTAATCCAATGAACTTCTATTCCCACCCCCTCCTTTTGTGAGTCAGCATCTGCATATAAGAGAGAACATTTGGCCTTTGGTTTTTTGGATTGGCTTATTCACTTAGCACTATAGTCTCCATTTCTATCCATTTATTTACCAGCAAATGCCATAATTTTATTCTTCTCTATGGTTGAGTAATATTCCATTGTGTATTATACCATCTTTTCTTTATCCATTCATCTGTTTAAGGGCATCTAGATTGGTTCCATAGCTTAGATATTATAAATTTAGCTGCTACAAACTTTGATGTGTCTGTGTCACTATAGTATGCTGATTCTAAGTCCTTTGGGTATATACCCAGGAGTGGGATAACTGGTTAAATGGTGGTTCCATTCCAATGTTTCTGAGGAATCTCCACATTGCTTTCCAGAATGGTTGCATCAATTTGCAGTCCCACCAGCAATGTATGAGTGAACCTTTTCCCCCCACATCCTCACCAACATTTATTGTTACTTGTATTGTTGATAATTGCCATTCTGACTGGAGTAAGATGAAATCTTAGTGTAGTTTTAATTGTATTTCTCTAATTGCTAGAGATGTAGAACATTTTTTTCATGTATTTGTTTTCTCCCTATTTTCCATCTCTGTTTTATTTATCTTTTCCTATCATTCTCTCAAAATTATTATATCCTATGTTTTGAAAATTTCATTTCTGTTGTCATACTTTTAACTTCTAACATCTCTTCTTTTTGTTTTTGAGTTTTCCTTTTGAAATACAGAATACCTTTCTTGTTTTATGGATACAAGATATTCTTCTTTCTGATGATAAGTTGTAAGTTTTGTGGAAGTTTCCTTCCTTCCTATAGCTCCTAATCTGCTTTTTACAGATGCATTCCTCAGATGTCTACTGATTCTTGGCTATCTGCTTATGTTTAAGTGTGAGGAACGAGGACAGATTAGAAACTATGTTCAAGCAAATGGAGCTTTTCTGCTCTGGTTTTCTCTACAGGGAGATCTGGCTGGACTATTTCCTTGGAAAGCCTCTGGATAACAGTTATCAGTGTTCTTAGGTCTGTTCTCTTAGACTAGTCAGATTTCCAAGAAGGATCTTCCTCTATATGAGTGTGTGTGTGTGTGTGTGTGTGTGTGTGTGTGTGTGTGTGTGTGTGAGAGAGAGAGAGAGAGAGAGAGAGAGAGAGAGAGAGAGAGAGAGAGAGAGAGAGAGAGAGAGATTGATTTACTTTTGTATGTGTACCTGCCCCAGCATTCTGAGAACCAAGTAGAGTAAGAGAGAGTGAAGGTCTGAGGGTCTTAACAATGCTATATATATTATGTATATATTCACTTAATTTCTCTTATTTTAGTACAGTGCCTTCTACCTCAATTGGGCACATATCTCCCAGTGCAGAGACCCTTCATTGTCTTCTGAAATAAAGTTTTATTCATCATCAAGAGAATAAAACTAGCTCCATTATTCACAGTTAGATATGGAGGAAATTGAAATTAAAACATTTTTATCTAAGGGTGATTTTAGTAATGTTTCAATATGACTTATTTTTATTATCATCAGCACCAATAACACATTTTCTGTTGTATGGATTCAATATGTTGAGACTTTATGAAAGGCAAGTTCAAATAATATTCTGTATGTTCTTCCTCAATAGTGATTGTTAGTTTTAATAAAACTATAATAGTAGCTTAAAAAGAATGATAATAGTTCATTCTCTCTCTCTCTCTCTCTCTCTCTCTCTCTCTCTCTCTCTCTCTTCTCATATTGATTGCCAAGTTTGGAGATTATTTAGATTCCTTTGTCTTCCCCCCCACCCCAGTATTGGCTATTGAATGCAGGGCCCTTGCATATGGTAGGTAAGCACTCTACCACTGAGCTACATCCCCAGCCCTTTTTACTGTTTATTTTGAGAAAGAGTCTGACTGAGTTGCTAAGACTGGCCTTGATTTCCCTGCCTCAGGCTCAAGAGTAACTGATATTACAGGTGTGTATCTGGCTTGAATTTTTAATTTCTATTTCTCTCCTCAGTATGCTTTGCTTCCATTAAGTTAAAAAGAAAAGCTAGGAAATAGAAAAGATAGGAATAAACTGTCCAGTCAACATTTTTGGATAAGTTCAACAAACATTTCTCAAATGTATTAGACATTTGGGGTTATAAAAATAGGTCATAGTCTTCACTCTGACTAGCTCCATTATTCATAGATACTGAGGAAGTTGAAATTAAAACAGACAAGAATTTTTGATTATCTGTATGTTTCATTTGATCTACCCTTTCTACTCATTTAAAAAAGGTTATTGTAATTTTTTTGTTTTACTTTTTTAGATGATGTTGAGATGTATGAGGACAAACGTGGTAATGCCTGTGCCCAGTCAACTTTTCTTATTGGTAAACAAATGACTGAAATCCACCATTAACATTCATGGCTTTCATTTAAGGATCTAAGTTCTGTTAGAATATACAACCACATAGTCATTGGACCCTCAGATTTTTTTTCCTGTCAATAGGTTTATCAGGTTGGAAAAGAAGAGAATCCAAGGCTCTTGGTCATCTGCACGAGGGGGTCAGGGCCTAGTGAAGGGGATTCAGGGAGGACTACATCTGAAGAGGCAGGCCCACAGCTCCAAAAGCAGGTCACCAGTTCCTCAATGTTTTTATTCATTCACTTTGGGAGTCTTTAAAAGAATATGTCACCTATTTTGTTCTTTTCAAGGAAACTAACAATCCTTGAATGGTCTATGTTATAATACTCAACCAACTAGCAGGTTTTATTAACCAGAACATCTTTGTTGCCAACTACACTGGTAGTTAAGGTCTATGATGGATTATTAGTTCATGCAGGGAGGAGACCACATGTGTCTTTTATTTTCCTATTAATGTCAACACCTGTCCCCTGGGCAGGGGGTTTGGGACCTCAGTTGAGGTTGTTGATTGACAGAACAAAGATGTTCTGACATCTTGCTTCATCCCATCCTGCATGTTTTCTCTTGGCTGAATGATTTTGAGGCTATTTTCCCCACTGAACTCTCAAATATCCCCTGTCCCCCATCCCACCAGACCTGTCAAGTCTTTATTGCGTCTTGTAGTTGGAATTGCTGCCTAAAAGCTGAAAATAACTCCAGTCAATGGTTTGTGGATTGTGGGTACTCAGACCCTGCTACCAGCATTTACTAACATAGGAGCTGGCGTGTCAAAAGGCCTCGGGAAGCTTTGTAAACATTGTGTTTGGGGAAGTGAAGAGATTCTGGTTTCTCACTTTTGCAGAGAGCTGTCAGGAAATAGTCCTGTAGAGTTTGTTGAGGGGCAATAAGTTCAGACAGGATGCCCTTTTAAATAATCATTCTCCCATTATTCCTTTTTTGCCCATTACAAAAGAATGACTGTACCAGAATGGTTAATATGTAGGCTCCAGGGTCATTCTGCCTGGGTTCAAATTTAAATTTCAATATTTACTGACTGATTTTTGAGAATGTGACCTTAACCTTTCTATACCTCAATTTTCTCATTTCCCTATTTGTAGAATAGGGATAATGATATCTATCTCATAAGGTTACTTAAATGAGTTAATAAAAGTTAAATGCCTAAAATATAAGTGCCCAATAGGTGCGAGCCATTATCATTATTATCCAGATAATATAATCAAAATGCTCTCAAGAATCCAGGGGATTTGGAGAACCCCTGACCTCCAAGTCCCTCTGAATTGCTTCCCACTGGGAAGAAAATAAAGATCTGCTCTTTGTAAACCCTCATTGTCACTAGCTCACTAATTAGGTTTCTAACTCATCATAGCCCAGAGGAGGACAGACAAGATTGGAGTGTGGAAGAAGGGAGTTGTACCTAAAAATATCAAGAAATTTTGCTAAAATGCATTGTTGCTATGGAGGCAGCCAAGTGTGAGAAAGCAGCAATGGACGTGGGGCTAGGTGGCCTCTGCCCTGGGCAAACCACTTAACCTCTCTGTCTCTCTGATTCCTCACTCATAAAATGAGGATAATAATATCTGCCTGCTGTGGAACTGACGTTTGTCTTTCCAAAATTCATGTCAAAATCCTAATCCCAAAGTGTGACGTTATGTGGAAAAGGGGACTTTGGAAGACAAATAGATTTGATGAGGTCATGACAGTGAGGGCCTCATGATGGAATGAATGCTCTTGTAAAGAAGGGGTGGAGACACAGGATCTTTCTTCATGCACTTGCCAAGGAAGTCTCACGTGAGGACATAGTGAGAAGACAGCCATCTGTAAGTCGGGAAGAGAACCCTCCCTAGACACTGAATTCGGTAGTGCTTTCGTTAGCTTTCTTGCCCCTGTGAACAAAAGACCTGACAAGAAAAATACGAGGAGGAAAAGTTTATTTGGGGGCTCATGGTTTCAAAGGTCTTAGTCCATAGTCGGCCAACTCCATTGCTCTGGGCTCCAGGTGAGGCAGAACATCATGGCTGAAGAGTGTGGTACAGGAAAGCAGCTTAAGACTTGAGCTAGGAATCGAGGAGGGCAGAACGCTCCCCTTAGCATGGACAAAATGTAAACCCCAAAGGCACACCCCCATCAATCCACCTCCTCCAGCCACATCTTTCCTGCCTATAGTCACCACCTAGTTAATCCCTATCAGAGGATTAATG
Organism: Ictidomys tridecemlineatus; assembly: GCF_052094955.1. Classification (NCBI taxonomy): domain Eukaryota; kingdom Metazoa; phylum Chordata; class Mammalia; order Rodentia; family Sciuridae; genus Ictidomys; species Ictidomys tridecemlineatus. The sequence continues at coordinate 78,514,253 of NC_135488.1, forward strand.
TACTGATTAGGTTAATGCTCTCATAAACCAATCATTTCATTACTAAACTTTCTTGCATTGTCTCACACATGAGCTTTTGGGAGGCACTTAATATCTGAACCATAACAGGTGGAACCTCTATCTTGGATTTCTCAACTCCCAGAGCTGTGAAAAATAGATGTTTATTATTTAATAAATGTTTTAGGAAATGTTGGTTGTATACAGTCTATGATATTTTGTCATAGCAGCCCAAACTGACTAATACACTGCCTCATGAAGCATTTTGAAGACTAATTACACACAAACATGTATGCTTTCATATGTGTGTGCACATATGCACTCAGAACTGATATTCATTGAGTAGTTAGCATAATGCCTAGCACAGAGCATATATTTAATAAATATTTGCTGTTTTTATTTTTTTTTAGGTTACACTATCAATAGTTGACTTTTCTTCTGAAGTCTGTCTGGTCTAACCTTATAAGAAGGTTCAGTGTATCTGTGCTCCTGAAATCATGAGAATTCAATGTACAATTAAGGGAAAAGCCATGAAGAATGCACCAGAACTTTGAGGCTGTGGCCTCTGAGGATAGGGATAAAAGAGAAAGAAAAAAATGGGTGCCTCATTTGGAGCATTAACCTGGTAGAGCGGCCCCTTTGACAAGTTGAAATTTATCTAACTATTGAATTTAGGGTAATCCTGAACATCTGGGCAGAATATAGTAAAAGAATAAATCTTGAAAAGAGAGCTCTTTTCTGAAGAAATTGTCTGAAGACAATTGAATTCTCTATTGGTCATTTTTCTGGCCTTATCCTACCCTATTAGCTATTCTCTTAAATTAAAAATCTTCCCTTTGCCAGGTGTGGTAGTGCATACCTGTAATCTCAGCCACTTGGGAATCTGAGGCAAGAAGATCACAAGTGTGAGGTCAGGACCACCTAGACCCTGTTTCAAAATAAAATAAATAAATAAAAAGATCTGGGGATGTAGCTCAGAGGTAGAGCATCCCTGAGTTAAAACAACAACAACAACAACAACAACAACAACGACATAATCCTTTCCCTTGAATTTGGGATATTATCTTTCAGAATGTCTTTTCTCTATGATGACATATTTTAAGTCTCCTGTGTGAAATGGTCCTTTGCTTATCTCTCAAATATTCATGCTCTTCCAGGATCTGTTGTATTTCTTCCCTTCTACTCATCTGTGGTGGGGAGAGCTATTTATTTAGCTCTCTGGTTGTTTTATGTGCACCCAATCTCTTCTTTGTTCTTAGTAATAGAACCTCCGTTTTAAATGGACACATGTCCACCTTGGAAAAAGACATTGTTTCCCAGCCTCCCCTGCGGCCATGTGGTATTTCAAGGAAGATTTGTTTGTTTTCTCTCTACCCATCATCTTCCTTATGACCTCATGTGAAGATGTGATGATAAAGCTCTAGAAATACTCCTGGACCCTAAGGTGAACTTGAGGATGGAACATAGGTTTTAGGGTAGAGGGGCAGAAAGAGAAAGCCCTGTTAGAGAGTTGCCATATCAGCCTTAGATTCTCTGCCTCCAGACTTCGTTTGTATGGGAGAGAAAAATAAATTCACATCTTGTTAAAGTTTTTGCTATTTATTCCTTCCTGTTATATTCCGGGCACAGGTGAACTTCAAAGAGCATGCAGGCACGAACCACCAGGTGGTTGGTGAGAGGCAGAAGGATTGATGTGTAGAGGCCATACTTTATTTTGTGGGTATCACCCAAGGCTCTGAGATTCTTCTGCAGCTATAGGGACATGACAGAAGACTGATAATGACTGAGATGAAACTGTCTGCCAGGTCAGGGGCTCAAAGTTAGATTCAACTTGGCATGAAAAAGGAAATATTTCTTAACATATATCTTAGTAGAGTCGGATTCATCTTCCTACATCCATAGATGATCTTTTGTATAAGACATTCTTTAGTCTCCTTTATCCTCCTTAATATATTGGGGACATTTTTTTTCCATGTCAACAAATACACATATCTATCACTCCTTTTATTGAGCTCATGGTAGTCTCCCATCCAGATGTACAGCAATATATTCAACCAATGTCCTTTCTTCTTTACCAGTCCTTGCCAACCAGTATCTCAGAAGGTATATTGGATTCTGGTGGCTATTGTCCATTGTGCATATATTGGGTGACTTGTTCTGAATCTGACTCCTCTCTGGTGGCTTTAAGACTAACTTGGTGGCATATCTATGATCCTTGAGTAGACTGTGGTAGACGCTCTCCTGGCCCTTCCTTAGGCTTTGCTAGTCCTTGGTGGTACAGGCCCTCTGGAAGGACCCCAGCCCTCTTTGTGGAATGTACTGTTGACATCCATGAATATTCTCTTGCTATCCATCCTTTAAAGGCCAGCTCAAATACCATCAACTGCTCAATGTCTTCTCTGACCCACTCTCCCATCTCCCAAATGTTAGAGAGTTGCCATATCAGCCTTAGATTCTCTGCCTAAGACTTATAAGAGTTTAGCCACTTTCTTATGCTTCCCTTGTGACCTTGCCATTTCCTATCCACCTTTTTAGGTTCATAGCCTACCCTGTCACTCCCCATAGGTCTTGAGCTCCCGAGTGGAAAGATTGCTACCTGACTCCTTCTGAATCCTGGTGATCAGTGTCTTTTCAGAACCAGGCCTTAGGAGGTATTTGTTGGATAAAGGGCATCCATTGTTGATTTTCTTTAGGATAATTTACTGTTTATGGTACCCTTGAATCTTGGTATCATTTTGAGACTTGTCATTGTAATAAAATTTCAAGGCCCCAGAGGTAAATTCTGAGTGTCTGAAGACACATCTGCTATGCGGCAGAAGCAGGTAGCAGGAAAGCTGAGATTTATAAGCGGTTTGGTGGGATGGCCCTGGGTTGTTTTGACCCTTCAAAAAATGATGAGAGCAAGAGCGGCTTTCCCACTTGCCTTAGCAGCTGGAGACTGTCTCAGGTTGCTCTTGATCTGACCTCATCCACCTGTTAGGTTTTGTTAGCTCTAAAATATCCAATCAGAAATGCAATGCCTTAAAATGATCAGACAGGCCAGACTGACCCAGGCCAAATCCTTTTAACCAGCTGACACATTAGGAATCCAGGGCACGAATTTCAGATGTGTTCGCTGCCAGGTGGGGCTTCAAAGTGACGGAGAAGAAATAGATTACTTCTTGCTGGGTGGGGATGTCTAGAGAGCTTAACGAGGCCCAGCTCTGGGCTTTGCAGTCTGCTGATGGGAGACCTGGTGTGACAGGCAGTTAATGTTTAAGGACAATGAACTGTCAAGCTGTGTGATCACCGCAAGATGGTCTTTTATGGTCTCATTGATGAGTCATCCTCTCTGGGCAATCAATTTTTAGCTTGCTATCCTTGCTCTGCTTTCCCTATGAATAAGTTTATTTATAATCTTCAAATCCTCTGTTCCTACCTGGTCTCTTGTTTTGAACTTTGGCTGGGTACTGGCTGGAAAACTTCAGGCTGTTCAGGTTCGGGTTATGTATTTCAAAGTCAAATCGTCTAGACATCTGTTATAGAAGTCGGTGTGGCTCTGCTGAGCATGTCACTTGGGAGATGAATTTCTTTATGGCTGGCCTGGCATCGTTAATTTTAGTAAAAAGTTTTTGCATTGTAGTTTTATACACTAATAGTCTGGAAGTGCTCCGCATTACTAATCCCCCAGGCCTAGGGAAATGAAAGCTTCTGACAGAGCCTGTGACAAGAAAATATCACCAGCTCCAACACCTGATTACTCATTGATGTTTCCAGTGATTCTGCCAGTGCCTGCGCCATCTGCTCCACCTTGAAGTCTTTTCTCACTTGATAGGAGAATGTAAATATGCCAATAATGCTGAAGAGCATAACAACAGCAACAACAGTAATGATGATGTTAGTGGCAATGGCCACCATTTATCACACCCATCAGTCACTGGGCTAAGTGCTCTGGGTGCCATCAGTGGTTCCCATCCCTGACTGCATGTTGGAATCACCTGGAGCATTGATAACCAATCACACTGGGGTCTGAACCTCTTTCAGTTAAATCGCAGTTTTCTTGTTCAACATTATTTCCCAGATTTCCTTTTTGTAAACATTTTGAAAATGACAGATTAATTTCCTATGATTATGAAAGTGATATATACATACATAATAATTGCAGGTTTTATCTTTTAGCAACAAAGAAGCCAAAAAATAAAATTAAAATAATATCTGATTTCACCATCCTGCAAACCTCTATTGACATTTTTAAAATAACTTTATTGAGGTCTAATTGACATGCAATAAACTGTGCGTACTTAAAGTATAAAAATTGTAAAGTTTTGACACTCTATTGACATTTTGGTATGTTTCTTCTGATATGTTTTTTTTTCTTCCTTCCTTTCAATTTCCTTTCTCTTCCTCTCCTAAATATGCAGACCACTCAAACATGCAATTGGTATTATACAGCATGCACTTTAAAAAAATCTTATTGTCTTTGTTAACATTTATGATGATTATTTTCCTGTATTATTTTATTTTAACAGGTAAGTTTAATTCTTGCACCAGATTCTATTGTATGACTCCCTTGTTTAATTTAACATTCCTTTGTTGTTGAATAGTTATATAATTTCTACCGTTTTACTATTAGAAATAAAGGTGTCATGAGCTGCTATAAACTATCCTTGCCAGTTTAGACTATTATAGTACAGGACTTTGGTCAAGTTGGAAAATACATTGTGCCTCAGTTTTTCATCTGCAAATGGGGCTAATGTTAATACCAACCATCTGGGAAGGTCGTTGTGATGAATAAATAAAATATTGCCTTAGCATGGCAATGTTTGGCACAGCACCAGCATTATATTTTTAATTTTTGACTTTCCTTTTTATTGGTGCAGCATATTTATACATAAGAGTAAGGTTTGTTTTTATATATTTATACATGTATACACATAACAGTATAATTTGGAACACTCAGCACTTTAAAATGTTCAACGTACATTAGCTATTTGCCGAAGTCTGGCTGGGCACAATTCAGGAGCCACTTGTCAAAAGAAACTAACTTTATTTTTAGAACTACAAACGCCAAACAAAACAGCTCCTCAGGAAAAAAACCCTCAGAGCCCAACTGCCACCACTGGCTTCCACAAACCTCTCCCCCACACCAACCTCACCACCTCCCACAATCCTCCTGCTCTTGAGGCTGATTGGCTGGGTCGCATGGGCGGAGCCAAAGAAGTCCCCCAATGAGCAGCTCCGTGGTCTAAAAGGGCAGGGAAACAGCCCAATGAACATCACCGCAGAGGAGCCAATCAGCTAGATGTTGCTGGGGCCGCTGTGAGCCAATCATCAGCTGGCATTCTGAAGGGCAGGGAAACAGCCCAATGAACATCACCACAGAGGAGCCAATCAGCTAGATGTTGCTTGGGCCACTGTGAGCCAATCATCAGCCGGCAGCTGGAAGTTTGCTGGCAGCTGGAATTTTGCTGGGGCCCCTTTGGCTGTGGCTCTCAACAGCTATTGTCATTGTCATTTTTTTTGGCATTTAGTTATATTTGTATGTATCCTTTCTTCCATAATAAATGGAACCTATTTGATCTCTAAAAACATATGTTGTGCTTTTTTTTCTCCTTTGGAAGTGACCCCACAGTGATAAAAATGTGTCAAAAATCTATGCATATTTTTGAATAAAGTCACTGAATCCATTCATCAGTCAACCAACCAATTCAGCCTTTTAAAATGGGTTTTTAACCTCCTTAGCTCTCATGGCTCCCACCTCCATTTGCTCCTTACCTTCTCCTCTGTTGTATTCATGACCTCTTAATGCATTCTGTTTACAGGGGACCAAGGTCACAGGTGACCCACAGCAGGGGTGCTCAGGAGGTTCCATGACTGTTTCCTCTGAGCATTTAGTTGCCTTAGAAAGGACTGAGACTTTCCAGAAGTGGAGGGAACTGGAGATTGGAAGAAAAAAATGTGGAGAATAGATGATTTTGCTCAAGAGAGGTAGAACCTTGGAGAGAAGCAGCAAGTTAAGGTAATGGAAGAGGGAAAATGTCAGCAATGGTCAGGTCACAGAGTGCTCTGGTCTGAGAGAAGTAGATACGAAGCGGCAGGAGTGGGATTAGGAGAACTAAAGCTAGATGGTGTGTTTCCCTTTTCATGTACCTTTGTAAGTTAGAGAAGGTTTTCCACAGCTCCACATTATTGTGCAACTTTGGATCTTCTGAAGGTTGGGAGGCAGCCCTGAGCAGGTAGCTGCCAGCATTTGCCACTGGATTTGATTGAGGTCTGTGCAACAGACCTGGGATTGGGGTGGGCTCATGGCAATAGGTATTATCTCTTCCAATATTTTGGTTTCCGTATCTCTGTGGCAGGATAATTAACTTGACTGCTAATTAGTGTTTTTCTTCCTTTTCCCTTTTCGGCAAGTTGCTAAACCCTTAGCAAGCCTCAGAATCAGGTTCAGAAATTTTTGATCATATGGAAAACAGAAGCATCTAGGAATCAATATCTGCTTCTTCTTTTGGAACAGCTTAACAGAAAAAAACCATCATCCCTGTTTTTCTTGAAAGGGAAGGGAGAGAGGAGAGAAAGATTACCAGAAATTGTGGTCTCATCTTCATCCTAGACCTACACCTGGGCTCACAGTACCACCTCGGAAGGTTTCAGGAGCTCAGAAGAGACAGCCATGCAGCAAGCCTAGGAAGGTGGACCTGAGACACCAGGAGTCCCAGCCTCAGCAAAGATTCTATGACCCTCTACATGGCATGGAAGCAGGGAGCCACCATATTTCAAGGGACCACAATGGGCTTGATCAATGAGGATAGTACTGATAGTTACCATGGGCCAATAGTAGTCCCTACTGCCATTTCCTGGTGCTGCCTCTTGTTTCTCCATTTTGGCACATCTTTAGGAAAAGAGGCATTGCCAACCATGTCTGACTGACATCCCCTCTGGTCTGTCTGGCAAGATGGAGATGCACAGTTAGAGTTAAAGTTGATTATAACAAATTAGAGAAGTGTGCATTTATTGCAAGTCTAAGTTTTCACACCTACTGAGATTGAATTCTCTCTGCATCTCAAAACTGAAGACAACCTTTCCTCTTTTTACATGGAAGCAGATATAGTCAGAATGACTATAAGGGCTGTAAGTTCCACAAGGGCAGCAGTGACACCGTTTGTCTCCAGTAAGTATTGGTGGAAGAAATGATGAGTGAATAAATAAACAAACTATAAATGATTATTTTTTTTCTTGATGTGCTCAAGAGGGAAAACAGGGACATACACTGACATCAACGTGATGTCATTCTCTACTTCTGGGGCCTGATGATTACTCTCAACTAATTCACCTGACAAAGAACTGGGACATGAACAATACCAGAGGTCAGCAAGTGCTCTCTGAGGTCCCCTTAGTAACAGGCTGCTCTGCGAACCACAGAGTTGAAGTCAGGAAAGGCAGACATATTTAATTACATTTCTTTAGGCTCACCGGCTTGTCATTAGGCCTGTTGCCTAATTTCCTTTAGGCTCCTGCAGGTTCTTTCTAGACACACAATCTAGGAGATATGCCTGCTTGGTAAACATCCCCAGGTGGCAGAGAAGGTCACATCCAAGTCCTGAGCCCATCACCAGGGACATGGCTTGTCTTGGATCTGGCACCCCTTGGCTGCACAGAAGCAGCCTCCTGTTTCTTATTGACCCCTCCCCCATTTTCCACAGTGCATGGAGCATAAAGCCCTGACTCAAGCCATTTTCCCCATTAGCACTACCTGTGCATGAATGCCTCATTGCATTCCAAATGTCAAACTCTAATGGAATAATAGGCTTTAACCTAGAGCAGACAGCAAGGCTGATCAGGTGTTAAAGAAGGATTATTAATGAAAATGAGAAAAACGGTATATTTAAGACAGAGTGTCAAACGAAGAGAACAGTGGGCTGGGATAATGGTTTCCTGCTGCTCACGGGAGGCAGCTGCAGAGGCACCCTTCATAACAGACCTGGGGTTCGCTGTCTCAGGGAGGGATGAAGATTGCACCTTTCATCACAGGAGGGCAGCACATCGCCTGAGCATTAGCTCCTTGCTCCTCACTGAGTCCCTGAGACAGATGTCACAGAGGGCGGTAGAAGAGACTCTGGCAGGAGGCTGTGTTCTGGAACTACCTCAGCGTGGGGTTGGAAAGCCAGGGTGATGCAAGCTGCTTCAGGACCAGAAAAATCCCAGAAAAAATCCCAGAAAAGACTTAGAACCAGGAGAGCAGAGTTGAGCAGAGAGAAGCCTCACTTCAGTCCTGAAAGTGAATTCCGTTCATCTGCCACATCCTTGCAGGGTGACCTCAGGAAAGGTCCTTAGCTATTCTGGTCCTAGTTTTACACGGACAATACTATCAAGTTCTGCCTCCCTCAGGTGTTTGTGGTACTGTGGTAACAGATGTGAAAAAGCTCTCAAATGGAAAAAAATATATTTCACTCAATAAGTATTTATTTAACAACTTGGCAATTTTGCATCCACAATGTGGGAGGCACTGTGTTAACATGCAAAGATAAATATGTAAAAATGGGAAACATGGTTTTTGAATCTAAATGAGTGCATGGTAAAGCAAGCGATGATAAATTTGCAAAGTACAATTTAAGAGCTCTAAGGCTTCAGAGAGGAAGAAGAGTTCATTTCTGGCTTGAGACCTAATAGAAAACTGATTATGGAAACAGGTAGCAGGAAAGCTAGACTAAAGCCTGGGTAGACAGGGTGGAGGCAGCATTCCTGGTGCAGGGAATAGCATGAGAAAGACATAGAATGGAAAAGGCCCAGTGGTGTTCGAGGAATGAAGAGTAGTTGGATTTTTTTTTTTTTTTTTGGAGTGAATGGGGCATCAGGGGACAGAGAAAGATAAAGCTGGAATCTGAGGAAGCTACAGGACTCAGAGGATCATGAATGCTAGAATGACATGTGAGAATTGTTTTCATAGCCAATGCAGGACTCTTAATTTGGTTGGACCATATAGTGCAGACTGAGCAAGGAAAGATAGAAGGCCCCTATTAGGAGGCTGTTGGAATAGTTCAGAGGTGATATACTAAGGCTGGACTGGGAGGATGACAAGGAAATAAAAAGGAGGGAAAACAAGAGATAAGAAATGGGAAGAAAGGAAAACCATCAGGTGCCTCAGTGGATCTGAGCATCCAGGGAGGAAAGAAGATTAGGCTTAGAAAGGAGAGGGGCTGAGAATGAACCTCAAGAGGTAAGGTGCATTTGGATGCAGAGGGTTTTTTTTTTTTTTTTTTTTTTCCCATTCAATGGTGTCTGGCTTTATTCAGTGGGTACATGGAATCCGAGGAGCTTCTAAAAGAGTTAATAAAGTGGTTCAATTTACTGTTTAGGAGTCAGAAAAACTGGTGGCAGAGAGAACTGTCAGAAAACTTTATTGTTCAGATTAAAAAAAAAAAAAAAGGTAGGTTGTGACCCAGGGCAAAAAAAGTTCTTTTGGAGTTAGAGCTTACAGGAGAAGAGAGAGGAGGTGAGGATGACTCAGTTTTCTACTAAATAGGTGGATGGTGACATCCGTTACTGGAAGCCAGGAACATGGGCAGAGGAATAGGCTTGTGGAAAACAGTAATTAATGCAGTTTGGACCTGCTGAGTTCGAAGTGCTTTTAGAACATCCAGGTGAAAAAGTTCAGGAGACAGCTGGAAATAAAGACCAAGAAGCTCTTGGGAGACGCAGGGGAGGGAAACTGACAAGAGTCAGCAGCAGCACAGAGGTATAAATAGAAGCACATCTTATAGGTTAAGAGCAGCACCACAGATGGGCTCCAGGCTCAGCCAGCCTTTATGAGGCCTCTTAGTCTACATGGAGAGTGAACAGCCACCACACCTTCCAGTCTTTAGAACCCTGGGGGGGTCGGAAGTGAACTCTTGTTACATAAGCGGGAGTCTTGGCAAAGGGCTTGGATGAAGTGGGGTGATTCAGTGGCCTGTTATCACAGTGATATGCTCACATTCTGTGTAAAGGAAATTTCTACATTTTTCTTGATCATTTCTTTATTGCTTATGAGTCTTTGGAGGAATAATCTTCCTCCCTACTCTTTGAGCTAAACTCTTTATCTGAATGTATTATCAGGAGAGACATTTCTTTAAAAAAACCCATATATATTCATTGATGCATAGTTATTGTACATATTTATGGTGTACGCTGACATTTCGATACGTGTATGCAATGTATAATGATCAGATCGGGATAGCTGGTGTAGCCGTCATCTCAGAAACATGTCATTTCTTTGTGCTGGGAATATTCAAAATCCTCTCTATGAGCTATATAAAAAATGTTCAATTGATTGTTGTCAACCATAGTTACCTTACTGGGCCATATAACATTGGAAGTTATTCCTCCTATCCAACCTCACCCCTGTACACAATAGCAGCCTTCTCTCCTTCTTCCACACCCTTCCCAGTGTCTGGTGGATCGATTTATCATTCAGGAATGCTTTTAGTATAGGTAACCAACAGAGGTTCAACACTTAGGGGCTTGTTTTCTTATTTCACAAGGAGTCTGCAGATCGGGAACTGAATTTCTTGGCTTGCGGTTGTCACATGACTTCTAGGCAGCAAGCAATATTGCCTACCCGCATTGTGGGAAAAAAGGGAGGATACCATCTATGTTGATTTTTTTTTCTTTCTCAGTCAGGGAATCATATGCCTAACCAAGAATTCTGCAGAAGACCTCTTCTTATTTCTTATTGGCCAGAACTGTTGGTCACTCCAGCTGTTTGAGTGTTTGGAAAGTGAATATTTAGTTTTTTTGTTCTATTCTTTCTAGCTGAGTCAGGCAAGGAAAGAGGCTGGGAATGGACATTTTGTTTGCCAACCAAGAGTGTCTGCAGCACATTTCACATAATCATGCCACTTTGTCTCAATCACGGCATTGATTGTTGTTAAAAACTGCAACTATGTAAATAATAAAGCCTTAAAAATAATCTCTGACCATGGCATCACATTATTTTGCTTTTAAAAGTTGTTTTTTTTCCCCACATTTTCAAACATCCACATTTATTCCGTACGACAGAGGAGTTAGAATTCGTGACCTGAGTGCCAGCATATCCTTCAGGGCTTCCCACATTGTGTCACCAGTGAGTAGGGACTATAGGAGGGTGGAGTGGCACAGTGCCACCGTCAAGGCTCTTTCCCCCATTACTGTTGTAGTTCTTCCTTTCCTCGCCATACAGCCGGATAGACTATAGACAGAGATAAAAACAGCTTTATTGGCAATAAACAGGTCTTAAGGCATTCAGGAAACTTGCTAAGGAGAAAGGAGGTATTCAGTTGTAAATAAACAAAAACAACAGTGCAACCAAGCTACACCTCCAGCTGTGGCCCGATCGGACACTGGGTGTCTGGAGATTCTCCTCATGTCCAGTGTCACCTGTTGATTAAATTTGACAGTTAGCCAATCCCCCCAAAACAAATGCCGAATGTTTTCTCTGATATAAGGAGGGTGACTCAAAGTGGGGTAGGGAGGGAGAGCATGGGAGGAAGATTACCTCTAGATAGGGAAGAGGTGGAGGGAAAGGAAGGGGGGAGGGGAGTAGCAAGGATGGTGGAAAGAGATGGTCATCATTATACAAAATACGTGTATGAAGATGTGAATTTGGTGTCAACATACCTTATATACAGAGATATGATAAATTGTGGTATAAAGGTGTATTAAGAATTGTAATGCAAAAAAAGAGAGTTCATATATAATGGCATAATTTGTCGTGAACATACTTTATATACAGAGTTATGAAAAATTGTGCTGTGAATGCATAATTATGAATGTAATGCATTCCATTATTGTCATGTATGTAAGAAAAAAAAATTTGACTGCAATTCCTGACTACAAGTAGTGGGACACCTGCTGTCCTTCTTCACACATTGGGACTTCCTGGGGAAGGAACATATGTTTTCCCTGTCACCTCTCATTCTAGTTTTTCCTCTCTTAAATATTTCAGTTTAGGATTCACTTCACCCAAATGATGATGTATGTGTCAAATAGTATTACGAATCTTATCACTTGGGGCTGGTTACTGCCCTCATACTTTCACCATCTCAAAACATTGTCTTGAGACATTGTCATGTATCTCACTCAGACTTATCTGAGCCCTGGTTTGGTGCAGCAGATAGCCAGGCTGGGGATGGGGTGAAGCAAACACCCCTGACTCTGAAATGAGCATCTCCTGAAATTTTAGACATAGGGCCCTCAGCTCCAGTGTGGCTCTGGGGATGATATCCCATCACAGAAATGCAAAATGCTGGAAATAAAATAATAAACATTCCTGTTCTTTAAATCGCCAAGCCGTTGCCATCTCTAGCCATTTTTCCTCTCAGCATCTCTCTGTGGCTCATTTCTTATTATCTTTTAGGATACTGATTACCACTCTTTCCTCCATTCCTGTTCCCTTATTTCCTGTTGGCTCAGACAGGCTATCCCCTCTGACCTTCACCCTGCATGTGAGAGGCCATGAAGATTTTTTGGCTAAACAAGGACCTTGCTCTGCCTAAGAAGAGCTCAGTGCAGTCCCATAATTATGGCCTAGGAATCCGTGGAGAAGTGATTGATCAGTGTATTTGGATGGTGTCTCTGAAGATGATCAAAATCCGGAGGCAGTTGACTACACTTTGAAGGGACCTCTGGCTGGGAAGTGATGTGTGAGTGGACAGGGCACTGGCCTGGAAGCTGGATAGCCCAGTGTTGTAGAGTTGGCTGAGTGCATGCTTGCAATTTTTTTGGAGAGTGGGGGACTACTGGGGATTGAACTCAGGGCACTCAACCACTGAGCCACATCCCTAGCCCTATTTTGTATTTTATTTAGAGACAGGATTTCACTGAGTTGCTGAGTGCCTCCGCTATTGCTGAGTCTGGCTTTGAACTCACGATCCTCCTGTTTCAGCCTCCTGAGCCACTGGCATTATAGGTGTGCACCACCGTGTCTGGCTTCTTACCATCTTGAGTCTCAATTTATTCATCTGTGAAAAGGTATTGAGCTTATGTAAGATAAGATCTATGATGCTATCTTTTAAACTGTACAGCACTTGAAAGTCTTGTTGTTGATATAACAACAAAAATAAAGACAGATCCAGAAATGATGGCTGAAGCACATTTCTTGTCTAAGCACAGGTTGTGTGCCAGCGATAGTATGACCTTGATTAAGGTGAGGGTACCAAAGACATGTTGGGCAGGAAAACAGGATGCCATGTTTTCTGCTGAACAACCCACTGCAGGAAATCACCTGCTTCCCACAGAGCTCCTCTCTCAAGAGCATCAATTAGGAAGGGGCTGAAGTGGCAAGTCCAATTAATGACTAATTGTCAAAAGTGCTAGAAGAATTTCAACCAGGTTCCTAATGATCACTTAAGAGACCATTTGGTGCACGTATGAAGCAGTGAAGCAACCTGAGGAAAATACACAAAAACTTCTTACCTCTTGGGGGCTCACATTCAAGGGCATTTTGAAAGCATCTCTTGATTGGGAGTCTGCTGAGATGTGGCTGCATAAATAATACTTGGACTCCCTCTGTTTATGTCCTGTCTTGGGATTTTATTTTCAGTGTCAGCAAAAAAGAACAGGGTGGACTTCTATGCAGTATTTAGTGTAAGTTTAGTGCTGAGAAAATGTTTGACACTTGGCTCTGTTGGTTCCTTTCTATTTATGAGCAGTTGTCAATCTACTTTAAAATAAATGCTTTGCCTAACTGTAGAATCTCTTCCTTACTGGCTGATTGTGACATGGAAAATTCTAGTCAAAAAAAAAAAAAAAAAAAACCCAAGGATTTTTCTATCAGAAGTGCTATATTCCAGGAAATTAATTCTAATGAATGGAGCCAATACATTTGCTAGGAGCTGGGATGGGAATATGGCTTCTTGGGTGATGGAGATATTCTTTAGAGCTGTACTTTCTAGCATCACTGGGAACCATCTGCACCCTCCTCAGAGAAGCACAGGGGAGTGTCTGCAAGGAGTGGCTTGTTGAAATGAAGAAGAGATGCTTCTATCATTCTAGTTTTAGTTTGGAGGCATCTAATTAGAATGACTGGGAATGTCACTTGTGAAATTTTTAAAAAACTACAAATCTCATTTAGTTTATAGAAAATAGGAAAAGTGAAATCAACAAAATCCCTAATTAAGAAAGTGAGACATAAAATATTAACCTTCTGGTTGTTTTGATTAAATGTTTCCTTTTCTTTCTTTCTTTCTAATTTTTTTCAGGGGGAGGGAGTATAGAGGATTAAACTCAGGGATAATCGACCACTGAGCCACATTTCCAGCCCTATTTTGTATTTTGTTAATTTGGAGACAGGATCTCACTGAGTTGCTTAGCTCCTCACTTTCGCTGAGGCTGGCTTTGAACTTGTGATCCTCCTGTCTCAGCCACCTGAGCCACTGGGATTATAGATGTGAGTGCCTGGCTTAAATGTTTCTTAATAGTGCTATTAAAGAATTATTTAATTTGTTTGCTTCTAATGCTGCAGAATCATCTGTTCTTTCTGTTCTTTGGGAAAAACTTATCATGCTGGTTGCAAAGAAAAGTAGTGGTATTTGCTCTAAATACTCTCAAGTCAGTCCCAAAGTAGTAAGGTGGCACATTCGGTTTTTGTGGTTCAGGACTTAATACCTGAGGTAAATTCCTTTACCATTCACGGGGAATTGAGGTGTAAATTAGAAAAAAAAACACAGTATAACAAAAGAGTCAAATGCATTTTCTATGGTGTTTTAATTAGGGATGCTGTGTAACAATGACATTACATTTTCAATAATGGGACTGAATTTTAGGAAACTGGTACCATTTATCAGAAGGTGCTCGAAGCTGTGATTCAGCTTCATGTAAATGCCTACATGAAGGGTAATTATAAATGTGGCTAGAACCAACTTCTGGTGACTTGAGAATATTACATCATTCTTTACTGTAAATGTTGATGTCAGTGTGTTATGATGTCTGTAATTCACCTTAAATGCTTCGGCATAGACTGAATAATATTAAAAATGTTAGTTAGTTTAAGCCACATTTTAGGGGAAACCAGTTGCCCTAATTGGACATTCATGATCCAGGAGTGTCTAGTTAGCAATTAATCAGAAAAGGCCATACTCGAGACAGGGCTACTGGGAATATCTTTATATTTATTTTCAATCAACCCTAGAGGCTTTGCTGATTAGTACAATAGATGGTAGTCATGGGATTTAACAGGTAAAATTAATGACCTGTTAATTAGCATCATGGGCCTGGGAAAAGGCTCTCTTTAGTGAAATTAGTGTTAGTCAACAAGTATGAGTCAGTTAAAATACTTTGGAGACACTTTTCACCCTTTCTCAAAAAAGTATCCAAATCTAACAAGCCATATTGCCTGAACTTTTTTTTTTTTTTGGTGATGCTGGGGATTGAATCCAGGGCCTTGTGCATGTGAGGCAAGCACTTCACCACCTGAGCTATATCCCCAGCCCATTGCCTAAAGCTTTAGGCGGGTCTCAGTGCCTGGTGCTCTAGGACAGGGATTGGTGGGTTTTTCCTATAAAGAACCAGAGAGTTTAATGCTTTGCTTTGCCAGTCAGATGGCCTCTCTTCCAACTACTCAGTTCTGCTTTTGTTAGGTGGCTGTGAACTTTATTTGCAAACTTTCATGCAGGGGCTCTGATGTAGAAAATAGACTCTGGTTTCGGCAGGTAAAAGGACATTCGAGGCATGGTGGGAATATTGGTCATCCTTTACTTGGAGGCGGCCATAACCATTAGCCAGCTCATGCTCAGCTTCAACTTCAGACCCCAATTTTACTCTTCATTTTGTTCCCATTATCCCCATTTTACCGAAGTCTCTTTATATGCAGGTCAAACAAAGAAAGCACACTGCCAACAGGTTACATAAGGGTGGACGCGTGCTCACAGTTAATGTTTATGACCTTGAGTCTGTATGCTGAATCAGAGTGTTTCTGGCCTGGATTAACCATAACAGCCCTGGCTACACACCGAAAACATAACACAGCCTGCGGGAAGTTTTGGAGAGGGAGCCTTCATTTTACAGCCATTTTGGGCCTGCCCCAACACAAACCCAGGCCTGGATTTGGCCTATGGCTGGATGTTTGCCAATCCCTATAGATACTATTTCATATGCCCCAGATGAATCTTTTAAACCATGTCAAACTATCTAAAATGATGGACTCTTGGGATGTCAGTGAGCATTTGGAGAAAATTGTATGACAATTTTGCAATTACTTGCTGATAAATGTTTGCATGTGTGGTCAAATTTGGTCCCAGACTTTCTCCATTATATGCTAATAGCAGGGAATTAGATAATCCTCATGTATATAAAAAAAGTCTTCTGGTTATGCTTATCTAACAACTTCATGGTTTTATAGACCATATTAGCCTAGACCATGACCTTGTTCTCCTTGATCAAGGTCAGGATGCTTCTCTTAGGTGATGGCCCATTACTACAGTAGTTTAGGATTGTGCTGCACATGGTAGGTGCCCAAGGTAAGTGCTGATTTGCTGAACCAGTGAGTAAAGATTGATTTTTTGGCAAAGTTTGAGATGGGCTATTTCCTGGGATCCTGAAGCGCACAGCATTTAACTATCAGTATGAGCATGAGAATTAGGTAGACATATGGATTAAAAATTGTATAAATTTACAGTGTTGATTTTGGTGATGTTAACCCACACATTTATCATCTGATGATAAAAGTCCTGCTTCATATCAGGTTGCGTGGAGTAGGAAAATGAAACAAAAAATTTTGAGCTTTGTATACAAATTAACTTTATGTCCACATTATTTATTTTAGTTAGTATGGCTTGGAGTTGAAATTTTAATTTTCAAAGTGAGCTAATCTTCATTGTAGATAACTTCTAGAGATAATTGAGCTAATAAGGTTGCTGACTGTAATCGGGAGAATGGGGATAACTCCCTCCTTCTTATTTTGTTTTTCTTCTCCTTACCTTCTAGTGGGAGTTTTCTTGTTCCAATGTTCGTTTCATCATTTGAAAATTAAACAATTATTTATTAAGTCCATGTATTGCATTGTGCTAGCTGCCCTGAAGACACGAACTTGAAAAAGATGTCCCTGACTTTGAGGTCAGAGGCAGGACATGAGAGAAGACCTTTTCCTTTGGGGAAAATCATGCCATGCTTCATTTGATCTGGGCGTTTAAGGACAGGTAGGACTGATGGATGGGAAGGGCTTGCTGGAAGAATGGGATGTGAAGAGACAGCAGATGGAAGTTCTCTGTGTGTTCTCATGTACGTAAATAGTCTAAGGTCAGGCTTGGGGGTAGGGGGTCCATTTTCATGTATATCTCAGGGCGTTTGTGAAAGAGATGATAAGGAAGCTTGGGTGTTCCGATTACCACTACTCATGAGGATCTCTTTTTTGAAGAAGAGTATCATTGTAGAGAGGCAAGTGCTTGACAGGTGATGTAGCTTAAGTGTGGACTTCTGTTGACCATTCTGAGAGGACAAGAACCAGAGCATAAAAATTGCATAAGGTTGAGCGTCACCTGTCGTGGAGAGAAAGCTGAGTCACTAAGGGTACTTAGCACCCCCGCCCCTCAAACCAGGGGTTAGTTTGATAAACCCTGGAAAAAGAATGAGCTGAGATGCTAGTAGATTGCTGAGACCTGGGCTCTGTTCCCTGTGATCCTCTTGTCTCTCACGACTGAGACCATCGAGATGTGGAAAGCTTCCTTGACAGTATTTCTTCCTGTCTAAGAGTCAGAATATGCAGACTTCTCAGGTACACTCCAAATCTTATCAGTGGACATTTCAGGTCCACTGATGCAGAATTTAGGTGTACACAATTTAATCTTTGCAATGACATTGGAGCAGATCTCCATAACATAAATAAAATAGGTAAATAGTCTGAGTGGAGCAAAGTCAGGCATAGCACTAAGGTCATTTTGGTCCCTAGTCTCTTACTTTTTCTACCACACCACTGCTGCCTCAACAACTCGATGTGCTCTATCTCAAAGCCAGCTCTGAATGTTTGTAAATCATGGCATATATTTGGCATTCTTTTGGATGAACATACTAGAAGCTCCTTGAGATTATTCCAAAGCCAAGAGAGAGTCTTTTCTGCATGTGAGAATGTACACTTGCCACCCAAAAGTTTTCAAGACAGAGGAGATGGTAGGTATTTCAAGTATTCCCTGGCTTCTGTTATAATCACCTTGGGTTCTGGGAAGATTTTGTTCATGTTTCAAACCTTCTTTTCCTGAGGTGCTATTCTGGATGGTCAGGTGATGAGCAGGAAGTTTCAAAAGAAAGAAAGAAAGAATGATACGTTTCAGGTTTGCTCCTTAATGATGTTCAAAAGAAGCTAGAGTAGGTGATCTGCGGGCAGGATACTTTTTAATTTCCATTTAAAGTGGGGAGCAAGCCCGTGGGGAGCCAGCCTGACCTCATTTAGCTGGCAAAAGATAGGTGTGTGCATAGCTAATAATGAAAGTATCTTACATTTGTAAAGGTTTTTATGCTTTGAAAGTTCTTTGACATACTTTATTATATTTTTGATCCTTCCAATACTCCCAAGAGGAGGCCAGAATTATTATTGCCTCTTTGGGTATAAGGAAAATGAGACATAGAAAAATGCAGCAATATACTCAGTGCCACTAGTAATCCCATAGTCACATTGGCACAATTATAGTTTTAGAGATCACATCTGGTGCTGTTGAAAACAACCACAAGCTAGGGTGGAAAATTCCATTTTAAGTCAAAATGAAATCACTACAGTACTGGGTATCACTCCCAACTGCACCGGCTTAATTTCCCAATCAGGCAAAACACTTCATCCCTCTGGACCTTCCTCTTCTTTCTGTAAAATGAAGATGGCAAAAGAGCCCCACGTTTCCTCTAGGTCTTAACACTCTGTGCTTCCTTTGCTGTCCATGGGCACATTTCATCACACGCTTCCTTACGAAACTTCCAGGGAAGGTCAAGTGCATTTTAATTTACTTCCCAGAAATGGCTGGGATAGTTAGAATTTTGTAAGCGTGTCTAAAAACCCTTCAGATGAGTTCCTTTTTCTCAAGAACCAGGTGAGGGAAACTCAACTCAACTAATAAGGTCCATCTGTTTCCTTAACAATGAATGTCAAGTATAGCCACGCTACGGTGTCATTAAAAACGCTCTCGAATCGTTTGGTAGAGATACTTGCAGGAAAAAAATGGAAAGAATGAAGGAAGCAAGAAGTTATAAAATGTGAAACGTGTGTTAGAAAAGAAATGGGCACCTACAAGGTGCAGAGGCAGAGCATTAGAGGTAGGAGGCCTTCAGAGTTCCTGATTCTGCCTCCGCACATGGTGGGCCTGGATCCCATGCTTCAAAGAGGTGAAATAATCCCCCAAAGTTACACAGCCAGCAAGGCAGGGTCAGGGCTGGAACATGGAGTCAGTTTTTAAAGGCTTATGATGTAAGGGCTTCAAAACTGTTATCTCCCAATGTTATAGGATAAACCATGTCCCTTTCCTGTCACCCAGTTTATTTGCACTGTTCTCACCCCTAGGAGCTAGGATTGCAGCTTTCTTTGGAGATGGAGCCTTTGCAGAGGTCACCAGGTTAAAGAGAGGTCTTTAGGTGAACTCTGATCCAATATGATTGGTGTCCTTACAAAAAGAAGTTGGACCCAGACAACTATATGGGGGAGATCATGATGGACATGTGAACACAGCCATGTGGAAGCCAAGGAGAAAGTTCTGGATTGGATCCTCCTCTTATAGCCCTCAGAAGGAACTGACTGCAAACACCTTGATCTCAGACTTCCTGACTCTACAATCCTGTCATTAAAATGATCCAGGTGAAATCACTACAGTACTGGTGCTTTGTAACGGCAGCCCTAATGTTATAATTTAGATAGGAGGTGTCTCCCAAAGCTTCATGTCTGAGACAATGCAAGAAGGCTCAGAAGTGAAATGATTGGCCTACAAGAGGCTTAACCTAATCAGTGCATTAATCCCCTGATAGGGATTAACTGGGTGGTAACTGTAGGCAGGTAGGGTGTGGCTGGAGGAGGCGGGGCATTGGGGGGGTGTGCCTTTGGGGTATATATTTTGTGAGCTGAGCCTAGCTCTCTCTGCTTCTTGATGCCATGTTCCCAGTTGCTTTCTTCCACCACACACTTCTGCTGTGATGTTCTGCCTCATCTCAGGCTGGGAGGAATGGAGTCAGCCATCTATGAACTGAGACCTCTGAAATGGTGAGCCCCAAATAAACTTCTCTTTTTTTACGATTGTTCTTGTCAGGTCTTATGGTCACAATAGGGAAAAGTTGATTAAAACACCTAGCAAACCATCTTATTTGGCCTTTACTATTTTCCTCATGTGACAGTTCACCAGGCTGAAATGCTGTGAGCTGCAGGAGTTGTGTCAATTCCAAAGTCAACACATCTTTGCTGTGTGAAGTGGCTCTGCGGGGTTGAAGGGTCAAAAGTCAAATGGGCCTCCCCATACACTATTTTGGTGTAAAATTGTCCATTGAAATCTTCAAAGCATTTGTGACCACCCAGTTTTCTTTAGAGTTGAACCATATGTTTTTTTCCTTCTTTTAAAAGAGAAGGTTTTTCCTCAAGTGCTTTCAACTGTGAGAACTGGTAGGTCGTGGGTATAGGTAGATAAGCCCTTAGCTTTAGCCTTTGGAGAAGTTAAACACTCCAGTGCATCAAGTGGTTTGTTTCTCTTTGAACCCAAATACCTACAGCTGCAACTAGAAATCATCATCTGTCAAGTGTCAGGTCACAGTTATGCACAGGTTAAGACACCGTGCTTCTTCCAACATCAGGAAACCCACTGTGAATGGGGTTAAAATGAGAGGCTAGGAGCCCCACTGCAGTGATATTTAGCAGTGCTAAAAGCTGCACAGGCTGAGAAGATGTGCATCTGCGCTTTGTTTTTCCACTTCTTGGAATGGAATTCCAAAAAAATAATTTTTCTGCACGGTGGTACATAGACTCTGATAGTTTGTTTTTCAAGTAAATCACTGTTTTGTGGAAAAATTTTGTTGAATCATGTTTGGCAGAGAAAGCATATTTAAGTACTCAACTTTTGTTTTGGTCTCTCAAAATCTCTCAACTTCAGCTTCCTTCACTGTGAAATGTGGTAAAACCTGCCATCTGGGGCTGTGGTGGGGATGAAATGAGATGTGTCTTGGGAGATTTTGGAAAGTAGAAAGCCTTCCACCAAAGTAAGATCGTGGTTTGTAGGCAGACTCTAAATTTACCCAAATAAACATGAAGATAGCCTCAGAATCCATTCATTCCGAAGTCATAGCCAAGGCCCCTCCCTTGGATTTTTCAAGTCCAGAGTAAGTGCATCTGTGTGCGGCACCCCTGCACTCTGTGGAGAAGGGTGGAGTAAATTCAAGGTCTTGATGTTATTAACCAGGATGCTCCTATGTTCACATTGACAAATGGCTTCCTGCTCCATCTAACGGTTCCCACACTTTGTGTATGTGTGTGTGTGTGGGGGGGCTTCTGGCTCTATGGAGTCAGGCATCACTTGTGCTCACACAGTCCATAGTTTGAGGTTAAAAAAAAAAGTGTTGTACACATAACATTGAACACACTTGCTCTGGTAACATTGTTCTCTCTTCTAACAATCTGGGTGGGTTTATGAGAATCAGGGAAAAAGAACAGAAAACAGTCATGAGATTTGGGGGAGAGTTGATGGGAGAGGGTGGCAGAAGATGCATGTGGAAGTGAGGAGTATGGATTGGAGTTTAAGGTGATGGTTGAGATGGTGGCTGGGGACAGGCTTTGCCGGTTTGAATTCCAGCCTCAGTTTTCTCACCCATAAAATGGGAGTGATGAACTTGTAATGGTGGAATGAGCTACACTGAAGATCACTAAGGCCCTGGCTTTGCAGATAGTGGGGCTCTGTGCTGGCTGTTTCTATGCTTTTACTGTGGGAGTCTCTTTGTGTGACATCTCCCCAGTTAAGACCAGCCCCTTGAGGATCTCTTATTTATCTCTCTCACATGAATATCATTGAGTGACTGAGACCTTAGAGCTATAGAAGCACTGTTGCCCTTCACTGTCTCTTGGCTCTGTCTGTCCCTAATATCATCGAGGAGAATGTGGAAGTACTTTAGAGGGGACTGTTTTGGCCAGAAGTTGGCAGGGGAATGGGGTGGACAATGGTTTTGTTTTTAAAAATGTTTGGTTTTAGGTGTGGAGGAGACGTGCAGATACAGCTGGTTATGAATAGCTCCTTAGCGACAAACTGCAGCAAGTTTTAAAAGTTAAGGGTCAAAAGAGGCATTGGAGGTTTGTTGTTATTTAGAATGTGTAGCAGGTGTCTGCCCAGAACAAAGTGGCTGAATATAAAATTTGCCTTGGAGGAGCAACATCAAGGATAAGGTCATTTCTTTACAGATATTGAGTGGCTCATTTGTTATCACAGTCCTGTGCTGTCCTGCCCGAGCCGTTCTGGCTCTGCGTGGCCTCGTGGTTGCCATTTTCCATCTTTTCTCTCCTCCCACATCAGGGTTGTTGGGGTAGGTGCCAGTCTGGATCCTAAGACAGGGAGTCACAGCAGGCAGGGGCCATTTGTCCTTATACTTCCTCCTTCCACCCCTCTCTTATCCACACTGATGGTGACACTGTAAACACTCGGTATATGCTCGCTGATTTTAGTTCCTGTCTGCTTTCCTTCTTCCCTTTTTCTCAAAGCCTAACTCACATTTGCAAAGCTCTCAGGCTCATGCATCCGAATACATTTTTCTTCCGTCACAACTACTAGATCAGCTCACGTGCTATTAGGAATAGTAAATAAACATAATTCAGTGGTTTTTACACCCTCCGTGGGTTTAAATTTTCCCAGCTCTGTTTTGAAGCCTTATTGATCTGTAACAGGAAACCTGGGGCTATTATCATAAATCCAGTAGAATAGAGGGTCCTGCAAATCTCTTCAGAGGCAGGATCTTGTACACTGTCACACCAGCGCGGTCATGGGGAAATTGAACTTGGTAGCTAAAGGTTGGGCTGTTTAGTGGGGACAGTCCGTCACTGCTGGATGATACATTGGGGTCAGTTGTGAGGTTTATGTTCTGTGGATTTCTATATCTATCCTTTTGCTTTTTGGTCATCTTGGATTTAAGAAAAATGGTTTATTGGAGTAGGAGGCTGAGGCAGGAGGATCACAAGTTCAAAGTCTTCCTCAGCAACTTAACAAGACTCTGTCTCAAATTAAAAAAAGGGCTAAGATGTAGCTCTGTGGTTAAGTGCCCTTGGGTTAAATCCCTAGTATCCCTCCCCCTCTCCAAAAAAAGTTTTTTTTTTTTTTTTTGGAGAATGTGGTTTGGTTGTTTTTCAGAAGTTATATAATTTAAATTCTTGGTTGCAACAGACTTGGAATGTTGTAGGAAGATCCATACAATTAAAATGTACATTGGGATGTGTGTGTGTGTGTGTGTGTGTGTGTGTGTGTGTGTGTGTGTGTAGTATTAGGGATGCATACCAAGGAGCGTTAGAACCAGGAAGGCTATTTCTTTTCTTTTGGAGGTACAGAGGATTGAACTCAACCACTGAGCCACTTCCCCAGCCCTATTTTTTGTATTTTATTTAGAGACTAGGTCTTACTGAGTTGCTTAGTGCCTCACTTTTACTGAGGCTGGCTTTGAAGTCATGATCCTTTTGTCTCTGCCACTGGGATTACAGTGCCTGGCAGGAGGGCTATTTCCATGTCCAAGATAAAGACAAAATAATTTACTCTTGTCTCCCAGGAGGGGTAAGTGAAACCTGCATTTCTGCACTTCTGGCTCTGTTTTGGTGGCATAGTAGACATGGCCTACTTCTTTGGCATGCCGTGTATAGGGGATTACATTGTGGATGTGTACTTTTTCTGCCTTGTGAGAAAGATCTATCAGGCAGAACTGTGTTGGAACAGCACTTTGTTAGCCAGGTACATTCTTGCACAAAGCAGGGGACTAGGTATAGTCAGTGTTTTCTGTCCATGTGTGAATGAATGTAACATTGATAAACACTAAACTCTATGGAAGGTAGCAATGAGAGAGTTTTAACCAAAGTTGAAGGAAGGATTATTATAGAGATTAAAAAAAATTCATGAAGCAGCATTTCCCAGTGTGAGTTCCATGGAAGACTAATCCAACTGCCTACGGGGATTTGTCTTCCATAGGCAGTTGGAACTGTGTGGTGAATGTGTTTGGGAAATGCTATGACCATTCCCTTCTTCTAGAAATTCACTATGTAAATTAACTTGTTAAAGGTTCTGAGAAGTCCTGCACTAAAGCCATCTACTTAACTTTGTTTAGCTCAGTGTTTTCCAAGTATAATTTAGTTTGGGATATGTTTCTTTGCATAATACCAATGAATATCCTGAATAATGGTGTTTCTTTCTAACATGTTTTGAAAGTGCTATAGTAAAACACAAGCCTTCGGGCTACTGGGGAGAGAATTATTTTAAATTGTACTAATTCTGGCAAAATTATTTGCTTCCCATCAAAAGCTATAAAATGCCCTATACTCAGTAATGCACAGAAGGTGATAATTTATAGTAGCTCCTCTTCACAGACTGAGCATTAGGGAAGAAATGTATCCTGGGGTTTCTGCAGTGGCACCAAATCTGTGTAGAAGCAAATAGAACAAGAACTAGTTTGATTTGCTACATAAAATCACAGTCTGAACTCTGAGTAGCTGCATGAATAGAATCTGAGGTTTCTCTCTTTTCATTAAGCAATTATTTACGAGTTTCCAGCACCATGTTAAGCTCTGAGGATGCAACTCTGAAAAAGACACAGCCCTCTCTTTCTAGGACTAGTAAGGGAGACCTTTAAGAGTGCAGACCATCGGGGATAGCATGTTGGGGAACCACAAAGGAGAATTACTCCATTGAGTCTTGTCCAAAAGAAATTGACAGCCAAGTGGAGGTGGGACAGATTGGGAGGATTAGCAAGAGTGTCCTGGGCAGAGGTAACAGCCTGAGCAATGTCTGGGGGGAGAACAAGTACAGTTAAGTGTGGAGATCTTGGAGATAAGTAGAGCTGGAGCGCCATGTGTTAGATGCTGGATGAGGAAGGGGCCTGGCTACCATGCTGAAGGGTGTCTTGTATCTCTGATTAGTATGAGAGACTAGTACAGAAAGATAAATGGTCTATAGGGGACTGTCTTGGGCATGTGGGCAGCTTAGGAACAGGAACTGGATCAGTGGATGATGTAAACAAGACAGACAAATAAGGAAGAGATTGTCCTGGACAAGTGTCTCCTAAACCCACCAGTCTATGGGTCTCACCAAACCCAGGTGAGGAGAATCAGCAATTAGGCCAGAAGCACACTGGAGTCACACTCGAGTGTGCATGTATCTCTTTATGTGTCCATGCTTTTTTTTTTTTTTTTTAGCTGATTTTATGTTATTTATCACAGTCTGTATTAATGTATTCTCAGCTGATCCTCGTTTGTTCCTGCATTTACTGTACAAGAATTTATTGAGCTTCTGGCAGTGCCAGGTGCTGAGGATTTAATACATGACACAACAATTACAGTCTCTGCCCTACAGTCAAGAGTTGGAGACTGACATTACTCAACTAATCATACTAATAATAAATGCAAGTTTACAACTGTGGTAAGTGCCACGAAGGGGAAACACATGGTGTGAGGAGATCTTGGGGCCCAAGGGTCAGGAAAGGCACACACGGCGGGGTGAGCTTTCTGACAACAGCTGGAGAATGAACAGGAATTAACCAGGCGCAGGGCAGGGGAGAGCAAATTGCAAGTGTGGCAGGTGATGACATGGTACATTTAGGAGTTGGTGTGGCTTGAGCCCGTGGAGCAAAGGGGAGCAGAGCCATGGAGACTGGAGAGTGACGAGGTCCCGGACTCTACAGAGCCATGCAGATGGGTTAAGGGATCTACTTTGGTTCTGAGAGCAATGGAGAGTTTTAAATAAGAGTTCACATCACCAGATTTGCATTTTGAAAAGACTGTACTGGTCACATTGTGGAAAATATATTGGAAGGAGCCTGAGTAGACACGGACATGTAGACCTGGCTATCGTGGAATCGACTCTAAAGATGGGGGGTGCCAGGACAAGGGTGGTAGCAGCAGAGGTGGACAGAATTGAAAAAATTCAAAAGCCATTTAGGAAATAGGCTTTACAGACGTGTGATGTGTTTTGTATGGAGCAGTAGAAGAAAGAAGTAGTCTCTTAGACTATGTGCAACCCAGGTAGAGAATACTGGATCAGACTGCAGGAGAAGGGCCCTGCAATCAGTGTTGGTCACGTGGCTGTGAGGAGAGGACGGCTCTGGGCTAAGATATAACCTGGGAGAATTGGTACTTAGGGAGTGGCTGATGCTGTGGTGCATGTGAGGAGTCTCTATGGAGGAAGACTGAGCTGGGGAAAGTGTGGAGGCACTCCAGGCCAAGGAGGGTGAGCCTTCAGAGGAGCCCGAGAGAGACCAGTCAGAATCAGCAGCAGCAAGAGGCATGAAAGACAAAGGAAGAGATTATTTCAAGAAGCAAGACGCTATCACCAGTGGTTGCCATGGAAACATCAAGTAACATGGGGAAGAACATAAAGACTGGGTTTTGTAATATGGAGGTGATCATTGGCCTTCACTTCTAACACGCCTTGTTAGAGAAGGAGGAAGATGCCCGAACGGAATGCCTTTTATAAAGTCGGTAGTAGGGACTCCTCAGTCATGAATTGCAGAGAGAAACAAATTGGATGGATTTGGTAGCTGTGTGTAGTCACAGACCTGAGGCTCAGAGAGAGAGACAGAGACAGAGACGTACACACACCAAGGAGACATCATCCTGTATGCAATGATATGGAAATAGGTCCTTTCCTGTGGCCTCATGGGATAGACATATGCACACACTTGGAATGTGTGTATCTGAAGTTCCCTGAGAGTAGGGTCATGTCTACCTTATGTCTGTTTCATCTTTGAATATTGAGTGTTCAATAAACAATTGTTGAATCAGCATGCTTAAAATCTCTTGAAATACATTTTAAAAGGCTAAAAATGCTTAACCCAAATTTTCTTGTATTGATGGAGTGAAATAGAATTATAAGATCTTATGCCAAAAAACCAAAAAACTCCTACTTTTCTATTTCTTCTTATAGAGAAGCTGAAAAAGAAATAGAAATGCCCCTTTTATCTCCCAGAAGGCCACAACTGATTAGCTTGGGTAGATATTGAGGGCCTTTAAAATTCCTGCTAAGGTTGAACTCCTTGAATGTAATTTATTTTTTGTTTATCCTCTTGGGCAATGAGAGTAAGCATTTGTTTCAAACTTCTATTATCCCCACTTTATTGAACCACTCTGCAAAAACTGAAGCATGATTTGTGGTAATGTTTCATAATAGCCAGGATTAATAAAAACGGGTAAAAAGTTTTGCAGGTTCTTCCAAAGACAAGGCTCTAAATTTTGGGAGAAGAAACGATATTATGGGTTGCAATCCACAAAGTTGCTGAGTTAATTCAGTTCTTTATTGGCTTATCTTTCTGCCATTTGAGGGAGATAATCATGTAAAAATATTGACTGTTTCATGCTTAAAGGCTATTTTGATCTTGTGTAGCCATTGAGAGTTTGCTTTGTAGAATGCCATGTAATTTGAAAAGAAGGATCTATACTGTCTCATTCCCTAGAGCAATAGTGTCCCCCCAGCCTCTGCCAGGGCAATAGTTTTCACACTGTGGTCTTGGGATCAGCAGCAGCAGCACCACCACCACCACCATCACCACCACCACCACACTTGGGGAATTTATTGGAATGTAAATTCTGTGATTTCACCTGGACCCACAGAATTATGAATTCTGGGTTTGAGTTTTAGTGATCTCAGCAGCACTGCAACGGGGGCTGATGCATACGGATGTTTCAGAGCCACCGTTCTTGGGGTCTCAGTGTCTCGGAGTGTACACGTGTGGACAATGAAATATTACACCCCAAAATGAACATCAAAAACTCTTGAAGGGAGGAGCATTTTACCCACATCCTTTTGCACAACTACAATGGCCTGGGGTCTGCCTACAGAATGGTCAAACCTGTGCCTTAAATCTGAAACTCATGGATCCCAGGAATAGTAGTGTTGATGATTTATTCTTTGCTCCACTAGTTGAGGAACACACAGATGTCCTACTTAAGGTACCATGTGAAGAACAGTTACTACAGCCAGGCACTGTGCTAATAAGTGCTTTGTTTACTATATCTTTTAAATCATTAAAACCACCTATGTGTAGACATTTTAATCTTCACATCACATAGGAGGAAACTGAAGCTCAGAAACTACTGTGTTTGATGGTCACCATTAGCAAAGGGGCTTTCTCATAAGCATGGCGCACATTTACCAAAAGCCGTTACTGTGGGATGTTAGGATTTCAACTCATGAATCTGGAGGGGAGGGGGACACACAATTCAGTCTAGAGCACTTTCCTTTCTCTCTTATATTCTCTGCTGTGACATTTCACTACAGATTGGAATACATTTTGTTATTAATAAGCAATTTGAAGTTCACAGTATTAATGGTTACTCTGATTTATGCTGTTGGTTTGTATCATAAAGTTTTATTTTTTTTTCTTTGTTAATTTGCATATTTTGTGGAAGATGGAGAGGTTTGCATTTAGGTGGCTGCATCGTCTTATGGCAATGTTTTGCCACCTTGGCATTCTTGTTCTTCTGTGCTGGATAACTCTTTCTTGTGGGGAACTGCTCTGTGGGTTGTAGGATAATCAGAGGCCTCCCTGGTGCCTACTCACTAAATGACAGTAGCAGACCTTCTCTCTGAGTTTTGATAACAAAAACTGTCAGTAGGCATTGCTAAATGGCCCCCACGGGGAAGTCCCCCACCCTTTTGGGTATCACTGTTTTTCAAAAACTCCTTCCATCTCTTTTTTGCTCTACTTCTGTACTTTCTTGGAACTTTTCTCAGTTTTATGTTTTATTTCTAGAATCATGATTCTGTTTTTGGTTCTTAGAGAGTTCCTTTAAAAAAAAATGTAAAATGAAATCCTGTTTTCCCAAGAACGAGATGTCTTTTCTTTTTCCTTTAGAACATTATGTGTAGTTGTTTACTTATTGTTTTGATTTTTGCCTCTAGTAGATTTGTTTCCTCCAATTTTTTTTTTTTAAATCCTACTGGTTGGTTTTGTTCTTTGTTAGGTGAGTTTTTCTAATGTCTGATCACCTTTGGTTAATTATTCATATTCATACTGGTATTCCACAATTCTGATCTTTTTATGTGCATGAGGCATATTTGGTGGTCCTTCGTGTAGGCTAATTAGATAGTACCTCCCCAACCCCCGCCATTTCATTGGGGAATCCCTAATGTCAGTGTCTATGGATATTTTTTGTTGACTTGATTTGTTTCAATTTCTGCTTATAGTTAGCATTTTGGGAGGGGATTCAGTGAAGCGAGCAGAAGTGGAGGATTGGGTGTCAGAGGTGTGATCTCACCTTGCAGTATGCAGACTTTAGTCTCTGGAATCCATAACTGCTAGCAGCTTGCCTCTTAGTGACAACAGGGGACATGTCAGCATTTTTTAGTAAAGTGCTTCCCAATCTTTGTGAAGTTCCTCTGACACTAAATCCTTCATGGTTTAATCTCTTCAGATAGTAAAGCCTTGTACAGGGGTACAGAGGGCTTTCTGGGGTTTAGTTGCCCCTTTAAAAATCTTTGAGCCAATTCTTTTCCATCTTACTCTTTTCCCCTTTCTTAAGGACACCCAATGCCTGCAGTTCTTGAGCATTTGGATATTGCTGTTTGATCCCTCATGTCCCCAAGGGCACTTAGACTCTTCCTGATGTGTTTTCTGGTTTCTAAAACCTGTTGGTTTAATGGTGGGGTGTTGAGATAAATGCAAATATATTTGTCTCAAGGAATGGTTCCAGGATCCCCTGTGTTTTGTTTAAATATGAGGTATCCTCCAAAAGTCGCATGTGAGACGATGCAAGAAGGTTCAGAGGAGAAATGGTTGGGTTGTAAGAGTCTTAACCCAATCAGTGAATTAATCCCTGATGGGATTAATAGAGTGGTAACTAGAGACAGGTGGGGTGTGGCTGGAGGAAGTGGTTAAATGGGGGTGTGGCTATGGGGTATTTATTTTGTATCTGGAGCTGGAGTCTCTCTGCTTCTTGATCTTCATAATGTGAGCTGCTTCCCCCTGCCACACTCTCTGCCATGATGTTCAGCCTCATCTTGAGCCCCGAGAAATGGAGCCAGCCTTCTATGGGCTATAAGACCTCTGAAGCCGTGAGTCCTCAAATAAACTTTTCCTCCTCTATAATTGTTCTGGTCAGATCTTTTAGTCACAGCAGCAAAAAAAAGCTGGCTAAAACACCTTGCATGTATGGAAGTCCTTGGATGCTCAAATTCATTACATAAAATGCTGCAGTATTTGCATGTCACCTACATACATCTTCCCAGACACTTTAAATCATCTTAGATTACCTAGAAAGTACTAATGTAAATAATCATTAATACTGTATTGTTTAGGGAATAATGACAAGAAAAAAGGTCTGTACTTGTTCAGCATGGATACATTTTTTTTTTAACAATTATGAAATCCCAGTATACAGAAGGTTGACTGGACTCAGAAGCATGTTTTTTTGCAAATAAATGAACATATCTAGTCCCTTGCGTTAATTGGAATTCCAACATTATCATAATTTGTTGTTTTAAAAAAAATGTCCTTAAACCAGAAGCATCAGCATTATTTTGAAACTTGATAGAAATGCAAATTACTAAACTTTATCACAGACCTGAATCAGAAAATCTGGGAATGGGGCCCAGCTATCAGGTATTATTACCAGCATTCCAGGTGATTCTGAGGCAAAGTTTGAGGTATACCATCATAGGAGGAAATATAGAAGTTTCTAAAAATCAAGACATCTGTCTAAATTATCTGTTACAAGGTTCAATGTTCTTTTAATCTTTTTTTTTCTCCAACTTCAGGAAAACTGGTTAGTGTTTCAGACTTTTAGCTTCTATGACATCTGAGAACTGAAAGGGAATTTTAATTTGAAATATAATATTTGACTTTGCACATTTACTATTTTTTTTATTATCTTCGTTTTTAAAGATAAACATTTTTTTTTCCTAAAAGACTGCTCATATATTTAGAATAATTTTTATTTTTATGGTTTTCTTTTATACTCTATTGCACCTTAACTTGAATTTAAAATGTATTTCAATGACTTATTTCAACTTTTTTGAATACTTTTTACAGTTATTTCCTCAATACATTGTAGAACTCTAATTAAAATTCTTTATATACTCCTATTTCCTCTCAACTCATTTTCCAAATGTCAATGTCTTCAGCTTTTTCTTTCCTCATTTTTAACTACCTATCAAGAATAAATATTGGAGATGATTTTTTTTCCACGTTAGAATACTTGTCATTACTTTTAAAGTTATAGAAGATGGAATGGGATAGACAACCTTTTTCTTACTCATAGGTAAGGTTTACCTTTCTTTGTCTTCCAGTGTTAACAATTAGAGGCCACAAATTCAAACAAAGCAGGGTCTCTGGAATCCACAACTGCTAGCAGCTTGCCTGACTCTTAGTGACAACAGGGGACATTGCCAGTCCCCCCAACCCCCAATCATATCTGTCTTGTGACATATAAGGGAAATGCTTCTTACAATAAACTGAGTGACTACATTTGTATAATCCGTGATAGTTTTCAAAAATATTACAATTTGCCTCACCCATCCTATGCAGGTAGAGTCAGTTGTTTTTATGTTTTACAGATGAGCAAGTAAGCTAAGTAGCTAACTGGGACAAGTTAATTGTGAAAGTGCACCAGGATTGCTGTAATAAAATGCCACAGATCAGGTGGCATAAAGGAAAAACTGATTTGCTTGTAGTGTGGAGCTGGAAGTCCAAGACCAAGGCATGGGTGGGTCTGAGGCCTCTCTCCTCTCTCCTTTCTTGGGTTTTGGAAAAATTTCTGTTAAAACCCTCCAGGGTCTGTGTGTCCAAATTTCCTCATTTCATAAAGACTCCAGTTGGGTGCACTAGGGTCACCCTCAAGGCCTCACTTGAACTGAGGCCTTGAACCGAACCTCCCTCAAAGCCCTGAATCTAAACGCTGTGACTGCAACACATAAGGTTAGATTCAGGGAAGAACTGAAGTGCCTCTTCCCTGCTCCTGCAGGTATTGAGGGTCTCAGAAGCCTCTGCACTGCAGGGATTCTAAAAGGCAACACCTGGCTGGAGGACTTGGCTGATCTGATCATTCATTGGCTGATCATTAGAAAAAGAGTAAAAGGTGAATCCAGGTCATGGAGCCACGCTATGTGGGAGACTAAGGTAGGCTTATGGAGGAACCTCCCAGGATGGGATGCCCAACTGGCTGTCAGGAGAGGGGGCTGCTGACAGGTATTTGGTGACATTAGGCCTGCAGAGATGGAAGAGGCGTGAAAAGCTACTGAGTTGGAATAGGGTGTTCCATTGACTAAATCAAATGACTAAAGAATTGTCAGCCCCCTGGTCAGCTTCGTTGACTCAGATACTGTGAATTTGAGATCACTGGTAACAGAATAATTGCAGAACTGTCTCTCATGATGCCCAAGAACACAACGAAATATGATTTTCAAGACTTTTGCCTCTTGGCTGTCAAACTAGAAGCTATTGATTATAGTCATAAAGTTTCTAGGTTTTCAGTCTCGTATGAAGTCCAATGATGGACTAGCAATGAAAGTGATGAATAGGCATCAAATACATTTAATATTAAAAATTACCAAAAATCACTGATTTTTTTTTTTTTAGGGTAAATGACTGCATGAATTCAAATGGGACAATAAAAGAAAAAGGAAAACCAAAAACAAACCAGAAAGACTAAATGTTAGCATTTCTCAACTCACTCAAAGATTCAAAAAATATGTAGTTTGATTCCTCCTGTGATAGTAGAAGCAAATGTGACTCCATTTCGTTTTATGGCATCATCCTGTAAGACAACCATGCCAAGTAGAAGGGTGATGACTGGGGCAAGATGTTCTTTTCCTTTTGCTATAAAACCTTTAAGAACACGGATCTACCTAATGGGGTATTGTTTCTGTAACTAGGGTATTGGGGCTCTGTTTCTGTAACTGGGGTGACTGGGCTAACTGTGATTGGTTAGTGCTTGATTGCACTCTCCTGCTTCTGTGACCTGGCTTGCTTGCATTGGCTAGACCCCCCAAACATCCCTTTTGCAGTTTTCAGGCTTATAAGGAGCGCCCTTGCAATTGTTTGGGGCTGATCAGGGGAACAGCTTTATGTTCTGATCAGCCGCCACCGGTGTGTTTCATTCAATAAAGGCTTGATTCGATTATACGTGAGTGGTCTGGAAGTCAGTTTATGAAACCCCGGGATGAAGTTTTAACTCTAACGCTTCCATAGTGAGTAAAAAGCAAGGAATATATACCTTTTCCTCATCTTTCTAGGACAAAAAAGAAAGTATTGAACAATTGTTAGATTTTTTTTTTATCATTAAATACAAAGGATTGAACCCAGGGATGCTTAACCACTGAGCCACAACCCCAACACTTTTAAAAATATTTTATTTAGAGACAGGGTCTTGCTAATTTGCTTAGGGCCTTGCTCAGTTGCTGAGGCTGGCTTTGAACTCACAATCCTCCTGCCTAAGCCTCCTGATCTGCTGGGATTACAGGCATGCACCACTCTGCCCACATAGATTTTTTTAAAAAAATATTTTTTAGTTATAGGTGGACACAATATCTTTTTTATTTATTTTTGTGTGGTGCTGAGGATTGAACCTCGTGCCTCATGCATTTAGGCAAGCGCCCTACCTCTGAGCCACAACCCCAGCCCCCGCAAGCACAGATTTTTTCTACCTAGAAATATTTGATTATTCTGAGTTAATATACAGGGTTTAGTCTTTTGTTATATAGACTAATGCTCTACCAAAAAAAAATCACATGTATAATTTAAAATTTTCCAGTAGACTCATTTAAAAAGTAAAAAGCAATAGGTAAAATCAATATCAACTATATATTTATCCCTATATAAGCCAAACATTGTAATTTTAACAGTAATCAATATAAAAACTTGTTGAGGTATTTTTCTTTTGGGTACTAGGAATTGAATCTGGGAGTGCTTTACCACTGAGCCACATTCCCAGTCCTTTTTATTTTTGATTTTGAGACAGGGACTCACCAAGTTGCAGAGGCTAGCTTCAAACTTGAGATTCTCCTGCCTCAGCCTCCAAGTCTCTGGGATTACAGGTATGGGCCACCACACCCTGCTTGCACTCTTTTTCTCATAGGCAGCCTTTGAATTGGATATATATTTTATACTTAGAGCAGATCAGAGCTTGAACTTGGATTTTCCATGTGTGATGGACTCAATAGCAGCAGTTGGTTATTTGACTGTTATGGATAGCTCAGATCTAGAAGAATCATGTATTTCATATGAATGTAAAATAATGTGTTTACAAAACATCTTTCTATGGTCTGGAAATATACTTTGAGATTTTCCCAATATCTCTTTGTAGTTTGCCTGATTACCTTGAAGGGTTTTAGGGATAGAATCTAAAACCATTTTCAGACTCAAATGACATTTCTTTGTGAAAGCCAGGAGAATTACAAGTGTTTGAACAAATGAGTTTGTTTTTCTTTCTGTTTGACACTAGAAACAATACATTTTGAATTTTAATTTAACATTTGCTCTGTATTTTCTTCCCTTGTGAAAGAAAAACACTGGTATTCTTTGAAGACCTGGGGAATTAGAGCAAGAATAACCACACCATGTTGAGTATGCTTGGGTAATTATAACATTTGCTTTAGTGTATTGGGGTGGAGTGGGATACAGCCTGCCAAAGATTTCCTCCATCCCTATTCGTTGGTGTGGCAGTAGTTGGGTGATTTCCTTGCTTTTAAGAGTGAATAGTAGCAGAGAAATCCACTGGACTTATGGGGATATTTGGCAAGACACAAGGGATGTCTTCTGAGTGAGTGACAGACTGAATCAGGGTGAGATAGGGCCTTGACACATGCTTTCACAACCGGAAGGTATTTTTTAATTATTGAACAAATGTGTAATGCTTACCAAGCACTAAAGGCTATACAAGTGCCTTATAAATGCTAATTCACTTAATGATAACTTTATGACATGTGTGCTATTATCCCCAGTTGACAGGTGAGAAAGCCGAGAAATAGAAGAATAAAATGACTCATCTGTAGTCTGATCGGTGGTGAGAAAATGACTCATCTGTAGTCTGATCGGCAGAGCCAGGAATCAATGTAGGTAGCTGGCTCCACAGCTATGCTCTTAACAGTTCTGCTTCTCTGAGCTGCTCCAACTGCCTTTGAGGGCCTCCTTTTGGACTCCTTAACAGGGGGTCATTCTCCTGAAATCCAATGTTGTCTTGGCAAAGAGGGTACTGTCCCCCCAGAATAGGAGATTGAGATGGCAAATTTATCAAAAATAAGAATGCAGCTTGGGATAACTCAGTGGTACAGAACTTACCTGGCATGCACGAGGTCCTGGGTTCGATCCTCAGTCACACATACATGTGCCATATTTTTCTTACATATCTGAGTTACAAATATGAGTTTCATAATTACTATACAAATATAATTTATTACCATTAGTTATGGTTTAGATATGAGTTGTTCCTTAAAAGCTCATGTTTGAAAAAATGCAAGAAAGTTTTGAGGTAAAATTATGGCTTATAAGTGCATTAATCAGTGCATTAATCTATGGTGAGGATTAACTGGGTGGTAACTGTAGGCAGGTAGGGTGTGGCTGAAGGAGGTAGGTCCCTGGGGTGTGCCTTTGGGGAATATATTATGTTCTTGCTGAACAGAGCTCTCTTTCTGTTTCCTGGTGCCAAGTCCTGAGCTGTTTTCCTCTGCCATGACCTTCCATCATGATGTTCTATATCTCCTAGAGCCCAGAGGAATGGAGTTGGTGGCTGTCGATTGACTGAGACCTCTGAAACTGTGAGGTCCCAAATAAACTTTTCCTCCTCTAAAATTGTTCTTGTCAGGTCTTGTGGTCACAGCAATGAAAAGCTGACTAAAACGCCATCAATGATTTATCTCTGGGGTCTGTTTTGTTTATGTAGAGACTCTTCAGTTTTGGGGAATTCTGAAGAATGATGTGTTACTATGATGATAAAAGATAGAACAGAGAGAATCTTCTGGGCTTTGGGCAGAGATAAAGCCACTCTCTTTTCACGACAATGATTGCCTAAAGTTGAGTGCCAGCTCTCCTCTGCTTCTCCTGTAAGCGGCTAGCGCTAAGTCAGGCAGTGTCTTAAGGAGAAGCTGCTTCCATTAGATATATTTCTGGAAGAGCTGATATTGGCTGCAGCTCAGTATGAGTACAAATGTTGGATATGGGCTAGCTCAAAAGATCAGGGATGAGAGGCTTAGAAACTTCTGCAACAAGATTGAATGATGCAGAAAGAATTAAAAAAAAAATTTCCCTTCTGTGTGAGCTTACGAGAAATACATGCCACACCACCCATGTATTATTTTTCACTACAGACATTAAGCTCTCTAGTTGCTTAATAGAGAACATGATCATTCACTTAGCCATTATTTTTGTGTGAGGAGATGGTTATCTTTCTACTGGTTATCTGTCTCACAAAGATCCTAATGCAACAAAGAACTTTTTGGTGTTTTCACATCTGTTGGTCTAGAACAAGGGTTGGCAAGCTTTTTCAGTGAAGGGGCAGATAATAAGTATTATAAGGTTTGATGGTCATGTACAGTCTTATGTGTTGCATAATCTTTGTTTTCCTTAATTATACCTTGAAAATGTAAAACTTTTCCTTTTAGCTCTCTGTAGTGCAATAGTCTATGGACTGGATCTATCCTATACACTGTACTTTCTAAAACTTGTATTGCTACAATACAATAATGAATGTGAGTTTTGATAGGGGGTTTGATGAACAGAAATTCGTCTACCTATGGTGTCCTCTAACTTTATTTTTTATTAAGAGAGAGAGAGAATTTTTTAATATTTATTTTTTAGTTATCAGCGGACACAATATCTTTGTATGTGGTGCTGAGGATCGAACCCGGGCCACACGCATGCCAGGTGAGCGCGCTACCACTTGAGCCACATCCCCAGCTCTGTCTTCTGACTTTAATGTCTATAGTAGTAAGTCAATTGTGTTGCATTTTCAGAAAGTAGTATTTTACTAAAATTGATAGTCTATAACCATCTGAGTTATTCACTCTATCTTCCTATATTTAATGTGTATGTATATATGCTCATATACATACATATGTGTACACACTTGTATTGATGTATAAAATTGATTTCCTAATGTAGGACTCAATTTTTTCTATACATTGAAACAAAATCTAATTAATTATGGAATAAAAATTTAGTATGTATTATTGGACCTTGGGGTGGCATTGATAATAAATCATGTCCTTCTCTAGTTTTAATCCAATCAACAAAGCAATCTAATGGAGATCAAAATGTTGGGTTGCTGCTGGTAGATCTGATGAATATAGCTTAGACATGAGCTGCTCATTATTGAACTCTGGAATGAAAGAGAATTGCTGGCTAATCTTGGGCTGCTCTGCATTACGGAGTCTTCTCAAACAGGGCAGAATCTTTGCCGTCATGTCCCAGATGCCTGTGTCATTGCTGGGAGGCATATTCTGGAAGAGAGAAGGTCTGAGCTCAGCACGTCCAGAGCCCATCCCCACTCAAAATTCGCTCATCATCCCAAGATAGTCAGAAACAGGAGGCAGAGCCTTTCCAACTGGGGCACTAGTTTTATTGTTCAAAGCGGAGACCCCCACAGGGGAGAAACTGGTGCTCATTTGTGAATAAACAAGTAAAATATTTTATATAAAACCAGATGAAGAACAGATTGGCATTTTAGTTTTTTCTTACTCTGAAAAGGTAAATATGGTTTAGTCTATATGTGTTTTGTCCTAGTCAGTGACATTAATGATAGTCTAATGATTATTATGCTGCTAAAATGCTGCAACTACATCCAAGGGGCCCAATAATAGTATTTGCTTAATACTCACTCTGTACCACTGTGCTTGGTGGTGGGGAGACAGGTGGCAAACACTGCCCTGACATTCAAAGGCTCAAAACTTCTTTGTAACTTCTGTCTGCTTAGAGTTCATTGAGGTCATTGGATGTGTAAATATTTCTTTTTAGTCAAATTTAATCCGGAAACTTAAGTCCGTATGGCAGTTTGTTCGATTTCCAAATTGTTTTACTTGAAAAGCATTTAAAGTCATGATTGCTTTTATTTTACATTTAATGAATTGATCTTAATTTTTTTTCTTGAAGGAATATGCAACAGCAGTATAGGAAATTGGGTGGGACAAGCAAGTCCATTATTATTAATGGGTACTAAGTAAAAATACAGCCTGTAGCATGTCACTGCTCACTAAGAAGAGAAGACAACCTGTACCAATTCTCTTTTAGCCCTGTGTCTACTTAATATACAAAAATGTAGTGTTTTGGCTTTCCTTTGTATATATGGTCAATGAGCAAGAGAATTTTTGAATGGCAAGAAGGCTGTGTAAAAGACCAGGAGCCAGAGATAAGATTTTTATTACATCACTTGAGTAAATAATGAAATGGTGGAGTCATAGCCGGGCCTCAGAAGGAATAAGGGCACTGTGGATTTGGGGTCATCTTAGGTAATGCATGGAGGAGTCAGAACTAAATACCCCACATCTGTCATATGAACAAAACACAGGAGCACTGGGGGGCTGGAATTCGTTTTAGCTAAAGTGATGTGATGTTGTAAATTCTCTTGTGCTCTGGGCATGGTGGCCCATGCCCGTAATTCCAACAACTTGGGAGGATGGGGCAGGAGGATTGCAAGTTCAAAGCAAATCTCATCAACTCAGTGAGGCCTTAAGCAACTTAGAGAAACCGTGTCTCAAAAAAAAAAAATTAGAGTTTGGGAATATGGCTCAATGGTTAAGTACCCTGGGCTCAATCCCTGGTACACACACACACACACACACACACGCACACACACACGCACACACACATGTGCACACACACGCACACACACATGTGCACACACACGCACACACACATGTGCACACACACATATACACACACACCCCCCCCCAAAAAAAGGTTAACTTTTGCCTATTTGGTTATGAATCACAGTAACTACCCTCAAAATCATTGCTAGCTAAAGTATCCTGCCCAGTTCTTCGAGAGCTGTTTTTCCTCTCTCTCTATACTTAGTCCTATATCTTTGGAGGATTATTTGCCTTATGACTATTCTCATCCTTGTAACAAGGCAGCCTGAGACTTTTGAGCGTTTCTTCTTTTCTCTGATACACCAGCGAAATCAATTTACCTTGATTTAGGACTTCTGATTTCACCCCAGGACATAAATGACTCAGGGCTGACCATGCTTCCTGAAGTGGATTTTTAACCTTTCTTTACTTAATATATTTATGATAAGGGTCAGAGACACTTCATTCAAAATTAGCAGGGGGTCTAATAGCTTCTGAGAGTGAAAGATTCTTTTCTTGCCTTTTAATTTAAGAAAGTTTAAGATAACCCAGGAGTAGAAGTGGGCTGGGAGAACAGAGTGGGCCGAGGTTTGGCAGAAGTGTTACTTGGTTGCCCAGTGGGGACAAAATAATTTAATAGAGAACAGATGATGTGAAATAATAGAGTCCAAAAGATCAATTGATAGGTTCCACTTACCAGGAAGGGAGCCCTCCTCCTGGAGACCTACATCCTTTTCTCCCCATCCTAATAGAGAGGGTGAGATGCCATCCAGCTGTCACCTTGAAACATACCTCTTGGTAATGACTGCAGAATAGTGGGATATTTAAATGCTTTGTGTGGGAACATGTTACTCCTTTCTTTTTGATATGGTGGTTGGGGATGGAGGTCATGTGAGTTATATGCCATTAAAAAGAGAAAGAAATGACATTGCACATGTACTTCCAGTATAGATTCACAAAATGATACTGTTATTCCACAAAGGAGGGCTCAATGCTATAAGCCACAGAAATGAAAATATTATGCATGTTGCTATGTACATATGTGAATATTGCTAGAGTTAGCCCGTAAACTCACTGGGACACTAATTCTGTTTTATGGAATGAAACATTGCCTGATTCTAGAATCAAATGTAAAACCACTAAAGATCTTTAAAAAAAGCCTATAAAATTTCTCCTTAGACAACTGTGTATCCAGTTAATATGATACAGTATATCCATATTTATTGTCTGTAGAAAGATTTTATGAGGAATTTAGTAAGAGAAAAGATTACCCAATGGATTGTGCATTGTGCTTCTACTTTCCAAAAAGCACATGTTTGTATAAAAGTTTGGAAATATATGCATTAAAATATTAATAGTAATTATGTGTGGGTGGTGGGATTATAAGGAGTTTTATCTTCTTCATTTTTCAATTTTTCTGTAAACGAGAAAAATTTTATTGTTTTATTTGTGTGATGAGAAATTTAAAATGAGAAACAATTCCTGGTAGGTTGAATCTATGTCTCATAAATCTGAGGTTCCTTTATTCTACCTGAAGTGTAGAACTTCTGTACTCAACTTTACTGAAATTTCCTAACTCGGGTTCACCATTTCCAATGCCTCTGCCTTCTTTAACGACCTGCTGACCAGTGACCCTGAGCAGCCGGAGCTTCTCAGTGGTTTCTCAAGGCCCTGATTAGGATTCTTATTCAACGGCTTGTCATACTTGTGACAAACTAAATCATATCTGAAAGGGAGAAGGCATGAGGGATTATTCCTGTGGCTGATCTTTCTACCTCCACCTGTTTAAACATGATGGAGCTCCAGTGTCTCTATTTACACACAAAGCTTTTCTTCACATTTCTAGAAAACCATATTTTTTGTCATAAGGGAATCTTCTTTTAAAAAATTATATTCAGGACGACTAGCTCAGAAATGTAGGTGTCCTTGCCTATTTACATGCATTAAAATCTGACCATGTTTTCAAATATCTTGCTGGCACAGCTGTCCTATGAGCAGAAAGTCTAGTACCTTCCACTTGGAGTTCACCTATCCTTACCATTCAACCTCTTTCTTCCCAAGAACTCAGGGGCTCCTTCACTCAAAATGAATATCTCCCAAATTAACAAGATTGATTACAACTCTAGACAGAGCATGTGGAATGGATCCATTGTTCTTGAGAGCCACAAGGTGTCAGTGTTAAGGTTGGTTCTTGAGGCTTGCAGTGCCTGGTCCCTGCACTGGACAGTGTGCCCAGCCTTGGCACTAGCATTACTGATCTAGTGCTTCCTCACAAGCATGGTCATTGGTTCCCAAAGTATAGGATGTAGTCATATGCTCTTCCTCATCAGTCCTCAGGCCCCAAACGCTTCATGTTTTGTTCTTGAGCCTAAGTCCCCAGCCAGAGTCTCCTGTCTTTTCATGCTACTGTATGTTGGTTGGGTACTCCTTGGTTTGCTCTACCAGATAAATCTAGCTATAAACCTCAGAAAGCAGGGATGCCACAATATTGATGCTTCTCATCTCCTGCCTCCCAATGCTCTGCCATCCTTAGGAGAGATTACCTAGCAGGAGGCTGTTCAGCGTTTGAGCCCTGTGTTGGCAGATTTTCAGTAATGGAAGTTGGGTTCCTACCATCCCCAGAGGATGGGAGATAATTTCTTGTGATGGTCACATTTCCAAACTACTTGAGAATGACATTCCCGGCTTATAAGTGATTTACATTGCAAAGGGACAGATAAATAATTTTTAATTGCAAATTACCTAAAATATAATATGTTCTAAGAAAAGAGGAATTAGGCCTCTTCCTGACCATAGCTCCTTATCTAAAGTTTAGACAAGCTGAGTGGAAAGTAAGGCCATCTTTATGGGTGGCAGTTTTCATATCACAAAATATGACCAAAAAAGTTTCTAACTCATGTCTCCCCGACCCACATTCTATTGAGGGTGGCTTTCCCTATATCTATGGGGGTATGAATGAGTTTTCTATGGCAGGGGCCAACAGACTTCTTCCTTGTGGCAAATTTTGTCATATAATGGACATAGAATAAGGTACTATCCCACATTTGGTAGTAATCTTCCTGGTGAGTGGATAGTTTTCAAACAATGCTTCCATATAAAGAGAGTAAAGAAATTACACCTTCTCATTGGAATTCTAGATGATAAGTTGGTTAGTCTATATCTTCTGGTAGAAAGAAAAAGTTGTTCATTGCAACTTAATAAACAAACTGAAATTGTTACCAAAAGCTCAGCCCTTGTCCCCGATGCCAATCCAATATCCAAGACACAGTTTTAAGAAAAAGGAAGAAGTTTTTGGCTTTGCTACCAAAGGAGAAACATAGGGGACTTCTGTCCCAGAGGCTGTGATTAGGCTCATTAGGAGGGATGAGGGTTTTAAAAGGGGTGATTGAAAGGCTACATTGCAT
This sequence comes from Ictidomys tridecemlineatus, assembly GCF_052094955.1. Classification (NCBI taxonomy): domain Eukaryota; kingdom Metazoa; phylum Chordata; class Mammalia; order Rodentia; family Sciuridae; genus Ictidomys; species Ictidomys tridecemlineatus. Next base: position 78,556,542 of record NC_135488.1, read on the forward strand.
GTGTTCTCTCTTGTTAATTTGGAAGATTGCCAGTTCTGAGATCTTCTGGTTCCATCCCAAAGTTTGAATTACTTCATTCCTGGGGTGGCTGTGTGCTCAAGGGCAGATAACTTTGCATAGGATGCAGAAGAAAGGTAATCCTGTTTCCCTGAGATTAGAGATGGGGAGAGAGGAACAGAAAGAAACATGCTCATTTTTAAAAATATGTTGCAATGGCAGAGCAGCAAGGGTATATATTCAAAGCATAAAGAGGACCACTGTTATAGAACCAGTGTTCTTTGTATACCTTCAGGTCAGCAACACAGACTGAGATGTCTTAGCTCTCATCTCAGTGCCATTTTCTATAATATGAATTTAAAATGCATTGCAGTATATCTCATTTGTTCTTATTCGATGGTTAAAGGAACACATCAGGAAGCTTATGAAATTTATTTGGTTCTTAGATTTTTGAGAGGCTTTTAAAAATTCCATATAACTTATTTAAGGTCTCCATGAGGCATTATGTCCAGAATTATTAGCTCTGTTTAGATCAAGACACAATAAAAAAATAAGCTCTTTGAAATTAGGAACTTGTTCTGTTGTCTCTGTCTGCCTAGCACGTTAGGTTCTACAAACATGAATGTTCCCAAGCACCCCCATAAGGGACATAGTGTGTTGTTTGTTCTATTCATCACCAGTGAGAAGTAACTCGACATTTCTATTGCTAATAACTCCCTTGCAAAGTATATTGATACTTCAGTCATTTTTGAACCAAATCAACAAATAACAAGTACCTGTTCTGTGAAACTCACCCACGCAGATCTTGCTTGCAAATGATGTAGACTGCTGAGGAGCTAAGATACAGACATGTGGGTAGTGGAATAATGATAGACTACTTAAGAAAATGTTCAACATATCAACAGATTTCATCCTGCAGGTATGTGGATTTACAAAATGAACTCTGCAGACATTAATTACTTTAGGCAGTGAGAGGATGAGAAGAACATGCAGGAAATGAACCTCATCTTTCTCCCTAAGCCTGCTTTGTCTTTCTTCCAATCTCTTTTGCTTAGCATATACATCTCAATTTTTTCCCCATGAACATACCGCTTCTCTCTTCCTTGCTGTCTTATGTCCATCCTTCATTATAGATTAAAAAGATCCATGCTTAATGCTCTAAATTCACCATATGGTACATTCATGTTTCCATATTAGCTCTCTTCTCTTAGAATGCCTTTAATTCCAGGCACCTTCTCACCCCTTCCTTTTACCTTGATGACTTCTCTTAGTTAAAACTCATGACCTCTTCTAGAAAGTTTACTTAGAACTCCTTGTCTTTCCTGGTTTCCCTAGAGCCCCACTTTTTAACATGGTGGGCAAAGCATGGTGGTGTGGCACTCAGGTTTAAATTTTTGTTCTGCTGTGTTCTGACTTGTAACCCATTTCTTAACATCCCAGAGAAACAGTTTCCTCATCTTTAAAATGATGTCTATGATTAATTTTTTAATATGAGAATTATGAGTTGTTAGTAAATTTTTTTATTGCCATGACAAAATACCTGAGAAAATTAACTTTAAAGGAGGAGAGATTTATTTTGGCTTCTGGTTTCAGAGGTCTCAGTACATGGTACTTGACTATTTTTTCTGGACCTGTAGTGAGACAGAAAGGAGCGGTAGAGGAAAGCTCTTCACTTCCTGTGGCTGGGAAGCAGAGAGAGGAAGAAGAAGAGATTGGGAACAAATTATGGTCCCCAAGGGAACTCTCTCCAACTTGGCTCTACATTCTCAGTTTCCATCATCCCCTAATAGCCCATTAAATTATAAATCCATCATGGAATGATCCTGTCACCTTCCACAGGTCCCATCTCTGAGTGCTCCTGTCTTGGGTACTAAGTCTTCAGCACATGAACTTTTGGGGAACATTTCAGATTCAAGGGCGTGTGCTGTAGGCATGTATATAAAAGAAGACATGGGGTTTTCTTTGCTCACTGGAGCATATTCATGCTTAGAATTGTATCTGGCACATGGTAGGTTTTTTACAGAGCCTCCAAATAGAAGTTTTAAGATATTTTCCTTTATTCATTCATCTGTTGAAAGGCACATAGGTTGGTTTCATAGCATAGCTATTGTGAATTAAGCTGCTGTAAGCATTGATGTGGCTGCGTCACTATCGTACACTGATTTTAAGTGTTTTGGGTATATACCCAGGAGTGGTATAACTGGGTCAAATGGTGGTTCCAATACAATGTTTCTGAGGAATGTCCATACTGCTTTCCAGAGCGGTTGCATCAATTTGCAGTCCCACCAGCAACTTATGAGTGAACCCTTTCCCACAAATCCTTGCCAATATTTATTGTTACTTGTTGATAATTGCCATTCTGTGAGAAAGAATCTCAGTGTAGTTTTAATTTGCATTTCTCTAGTTGCTAGAGATGTTCTGACTTTATAAATGGATTATTCCACTGATGGATTTATAATTTAATGGGCTAGTTTCATGTATTTGTTGACCATTTGTATTTCTTCTGTGAAGTGTCTGTTCAATTCCTTTGCTCATTTATGGATTGGGTGATTTTTTTTTTTTTTTGGTGTTAAGTTTTTGAGTTCTTTGTACGTCCTGGAGACGAAGATTAATGCTATCTCTGAGGTGCGAATGGTAAAGATTTTCTCTCATTCTGTAGGCTCTCTGTTCATGTTCTTGATTGTTTCCTTTGCTGTGAAGAAGATTTTTAGTTTGATACCATCCCATTTATTGATTCTTGAATTTTACTTCTTGTTCTTAAGGAGTGTTATTGAGGAAGTCTGTTCCTGAGCTGATATGATGGAGAATTGGGCTTACTTTTTCTTCTAGTATGTGCAGGGTCTCTGGTCTAAGGCCAAGGTCTTTGATCCACTTTGAGTTGAGATTTATGCAAAGTGAGACATAAGGGTTCAATTTCAATCTACTACATATGTATTTCCAGTTTCCCAAGCAACATTTGTTGAAGAGGCTATCTTTTCTCCAATATATGTTTATGGTGCCTTCATCTAGTCTGAGATAACTATATTTATGTGGGTATGTCTCTGTGTCTTCTATTTTGTTCTATTGGTCTTCAATTCTGTTTTTGTGCCAATACCATGCCATTTTTCAACAAATAAATGGATAGAAAAATGTGGTGTATATATATTCAATGGAATATTACTTAGTTATAAAGAAGAATTAAATTATGATATTTTCTGGTAAATGGCTAAGTGAAATAAGCCAGTCCCCCCAAAAACAAAGGTCAAATGTTCTCTCTGATATGTGGATACTAACCCATATAAGGGAGGATAGGGAGGGGAAGTATAGATGTTCATTGGATTAGACAAAGGGGAATGAAGGGAAGGGAGAGGAGATGGAAATAGGAAAGACAGTAGAATGAATCGTACCTAACTTTCCTATACTTACATATGAATGCACAACCAGTATAACTCCACATCATCTTCAACCACAAGAATGGGATCAGAATTATAATGGGTCACACCCCCTGTATGTATAATATGTCAAAATACACCCTACTGTCATATTTTTTAATTTGCTTTTTTAGATATATATTTCACTAGAGTTTATAATTGATAGTAGGAATTAAACTTTGACATAAGCTACTCTGCCATTAAGAAGAACTAAAAGTCTTTAGAACAGACTGATTTTTCTTGCTTTTATTCTTTAAAACTTTAAAGTTTACACATAATAAAGTGAGCCCTTTTAGGGTAGTATATAGTTCTATGAGTTCCTTCACACATATATTTTCTTGTTCAGTAATTATTTGGTGAATGAATGAATGAGGCAGTTAGTATTTGGCACAAAGTTTGCTGTCTGTCTATACTTATATGACTTACAGGACACATACACGGACATATCTCTATCAGTACTATAGCTGTAGCTACCTTTCCCTAGAACTCTGTGCATGGATTTTTTTTGGCACCACATCTCTCACTAATTCAGTGCCATTATCAGACTCCATTGGGGAATCCCTCTCTTGGGCCCTGTGCTTTAGTCCTGTTGCACATTGTGGGTTCCACTGACAGACATCTTGTAGGCATTGTTAGAAATGAAAGCTCGTAGGCCTCACCCCAGACTTACTGAAGCCTCCCCTCTGGGGTAAGGCTCAGGAATTTATATTCCAACATGCTCTCCAGCTGGTGTTCCTGCACATGAGTTTGTCAAACACTGCTGTAGACAGTTCTGCTCTCTCCTTTTTGTACAAATGCCCTCTTGATGAAGTACCCCAGTCTTTGGACATGCTTCAAACCTAGGCTCTAAACCTGTCTTGAGTCTGCTTCCAAAATCTGAGTGGGTCTCTTTCGCAGTTTCATGATGGGACAGGTGTTGGCAGGGGCTGTGGATGGTGCTTGGTCATGCCAGGGTGTCTATACATATGTGTGTGAGGCCCCTCGCTAGGCAGCACGGAGCTGGGGAAGGAAAAGAAGGACGGTGCACTGTAGTGTGGGATAGTGTGGGGTCTTGTTTTTTTTTTCTTCTGCTACTTCTAAGCTTGAATGTGCCTTTTCAGTAATTTTGAATTTATATTTATTGAGATTGTAGGAGAGAACATGTTTTATAACTGCTAGCTGATTTCTGTTACTTAGATATTCAAATATATGGTATGTGGACTTGATAAGGCCCACAAATGTTGAGTTTGTCCAGAATTCTAAATGTTAGTTTCCTTTCCTGTGTCTTCTACTTGGTGGGGAATGCCTTGGGGGAAAGGACCGGGTCTCATTTGACCCTTAACATCATTATCTTATGGAGTGTCTGGCACAAGAGACTTAGTAAATGTGCCATGAATGGTCAGTGAATGAGTACCTTTAGGCAGGTTGAGGTCATCCGGGAAAACTTTGAGAGGGAGAGGCCAGGCCCATGTGGTTGGTTCTTAGGCAGGGTCAGAGAGAACACGGCACAGTTGCAGTGTCCTTGAGCAGGCCATGCTCTCTACTATTGTCACATAAATTGTTGGAATTAGGGAAAATTTAGAGGGTAGAACTGCCACAGTGTGGCTGGGCACAATTCAGGAGCCAATTGTCAAAAGAAAAGAACTTTATTTTTAGAACACACGCCCTGGCCACACCACACGAGCTCTTCAGGAATTCCCTCAGAGTCCAACTGCCACCACTGGCTTCCCACAAGCCTCTCCACCTCCCCCACTCCTCCTGCTCTTGAGGCTGATTGGCTGGGTCACATGGGCAGAGCCAAAAAAAAGTCCCCCAATGAGCAGCTCCGCGGTCTGAAAGGGCGGGGAAACAGCCCAATGAGCATCACCGCAGAGGAGCCAATCAGTTGGCAGCTAGAAGTTTGCTGGGGCCCCTTCGGCTATGGCTCTCAACATAGAACATCAGTATGAATTGATTTCTCAGATTCAACAAAACAAAATTATCTTTATCGTCCATCCAGGATTGTTCTTGTGGACTAAATGTTTATATGCCCCTAACATTCGTATACTGCAGTCCTAATCCCCAATGTGACTGTATTTGGAGATAGGGCTTCTGAAGGAATTAAGGTTAAATGAGGTCATAAGGGTGGGGCCCTGATCTGGTAAGACTGGTGGCCTTATAAGAAGAAACACCAGAGTTTTACTTCCCCTCCCCTTCTCTGAATCCATCTTTAGCATTTCTTTCTCATTCTCTATGTACACCACTGTGTAAGACCATAGTGAGAAGGTGGCCATCTGCAAGCTAGGAAGACAGCCCAACCCAGAAACTGAGCCCGGCTGGAAGCTCGACTTGGATTTTCTAGCCTCCAGAATTGTGAGAAGGTCTATTTGTGTTGTTTAAACCACACAGTGTATTTTGCTATGCCAGCCCAAGATGACCAATACAGTGAGAAAGAGTATCAAAAGCCATAGATTAATTAGATGTAATAAAAACAGCTGTCAAACTAGTCTGAAACCCTGGCTTAGTCCAATTAAGTGTTCAATACAAACTAATTAAATTAGCAGTTCCCAGGTGTTGACTGTATAGACAGTATAAATTATGCATCGAGGCAGGAAGCTCTGTCTATCCTAGGACCTTATTTTGGTGGTTCTTGTTTTATGTGTGACATTTGGTTCTGGTTTTATTATAATGCCTCACGTCAGATATATCAGAGTTGTAGCATAATTGAACAATTGCATGTGGTTATTGAATATTTAAATGGATTTATATTTTTATTTTTTTTCTTCCTTTGAAATTCTTCTTTAACTAACAAAGGCCACATCCCACACACATTCTCAGATCTTGCTGGCTCAATATCAGGGAAAGCTGGAAAACAAAAGCTTTACAAATATAAGATGTATTATTAATGCTTGCTACTGTGAAATGTTGATAATAAATAGGAGCTGATGGCATCCACTGCAATTTCTCACTCAATTTTGATGATGGAGAAAGAACATAGATTTCCCAGCAGAGTGAAAACAGGTTGTCTTGGTTTTTGTTCTTCTTGCCAATAGTGGGTTACAGTTCCATTGTCTCTTGCTAGTGTTGGCATAATACATTTATTTGGACTGCCATTCAGTTGTCATTTCAAAGGGACATCTGACATTTGGACTGTTCTTGAGTGGCCATTGATTTTTTTTTTTTTTTTTGCTTCTAACATTTTATCTGATTCTCTTAATAAAGTTGATTGTCTGTAAGATGTGATCAACGAACCAATATTTATTAAGAGCCTACTTTGTGTGCCAGATACTTGACCACCTTGGGATGAATTTGTGAAGCATCGTGAAGTGTCCTGGCTCACAGAGAACCTAGAGTCCAACTGAGAAATTGGGACACGTGCAAAATCACAGTGGTTCTCAACAGCCATGTGTGCCGAGTGCCAGTTTCACTGTGCAAAGGAGGCAATCTTGGGGACAGAATTTCTTCCAACTGAGAGTTAAGATAGTGTCCAACATCACTACAGTGTCTTTTTGAGCATTGGTTTTCAAGGTATTTTGACCCTGGATTATAAGTATGAAAAGCAATTTATATCACAACCATACTCCTGTGTGTGAGTATGGTTGTGATGTAACTTAAGTTTCACTAAATCATATTCAACCCTTTTGATCTACTATGCCCTTTGGTTGATTTTACTCTATTCTATTTATTTTTTAAAATAGTTTATTCTATGAAAATATTTTATGAAAAACAATGTTAGTTGAAAACTCAACAAGTTGTTAAATGCCTTACTAATTGGTTAACATTTGGCATTCATGTTCTCCAGAGAGACAGACCAGTAGACACACCCCCCCCACACACATCCACTTTATGGATCCTACATATACACACACTAAGGAAATGACTCATATGATTATGGAGGCTGAGAAGCCCTAAGGTCTGTCATGGGCAAACTGAAGACCTGGAAAAACTGATGATATAGTTGCAATCTGAGTCCAGAGGCCTGAGGACCAGAGTGAGTTTGATTCTAGAGGCAGGAAGACTGATGTCCTAGCTTGAAGACAGGCAGAGTAAGATTTTTTTCTTCCTCAGCCTTTTTTTTTTTTTTTTCCTGATTAGACCTTCGGTGGTTCGAGTCCCATCCACACTGGGAAAGTCCATTATCTTTATTCAGTCTTTGGATTCAACTCTTTATTTCATCCAGAAACTTCTTCACAGATACACCCAGAAATAACATTCAACCAGATATCTGGACACCCTTTGGCCCAGTCAAGCTAACACATAAAATTAACCATCACATACCCACAACCTGAAAAACACTGCCTTAGAATCCTGCAGCTATTCTCCCTCGTGCCACCTGCCCTATAACAGAAGGCTCCTGAAATGACCATTTCTTTTGCGGTGGAATAGCATGGGGTACTTTTTTGGTATCTGTGTAGTACAGTTAGTCCTTCTGTAGCAATTTGAGAACTTCTCTCCCTTCCCCTTCCCACCCCCCAAAAGGTCATGATGGTGGCTATTTGTGAGAAGATACAAGTAAAGGAGAAGAGTGGGACCCTTTGCTGAGCTTTCCATAATCCAATCATCTCGTGGCTTTTTAATCAGGTTTGCTTTTTATTCTGAGGGAAGTTGAAAGGGGTGTGTAGAGATGGGTTTGGGATGAGGGAGGAGGATTTTAATATTTCCATACCCTTGAGGGATTCTCTTTCTCATAGAAGATTAAAGTGATTATTCTTATAGTCACTTGAATATTAATATCTTCAGGAAAGTTCTTCCTGGACAAATTTATCTCATGGTAGCTGCTCCTTAGGCTATCACCAGGTACTTTGCCGGAATAATGTTTCATTAAATGTTATCATTTGTTCATTCACTTAAACATTCACAGAGGATCTTCTATATTGCAGGCCTCCTGCTTTTTTTTTTCCTCTCCCCTGGGATATCGTGACTTGATACCTGAAAGCTTCAGAGTTTTCTTGGGAAAAGATAAAAATGCAAAAACATTCCGTGGAAGTGCTTGGAATTTAATACAGGGGGCTGTGGGACATAAAAGATGCAACCCCCAACTTCCTGTGGAAGTAAGATCAGTTTTATGGAGATAGTAATGGTAGGAGAGTGCTAGGCACAGAAGCTCAACTTTCATAGTGGGGGAAAAGGATAGGTGAAACATCATAGATATAGACAGATACATACATACATACTGATATGTATCTATTTCTATCTATCTATATATTATACCCAGTGCAAGAAGGTGCAAAAAGCTTACTATAGGGGAGGAGAGAGAAGAGACTGGAAAAATGTAGAGAGGTGGGATGATTTAGGAGCTTTATGCCATACTGAGGGATTTGGGCTTGATCTATAGATTATTTTATTAATGTTTTATTATTTTATTAACGTTCCCCAGAGAAACAGAATCAATAGAAATATACATAGATACATAAAAAGAGATTTATTAGATGGGATTGGTTCATGTATTATGAAAATTGGGAAGACTCATGATCTGCTGTTTGCAGGCTGGAGATCCAGAGAAGATGATGGTGTATCCAGTTCCAACCTGAAGATCCAAGAACTGGAGGTGGTGATGTCTGAGGGCAGGGGATGATGGATGTCTCAGTTGCAGCAGGAGGCAATTTGCTATTCCTCTGCTTTTTTGTTCTATCTGAACTTGGTGCTGCCTACCTTCAATGATGACTGATGAGGGTGATCTTCTTTACTCAGTTAATATTTTCTGGAAATGCTCTCACAGATACACCCAGAAATAATGTTTTGCCATTATCTGGGCACACTCTAGCCCAGTAAATTGACATACAAAGTAATTATCACTTGCATTTGAGAATTATTAGAAGAAAATTAGTATGATTACAATTCACATTTTGGAAAGATTATAGTTACTCCACAAATACTGTGAGGATTTGTAGTGGTCCCCAAAGTTCTCATTGACAGACCACACACTTTTAGAGAAGGGAAAGGAGATGTGGAGTGTAGATCACTGTTTCTGAAAGTTTGGTGTGTGTTGGGATCACCTGAAGGACTTGTTAAAACATGGTTTGGACATGAGGTGTCCCCAAAAGCTCCCATGTTAATGCAGGAATATTCACAGATTGGATTGTGAGAGCTGCAATCTAGTCAGTTCATCCTAGTTAGAATGGACTAACTGGTGTAGGTAGGTGGAGAATGGCTAGAGAAGGTAGGTCATGTGGGACATGCCCTGGAAAGGATCATTTTCCCTGAAGCCACTGTCTCTTTCTCTGTTTCTCTACTTCCTGGTGACCGTAAGTTGAGAGGTGCCACTCTGCCATGCTCTTCTACCATGATATTCTGCCTCATCTTGGGCCAAGAGTCATCGGCCATGAGCTGAACCTCTGAAACTATTATCCCCAAATAGACTTTTTCTCCTCTAAGTCGTTCTTGTTGGGTCTTTTAATCACAGCAGTGAAAAGCTGATTAACACACAGGTTGCTGGCATCTACTCCCAGAGTTTCTGGATTAGTAGGTTTGGAGCAGGGCCTTAGAATTTGCATTTCTAGCAAATTCCCAGGTGAAGCTGATGCTTCTAATTCAGGAAAATCATTTTGCTTATCTATCTATCTATCTATTTATGTGGTGCTGGGGATTGAACCGAGGGCCTTGTGAATGCGAGGCAAGCACTCTACCAACTGAGCTATATCCCCAGCCCTCACTTTGCTTATTGAATGCTGTGGTAGGAAGGATAATAGCCTTTAATGATGTCCATGTCCTATTCCCTAGAGCCTGTTAATGTTATTTTACATGGCAAAAGGCAATTGAGGTTTCAGATGGAATTAATTTATAAATATTTTATTTAGTAATTCAGTAAGTTAAGGGTGTTAAAGAGCTATAACTAGGAAGATTATTCAGACAGGCCTGATATCATCACAGGGTCCTTAAAATTTGAAGAAGGAGGGGTAAGAGGAGAATTGGAGGGCTATGGGACCACTGAATAATACATCCCTGGCTTTAAAGATGAAGGGAGGGGGACCACAAACTCAGGATGCATGTAATGTCCCATTTGAGGAAGCAGGTCATGAACTTGGGATGCAAGTAGGGTCCAGATGCTGGAAAAGGAAAGAAAATGGGTCCTTTCTGGAGAAGGGAATACATGTCTCCTGACACTTTGACAGTAGTTCACCAGGACAAATGTCAGGTCCTAATAAAACTGCAAGAAAAGAAAGTTGTGTTATAAACACTAAGTTTGTGATAATTTGTTATAGCAGCAAAAGGAAATTCATAACAGATTCCTTTCAGGTACTGCAGTAGGTACTGGAAGTACAGAGGTGAAAACCAACTTAGCCAACTTCCATATTTTTTTGGACCTGCTTCCAACTTGGGACCAACTAGAAAAAGCCAAATATGCTTCCCAAGCCAATCACATAAATGCCTTGCTTCCTGCTTCCCCATGTCAGCATCCTCAACGAAAAGATATCCAAAACCCTGGCTCCCATTTTCTTACTATAAAGCTCTTTCATTCTCCTGCCTGCCAATCACAAGTATGGTGACTGATTCCCTTGCTATAGCAAGCACTGAATAAATATCCACTGTTTGTTCTTATTGGAGTGACATTTGTTTATTTCCACAAGAGATAGTATTCTCCTCCCTGTTCCCCTTTTCTTACTGATTATTCTAAGGCAGTGGTTCTTTTTCTCTTTGTGTTACTAGGGGTTAAGCCCAGGAGTGCTTTGCTACTGAGCTTCATCCCCAGATCCCTCTTTTCTTTAATTTTTAATTTTGAGACAGGGTTTCACTGAATAGCTTAGGCTGCTCTTGAATAGGCAATCCTCCTGCCTCAACTTCCTGAGTCATTGGGATTACAGGTGTGTGCCACCATGCCGAGCACATGCAGTGGGACATTTGGCAATACCTGGAGACAATTTTGGTTACCATGGTGAGGGAACGGTGTTGGCATTGAGTGAGTAGAGGCAAGGTTTGTTGCTAAACATCCTGAAATGTACAAAACAGTCTCCATCATCAAAAAGAATGTTCTGAACCAAAATGCCATTAGTGCTGAGGTCGAGCAACTTTATCCTAATTATAGAGATTTCTGGCTCCTGTACAGGGAAGAGTGGTGTGTGTGTGTGTGTGTGTGTGTGTGTGTGTGTGTGTGTGTGTGTGTAAGGAGGTTTTTTACGTTGGTAGGATAAATACTAAAACAAGACAAAGGCAACCAGCATTCTATCTACATTGACACTGACTAGGCTCTGTCTTGTAGCAGACAGCCCTTGTTTCTGTTTCCAAAACAGGATATGACCTCTCTTTCCCTGAATGAACAGTAAAGCTTAGCATTTTATTTTGTTCCTCTACCTATTAAGTCTAGCAATTTGTAGCATATGTAAAGAAATGCCAATATACTTGTATCTATCTTTACATACATGTGTGAGATGACTCTTACATGAAATCTCCATTTTTGTAATATAGAAATGATCTTACTTCATAGTTAGATTGTGCACCAGCATGTGTGCTTGCACACCCCCACACAAATTGGCTTTTAGCTGGTTCAGTGTACAAAACAACTTCCCCAATTCTCTCTCTCTACCCTCGCCCCAGTCATATGGGGCTATGTTTTAGTTTGAGCTTTGTGTATGGGAGACACTCTCATCTCTGGATCTTCCAAGCTGATTTGAAATGCAAGCTGTCGAAACCCACACATTCTCATGCATTTAAAACAGAGCTGTAGTTTGAGATTTCTTCCATAGATTGACCTCTAGTGTTTCCGATTGACAAGCTCAGGAAGAAAGAGGAGAGGTAAGGTGTTAACTGGGGAGAGAAGCATTCTCAATTCTTTTGCTCTGACATTTTGCAAGCTCACAGGTTAATTAATCAATTTCATTAAAAAAGAGTTTGTTGCCATGGTATCATGAGGCATAGGAATGCTACCATATTAGAATTTCAAGATATTTTTAATCATTGTATACCTTCTTCCATTTTTTTTTGAACTGGCAAAGTCCTTAAAATTTCTTTCTTTCCTTTTATTTAAAATGTGGTTTTCTGAGATTGAGGCACTAATTGAAACCGAGCTGCTTCTCTTCTTTGAGAAGAAATAAGATCATGTTTGGAGCTCTGGTTTGGTGCAGTATTTGATTAAAAGATCCATGGAGGTCATTGTACCAGCCTGCCTTCAATGCATGTGTTCTACACAAGAAACCACTAATTTATCACCAGAGGTATGACCCAGGAGGAGTTTTATCTATAATGTATGTAACATATGCTTGCAAGGTTTCAAAATATTTCCAGGAACATATTCAGTCTAGCATTTTCTTTCCCTATAGCATCCCAGAAATATTTACTGTTTGATAAAATAGGTGACATTTTGCCCTAGATGATATTTTTCTAAAAGTGCCAAGAGAATTTAAAATGTCCAGTTTCATTTAAGGAAAACAACCTGTTAACTATTTGAAGTAACAAGCAAACCTCAGATCATATAAAGAGCCCCTTTCTGATATGCTTTCTGACTCCTAGTTGTTAAAAATGTGGAAAAAGAAGGTGCAATGTAGTTTCTGAATTAGGTCAGAATGAAATCTTTTTAATTTTTTTTTTATTAAAGTAGACCAGGAATAACAATAATAGAAGCAAGGCAGACAGAAACACTCTCCTGCATCTTTTGAAGGATGTGAAAATGTGTGCAGAAAAGCTTTCTTTTCTTTTTTTGATTTACTATAAAGTATCTCTGCTTAGTAGAATTTGGAATCCTATTAAAAAAGGAGAAATGAAATACATGGGCCATATAAATGTGCATCTGCCTTTTATAAGGGGTTAGTGTGTTCTCCTCTGTGCCTCATTTATGCATAGTTATTAATGTCTAATCTGTGGCTTAAATTGTAGTGTTCATTTACAAGATATGCCCACTGATAAGATGTATATTGGGGAAGCTGACATCTCAGGTTTTTCATGTAGCTCAGCACTGTTAAGTGTTGGTTCTGGAAAAGCCGGTGTTTTCAAGGACAAAGGTAGTTTCTCAGCAATGCTATCTGTAAAGAACATCTCAGAAATTGGGGGTCTTTCAGTGCAGCACCCTTATACACCACCAGTAGGAATTCTCATTTCCATTTGCAGACTGGCTATAGAGCCGCTTTGTGACCTATTCTGGCCACTCAATTTCATGATGGCCCTGTCCTCCTAAGGTTCCACATGAGAATAACAATTAGAATTGCATGGAAGCATGGTTCTGGACAGCCAGTCTACATGAGTGAGAATTCAGCTCTGCAGCATAAAAAGTGCCCTGTTTTTAGCTATCTCCTGTATTTGAAAAAAATCATACATTGCAAAAAGTACTGAAAAATTGTCAACGCATAGCTTGGTGGCATATTGGTAAGTTTGATTGCTGTGGCTAGGAGTTTTTGAATTATAATGAAAGTATTGTTGTAAATTAGACTTTTGGCTAGAACTATTGATCCAGGTAAACTCTGTCTGGTGTTGCATTTTTGTCATAAAACTTGTGTCCTTCAGCTGCAATTGCACAATACCAACTCCAGGCTCTCTGTAATCTAACAATAGTCACTCAACTAGTATTGAGAGCCCCTTAAGAGTTAGTGCTCTAGCTAGGAGTTGGAGATACTATTAAAAATAAGATTAAGTTTCTGTGTTCAGGGTTAAAAGCTTAGAATCTACTGGATGGAAGGACATAGACAAGACAATAGGTAATCAAAGTGTGGTATTTATATAGGTAGCCTCTTTTCACTTTGGTTTGGAATGAGGGCTTACTGCAAATCTATTGCAATCTGCCAGGAAGTTCTCCTAGGAGATGAACATTTAGTTCTGTCTTAGTCCATTCAGACTGCTATAATAAAATATAAATTAGGTAGTTTATAGATTACCCAGAAACTTATTTCTTAGTTTTAGAGGCTAGGAAGTCTAAGATCGGGGCATGGCAGATTCAGTGTCTGATAACGACCCGATTCCTGGTTTACAGATGGTCGTCTGTAAAACATTCTCTATATCTTTAGATGATAATAGGTCGTCTCCCTATCATCTCACATGGAGGAAAGAGAAAGGAATCTCTTTGGGGTCTCTTTTCTAAGGGCACTAATCCCGTGAATCAGGGCTTCACCCTTATGACCTTCCACAGACTCCGTCTCCAAATGCTCTTACATTGGGGATAAGATTTCAACATATGAAATTTGAAGCAGGGAACAAATAGATTCAGCCTATAGTAGTTCCTTTTCCAGTTGCTTTAGGAACACATAGGAGGGATGGTTTATCACAGCATGGGGGAGTCCATATCCAGATAAACCTATATCTATGCTATATTCTAAAGGGCAGGTTGATATCAGTAATAAAGGTACTGAAGCTTCAAGGAGAAGGGACATTAGGGACAAAGACGGAGGGAGACAATCTGGGAGATGTGTGGCTTGTTTGTGGGAGCTGTGCTCAGATTGTGCATTTGCTGTAATGGAAATGTAACATGAGGTTGAGAATCATTTGTTTATTGATTTACATAGGCAGGGATTCTCCCTGGAGTGTCTCAAATGCATGTGACATGCATGAACACTGAACTTGCATCAGTACACTAAAAGATGCAGAGCATTACACATGGCGGGATGAGTTCCTATTAATTGTGGACTGGGATAGAACCAAGAGAGCTGTTCGTTCCGGAAGGTAGGAAGCCTGGTGGGGGTTTATGAGGTTGGCTGGCTGGCTGGCTGGCTCTGAAGCCAGATTTAGCTGTGGCTAAATGACCTTCCACAGAAGTCATGCACAGTCATTTATTCTATCTCCCAACATAAGATCTATGTCTGTTAAACAGAGTCACACAATCCCGGTTCTACTGCTCATTTTTAAAACAATTAGGGGTTGTTAGCTAAAGTTGTATTAGGTGACCCTTAAATATACCACAAGGTCAGCTTTCATCCTACTTTGGAAGAAGATATATGTGAGAATGTTGATGAGGGCTCAGGGAGCCCAGGAGAATGACAGAACGGTTTGCCTTCATTTTCATAGTTCTATTCAGAGAAGGCAGTGATTTTTTTCCCTTGACAATTACATTTTACTTTCCCATAAAGAAAAATGGTGCCAAATCTGGGTGTCATAATGTCTCCCCCTTATATTTTGTGTATGCCATTTACCACATTTATGAGCCCCTGGGCATTTTGCCAGGAGTCAATAGCTGGTCTTTGGTCAGTAGTCAGCATTTTCTGGGTACAGAGTCCCATAATGGGAGTGTTGATGGGGACAGGGTCAGTGTTGCCAAGAGGGCCGGGTGCTGTTCCCCTGGGAGAGGCAGCAAGGCTGAATGAGACGGCACTGGAGCAGTTATTTGATTGGTTGCCATGAAATCTGTAGGATTCAGTTCTCTTCTCCTCTTGGTAAGATCAAGCCACTAATGTTTTAACTCATGCTCTTTACAGAGCATTATAAATTCCAATGGAATGATGATTTAAAACTGTAAAAAAAAAAAAAAAGTCAATAGTAATTAGCATAAGCAGGTATGTCTTGGTCCTTTTGGAACAAATCACAAAAGTACTACAGACTGGGTGGCTTATTATTCAACCCCAGGGCTGCAAAGTCCCTAAGAATATTCTTTATCAATCCCCAAGAGTGCACTTGAGGACTCAGTGGAGAGGTTTGGGACATTTTATTACTTATTCCTTGGTGGTGGCAGGCCAGGGTAGAATGGAGGGCCATGCTATACTTACCAGCAGGGGGAACATGAAGGATAGGTCACATGCCCACTGTGCAGGTGGCTTTCTTAAAATGTTTTGTGAATGTATTCCTTTACTTTAAAACCAAGATCACTCTCTTCAGATCCTCTCCTAAGGACTAGAGATAAGGGGAGTGGCCAGCTCTCCCTCTCCATTTCCCTCCTTACCACATTCTTTTAGAGACCTTATTATAAGCTTCACAGTCACTGATTCATTTTTAACCAACACTTATAAACAACAGACATTTATTTCCCACAGTTCTGGAGGCTGGTAAGCAGAGTAGCCCAATTCATGATGGCTTGGAAGAAGAGAAGGGGAGAGGGGGAGAGAAGGAGAAGAAAAGGGCTGGGGACAAGATCTACCCTTGCAGGGCACATCCCTGTGACCTACTTCCTTCAAATAGGCCCCACCTCCTACAGTTTTCATCACTTCCCAATAATGCCATCAAATTCCTAATCCACCAATGAGATCATAACTCTTATGACTGGGTTATTTCCCATAAGCTCCCCCTCTGAACATTGTTACCTTGGGGACCAATCCTTCCACTCATGAGCCTTTGGGGGACTCTCAAATCCAAACTATACCAGGTACTAATCCCACTCAAGTGCTCTGCCCTCATGATCTAATCACCCGTGGAGGCCCCACCTCCTAATACCATAACCTCAAGGGTTTATAACATATGAATTTTGGGAGGATATAAACATTAAGACCATAGCAATGGTGGGTATGATGGCGCATGTCTGTAATCCCAGCGGCTCATGAGTTCAAAGCCAGACTCGGCAAAAGTGAGGCGCCAAGCAACTCAGTGAGACCCTGTCTCTAACTAAAGTACAAAAAAGGGCTGGGGACATGGCTCAGTGGTTGAGCTTCTCTGGATTCACTCCCAGTACCAAAACAAAAACAAAAGATCATAGCAGTTACATTACATTGAGGCTCAAGAGGTCACATATTTAAATAATTTAACAATAATTTTTTTAGACAATTGAATATAAGAGACTTTAAACCAAGCATTTAAAAATTACTACCCTTGAATTAAAAATCTTTCAAAATGTGTGACACTTTTCATGGCTTTTAAAACTCTGTGTGACACTGTGTATGATAGTCTGTGGAGTTCCATTTTATTTTATTTATTTTTAACTTTTTAAAAATTTCTTATATGACACTATGGAATGCATTACGATTATAATTATCCATTCACAACACCATTTTTCATAACTCTGTATATAAAGTATGCTCACTCCTCCATTTTATTTTTTTTAATTAAGGGCCATATAGTAAATAGTTTTATGCCTTGTGGTAAATACAATCTCTGTCACCACTACCAAACTTTGCTGTTGTAGCATAAAAGCAGCCATGGACAATTTGTTAACTAATGAGTGACTGTGTTCTAATAAAATTTTATTTACATAGATCAGAATAGAGCTGAATTTGTCTCATGGGCTATATGAGGGTTGCTAGCTCTTGTTTTAGCCTAATTTCAAAGGAGTAGGAAATGCAAACCAACTATTTTTCCCAGAAGGTACTGAACTAGAGTATTTACGGAAGTTTAGTAGCTCCAGTACAATCATTAGATAGATAATTAGTTGTTTAACCAGGTTTGGAATTTCCAGAGGTGAGTTAATTGTGTAGAGTATAGTGGGTGAGGGACAGGTGTTTTTAAGAAAATGATTATTTATACCCTCAGCTAGGTTAAAAAAAAAAAAAGTTGGTTTTAGTGAAGTCAAGAAATCTTCAATCCCAGTGGCTTGGGAGGCTGAAACAGGAGAATCACGAGTTCAAAGCCATTCTCAGCAAAAGCAAGGTGCTTAGCAACTCAATGAGAGCCTGTCTCTAAATAAAATTCAAAGTGAGGCTGGGGATGTGGCTCAGTGGTTGAGTGCCCCTGAGTTCAATCCCCACCACATAAAAAGAAATCTTCACATGGAATAATAGTTTGAATATTGATAGTAATAATAATTTAATAGCAATAATAGTTTGAGTCTGAAGGATAATTGATGTTGGTCAGCAAGTGGGACACTTGAAAATTTTAGAGGTGGTCCAGCTGTTTTTAAAGAATCAGAGGTAGAGGGGAGATGGAGAAGAAAAAAATCTTCCATGTGACTACTCCATTCCCTCTCTTCCCTTCTCTTCTGGATGGATGCAGAGTCTGCTTCAGGACACCAAGTCCTTGGGGGATGATGGGTTACTAATGGGAGGATCCTGGGTTCCTAGCTAGCTTTTGCTCTTGATCACCAGATTGGATTTCACATGAGAAAGAAAGAAACTTTCATTGCATCAATCGGCATTAATTTCTTTCATTTTTTCTTAACTTTATAATTGATGCATTATTATTATATTAATAGTTGAATTCATTGTGACATATGGGTACATGCACATGATGTAATTGGTAAATTTTGTTCTCTAGTACTTTCCCTTCTTCTACTGTATTGAGATTCCCCCTTTGTTTTCCTTATGAGCATTACTTTCTAATACATGTACCTGACTTTAGGCTCTGATGTACATGGAATGTGAGAGAAAAGAACTTAAAACCCAAACCAAGCCAAAACATTTAGAGGGATGCAGAGATCTTCAAGGGAAAGCTAGATGCCTGATTGTGATGATAACAGGTAATCAAAACTGTGAACAATGGCAATGACAACAGTATCACTTCTCTGGTCTCTGTAGATTGGAGTCTTTGCAACTCCATCTTGGTTACTGGGAGCACAGAGATCATCCTGGCTGGTTGGGGTAGCCACACAGTAGTGATGACTCTATTGAACTCTGCCTGTGACTTCCGGGACCTTTCCCACATGGATTGCTGTTGTCCACTGTCACTTTCTCTGCTATGATTTTCAGATCCTGTATACACAGCCACTTGGTACTTACCTGCTCCCTCAGTCTCTTTAAAGGTCCTGTGGGATTTGGGAGTCTCATCAGCCTCATCATTTCCTTAAGCCTAGTTTCCCCACGTGAAGTATATGAACACTAACAAACTATGCCTCAAAAGGGCTGGTGTGAGGATATTAAACAAAATAATTCAGATGATTAAACCAGTTAGCATTTAAGGTCTACCATGTTGTAAGCCCTCAATAAATGTTAAATCTTATTATATTGTTACTGCTTGATTTATTCAGTAATCTGATTCATCCAACCCAAAGAAAGGAAGTTATTTAGAGCACTCATTCTCAAAGTGCCATCCCCAAACCAGTAGATCAGTGTGGAAATGTTTGACTAGAAGCTCTGGAGATGGGACTCAGCAAGTGGTATTTTAAAAAGTCCTCCAGGTCATTTTGAGGCACGATAAAGATTGAGAACCAATGCTTTTGAGCAGCTAGGGCATTCCTCTAGCATCTCTTTACCCATTTTAACAATGTTTTATTCTTTTCATTCTGAAATAAAATTCTTAAGAGTTAATTTAGAGCCAGTGTGGTGGTTCACACCTATAATCCTAACAACTTGGGAGGCTGAGGCAGGAGGATTACAAATTTGAGGCCAGCTTCAACAACTTAGCAAGACCCTCTCTCAAAATTAAACTTAAAAAAATGGGGAGGGCTGGAGATATAGTTCAGGGGTAGAGTGCCTCTGGGTTCTATGGTTCTATGCCTAGAAAGTAGGGGGTAGAGTGCCTCTATGGTTCTATGCCTCAAAAGTCAATTTCATTTAATTTCTTTAAAAAATATAATAAAAGCAAAGAAAGTTCCCCAAGCCATTAAACATTGTTGTCTTCAACTGCCAGCAAGAGAGTGTCAGCGTGTCAGAGAGAGCATGACCCTGGGATCCAACCCTGGATACTTCTGCTACAGACTGACCCCTGTGGTTTGCCTTGCTTTCACCAAGACTACAGAATATATTTAACAGTCCAGTGACCTTGCAGTCTAAATGCCTGCACTGACAGGGTGCTGGCAGGTTTACAGCTCTAACCTCTTACTGCAAAAGACCAGTCAGATTGAATCTTTTTGCTGTTGGGAACGGAGGTGTTGGTTTAAAAAGCGGCTCCGCTCTGCAGCCATCTTCTTAAATTTCTTGGTAGATGGCTCAGAGTCTGGGCTCAGATCCAGAATGGCTTGTCTGTGACTTCTTTGGGTTGATGTTCCATTTGTGCTTTCTGATGTGACTGTCCTTTCCCACTGGGCTTGATTAGCTCCTAAAGCCTTTATAAGAGAAGTGAAAGGAGCCACAGATATGTCCTGGCCATTCTGACTCTTATTGGTCCTATCATCCTGCTTCTTTCCACTTTTCTTCCTCTGTGTGCCTTGTTGACTATTAGAGTTTAGAAGGAAGGAAGGTCTTCCGGCCTGACCTCTTGCCCAGGGAAGAGGGAACTGATTGATGTCCTCTCACCCAAAGCCATCCTGTTGTTCTCATTTCCAAGGTGGCAAGGCTGTCTTCCCAATCTCTCCCCTCTCCAGTCTTTCTAAATGGATTTTTCTTTCACCCATATTATGTTGGTATAGATAGTCCTCTTTGGGAACAGGGTCATCTTGGTGAATAAAGGCTTTTCTTCTATAAGAGGGAGAATGACCATTTTCAGTCTATTGGTGATGGTGGAAGCAAGAATTTGTATCCTCAGAACTGCATGGCCATTCTCTGGAGTAAGATAGTGGATATTATGAGTCCTGTATTTGGGTTTCATATAAACATCTTCTTTAGAGATGGGTTACTTTCCTTTCCTAAAGTTATAGTTAATTCAGGAGAGGTGACTTTATTTCTGGGGAGGACTGGGAGCTCCAGCAAATTTTCTAACATCCAGTGGCATTGGGTGGGGGTGTCAGGCTGCAGGCCTAGACTCCTGGGCCAGCCAGCTGTCAAACACTCCTAATTAGCCTATTTGAATACCAGCCCCAGCTTTCAAAGATGGCCATTAGAGCCAGCTCTGGAACCCTCTCTAATTTCCTTTACCAGAGTCCCTTGTCTTTTCCCTCTGCTCTCTGCCTGCTCATCGTTCATGATTATCTCATTCGGTTTTAACAGATTGCTGGAAAGCTTCAAGGCAGAGCGGTTTCAAAATCAAAGTGCACTTCTAGTGAATGGGTTTGTCTAAAGACTAAAGGATCCCAGCGCGGTGGTATGCGCCTATAATCCCAGTGCCTCTGGAGGCTGAGGCAGGAGGGTTGTGCGTTCAAAGCCAGCCTCAGTAACTTAGCAAGGCCCTAAGCAACTCAGCGAGACCCTGTGTCAAAATAAAATAGAAAAAAAGGGCCGAGAATGTGGCTCCATGGTTAAGTGCCCCTGGGTTCAATCCTTTGTACCAAATTAAAAAAAAAAAAAAAAAGAAATCCAAAAGAATTAAACTCTAATGATAAAATTGCAGGCATCATGTTTAAAATTTTTCCAAGACAGGTTCAGGTATGTGTGCTAGATTGGTGGTCTCCAGCATCCCCTGTCATTCATCTCCTGTAATAGCAGACTGCTCGTCTGACCAGGGACCACTCTGACTCCTGTGTGGAGCAGACTTCAGGTACACATTTTTATTTGCTTTTTCAGAACATCAAACTCATGATAAAATACACAGTCTGTGTCAGGTTCTGGTATGCGTGAATGAGCTAAAAATACCTTGGGTATTGACTGGTGAATGTTAGAAATCAAAACTATTTAAAGATAAAGAAAAAAGGGAAAGATGGATAAAGTAAGTTGGGGCAAGAGAGAATAGATGTAAGAAGTTGATTTAAGAAGTTCAGTCAAACATTGCCTACCTATAGGGCATGTTCTCAGAAGTGAGTTGCAAGGTAATTTCATCATGCAAACACTGAGTGTACTTACACAGACTATCGTGGCTACAATGTCATTAGGTGATGATCTAATTTTATGGGACTATTGTTGTATATTCAGTCCATCATTGATGGAAACGTCATTACGAGACATATTACATACTGTTCTTTGTGCCAGACAAAGAAGAATGTGTACAATATCATTCCATCTATATAAATTATAGAAGGAGCAAATTAATCACTTGACCAGAGGCACATTTCATATTTACATAGAAAGGGGACAAGGAGAAAAGTGGAGATTATAGAGAGGCCTGAGGACACTTGGGGATGATGGATATGTTCATACATTAATTGTGATGGTTTCATGATTTTTAGATAGTTAAACCTTTAAAAAGCTGTGGTTATTTATTTATTTATGTATTTATTTTTTAAAAAGTTCTCTTCATTCTGTGGTTGAATTCTGGTAAAGAATGTTTGTTCAAATAACAACCATATCCCTATGGAGGCTATTTCTTTATTCTCCAGGCACTACTAGGTAGGTGACAGAGACAGATGGAAAAAAAAAAAGTGAGATGCAACTCTAGTGGGGTTAGTATCCTCGTTCCTTCTCTCCTCTTTCCTCTTCCCTCCCCAAAGTCACTAGAATGTGAAAGGCTACATCTGCTCCTGCAAAAGCTATTTTGCAGTGCAATTAAGCATTCCTCACCTTAGCTCCCCAGGAAGCTGGAGACTTGTGTGATCACTGGCATAATGGATGGTGCCCAACATCCTGGCCCAGGTGTGTGGAGGCTGTGTACAGATCCACGTGGGCAGGAAGACGCTGCTTCCTGGCACACAACACGAGGCTGCCTGTCCCTCCTTGGGCCTCTTCAGAACTCAGAGCAGCTGCTACCCTCTAGGTGACCGGCGAGTCCTGCCATCATTCACCTGCTCAGGCCAGCTGACAAATGGAGCTGGCACATTGCAGCCTGAATAAATAGTTCTGCAGCCCATCTCTGGTTCCAGGCCGTGGAAAGAGAATCATGCTTTGCGTAGCTTGACGGGCTTCTTTGAGGCTAGTGAGAAAACTGTTTAGGATTCGTATCCATACTCCTTCCAGCTTTTCAGAAAGCTTGAATGGCTGCTAGACATTTTTCTCTAATACATGGTATCCATTTCCCAGTGTGGATATAAGAATTAACCAGTGCATTCTAATCCCCCTGGCACATAATTATTTAGTTTCTGTCATTTTGGTTATTAAAAAGTGCATCTGTTAATCTATAGGAATACTTAAGCATAATATCAGCAATAATAAGTAGTAATAAGTAGTACATTATTTAGTTGAGTTTGACCAGTCTGTAGCATTTTAGAATGAATCATTAATAAAATAGCAACACTATTATACTTTTGGACATGGAGTCCACATTGAACATTTTGAAACTACTATGTTCTCCTCTGACTGGTTTATCTGAACATTATTTCATCAGAGATCTCAAATTTGTTTGCTAATGAATACCTCTATAAGAGGAAAAATTATATAGACTAACTTTCTTTGTAGTCTTCCAGCTTAATTGTACAACTATATTGTTGCAAATGGACTGAAACAGCCTATTTTGTTTTTTTTTTCCTCTCCATAACCAGCTCTGAATAGATGAGCAGAAATAGCTCTCTTCATGTCAGAAACGTTAATTAAACCATTCTGAAAATAAGCATGTGCAGTATTGGCAGGACTGTAATTTAATCACATTTCTTGATCAACTATCTTGGTGCTTCCTTGCAGGGCTGGAGGTTAGGATTTGCTGTGCCCTCCACAGGAGGGGAATATCTTGGGGATTTGGAAGATGGTGATACTGAATCTTTTGAACTCCCCCAGTAAAATGGAATCAAGGCTAGAGGAAGGCATATGGCTTATGAAATGTCCTAAGAGTCATTCATGTGAATAGGTCACTATTTACATACATATCTCATATTTTTAAAATTGTATTTAATAAAAATGTATAGAACTCATGTATTTGACAAGGATGCTCTAAGCATTTACAGAGATCTGTTCTTTTTTAAAAAATATTTTGTTTTAGTTGTAGTTGGACACAATAACTTTATTTTATTTTTATGCGGTGCTGAGGATCGAACCCAGTGCCCTACCTGTGCTAGGTGAGCACTCTACCGCTGAGCCACAACCCCAGCCCTGATACCTGCTTTTTTAATCCTTACAATAATCATATAAAATAGATTCTCCCATTAGTCTCATTTATATATGAGGAATGTTAAGTAACTTTGTCAGCCTGGTTTGAACTCCAAAACCAGCTCCAAAGTCTAGTTCATCAATACTTTTTCATCAGAATCAGGAGTGCATATTTGAAAGGAGCCAGATTCCTCTTCAGGTCCCTTTAGGCATGCTCCTCACTTCTGCCTCCAGCCTTCCAAATAAATCTCTCCAGTGTAATGGTCTGATCTCAAGTGACTGGCCGTTCATGTGTTATTCTTCAAATTACCTGTGACATTCAGTTGTTCTGTATTTTCACCCAGAATTGATGGAAGATCCTACCTTCCTGGCTTGCTTTTTAAAACAAAAACAAAACACACACACACACACACACACACACACACACATATACACACACACAAACAACAACAAAAAAATTGATCTTATGCTTCTCGATTACTCTTGGGCTTCTTTGCCCTTTTCTTCCATACTCACCAGCAGTCCCTTCTTCTGACATGTTATAATAGGGCACTCTCACAAGTCATTGACACTGAAGAATAGGAGCTCAGATAGAAAAAGAAGCATATGAAAGCTACGTTAAAAGATTATTTGGGTTTTGATTTCTTGGTGGTCATTCTGAATCAACCTCTTGGGACCACACCCCAAAACACACATCTCTCCTTCTAAAGAGGGAGAGAGAGAGTGTATTCTCATCGCTGTGTAGGTTGGGTGTTCAATGTAGCTCTGAGAGTTTGCATTTTTCAACTGGGGGAGATGATGAGACCTACCTGGTGGGATCAATACTCTCATTAGAAAAATAATCAATATCAAAGAAACTGTAATATGATGTTAACATATTACATTGAAAAGCAAGGAAGAAAAAGTTTTCCAATAGAATGGCATTTAATTAGGTTATAAACTGTCCTTCGGTCATGTCAACACTAGCTCACCGGAGTGATTCTACAATAAAATTATTATTTTTCTTGTTAGGTGTACATTTATAAAGATCTGCATGCTCACAAGCTTATTGAATTACAGAGGTCCCTTTGCTCTCCTGTTCGCTGTGCAAATGTGTAATTACTTCAAAGCGGAATGTGGGTTACAGAACCACCTAATCCACTTTTTGTTGGTAGTGATTCATTTACGTGGCTCTGATATTGGTCATTCATCTTTTTTCCCCCTTCTCTTTTATCCATCTGTGGTTATTTCACAAGTTTGGTTTAGCCACTTCCTTAAACATCTTTAAAATAAATACTGTGATGGGTCACTTACGAGGAAATCTAAATTTCTGTAAGAGATTTTAGCTATTAAAAGCCCTACCTTTAAATAACTATTGATCAGTATGTCTTTTAAAAAGGTTAGAGAAGGTCTGGCAGCATTGAATTAATTTGCTCACTTATCTTTACTTAAGAATAATGGGAGGAAAAAAACCCAAACCAGAAATGGTATCAGCTTGGGACTGTGGTTGAGTCCTGAAAGCACAACCTGGTACCCACCTTTGGCAAGAGGTGTGGGGGTCAGCTGAACGACAATGAATAGATTCTTTATGCTGCTGAGGATTTTTAAGTCACACCAGAATTCTGATACCTACCCTGTTTTCCTCAGCTCTGGAAACCTCTAGGCTAGAAATTCCCCTGGTCCCCATGGCTCTGGCCAGTTTCCTGTGTCTATTGATTGTCTCTTGAGCTAACAGGAATCAATATGATAGAAAATCCTGATACATATAGAGTTTCTCTCTCAAGTCATTTGCTTTTACTTAGAACTTTCATGACTACCATAATACTGTCCTGATGGCATCTTTTAATGATGGTTTTAAGTAA
This sequence comes from Ictidomys tridecemlineatus, assembly GCF_052094955.1. Classification (NCBI taxonomy): domain Eukaryota; kingdom Metazoa; phylum Chordata; class Mammalia; order Rodentia; family Sciuridae; genus Ictidomys; species Ictidomys tridecemlineatus. Next base: position 78,582,219 of record NC_135488.1, read on the forward strand.
CTTCTTTCACAATGGGGCCTTTTATTTCTGTGACTTTCCATATATTTAGGGCATATGTTTGGAGGTGGCATTGGTATGGCCTTACTGTTATCAAAATCTATCCATATTTGTTGGTAAACAGCCACTGTCTTGAGCTTGTGTCCCATTGCTCACTGGTCATCCTGGTCCCACACCAGCAACTTCCCCCCTGCCTACCTCCCAGAACTAACCAACAGGAATCAGAACAAGATGTCCCCAAAACCCAGCTCAAGTGCTGGGATCAACACCCTTCCTGACTCTTTGCTGTCCTGTGCCATTCTGGGTGTTAACGGTTGTTATTATTTAAATTTTATATTCTAATTTGTTATATATGACAACAGAATGCATTACAATTCATGTTACACACATAGAGCACAATTTTTCATATCTCTGGTTGTACACGGTGTCAACTCTTTTTGAACTTCAACTTACATATAGGAAACTAACAACAGGTGGGATTGGCTTTGGGCTGAGCCAATCAGCAACTAGTGAAGATGAACACAAAGATTTTGCAGACCAAACCATAGTGTAAGTTATAAGACTTTGTTGTGTTCTAAGAAATAATGTTAGAGGGACATCAAGCTTCATAGTGATCTTCTGGAAGGAGGAATTAACTATGAAACATCTGTTTAAAAGAGATGAGGCTGCCTCCAGCCGACTATTCTCAACTGTCAGGTCAGTTTTTATTCCCTCTTACTCTGTGAAAGTTGTGATGGTTATATCCTGAATATAGAATATGATCAAGCACTAGCTTTGTCTTGATAAAGTGGCTCTTGCTGATGTGTGTAGGTAGCTGGTGACTCAGAATCAGGCCTTGTCTTGGTCACAAAATGTAGGTCAAATTCAGGGCAGGTTGGAAGCTTTCATATAGGACTTACGTATGTCAGGTATACAGATTACCTAAAATGAAGTTATACATATATCTACAAAAGCCTGGGTACAGTACAGTGTAAATCACCCATCTGAGTATTCTTAATGTATGGCAGACTCGTTTTAATTTGGACACTTCTGAGAATGGATGTTTTTATTAGCTTGCTGGCTATTTGGGCAAAGTTGAGATTCAAGTCCATGATTCAAATAACATATAACATTTAAGTCAGCTACTTTTACTGCATTTCCACATTCTCTCATTTGGTCTTTCCAAAAACATTGTGAAGTCATTGTGAACTTAACTGTCAGGATGAAGCTCAGAAAGGCATCCCTTTTCATAGCAGATGTCTCAGAGAACTTGCTATGTGTGCATTTCTCTGTGTTTCAGGATGTGGATGTCATATCTTAGAAAATCCCATGCTCTAGGAGACCTTCAGTGATACACAAAATTATAAGAGGTTATGAGGGGCAAGGGGGAGGGGGAAAAAAGGGGAGAGAATTGAACAACAGCAGAGGAGGTAGAGAGGGAAGATGGGAGGGGAGGGGAGGGGAGGGGGGATAGTAGGGGATAGGAAAGGTAGCAGAATACAAGTCACTAATATGCCATTATGTAAAAATGTGAGTATGTAACAGAAGTGAGTCTGCATTATGTATTTGGGGAGTTCAAAACCCAATTGAGTCAAATGTATGAAAGATGATATATCATGAGCTCTGTAATGTTTTGAACAATCAATTAAAAAAATGGAAAAAAAAAAGAAAACAGGAAGGAAAAAAAAGGGTTGTTGCCTTAGTGATTTTTAAAAAGAAAAAAAAACTGGGCTGGGATTGTGGCTCAGTGGTAGAGCGCTCGCCTAGCACGGGCGGGACCCGGGTTTGATCCTCAACACCACATAAAAATAACGGCATTGTGTTGTGTCCACCTACACCTAAAAAATAAATATTTTTTTTTAAAAAAAGAAAATTCCATGCTCTTAGAAAATTTCTGTTTTAATGCCTAATATACCATTTGTATTTTTCTTTGATAGTAAGTGGATATATAAGCATTATAAAAAGCAGAAATATTTAATAAAGTGGTTTGTGGAAATGGATATTGTGTGGGATTAGGAAAAGAAGAATAGATAGATTCAAGACATGAAGGGTATTGAGGTCATGAGGCTGCCCTCTGTAGGTCAAAATAAGTTCCTTGGTGTCTATTTGTATTTTTAGGTTGAATATTTAAGAGTAGGCAGATTGAGATTTGAAAATATTTGTCAAATGAGCTGTCATTATTTCCAGGTCTTTTTAAAAATTCTAATTTGTTATGTATGACAGCAGAATGCATAACAATTCATATAACACATATAGAGCACAATTTTTCATATCTCTGGTTGTACACAAAGTAGAGTCACACCATTTGTGTCTTTATACATGTACTTAGGGTAACTGTCCATCTCATTCCACCATCTTTCCTACCTCCATCCCCCCCTTCCCCTCCCTCACCTTTGCTCCATCTAGAGTTCATCTAATCCACCCATGCTCCCCCCAAACTCCCACACCGCCACACCCCATTATGAATCAGCATCCTTATATAAGAGAAAACAATTGGCACTTGGTTTTTTGGGATTGGCTAACTTCACTGAGCATTATATTCTTCAACTCCATCCATTTATCTGCAAATGCCATGATTTAATTCTCTTTTAATGCTGAGTAGTATTCCACTGTGTTTATATACCACATTTTTGTTATCCATTCATCAACTGAAGGACATCTAGGTTGGTTCCACAGTTTAGCTATTGTGAATTGTGCTGCTATAAACGTTGATGTGACTGTGTCCCTGTAGTATGCTGTTTTTAAGTCCTTTGGGTATAGACTGAGGAGTGGGATAGCTGTATCAAATGGTGGTTTCATTCCCAGTTTTCTAAGGAATCTCCATATTGCTTTCCAGATTGGTTGCACCAATTTGCAGTTCCACCAGCAGTGTATGAGTGAGCCTTGTCCCCCATATCCTCGCCAACACTCACTGTTGTTTGTATTCTTAATAGCTGCCATTCTGACTGGAGTGAGACAAAATCTTAGAGTAGTTTTGATTTATTGCCAGGTCTTTTACATGCAACTTCTTTTCCAATCCTTGAAATGATGCCACAAGAATGATGTTAATCACATTTTATCAATGAATTATCTGACATTTTGTGATATTATGAAAAATCAGCTGGCTAGAATCAGAGATTTGAGCACACTCTTGCACTTCTGTGGAACAAAGTGTGGAACATTCACTTTTATGAATATGAAATACTAAGAGCCAGTCTTTACTGGATACCTGCTCTCCTTTTTAATTTCCAACTTAGTTTAGCACTGAGAAGATGAATATTGAATTTTAAAATATTATAGTTGATTTCATTGAAGTCAACAAGGAGCTATAATGCTTATAGTATCATATTTTAAGGTATCTTATACTGTGAATATGGTGTCAAAATTTCTTATGACAGAAAGAGAAACTTTAAGCAGTTGGAAAATAATTGAAACTATGATGAAGAAAAGAACTCTGTTGATGCGACAGTATGTTGAATACAAATACTCTTATATGTTAAATTCTTCATTTATAAATAAATTATAAATACTACAAGTGTCTGATACACAACTAAGGTTTTTGTTATTAAATGCATGCTGGTCCAAGTTCCTAGGAAACGTCATTTATTGCATTGACTGCATGACAGCAGCTGCTTTTTGCAAACCACAGATTCTGACAGGAACCATCAAGCAGTGCTAATTCAGAGGTCAGCTACTGCAAGGTGATTCATTAGCTCCTTAATCATACAAATATGGCCAAAGCCACACTCCCTCGGTGTAGATAATGGAGACAGCAAACAAGTTCTGCATGCACCAGTGTGCTGACTTTTGAAAGCAATCTATCCTTGTAGGGCGAGGCTCCTCTTCTTTTTTCTGAGGTGATGATCACCCTATAACCGTAACCCTCTCTGCCCCCTAAGATAGCAGCTTTGCTAAATATCGTTTTTATTCTAGTTGCTCAAGGGTTTGCTGTAAGCATTAGAAAGCATCAGATCTGTCTTACAAATTATTTAAATAAAATCTGAAAAGTGATTTGGCCAGCAGAGTTTGCATAGACCTTGCCTGCATTTCCACTTAATGCAACTCTCACAGTTAACCATCTGTCTCGTTGGCCAGGGGAGCAGAACATTCACACTATTTCTCTGTCTTGTTTCTTTTTTAATTTAAAAATACGAATGGTATTTGCAATTTTATTTTGGTAAGAACACTTCACATGAGATCTACCCTTTTAATTGTGTAAATACATTATTGCTAACTTTAGGCACAATGTTTGTACAACAGATCTCTGGAATTTGTCATCTGGTGTAACTGAAATTTCATACTCACTGATTAGTGAATCCCTGAATCCCTCTTTCACGTAGCCCCTGGAAACAGCTATGCTATTCTTTGCTTCTGTGAGTTTGATTACTTTAGATACCTCATATAAGTTTATTGGCTTATTTTACTTAACAAAAAGCACAATTAAAAATTGGCTAAGCACTTGAATAGACATTTCTCCAAAGAAAACATAAGTGGCCAGTAGGTACATGAGAAATCACTAATCACCAGGGAAATGCAAATTAAAACCACAATGAAATATAACCTCATACTTGTTAGGACGGCTGTTTTAAATTAAAAAAACAGAAAAGAAAAGGTAAGTGTTGGTGAGGATGTGAAATAAAGGAAATCCTTGTTAGGAATGTGAAGTGGTACAGATGCTATGTAAAACATTTGAAATCAGTACTCTAAGATATACCAGCCCCCATTCATGATAGCACTATTTGCAGTACCCAAAATGTGGAACCAACCTAAATGTTCATTGACAAATGAATGGGTAAAAAATAATTTGGAATATAAACAAAATGAAATAGTGTACAGTCAGAAAAAGAATGAGATCTTGCCAAATAGGACAACATGGATGAATCTTGAAGGCATTGTGCTAAATGAATTAACACACTAATTTTTTTTAGAAGAATTATAGATCCACTATGATTAGGGACCACAGAACCACAGTATTCTCTTGCTATATGTCCATTGAGATGTATCCTTCCATCCCCTCCAAAGGTTGAAGTGGATCTCATTCTCTAGTCCAACTTATCCCAAGGAATTACTTCTTTCTTACTACAAATACTTAAAATTTTAGAATTGTTAGCACTTCTACAGAGCATTTCCTCAGTGGTTTTCTGTACATTTACATTTCCTTTTCTTATCTCTGAGTTTTTTTTTTTTTTTAACTTTCTTTGTTGGAATCAGAATTCTTGAAGAGTTGGAAAGCTTTCAGAGTGTCAGGATTAAGAGAAACCAGAGAGCAGTGATGTAGCTCTCCCTTCTCCAAATAAGTGTTTGCTACATCAACATATCTGCTCTATGACTGGGTCTAAGCAGAGAGTTGTGCTCAGAAGTGAATGTAACATGAGTGTCACAGAAGTGGCAGTATCTTCATCAGCAACATTGCTAAGGCTTGAGCATACATGTTACAAGAGTCTTCCTCCCACAAAAGCATTCAGAATTATCTTCTGAACTCTATATAGAATAAAACAAGAGAGGCCACATGTTTTCCACTTCCTTGAGTTCCACTGCCTGATTTTAATGGCTCTGTAGGTGGAAGGTTGCTGTATTTCTAGAACATGGAAGCATAATTTGAAAGTAGTGTCTATCCAAAAGGAGTTACAAAAGTAAAAGGTAGAAGTTCAACACTCATTTTTACACGAGACAAACCAACAGTCTTGTTTTCATGCAAAAACCAAGGGAGTAAACAGGGAAGTTTTGTTTTGCTTAGGATTATCTTTGATGGTTTAATGAGTCTTCACAAAATTTCAGGTGCATTCCCAATTCTCAGCTCTGCCCATAACTGCATATTTTAATTACTCTGGAGCATAGAAGGAGATTTTGTTAATCCTTAGCTGTAACATGCTTGAGTGATTTGAATACTTCAGACCCCCAGCCGGTGGTATGTGTGTTCGATATTGAGGCTACATTTACTATGCAAAGGGCCAAATGAGGACCTGTGAGAATGGTTTTCAAAATGTGGTCTCAGCATAAGGGATGCATTGTTAGTCAAAACAACTCTACAAATGTCCAATGGAATCTACAACCTCCTATAACCTCAAGCCAAATACTCATGGATAAGCCTCTCAGGATGAAACCATCACTTCTAATATGTTTTGGCATATATTTTTTATAAGTTTATTAAAAAATTTAAAAAGATTGAAATAAATTTGCTATGGAGTAGAGATGTCCTTCACCCAGGTGTTTTATTTGTAAAAGATCAATTTATATCATGAATCCAAATAAAGACTGTTTCTTGGGATTCCAATTTCCTGAATTGGGTTATGGTGACCCCCCCCCCCTGCTTTTATCCCAGCTGTAATTTTTGCTTGAGTTTGGAAGGCAATGCATATTAGTAGGGGATGAAGAAGAGATTGATTTGCAAGATTGCTTAGAAACTTGCATGCTGAGCAGTCCTACGTGCCTTTGGTTCTGTTTTCTGTTATGGTTTGTCTGGGAACTAGCTCTCAATTCTGAGTTTGCTGTGGCAGCTGAAAACATTTTTTGGAAGTCTCTTTTCAGAAATAGTACCAAAGGTTAGTTTATTTTTAATTTCTTTTTTAAAATTTCTTTTTTGGTAACTCCTTTTTGAAAATGAATTCTATTTACCTCACTTACAAAATTTTATTTCAAATGATGTTTGGCCACTTGGAACATAAAAAGGATGTTAAGGAAATAACATAAAAAGGAAACTGAGGAAATCTATATAAACTATGGACTTTAGTTAACACTAATGTTTGGTATACTAATTGTGACCCATGAATCATGCAAATTTAAGGTGTTTATAGAAGAAATATGAGGTATTTAGAAACCCTATTTTTGTAATAATTCTATCATTATAAAATGATTCCATAATGAATAGTCTTTATAAAAGGACAAATCTCATGTTCAGGGCATGTTGCCTATTTCTGATACCTCTCATTGAATGAAAAAGGAGGAAACAAGGAATAAAGCAACAGTCCGAGTTTTATGCTTAGGATTTTATGTAAATATTCTCATTTAATTCTCACAATAGTCCTATAGCAGTAGTTATTATTCTGATTTTTATGGGGAAGAAAGAAAAAAAGATACTCAAAGATTAAATGACTTGGCTAAGGAAAAATAGCTATCTATGGTAAATATTAGGATTCAGATCCATTTTCTTCTGGGCCTAAATTCTCTATACCATATTATCATTTATTCCATAAAAATATTTTGTAGGCTTTAAAACAAATTCCCAAAGTACAGTTTCCAAAGCAGTATCAAGTACAAATTGCCAAAACACAACTACTTTGAACAGGGCAACACTGATCTGGATATAAAATTCCTGTATTTATCTTTGAAATTAGTCATATTCTTTTATAATTATTCTAATTTTCTGGTAAAGTCCTTAATGGTGACAGATCTCTCATATTTGGAGGAAATATTTTGTTTTCAGGAACAGTGGCTCTCTTGGACCATGTCCCTTTTTGTCACTGGGCCAAAGCATCCATTTGGTAGAAAGGCCAAAGGGGTAGAAATCAGGTTAATTCTTGGAAATGTGGGGCCCAAATGAATGCTCTCTGTTAATGGAAGATCCAGAACTTCTGCCAACATCTTGGCTTCTTCAGCGGCCACAGTGACCATGGAGTGAGTAATAGAGGACCTGTTGATGATAATGACCTGTAGGAAGCAGTTTTTCAGGCCTGTGGTGAGGCCTGTGGTAGACTCCCCATATCTACTGGCTCCATAGAACCAGTCACTCTCCCAACTTCTGTGAGTATTGACTGCAGGCAGCTCACCAATGAGTCAAGTCCCCCCTCAGGAGTCACCCTCTGACGGAGGGACATGCTTTACCTGAGTTTTGTTCTGTCGGGCTGCCTGCATCCATTGGCTGACTGTGTGGGGCTTACAAAGCCCTACCTTTGCCTAAGGGCAGGGCCTTTCTGAAGGAGCGATCAGCTCTAGCGATCCCCCGCAGTCACCTGAGATCTCTGACCTTCTCGGTTTTGTTTTGCTCAGTTCTACTTCCTTCACTCTAAGTGTTGATCCAAGGGTGCTTCTCAGTAAACCATCTGTATCCAAATCTCAGAGCTGCTCTCCAGGGGAGAACAGTCTATGCAACTTCTCAATGCACTACTGTCTTCTCTCCTTATGGGAAGAATCCAGTGTGTTTCATTTGAAACAGTCTTCAAGGTGTATACATCACTTTTTCCAGGAAGTCTTTTCTAACTGGGTTAGTGTCCCCTGTAGGAGTTCCTTCAGCCTCGGGTATTTGCCTGGTATAGCATTTATGCCACCAACATGTAATTTCTTTTCTCCCATAAATCCCCCACAAATGTGATCTCTTTGAGGATTGGAACTGTGTCTTGAACATTTCTTCATCCTGAATGCTTGCCTTGGTGCCTTGATTGCAGTAGGGAACCCAGAAAACATTTGTGGAATGAATTGAATTTAAATGTGATAAATTAGTCAAGCCCCTTTTAAAATATTATATGTATGTTGGGTTTGCTCCAAAGTTTATTTGTCGTGCATCCCTAAGTTTGATAGGGTCATTCTGAAAACTTTATTTCTTGATTGTCAACACCAGTTGACTTTAAAAAACTGGGCAAAGAGTTGGAAGGACTAAAATCCTGGAAGAAAGAAACTCTGAAAGAAACAAATTCATCCTAAAGAAAGAAATCTAGAAAGAAATCCTGGAAACGGAGATTTGCCTCCAGAGCAAAGATTTTAATTTTTAATTGATTATGAAATAGAGATATAAATACTATAGAAATTGATCTAGAAGCTATAATGATTCCTTCCAACCAAAGAGTCACTAATTACAACTGGAGGAAATTTTACTGTGATCTCAATAATATAACTTTGTTTTTATGGATAATGGAATTGTCACATAGCACTCAGGGCTTACACTAAGCCAAGGCACAATAGCCATAGTCTCTGGCTCACTGTACTATTCGTACTATTCGTTTCTCTTTCCTCTGATTCTCCATTGCCTGTTTTGTCTGTGCCATGTATTAAGTGTTGGTCATGGATGGGTCTCAAGTACCTGGCCTTTGGCACCTTGAACAAAGGACAAACTAGAACACACAGACATACTAACCAGAAAAATCTCTGCGACTTCTCATTTTGAAACAAAGCCTTTGTGAAGATGTGGATTTCTTAGGCTCACAGAGACTTAATTTCTGGGCCCTCTATCATCTGCTGCCTATCATGAACAATGGCCTTTAATCAATACCTTATATTGTTTCTCACTCCCTAAAGCCTGTGATGGATGTTTTCTCTTGCCTTCTCTTACTCTTCATTTATTTCAAGTCCCAATTTGGTGTACTGCTTTGCTTATTGGTCTAATATTTTATAGTGTTTTTCATATTACCATAACCTTACAACTCAAGTGGAAGAGGAGAATTTATAATGATGGAATGTATTTGTGTAATTACTGGCTGCTGAAATTTTCACCTTGTTTGAGAGGCAGGTAGATCTAGTTAACATTGTAAATCTCCTTTGACCCTGGAGGAGTTTTAAATCTCCCTTCAATCTCCTTCATATCAGCAATGCTCTCCTCATTACTAAAATAACCTAGGAACTAATAAAGAGAAGCAAGTTGTTTGGCTTGTGTCTTATTTAACACAGCCAGTTTTCTTACTACTTTTCATATCCACACAACTTTATATTCAATCCCATAACTACCTTTCTCTGTGTTGAATGCTAGTAATTCAATTTTGCTGATGTTTAACTCTTCACATGTCTTCTCAGTTGGAATAAATGCTCCCCGAGAGAAAGATTCCTGTCTTGTATATTTTTAATCTTTTAAAATGCTCATATTTGCAAATAACATGCATATATGCTTTGCATATAACATGCTAGGCTAAATATATATTTATTATATTAGCATTCACTCTACTTCCTTTTTATTTGCATAAAGGACTAGAGAAGGCTAAGAGCTATGTTTCTTGTACTCCTTTTTAGCTTGGGTGGTGATGTGATATATTTTCATCCAGAAAGATATATGCATGGGATTGCAAGAGGGGCAAGAGAACGTCTTTCTAGAGATGACAGCTTGCAAGCCAGCTCCTAGGGATGAAGGTATTTTCAGCATCCAGGGGCCATGTGACACTCTCAGGCAACCAACCTGTAGGTGTGGGGCCACAGATGGTCATAGTAGTTCAAAAACCTCTGAACCATAATGAAGGGAGCATGACTTTAAAACAAAACAATCCAGTCAGTGGCAACTCCCTGATTTTAATTTCTCTAGCCTTTCAATGATTTTTAAAATACCCAATTTCTTATTAAACCTATTCTTATTGAAATGCTTAAAGTGTTTTCTGTTTTGAACCTTGACTGATACTTTAGCTGCCCAATATCATTTGCTGATGATGTAAATATACTTCATGCCCCTACAAGATTATGCAAAAAAAATTTTGCATTATAGTTCTGCTTGTTTTTACGCTTCTAATTTCAATGGACTACCAAGGCTTTAAAAATGTGAAGAACTCATCTACACAGTATTCCTTTAGCCACTTTGATGGCTCAGTGAGTTCCTGGATACTGTAAAGGAAGCACAAACATAGAGTTGGTCAGTAACAAAGAATTAGAGTAAATAAGATACCATAGACTCTAGAATTTTGAGTTAAACTATGAATATTTATTGGTAGCTGAACCTTTTCAAGAGGATCTGAAATTATTTACTCAACATCCCAGTTTAACAGTGAACAATTCAATTTTATTTAAACCTGCTAAGTCTCCCCCGAGTGCTTTTGATCTTAAGGCACAAATCCACATATTCTAAGGTTGAGTATTGTGGACTATTTAATTTTCTGAGTGTAATTTTAGGGAAATTATATCTTTTACAAATAGCTGACTTATCATGGGAAGAACTCAAAACACATTGAGAGATGATTAATGAAGCATGAACCATAAATCCTTTGGCTGTCCCCAAATCACACCCCCGATTGTGGAGGCAGGATGATATCCCAGTAGTCTTGGTTCTAGTCCACTGTGCTGTCTGCTATGCTGCCTTGTGCTGTTGGCCTTTTGGATCTGTCAGTACCTGAATCCCTTTTATTTGCACTTTCTGCCTTTCTTTCTCATGCACATCTTCCCTGCTGGTTTGTAAATGAGGACTCCATCCATTTGCTTGGCAATCTTAGCTTTCCTGAGTATAATGGCTGCTAATGTTAACAAGGTACTTTCCTATCTACAAATATCTTTCACAAATCTTAATTATCTCAGCCTCACAACCTTGTGAGGTAAGTAAGGTAAGCAGATAGCATGTTATCCTCATTTTACAGACAAGTATCCAGGAAACAGTCATTATGAAGAACGGGATGGTGGTTCCTCAAAAAAACTAAAAATAGAACCAGCATATGTTGCAGCTATCCCACTTCTGGGTACAGATACAGACACAGATGTTCTTTAAATGAAGGATAGAATCAGTTTTGAGTTTTAAAAAAAAGACTTCTCTATTGTTAATTATATTCTATGAAAATAGTTATTACAAAGTTGAACCATTGTATCTAAAAATTAAAGGTCAATAATTTTTAAAATGCCTAAGATTCAAGATGATCTGTGGTAATGGGTGATCCACAGGTGGATCTTTATTATCTGCTTTCGCAAATTAATGTGTTTTATGAATAGGAGGTTTAAAAAAGTTATTTCCCAGGAGGATTTTTGAACTTTTACTAGTCTTTACAATCTAGATTTTGAACCAATGGCAAAGGGATTATCCTGGTCTCTGGTTTCTTGACTATTCTGGTCCACTGGCTGTTAATTATTCAAGGGCAAAGAGACTATGACTTATTTATTTGCAAATCAGGTGCAAAGTGTCAAGAACAGACAAATGTCTACTAAACTACACTGGTGCTTCTTAGCCCAAAGTTCCTCTGAATTCATTATTTTTTTGGGGGGTGGTTGTGGTTTCTGGGGATTCAACCCAGGCTTATGCTAGGCATGTGCTCTACCACTGAGCTACACCCAGCCATAATTCACTATCTTTTAAGATACTTCATCAAATGCTTAACCTCAAATGCTAATGTGTATCTCCAGCCTTTCATTTGGAATTCTCTTTTAGTATAAAAGCAATCAATTTTTCCCTGGCATGATGGCTCTTTATAAAAGCTTGCTGTTTATCAAGTCTGCTCCCATTATTCTCTCTCCTTACACAGTTAATTCTCTCTTCTACTTTATTTTCCTTTTGTTAGCTGCTATTGGTAAATCACAAAGTACAGGCAGAATACCAGTGGAACATTTTCCTCTTCTGTTCTAGACACATGCTCTTTAGCCAGAACATTTTTTAATGTAAAATTGAGAGGAATAGATGAAACACTGAGTCATTCTTCAGGACTCTTGGAAAACCTAGTCCTGTGGCAAGCACTTTTCTTTCTTACTGGTCCTACCTGTGTTTGTACTGGGCTATCCCATTAGACACAGGATTCAGGGTCCTGACTACGCTGGCTCTTCCATTCAACTGGAATGTCTGATAGCGCTAAGAATTTTCAGGGAACAAGAAAACCTGAGGCTGATGCCCTCATGCTTCCTATTGTCATTATACTTTCACATGTTCCCTTCCTTTTCAAAGGAAAAAAAAAGCCTTCTATTTTTGAGGAGTTCAATTCAGAGTAGAATCTTTTTTGGTATATTAAGTTCTGAGTATTTTTTTTTTTAATTATCTCCTACTGTTCACATTGTTCTAAAAGTCTAAGAGGAACAGACTTGGCATCTACTTGCTTGTCTTTTTCTTGAGAAATTCCCAGAAGATTCTTTTCTCAGAAATAGAGGCTTCATTTGTGCCTACTCCTTGTTATTAACGCTTAACGAGAGAGAGTTGGCAACACTAAAGCAAACAGCTACTAGCAATGACATTTGGGTCATCAGTGGTTTGTAGATGTTGAGAATGCACTATCTCAAAATGGGACTGTGTGGAAAAGCCAAATTCAAATTGATAAGGGGACTGTACATGTGCTTCATTTAACTTCAGACAGATTTTTGACGACTTGTGTCGTATGCAAATGTGTACAACAATGCTTGAAATTGGATTTCCATTTCCCTTAATTAGATTAGTGCAAGACCTGCATAATAATCAACAGTTAGTAGTCTTGCTACTACAGGAGTTCAGAATTTCAAAATGATGGCTGGTTTGAAGTTTGGTCTGACCCAGGGAAATGGCCAGTTGGCTGCTTTGAGGTGTAGCTAGAATTGGTTTTACTGGTTGTGATTCAAGTACAGCACCTCAATTTTCTTTTATTCAGATTGATGGACATAAAAATAGAAACGTTTTCAAAATTTTGAAGAAATACTTAAGAAAAAAACTTTTTTTTTAAATTAAAGACTGTGCTCTAAAAATAAATAAATAAATAAATTCAAGTACTATTTTTTTTTCTCCTGAGTTTTTAAGAAAATGGGTAATGAAACCTCACTGCATGTTTTCTCTCCAACATGAATAATAGGAATTTGAAATCCATTATAATTACAATTAGGGTGTTTTCTCTCCAGGTTTTAGATATATACAGTGTGTGGTCTGCAAAGAGAACAGCTTTACATAATTACAAAAGACAAGGAAGATTGGTTTCAGAAAAGCCAATGGTGGAACAGACGATTACACATAAAATTCTGGGCAAGAAGAAAATGACAATACAGAGAGAGAGTGCGCGCTCAAGAGAGCGATACTAAGAACCCATTCAGATATCAAGAAAACCCAAATAGCATTTATCCAAGCAGACAGCAGCTCTGCAGTGTTCTATTAAGCAAAAGGAAGGCAGATGTTCCATCTTGTCCCTGTTGGGAGGTTTTCATTTGTAGCTGGTGATGTTTTTAAATAAGACTTTCTAAGTACTGCTTTCCGAAAGGAAAGAAAATTTCATGACAGGCTAGAGGAGTTTAGGCCACTCTGGTAGCTCTCAGATGTGCAGTTCAAACTTTGACTTAGAGGAAACATGTAGAGAGATGGAAAAAAGTTCAAGACCTCAGTTAAGGACTCTGTGACGTCCCTGCCACGAAGTAGGCTTTGTACCTTTTCAAGACCAAGTTTCTCCGTTTGTTAAGCAGGATTATGGTAACATACTGTGAAACTGGTATACCTCTTAACTTTACAGATTTTTTTTAATCTGTAAAATGAGATTATTTTATGGCTCTAGAGAATATCTAAATAAAGGAACTTCATTTTTTTTTGATGTAAGTTTCAATTACTTTACATATTCTGGCTCTGCTATTTGTCTTTCATTTTTTCTTGGAGTGTTAGTGATGATGAAATAAGACCATGTATAGGTAATTATTTTAAAAGGTATAAAGGGCTACCTAGAAATCCAGGTGGGACTCATTGTTAGTCAACATCAGGTCTCGGAAAAAATTCACATTTTTGCTCCAAATATCTATAAATCATCCATCTATTCTGAGGCACTATCTTGGGGGCAATTTTGTTAGCCCCAAATAAGTAAGCTGTGGAGAGAGAATTTGAATTCAGATCAGTCCAATCAGGGTCCATAGTACTCATGACAATTTATAAATGTGTAAATGGAATGTCTAATAATTAAACAGCAGGGGAAGGAGATGATGAAGTAATTTAATCTTTCATTTCAGGTTCTTTACCCTCAATGGGGTAAATCTTAGACCTTCTTCCTTACTCCTCCTAATAGGTATTTATAACATCAATGAAGAAATACGCCGAAGCATTTGTTTTTACCAAGGGAGTCTTAGGGGTTATAGCCTCAGTAATTATTTGATTAGGCAAAATATATATTTCCCTTATCTGTTATATGAGACCTGTGCAACTAGAGTTTTAACAGTGCTAGAAGTCTAAATGTGTTTTTGAAAATCTGTAAATGGCTGAGTTTGCCTTGAATTTTATATTCTAAATTATTAGTAATCTCACAAAATCCCAAGAAGATAAGAATCTATAATAAGATCAGCTTTAGTATTAAAGATGAAGTGTTTATAATGAACTATGAATTGTGGTGGTGGTGGTGGTGGTAGTGTTGGGTGTGTTTGTATTTAACTGGGAAGAGGTAGGTGCAATGCTATGGGCGGGACCTTGTTGGTAACACGTCTGCAGTGCCATCTTTTCTGAGTCAGACTGGAGGCAGAGTTTAAACTCCCATGGAAGCTGGCCACAGAATGAGGTCAACATTTGCTAGGACCACGTGAGTTAGATTCAGGTCTATGCTCAGGATCCACAGGTACTGTTGTGTCTAAAAGGGAGAATGACCTGATGCTGCGTTAGAGACTGGATGTAGAATGGAAAGAAGTGGAAGGAACCCAGGATGTATCAAAGGTTTCCAACTTGGGTCCCTGGGAATGCGGGAACAAGGAATAGAAGCAGACTTGGCAGGGAAAAGTTTTTATATTGGGACATATTGTTTGTGAGAGAGATGGCACTGAGCTAAGGATGACAATAGCCTCTCACAACAGTATTCCTCGAGGGTGGATATCTGAACTTGATGTGAAGAGTTGGGATTTATTAGCTTCATGCTGATGGGGGTCACTTATGGGAGGAGAAGGACATTGGAATAGAATAGCCATGAGATTATTTTATCATTAGATTTTAAACAGAGGCAGGTACAGAAAGAAGAGGGGGAAATGGCACTAGAAAATAAATTGGGGTGCAGTCCTGGCCAATACAACTGCATACTCCTGCCTCAGGGTGTTAGCCATGCTCTCTGCTGGAATAGTTCTTCCCCTATCAAGTGAATGGGTCATTATTATTACATCACCCTTTTTAGAACTTGGCTGATATGGCACCCTCTAGGTGAAGCCTTCAGTGACTGCCCCACATAAAACTGCAATCTCCCCTATGTTCAGCATTCTCTATCCCCCTGCCCTGCATTATTTTTTCCTAATGTACTTTTCACCTTCTGCCATACTATAAATTTTGCTTAATGGTTGTTTAATGTTGCTCTTTATCCATTAGAATTCAAGCTCCATGAGGGTGTGGATCATTTTATTTCTGTACTCTTTGGGATGGCCTGACACACAGTAGGAGCTCCAAAAATACTTGTTGAGCGAATGAATAAGCTCACAGAGACCTTAGGACACAGATCTCTTGTGATCATTAGCCTGGAAAATGCAGGAGGACCCATTTTTGGTGAGAGTAAGAAAAAGATGATGAGCTAAAACTCAATAGCAGGGAACTTGCAGCCATGTTTTGTGACTAGAAAATGTTTAAAGAAGACAAATGGTAAAGCAATTTGTCTTCCAGAGAGGATAATTTAGAATATTAATGGGGCTGCTGATAAGTTAGTCAAGAAAATTAAGGATGTGCTTGCAGTGTTTGTGCAGGTAGAGATTGATGACAAGAAAGCTGGTTTGGAGGGACAGTGGCCTGTCGGGACAACAGGCAGACTCTGGCTCAGTTCAGCTGGGCATAATGATCTCTCATGTGTACACAAGGTTGTTGTAAATGGGAGGTCAAGCCTGGCTTCTTAAAAGTTTTTTCAACTCTGCTGAAATGTCCAACTCAAAGTTAAGGATTCGACCAGAGATACTACCTGAGTGGAGAAAATGAAAAGAATAAGTATTTTAGATTCATTCAAAATTAAATAGTTTTATGGGAAAAAATATTCAGAACAATGGAACTAAAATTCAGAAAAAATTTAAGGATAAATAGAAATATATTAAAAATTCAGTTTAACTTAAAAATCATTACTGCTGAATTTTAAAAGGATACAAACTAGTTGTGGGCAAACCTTTTAAAGATCCCTCTGAGATCCTCAAGGGCTCATGGACTTCCTAATAGTGCAACTTTCCACATTGAGAAGTTCCCTGGGTTTCTAGCACTTGAACCGAAATGACATTGCGAGGTCTGGGGAAAAGCCTGCAATCTTGGCATGAAGTACAAGAGATAAATGCTTGGTTTAATTACATTCTGTTCAAATGATGAGTGGACCAACATAATGCGTATTTAAAGTTTATATTCTATCATATTGGTAAAGCTATATTGTTATATTGTGTGCATGTATGAATATGTAACAAGAAGTCCCACCATTATGCACAATGATAATGCACCAATAAAAAATGTGGAAAAATAGTTATATTATAAAACGCAAATGACTGCATACTGTTTACATATATTAAAAACTTTTTCTGGAAGGAGAGTTTAGATGAATATACATTCTCAAAAGTGGTAATACCTGCTTTATCTTTTCAAGGGCTGATCATGTTCAGGGAGCCTTGATTTTTGAGTCTAGTCAGTAAATACAAGTCTGGATAGTGGCATTGATGCAGGGCTGGCTGGTCTTAGCTAGAAGAAACATTCCATTCTTCTGTAGTCTGATGCCATTCAGGGCTCTTTAGTTACAAGCAACAGACATCAGTTCTGGCTAATTTACATCAAAAAGGAATTTCTTGAATGGTGTGGGGTGAACAAACTGTGGCTTGGAGAGAAGACCTAGTGTCAATCTTGGAACAGATAGGAGCCAGGCAGCTCTGGAAGCTCTTGGTGGCAGAAATGTGTGCCTGTGTCTTGCCCAGGCTGAGCTCTCAAATCAACTTCTTCCAGTTATTCTCAGTATTTGCATCTCATAGATCATGGTTCATATTCTAGGAGGGGAATATATTTTGTACGGTTTGGCTAAGGGAAGACAGGGCTTCTGCTTAACATTTACCCATTACCTGATCCAACAGGGAAGAGGTAACTCTCTGTAATGAAACCACAGAAGGTGAAATAGATGTTGGCAGTGGAACCAAGGTCCAAAACTACTGTGGATTAAGAGAGCCCCACAGGTAAACAAACTGCTTTCTCCTTTAGGTGGCCACAGTAGTCTAAATTCTATGCTTCACATTTTCTCTTGGACACCTTTAGTTCCTTGATGCTTTCTTAGGTAGATTATGAGAGTGCCAGTAGAAGATTAGTGGAATCTTTTTTTTTTTTTTTTTTTTTTTTGGTGTGTTCTATGAGGAGATTATGGGGGTTTCTAGCTAATCTATAAGTGAACAAAAATAGGGTTTAGAGTAAAGGATTTAGGCAGGAAGCTATTAAACAGTGACCTAGAGCTCCTGCTTCCAATAACTTAAATGATGTCATTTTACGTCTCAGTGGGAGTCTGTCTTCAGCTTGATTCACTTTCAGGAAGTCTTTCTACCATAGGGATTTATTTTTGCTAGGATTTTATTTTGCTATAGGAGTAGTGTATAACAGAAAGCCCCCAGTCTTAGTGGCATGCAACATTTATTTCTACTCAATGATCTGAGGTCTATTGGTTCTGATGGGCTCTGCTGTGCTCAATTGGGTTTAGCCGGGACTGGCTGAGCTCATCTCTGGGCTGCTGTTTGTTTTAGACTTGGTCTAAAAATGATCTTATTCTGGAACCAGTGGCTCCCCAAGATATGCTGTTCTTACGGTAGGTATAGACATGCAAGGATACAGAGGTGCCAGACTCTTAAATTCTTAGCATGGAACACACATGTGTTATTTCTAACCATGTTCCACTGGCCAAAGCTAGTCTGGTGACCAGTGTCAGGGAAGCCATGGCAAGGGTAGAAACAAAAGAACAAATTGTCAGCAACCAGTACTGTCTTCCACAGGCTTTAAGTAATTCTCTTTTTATCTTCAGTCGAGCTGCATATGAATGGCCACAGAAAGTAGGCAGCTGAATGTTCTAGTTAGAAAAAGAATAGAAAGCACACAGGCAGAGATTACTGATAGAATGAGAAGGAAGAAAATCTTTACATGGAAATCCATCCATTTAAATTTTGGTTTGTAAATACACTGTTAAAGTAAGGATTTAGGATCCAGCAGTATGAGAACAGAAGCACAAAGGGAATAATCTATACATGATAGAAGACTTGAATAGCATGGTGCAAACTTGAGCATCCAGATCAGACCCTGAGAGAAGAGCTTCTATTCTCTTGGCATACTGCTTAGATTTTAATCACATGCAGTGAGAAGGAACTGGAGACTCCTTTGAGGACCAACTGTTTACATATATGGTTTGCACATAAACCTATATAGTGAAATCCTTGATTCAGAGAAGACTCTGCAAAAATCTTTGACATAAAACTATGCCTATGTGACAGTACCTACTACAATATTTTCCAAACATAGTATGCATATATATTTTTTTCTGGAGTGGCTCATGAATCTTTTGCAATGAAAGATTTGGTTATCTTTATTATGCCTTTGGTTGCAGATACCAGAGCTGGGTTGGCAGCACCTAATTATTAAGGTCAAAATGCTGACGCTTGGGCTGAGGTTGTGGCTTAGTGGTAGAGTGCTTGCCAAGCATGCGTGAGGCACTGGGTTCGATCCTTGGCACCACATAAAAATAAAATAAAGATTATTGTGTCCACCTACAACTAAAAAATATATTTTTTAAAAAATGTTTATGCCCCAAAGTATGCAAAACCAGGGAAGCAAGCTAGATTTTTTACAGAATGCCATATGTGTGTCTGTGTGTTTATGAATATGGAACATTTTATTCTTTTATATTCCCCCAAAGTCTGCACACTCCAAATAAAGCAATTTATTTAAAATATAAAGTTACTAAGCAATGCATATAGCTATAGAACTAAATATTTGAGCACAAATAATGGAAAGGCAGGTCCTAAACAATATTATGATTACCCCTACAATGACCTTCCAGTTGACCAGCACTGTATTGTGGAGGCAGAATACAAGGTGGTAAGGTATTAGGAAAATACATTCAAAACATACTTTTTGAGCATGTTTTAGACACTGGCTGGTCTCACAATTTAACCTCAGTCACAGAACATAGGATGCTGTCTGAAGTTTATTTTTCTCTTAGAATCGTATGTCACCTCTTCTTTCTTAATGTGCAATCTCACTGGAACATCATTTGTCTCACCCTATAAAATGGAAACAATAACAAACAGAATCATTAATAGTAATAATAACAGTAGTACAGAATAATAACACTGCTACATGTGTTTCTCTAAAGACAAGAGGTTTTGTAAGAGAAAAGAGCCTTATCATTGGTAGCATGTTGCATATTGCTATTTATGTTTAAAGAAATAACTTGGGCATCGTTCAGTTTTAGGGTAAACTAAACTGGGGCAAACCAAACATTTCAACAATTGAATACATGTAGAAATGTGGAGTAACATTTTATGATGCATTGGTTTCCTGGGGCTATCATAATAAATTAACACAAAACTGGTGGTGGCTGAAAATAACATAATTTTATTCCTAAACAGTTCTGGAAACTTGATGTGCAAAGCCAAGACTTTGGCAGGGTCATGCTTTCTCTGAATGCCCTAGGGAAGAATCTTCCTTTGCCTTTTCTGAGCTTATAATGTTTCCTGGCAATCTTGAGGGTTCCTTAGTTGTAGCTGCATCATCTTATCTCTGTCTTCCTCCCTTCTTCCAAATCTGTGTATGTTTCCAAATCTCCTTTCCTTATGAGGACATCAATTATTAGATTTAAGCTCCAATCTAACTCAATTTGACTTCGTCTTAACTTGATTATATCTACAAAGACCCTATTTTCAAAGAAGGTCATGTTCACATGTGTCAAGGGTTAGGACTTAAGCATATCTTTTTGAAGATATAATTCAACCTGCTCCAGATGCATATCAGAGTGATCAAATGACAATCTCTTTAGTTGACAAGATGTTATCAATGGATCAGCAATAAACTGAAGTTGATCCCTGCTTATTCTTTTTGAATGGAGAATTAGAAAATTTCCTAAACAATGAAAAATGCTACAGACCAGGTTTAAAAGAACTAGACAAATTGTTTGTAAGAAGTTATCACTCTTCATTGTTTTCAGATAATAATTGAAAATTTCAACCTGATACAGATAAACATTAGGTCCAGGGGCAATAAACTTATTGAAAGAGAAATTCAAATAATCATGCAGCATATAATCAAGAGTGGGATTAGTATATAAAATCCTTGAAAATGATCAGGTTAGAACATTTCTCCTTTTTAATAAAGAAATCGATTAGGATAAAGGTGTTCCAGCAAGAGAAGAGACTATAAATATGAAATAGTATTGTTATCATGTGTTTTATGAATTGATAAGGTTTTAAAGTATGTGATATTTAGTCTAAGGAAATAGACCTGTTTGAGATCGTAGCTCTCATAGGCTGAAATGCTACCATGGTTTGACCACACTCAGTGAAAATGCATATGTGCTTTTTACACCTCTATTTTACAGAGGTGGTAATTTTTTAGCTAGTTTATAGGTGGTTTTATTCTCTCTCTGAATTAACAATGAAGTGTTTTAAGTAAACTAATGGAGATTATTTCAGAACTTTACACTGTAGAACGACTACCGTTTTATCACTCCTAGTTTTGGTCCATAGGAAGATGGTATTTCAAATACACCGTAGAGTAGAACCGAAATCTTGTTTTGTAAAACCAATCTTTGTATGCTCTATATTTATAGAATGATAAACACTGACAAAGTTAATGTTGCATTTGTACAATGAGTTGTTAGAAATTTAGGGTTTAATGGATAGGTGTTAGCTTGGCAGCCAGGTCCTTTAGGGTTTACTTTGGTTGCTGTAATGGTTAAATTGGATAACTACTTGACTAGTTTATGGAGCCCGGTTGTCCTTGGTAAGTCAATATGTTGTTTCTCTATATGGAAGAGGTGATGAACATCTACAACCAATGTAAGAGATTACCCTCCATAATGTGAGGGTGCATCCAATCAGTTGAAAGTTTTAGAGCCCAAACTGAAGTTTCCCAAAGAAGGACCTCTGCCTCATCACTGTAACACAGAAATACTACCTGTGTTTTCAGCTGCTGGCCTGCTCTACACACTTTTAGACTTGCCATAGATAGCTTATTGGTTCTGAGTCTCTGGAGAATCCTGAATCATACAGTTGCTTTAGACAGCATTTGAACGTCTTCAACCTTAAAGTTCAGAGAGATTTCTAAAAATATGGTGGGGTTAAAAATGTTGCAACATCTACTTTGATCCCAATTCTGCTGTAGGGGAGTGTATGGAAGGCTGAATTCCCAGGCAGGAGCAAGTTTATTGGTGGCTACATTTTTTTTTAAATATAAAAATATTAATTGCTTGTCATACCTCCTTTTCATATTTACATATTAGCTAGAGATAAAGTTATTACTTGTCAAGAATATTGCAGAAGGAATCATTTTTATATTGGGCAGAAGAAATTGAAATCAGTAGCCAAAAAAGAAAAACAATTTCCTTCAATCTCTAAAATTCTGTTATCCCATGATGATTTTCAAAGCTTTCAAGGAGTGCAATGGTAATTTATAATCCTAGGATAAAGCCACTGTACAGTGACAATTATTTCTCCTCACTTTGCCCCCAGGGTTACAGGAAAATCTTTTCTTTTTAAATTAATTTTTTTAAAATTTATATATGATAGCAGAATGCGTTGCAATTCTTATTACACATATAGAGCACAGTTTTTCATATCTCTGGTTGTATACCAAGTATATTCACACCAATTCGTGTCTTCATACATGTACTTTGGATAATAATGACCATCACATTCCACCGTCATTAATAACTCCATGCCCCCTCCATTCCCCTCCAACCCCTCTGCCCTATCTAGAGTTCGTCTATTCCTCCCATGCTCCCACTCCCTATCCCACTGGGAATCAGCCTCCTTATATCAGAGAAAACATTCGGCATCTGGTTTAATCTTGAAGAACTTTGCCACTTCTATGCTCTTGGCTTAGAGTTTTCTCTTCCATGATTATTTAAGGGGTTGCTTAACATAAGGTTTAATAATGGTAAAAAAAAAATCCCATACTCGGGTATATGATTACACAAAAAATATACATACATGCATATTATTCATATATAGATGCAAATACTGAAGGGTTATGGAAAAGAATATTCCTACAAGATAGCCCCTAGAGAAAAAAATGGAAAGGCCATGTGGCTCTGGAGGAGGGAGGGAAATTAGCCAAACAAACATCTCCCAGTAAGTCCTCTTTCAGCAACAATGGGCCCTGAAGGAACCAGGCAAGACGAACAGAAAGCCAGGCCCTGGATTTTTACCCTTTCTCAAGGTTGATGGTCCTGGAAGGATAAAAGCAAATGGTGATGCTCTGGGAAAAAGTGAATCTCAGGGAAAAAAAAAAAAAAAAAGCAATATGTGGTGGGCTGGGGCTGTGGCTCAGTGGTAGAGTGCTCGCCTCGTATGCATGAGGCACTGGTTTGATCCTCAGCACCACAAAAATGTAAAATAAAGATATTGTGTCCAATTAAAACTAAAAAAATAAATATATATAACAAGCAATGGGTGAGATTTGAGTATCTATCCCTTAGAATCTGAGCTTCTATTTTTCCTGGTAACGATGAGTTTCAAACTTTTTACAACTGCCTTCCTGAGTTAAAATTTCAACCTGCACAACTAGTTCCCTGACTGTCCGATTGGCACATCCACAGTTTCCAACAATTAATTTACCCTCATTGCAAACTATAAAACTCAGACTCCTCCTGTAACCCGTGGACCATTTTTGTACCCAGAAAATGAGCCCCTACAGTGCCCAATTGATTGACTTCGCTGTGAAATAATGGAAAGCTTGCTGATCTGTTTGAGGTTTGCTTCCATCTCGGTTATTTGTGTTTTCATAATGGTGCCGAAACGGTGTTGGTTATTTTTGCTTCCAAATATGATCAACTGTATAATAAACCACAAAAATGGCATTTTGTGATTGTGACATCTATATTCTCACTATGTAATCATGTTACTGATGAGGCCCCACCAGGTGGGTATTGTCCCTCTTCTACTTTGTTCAGTCTGTCAGGTTTCATCATCTTGGTTCTGTATGTGGACAGACAGCGCTCAATTCCCCATGGCCTTCCGCATTGCAGCATTTATTGTCTGTAAATGTTACTTCCTTACACTTTAAGTTTCTTACACGAAACATAATCATCAACTTCTCTGTTTACGGTTTCCTAGGTAACACTAGGTGTATTTTTCTCTAGCTATCTCTGGCATTCATTGCTTTACTCACAGGTTTTTCCTGAATGCCTATGCTGGTTACTATGCAAGGTAGTGAACGAATAAAATAGATGTCATGTTAGTTTGCTGGGACTGCCTTAACAAAATATCACAAATCAGGTGGCTTAACCAACAGAAATTAACTGTATCGCAGTTCTGGAGGCTGGAAATTCAAGATCAAGGTCCCAGCAGTTTGGTTTCTCCTGAGGCCTCTTCACCTGGCAAATGGTCAACTTCTTATGGCACTGTGTCTGTCCTCACCTGGCCTTTCCTGTGCGTGTGTGCTTCTGCTGTCTTCTTGGAAAGACACCAGTATTTTGGAATTAAGGCCCCAGCTTTGTGACCTCATTCAACCATAATTACCTCTTTACTCTAAATACAGTTCCATGGGGATGTGTGGAGTAAAGGTTTCAACATACAAATTTTGAAGGACAAAATTTAGTCTGAAATAGATGCAGTCCTTGCACTTGCCATGTTCACAATTCCTGAGCAATAAAGGCCTTCAAACTGATGGCATGTTGACCTTCAATATGCCCTCTTCTGAAAGCCTGTGAATCATTTAGGAAATGATCTACCTAGGAAATGTGCCTTTTCTCTACTTTGCTAGAGGTCTGAGATGGGGAAACTATTCCTCACCCAATTACTTTCTGTGTGACATTAATAAGATTCCTCTTGAACTCACACAACTCACTAGCAAATAGCTACAAAACATCCAAATATCCTAATTAAAAAATGGACAAAGGATGTGAATGGACATATTTCCAATGACATAAAAAGCTCAATAGGTACATGCAAAAATGCTCAATATCATTATTAATCAGGGGAATGCAAATCAAAACCAAAATGAGACATCAGCTCATCTGTTAAGGTGGTTGTCATCAAAAAGAAAGAGATGTTGGAGGGGATGTGGGGGAAAGGGAACCCTTTCTAAACTGTTGATGGGAATATAAATTATATAGCTATATGGAAAGCAGTATGGAGGTTCCTCAGAAATTCAAAAATAGAGCTTTTAATGGGCAACCTAGTTGCCCTTCAATTGATGAATTGATAAAGAAAATGTGGTACATATACACAATGACACATTACTCAGCCATAAAGAAGAATGAAATCATGGCATTTGTTTGTAAAGAGAGGTCATTGGAGGCTATGATGATAAGTGAAATAAACCAATACCAAAAAACAAAGGTCAAATGTTCTCTCTGATACGAGAATGCCGATTCACAATAGGTGGGAGGTGTGGGGTAGGGGGTAGGTGGAGGGGTGGGGGGGAATGGAAGTTCACTGGATGGGACATGAAGGAATGGGGGGAAGGGAGGAGGATAGGAATGGGAAAGATAGTAGAATGAATTGGACATAACTTTCCTATATAAATGGAATATATAGGAATACATGACCAGCGTAACTCCTCATCATGTACAACCACAGGAATGGGAAGTTATACTTGATGTATGTATGTCTGTCAAAACACATTCTAATGTCATATGTAACTACAAAGAACAAATTAAAAAAGAAAAAAATTCTCAATAGGGGAAAAAAAATAGAGCCATTATATGATCCAGTAAGTCCACTTGTGGATGTATACCTAAAGAAAATGAAACCAATGTGTTGAAGAGAGATTTTCACTTCCATAGATATTGTGGCATTTTTTGCAATAGCCACATATGGAAACAACCTAATTTTCCATTGACTGATGAGCAGATAAAGAAAATATGGTATAGATGCAGTGGAGTGCTATTTAGCTACAAAAAAAGAAGTCCTACCATTTGCAATGTCGTGGATGAACCTGAAGAATACGATTCCAAGTGAAATAAGCCAGGCATGAAAAGACAGATAACGCATGATCTCACTTATGTGTAGAATATTTAAAAATTGAACTCATAGAAGCAGAGAGTAGAGTGGTGGATTAACAGGGATGAGGGAAGAGGAAAGTGGAATACAAATGGTTGATCAAAAGATGTACATTTTCAATTACAAAATGAATCAATTCTGGTTACATAATTATGATGTGACTATAGTTAGTATGTATTGTTTACTTGAAATTTGCTAAGAGAGTCCATTGTATTTTCACCCCTCCATGCACACACCCAAAGTGGTACCCATGTATGGTGGTAACTGCTGATCAATTACATTGTAGTGATAATCTCACAATGTGTACACACATAAATCGGGTTGTATACCTTAAATATGTACAATTTTAACTTGTCAATTATACCTTAATACGCTGGAAAAATCAAATTAAGAAAAACAAAAGCAAGGCAAATAAAGATTTCTTTTGTTTGGGTGAGGTTGTTGCTCACATTTTAATTGTTTCATGCCTGCCTCTATGGAATAGAACCCACCATTCTCTGATATATAAAATAGTTAATAAGTGGATTCTCTAGAAATTTTATAAGCCCCTACATTAAAATGAAGATGGCTTTTTAAAATATTGTACTAGCATGTCAATTACATTTTTTTTTTTCATTTTCCTTCTGTGGTAAAATCCAAATTACCAGGTAGATTAAGAGAAAACTTGAAAACTTGTTCTCATTAAGAAAGGAATATGTGAATAAGAATTCAACTTAACTGTTTAAAAACACGGTTACAAAAATTAAAGGTAAAATGGTAGATCGCCTTTGGAAATGTTTCAAAAGTTTCAAGTTATATTGTCCCAAATTGGCAGTGTTGATATTTTAAAATAATGCCTCAATGGTTTATGATTCTTAAAAGACACTTTCACCCTTGGCTTTGTGTTGTGTACTGATTAGATAGTGCTGAAATGGAAGACAGGCACTGGGAGCAAAAATCCAAGAGCTGTTGAATTTTCGCTGTGGATTTCCAGTTTGTGCAGAGCATAATATTTTAAAATGTTTATTCTCTTTCTTCTCATCATACTGTGGATGTCTTCCTTGTGGTTTGTATGAATTCTCACTTCTTTAGAGAAGCCCTTTTTCCAAATCATATCCTATTTTTGTCACTTAATTTTTTAAAAAATCTTTTTCTCATAATTCCGTTTTTATTTTTTACTGCCATATGTCTTGGTTGAAAATTATTTACACACACACCCCAAAAAACACATATATGTTTGAAAACAAAACATACATATATATCAATTTATAGATACACACACACACACACACACACACACACACACACACACAATCTCCCAATCATAAATAAAATTTGGTTTTTCTCTGCTTACTAATTTATGGTCCTTCCAAACATCTCTCCCAGGGTGCTCTCCAGTTACTACATATGAGTCCTCCATGACTTCAAACCAAACTTAGCCTTTTCTCTCAAATAGTATCATATTAATTATATAATAGATTATCACAAACATAATGGCTTAAAAATCAGACTTATATTACCTCATTATTTCTGTGGATAATTTTGGGCATCACTTAGCAAGGCTCTTTTCTTCAGGGTCTATCACAAAGTCTTCAATGAAGTCATTGGCCAGGGCTGGGGTCTTATCTGAAGTTTCTACTGGGGAAGGATTTGCTTCTGAGTTCTCATGGTGGTTGAGCCAAAGCCTCACAGCTCTGTAGTTGTCGGCCAAAAGCCACTTTCCATTCCCTGCCCTCTCAGAGTCTGCACACCACAAGGGATTTTTCTCCAGTGCCTTTCATCTGATAATGATGCCTTCATTTAAAAAATTATTTGGGCCTAAAACCTGGGATCTCATTTTGATTCTTTATTTCCTTTTATTTGTCTTCTGTTTTTTTTTTTTTTTAATCTGTTTCTGTAGCTGTGTCAAAGTGAAAAGTATAGTCAGAAAACTAGTTGTAGTTTTAGCAATATTGCCGACTTTGGGAGGTCACCGAACTTGTCTGGGCTACAGTTTCCTCATCTGTAAATGAGGTCTGCTTCTAAGTGATCTTTACAATTCTGTTCAGGCTCAACATTCTTTGTTCTCAAGCCTAACAAGTTTGCCTGTAACAAGTGGTTTCTTTTCTTTTCCCATTTCAATCCGATCAGACTACCATTTTCATTCTGTCATTGGCCAACTCAAAATCCCAGAGTAATTTCCAGTTGCCTATAAGATAAAAGCCAAACATGCCTTAGCTATTAGTGACTTTCCCTCATCTGGCCCCAATTATATCCCCCTCTTTATATTGTATTCTACTATAGACACCCTAGCTATGGCTGGAATGAGGTATTCATTCATGACATCTTTTTTTAAAAACTTTTTTTAATGGTTCTTTTTAGTTACATGACAGTAGAATCCATTTTGATATAATTACACAAGCATAGAATATCTTATTCTAATTAGGACCCCATTCTTGTAGATGCATACAATGGTAAAATTCCCTGTGGTGTATTCACATATGTACATAGGAAAAGTGGCAGATTCATTCCACTGCCTTTCTTATTTCCCCTCCCTTACCTTCATTCTGCTTTCTCTAATCCAGTGAACTTCTATTCTTCCCCTTTCCCTGATATTGTGGGTTAGCATCCACATATTAATGAAAACATTCAACCTTTGTTTTTTGGGGATTGGCTTATTTTACTTAGCATGATAGTCTTCAGTTCCATCCATTTACTGGCAGATGTCATAAAATCATTCTTAATGGCTGAATAATATTCTGATATATCACATTTTCTTTATCTGTTTATCTGTTGAAGGGCACTTAGGTTGGTTCCATAGCTTAACTATTGTGAATTGAGCTGCTATAAACATTGATGTGGCCATGTCACTATAGTTTGCTGATTTTAAATCCTTTGGGTATATGCCAAGGAGTGGGGTAACTGAGTCAAATGGTGGTTCTATTCCAAGTTTTCTGAGGAATTCCCATATGGCTTTCCAGAGTTGTTGCACCAATTTGCAGTCCCACTAACAATGTATGAGTGTACCTTTTTCCTCACATCTCCAATATATATTGTTGCTTGTATTCTTGATAGTTGCCATTCTGACTGGAGTGGGATAAAACCTCAGCTTAGTTTTAGTTTGCATTTCTCTAATTTTTAGAGATGTTGAACATTTTCTCATATATTTGTTGACCATTCATATTTTTTCTTTTGAGAAGTGTCTGTTCAGTTTCTTTGCCCATTCATTGATTGGGTTGTTTTTTTTGGTGTATTTTTTTTTTGGATGATATTTCTTTCTCATCTAGCTCAGTCATACTATACTTTAGTATTTTTAAAATTTGTTCTAGTTAGTTATACATGATAGCAGAATGCATTTTGATTCATTGTACAAAATTGGAGCACAATTTTTCATTTCTCTGGTTGTATGTGATATAGAGTCACATGTAATGTACCTAGGGTAATGATGTTCATTTCATTCCACCAGTTTTCCTACCCTTTGCCCAATCAAAATTCCTCCATTCCCTCCACCCACTATGGATCAGCATTCAGTTATCAGAACATTTGGCCTTTGGGTTTTTGGGATTGTGATATTCTCCAACTCCATCCATTTATCTACAAATGCCATAATTTTATTCTCTTTTAATGATGAGTAATATTCCATTGTATGTGTGTATCACAGTTTCTTTATCCATTCATCTGTTGGGAGGTTTAATATTTTTGAGTTCTTTGTATATCCTGGAAATTAATGCCCTATCTGAGGCGTGGGTGGCAAAGAATTTCTTTCATCCTGTAGGTTCTTTCTTCATGCTCTTGATTGTTTGATGTGAAGAAGCTTTTTAGTTTAAAGTGATCCCATTTGCTGATTCTTGATTTTGCTTCTTGTACTTTAGGAGTTTTGTTAAGGAAGTCAGTTCCTGAGCAGATATGTTGGAGTATTGGGCCTACATTATCTTTTAGCAGGTGCAGGGTTTCTGGTCTAATTCCTAGATCCTTAATCCACTTTGAGTGGAATTTTATGCAGGATAAGAATTAGGGGTTAAATTTTTTTCTACTACATATGGATTTCTAGTTTTCCAAGCACTATTTGTTGTAGAGACTATCTTACATTCATGATACCTTGACTTTCTTCTATGGGCTGCTCAATCTTCACTCCCATCCTGATTTTCATCCATAAATTCCCTCTGCTTATGTAATCTGCTAGATTCCAACTGAACTTTCAGCCTTACAACTTAGATGCTAGTGTAACATATTTTGATTTATAAAGACTAAGAGTGGAATTCTTCAGTATAGATATAATTTTTTTTCTTAGGCATATTTAAATTCCTTGGCTTTATATTTAAAATTAGAATATTATGACCTTATTTACTGTATTTTGCTTATGGGTTATTGTATTACTTAATATAATGCATGTCAGGTCCTAAACGCAGTCTCTGGCCATAGCAAGTTTGGTCATAGCAAGTTTTCAAATTTAAATTCCTTGGCTTTATATTTAAAATTAGAATATTATGACCTTATTTACTGTATTTTGCTTATGGGTTATTGTATTACTTAATATAATGCATGTCAGGTCCTAAACGCAGTCTCTGGCCATAGCAAGTTTGGTCATAGCAAGTTTTCAAAAAGTACCATTTACTTTATTCTAGCGTGTTAATTTTTTTTGACATTGAACTACTATGACATGTTGTTTATTGGTTCCACTCATTTAATACATTTTTTTTTTGCTGTTCATTGTTCGTTGACTATTCTTTCTTTTGCATAGATCTTATCATGTCTAGATGACTCATTTACTGAGGTTAGGGACCATGCTTTATTTTCCTTTATATTTCTCTCATCACCTAGAATAGTGATTTGTAACACACCAATTATCTGCCCTTCTCTAAACTCATCATTCATGTTCATGCCATGGTGATTATGTGCTTTTTCCTTGGCTCTTTCTTTTATTCTCAACCTCTCATTTTTTAAAGAATCTCAGCACTGGGTTTTTCAATGATTTATTCAATAGATATTTATTCAGAATCTGCAATATACTAGGCACGGTGCTCTGCTTTGGGGATTCATTGATGAAATAAAACCAACATGTTTTCTGACTTGGAGAATGTATATCCTAGTAGGGGGAAAACTGACGTTTGCCACATAAACAAATGCACATGTTTCCATAAAAAACTGACATGGTATCAAAAACTCATAGATTGTTGTATGACATGATGAGCAAGTATAACAGGGAAATTTGACAGGGATATTTGATACCTAAAGAATGAGTAAAAATCATTTGGATGAAGAGACAATGGAGGAGCATGGTATAGGGGGAACATGATGGGTATGACGAAAGGCAGACCTAGGTTCTTAATTTAGGGAGTGAACCTAGGGATGGGCCAGGCTGGGAGTCGGGCAATGATGGGTAGATCTACCCTTTTGATCATCTGCTGTACACGTTATCATCTGAATTATCATCTAAAGTTTTTTCATGCTTTTAAAATTTTATCTTAGAATAGATACCTATTTGGGGAATGTCCTTCAGGAAGAGCCACAGAGTTTGGGGTTGTTTGTTACCCAGTGAAAGATAATTGATACAAGGTTTTTGTGGGCTGGGTGTGAAGGTTTTGTTAATATTCTTCTCTCTAAAAAAACAAAACAAAACAAAAGTGGTCTTCTAATTTGTTCACTTCTTAGTTCCATGTACAGGTCAACAAGGTCACAAAAATTCTGAATCAATAGTTTTAAATCTTTTATTTATTAGTTCATTTGGTCTTCTCCTCCCTTCCTCTCACATTGATGGTGATAATCTTGGGATTGTCTGAAATAATGAATTTGAAGGTGAAAGAAACACCCTTAATATCACCTTTGCTGGGTTTACAACATCTGTATATGGGCATAAATGTAATATCCTGCTGAAGTATTTACTGCCCAGCCACCTTGTGTCCCCAGTTCTCTGCTTCCAAAGGAGGTACTGAAGCTGTAGACTTTTTCAACAGCAACATTCTAAATCACAGGACTCCTAATAAATTTTTGTTTCAGGCTATAGGCATCAGGTGCCTCCTTTAGCAAAGTTGAATTGCCTTCCACCTCTGCTTGCAGACCGGCTAGCACGGGTCTGAGTTTAACCTTTTCACATAGTTGCATTGCTGAAGGTGGCAACAACAATCACCAGCATCCTCATTCTTCCCTCTCATGTCCCTTCATGTCATATCTTCTTGGGCATGTGATCTGTTTCAAGGAGAACAGGTTTCTGTTTGGTCAAGAATTTTGATGGACCAAATCTGTATCTTATGAAATGAGAGTAGCTAACTATATTTCCATCATGTAATGTCTAAAGAATTTTCACCTATGCCCACCACATCAGTAAGTCTCTACCTAGTGTTCTCTTTGTTTTAAGTGCTATCATTTGCAGCACTCACTTCTGGGTCTCTTCATTCCAAATCCCTTTTGATTAAATTCAGCTAGGAGTAACAGGTAAATCAAAGTAACTGTGGCTTATATAAGATAAATGTATATTTCTGTATGATATAGAGGACTCCAGAGGAAGGTAATGTAGGATTTGTATGGTAGTTTCAGGATTCAACTCTTTTTCTCTTCATTCTCTGATATTCTTTACTTAATGCCTCATGATCCAAGATAGCTTCTTGGACTCTTGTCACCACATCCACATTCTAGTCATTTGTAAGAAAAAGAGAAAGAAGAACATGCCTTTTTCCTTTAAGTATATTATTAGAATTCGTACAACACAACTTCTATTTATACCAGCAATGCCAGTAATTACTCACCTGGCTATACTAATCTGGGAGGACAGATGAAAAATGTCTTCATTTTGGTTTGTCATGAATTCAGAGTAGTTACTATTTTCATCTTCCTTAAAATTCCTTAACCATGCTTTATATATCTTTACATAGTTTTCTCATGAATTTAAAATTTTAAGTGAAACTGTGCTATGTGAGAGAAACATTAGTAGGACTTAATCAGAAAAAAAACCTCATTTTTGAATAATAAAACAGAAAATTCAGGCTTGCTTGTGTCCTTGGGATTTGAACTTCACTCATCCCTGGTGAATAAACCTTTCCTACCCACCGTCCTCGTTAACCATTCTGACAGCCAGGGCTGATCCTCCCAGAAGGACTTATTATTTGTATTTTGGGGAGGCAATTAGAAGTTTATAGTAACATTTAAATTTGATAAGAACCCCAGTTGAGCAATGCCAAAGCTCTTTTCTGCATCTCATCTCAGTAATTTGACCAAAGATCCCCCCTCCCACCAGTTTAACAAACATAGATTTTTTCTTCTAGAATAAGATTTGACAGCTTGCTCAAATGAAAACTTCTTTTTGTTTATGAACGACAAATTGATAAGAGATAATGACACTGTACTTAAGGGAAAGATTAATAAGGTATTTAGGTGGTAAAAGCTCACTGTATTCATTCACTCATTCATTCACTCATCCAAAAATATTCGTTTAGTACTTATGTGACAAAACCAGCACTAGCCATGGTGGATATTGTCATGTGCAAAACAGCCACGGTAGTGACTGTGTTTGGCTGAATAATGACCCACAAGGACATCCAAATTCTAATCCATGGAACCGGTGAGTATGTTCCTTTTTGTGGTGAAAGAGACTTTTACCAAATGCAGTGGAGATAAGGATCTTGAGCCTGAGAGATTATTCTGGATTATCCAAGAGAGCACTAAATATAATCACATGTCCTAAGTATTGGATATGGAAAATGAAAAAAAAAAAATCCCAAATAGTGAGGCCTGGGAGAAAGAGAGAAAAGAAAGCCATACAATGATGACTTTCTTATCTCCCAAGATAAACCCTTCCCAGACACGGGCCACAGGCAGGGAGAAAAAATGTCTCATCCAATCTAGGAGTGATGGTCTCTAGGAAACACTAATCTCTTTCAAGACAACTGCTCTCCAGGTGCTGGCCACTGATCCCCCAGATCAAGGTCTCAAATTCCTAAGTGCCCAGGCGGACAGGCTCACTACATCACCCACGACCTGTACAAGCCCAGTCCTCTTCTTGGTTTAGTGGCTCATTTTCCACCAGGAAAGTGGGTCCATTCCCGGAGGTATAAGTCCTGTTCCTGAATAAAGGCTGAAGTGGTCCTGGTCCGTGAAGTTTGCCTCTGGTCTCTTTGTTGTTATGCTAAGAAGGAGGCCACGTGGTGAAGTGAGAGACAAAGGGTGATGGGATGCAGAGCCAGGAGCCAAGGAAAGGGGCACCTGCCAGGAATAGGAGAATAGCAGGGAAAAGGCCTTTTCTCCCCAAGATCCCCCAGGGCAAGCGTGACCTCACCCACATTTTTGATTTCAGCCAGTGAAACTGATGGCCAGCTTCCGGCCTTGAGAAGTGTGAGAAAATAAATTTCTGCTGGTATAAGCCACTAAGTGTGTGATAATTTATGACAGCAGCCACAGGGAAGGAAAACATTGCTCTTTACAGAGTTTTATTGTCTAGTGGGTTAAAAGGCGACTGGGATGAAGAATGTACCGGCATCAAACCAGAAACTTGAAAGAGCAGAGTGGGCTGGTCTGGAAGAGTGGGGAAGGCAAAGTCAGGGGTACTGGGTCAGTTAGTCTTCTGAGTGGAGAGGGCTTTAATGGGGACCCCCGTTGTGGCAAGAGATGAGGCTGCTAGAGGAAGAAGCACAAGTCATGCTGATTCTGATAACACATCATTCTTTTCAGGACCCATTCTTGGGCTTTCAAGATTTGAATGTTTCATCTTATTTATTTATCTATCTAATTCTTTTGCTTCTTTCCTAAGCAATACTTCAGGTGTAGGATTTGGTTTTACATGTCAGCGCTCTTTCTTTCTCTTCCTCTCCCCTGACCTCTAGTTATGTGTTTCTATTTACCTACTCGATGTTTCTACTTGTATGATAACAAGAATCTAAAATTTGTCACATTCCAAAACTGAGCCCCAGTGTTCTTATCTTAAGCCTCTTCGAGGTCCATAAATGACACCTCTTTTTCAACATTGTTCAACTCAGACACCTCGGGGCTGTCTTTTGACTCCTGTTTTCTCTCGTGCTGTGCAGTTGGAAATGCTGAATGGGAAACAAATCCAACATCTGATCTGCAATTCCAGTATAGATAACAAGAAGAGTCCCCCTGATGCCACCCTACCTTGTGATTATTCCCAACACAATGAACAGGATGATCCCGGTAGCACGCATCACTTAATGCTTTCCAGTGGTTCCCCTTTTTGCCCAGGGCAGAAGCTGGTGGCCTGTCAGGCTCTTTAAGATCCATACCTTCAAGATCCACACCCCGGATGGAGACGTGACTTGCTGATGCCCTGCTCTCCCTCTGGTCTTTCAACTCAGCCACGTTGGCCTCTTTCATGTCTTCTGAAGATGCCAGGCCCCGTGGCTCCTCTCTCTGTCATCATCATCTCCCAGAGGGGCATGTGGCTGGTTTTCTCCTCATCCAGTCTAGACTTAACCACCACTCTTAGCAAGGCCCTTTGTGATCACCGTGTTTAACACTGCACTCTCCCAACTGTCTTCCACCTTAGTACTTTCTTTCTATTTTATTTTTTTCCATAGCACACATTACATGTTAGTACTACATAATTTCTTCTTTTTTTCATTATTGAAAAGTCTTTCCCTCCCCCTTGGAAAGTAAGTTCTACAAGGGAAGAAATATGACTTATTTTGTTCATTAATTTATTCTTAGTACCTAAAAACATTTCCTGACATATCAGAAGTGCTTAATACGTGGTACTTGGATGAATGAGTGAGTGAATGCTGGGTTATGACAGTTTTATTTGCAGATATTTCTGTGCTTCTCAGTCAGGTTCAGAAGCTCATTTGACATTTACAACATTTTCAGAGCCATTAGATCTGGTATCCTGCTGCATTTCAGACAGGAGGGGCTGCACACTGAGAAGTGTGTCTGTAAGTAAGGAACATCAGCATATCTGAATATCTACTGGAAGAATAAACTTGTGTCATTCTTATTTAAGATAATTACATTTAAAAACCCCTCTGCCCCCATTTTAGAGCTTCCAGGATGGCATACTAAGATATTGGTCCCTTCAGCTCTGAAGGCTGGGGTAACCGGAATACCAAGGCAGCTGTCTTTGGAAGGAGTGGTCTTATCTGGGGTGTCTCAGAGGATGGCCAAGGCAGAATGTCTGGCACCATGAATTCCCCATGTGTGCTGTGGATAGGAAGGACTTCTGGTACTCATCTGGCCTAGCTTCTACACTGGGGTGTGCCTACCACCTCAACATCTCCAGTAGCCTGCTGCAGAGCATTCTGCTGCTTGCCAGGCATAAGAAGTCTGGGTACTGCTAAGTATCTTAAGGATGTGGCCAAGCGTGCAAGTTAAGGAGGTGCCAATGGGGATGGGGAGACTGGATGGATTCCTGTGGCCTCACCTTCAGAGAGGAATCAAGAAACTCTTGTCAAATGCTTTTAGTCCCTTCTCCGTAAACAGGTCCTTTAGTTAATACCCAAACTAGTACAAGTGTTTTGTTCTACTAATATATGTGTTCTACAAATCGGGGCTTCATCATTAATTTGAAATACTTGATATAAAAAGTTCAATTGCATTTAAAAATCTCTTCATGTTATTATAAGAAATTGCACAGTTACTTTTGTAAACAGAAGAGCTCTTAAATTCCTTAAGTATAATTTCAACTGTTGTGAATTTTTGAATGGTTGCATAAAAGGGCTTTAATTCTTCTTTTTTTGTTTTTTTAATAATCACCTAGTAGTAAGAACAAAGTTTCTCATTGATGGTACCCATCAAGAATTTATAGAGATCATCATTAAAATGTCTGGAATAGAAGTTAAATAAAATCATTTCAACTCAAACCATGCATATAACTTTTTATATCAAGTTTTTGATGGCTAAAATGGCTTCATTAAAAAGGCTGAAAGACTTTAATTGGACATTTTTAGAGATTC
Source organism: Ictidomys tridecemlineatus (assembly GCF_052094955.1). NCBI lineage: Eukaryota > Metazoa > Chordata > Mammalia > Rodentia > Sciuridae > Ictidomys > Ictidomys tridecemlineatus. The sequence continues at coordinate 78,618,722 of NC_135488.1, forward strand.
TGTATTTAATAGCTTCCCTAATTCTTTGCGTATTATTTTTGTTTTAATTACTATAAGGAAATGGTAATGACTTTTTAACCAGTTTCCATGTGAAGGTCTCTCAGTCTCTTCCAGTTTACTTCAGGGTGTCATATAAATGTCAAAAAAATGTCATTTTTTTTTGGTGTTCTTTAAAAAATAGACCTAAAATAACATAACATAAAATTTACCATCTTGGGCATTTTAATCATATAGTTTAGTATTGTTAAGTACATATATATTGGGCAACCAATATTCAGAACGCTTTTCATCCTGTGAAACTAAAAGTCTATACCCATTAAATCGCTGCTCATCATTCTTTCCTTTCAGCTTTGACATCCCTCTGGTCATAAGTAGCATAAGCATATGCTACTGAGGATAAGTTACAGAAGACAATTACCAAAATCATTTAAGAAAATTTGGGTTAAGAAATTAAACATACTAAAATATATTTGGTTAGAGTTTTGTCCTAAATAAAAGGAATAGCTACAAAATGATGACTGAGAATAGTTTTTTTTAAAAAATTAAATTACTTATTTATTCTAATTTGTTATACATGATGGAAGAATGCAATTCATTTCATATTACACATGGAGAACACAATTTTTCAAGTCATTGTACACAAAGTATTTTCACGCCATTCATGACTTCATACATGTTACATGTACTTAGTGTAATGACATCTAACTCATTCCACCATCATTTCTACCCTCTTGCCCCCTTTCTTCCCCTCACTCCCCTTTGCCCTATCTAAAGTTCCTCCATTTCTCCCATTCCTCCCTCCCCCCAGCATTGCCATTATGAGTCAGCATCCTGATATCAAAGAAAACATTTGGCCTTTGGATTTTTGGGATTGGCTTACTTCATTTAACATGATATTCTCCAACTCCATCCATTTACCTGAAAATACCATGATTTTGTCCTCTTTTAATGCTGAGTAATGTTCCATTGTTTATATATATATATACCAAAGTTTTCCTATCCATTCATCTACTGAAGGGCATCTGTGCTGGTTCCACAATTATCTATTGTGAATTGTGCTGCTATAAATATTGATATGGCTGTGTCCCTGTAGTATGCTGCTTTTAAGTCCTTTGGATATAAATTGAGGAGTGGGATAGCTGGGTCAAATGGTGGTTTCATTCCCAGCTTTCCAAGGAATGTCCATTACTGCTTTCCACTTTGGCTGCACCAATTTGCAGTTCTACCAGCAATGAATGAATATGCCTTTTTCTCCCGCATCCTCACTCACACTTACTGTTTTTGTATTCTTAATAGCTGCCATTCTGACTGGAGTGAGATGAAATCTTAAGAGTGGTTTTGATTTGCATTTCTCTAATTGCTACAGATATTAAACATTTTTTCATATATTTGTTGATTGATTGTATGTCTTTTTCTGAGAAGTGTCTTTTCAGTTCCTTGGCCCATTTATTGACTGGCTTGTTTTGGTATTAAGTTTTTTGAGTGCTTCATATATCCTAGAGATTAGTGCTCGGATGTGCTTGTGGTAAAGATTTGCTCCCATTCTGTAGGCTCTCTGTTCACCTCACTGATTATTTCTTTTGCTGAGAAGAAGCTTTTTAGTTTGAATCTATCCCATTTATTGATTCTTGGTTTTAATTCCTGTGCTATAAGAGTCTTATTGAGGAAGTTGTGGACTAATTTGACATGGAGATTTGGGCTAACTTTTTCTTCCATTAGGTGCAAGGTCTCTGGTTTAATTCTTAGGTCCTTGATCTACTTTGAGTTGAGTTTTGTGCATGGTAAGAGATAGAGGTTTAATTTCATTTTTTTGTTGCATGTGGATTTCCAGATTTCCCAGCACCATTTGTTGCATAGGCTCTGTTTTCTCCAGTGTATGTTTTTGGCACCTTTGTCTAATATAAAATAACTGATATGAGGGATTCTGTGTGTTCTTTAGCATGAACAAGATAGCATGCTATCCTATGGTGTCTGTTCCTTCTTCTCTCATCTATTTGGACTCTCTGATGGTAACAAGGTGCAATACAATCCAACATAAACCATAAAAATTGCCAGGAGATTTGGCTTTACTATATTTGCATAGGTGATGCTGCCAGGCAGGATGAGCAAGTCTATTTTGACTCATTAATCTTAGTTTATTTATACTATGCCTGGCTAATGGAGACACCTAATATCACGTAATTTTTAATATTCATTGGCACAATCCTCATTTAAGAAATTTTAATCTATAATGCAAAACTTTTCTTATATGATCTTGATACTTGTCCTCTGTTAATTTATCCCCAGTGCTTCCTTTTTACTTATGACTTTGGGGATGTAAAAGCTGAATGCTCATTTCTTTGTTATCATGCATAATTCTTCATCATATTGACCATGTTGTGTTCTTTGTGAGATCTGAATCAGGCATACCTAAGACTCCTGATAGGATGGAAAATAATTTTATATGAGAACATACAAACTATTCTCAGATATTCATTGTTTTATAGCAATACCTTTTATTTAGGAAAAAAGCTCTAATCAAATAAATTTTAATATATTTAATTTCTTAACCCAATAAATTACCTTTACCGTGATCAGTCAGTAAATTTCCTCTTGATTAATGCTTTCCAGCAGATGAGGAGAGAGAAATGTTAGGAAGAGAGAAATCTGATTCTCAGAAATATTCAGTAGTTCAATATAGCTACTCATTATTTTGATTCTGGCAATTCTGATCAAAATAAAACACAAGAAAAAAATTAAATAGGTAAACAACTTGGTTGATGTGTAGTTGCTGAATGTTTTTTCAAATCCAAAGACAATGTCAATTTTTCCCTTTTGAGTCTCTTCTCTATTGTTCTACATTGACATTGTTCTTCTAGATCAGCCTGACATTGTTTTAGAGAGTAGCCTTCCTCTAATTACACCTAAGTGCTTGACAAGATTAGAATACCTTCTTACTTTTCATTACTCATGTCTGAAAAGGAAAATTCACTCTGTGAAAGATGTAATTTTATTTTTCTTTTTAGGGAGCAAGTGAATATTCATTGAGATGAAAATATCATTTTATGTCATGCTACCCAGAAAGCATTTACAGATAAATTATTTTCTGGATAAATTTTATTCCCAAAGGAGTCTGCATCTTTTTACATTTTTATACCCTAATGGCCACAGGTGTTCTCCAATGCACTGCTAAAGGAATGACTATAAGATTTAATTCCCTTTATTCAGAATCCTCTCCAGAGGCAATTCTTTATAGAGAGGCCCTCTGTCATATGGTGTGGTGATTGGAGAGCAACTGACTGGTGACTGAGCAGACTGGACACAGCTTTATTTTTATTTTTGAGACAGGGTTTCACGAAGTTGCTTAGGGCCTTGCTGCATTGCTGAGGCTGGCTTTGAACCTGTGATCCTTCTGCCTCAATCTGCTGAGCTGCAGGGATTACAGGATTGCGCCACTATGCCTGGCTCCTTTTAAAAAATATTCTTGTCTTTTTTTCTAAAACATTTATTTTATTGTGGTAAAAATATGAGAAAATATGAAATCTACCCTCTTAAAATTTTAAGTGTATAATAGAGTTTTATAATTTAAAAAATTTTGAGATAAAGAGTTAATTTGCATAAAGTTATAAAAAATAATACAAAGAGATCCTTTCTATCCTTTCCCAGTTTCCCCTAATGATAACATCTTTTAAAAACTACTACAATATGATAACCAGGATATTTATAGTAATACACTTAGTATATAGAACTTTTCTGTTATCTCAAAAACACCTCAGGTTTGTTTCTTTTTCCTTTCCTTTCTTTTCTTTTTCTTTTCTTTTTTTTTGGTGCTGGGGATTTAGCCCAGGGTGGTCTGCCACTGAACTATATCCACAGCCCTTTTTATTTTTTTATTTTGGGACAGGGTTTGATAAGTTGCCTAGGCTGGCCTTGAACTTGAGATTTTCCTTCTTCAGCCTCCTGAGTAGTTGGGTCTGTTTTCCTTTTTTATAGCCACATTTATTTCCCTCCTGCTCCCATACCCTCTCCCCTAGGATCCACCCATCCTTTTTCCCTTCCTATAATTTTTCCTTTTCAAGAATATTTTATAAGGAGATTCAAGATGGCAGTTTAGAGGAAGGCCGCATTCCTAGTTGCTCTGTGGCTCAGGATTCAGGCAGCAGGAATATGCTTCTCAGTGATGTGGGTGAAAGAGGAGATCACTAATATTCAATATGGGATGCTAAGAGTGTCTTAGAGACTCGGCCATTTGGGTACACTAAACACAGGAGAAAGAGTGCATTGGAGTCAAACCAGTTGTGGCTGTGTGGTGGTGGTAGGAGCACTGGTTCACCACAGAGGGGAGGGAGAACCTAGAGAGAAACACAGTGGACAGATTTGGTGTGGAAAAACCAGCGATCAGAAAAGCAGCCTGAACGTAGCTGGTCTAGGCTTCACCACAAAGCAGTGTTTTGAAAAGGACCCTGTGCTTCCTAGTGGGCAGTGGAGAGCTGAAGTGCTCATCCTGCAGCTTCTGCTGCAGACAGAGCCAGAAGATCAGAGCAACATTGCCCAGCTGTTGGGGCAAGCACCTACCATGGGGCCTATGGTGTACTTAGCAGAACAGGGATGAAACTGTCCCAGAGAAGATTGTATCTCGTGGATTCAAGTTGGAAAAGGGAAGGAGAGGTCGACTTGCGTTTCCTTGGAGTCTGGCAGCTCACATGACCAGCTGAAGTGGGCTGGGAATCTCAAGGGGCAGGTGTTACTGGCAGGAGGCAGGATCGGGTTCTTGTTCCCTGGAGAAGAATGAGCACTGCAAATGCTGCCACTGCCAAGGTAAGCAAGCAAGCAAGCAGGAATTTTATTAAAAAGAAAAGTGAGAGAAAGATTCAGGACTTCACAGTGTACTTGGAGAGGCAAGAGTGCTGTTTAAGTCTTACGGCATTCCCCCTTTTAAAGATACATAAGGAGAACTTGACAAGCTCCTCTCGATTGTTTTTTTTTTGGGGGGGGGGAGGGGCAGTGGTGGTACCAGGGATTGAACTCAGGGGCACTCAACCACTGAGCCACATCCCCAGCCCTATCTTGTATTTTATTTAGAGACAAGGTCTCACTGAGTTGCTTCGTGTCTCACCGATGCTGAGCCTGGCTTTGAACTCAAAATCCACCTGTCTCAGTCTCCTGAGCTGCTGGGATTATAGGCATGTGGCAATGCACACACCCATCTTGATTGATTTTTGATATTTTTAATTGTCCTGCAGTGGGAGCGAGCTGGATTTTGGACTTTGCAGTCGCTTTCTGCAAGATGGAGACTTATACCCTTTCTGAGAAACAGGAACTGTCTTATAATATATTGGGGCATATTAAAATGGCTGTCCTTGTGCTTGCCTTCTTGTCAACCTTACTGTCCCTTCTCTAATCTCCACTGCGGATCCATTTCTATTTCACAGGTATGAATATACTCAGGGACTGGGAAGCCTGTGTTCATGGGCAGCAGAGTGTGTGGAGAATTGGCTCCCCTGCCCCATGAGCATAATTTTGGGGAGCCTCCAGAGATCCAGACTCCTGACAGAGATCAGCAACTGCCAGGCCCTAGGGATGTGTTGATCTAATCTTTCCAGAGCAGATATCACCCAAGAAAGTCCCTAAGGTCTTGTTAGACTTCAACTTCAGTCACTGGAACTCCTCCCATTGAACTTTGCAGCAGTCCCGCGCTGGGAGTGCATTGATCTAGTCTGTGCAGATGAAACTCCCACTAACAGGATTTCCCACTCCATCCTACTTTATATTGACGAGAAGAGAAGCTGAGTCTTATCAAACAACTTCAGTCTTAGGTCACTCCAACTGGCACCTGGGGGAGCAACACAAAAGAGCAAGGGGTAACAACTTCCAGCGCGCGCTCTCTCTCTCTCTCTCTCTCTCTCTCAGCACACAGCCCAAGAAGAAATGGAAAAAGAGACAGTGGGGAGTTAGGCAGATATGGTATAGATCTATCAAGGCCTTGGGCTTTGTTGGGTGGTGTCTGCTTTAGAGAGATGAGATAAACATACCCCTTGGGCCTACCAGTTGCTGATCTCTGTCAGGAGTGAAGAGATTGGGAATCTTGCCTTGCTCCCTTCTGCCAATCTCTTCACAGCACAGAAAAGAGGCAGTGAAGGAAAACAAAGAGTTGAGAGAACTTGACTACAAATTTATACCTGGATTTGAGGAACTGTGGAGAACAACATCAACAAGCTTTTCATTTCTCATAAGATTGGATAGTATGAGGCTTAGATCTGAAGTGATTCTAGTGAACAGGGTTTGAGTGGCATCTCTCCAAGTGGTGCCCATACTGGGATCGGCAGAGGTCACACATTTACTTCAAGTATCAACATTTGGAGAAGAGGCTCACAAAGCAGTCCCTTGCTTAAAAGAAGTGATAACTATCCCAGCAGATGGGTAGACATACCATGAATATAGGAAAAAGCAAGGGAAAAAACCACCCTAAACAGCCCATGATGCTTTACAACTGACTCCCTAGATAACTACAGTGGCGGGAATGTCAGAGAAAGAATTCAGAGAGTTCACAGTGAAAATATTCTAAGAGCTAAAAAAGATGTAAGGAATGAAATCAGAAAATACAGGAAGTGAAAGATCATTTCAGTAAAGAGATAGAGACTCTGAAAAAGAACCAGTGGAAATCCTGGCAATGAAAGACTCAATGAATTGAACTGAAACTTCAATGGGAAGCATCGCCAATAGATTAGACCACTTTGAAGATAGATTTTCAGGCCTCAAAGCAAAGTATATAATTTGAAAATAAAGTCAGCCAAAAAGAAAAGATGTTAAGAGACAATGCACCAGAATATTTAAATCTGGGATAACATGAAGAGGCCAAATTTAAGAATCATTGAGGTATACAAAAGCTCTGAAATATAAGCCAAAGGAATTCACAATCTTTCCAATGAAATAATATCAGAAAAATGTTCAAATCTTAAGAATGAGATGGAAATTCAAGTACAAGAGGCACATAGGTCTCCAATTACATAAAATATCAATAGATTTACTTCAAGACGCACTATAATGAAAATGCCTAACATACAGAATAAAGATAGGATTTTAAAAGCTGCAAGATAAAAGTGGTTGGTCACATTTAAGGGTAAATCAAATCCAGATTTTAACTGGTTTCCCAACCCAGGCCCTAAAAGCCAGAATGACCTGGAAACATATAGACCAAGCTCTGAAAGAAAATGGCTGCCAACCCAGAATGCTATACCCAACAAAATTAAACTTCAGAATTGAAGATGAAATGAAAACCTTTCATAATAAACAGAAGCTAAAAGAATTTAGTGCAGACTTTCTGTTTATGTAAACAGAAAGTCTGCACTACAAAACACACTCTATGAAATATTTCATAAAGAAATGAAAAATGAAAGTCACCGGAGGGAGGAATTACACTAGACAAATAGTCAATTAAAGAAGAACCAAGTCTGATTTAAACATTAGAAATAAATCAAAATGGCAGGAATTAAAAATCATCTTCATAACAACATTGAATATAAATGGCTGAAACTCTTCAATTAAATGATATTGGTTAGCAGATTGGATTAAAACACAAGACCAATGTTATGCTGTCTGCAAGAGACTCATCTCACAGGTAGAGACATTCACAGACTGAAGGTGAAAGGATGGGAAAAGAATACATGTAAATAGTACTCATAAACAAGCAGGGTGGCTATTCTCATATTAGATAAAGTAGACTTCAAGCCAAAATTAATCAGAAGACACAAAAATTTTGCTTCATACTGATTAAGGGACTCAAACAACAAAATATAATGATTGTAAATATTATGCTTCAAACAATGTTGCATCCATAGACATAAACTCTACTTTTTAAAAAATATTCTTTTTTACTTCTTGATGGACTTCATTTATTTATTTTTTTATGTGGTGCTGAGGATTGAATCCAGTGCCTCATACATGCTAGGTGAGTGCTCTACCACTGAGCCACAACCCCAGCCCACATAAACTTTTCTTAATATTAAGAACCAAATAGGCTACAATGCAGTAATACTGGGTGACTTTAACATACCTCTCTCACCACTAGCTAGATCATCCAAACATTAATTAAATAAAAACTTTATAGACCTAAAAAAATTAGAATTAATATGGATCTAACAGACATGTATGGAATATTTCATTCATGAATGACTAAATTAACTTCTTAGCAGCACCTGAAATATTTTCTAAAATAGACCATATTTTAGGTTGCAAAGTAAATCTTAGCAAATATAAAAAAGAAATAACCTCTTGCATTCTGTCAGATCATAATGAAATTAAATTAGAAATCAATAATAAGATAAAAACTAACATGTGGAGATTAAATAATATACTTTTGAATGATGAATGGATAGCAGAAGAAATCGGGGGTGAAGTAAAAAAAAATTCTAAGAAGTAAATGAGAATAGGGATAAAACATCAAAATCTCTGGGTCAGTAGGAGGGCAGTTCTAAGAGGAGTTATAGCATTGAATTCATACATCCAAAGAATAGAAAGATACCAAATAAATAAACTAACATTATATCTCAAGACTCTTGAAAATCGAACACCAAAATTAGTAGAAGACAAAAGATAGTTAAAATTAGAGCCAAAATAATTGAAATCGAGAATGACAAAATAGAAAAGATTAACAAAGAGTTTTTTATTTTTTGGAAAGGATAAGCAAGTTAGATAAACCCTTAGCCAAACTAATCAAAAGAAAAAAAGAAAACACTGAATTTAACAAAATCAGAGATGAAAAGGAAGTATCAACACAGACACTACTGAAACCTAGAGGAACAACAGAAATTATTTTGAAAATGTATACTACAATAACTTAGAAAATATCTTGAAAATATTGACAGATTCCTAGAGACCTATGACCTACCCAAATTGAGCCAGGAGAACATAGGAAACGTAAACAGATCAATTTCTTATAATGAAATTGAAGCAGTTGTCAAAAGCTTTCCAACAAAGTAAACCCCAGGACTGGACAGATTCTTAGTCAAGTTCTACCAGATCTTCAAAGAAGAATTAACACCAATTATCCTCTGATTATTCCATGAAGTAGAAAAGTAGGAAATATTGCCAAACTGAATGCATGAAGCCAGATCACTCTGGTACCCAAATCAGTAAAATAATATAAGGAAAGAAAATTTCAGACCCATATCTTTACTGAACATAGTGCAAAAATTCTTAATAAAATATTGGCAAACCACATACAAAAACACATTAAAAAGATAGTGCACTGTAATCTAATGGGTTTCATCCCAGGGATGCAAGTTTAGTTCAACATATAGAAATCAATCAATGTAAATCACTACATAATAGAGTTAAGGTAGAGAGTCACACAATTCAATGGATGTAGGAAAAGCAATTGACAAAGTACAGCACCAATTCCTATTTAAAACAGTAGAAAAACCAGGAATAGAAGGAACATGCCTCACTATCGTAAAGCCTATATATGACAAAACAAAGGCAAGAATTATACTGAATGGAGAAAAACTGAAAACATTTCCTGTAAAAACTGGAATAAGACAAGGACGCTCAGTTTCATCATTGCCTCTCAACACAGTCCTTGGAACTAGTTAGAGAACTATCAGGGAAGTGAAGGAAATTAAAGGGAGACAAATAGCAAAGATAATTTGAGCTTTTCTTTTCCTAACAACATGATCCTATATTTAAAAGCCCCCCCCCCCCCCCCCCCGCCGACAAAAAAGAAAACTTTATTAGAAGACGTCTAGAGCTCACAAATGAATTCAGCAAAATAGCAGGGTACAAGATCAACACTCAGAAATCAATTGTGTTTCCATACTCCAATAATGAATCTGCTGAAAAAGAAATTAGAAAATTATCCCATTCACAATAGCCTTACAAAGCAAAGCAAAACAAAACAAACAAAAACCTAGGGAATGAAGCTAATAAAAGAAATGAAAGGACCCCTATGATGAAAACTATAGAACACTAAAGAAAGAAATTGAAGAATCCCTTGGAAGATGAAAGGGTCACCCATGTTCTCGGTTAGGCAGAATTAATATTGTCAAAATGGCCATACTACCAAAAAGTGCTATACAGATTCAATGCAATTCTCACCAAAATACCAACGTCATTCTTCACAGAATGAGAAAAAAAGAGTTCTGAATTTCTTTTGGAAAAATAAGTGGTCCAGAATAGCCAAAGCAATCCTTAGTGCAAAGAGTGAAACTGGAGGCATGACAACACCAGATCTCAAAATATACTAGAGCTATAATCACAAAATCAGCTTAGTACTGCCATCTAAATAAGCATGAAGACCAATGGAATAGAAGACAGATATAAAACTACATACATATAGTTATCTGATACTAGAGAAATGTTTCAAAAGCATACATTGGAAAAAAGACAGCCTTTTAAACAAATAGTCCTGGGAAAACTAGTTATCCATACGTAGAGGAATGAAATTATACCCTTATTTCTCACCCTGCACAAAAAAATCAACTCAGAATGTATCAAAGGCCTAGGAATTAGACCAGAGACTATGTGATTCCTAGAAAATACAAGGTCAATAACATCCAGGATATAGGCACAGACAATAATTTTCCCAGTAGGACCCCTAAAGCTCAAGAGTTAATACATGGGATGGCATCAAATTGAAAATCTTCTGCATAGCAAAGCAACAATTTGAAAAGAGAACTTACAAAATGAGAGAAAAATCTTTGCTAGCTACTTTTCTGACAGGGGATTAATATTTAAAACATGTAAAGAATTCAAAAAGCTTTACACCAAAAAATCATACAGCACAATAAATGGACAAATGAATTAAACACATTTCTCAAAACAAATACAAATGGCAACAAATATATGAAAAAATGTTCAACATCATTAGCAATTAGGGAAATGCAAATCAAAAATACCCCGAGATTTCATTTCATACCAGTCAGAATGGCAGTCATCCAGAATATAAATAATAATAAATGCTGGAGAAGATGTGGAAAAAAAATACTTTTACACTGTTGGTGAATTTGTAAATTAGTAGTGATTATGGAAATCAGTATGGAGGTTCCTCAAAAGACTAGGCTTGGAACCACCATATGACCTAGCTATACCACTCCTTGGTATTTATCCTAAAGAATTAGATTCATCATACTACCATGATTTATGAATATCCAGCCTAGGTGTCCATCAATGGTTGAATGGATAAAAAAATGTGGTGTATATACACAATGTATTTTTTCAGCATAAAGAAAAATGAAATTATGTCATTTGCAGGAAAATGGATGGAATTAGAGACCATTTTGTTAAGTGAAAAAAGTCAAATTCAGAAGGTCAAGGGTCATGTATTTTCTCTCATATGTGGAAGCTGGAGAGGAAAATAAGGCAGGGAGTAGGGGTCTCATGAAAGTCAAAGGGAGATTAGTGGAGGAAAGAGATGGTGTTGAGGAGTGGGGAAGTACTGTGGAGTGATATGGGCCAAATTATATTGTAATATTGTGTGTATGTACCAATAGGTAACAATTCTATCATTATGTACAACTATAATACACCAATAAACATGTTGAAATAAAAGAATATTATACAACAGGGAACATTGTAATATCCCTTTGGGTTCACCTTTTTAAAACTCAGCAAAATTTTCTGGAGATTCATCTAAGTTGTTGCATGAAGTAATGATTTTTATTTTTTATTTTTTGGTGGTCCTGGGGATTGAACCCAGGACCTTGTGCATGTGAGGCAAGCACTCTACCAATTGAGCTATATCCCCAGCTAAAATAATGATTTTTTAAAAAATTGCTGAGAAATATTCCATCATATGAATATAACACAAAGTTTAAATCATGTATCATTTGAAGGGCATCTGGATTGTTTTCAGTTTTTAATCTATTTTGTATGCAACTGTTACATGTAAAGTTCTGTGTGAACCTAAGTCTTGATTTCTTTAGGATGGATGCCTAGGAGTGCAGTTGCTGGGTAGTAAGGTAAATTTAGTTTAAATTTAGATTTTTAAAAGCAACTACCAAGGTTTTGTAGAATAATTGTACCACTTTACATTTTCACTAGCAATGTAAAAATGATCCAGTTTTTTTACATTCTCACTTGCCTAAGGTGTGGTCCCTATTTTTTATTTTATACATTTTGATAGGCATGTAGTGAATTCTCATTGTAGTTTTAGTTTGCATTGTGTCAAGCTGAATTTTTTAAAATTGTGTTTGTCAGCCATAGAGTCTCTTTGGTGAAGTAGCTCTTCCAGTCTTTTTTCCATTTTCGAATTGGGTTGTTTTGAAAGTCCTTTATATTCTAAAGTAGTCTTTTGCTGGATATATAGTTTGTACATTTTCTCCCACATGGTACTTTTCCCTTTCATTCTCTTCCCCACATCTTTTACAGAACAGATGTTTTTAATTTTGATGAAGTCTCATTTTTCAACTTTTTTATAAACTGTATGTTTGGTGTTAAGTTTAAGAATTCTTTGCCTTGCCCTAGATTGTAAGCATCTTACATCTTTTCTTACTAAGAGTTTTATAGTTATACTTTTTACAGTTAAGTCTGTGATGCATTTGAGTCAATATTTTTTAGAAGACGTGAGAGGCTCAGATTTTATATATGTTTTTGTCCACGAATATCCAGTTGCTTCAGTACCCCTGGTTGGAATGGCTATCTTTCCTTCATTAATTGCTTTCAAACCCTTATCAACAATCAGTTGAATATATTTGTGAGGATCTATTTCTGAGTTTTCTATTGTGTGTTATTGACTTATATGTCTGTTCTTCTGACAATACCACATAGTCTTGATTACTGTAACTAGGTAATAATTCTTATAAGCCAGCAAATAAATTTATTCCACTTTATTCTTCTTTATTGAAATTGTTTTAGCAATTCTAGTTCCTTTGCTTTTCCATATAAATTTTAGTATAATATTGTCTATATTTGCCAAATACCTTGCTAGGATTTTGATAAGAGTTTTCTTAAATGTATATAACAACTAATAAATAGACATCTTTACCCTGTTAGACCTTGTAATCCAGAAACATGTCTATTTATTTAGATATTCTTTGAGCAGTTTAGTAGCATTGAGTAGTTTTCTATATTCAAGTCTTATATATGTATAATGCTTATTTTTTATTGACTTTGAACAATATTGTTTTAAATTTTATTGTCCACATGTTTATTGCTACTGTATAGACATGTAAGTTTTTAAATTTATTTGTTCTAATCAGTTATACATGACAGCAGAATGCTCTTTGATTCATTGTACACAAATGGGGCACAATTTTTCACTTCTGTGGTCATGTAATTTTTTAAACAAATATTTATCTTGTATCCTGTGATCTTCATAAACTCACTTATTAGTTTCAGGATTTTTTTTTAAAAAAAACTTTTTTAGTAGAGTCCTTTTGTAAATAGGGACATAGGGATAGTTTTATTTCTTTCTTTCCAATATGTATGCCTTTTACTTCTTTTTCTTTACTTAATACAATGGCAAGAATTTCCAATGTTATGGTGAATAAGAGAACTCAGAATAGGCTAGCCTTCATTGCTCCTGATCTTGGGAAAGCATTCAAGTTTTGCATCAGTAGGTAAAATGTTTATTGTAAATGTTCTCTCTTTTTCTCGGTAAGTGGAGTTCTCTTCTACTATTTATTAGTTTTTGTTATATATGAGTGTTGAATTTTTTTGAATGCTATTTCTTCATCAATTGATATAATCATTGTGATTTTTCTTCTTTATGTATATGGTGGTTTATACGGATTGGTTTTCAAATATTGAATCACCCTTGTGTTCCTAGTATGAGGTTTACTTGGCCATAATTTATCTCTCTTTTCATAATTTGCTCTATTACATTTGTTAATATTATGTTAAAGGTGTTTTTATCTATATCCATGAGAGATACTGGTTTGTAGTTTTCTTTCTTTTTATTTTTTTACAGTTTTTGTCTGGTATTGCTGTCAGGGTAATATTAACTTCCTAGATGAATTGAGAATTGTTACCTTCCCTTGTAGTTTCTGGAAGGGATTGTGTAGAATTGCTATTAAATATTCTTTAAACATTGGATAAAATTTCCTGATGAAAATATCTGAGCCTGGATATTTCTTTTTTTATGAATATTTGAAGTATGAATTAAACTTCCTTAATAATTATATTCAAATGTCCTATATCATATTGAGTATGTTGGGATAGTTTGTACTTTTAAAAGACTTTGTCCATTTCATCTGAGTTGCCAAATTTATGTGTAGAATTCTTTGTAATTTTTCCCTTAGCCAACTTTTTTGAAGTCTTCAGGTTCTCTAGTGATACTCTTGTTTCATTTCTAATATTGATAATTTGTGTCTCATCTCTTTTTTCTTTTTTAGTCTTGTCATTCATTTGTCAATTCTATCTTTTCAAGGAATTAGCTCTTTGGCTTATTTATTTTCTAATTTAATTGATTTTTTTTCTTACCTTTATACCCTTCTTACTGCTCACCCAAGGTCTTATTTTGCTTTTCATTTTCTAGGCCTTTGAGCTGGGAATTTCCTTTGCTGATTTGAGGCATTTACATTTCTTAATGTACATACTTAGTTTATAAATTTGGCTGTTAGCACTACTTTAATGGTGACCTACAAAATTCTGTTAGTTACATTTTAATTTTCACTCGGTTCAATGTATTTTTCACTTCCCTTGAGAATTCCATTTTACTCTTAGATAACTTATAAATGTGCTGTTTTACCAAATATTTTAAAAATTTCCTTTTATCTTTACATTATTTCTTTCTAATTGAGTTTTATTGTGATTAGCACAATTTGTGTGCTTTCAATTCTTTTATATGTTTTGAAGTTTGTTTTATGGCTCAATTTATGGTCTATCTTGGATCATGCTCATTAGAAAGTAATGTATGTCCTCCTTTTGCGGGAGGGGGGAGGGGTGTAAGTACTTTCTAAATGTTGATTAAATACTATTGGTTGATGGTGTAATTAAGGTCTTCTGTATTCTGGCTAATCATCTGTCTACTTCTTCTGTCAGTTGTTGAGAGGTGATGACATCCTCAACTAAAGTGGTGAATTTGTCTATTTCTCTATTTAGTTATGTCAATTTTTTGTTCCACATATTTTGCAGCTTTTCTATTTGCACACTTGAATTTAATATTTATATGCCTTCTTGTTGAATTGATATATTTATCATTATAGAACGTCCTACTTTCTCTTTGGTAATTTTCTTTTTTTGAATTTTACTTTATCTGATGTTAATTTTTTCACTAGTATTTTCCTTTAATTCATGTACAGAATGGTCCATCTTTTCCCATTCTTTCAATTTTAACCTGTCTATATAATTAATAATTATATTTGAAGTAAATTTCTGTAGAAGTTTATAACATATAGTTGGGTTGTGCATTTTAATTAACTGAATCAATCAAGCTCTGCTTATTAATTGGTATATTTAAACCTTTTATATTTAATATAATTTATTAAAATGTCAGAATTTAAGTCTTCTATTTTAATTTTTGTTTTCTGTTTTTTTTATTTTGATTAGTCTCTTTTACTTGCCTTCATGTTATTTTGTGAACATGTTTTAGATTTCTTTTTAAAAGAGAGAAAGAGAGAGAGGGGGAGAGAGAATTTTTTTAATATTTATTTTTCAGTTTTTGGTGGACACAACATCTTTATTTTTATGTGGTGCTGAGGATGGAACCCAGCGCCCCACACATGCCAGGCGAGTGCGTTACCGCTTGAGCCACATCCCCAGCCCCCAGGTTTTAGAATTTTATTTTGCTTTATCTATAGAGTTTTTACATTATTTACCTTATCACATATTTCTTTTAGTATTTGTTATAGGCTTAACGTTAAATATATACATACTTATCAAAATCTTACTGGTGCTATCATTTTACCTGTTCAAGTACAGTACAAAAACTTTAATTCCCTTTATATTATTTACCTATTTTTGCTTATAATATATAATTTACCCTAAGTATTTCTTTACAGAGAGTTAGAACCACATTAGAGAGAGTTATAATTTTTGTTTCTACCATCAAACATGGTTCAGAAATCAAGGAGAAAAGGAAAGTCTATTGTATTCATTTATATTTTTATTTACCATTGTTAATTTCCTATTGTTCTTGTAATAAATTTCTACAAACTTACTGGAATAAAAACACAAATTTATTATAGCTCTTAAGGTCAGAAATCTGATATAAATTTCACTGGGCTGAAAACTGAGCTATTGACAGGACTGTATTTTTTCTGAAGGCTCTTGGGGCGAGTCTGATTCATTGTCTTTACTAGCTTTCTGAGGCCGTTTGCTTGGCTTATGGCCCATTTCTTCATCTTCAAAGCCAGTAGAACAATGCCTTTACATTTCTTTCTCTGTTTCCAACTCTGCTTCTATTGTCACATCACTTTATATGACTTTGACTTATTGCTTTCTTCTTATAAATCTTATGATTACAGTAGGCATACCTGGATAATCCAGGATAATCTTCCCATCTCAAAATTTACAATCTAATCATGTTTGCATTGTCTTTGATGTCATGTTCGCTCATATTTATTGATTTGGAGGAGTACTGTGGCGATATCTTTGGGGAGATCATTATTCCTTTGAACATTCTATGATGGTTCATGTTCATCCCATATCCAAAGTACATTCATCTCATTCTAACATTCTTCAAAGTCTCAACCATCATTCATTCAAAGTTCAAATTGTCATCTAACTTCCTCCAGCTCAAAAGTTCCAAATCTCATAATCCAAATCATCTTAATTAGGTACCCATGAGACTCAAAGTATGATTTATTCTGGTACAAGATTCCTCTCTATACCTGTGAAATTAGACAACAAGTTATCTCCTCTCAAAACACAATGAAGACATATGTATATGAAACCAAATTTTTCTATTCAAAATGGGAAAAAACGAATGAAAAAGAATGTATCATCAGCCTTAAGCAATCTTGAAATCTAGCAGGGCAAACTATTAGGTTTTGAGGCCTGGCAGCAATCTTCTGTGGCTCTTCACTCCACTTTATGGGCCATTATTTTTTCTACACACTGATGTTACAGAGAACTCTTTTATTTAACCTTTTTTTATTTTTATTTTTTATAGTTGAAGATGTCTTTATTTTCTTTCTTTCTTTCTTTTTTTTTAATGTGGTGCTAAGGATCGAACCCAGTGCCTCACACATGCTAGGTAAGTGTTTTGCTACTGAGCTGCAGCACCAGCCCTCTTTTAGTTATTCTTTAGAGTAGGTGTGCAGGCAAAAAAAGATTCTCAATTTTCCTTCTTCTGAGAATTTCTTTATTTGCCCTTTACTTGTAAAGGAAACTTGCACTGCAAATTTTCCAGCAAAAAGATGCACTTGATGGACTGAGGTTGTAGCTCAGGGGTAGAGTGCCTGCCTAGCCTGTGTGAGCACTGGGTTTGAACCTCAGCATTACATTAAAAAATAAATAAAATAAAGGTATTGTGTCCATCTACCAAAAAAAGAAAAAAAAAAAAGAAAAGAAAAAAGATGCACTTGAAAATGTGCCATTTCCTTTTGGCCTCTGTGAAATCTGATGAGAGGGTCACTGTTATTCTAATTGCTTTTCCATTTTCAGTAAGATCACATTTCTTATTCCTTTTAAGATTTTTTTCCTTTGTCTTCAGTTTTCAGAACCTTCGCTATGATGTGGATTTCTTTGATTTTATACTGTTTGGAGTTCAATCCTGTGAATCAACCTTCTAGAATCTCTAGGTGTAGGCTTTTTTTTGCCAAATTTGAGAAGTTTGGGGCCATAATTTCTTTAGGAACCTTTTTCATTCCTGCCTTCTATCTTTCTAGAACTCTAATATCATGAATGCTCATCATTTTAGTATGTAGTATCACAGGTCCCTGCTGTTTTGTTCACTGTTTTTAGTACTTTGTTGTTCAGAATGTGTGATTTTTACTAACCTTTCTTCCAGTGCATTCATTCTTTCCTCTGTCCTCACCATTCTGCTATTAAACCTGTTCAAGGAGCACTTTTGTTTTTTTGTATTATAGTTTTCAGTTAAAAAATTTCCATAAAGCTCTGCTTTATATTCCCATTTGGTTTGTCTTCTCTTTCTTTGTTCTACATTTTCTATTTCTTTGCTGGGATGCTGAGATTTTCATTTGTTTTAAGAATGTTTATAATTGTAATTGAAGCATTTTTATGATGGCTGCTTTGAAACCTTTTCCGGAAAATTCTTTTGTCTTGCTTTTGGTATCCATGGATTGTTTCTTTTTATTCAGTTTGAATTATTTCTAGTTGTTGGAATGATGAGTAATTTTCATCTTAAGCCTGTACATTTTGGTTGGAGAATCTGGATTGTATTTAAAAATGTTTTAGCTGTTATCTGTTGACTTGGGCAGTGTTGCATTATTTCTAGGGGAGGTGAGGTAAATGTGAGGGTTCTCCATTTGGCCCTATTCGTACTCACCTGAGGGGGTTCCTTGCTTCTTCTGGGTGGGGTAGAATTCTGGTCCTGTGTGATTGCCACTGACTTTGTAGCAGGAGTATGTTTCTTACTGCCTGGAGAGAACAAAAATCTTGGCTTTCTCCTCAATTTTCCTTGACCCCACTCTGAGAGGCAGAGCTTTTGCTGATGGTTGAAGTATTACAGGCCTGCAAGGGTTGAAGTCTAAGCCACTGCTTGGCTTTTTCTTCCATTATCTCCGTGGGTATGTTTGGAGTACCTCACCATAACATCTCGAGGGCTGAAGTGTGAGCTCTCCGCTTGGACTTTTCTATAGGGGTGAGAATAGGGCCACAGGGTAATTATTTTTTTTTTCTATTTGGCCATGGTGATCATTGTCTAAAAGATTTTTATTTTGCTAGACTATCCTTCCCTGGTTCTTTGGCCAGAGTGAGCAGGATTTTGCTATGGGTTTTGTTGTCATTGATTTTGTTTTTGTTTTTAGTCTGTGCCTATTGGTATTTCTGGGTCGTCTGCTTCAAGTTTGAGAAATATAAAGAAAAAAACAAACAAAAACTCAGGAAACTTACTACTGGATTCTTCAGATCCCAAGGTCCCACCTAGTCTGCCTTCCTTGATGTGTATGTAATACCTGGACTTCTAGTGTAGGTGACAGGAGGAATACGGAAGAGTATGCCTACTGCATCTTCCCAGAAGCCTAAGCCTTCTAAGTAATTCTGGAGGAGCACCGTCTAGTTTCTCAGGTTGTGCTGTCAAATTTTTGTCCTACTACTATGTTTAGTATTTCCTAGGTTGAATCATTTATGTAAATATTATATGGAACTAGTGTTATATGATATGATATCTTTAAAAGACTCTGAATAAGTCAGGGTAAATAGCACCTATTAAATTTGTATAGTCTTCTCATAAGGTAAGTGGTTCCTCTGCCTGAGTCCTAATAATATGTCACATGGATTGGTCCCATTTCAGCTTTTGGATTCTCAAATCTTACAGGGACAATTCGGTGATAATCATGACATATTCTCCATTAATGGCTGCATATTGATTAGGCCTTTTGGAGAATCATCTTATACATTTTCATGTTAGAAAACATTGAGGTGATCAGTAGTTTCGTAGTATTCCACCAAAAGCTTTATCTTATTTTCAACAGTAAATAAACCTTATTTATGTTCTTAGCTTTTACAAGAATTTTTGAATTGAGATTATTCTATTCTTTAAAGATCAATTATTTTTGTAATTTTTGAAATGAAGTACTAGTATAAAAGTAGAATTATTAAATAAAAACCCCTGGAGATTTATTTTTGTTTACCAACTATTTACAGAGCCTGCTGTGGCTTGGAGAGGGATTTGTAAGTCCCAACCATTTGTCCATGACAGTTTTGAATAACCTCAACTTTATAAGTGCATAATAGAAATCATGAAATACTTTTAAAAAGTGCTTTTCCATATCTTTCTAAGAAAAATAAAAAGTAGTACACTTTTATTCTGACTCCAAAGCCAAGTTGGAGAATTTAGTCCTACAAATTCAAAATCTTTACAAGCCTGTTTTTTTTTTTTTTTTTTTTTTTTTGTAATTGCCTTCTTCGGTGTTTTGCTCTCTGTGTGTGTTGGGATTTGGAGAAGGTTTCATCTCAAATTTGGGAGATTTGGAAGCTGAATTCAATTTAGTTCTTCATGACCTTCAAATACACCTATTGCCCCAGCAATCCTTTTGTGCTCCAGTTCTGTAGAAGGCTCTGGATCATTTATGAGCCTTTTCATTTGCTTTACTTGGAAGATTAGAGGCTCAGCATTTCATCATTTCTCTAGATTTTACCACCTTCTCAATTTCCTCAGCTGGGCCTGAAAGTCCCATAGTAGATCTCTTGCAACCTGATAGTACAAAAGTTATTTAAGTATCTCTATTTTGTCTCTCTCATCTGGCAAGATTGAACTCTAATTTGTTGTTTTCCCCCAAAATGTTAGCATCTTCAATGCTGACCAATAAGTTTCCAGATAGATAGCCATGAGAACTATTTTTATTGTTCTTGCATTCAATCCCTGTCATTATATCTATCATATTTCCACCTATTGTTCCTGAGTCATAGTACATCCCACTTCTATGTGTTCTCATTCTAGTTTCAGCTCTGCTACCCTATTTTTCTGTAGCCACCACCCAGACATAATATATGTGCATACATCTCCCTGAAGATACCATTCTGTGGCCTCAGCTCCTGATTGCCTCCAGCCCTGGACGCCATGTTTGTGTGCTGCATTCTCCTGCTAAGACTCTCGATTTTCCTCTGAAACAAAGCAGGCTCTAAAGTGACTGGAAGATGAGTGAGTTTTCTATGCTTTTTGAGCATTCCTTATTCTCACTGCCCAGGTATCATTTTGCTTCCATAGGTGTTTCATCTGACACGGAATTTTAAATTTCATTGAAAATGGAGAAAAACTTACAAAGAAACTTAACCTAAGGATAGCCAACTCCTATCCATGAATGTGCCCTAAACCAAGCTTTCCCTTTTAAAATTTTTAGTGACATCTTGTGTGGTCCTTTGCTTATGTTCATCTCATAAATTGTTAGTTCACATTTTGAGTTTAGAATTTGAGATTTTAATTCTCATTGTTAATAGTCACAGTGCCATTTACTGGGGAGACTATAGAGCATGAGCCAAGCGTGCTCCAGTCCCAGAGTTGGACTTCCTGGGTCTAAGCTGGCTTCTGTCCTTTACTAACAGTGTGGACTTAGGCAAGTAAATTAATCTTCCTAAGATAATTTTATATTTACAAACTGGAATACCTGGACTTACTAAATGGCCAGGCCCCACTGATTTATCAACATGATTATGAAATTTATGTCTTAGAGCTTATTGAAAATTAAATAAAATAATGTATAGGAAGGAAAATCCTTAGTATAGTTCCTGCCATATTGTAGCTTCCCAATAAATTTTATGATTTTTAAATTATATGTTCATACAAAATTCATATTTAGCATTCTAGGTGAGCCTAATACTGTCAGTCAATCAGAACCATTAGGCTTGTTTGGTTTTATATCATCAAATAACTAAAAAGGTCTATGATGAACTGTCAACCACACACCTAAAAGACAGTTCTCTATAAACAATCAGGTTCATGGTTCAAGGTTACAAGTGGTTCATTTCTAAAAGAAGAATAGATGTGGTTTTTATATCACCAGGGCAAGTAATAGAAAAGTAAATTCTTGGGCCCAACTCCTGATCTACTGAACCAGAAGCTCTGGGTTGAGGCCCAGCACCTGTAATTTAGGAAGTCCTGCAGGAGATTCTGATGCACATTCAAGTGTGAGAATCACTATCGGATTAACCACTGTGTTTCCTTTCTCATGGCTCTTGTTCCTGTGTTCACTGTTCTTCCTTCTCTCATGCTCACTGGATGCCTGTTGCTGCTAGGCACCTAAGAGACTCAACATAGATCTAAAGGTTTGTGTTAGATCTATGGGAAAAATATTTTTTAAGGTCCTCCTTATAGGAAGAGAGATCTAAAGGGAGAAGTCAACAGCTGAACCAAGCATTCACATCTGTTGGGAGTGAGTAGTCACTAGAATTGTCTTGATTATGTCATTTGATTATTTGCTTTTCTGTTCAATAGCAACATGGCCTTGGGACCTTTATTTTCCTTTCTTGGAAATAATCCTGTAGAAAGCAGGATTTGTTAGTGTCTATGACTGCCTTGTGGATTCTTATTTTAAGGAGCCTCTTAATTTAATCTTCGTATAATCCTTTTTCTCTGTTAGTGTTCCAATGCTTATTTCAACACATGAATAAATTTAGAGTGACTGCTTAAAAGCATTTTGGCTTCTTAAAAGCATTTTGGGTACAGCCTGGGCAGTTGTAAATATAATTTCATTTATTCTGAGCAGATAATTTCTGGATAAACAGTAATTCAGTTGCTAAAAGCTATCTTCATCATGTTTTCACATTTTTCTAAGCATGCAAAGTGAAGCATAAACATTATATAGAATCGAGAAAGAAAATATTAGATATTGTGTAAATCTAGTATATGAATTCTCAAGAAATAGCATGTTCTATTTACTTATATGAGAATACTAAAATATTTGAATACCCAGGGAGAGAATTATCTTGAGAGTAGATCAAATTGCATAACACCAGGTCTGCTACCTCCTTGGTGTGGTATTTGGGTAAGTTGTTTAATACACTAAATCTCAATTGCTCATGTTTAAAATGAAGAGAATAAGGCCAATTTCAGAGGTTGTTGAGGAGTAAGTGAGATAACAAAGGTAAAGTATCTGAAATATCGTAAGAGAGCTCCAAAAGTATTGTCACTATATCTGGTATTTTAAACACTACATAGTTTTTAAAAAATATATATATATATTTTTAGTTGTAGTTGGACAAAACATCTTTATTTTATTTATTTATTTTTATGTGATGCTAAGGATCGAACCTAGGGCCTTGTATGTGCAAGGCAAGCTCCGTAGTTTTGATTTGCTTTCAGTAATCTTTCTAATTGATGTGGAAATTTATATGCACACAATGTATGGTTCCTTCTTTGATTCTTTCAATTTCTCTATGAGATCTATAAAACAGATCTCTTTAATATGTGCATTTAAAATTTTTTTTTTAGTTGTAGTTAAACACAATACCTTTATTTCATTAATTTTTTTTTAGGTGGTACTGAGGATTAAACCCAGGGCCTTGCATATGCTAGGCATGCACTCTACCACTGAGCCACAACCCCAGCCCCTAATATATGCATTTTAACAGATAAAGTGTTTCAATAATCAGCCTATGGCCAGGTCAAATACTGATTCATAAAACTTTGGAATTCGATGTAGCAGTGATTGACCTTGGACACCATGTACTTCCGCCTTTAACAAATAAGTCACATGTTACAAATAAGGTGTCCAGGTTATGGGATCACCTGGGAACTGTTAGATGACAGAAATATGTCATCTCAAATGTCCAAAGCTCAGTAGTTTGGCATATGAGGCTCTGCATGTGGCCTTTATTTGTAGTTTTACTATATTGCTGCCTTTGTCTGGAAGACCCCTAGCATTCTCTCATTTTCTTTTTGGTATTGGGGATTGAATTCAGGGGCACTTGACCACTGAGCCACATCCCCTGCTCTATTTTGTATTTTATTTAGAGAGAATGTCTCACTGAATTACTTAGTACTTCACTTTTGCTGAGGCTGGCTTGGAACTTACAATCCTCCTGCCTCAGCCTCCCAAGGTACTGGGATCACAAGCATGTGCCACCGTACCTGGCATCCCATTTTCAACATACTAATTCTGACTGTAGATCTCAGAACAGGAGCCTTTGAAGGCCTTATGATCATTTCTCCACTTCTCACCCCTACATAACCCCAAATCTGCGGTTCTTCTACATCATAAATTTGTCATAACTCTGACTGCATTGTATTATGATGATAGATTGATATGTCTGTTTACTGTATTATAAAACTCTCATGTGTTGGTTGCATATCTTATTTCTCTATTTTCAGTACCTAGAACAGGGTTGTACATACTTGATATGTTCGGCAAATGCTTGTTGAACTGAGCCGTTGTTTGTCTTCTGTGAGTTGCTGTTCAGGGTGTCTTTACTTACATGTCATTGTCTTCTAATACTGTACTTTCAGACTTGAATGCATGTGAATCAAAGTTTATCTGAAAAAAGCAGCTACAAAATTGGACTTACGGTTCCGAGACCTGAGTTCTCCTGCTTTGCCACTTTGAAGTTAAGGAAATATAAAAACTTATAGTGGTTAAGTGCCTTGGTTTCTTATTTTTTTGTATGAAATAATACATAGGAAATAGCATAAAACATAGATTTCCTCTTGGCATATTGATATAATGCAAGTACCCTGTCTCCCTCTCTCCCCTGTCTCTGCTACAGACTGAGAAATAGAACATTGCCAGTACCCTGAATCTGCCCTGGGTCATCAGTCCTGATCACCATGTCCTCTCCGCACTGAAGAAAATCTGCATTCTGACCTTTGTTGACAATCATAATCTGTTCTTTTCTTTATATCTTTACTATTTAAGTATACATTCTTCAGGATTTTAGATAATTTTGCCTGTTTGTGTAGTTCAGTAGTTAAGTATATTCACATTGTTGTGAAACAGATCTTGCAAATATGAAGCCTTATATACATATAAACAACCATCTTCTTTTCTATCTCCTTCCAGTCCCTGGAAGCAACTTTTTTTGGTTTCTATGAATTTGATTACTTGGGATACTTCACATGAATGACATATATATATATATATATATATATATATATATATATATATATATATATATATATATATTTATCTTTTTGTGACTGAGAATTAGGACTTCATATATTTTTTTCTTGAGGGAGTACAGTTCAACCCATAACGCTCAGCAAATATTCTTTGTCAGCTTTCATATGGTATTTAAGTGAAGACTTGTTGACCTAAAAATTCCAAAGTCTTTATATTTTCATGGAGACTATGTTCTATGGGGATGGGCAGCTATAGGCAAAAAGAGGGTACAGAATGTTATGTATTTGTTGAAAAAAAAAGTTTCAGCCACTCTTTACTTAACCAAATGGCTACTCATCACTGTAGGGATACCTTACCATTGCATCCCAGTGCTGGGCTGCACACCATCTGGGGCTCTTCCAGCTCTTCTCTTATCACTGCTGCCCAGATAAGCTTCAGTAACCAATTACACTAGTTCAGCCAAGACACAGACACCTACTGTAGATTAGTGCTCATTGACTAGAGATGTGACATGGAGCGCTGTGGTCCCCAAACCTAATCATTTTCTTGATATGATTTAGTTTTGTCATTTCCTATAGTAGTAGATATCACAAATCAAAGTAGCCCTGTCCGCTTACTTATTGATCAGCCTGATGAACTACTTGCTAGCAATTAGATAGAGCAAAGTAAAGTTAACTAGTGGCTGGATTTCAGGCAGCAGAGAAAGCTGGTATTGACTGCTCTCGTGTTCAACCTGATGGGTTTTGTAAATAGAAAGCAGAAAGCTCAGGAAAACTAGGGGAGAGTTGTCATTCAGTGAATCATTCAAATAACGGAAGATCCAGAGCAGCTACTTCTAAACTGTAGTCTATGGACTGCTTGGGGTCTCCAAACACTCTCAAAAAGGTTGAGGTCAAAACTGCTTTCATAATAATACTAAAATGTCATTTTCACTCTTGATATTTGTACTGATGGCGTGAAATCAATGGAAAATCTGCTGGGGCTTTAGGAAGAAAACCAAGGCAATACCTCAAACTGCATTCCCCACCACCATGCACATGGGCAGTTAAAAGGAAAAGTGACTGTTCTCAATGAAGCAGCAAAAATATTAATTTTCAGGGCCGAGTTTGTGGCTTAGTAGTAGAGCACTCCCGCTAGCACATGGGAGGCATTGGGTTCCATCCCCAGCACCACTAAATAAATAAATAAATAAATAAATGAATAAATGAATAAATGAATAAATGAATGTATTATGTCCAACTACAACTTAAAAAAATACACTAATTTCATTAAATTTTGATCTTAATATGTATCTTTTAAAATATTTTGTATTTAAAAAAAAGTGGAATGTATGGCCGGGTGCAGTGGCGTACCCCTGTAATCCCAGTGGTTCAGGAGGTTGAGGCAGGAGGATCACCAGTTCAAAGCCAGCCTCAGTAAAAGCGAGGTGCTAAGCAACTCGGTGAGACTCTGAGTTTATTTCTAAGTAAAATACAAAATATGGCTGGGGATGTGACTCAGTGGTCAAGTGTTGCTGAGTTCAATCCCCTTTCCCCCACCAGCCCTGCCAAAAAAACAGAATGTATGCATGAAACACTTCTGTCATATACTGAAGAATGATGGTCTTGAGAAAAAGCAATTGTGTGATTGTCTTAAGTTGAACTAGCCACTTATTTATGGGATACCATTTTTACTTGAAAGAACTACATACAAAATATGGTTATTTAGACTTGCATTTGGTGAAAATTTTTGTGAAAATGAGTGAGATGAGCCTGTTTCTTCAGCAATAAACAATGCACAGCATCAATTGTTGCTAGTGATGACATTCAAGTGAATGTCAGAATTTTGGAAAACGTGTATTTGTCATGACGAGTTTGATATTTTTCCACTGGTTGAAGACTGACACACACTCACATTCTCTCTCTCTCTCTCTCTCTCTCTCTCTCTCTCTCTCTCTCTCTCATACCTGAGATTGTGCTCAAGTACCGGGGGCACTTGACCACTGAGCCACATCCCCAGCCCTATTTCATATTCTATTCAGAGACAGGGTCTCACTGAGTTGCTTATAGCCTCACCATTGCTGAGGCTGGCTTTGAACTCATGATCCTCCTGTTTCAGCCTCCCAAGCCCCTGGGATTACAAGCATGTGCCACCGAGCCCTGTGAAGACTCTCTTGATGAGATCAATGATCATGTTAATGAAAGTGACTTTTTTTGGTATGTCATTTTATTTTATTTACTTTTTATTTTTAATTGACATGTAAAATTGTGCATATTTATAGGATACCATGTGATGTTTCAATACATATTTCTATAATATCAGTGTAAGCATACTTATTTTCATTTATTATTTATTTGTGGTGAAACCGTTCAAAGTCTTTTGGCTTTTTTGAAATATATAGTATATTATCATTATCTGTAGTTACCCAAATGTAACATCATCAAACTTATTTCTCCTATGTAACTGTAACTTTGCATCCATTGATCAGTCAGCCTCTGGCAAACACAGTATCCCTCTCAACATCTAGAAGTGTTTTTGTTCGTATTGTTTTTTTAGATTTTACATGAGTTAGATCATGGGGGCACTTGTCTTTCTATATCGTGCTTATTTCCCTTTACATAAATATCCTCCAGTTCCATTCATGTTATCAAAAGTAGTAGAATTTCATTCATTTTTATGGCTGAATAATATTACATTGTGTATATGTACCACTTTCCCTTTATCCATTTGTCAGTTGATGGACCCTTGGGTTGTTTCCATTTCTTGGTGTGAATTGTTTTGCAATCAACATGGGAGTGCAGATGTCTCTTTGATATACAGATTTCATTTCCTTTGGATATATACCACATAGTGGGATTGCTAGACCATATGGTAGTTTTATTTTTACCTTTTTAAGAAACTTCCATGCTGATTGCCATAATAGCTCTACTAACTTACAATGGAGTATGATGTTTAAATATTATATGATGAAAGTTACTAACATTTGAAGATCTCAATAACTCATTAAACCATATTTTCCAAATGGCCAAAGCATGGTATTACAAAATCATGTATCAAAAACTGCCTGATTTTAATGTAACAGAGTAGAAAAAGTTAATTGATATAATTTCAAATTTCACATTTCAACCAAACTTTAAGGAACTACCATTTGCTGAGTTTGTATATAGTATAAAATATATATCTCCCAATGGAATATTACTAACCTTAAAGAAGAATAAAATGATGGCATTTGCAGGTAAATGGATGGAGCTGGTGAATACTATGCGAAGCAAAATAAACCAATCCCCAAAATACCAAAGGCCAGATGCTTTCTCTGATATGTGAATGCTAATTCACAATAAGAGGGAGGGGCTAGGGAAGAATAGATTTACTTTGGATTAGGTAGAGAGGAGTGAAGGATAATAGAATGAATCAGACATTATTGCTCTATGTACATATATGACTACATGACTGGTGTGATTGTACATCATGTACAACCAGAAGAATAAAATTATACTCCATTTATATATGATGTGTCACCGTGCATTCTACTGTCATGTATAATTAGAACAAATAAAAGAAAATAAAATTCTATTAAAATATTCTTCCTTTCTTTTTTCTTTTTTTTAAAGTTTAATTTTTAATTTTTTATTGGTTGTTCACAACATTACAAAGCTCTTGACATATCATATTTCATACATTAGATTGAAGTGGGTTATGAACTCCCAATTTTACCCCAAATGCAGATTGCAGAATCACGTCGGTTACACATCCACAATTTTACATAATGCCCAATTAGTAATTGTTGTATTCTGCTACCTTTCCTATCCCCTACTATCCCCCCTCCCCTCCCCTCCCATCTTCTCTCTCTACCCCATCTACTGTAATTCATTACTCTCCTTGTTTATTTTCCCATTCCCCTCACAACCTCTTATATGTAATTTTGTATAGCAATGAGGGTCTCCCTTCATTTCCATGCAATTTCCCTTTTCTCTCCCTTTCCCTCCCATCTCATGACTCTGTTAAATGTTAGTCTTTTCTTCCTGCTCTTCCTCCTTGCTCTGTTCATAGTTGCTCTCATTATATCAAATAAGACATTTGGTATTTGTTTTTTAGGGATTGACTAGCTTCACTAAGCATAATCTGCTCTAGTGCCATCCATTTCCCTGCAAATTCTATGATTTTGTCATTTTTTATTGCTGCATAGTACTCCATTGTGTATAGATGCCACATTTTTTTTATCCATTCATCTATTGAAGGGCATCTGGGTTGGTTCCACAGTCTAGCTATTGTGAATTGTGCTGCTGTGAACATCGATATGGCAGCATCCCTGTAGCATGCTCTTTTAAGGTCTTCAGGGAATAGTCCGAGAAGGGCAATAGCAGGGTCAAATGGTGGTTCCATTCCCAGCTTTCCCAGGAATCTCCAAACTGCTTTCCAAATTGGCCGCACCAATTTGCAGTCCCACCAGCAATGTACAAGAGTACCCTTTTCTCCACATCCTCGCCAGCACTTGTTGTTGTTTGACTTCATAGTGGCTGCCAATCTTACTGGAGTGAGATGATATCTTAGGGTGGTTTTGATTTGCATTTCTCTGACTGCTAGAGATGGTGAGCATTTTTTCATGTACTTGTTGATTGATTGTATGTCCTCCTCTGAGAAGTGTCTGTTCAGATCCTTGGCCCATTTGTTGATTGGGTTATTTGTTATCTTATTGTCTAATTTTTTGAGTTCTTTGTATACTCTGGATATTAGGGCTCTATCTGAAGTGTGAGGAGTAAAAATTTGTTCCCAGGATGTAGGCTCCCTATTTACCTCTCTTATTGTTTCTCTTGCTGAGAAAAAACTTTTTAGTTTAAGTAAGTCCCATTTGTTGATTCTTGTTATTAACTCTTGTGCTATGGGTGTCCTATTAAGGAATTTGGAGCCCGACCCCACAATATGTAGAGCGGAGCCAACTTTTTCTTCTATCAGACGCAGAGTCTCTGATTTGATATCAAGCTCCTTGATCCATTTAGAGTTAACTTTTGTGCATGGCGAGAGGAAGGGATTCAGTTTCATTTTTTTGCATATGGATTTCCAGTTTTCCCAACACCATTTGTTGAAGATGCTATCCTTCCTCCATTACATGCTTTTAGCCCCTTTATCAAAAATAAGATAGTTGTAACTTTGTGGATTAGTCCCTGTGTCCTCTATTCTATACCATTGGTCCACTCGCCTGTTTTGGTACCAGTACCATGCTGTTTTTGTCACTATTGCTCTGTAATATAGTTAGAAATCTGGTATCGCTATACCACCTGATTCACACTTCCTGCTTAAAATTGCTTTTGCTATTCTGGGTCTTTTATTTTTCCATATGAATTTCATGATTGCTTTATCTATTTCTACAAGAAATGCCATTGGGATTTTGATTGGCATTGCATTAAACCTATAGAGAACTTTTGGTAATATCGCCATTTTGATAATGTTAGTTCTGCTTATCCATGAACAGGGTATATTTTTCCATCTTCTAAGGTCTTCTTCTACTTCTCTTTTTAGGGTTCTGTAGTTTTCATTGTATAAATCTTTCCCCTCTTTTGTTAGGTTGATTCCCAAGTATTTTATTTTTTTTGGAGGATATTGTGAATGGAGTGTTTTTCCTCATTTCCGTTTCAGAAGTTTTGTCGCTGATATACAGAAATGCCTTTGATTTATGTGTGTTGATTTTATATCCTGCCACTTTGCTGAATTCATTTATTAGTTCTAGTAGTTTCTTTGTAGACCCTTTTGGGTCTTCTAAGTATAGAATCATGTCATCTGCAAATAGTGATAATTTAAGTTCTTCTTTTCCTATTTTTATGCCTTTAATTTCTTTCATCTGTCTAATTGCTCTGGCCAGTGTTTCGAGAACTATATTGAATAGAAGTGGTGATAGAGGGCATCCCTGTCTTGTTCCAGATTTTAGAGGGAATGCCTTCAACTTTTGTCCATTCAGAATGATGCTAGCCTGAGGCTTAGCATAGATAGCTTTTACAATGTCAAGGTACGTTCCTGTTATCCCTAGTTTTTCAAGTGTTTTGAACATAAAGGGATGCTGTACTTTGTCGAATGCTTTCTCTGCGTCTATTGAGATGATCATATGGTTCTTATCTTTAAGTCTGTTGATGTGGTGAATAACATTTATTGATTTCCGTATATTGAACCAGCCTTGCATACCAGGGATGAATCCTACTTGATCATGGTGCACAATTTTTTTGATGTGTTTTTGTATTCGATTCGCCAGAATTTTATTGAGGATTTTTGCATCTAGGTTCATTAGAGATATTGGTCTGTAGTTTTCTTTCTTTGAGGTGTCTTTGTCTGGTTTCGGAATCAGGGTGATGTTGGCCTCATAGAATGAATTTGGAAGAGCTTCCTCTTTTTCTATTTCCTGAAATAACTTGAAAAGTATTGGTATTAATTCTTCTTTATAGGTTTTGTAAAACTCCGCTGTATACCCATCCGGTCCTGGGCTTTTCTTGGTTGGCAGTCTTTTGATGGCTTCTTCAATTTCATCCATTGATTTTGGTCTGTTCAAATTGTGTGTATCCTCCTGACTCAGTCTGGGCAAATCATATGACTTAAGAAATTTATCGATGTCTTCACTATCTTCTATTTTATTGGAATATAGGTTTTCAAAATAATTTCTAATTGTCTTCTGTATTTCTGTAGCATCTGTTGTGATATTGCCTTTTTCATCCCGTATGTTAGTAATTTGAGTTCTCTCTCTTCTTCTCTTTGTTAGCATGGCTAAAGGTCTGTCGATCTTATTTATTTTTTCCAAGAACCAACTTTTAGTTTTGTTAATTTTTTCAATAGTTTCTTTTGTTTCAATTTCATTAATTTCCGCTCTGATTTTAATTATTTCTTGCCTTCTGCTACATTTGCTGTTGTTTTGCTCTTCCTTTTCTAGGGCTTTGAGATGAAGTGTGAGCTCATTTATTTGTTGGTTTTTTCTTTTTTTGAGGAATGACCACCAGGCGATGAATTTTCCTCTTAAAACTGCTTTCATTGTGTCCCATAGATTCCGATATGTTGTGTTTGTATTTTCATTTATCTCTAAGAATTTTTTGATTTCCTCCTTTATGTCTTCTGTAACCCATTGATCGTTCAGTAACATATTGTTCATTTTCCATGTGATGTAGGATTTTTCCTTCCTTCCTTTTATGATTGATTTCCAGTTTCATTCCATTATGATCAGATAAAATGCATGGTATTATCTCCACCCCTTTATATTTACTGAGGGTTGCCCTGTGGCATAATATATGGTCTATTTTTGAGAAGGATCCATGTGCTGCTGAGAAAAAAGTATATCCATTTGATGATGGTTGATATATTCTATATATGTCAGTTAAGTCTAGGTTATTGATTGTGGTATTGAGTTCTATAGTTTCCTTATTCAACTTTTGTTTGGAGGATCTGTCCAATGGTGAGAGAGGTGTGTTGAAGTCACCCATAATTATTGTGTTGTGGTCTATTTGATTCTTGAACTTGAGGAGAATTTGTTTTATGAATGTCGCAGCGCCATTATTTGGTGCATAAATATTGATAATTGTTATGTCTTGTTGGTGAATGGTTCCTTTTAACAGTATATAATGTCCTTTTTTATCCCTTTTGATTAACTTAGTCTTGAAATTGATTTTATTCGATATGAGGATGGCCACCCCTGCTTGCTTACGAGGACCGTGTGCGTGGTATATTTTTTCCCATCCTTTCACCTTCAGCCTGTGTATGTCTTTTCCAATCAGATGTGTCTCCTGGAGGCAGCATATTGTTGGATTTGTTTTTTTAATCCATGATATCAGCCTATGTCGCTTTATTGGAGAGTTTAAGCCATTAACATTCAGAGTTACTATTGATATATGGTTTGTACTTCCATCCATGTTTGATTATTTATCTTTTTTTAAAAAAAATTTAGTTTGTTTCTCTATGATTATTTTTCCCCTCGCCCTCTGTCTTTACCGAGGCACTTCCCTCTGATGGTTTTGGTTATTGTTTTTCATTTCTTCCTCGTGTAGTGTTTTGCTCAAAATGCTTTGCAATGCTGGTTTTCTGGCTGCAAATACTTTTAACTTTTGTTTATCATGAAAGATTTTTATTTCGTTGTCATACCTGAAGCTTAATTTTGCTGGATACAGAATTCTTGGTTGGCATCCATTGTCTTTCAGTGTTTGAAATACATTGTTCCATGACCTTCTTGCTTTCAGTGTCTGTGATGAAAAATCCGTTGTTAACCTTATTGGTTTACCCCTGAATGTAATCTGTCTCCTTTCTCTTGTAGCTTTTAATATTTTCTCTTTGTTCTGTATATTGGATATCTTCATAACAATGTGTCTTGGCGTTGGTCTACTGTAATTTTGTGTGCTCGGTGTCCTGTATGCATCTTCAATTTGTATATCTGTTTCCTTTTTTATTTCTGGAAAGTTTTCTGTAATTATTTAATTCAGCAGGTTACTCATTCCCTTGGTTTGAATCTCTGTACCTTCTTCTATCCCGATGACTCGTAAGTTTGGCTTTTTTATGTTATCCCATAACTCTTGGATGTTTTTCTCGTGATTTTTTACCAGCCTTTCTGAGTTGGCTAGACTCTTTTCAAGATGAAATATTTTGTCTTCATTATCTGACGTTCTGGCTTCTACTTGCTCCACTCTGTTAGTGATACTCTCAATTGAGTTTTTAATTTGGTTTATAGTTTCCTTCATTTCTAAGATTATGGTTTGATTCTTTTTTATAATCTCTATCTCCTGATAAAGGTGCTTAACTTCTTCTTTTATCTGTTTGTGTAATACATTCTCAATGTGTTCTTTCGCTGCTTGAATTTGCTGTCTCGTATCCTCTTTAAGGTTCCATTCCATCTGTCTAAGGTGTTCCCTGAGTTCTTTATATGACCATTTTTCTGATGACTCTAGGTCCTCCTGAATATTTAGGCTGTCATGCATTGTTTGTACTCCTTTTCTTCCTTGTTTTTTGAAGCTGCTCATGTTACTTCTTGTTCTGTTTGACTGCTGAGTTACTGTTTACTCCTATAAATTTATTTGATGCTTGGGAGGAAAGGTATTGGAAGGGAAGGGAAAAAGTCACTAAAGAGAATGAGAGTAAGCAGGTAGAATTCAAGGAAGGGGGGATAAGATAATTGAAAAGAAATGAAAAGACAAAAGAAGAAAAAAAATAGGAAATAAAAAAGGAAAAAAAAATTTTTAAAAAAATAATAAAAAAAATTAAAGTTAAAATTGGAAGAAAAAAAATTTAAAAAAATTGTAAAAAAAATTAAAAAAACAAGAAAGAAAAATGAAAATGCAAGAAAACCCCAAATCAAAATTAAAAAACAAAAAACAAAAAACTAATAAATGCAGTCTTAGAGTTTGATTAACTTCTCTTCCAGTAGGTGGCGCTGTGACCACCAGGCCAAGTTTCTCCTATCAATACGGGGAAACCAATCACTGTGCAGCAGCTCCTCCTCCCAGACTGGGCGAGTCTCCAATCCTGGGTGCCTAGGGCGTCCTCTTGTGTCTAGTCACTTCCCCACTTTTCCTCTAGCCAGGCCCCTCTCAAGGGTGCTGCTCACCACAATACTGGGTACACGCCAGGTCTGCTGCTCCCGGGAGCCCTGTTGTCATGAATGACTGGGCACACTCTTCCAGTTTGCCATTCCCTCAGACCCTAAGTTTGTAGAGCTTGGGGCTGAGAATCCTCAGCGAATTTTACTGCCCCTCCGGTAGCCACACCCCCGGTAGCTGGTGCAAGAGACCTCAGCTGTCAGCACTGGTGGGAGCGGTAGTCCCGTGACACAGGTCCTGCGCCACCTCTAATTCCCTTGGTCTGGCTACCGTGCTCACGGGAGAGCTGGGAGGGGCCCTTACAGGAGAGCTGAGATTGGCCCTTAAGGTTTCCCCGATGTGTGGAGAGGGAAGGCTAGGGAATTACACACCTGTAGCCGCAGGTTTCAATGAAGTTATCTCCTCCGCCGCAGTCTGATGACGTCAGTTGTCTGCCATGGTGGTATCTCTTGCAAATGGCGACAGTTCGTTTCCCTTTGCCGGGTGACCAATGCAACGGGTGGGTCCTTACTGTCTCTCTCAAGCCCCGTTTCAAACCTGTGGCCACTACCTATGAAGGCTTGGTTGGCATTTACCTCCATAGGATCAGAAGGGCTGACCGGTTGTTTCAGCCGGATGGATTAGTGCTGAGTCACAGCTGTTTGTCTGCGGGAAGCAGGCAAACGGGAGCTTGAATTCAGCCGATCCAGGTTCAGTGTGTGTTCTAGGAGGCCCAGACTGCTCGTCCCAGATCCACGTCAGCTCAGCATTGCCTAGTGATCCTGAGCAAACAGAATTAGGCTGTTTATGACTCCCTATGCCTGCACAGCTGAAGAGGTCAGAGACTTGATCTCTCCGCGCCCGCCGCCATGTTGGAATCCTATTCTTCCTTTCTTTAGTTTTCCACCTGTGTAAGTAAAGTCTTTCTTAATATCTGTCAGTTAGATTTTCATTGCTGTGACCAAAATACTCGATATAAAAAAAATTGAAGGAGGAAAAGTTTTATTTTGGCTCACAGTGTGGAGGTCTCAGTCCCTGGCCATCCGCTCCATTGCTATGGGCCTGATGAGGCAGAATGTTATGGTGAAAGGGAACAGAGAAAACCTATTAGCCCATGGCAATTGGGAAGCAGAGTGCCAGGCCAGAGAGAAGATAAACCCTTTCAGGGCATGCCCCTGGTGACTTCCTAACTGGTCCCACCTAGCTGTCCATTTAGCCATCTGTAGGGATGGCTTTAGGTCTTAGCCTAAACAACTCCATTTTAAAACTCCATCTTAAAATAAACCTGCAGTCTCACCAGGCAAGTCAACAGAGCCCTCCGATATGTCAATCAGGCATAGCCTGATAAAAGCAAGTCACTTTCTACAACCCTAACAAGAGTCAGGGTGAAGTCACATGTCATTTGTCATAACTCTGATAACAGCCAGAAGGGTACTAAGGTAGAAATCACCAGACCATATGTCCTCTCTAAGATGTAAGATGTCACTAAGAAACTGGGTAACAGCTGATAGGGACCCAAAGGGCGAGCAGAAACTCCCAAAATTTGGTATAAATAATGAAACAAATGAACAGACATTCAGCTAGCTGACATTGATGTGCACATGGCTGGAGAGCCTGATGAGGACCTGGACTGACAATCCAACTCTTCTCATCATCCACCTGATCCTGTGCTTTGTCCTCACCACTTTCAAACTCTACAGCAGCATCTTGACCCTGGTGAGAAAGGTGACATCTCCTTATGACTTCTCTCTCAGCCAGCCATCACTCCACACCAGGGGAAGCCTCTGCCACTTCCTGACCTGATTGTTACAGTCTGAGTGAATGTGCATCTGCTGGACTTAAGGCCTAAGACTAGAGACTTTAAATCTAGCACTTAAGCATTCTCTCTGGAATAGATCTGTCATGATTAGGAGTGTTTGCAGTGCTTAGAGATAACTTAGAATTTGTTTGCTTCGAATTAGTTGTGTTTATTGCTTTTGTCAGCCTGAATTATTGTGTTTGTAGTGCTCAGCATTAAGGATTTCCATTTTCTTGATTAAGGACCTATAGAGTGAAATTGTATTAAGTGATTTGAGTGAATAAAGCACTGAAAAGGGCATTAATGTGTGGACATCCTTTATTTCTCCCCCCGACTGCATCTGCCTTGAGTTCAGCAGATGCACATTCACTTTTGCCCATAAAGACACCATCAGTGGATTAATCAACTGATGAGATCAGAGCCTTCATGATTCAATCACTTTCCCAAAGCCCCACATCTGAATGTAGGAGACTTTGGAGAACATTTCAGATCCAAATCATAATGATATTATTCACCAAAAGAACATAGTGTAGTAGATTGAATGAGAATCCAGTAGTTTTCTGTCAAGCCTAATAGTAAAAGATATTTTCAAGTATAGAGAATATTTACAATACAGCTTAAAAAGAATATCATGGAGTTCATTTGAAAGTATGACCATTATTTCACAGAAATTAGTTAGGAAAAAAAATTCTGCTCAGTTGCAGAGATGTAGTAAAGGGGGTGCAGAATTCACTTGGATTTTTCAATCAACTGGATATATCAGCAGGGATTTTATACATTTACATAAATCTATAACATTTATTTATAGGCAAGATTTTTTGTGTTGGGGAGACTCCTTTACAGCTAAGTAGGTTGCACCATCTTAAATATTCAGATATTCAAGAAAATACACCTGCTTTGTCTTTCTTCTTAACTTTAGACAAAGAGATTTGACCTTTTATTGCTTTCCCTCAGGAGTACTGATTTTGTGTTTAACCAGCTTCTCTGAAAAGTTAATTATAACTTACGGCTTGACATTTTTTAGATGCATCAAAAGAATTTCTAGAATACTGTATTTCATGAGCATTATGCAGGTCCACTATTTCTTGCCTTGATAAAAATGAGATACTTTTGAATGTGATCTAGTCCTACACTAAATTTGAAATGTTGGTCAGGTGACAACTAGTGCATACAGAATGAATCTCGCCATACTATTTACAAAGCCACAGATACAAATAAAAAGAATTTATATCTGAATCATTATTTAAGATCTGTGTTCTTTAAATTCTTCCTATGACCATTTATTGACAATTTCCTAATACATTGAGCCATCTATTTTTCCTAATACATTGAGCTAACATTCATATTCCCCTAGGAAGAAATCTGATGAAATGAATGGGAAATACAATTACTATACGAGTGAAATATTGATGCAAATAAACATAAGGTGTGTCTGTTGTCCATTGTTTTCTGAAATTAAAAACAGAAGCCTTGGGCCAACAAAAAATACTGAAATACAAAGTTAACCATTAAGGCTTCACTATTTGAGCAAATTAAAGCTTCTAATTTAATCATGTGTGTGCCAGTGAAAGTCATTGAAATGGCTACCTATCTCCAAGTTTTACACATAGATGAAAAAATATTCCTACATCTAACACCTCGAGTTTTTGAAACTTCTATAAGACCTCCCATAGGAAGTCATTTATCTTTACTCCTTGAATCTTTGAATTATTGTAAGTGTTCAATGTTGCATACGGTCTTCATGAAATTTCTCTGGGTTTCCCTCCAGGGCCACATTTCCCCACTCTTCTCTGTGGACTCAGTATTTCAATTATGTTAAACTCTAAAATTTCCTAAACACGAGAATCTTTTTTTCTTTATATTTAAAGCCATTTTTATATAATGCTCTCCCTCTCCCAAAATGCCCCTTATGTTTTTCCCTAGCCAAGATCCAATCATTTTTTTTTCAAAATAATAGGAATAAAATCTTCTATAGTGTTTATTGCGAGGAAGATAATGTTCTAAGCACTCTTACATATTTAAATTCATTTAATTCTTAAAACGATTCTATGAGATAGGAACTATTATTACTCCCATTTTAAAGAAGAAACTTAGCTATAGAAAGCTAAAATACTAGCCCAAGTTCATCCTGCTTGTAAGTGGTGGAGTCAGGCTTTGAATCCAGGCAGCCTGGTTCTAGAGTCTACACTCTTGATCACCTTATAGTGCTATTACCTTCTGTGATGTCACTGAGCAGAGAAATGCTTTGAACTTTGTTACTGGCTCCTACCATGGTTATAGCACTTGTTCTGCTGCCATGAATTGTTTTCACTTCTATTCCCTTATGGATAAACAATAAAACTATGAGGAGCAGAAACTGGGTTTTATTCAGTTTTGTATACTTGGTAGTTTACCTGGAGGAGAGCTTTTTGAAGAAATGAATTGGCCAATTTGGAACAAAACAAAAAATGAAAAATAAAGCATTAAATATTCTGTCCTGCTTGAAAATTGGATTAAAGTTCTAGATACTTTTAATGGACTGACTATGTTTCAACAAAATTTCACTTTTCTGATTTGAGGTCAATTCACTAGCAGAGTCGAAGACAATTGGACATCCACCGCAATTTGTGAATGTTAGAATGAATTACAGAATTTCTGTCATACGCCCCCAACCTTTTTTTTTTTTTTTTAAGGAAACTGAGCCAGCCCAATGATTTGACTTTCCCTAAAAGAGAGATTTGTAGCAAGGTAGGGATAAGAACCTGGTCCTCCTGATGCCCAGTGTAAAGTTTCCAGTAGGAAATATGAAACTTCTTCCTTAGATTCTACAGTTGTTAGATTGGTAGTCTCAAGTTTCTATGCTCAGAGCATTTGAGCTCTATAATGAATGCAGTATGTGCATTAAAAAAAGAAAAAAAAAAACAGTTCTGAAGAGTTGAGTTTCTTTACAGGTCAAACCTGCTTTGTTAAGTTTTTTCTTTCTGTCAAGTTTCGAATTTACAAATGAATCCCTTTTTGATTACACAGAGTGCTTCCGTGCTATCTCATTAAAGATGAATATTTCTCCCTTTAAATTTTAAATATAACTGGAAGATGAGCTGCCAAAAACCTGAAATGTTGTTATGGAGGCAGCTTTCTTTAAATTCAGGGTGAAAAGGAAATCTTATTTTTTTAAAAAAGACTTTTATACAAGGTATCATTTAAAATTAATTTTGTTAAAGTTTTCACTAATGGCAACTAAAATATTTCAATAAGAATGTGTAAAGAGAAAAAGGAAAATGTGGTGGGAAAGGGGGGTAAGCCTGGATAAACTTTCTGCAGTTGCTGAAAGTATTGGAATGAACTATCAATCTAATAAGAGTATAGATTAGACAGTAATATTTGAAAAGCTACAGTTCTTTGTCTTTGAAGACCATGGTCAATGTAGTAGCTACAATATTTCAATCTAACTTGATGGGAATTGGCACAGGTATGATTTAAAAGATTTAAAATATTTAAGTGCCATTAAACAGATAGATGAGGGTTTGCTCTCACCCCTACCACTTTAAAGACCCCAAAGACTTAACCTTTAAAATCTGGTAGCTTTTAATGCAATGCGAGAACTGTTTCTCTTTGCCTCCAAGGTCTGAAGAGTATTCTACTTCCTTACAAAAGTCAGTAATTATTAAATCAAAGAAGATCATAAAGTCAATTGCAATTAAATCTGATTTTTTATGCCCATATGCTTGTGTTCTAGTTTCAGTGAGATGTGACCTTCTCAACTCTTCTCAACTAAACGTTTTCA
The DNA here is from genome assembly GCF_052094955.1 of Ictidomys tridecemlineatus. Classification (NCBI taxonomy): domain Eukaryota; kingdom Metazoa; phylum Chordata; class Mammalia; order Rodentia; family Sciuridae; genus Ictidomys; species Ictidomys tridecemlineatus. The sequence continues at coordinate 78,658,385 of NC_135488.1, forward strand.
ACTCCTGAGTATAAGCAGAAGTAAAAACATTTCTTTTTGTGTTCATTAAAGTAACACCTTTGTTTGAAAAGACAACCTTTCTAGGTGGAAACCTACTTGTTTAATTGGGACTTGTGCTTGATAAAACTGCTTTTCTTTCACTTAAATTATTTAATCCTGAGAATTTATTTTTAAAGTTTCTTTCTCTCACTAGTTTCCATTTCCTAAAGTAGATAGACTTGTAGTCCATTTTTTTGGGGGGGAAAAAAAAACAGTTTATATTTCATTGGAGATTCTGCTGTGGAAATTCTTACCCCAACTATTTGGACAAATCAAGAGTGTATTTTAGTGCAATCCCATTGCCTTCGGATAAGAAATGACATTCTCAAAAATGTTTTTGAAAGATGCTTTTGGAAGGGCAGATTGAGCTTTTCTCTGTGTACTGCATTTTATAAAAAGGCATATAGCTTCTTGCTGATTCACATGGAAGTATCTGTAACAATAAGAAATAAAAGATGGTTAGAACGTTCCTGTGGAGGGACATAGACAATAAAGCAAGAGTGAATGGATCTTGCTGCCTATGTAAATATTTCAATTAAATCTCACTTGTATTTATTGAGGGCTTTCTATTCAAGTATTGAATTAGGCTCTTAAACCCTAAAATAGTCTGCAATGGGCCATGGGACTATCAGAACCAAAATAAGGAATTGCAATATGGGAACCAAGAGAGAAGAAAAAGGAATTTGAGAACCCAAAGTGAAATAGAATGGGAACATGAGAAAGAATCAAAACAAAACAAAAACAAAAAAGGGGAGGAAAATAGAACAGGAAGCCAGGAGTTGGAGGCTGGTGCCTTCTAGGTCTTCTTTCACCATCCACGTGCTCTTAGACTGACCTGGCTGGGAAGTGTCTTGGAACTCTAATAAGAATAATATAGAGAGAGACACCCTTAAAAATTAACTGTGGACTGTAAATATAAGAGCATTCTCAATTTGTATTGGTTAGTTCTATTATTTTCCTTACCTTTCAGAGACTTAAAGAACATAAAGACCTGGGCCCATTTCAATAAACCCTTTAAAAAACCATGTATTTCCAATAGTCAGATAATGATCATACAAGATTGTTCCAGAGAAAACTAATTTCTGACAGAATTTGAGCTACAGAAACACAAGTAAATAGCACTCAGTTGCAGGTTTTGCTAAATCCAGTTCTGAAATGGGGATGGACATATTTCCTAAGCTTTACCTGTACTGTTGATCTATTTCAGGATGTGATGGATATGCTCAAGATTTCAGCAGCTTTGACCTCTGGTGCCTTATGTCTTTGTTTCTGGTGTCCCTTGTTTAATCAAAGCCACAGATTAAAGTCACTCCTGTAATGTAGTTGGATAAGGCAGTAAAAGTTAAGAAGGCTATTTATAAGAAAAGGGTAGAAGAGGTAACCCAGTGTGCTCTTTTATAGCCCAAAGCTAGATGGTTTCTTATTGATCCAATATGAAATAGGATGTTTTCCACCTTTGAATTTCTTCAGAGTTTTATGCAGTGAAACAATGTGGATCCAAAATATATGTGTGTGTGTGTGTGTGTGTGTGTGTGTGTGTGTGTGTGTGTGTGTGTATTTTAAATTTGTAAGGACCTGAAAAGGAAACTGATAAATAACTGAGCATGCTCAAGGGAGTTCTGTAGATGTAGGCTTATGAACAAAAACGTGCCTTTTTTCAAAGGGCAACATAAAGTCTTCAGGCAAGCAGATAGATGGTTTCCAAAAACCAAAGATAGATACTTGTAAGAGAGAGGAGGAGATGCACCATACTCCTAGATGAAATAAAAGTTAATGTTTATCTTTGCAGTAAACACTGTCTTCTTAATCATTTATAGATTTTTTTTCTTACCTGAAATTCTAAGATGAATGCTCAGAATGAATTTCATAAATCCTAGTTCTGGAGATTTGAGAATACTAGAAAGGGAGACTAGAATGGGAAAATATTGTCAACAATTAATTCAAATAGGCTGTGCTGCAGTCTTGGCCCTGTGTGCCCACTCATTGTTAATGAGTTCCATTGTTTCATGAACTACAATAAAGCAGCAAAGTGCACTAGTACTACAGGATGGAAAAGAAAGAAAAATACATAACACTGTGACAGAGAATTGATGGTCTTATGGGAAGACTAAACTTTCAATCTACTTCTCCCATTCCTTCTTGTAATTCAAGTCACTTCATCTATAAAATGGGAATGAAAGAACCACTTTTCTTTATGCAAGAGGAGGATGTTTTTAGGTTAGCAAATTTCATTTCCATAATCTATTTCCTATCTAGATCTGAATAGGCCAATTTAATTATGTTAAGATGAAATAAAATATATTAAGAACTTTTCTCTTTTTTTGATCGTCGTCAGTGTAGAGCTCAAGTTTGGAGTCCTACCTGGAACGAAACGATGGGTGATTTTCTGAGTTAATAGTCATCTGGCCTCTGTGGCTAATGCAGGACTTGTCTTTACTTAGGCACTTACGGAATATGATTCTTTTTTTTTTATTGGTTGCTCAAAACATTACAATGATCTTGACATCATATTTCATACATTTGATTCAAGTGGGGGTATGAATTCTTATTTTTACCACGTGTACAGATTGCAGGATCACATTGGTTATACATACTGCCATATTAGTGTCTGTTGTATTCTGCTATGATTCTTTAAGTCACCAATTCCCTATCATTTTACAGTCAAGACATGCAGTTTGACACTGTTTTGAAAACTGACAATTATAGATTTGTTTATTTGTTTATAATTCTTCAACATGCCTTCAGTTATTTGAGACTTCAGAAAAATCACAGTGAAGAATTACTACTTGAATTAGATGTGTGCCCCTTAACTCTAACAGGATGTAGTTAGTCTGCTCTTTATCAAATGAATTATGCATAACGTGTTCAAAAATCTTGTTCAAGCTCAGGCATTAACAAAGAAAATCATATCTTTTCACCTTAACCATTTGATAAAATCTATTTTGGCTACTGCACTTTTTACTGTAGTGTTTTCCTTTGATAATTCTGTATTTCACAGTACCACCTCCTTCCTGTAATAATTGGTATTTTTGAATTGAGGCAGGTTTCTCACCCTCATTTCCTTAGCAAATGATATATTTTACTTCGTTTTATTCTTAACTTATTTTATTCTTAACTTATTGCTAAGTTACTCAAATAAATCTTTTAAAGAATGACACATTCAAAGGAATAACCATCTTTGTTTGATGCATTTAAATAGAGTAATTCACTTTTGAAAGACTTGACCCTTTACCTTTTAAGCTTTCGTCCAAAACGTAGGAAACACAAGATGGTAAACCTTCACCCCACTAAGTCGTCTGGCTCTGGACATGAAGAGGCGGAGCCCTGAGGTTCATCTTGGTTTTCCTACTGTCCATAGTCTTAGTTATTTATTTATTTTTTAGGATGACTTTATTATCAGCCTATATTGACATCAAATAGATTAATTTTCTCTTATTATGCAAAGAAAAGATACATTCTTGTAAAAATTATGATATTCTTTCATGTTTTCTTACTCAACTAGAACCCTGATTTGGGGATATAATGCACATGCATACACACACAGGTAAAATCATGCATCATAAAAAAATTCATCATGATCTGTGTTTTTTCTGATGACTAAGGCTTGGAAAGATGTTCTTTTTAAAAATAAAAGTACAGATTATATACATTATGTTATAACATTATATTGATACTTGTTTTCATTCAGGTAATATGTCAGAAATATTTCTTCAGATTAATGCATATTAATGTACCTCAAGGTAGCTATTCACCTGTTAAGGGATAGTTGTTTCCAATTTTTACTGTTAAAATGTAAATTGGCAATTTTTTATGCATCTTTGTTACAAGGTTGAGTAGTATTTTAGTATAAATTACTTCATGTAGAAATAAAGGGTCAAAGGTGTGAACATTTTCAATTGTGGTAGGTAATACTATAGTATTCTGGAAAGCATGTCACTAATTTATATGCCACTATATGGTTGCATGAGAGTCCCCATTTCTCTATATTTTCACTACTACTAGATTTTATTAGTCACTTTAATTTTTGACAATCCAATAGGATAAGTTGTCTTATTATTTTAATATATCTTTTCATGATTACCAATGAGTTTGAGGATTTTTCTTTTAGTTCTTCTTTATATTGCCTTTTCATAACTGCAGCCTATCTTTTTTATTTATTTTTATTCTAATTTTTTATATATGACAGCAGAATAAATTGCATTTCATATTACACATATAGAACACAATTTTTCATATCTCTGTACACAAAGTTTAGTCACACCACTTGTGTCCTCATACATGTACTTAGGGTAATGATATCTATCTCATTCCACTGTCTTTTCTATCCCCATGCCCCTCTCTCCCCCTCCTACCCCTTGGCCCTATCTTGAGTTTTTCTAATCCTCCCATGCTGCCCACCAACCCCATTATGAATCAGCCTTCTTATATCAGAGAAAACATTCTTAGCCAACCTTTTCAATTCAATTATCAGTTATTTTTTTGACCTACTGAAGTTCTTAGGACAATTCATATCAATTGTTTTTAATTTTTAAAATGGTGTCTTAAATCTTAAATAGTCAACTGTCTTTGTCTGGAGTTTTTGTGGATGGCATTAGAAGCCTAGGTGTATATTTTTTTTTCTAATGTGATTATGACTAAGTCTGTCATGCTTGTCCCATGGGTTGATTCTAAAACTAAAATGAACTAAAAAGAATATACAATATTATTATTATGTTGATATTGTTTACTTCAAAACCAAGTAGTATGTTTGGGCCCTTAGGAAAAGAAGACTGTAATCTATTAACACTAACCCTTGCTTCTCAGAGGCACTGTCCTTCTCAGTATCAAGAACAAATGGAATCCCCCCCCACCTTTTTTTTTGGTTCCAAGGATTGACCTCAGGGGCACTCGACCACTGAGCCACATCCCCAGCCTAATTTTGTATTTTATTTAGAGACAGTCTCACTGAGTTGCCTAGCCCCTTGCCATTGCTGAGGCTGGTTTTGAACTCTTGATCCTCCTGTCTAAACCTCCTGAGTCGCTGGGATTACAGGCATGCACCACCACACCTGGTTTTCCCTGTCTTTTTAAAGTACTTCAACACCTGATCAAAAACCACATCACATTTTAGTTTGCCTCATATATACAGTATTAATTCTACAGCTCTTGGTTTTTCTTAGCATTTGTAATTGTTTCTCATTGGTTAGCAGTAGAGAGAGAAAGGTCAGAAGTCAAAAGTCATACAAACTTTGAAATATCTGGCTTTAATTTCTATGTGCTGATCAATAGGATTCAATCAGGAGACATATTAAGTATTAATTTATGAAGACATTAAAGATTTTTGGATAGGGAGATACACATGAAACCAGTGTGATTAAAAATAGGCCAGGATCTCTGATTCTTCTTGGTCTCATTTTGAGAATTTGTCTTTATTAATGGGTCTCCTGTGGGTGTGTAGATTAACCATCAGTCCTTCTGAAATCCAGGATCCAGTTAAAAACTAAGGAACTCTAGCATTCCCATTGAAAGGTGAGTTCTACATAGGGTGAAATCCCATAGAAACTATTTGTTTCTCTATGGGGCAGAAGGAAAAGGTCTGGGAAAATGTACATCCTTTCCAGGTGGCTCAGCAAAGTGAGGAGGAGGTTTTTGAGAAAGCCATTAAATCTCTAAGAAGGCTTGTTACCAACACAGCAATGTGACTATAATGTGACACAGAATAATGTACAATAAGGTCTTTCAAAATCAAGCAATTGCCACAGTTAGAGTTATTTTAAGATACTGGAGACTTCCTTAGGTTTTCTTAATGCAGTATTATTTTTAAAATGATAGATTATATGTTTAGAATAGGGGCAGGTGGTAAGAAAAATGGGAATGCCAGCTTTAGAGCACAAATTTAGCAGAAAAGTTCTCTGAAAGATGAAATGAACTAACATGCTGCTCAGGCTCATTTGCTCCAATTTTTTTCCTCTGGTTTCCTGTTACTAACTGATCTACTAACCCTTAGTAGCACCTGTGGTTTGCAGATCCTCACCGATATTTTTATGCAAGGTTCAATGGCTCATCTCATTTATAGGTCTCTCTTGCTTAAAACTAGCAATACAAATAAACAAATACTAAACAAAAGATTAGAAACATGAGTTTAAATTCATTTCTCTTGGATGTTGGACATCCTTTGTGTATATCCATGCTAGTAATCTGTGTATCTAGCCTAGGCATTAATGTCTACTGAGAATAAATGGATTCTCAGCTTCCTATTTGGTCTGTTATAACTCAGCATGGCTGTTATCAACCTGTTAAGTAACTATGCAAGCCATGCTGAAGGCTGAGTGTACTTAAATGGAAGTCATAAAAATTATGTTTTATGAGGCTGGAGTGGTTGTCATGGTTGTCTAAGTTTATGTGCTTATTAGATCCTGGACAAGCCACCAATAACCATGCGGCTTTGTCTTTTGAAGTAATAGCAAATTAATAATCAAGAGGAGGAGTGGATGGGGCTGATAATGTACTTTAGTTAATATGTAGTTCATTTCAAGCATGTTCTTTGAATTTAAATACTTGGGGGTGGCTGTGACTGAAATTACATAGCAGCAGGAATGAAAATATTTTCTGTGAAAAATGAGTGGCTAAAGAACATTAAACTGTTTTTTATTAGAGAAAATACAAAATATCTCACAGAGACCACTGCTGTTCACTTTAAGAAAAACCTAAAAAATGGAGTGACTTGTCAAATTTTTAGGAGGTGACATTTTTGAGTACCTTTGATTTAAAGTGACACTACAGAGGGGGTTTAATGCTATGTTAAGAAAAGCAGAACCTCTAATTTATACGATACAGGACAATGATTATGAAAAAGAAAATGACTAGAAATTATAGAACAAATTATGTTTATTTTCAGACATCCTCTGAAGAAAAAAATAAGCAAGCATTGGAATTATTGGGCTAAAAAAAACCCCGAAGACCAGTATGTACAAATTAAAGCGACTCATTGCCATGGATTTCTACCTTTAATTTCCACCCATGGTATTTTTCCCTTCCAAAATTCTCAGATGCCCTCAAGTGTACCATTGTATCAGAATTTATTTCACCTCAAATAATCAAATGATATTGTAGCTATTTATAATATTATTGTAGCTGTTTACAAAAGATATAGTAATTGTCATTTAGTATTTTGGAGTATAAAAGATGAAATACTTCAACCTAGGATATACTACAGACAGCCCCCAGCTCAGCATGTTTCGACGTAAGATTTTTAACCTTACTATGGTGCCAAAGCAATATGCATTCCACAGAAGCTTCACTGTGAATTTTGATTTTTGATCTTTTCTTGGGCATGGATATGCAGTACAATATTTTCTTGTTGATGCTGGATGGTGGCAGCTTGCTGTAGCTCCCAGTCAGCCAAATGACTGGGAAGGGGAAACTGATGTGCTAAAGTCTCCTGTGTAACTAGGTCATGAAATTTGGTGCATTTAATAAACTTTCAAAGTTTTCAATTTTCTATGAGTTTAACAGGATATATAGCCCTGTAACTTTATTATTTTACCATGTAAAAGCAAAATAGATGCTTCCAAGGGACTGGTTGGTTAGATCTGCCTGGGGCAAGAGCTGTTCCTCAGAAACTCCCAGCTTTTTCTGTGGTAGAAATGACCTCAGGATCAAGGGAAGATCTCAGGGCTATTTATTAATATGGCAAAGTCTTATATTATGAAAAAGTGGTTCTGTATCGGAATGCAGAGGTTTTGTTTCCTGATTGCTGTAGGATAAGAGGTGGGACAAGTCAGTCCACACATCAGGTTTCTTTTTTTTGAAAGGAAAAGAATAATCTTGAATGTCCCTGTGATGACAGTGTCAAGAACAATTAAAATTAGGCACCATCTAATTGTCCTTCAAATACCAACGTGTTCCACTCTTTTGATATCTTTTGTTGTGGCCTTTTATTCTTAATTATGTTCTTATATGTCTAGTTGTCAGAAGTTTTATAATAAGTAAAGGACCCTTATTTTCTGTTAAGAAATTTTACAATTATCTTGAAGAAATAAAATATATAGCTATAAAGGAAAGATTGTGTGCATGTGTAGTTCATATGGCACGTGTAAGTATATCATATTATTTTCCAATTTTTGCTGGAATGTCTCCCCTAGATGTATGCTGGCATCTTGTTTTATCTATTTACCAGTTTTATATAAATGAGGTAAGCCACTTAACTTGTTGGAATTGGAGTTTTTCATCTATAAAGTGGGGTTTACAGTGTTTCCCTTACAAATCATGGATATGAATGCACTTAGTAAACTGTATAGCACTATATAAAAGTATGATATTGTTACTGATTTTTAGTTCCTATCCTAGTGTCTTTGACTGAATTTCCATTTTCTTTTTAAAAAAATTTTTTAAATTGATTTTATTATTTTTTGAAAATACACGACAGCAGTGGAATGTGATAGTCATCATTATACAAAGTAAATGTATGAAGAATTGAATTGGGTGTCAACATACTTATATACAGAGATATGAAAAATTGTGGTATATATGTGTATTAAGAATTGTAATGCAAAAAAGTACATGTATAATGGCATAAATTGATGTGAACATACTTTATATACAGAGATATGAAAAATTGTGCTCTATATGCATAATAAGAATTGTATCTCTGTTTATAAAGTATGTTCACAATTCTTAATACACACATATACCACAATTTTTCATATCTCTGTATATAAGGTATGTTGACATCCAATTCAAGTCTTCATACATTTACTTTGTATAATGATGACCATCACATTCCTTGCTAATACCCTTCCCCCTTCCTTTCCCTCCCACCCCTCTTCCCTATGTAGAATTAATCTAATCCTCCCATGCTCTCCTTCCCTACCCCATTATGAGTCACGCTTCTTATATCAGAGAAAACATTTGGCATTTGTTTTTTTGCCCGGGGTTGGGGGGGGATTGGCTGACTTCCCTTAGCATTATCTTCTCCAAAGTCATCCACTTACCTGCAAATGCCATGATTTTGTTCTTTTTTAATGCTGAGTGATATTCCATTGTGAATAAATGCCACATTTTTTTTTATCCATTCTTCCATTGAAGGACATCTAGGTTGGATCCACAGTTTAGCTATTGTGAATTGTGCTGCTATAAACATTGATGTGGCTGTGTCCCTGTAGTATGCTGTTTTTAAGTCCTTTGGGTATAGTCCAAGAAGAGGAATAGCTGGGTCAAATGGTGGTTCCAATGAATCTCCATACTGCTTTCCAAATTGGCTGCACCAATTTGCAGTCCCACCAGCAATGTCTGAGTATACCTTTTCCCCCACATCCTCGACAACACTGGTTGTTGTTTGTCTTTATAATAGCTGCCATTCCTACTTGAATGAGATAATATCTTAGAGTAGCATTGATTTGTATTTCTCTGATTGCTAGAGATGATGAACATTTTTTCATATATTTTTTGATTGATTTTATATCCTCTTCAGAGACATGTCTGTTCAAGTCCTTGGCCCATTTATTGATTGGGTTATTTGTTTTTTTTTTTTTTTTGGTGTTTAGCTTCTTGAGTTCTTTATATACCCTAGAGATTAGTGCTGTATCTGATGTGTGAGGGGTAAAATTTGCTCCCAGGATAAAGGCTCTCTGTTCACCTCACAGATTGTTTCTTTTGCTGAGAACAAAACGTTTTAGTTTGAATCCATCCCATTTATTGATTCTTGTTTTTAATTCTTATTTTTAATTCTTGTCTTATTAAGGAAGTTGGGGCCTAATCCCACATGATGAAGATTAGGGCCTACTTTTTCTTCTATTAGACACAGAGTCTCTGGTTTAATTCCTAGGTCCTTGATCCATTTTGAGTTAAGTTTTGTGTAAGGTGAGAGATAGGGGTTCACTTTCATTTTGTTGCATATGGATTTCCAGTTTTCCCAGCACCATTTGTTGAAGATGCTCTTTTCTCCAGTGCATGTTTTTGGCATCTTTGTCTAATATAAGATAATTATAATTTTGTGGATTAGTCTCTGTGTCCTCTATTCTGTACCATTGGTTTACTGGCCTGTTTTGGTGCCAAGACCATGCTATTTTTGTTACTATTGCTCTGAAGTATAGTTTAAGGTCTGGTATAGCCATACCACCTGCTTTGCTCTTCCTGCTTAGAATTGCTTTAGCTATTCTGGGCCTCTTATTTTTCCAGATGAATTTCATGATGTTGGTTTTTCTGTTTCTATGAGGAATGCCATTGGGATTTTGATTGAAATTGCATCAAATCTGTATAGTGCTTTTGGTAGTATGGTCATTTTGACAATATTAATTCTGCCTATCCATGAGCATGGTAGATCTTTCCATCTTCTAAGGTCTTTTTTTTCAATGTTCAGTTTTAATCTCAGTCTCTCTGAAACAAGTCCCTTGTTTTTTTTCTTTTAATTAGACCATAATAATTTGTTCTCAAGTGAAGTCACACCATGTAAGTTTGTCGCTATATGCACTCTAATTGGGATGGTGGACAATTTCTTTGTCTTTGAACTTTCCTCCTAGCTAGGTGAATATTTGTCTGATGTAACTCAGAATTGTCTAGCATTGGCCACAGGCATGCTTTGAAACACTTTTCAGGTAGACTTGGTTTCATGTATTGGAAGGCAGAAGGTTGTAGCACCTGACAACTCTGTACCATGAATCTCCAGCCTTGTGAAAGATGTGTTCTAGTTTGTTATTGTGAAGGCAGCTTCAGTCTGGATGCTATTGTGCAGGCTTCCCTTTTTTTTTCTCTGAGCTGTGTACCAGGCCACAAGAACTGAAGGCGCAGACGCGTTTGGTATTTGAGAAGCTTCCTTGCTACGCGCCCACATGCAGTGACTCCAGCTTGGTGAGGTCGAGCTTCCTTCCCCTCTTCTTCTAATTGGGTAACATCTTTTTTTAATCAGAGCAACTCAGACTGTGTGTGATGGAAGGTCAACACCAAGCTGATTTTGTTATTTTCTTCCTCCCACAGTATTTTTCAAACAAAATTGGATCTAATCATTTTGTGAAGAGTTTAATATACTTTAATTTAGTTTTTAACTTTGCAGAAATAAACAGAGACTCACTGTACTTATCGATTTAAAAGTGGACCTATACTATATTCTGCAATTAAGATAACCCATTCCTACTTCTTTATTGTTATGGAACACTTAGATTTATGCAATAATGGAAAAGGTATCTTTGTTTCCTTTAGTGATACAGTTTTTGGTATTAGTGACTAAAATCGTAGTTAAATAAAATTATTTAATTTTTTTTTAAAAAGTGTTTATTCTCCATTGTGTTAGATTGAGTTATATATTAAACAGGCAGGAACCATCAAGTCTTCAGTAATAATCTTTTATTGAAATGTGATCTTTATTCTCTAAAAGTCCACATACTTTCTATCTAGGAATATCCTTCTGTACTGAGTCCAGCTGATCATGTAAATCACTGGAGAGAGAATATATCTCATGACAAAAACACTCAATAAACAACTCATAGCATCATGGATAGTAATGAAGCCAGAATGCTTTCCCTTAAGATTGGGGGCAAGATGAACATACAGGCTCTCACTATTTCCTCTCAACTCTGTGTTACAGGTTCTAACCAGGGCAGTGTGACCACACACACAAACAAAAAACCAAAAATCCAAAAACAAAAAAACAAAACAATAACAAAAAACCCACCAACAACAAAACAGACAAAAACTAAACAAAACAATAACAACAACAACAAACAAAACAAGGCATCAGAATAGAAAGGAAGAAGTAAAATTCTTTTTATTTGCAAATGACTTGATTTTTCATATAAAAAAGTCCTAGGGAACCCACTTAAAAATTGTTTGGATGAATTAACAAGTTAAATGAAATTGCAGAATATAAGATAGATATACCAAAATCAATTTAACTTTCACACACTATGAATAAGCAATTAAAAAATTAAATAACCAATTCAAAAAGAATAAAATACTTGGAAAAAGTTTTAGAAAAAGTTTTAGCAAAATAATAGCAAGATTCATAAGCTTAAAACTACAAAACTTTATAGAATGAAATTTTAAAGGATTGAAATAAATGGAAAACTATCTCTTGTTTATAAGATGGTAGGCTTGGTATTGCTACGATGGTGTTATGGTTTAGATATGAGGTTATGAGGTATCCCCCCAAAAGCTCATGAGTTAATCAAGCTTAAAGGTAAGATAACTGGGTTATAAGAGCCTAAACCAAATCAGTGCATTAGCCAAATGGAATGGATTAACTGCATAGTAACTGTAGGCAGGTAGGATGTGGCTAGAAGAAGTAGGCCACTAGGGGCATGCTTTTGGGGTATATGTTTTGTCCCTGGTGAATAGAGCTCACTTTGCTTCTTAATGCCATGTCATATGCTGCTTTTCTCCACTCCACCACATCCTTTGACCATGGTGTTCTACCTCACCTTGGGCTCAGAGCTATGGAGTTGGCTGTCTGTTGACTGATACTGTTGCAGGAATCAGAGAAAGAGTGACAAATGGCACTTGGAGAGCGGGAGAACTCGAACTTTATTTTTTATTTCATTTATTTATTTATTTATCTATCTATCTATTCATCTATCTATCTGCTTATTTATTTATTTATTTATGACAGCATAATGCATTACAATTCTTATTACATATATAGAGCACAATTTTTCATATCTCTTGTTGTATAAAAAGTATATTCACACCAATTTGTGTCTTCATGCCTGTACTTTGGATAATAATGACCATCATATTCCACCATCATTAATTACCCCAATGCCCCCTGCCTTCCCCTCCAACCCCTCTGCCGTATCTAGAGTTCTTCTATTCCTCCTATGTTTATTCCCCCTCTCTATCACACTATGAATCAGCCTCCTTATATCAAAGAAAACATTCAGCATTTGTTTTTTGGGGATTGGCTAGCTTCACTTAGCATGATCTTCTCTAACTTCATCCATTTACCTGCAAATGCTATGATTTTATTCTCTTTTATTGCTGAGTAAATACTCCATTGAGTATATATGCCACATTTTTTTTAATCCATTCATCTATTGAAGGGCATCTAGGTTGGTTCCACAGTTTAACTATTGTGAATTTTGCTCTATAAACATTTATGTGGCTGTGTCCCTGTAGTATGCTGTTTTTAAGTCCTTTGGGTATAGACCGAGGAGAAGGATTACGCTTGTGGACCCACAGATTAGACTCCAAACTTTGAGCTCCCATCTCCAGTTTCTCACAACATTTATAGGCTATCTGGTGCCATAAAATTTCTATTCCACACGATATATGGTTATGCATGGGGTTTCTATCAGGAAGCATGTTTACAGAAGCAGAGTGGTTCAAAGTCTTAGATGTAAGAGCTTTATCTCTAAAATTTTTCAATGAAAATACAGGAGTAAGCTATATGATCTTGGGTTAGAGAGTGATTTCCAAGATGTGACATTAAAAGCACAAGTAACAAAGGAAATAATTCAAATTGCCAATCTCCAATTAAAAATTTTTGTGCTGCAAGTTACATCATCAAAAAATTGAAAAGACAACCGACAGAATAGGAAAAATACTTACAAACCATAGATCTGATAAGAGACTTGTATTAAGAATCTATAAAAATTATAATAAAGAGACAAACCAATTAAAAACTGGGTAAAGGCTATGAATGATAGTCCTCCAAAAATATATAGTGGGTAATAAGCACATGAAAAGGTGATCAACATCATTTGTCTTTAGAGAAATGCAAGTAAAAACCACAGTGAGATACCACTTCACACCCACTAGGATGGCTATTAGAAAAATAACAAGTGTTAACAAGCACATGGAGAAGTTGGAATCCTCTTTATTGCTGTTGAGAACATAAAATGGAAAACATCCTGTCAGGCCTTGAAAATTAAATGACCTGGCAGTCTACTCCTAGTATCCTATTTATTGATTGATGATTGTTCTGGGGATTGAACCCAGGGGACTCTATCACTGAGCTACATCCCTTACCCTTTTATTAGTATTAATTTTAAAAATTTGAGACAGGGTCTCACTAAGTTACTGAAGCTGACTTTGAACTTGCAATCCTCAATCGTTAAGCCTCTTGAGTTTCTGGGGTTATAGGCAGATACCACCACCACACCTGGCCTCGTAATTCTTAAAAGAAAATATATGTCTACAACTTTGTACAAAAATCTCCAGATCATTAAGAATAGTATTTAAAAAGTGGAGTGGATCCAATTGTCCATCAGATGATTAATGAATAAAATATGGCATATCCGTGCCATGGATAATTATTCAGCCATAACAAGGGATGAAGTACTGATGTTATGAAGTGGATGAAGTATGAAACATTGTGTAAAGTGAAAGAAGGCAGTCACAAAAGGCCACACATTATATAAGTAAGTCCCTATGAAGGAAATGCCAACAATTGGCAAATTCATAGAGATATAAAGTGAAATAGTGGTTTCTTGGGTCTGTGAAGGAAATATATGAATGATTGCTAATGGTTACAGAGTTCCCTTTTGAGGGTATGAAAAAGTTCCAAATTTAGAGTGCAGTCATCGTTGCACAATTTTTTTGTGTATATTATACAATATCATGTATTCATATACATAAAATGGATACTGATTTTATATGTGAATTATGTATCAATATATTTTTACTGCTAAAAAATAATGTAGACTATCTCTGTGTTGTACCAGAGTATTTTTAAGTGTCAGAAGTGGCAATAAGGAAGAGCGATTTCTGTCTTCACTTTGAGACTTCGATGAATCCCAAAGCAATGTAGTTGCACATTTAAGTGTAGTTCTAGAAGTTTTATCCCATAGGGTCCAAATATTAGTTCATAGCAAAAGGAAAGTTTATAAAATTGTCTTTACTCTGGAAATTGATTGGTGATAATTTTTTATTCAGAGTCTTGAACTTCAGAAAATTCTAACTTGTGCAGAAAAAGAAATATATGGAAGAACAGGTAAAGAGATTCTTCCCTTTCTTTTATACATGATTTAAGGTTTTATTTATTTATTTATTTTTTACAAAATATTGCCAAGTTTTGACTTTTATTCAATGTCTGGGTGGAGATGATAAAAGGAAGAAAGTAAGTCTTTTGTTCGCTCATTATTTATATATTTTTTCAAGAAGCATTTATAAGTATCTCCCAGACATTGCGCTAGGCTTTGAGAAAACTGAGAACATTATGAGAAATGATACTTCAAGGGCTGCTTAATCTAGTACTATCATTCTGCTTGTAATTCAGCTGGACAGAATTCTCTCTGCACTCATTATCAGGTTCAACAACTAGAAACGTGGTGCTACCTGTTAGTCACTCACCTTAAACCACATGCTTCCCTGGGATTCTTGGTAGTTTATACTAGATTTTTAAATTGTGTACTGATGAGACACAGCTAAATCATCCTTAAGGACCTGTTCAAACTCCCAAATTTTACCAGGGTGTGACTGTAGAATGACCCTCAAAGATGATGTTATCTGTTAAACTATGAACTAAAAATAACTAATCCAGATGTTTGGAACTGGAGACACTGACTTCATTGGCAGATGTAAAATGCAGATGTTTTTCCCTCCATCACCTTTTTGTAAAATCAACAAGATCCTTGACTTAGGCTTCTTGGTTCTTTTCCACCGAGGAGTGTAGAGTGTAGGGTGAATGAGATGAACTCCATTCATGGAATATGCTCCCTCACAACTTTTCCAATCCCCCCAATTCATCCAAGTTTCTTTTTAAAATGAAATAGAGAAAAGACACAAAGTAATATTTCCAAAATATGAGTTAGGCCTATAAGAGAGTGAACACTTTTATGTGTATCACTTGTTCAGGAAGAACATGGTTATTATTTTGCAATCCCTTTGTGCATTCTCCTTGAATCCTGTCCTCTTCCCAGAGGCAGTTTCAGTCATAAATTCACATTTGTCTTGTTTGTTTTTCAAATGGTTTTATTTCCTCCCTCCTCAACTAATAGAATTTACTTTTGACAGGTTTGGACTTTATCAAAATGGAGCCAATCTGTATTCTTTTGCATCTCTCTCTTTTTTTAGGGGTCAAATGTACATTTGTAAGAATCATCTGTATGTTTTCAAGTAGCTCTTGTTCATTAATTTTTACTGCTGTATAACTTGCTTATGTGAGAACATAGTGTGGAAAATTTATCTGTTTATGATTGACATTTGTTGTTTTATAGGGTTCAGTTATTTTGGAAATGTCACACTGAACGTTTTACATCAGACTGCTGGGCTCAGAAATACATAGTTCTTTATCTTATGAATAAAAGCACTGTCTTTAATGGGCAGCAACACGATTTTCCTATGTAGTGGTACCAAGTTAGATTTCCTCAAGAAGTATATAAGCATTACTGGGCCTCCATGTTTTCTCCAAAGAATGCTTTTTTAAAGTTTTTTTTCCCAGACTTGAATTTTTTTTTCTCTAATCTATAATGTGTGTAGTGGCCACTTAATGGGATTTTAATTGCAAAAGTAGATTATTTAATGAGGTTTAGTGCCTTCATATCTTTATTGATTACTTGCATTTATTCTTTTTTCCCCCACCTTTTGTACTGGGAATTGAACCAGGGGTGCTCTACTACTGAGCTATATTACTAATCCTTTTAAAAAATATTTAGAGACTGTGTCTTACTAAGTTGCTGAGGGGGCCTGGAATTTGTGATATTCCTGCCTCAGCCTACCGAGCCACTCTGATAACAAGCATGTGTCATTGTTTCTAGCTTGCATTTATTCCTTTTGGAAGGGCATGCCCAAGACTTTTGGCCATATTTTCAAGTTGAGTTCTCTTCTGTTTTCTTAATGATTTGTAGGACTTCTTATCTTCTATAAACTCCTTGCTGATGGTGAGCACAAATATGTTCTGCTCCGTGGTTTGGCTTTCCTTTCTTTGTAGATGTTATAGATTTTCAGTTTTAAGAGGTTTTTAATTTGATGTAGATAAGTTGATCAATTTAATTTAGGATTAGACTTTCTTGGGTTTTAGAATACCTTCTTTATCTGGAGGACATATAGATATTGTCCTAAATTATCTTATAAAATCTTTACAGTTTTGTTTTTCATATTAAGGTATTTAGTCTATATGGATCTGATTTTTAAAGAAATTATTGTATAAGACTCAGTTTTTTTTTATTTTGGGGATTGAACCTAAAGTTCCTCTACCACTGAGCTGTACTCCTAGCCCTTCTTATTTTGAGACAGTGTCTTGCTAAGTTGCTGAGGCAGGCCTTAAAGTTGTGATCCTCATACCTCAGTCTGCTGAGTAGTTGGGATTGTGGGTGTGGACCACCATGCCCAGTTAGGATTCAGGTTTTATTTTTTTGCTTACCCAATTGTCCTAAGCACTGTTTCTGGAAAATCTGTTCTTTCTCTCCTGCTTCTTTCTGCCACCTTTTTCATTTATCAAATTGTACATGTGAGTGTGTTTTATTACACTGTGCTGATCACTGTAGGTTTATCATGTCTTGGTATCCTCAAAACAAATAATTGAGTTTTTAAATTTCACTTGTTTGTCATTTCTAGAAGTTATTTTAATTTCTCTTATTTTTTTACTGGTCATTGCTTCAGTCTTTTGATATTTATTCATGTCTTCCATCATTTTTAAAACCTGTTACTATGTATTCACTCTTCTGTGTTTGATGGCAGTGGTGTTAGATGGCTTTTGGGTGTAATGGTGCTGCTGTTTCTTTGGCTTTCACTTGTGGTGCTTTGTTTCCTTGCATGTTTGATAATTTTTTTACTTTGAACTCAGTTCTTAGAACTTTATTTTCTGAGGTTACCTTCAAGTAGGTTTCTACAAAGAAGATTTGCAACATTTCTCTCATTCTGTACTCCAGTGACCACATTAAGTTAAGATGGCACAAATTCAGGCCATAAAGACATAGAATTATTGCTTGAGGTAAAAAATACATAGTACCAAGTCTCTTACAGGTTTGTTTTACATTCTCTAGTGGAACAGGTTTATCTCTATTCAGTACTAAATGGTAGCCATCTGTTGTCCCAACTTTTTGGGAAGTTCTCATATGGGAAGTTCACATTTCCTATTTGGACAGGCCCTGAGTTTTGTCTCTGGTTTTCTGTTTTCTGTGAGGATTTGAAAACCCAAGTTCACCCAGTTTGGCTAATGCTCCCAAGGCAAAAAGAACTTATTATTTCTCTAGGTTATAGAGAACCTGTATGTTCCTGATTTTTATGTCAGCTTAATATATGAAGAAAGACTTTAAAAATGATTTTTATCTAGCATTTTAATTTTCATCTGGTAAACTGGGGTACCTGGTCTACCTTGTTACATGAAACAGAATACCTCACACGTAACTTTGCCAATACCACTGTGAAATCAATTTCTACTGAGCTACTCCTTCTTATTGACATGAAAAATAGTACTTATAAGTATGGTGACTGTTAAGTTTGTTACTCTAACTAGGACACATCTTCAAGGGAAAGAAGGAACAGTTAACAATTACATAGGAATCAGGCATAATGACTCTTCCAGGACATAAGGACACAATGTATACTACATATGAGGATGTATGTTGTGTATTGCATCTGGGATCATGGGTAAATTGATTTTCTCACCTTTGAATTCAGAGTAGAAACTCTTGATTTAATCATCTTGAATAGATGGAAGTTCTTCCAGTAGAGGGGATAGAATCTGATTAGAGTTATACTTAGTTTAAATTCTGATTTTGCCATTTTTTACTTCTTGTTTGTCCTTAAGTGAATTATTTAACTTTTCTGAGGTTTAGTTTTCAGGTATATATATATATGTATGATATGGGATAATAATCTATTCTGTAGTGTTGTAATGAAGAGTTTGCAACGTGCCCGATAGAGTATAGTAGCTATCATCAATGCAATCATGAATTATGTACAAGAGATTGATACTGATGGGGGTGGAGGTTCCTAATTGGAGTCCAGGTTTCTGGCATCCTTAACAAAGAGTTGAGCAAGACATGAAGAGCCAAGATTTATTTAAAGTGAAAGCACACTCTGTAGAGTGGAGTGGGCAGAGAGAGGGAAGAGAGAGAGAAAGGGGCCCAGATGTCTGGGGGAGTCTTCTTGTTTCACATGTTGAGCTGTGCCTTCGTCCTGTTTCTGTGGACCTGATTGAAGACCTTGCTCTATTTGTTTTCATGGGTTACTTTATTTTCACCTAATTAGAAAAATGAACTTGTGGCAGGAGTTGCCATAGCAATAAGCCCTCAGTGACGGGAGTTGCCGTGGCAATGGGTCTTAAACAGGGATGTGAGGATTCAATTTTTGGTCTTCTATGCCAGTTACATTTTTCTTGTACCCTGCCTCTGCCTTCTTGACATTCCTAAACATCTATCTCAAGATTGCTCAGCGACTTAATATTCAGTACTATAATTCCAAATGTTGATGGTAATTTAGGGCCATAGGTTTAGGAGCTAGAAAAATGATATAATTAAGAAGATATAATTGTAAACAAAATTTATGGTGAGGCTTGTAATCAGTACCGAGAAGGTACATGTGGAGAACTAATTGTTAAACTTCTTGACTCCTGTGATTGAAAACTGACCATTTATGAGAAGTCATTCCTTTTTGTAGTTCATTGCTTTATAAGCTAATTCTGGGCCTCAAAAGAATATTATAGTCTTAAGGAAGAATAAAACTATAGTTTAAAAAGCGGCTGTCTCATCAAAGTGTTAATCTAATTTGTAAGATTTACATATCTGTTCCCTGAATCCTGACACTTCATTGCTTTTTCTAGACTTAGCTGAAGCTAGTACTTTGAAAAACTTATTGTAGCCCATATTTGCAACTCTTGGATTTTCAAGAATTCTTTATCTATTTGCTTCAGCATAGAATAAAAGCGTATGAATTCCAGGAAAAGGTTAACAACAAACATTTCTATTTGCCTCTAAGTGGTATTTTGATGCATTATGCCAGAGTCTGCAATAAAATGTGTAATTTAAGTATTCGAGAAGGTTTATACTGCTGTTACTAGTTGGGTAGTTTTTTTCTTTGGAAATCTGTAACTAACTTACAGTATCATAGAAACAGTAATGTAAATTTTGAGAAATTTTAATCACTAATAGATGAGCATATTTATATTTTTAATAGTGTTTACAACCTTTTTATACTCCCATATGTAATCTTTAGATGATATAATTATAGAATTGATACAGTTTTTAATTTTGTTTCTCTTTAAGAGGAGAGTTATCATTAATAAAAGGAGGTTGGATTTGATCAGTGCATATTATACACAGACCATGGAAATATCACATTGAACCCCATAAATATATACAATTAATACATGTTAATAAAATCATTATTTTTTTAAAAAAGTATCTCATCCTCACTACCAGAAATATGTCATTTCAGTGACAAACCAGACATTCAACAGATGAAAATGATTGAGAATAATCCTGCCATAAACCTCTATAAAATAAAACTGCTAGATGTCTCTTGTACAAATGACACAAAACAAAACAGTGCTAAATGGCTCTCCTGAGGGACAAAAGGACCTACTTGGTAACACAGTGTATATTGCATACATAATATGGCTTTTCCAACATCTCTGTTTCAGAAATGAGGAAAGAGAAAACTCTATTATTATTTTTACTTTACAACAGTAAGTTAGCTTGTAGGATCTTGATGGTAGAAGTAGCAATTCAGAGTAATGATAGGGGAGGAGAAATGGTGTGCTGTTCTCATGTGGTTTTAATCCCCCTTAGCAGTGTTCAATGCCAGGTGTATCTGTTGTTTCACTTAGTTGTGCAATCCTACATAACAGCAATGGCTGGGATATAGAGGGGACACACACACACACACACACACATATATATAATTATTATTATTTAATTAGCAGTCTTTGTGTGAAACCCATGGAATTCTCTTTGAGTTGGTATCAGTAGAGAGTAAACCCAGTATCTGTTGCTACTTCCATTCTTCTCTCTCTACCTCTGGTGTCAATATAATTTTAACATTTTTCACCTCTTAAATACTTTGTTCAATTCTGATCAGTATTTCTGGGATTCTTGCTAAGTTGTTTACTCAGTTATAACCAGTGGGTGTCATATGTCCTTGCATTAGTTACCATGCACAGAAGGAAGATTTCCTTTCATTGGTTTTAAAGTTAATATCATCTTTTATTATTTCCATATGGACAAATGACCAGAATAAAAGCTTAATAAATTTCTTGTCTATCATTTTGAGATTAACTTTTTTAATGCCACTGGTGGTTTAGTTTTCCCAATTAAATAACCTGGGGTAGTTTTTTTTTTATTCAATCATCTATCATTTTATTTTTTTCCCCCACAAACAATACATTTCTCTACCAGGTATCTATCTGCATATTAAATCAATCAAAAAATTAGTAGTTTTTTTCTCTCATTTTTAAAAATTTCTAATTAAGTATACATGACTGCAGAATACATTTTGACATATTGCGCACAAATGGAGCACAGTTTCTCACTCTTCTGGCTGTTCATGATGCAGGGTCACACTGGTCAAGCAATCATACATGTATATAGGATAGTAATGTCCATCTTATTCCACCATCCTTCCCACCCACAATTCCCTTCCCTCATTCCCCTCTGCCCAATCCAAAATTTCTCCATTTTTCCCTGGCACTCCACACCCCCAGTATGGATCATATCCACTTACCAGAGAAAACATTTGAACTTTGGTTTTGGGGGATTGTCTTATTTCACTTAGCACGATTATCTGCAGTTGCATCAATTTAGCAGCAAATGCTATAATTTCATTCTTCTTTAAGGCTGAGTAATATTCCAATGTGTGTATATATACCACATTTTCTTTATCCATTTGCCTGTTGAAGGGCACCTAGATTGGTTCTATAGTCTAGCCATTGTGAACTGAGCCGCTATA
The DNA here is from genome assembly GCF_052094955.1 of Ictidomys tridecemlineatus. Taxonomy (NCBI): domain Eukaryota; kingdom Metazoa; phylum Chordata; class Mammalia; order Rodentia; family Sciuridae; genus Ictidomys; species Ictidomys tridecemlineatus. Next base: position 78,680,222 of record NC_135488.1, read on the forward strand.
AACACTGATGTGGCTGTATCATTATAGTATTCTGATGTTAAATCCTTTGGGCATAAACCTAAGAATGGGATGACTGGGTGAAATGATGGTTCCATTAGAAGTTTTCTGAGGAATCCCCATAGTGCTTTCCACAGTGGTTGCACCAATTTGCAGTCCCACCAGCAATGTACCTTTCCCCCCACATCCTTGCCAACACGCATTGTTGCTTTTAGTCTTAATGGTTGCCATTCTGACTGGAGTGAGATGAAATCTTATAGTAGTTTTGATTTGCATTTCTCTAATTGCTAGAGATGCTGAACACTTTCTCATATATTTGTTGATGGATTGTATTTCATCTTCTATGAAGTGTCTGTTTGGTTCTTAACCCATTTATTGATTGGGATATTTGTCTTCTTGGTGTTAAGTTTTTTGAGTTCTTTATATATCCTGGAGATTAATGCTTTATCTGAGGTGCATGTAGATAAAGACTACATTTTGTAGTCCCTCTCTTCATATTATTGGTTGTTTCCTTTGCTGAGCAGAAGATTTTTATTTTGAATCCATCCCACTTTTTGATTCTTGATTTTTTTATATTATTATTTTTAAATTTATTTTTTATTCTAATTTGTTATAAATGACTGCAGAATGCATTAGAATTCCTATTACATATATAGAGCACAATTTTTTATATCTATGGTTGATATAGACAGCATTTGTGATTCTTGATTTTACTTCTTGTTTTTTAGGAGTCTTTTTAAGGAATTCAGGTCCTAGGCTGACATGAAGATTTGAGTCTACTTTTTCTTCTATTAGGTGCAAGGTCTCTGTTCTAGTGCCTAAGTCTTTGACCCTCTTTGAATTGATTTTTGTGCAGGGTGAAAGAGGTTTAATTTCATTTTGCCACATATGGATTTCTAGTTTTCCCAGTACCATTTGTTGAAGAGGCTGTCTTTTCTCCACTGTGTGTTTATGGTGACTTTGTCTAGTATGAGATAACTGTATTAATGTGGGTTTTGTCTCTGTGTCTTCTATTCTTTACCATTGGTCTACATATCTATTTTGGTGCCAATATCTATCGCTCTGTAGTATAGTTTAAATTCTGGCATTGTGATGCCTCCTGCTTCACTCTTCTTGCTAAAGATTCCTTTGCCTATGCTGCATCTCTTATTTTTCCAAATGAATTTCATGATTGCTTTTTCTAGTTCTATGAAGAATGTCATTGGGATTTTAATAGGATTTTAATCTGTATAATGCTTTTGGTAATATGGCCATTTTGACAATATTAATTCTGCCTATTCAAGAACATGGGAGATCTTTCCATCTTCTAAGGTCTTCAATTTCTTTCTTTAGTGTGCTGTAGTTTTCATTGTAGAGGCCTTTCACCTTTTTTGTTAGATTGATTAGACTAAAAGACAAGAATCATATGATCATCTCAATTGATGCAGAAACAGCATTTGATAAAATACAGCGTCCCTTCATGTTCAAAACACTAGAAAAACTAGGGATATCAGGAACATACCTCAACATTGTAAAATCTATCATTGTAAAACCCAAGGCCTACATCATTCTAAATGGATAAAAATTGGAAGCATTCAATCTAAAAATTGGAAGCATTCCCTCTAAAAATTGGAACAAGACAAGGATGCCTTCTTTCACCATTTCTATTCAACATAGTCCTTGAAACTCTAGCCAGAGGAATTACACAGATGAAAGAAATTAAAGGGATGTGAATAGAAAAAGAAGAACTCAAACAATCAATATTTGCTGAGGACATGATTTCATATTTGGAAGATCCAAAATATTCCACCAGAAAACTTCCAGAACTAATAAATGAATTCAGCAAAGTAGCAGGATATAAAATCAACATCCATAAAGCAAACGTGTTCCCATACATCAGTGATGAATACACTGCAAGAAAAATTAGGAAAACTACCCCATTCACAATAGCCTCAAAACAAACAAACAAACAAACAAAAGCCAGTGAGGATTCTGCCAGTTGACCATTTGACTGGGCTCAGCTGGTGGTTCATCTCTGGTCCTTGTTCTGCTTTTCCTCAGCTGATCTGGCTCAGGATTTGAATCCAGATATTGGGGCAGCAGGAGTGGCTGGTTTATAATGCTGCAATTTGGATGGCTAGAGTATCTGGGGGGCTCTCATGTGGTGTCCCATTTTTCAGCAAGTTAGCCCAGGTGAGTTCTTACCGTGACCAGCTTGCAAGGGTGAGACAGCCAGGGTAGAAAGATGGAAGCGGTGCACTTTTTTGAAGCTGAAAGTGTTGTAGAATCAAATGTCCAGGCTGCATGCTGTTTTCTTACCAATATCCAAGGCAAGCACTGGTCGTATGGAGTCAGGTTTATTTAAAGCCCACACTGAAGAAGTAAGATAGCTCCTCAAAGTTCTATCTTCCTGGGCTCAGGGACATGGAGTGTTTTGTGTAGGGAAGGAAGGAGATACAGAGGCTGCAGGCAGAGAGGGTTCTTCTTCAGAACATCCTTATGGATTTCCACTTCCTGCAGCTAGTTATTAATGGTGTTAGCAAGGCATCTGGATTCTGTGAATCTAAGAGTGGTTTATCAGTTAATATCCAGGTGGAGCTTTTTTTTCAACCATAAGATTAGGGAGAGGTGGGAGGGATTAAGCTCTTCCCTTCATTTGTTTATTTTTAGTGCACAGGCTTTATTTATTTTTTTTCCACATTTTTATTGGTGCATTATAGTTGTACATAATGATGGGATTTGTTAGATATCTGTACATGCACATAATATAACAATGCATTTGGCCAATATCCCTCCCTAGCATTTCTCCCGTCTCTCTCTCTCCATACTTTCCACTCCCTGGTCCCTTTTCTACTGATTCCCTTTGATTCTCATGATTACCCCCACTTTCCACAAGTGAGAGAAAATATATGACCCTTGAATTTCTGAGTTTGACTTATTTTACTTAACATAATGGGCTCTAGTTCCATCCATTTTCCTGCAAATGATATAATTTCATTTTTCTTTATGGATGAATAAAACTTTGTGTGTGTGTGAGAGAGAGTGTGTGTATATATATATATATATATACACACACTCATACTACATTGTCATCATCCATTCATCATGAACACCTAAGACACTTCCCTTTAAAGGGAAGGAAGGGGAAATGAAGGACAATTTTAAGGAAGCCTCTATTACAAAGGGATTCATACCCCACCAGAATGGCATAAAGATTACTTTAAGCCAAAGACCACAGGTGTAGAAAGATGCCTTCTGAGCTTCTCTCACCTGATTAATGCCAGCTTGCTCAGAATGAAGCCATACATCACCTCCTGAGGAGCTTCCAGTCAGGATAGAGGTTGACCATCAGCACTGGGATGAGAAACTGGGTCAACAAACATTATCAGAAGCTTTTGTACCTTCCATATGGTGATATGTATATACAACGGAATATTTGTGTCCACAGAAGCCCTGTCCCCTATTCTTTTCCTGTTAAGGTGGTGGGTCAACCTCTGCCACCAGCTGTTCTGGGAGTCACTCTTTATTGAGTAACCCACCTGCATGTGGATTTAAACCTTTTCTTGGGTTAATCTGTCTGTTGTCAATTAATTCACAGGCCTCTAGGCATTTAGATCTAAATTGGTAAAGGGAAAGTTTTCCTCCTGACAAATCCTGGGTTCAGAATTGAGGCAGTTATCTTTTGCCACTCAATACTTCAAAGCAAATCACAGTTTCAGCTGGGATTCAAGGGCTAGACTTCACTCCTGTACAGGAAGAACTGCAAAACATGCTTACAATTTTTCCATCTATCACTGTATTTATGTGAGAATAAGGAGAAGCAAAATGGCTTTATAATAGAAAAAAAAAGAAGCACTTGTATTCCTTCCTTCCACACAGAATTATAAAGGCTAGTGTCATTTTGTGTTCATTAAAGTCTTAATGTCGGTGGCTAGTCAGCCAGGAATGGGTGAGCTGGGAAAAGACAATCAAGGGCAAGTTATCTGACAAACACCTGGGAGATGAGGACTTTGTAAGTTAAATTCTCCCCCTGCCATAATATAACCCCCTTAACAAAAACTACTGTTGAGTGAAAAGTGAGCCTACAGAATGGGAGAAAAATATTTGTCACCTGTACCTCAGAGCATTACTCTCCAGTGTATATAAAAAACTCAAAAAACTGAATATCAACTCCCTCCCCCCAAGTAACCCAATCACTAAGTGGGCAAAGGAACTGAACAGACATTTCACAGAAGAAGAAAGATGATTGGTTAACAAATATATGAAAAAAATGTTCAACATCTTTAGCAATTAGAGAAATGCCAATCAAAACTACACTGAGATTTCATCTCACTCCAGTCAGAATGGCAATTATCAAGAATACAAGTAACAATAAATGTTGGCAAGGATGTGGGGGGAAAGGTATACTCGTACATTGCTTGTGGGATTGCAAATTAGTGCCACTGTGGAAAGAAGTATGGAGATATCCTCAGAAAAGTTGAATTGGAACCACCATTTGACCCAGTTATCTCACTCCTTGGCATATACCCCCAAAACTTAAGATCAACATACTATAGTGACATGGCCACATCAATATTTATAGCCACTTAATTTACTATAGTTAAGCTATGGAACCAACCTAGGTGCCCTTCAGCAAAAGAATGGATAAAGAAAAGGTGATATGTATATATAATGGAATATTACTTAACCATAAAGAAGAATGAAATTATGACATTTGTCAGCAAATGGATGCAGCTAGAGACTATTATGCCAAGTGAAATAAGACAATCCCTCAAAACCAAAGGCTGAAGGCTCTCTCTGATATGTGGATGCTGACTCACAATAGGTGGGAGTTGGGAGGTGGAGGCAGTGGAGGTTCACTGGATTGGATGGTTGGGGGAAAGCGGGGAGGAGGATGGGAATGGAAGAGAGAGTAGAGTGAATCAGATATAACTTCCCTATATTCATATATAAATACTTGACCAGTGCAATTCCACATCAAGTACAACTACAAAAATGGGAAATTATTCTCCAGATATGTATAATATGTCAACATATATCCTACTAGGCTGGGGTTGTGGCTCAGTGCTAGAGCGCTTGCCTAGCACCTGTGAGGCACTGGGTTCCATCCTCAGTACCACATAAAAAATTAAATAAAGTGGGGCTGGGGCTGTGGCTCAGTGGTAAAGCATTTGCCTCTTATTTGTGAGGCTACTGGGTTCAATCCTCAGCACCTCAGCACCTGTGTGTTTATTTACAACTAAATAAAAAAAATTAAATAAAGGTATGTCCCTCTTAAAACAAACAAACAAATAAACTATTGTTAAAAGATGATGTCATGTCCTATTGGGTGGCCTGCACCCTCCCTTCTCACTGAAACTATCATAGTCTCCAGTCGCTGGGCAACTGAAGCATTCAAAACACAATAAGCCCATACAAGGGGCAGGAAATCGAGGCAAAAACAGGGGAACTCATCTTTCTTAAAATCTCCAACTCTGTGAATGCCGCAACATCTCTTTGAGGAGGTCAGTGCAGTTCCTGTGCTGTCAGTCAAAAGTCGAAAGGTGGACTTGGGCGGGACTATTCTGAGAACTTCCCAGGGACTCCAGGAAAACTGGAGGGCAGGAGGTCACGCTCCCTCTCCTGTCTGAGAGGACCTACTCTCTCCAGTAAGATTGTCTCCCCTCTTCCTAGCCCTTGTAATAAATTCAGGCCTTTTACTCTGAGCTCCGTGTCTGAAATCTTTCTGGCATGATTTCAAGAATTGGAGTTGGAGAAGGGGGACTCCATGCTGCCTCTGCCCTGTAAAGCCAGCTGAACTTTTCTCCATGCTTATTTATAAAAGGTAGGCTCCTGTGCATACTATTTAAACCCACATTTTCACTGAGGAACATATTGTGAAAATGTGCAATATAAAAGTTTATCTCTAGCTTCCTACTCAATATTGGTATTCAATACTATACAACAGAATAAATTGAAGTGATGACCTATTCCTGGACATTTTCATTATTTTCAATTTCCTAGTATAATAAAAAATGCTATAATAAACACGATGGTAGCTGTTCTTTTGTGTTTACCTTTCGTATTTTCCTTCCAGATAATTTTCATGAAGTGCATGTGCATTTTAAAGATTATGTACATTAAAATTCCTTTTTAAAGGTTACTGAAGTATATAGTTTAAAAGTCAAATAATTGTTCAAATTCTGCTTCTCTCAAGGCTCATTTCAGAGATAATTACTTACAGGAATTTTAGGTGTTTTATCTGGTATTTATATCTCTACTTACTATGTCTATATTAATTAATACCAGATACTGATATTCCTATTAATTTTTAATCATTTGATAAGATTTCTCTGAATTAGTCACTATTTTAAATATAAACTCCTGGGGAGAACTCTAAAACACCTCGAATATGGTCAGATACCTCAGGAATCTTTCATTTAGAACTTCGGGGCTATATTCCTTCTGGCACTGTCTTTACAAATGCTCCATTCACTATGAGCATTTGTCGTTATTCTAGAAATTCTCTTCCTAGACCCAGAGTCACATTCCTGTTTCCTGGATTCTGTGTTTTTATGTTTAATTTTATTCTACTCTTTTGAGTGGAGTATACCCTCCAATAACTTCCTAAGAAATGATTAAGAGAAGATACTTTTTAAAAAAAGATTTTTTTTTAAATTTGTAAAAATTAAAGATTTTTTTTCCCCTTGATACACAGTTTCCCTAAGTTGCTGAAGCTGGCCTTGAACTTGTAATCCTTTGACCTTAACCTTCAAAGTTGCTGGGATTACAGGTATGTCCCACCATGTCTATCTTGAGATATATAAATATATACACACATATTTGTAATATGTGTGTGTGTGTATTTTTTTTTTTTTTGGTGCTGGAGATAGAACCACTGGTTTAACCACTGAGTAACATCCTCACTCCTTTTTATGTTTTATTTTGAGATAGGACCTCAATAGATTGCTTAGGGCCTCGCTAAATTGCTGAGGCTGGCTTTGAACTTGCAATCTCCTGCCTCAATCTCCTGAGCTGCTGGGATTATAGGTGTGGGCCACCACACCTGGCAAGGGATATATTTTTAAAAAGCTTTTATAGTTTGAAAATGTTTTTATACCATGCTCACATTTGGTACATGGTATGATTTAGTATGAAATGTGTTGATTTTTTTTTTACCATTTTGATTCTTAAATCTTTGTATGCATCCTTTAATTTCTCTAAAGTTGTTAGGATGTACTATTATGATGATGTTTCATGATTACATGTCCTGATGTAGTTCTTTTTAAACTGTAATTTTGGTCATTCTATGAATTCTTCCAATCTGTAAATTCATGACTTTATGTTCTTTGTTTCTTGAATCATTTCTTGTTAAATTCTTTCTCTCCTTCCCCCCCTCTTCTGTTCTTTCTATAACTCCTGTTATTCAAGGGTTAGACCACAGCAAGATCCTCTTTGATTCATATCTTTACTATTTTTGAAAACTGTCTTTATATTATGTTTACCTGGAGACTTTCTCAGTGCTATAGTTAAACCTTTAATAACTTTGTTTTTGTAATTATTTGCCATCATAGTTTAGAATTTCTCACAGCTTTCTTGTGACTCTAAATTCTCCCCCCCTCTATTTCTCTTTACCTTTATTTCGTTCTTTTCTTTCTGGATATATCAGTCGTTTTTTTCTACCCTTGCTTTGGTTGCCTCTGTGTCATCCACATTTCTCTTTTGGGATTTTTTTTTTGATCTCTGCTTTATGTAAGAGGTGTGATTCAAATATCTTGTGACCTTCTCGTTTCTATCTTTAAGAATGGAGTCAGTATTTTGGCAGGGCTTATGGACAGGTATCTTTCCTAGGGGGAGTGGGTTGAGGAAGGATGGGTAATGAGGCTATTTTGCTAGGGAATTTCCAAATTTTCATTTTAATACTTTTTTCTTTTAATTTAGCCAGTTTTGCTAGAGCAGACCCCTCAGGCTCCTTTTCTGCCGTGGTGTAAAGCTAGGAGACAGTTTCCTGGCCTTCAGAGAAGAAGGGAGTCCGAGTGTTCACGAGAGCAAATCCGATCTGTGATTATGAATCCCATTTTTAATCAGGGGCCTCATTTGTATCCTCCACTATTTTATTGTCCCCAGTTCAGACAATCTTAGGGTCAGTCACTCTAGAACACCATGTTGACATTTTCATGTTACTATTCTTTAAACTGGAGATATATATCCTTTTGGTGTGAGGATTCAAAAGGGCTTTATTATACATAAATGTTTTGTGAAAAATATTGAGTTTAGTCACATAGAGGAAGTCTATCTTTAGGGATACCTTCCCAATGATCAGGGTCTAACTTGAACAGTGACAGTCTTGGAATTTCCAATGAAGCCAACCCTAACCCCTTTCAGTCAACTCTTATAATATGTATATATAATATTACATGTTATTTTAAGCATATTTTATGTCAGGGCTCATTTGTAAAAATTAAAGCAGAAGGGAAATTTTCACATCAGTTTCCCTCTCTTTGTTCCATTGAAAACAAATATTTAAGCGTGCCGTTATTTTCAGATTCTCAGTTGGTGGAGATCATTATGAGGAATGCCGTCGTTAAAACTTACGAAGAGAAATATTTTGAAATAATATATGTGAATAATCCACATGAATTTGGACCAAGATGAGCCATCTGTCTAGAATGCTGAGGAGATGCCTACTTTCATTTCTTTTGGCTGAGCTGTGGGCAAGAGCCATCCATTTTCTGAGGGAGTAGTGGTCAGGTCAGGTTATTGTTACGTTTCCATGCCCTGTCAGCTGCGAGCCAAATTAGGAAGTGTAAGTGTGATGAGTTCTTGTTATTTATTTGACTTAATTTTGTTACTATCTTTTGATCAAGATTAACAATAGTTTGTGACTGATCTTAATTTAGGTCTATGGATCATTAATTAGGTGATTGACTGATTTTTGAAATGATAAGCATGTTCTATATAGCAAGTGAGAATATTGCTTTATTGAATGTCTGCTTTGGAATGCTTTGGGAGCCATATTCAAATTGATATTAGATTATCAGTAGTACACTTGTATATTACTTTTAATGATAATGTATAGGATAATATTTGGGTAGTAATTAAACCTAGAGATATAAAATTTGTTCTGTACCAGATCTGTCAGTTCCAACCAAGCCTCCCACTATGTTTGAAAACCTGAATATTTGCAGTTATAACTTGGGTAGAACATATGAGGAAAGATATTACAAAATAAAGCAAAAGGGAAAGATCCTGGTGAAAGCTATAGAAGGATAACAGGTAAAAATACCATTTAGTATATTACACATGTTACCAAATAGCAATGAACTCGACATTGTTCAATCCATCCCACATACCATGTTTGGTGGGAACCACTAGACAGTTTTTCACATTTTGTTGTCTATTTTTCACTTAGTTGTAAACACTATCTTAATCCTAAAGGATCAGTGTAGTATGAAAAGATATCAATTGTTCACCAAAGGTGAAGTTCACAGTGTGCATTTTCTGAGTGCTGGCTTTCCAAGAAGAGATAAGATTTCCATTTGAGCAAGTTGTAGAGGAGCTTTGCCATGTGTATTGCTGTAGTGTTATGTTCACTTCATGATGAAAAGCATCTGTTCACTGGGTAATAGGCTGGCACAGGAATGTACAAGTTTCTCCCATGTGGCAATTTATGGCAATGTGAGTTATCAAGATGGCTTGGTGCGGTCTGATTCAGAAAGGACCAGATGAGACTCTTCATATATATTCTTTGATTTGGACTTATTAGCCAGGTTAGTTCTGTGGACTTCCGTGTAACTTTCTGCAAGGCAGCTTTGAATATTATGAATATTAAGATTTTGAATACTATGAATATTAAGACTAAGCAATATTGGTAAGAATTTGACAATGTAAAGAGCTATTATTAACAGGTAACTGAAATAAAAGTTTTAACCAGCCTATTGGGCCTCCTGTGATTATTTTATTAGTACAATCCAGTTCCAATTTGGCATGGATTTTTAGGTCATGTAATTTGTGTAAGTCAAATCTTAGGACCAAAGTAAACTTGTCAAAAATTTGTCAACAATTTCCTCATTAAAATGCCTTTTTCCTCTTAATTTTTTCTTGTAATATGAAGATGATGTAGATAGTACAGGAATTTTGATATGTTAAAGAATCTACTATTTGTTTTTTAAATTGATTTGTGGGATGATTCAGAATAACAGAATACAAACAGCAATTCTTTTTTAATTGTAATAAGATCAGTTTTTCTGTGAGGATGGTCATCTATAAATACAGAGATTAAACATACTGTCACTAGATAATAGTCACTTCAATTTATCTTAGAAAATTAAATTTTTTTTAAAAAGAAAGTTCTCAGGGACCAAGTTTTGTCTTAATTCTTTTTACAATTTTTTTCTGTCATGAACTTGATAGATCAGGTTTATGAAATGATAGTCTTTAGCAGATTTCACAAAATTGGAGGCAAATTAACATTTCTCATCTGATTTATTATTGCCTTTGCTTATGTGAGACACTGGGCTCATTGACAAGATATACAGGAATAATCTAAGGAGAAATCATGATATTATCTAGAGTTGGCTGTAGATTATCACATTTTAAAAATACAGATTGACTCTGCATTACATCCAGGAGAGGATCTAAGGGTGCCAAGGGAACTGCTACAGCTTCTACTGTCAGAACTTGGGGAATCAGAAAACTGGGGATTCAGAAGACTGCTGACTAAAGGATTCCAGAATTATATCAATTTGGTTTCAATTTAGAGATCAGAAATTGAGTCACAACTGTTGGCTATAGGAACACCTTGATTTCATTGCAATCCAGGGATCAGCCACTACCATCTCCATTAAAAGAACTCCCTTGCTATCTCTCCCCTTGCGTATCCTGCTTCCAAATGCAAGTTTCATGTAAGTATGTGTGTCTGGTAGAATCTCATAAAGATCTGGAGGGTTTATTTAAAGGTACTCTTAGGTTTTCTATCCTGTGCAGTGCAGAGGATTGGCATCAATGCCAAACAAATCTAGTTAGTTTTGACATATTTATATTCTTAAATTTTGAACTATGAGATAGTATTAGTTATAAAAAATCACAAATTAAATTAAAACACCCTGATGGATTTCAACTACCAGTCATGATCAAGTAGTCTAGACCTAGCCCAACCACCATAAACAGCTGTAAAACTGGACAAAATGTATAAAACAACTATTTCAGATGTTGGTCTATAGTCAGCACAGGACATTGAGAGAATATAATCCCATAAGATGAGTACAGCTTTTGCCTAGAATCACTTTTTTGGCCTTTTACAGAGGGATTTAGAGTCCAAGCAGAAGTGGTCTAAAGGAACTGGAAGTCTGCTTTGACTCCCTTTGATCTTTAGGTTAAAAAAATTCATGTTATATAAACTCCTTCAGAAAACAGAAGAGAAAAAGAACACGTTTGAAGAGGAGAACTTAACACTGTGATAGAAGTGAGCATTACAAGGCAAGAAAAATGTCGTCATGAACACAGATGCAAACAATCCTTAACAAGATATTAGCATATTGAATAGATAATACGTTCTAATCAAGAGGGTTTAATCCAGTGGATGCAAGTTTTGTGTAATAAAAATTAATCAGTCAAATTCACCATGTCTAAGACTTATAGGAATAAAATCGCCATCTCAACAGATTAATTGAAAAAAAAATAACTGACAAACTTCAACACCAATACATAATAAAAGACATTCAGAAAATTAGGAATAGAAGAAGTCTTTCTTGTTAAAGGGAATCTATGAAAACCCTACAGCTAACATCACCCTTAATGGCAAAGACAAAGATTTCCCCTAAGCTCAGAAAGAAAGCAAAGATTCCACGTTTTGTTGAAGGTTCTAGCCAGGGCCAATGTGAGAAGCAAAATGAAGGAAACAGAAGAGTCTCTATTTATAGATGAAGGAAAGTAAAAAGAGGGAACACAAAAGAAAAAAAAGTAACATTCAATTGTTATATTCTTATATACTATATTTACTATAGGAATTTTATTCCTTACTACATTAGAATGTAGCTTTCATAAATGAAAAGAGGTAAAAACAAATTTCATTTACAATAGCAACAAAATTATAATACTTAGACATAAATTTAATTTAAGATGCGCAAAACCTTTACATTGAAAACCACAAGAGATTTCTAAGAAATTAAAAATCAGAATAACATATTTATGATGTGGAAACAATAGTGTTAAGATTCCAAATTTCTGCAAATGTCTTTAAATCTAAGACAATTTCAATCAAAATATCGGTAGATTTTTTTAATGATCAATTCTAAAATATATTTGGAAATGCATGAAATTATAATGTCTAAAATGATTTAATAGACAAAGATTGAGTATTTTTACTACCATATTTTAGATTTAATAAAGTTGTATTAATCAAGATATTAATCAAGCATTGATGTAAAAATAACTGAAGAGATCTTTGAAATAGTGTTGGTTCTGGAATTTTTGCTGAAATGACTTTTGACAAAGGCATCAGGCCAATTCAAAGGGGGGACAGTTTTGCAACAGCCGTGTGGGAACAACTGGATATCCATAATGTAAAAGAAATAAACCACAGTTCCAATCTCATATCATCCACAAGAATTCATTTGATATATAAACCATAGACTTAAACATGAAATGCAAAACTATAAAGTGTATAAAATAAAGCAAAGTAGGGTATTTTCAGGACATTAGAAATGTCCTGGATAGGACTCAGAAAGCATCAACATTAAAAGATAAAAGTAATAAATTGACTTTATTAGCATTAAATTTGCTCATCAAAACTCACAATTCAGAAAATGAATCGCAAAACCACAGATAAGGAGAGAGGGTCTACTGTACAGAAACTGAACTAAGAACTTATATTTAGATTATATCAAAACTCCTATGATTTAATAATAAAATATTTATAACCCAATTGTAAACAGGCAAAAGATTTGAACAGATATCTCACAAAAGACGCTGAATACATTTCCAATGAGATCATGCGAAAATGTTCAACATTAGGGGTCATCAGGGAAATTTAAATTAAATCCACAGTGAGAGATCACTACGCATAGCTTTGGAAATGACTAACAGCAACAAAAAGGACAATGCCAAGCGTTGGGGAGTATGTGAACAACCAGAACTCTCACACATCGCAGGTGTAAAATGAAAACAAAACAAAACAGAATAAATTTTAGAAACTAGTTTGGCAGTACATTATAAAGTTAAACACACTCACCATATGCCCCAGCAATCCACTTTAAAGTATATATCCAAAAGGAATGAAAGTATATACCCACAAATAGATGAATACCAAAAAAAAAAAATGCATGTAGTATCCAAATTGGAAAGGAAGAAGTGAAACTGTCTATTTGCAGATGATATGATATTATATATAGAATTTACTAAAAATCTTACTAAAAACTATCAGAACTATAAGTGAGCTCAGTAAGAATTTAAGATAACTGATCAATAGGCAAAAATCAATTGCATTTCAATTTACTAGCAATGAACAATTAAAAAATAAAAGAATCTATTTCTAAGAGCATAAAAATAATAAGATGCTTAAGAATACATTTCACAAATATGTACAAGAAATACTTTAAAAACTACTAATCATTGTTGATCGATCTGAAAGAAGCTCTAAATAAATGGAAAGACATTCACAGAATTCTTACAAAACAAAAAAGGGTAAATAACACAATTAAAAACAGACAAGGATCTGACTAGACATCTTGTCAGAGGTCACATGCAGATGACTAACATACATAGGAAAAGATGCTTGATATCATTAGTCATTAGGGAAAGTGCAAATCAAAGTCATAATGATAAAGAAAAAGATGATAAGATTATAGATGAATTGCAACCATTATATACTGCTTTATGATGTAAAATGTGCATTCACTTTGAAAAAAAAAAGAATATGGTTAGTTCCTAAAATGTTAAGTATGAACAAGTAATTCTACTCGTGGGTCCTTTTCAAGAGTGATGAAATGATAGTTCCACATGAAAACTTGCAAACAAAAGTTTATAGCAGCATTATTCCTCATAGTAATGGATAAATAAAATATGGTATACCCATACAATAGAATACTATAAGACCATAAAAAATGAAATACTGACACATGTGTTAACATGAATGACTCTTAAAAACATTTTATTCACTGAGAAAAGATTATCATTATCAAAGATTACGTATTACATGGCTGCAATTTTACAAAGTATCTAAAATAGGTTCGGTTACAGAGACAGAAGGTCGATTAGTACTTCCTAGGGCTGGGGCAGTGGGATGGGATATAAGAATTGGGGAGGAGAATTGGCAGTGGATACTAATGGTATAGGGTTTCCTTTTGGAATGTCGAAACATTCTAAAATTGTGGTGATGACTGCATAACTCTGAACATACTAAAAATTATTGAATATCACCCCAAGTGCAAAATCCTCATTAAATGGGTGAATTATATGGTCTGTGACTTTTATCTCAATAAAACTATTAAAAAGGAAAGAATGTACATTCCAGCTTTATTCAAAATAACCCAAAGCTGGAAACAAAATCTACCAATAGGAGAATAGGTAAATTGTGGGATAGTCATACAATGAACTTTACTGCCTAATAAAAATAAGTGATCTACTGATACATATGTTGATATGGATGAATTAAAAAAAATATGCTGAGTGAAAAAATGTAAGTGCACAAGAATGCATACTAATGATTCTATTTATATAAAGTAAAGGACAGGAAAACTAACCAATGACGAAAGAAATCAGATCAGGGATAGGGATTGAGTGGGATGGCATTCAGGGAACTTTCTGGAATGGTTTCTGGAATGGTTAATGAGTTCCATATTTTGATAGGAGTTTGCCTTACACACGTTTACATTTTTTTCCAAAACTGCCTGGAGTGTTGGGTTGAATCTCACATGGACCTGGGTCGGCCTCACTTAGATGACAATCGTACACACATTTCAAGAGTGACGCATTTGAATCTCCAGGCAGAACAAACAAGCCCCCCCCCCAAATTCCTAAAATAGATGCTTGGTAGGCATATATAGTAAAAGAAAGCTAAAGTGGAAGCAGGCTAAAGTGAGCAAATGGATAGAGTGGTAGGATATCAGACTGGAGGTGTATTGGGGGAAGGGGAGGATATGGTGTAGGGCCAGGTGGGATGAAATTCCCTTTGGTTTTTACTTTGAATGCAGTGGAGCAACCAGACATGCTCTGACTGGCATCTTAGTAGGGTCATTTTGCTACATTTCTTTAGGGGAACAATGTCAAAAGCAAGGAAACTAATTAAGAGGATACCACAGTAAGGATGAGAGGGGTTGTTGGTTTGGACCCCAGTGTGGGTAATGGAAATGGGTGGGATCTGAGTCTGCAGACTATATGCACAGCAGGTTTGTTGTTGCTCTTGGTGGCTGTGGGAACCAAGGATACAATTTGGACATGTTGAAGTTAGTATTCAAGTGCATTTCAAGTAGGTAGTTGGATTTATACATGTGGGAGCAGGGGAATAGTCTGGATTGTGGATTTAGATTTGGTGTATGTATTGATAGTGTGTGACTGTTGTGTGTTGCAGAAAGTGCAGAAGGAGAAGAGGAATGGTCTGGGGCACTTTCTTGATTTTAAAAGTATAATTTTGGCCTTTCACCATCAATTATTATGTGTTCTGTAGCTTCTTTGGTGAAGGTGTCTGTTATCAATTTATGGAAGTTCCCTGTCAGAGAACTCTGTTTTTGGTTTTGTTTTAACCATTAGTTGATGTTGAATTTTTATCAAGCAGTTGTTCTGTATCTATTGAGATAATTATGTGATTTCCCTCCTCCCTTTAATCTAATTGGTCCCCCCCCCCATTAAACCAATCTTGCATTTCCTGGACTAAGGTTAGCTAGAATATATCAGCTTGTTTATATAAGGCTGGATTAATTTGCTACTTCTTAGTTGAGGATTTTACACCTGTATTTATGATTTAAATAGGTTGTAATATTCCTTTTTGTGTTGCTTTTGTAGGATCTTGACATATGCCATGGCCCTCTCATCTCTCATCCGTTGCCTTTAATTCTTAAACCACAGGAGGGGTGATGAGGAATGAAAAAAAAGACAGACAGACACATACAGAGAGAAAAAAAGTGGGGCCAGGGTGTTCTCCATCCCTTGATCAGGCAGGAATGACCCAGAGCTAGATCAGCATGTTTGTTATATAGATTTCACCAAAAGGTCATTTGTGAGAAAGTCTCAGCAAAACAGGAAATCTGAAGGATGCAGGAACTGGTGAGGTATTCGGGTCATATTCTTTTGCTCAGAATTCTCTGTTCCTGGGAGTTGGTGTCTGAACTCATGGCCTCAACTGGTAACAGCTATGTGCCTCTGCACGCAGTCTCCTCTGGCTGGAGTCTCTTGACTAACTGGGCTATCTGGACCTGCACCTTCACACAGGAAGTTCCCAGTACAATGCAGCCATGAGGGAGTCAGACCATGATTCAAATCACTGCTCTCCATAGGCATAAAAATTATTTTCATCAGATAAAATGAGTAGGGGAGTATTTCCTTGGTTTCTTCCCTCTGAATGAGTTTATGAAAGCTTGACATTTTTTATACTTTCAAAGTTAGTTGAACTTGCTGGAAAATCTCTATAAGCCTGAAGTTGTCTTTAGGAAAACAATTTTTAGACTATGAATTCAAATTTTTTAATACTTATATTTTAAGACCATATATATATTGGGTGTGGTGCTGAGGAATGAACCCAGGGTCTTATGCATGTGAGGCAAGCACTCTACCAACTGAGCTATATCCTCAGCCCCAGTAAGTGATATTTTTGTGAGAGTTAGTATATTTTATTTAGAGTTTCTCTATAATTCAAACATTATTTGATTACATTTTTGTACATCTACTGCATCTCTAATGAGGCTCCCATTTTGTTCCTGATATTTTTTACTTTTGACTTAATTGATCTTGCCAGATATTTATACTCAGTTTTAAACTTCAACTTTGCTTTTCTATATAATATTCTTGTTTTTTATTTCATTAATTTTCATCTGTATCTCATTTTTTCTTTGGGTATGATTTACTCTTTTTTCTAACTTTTTAAGAGAGATACTTAGCTCATTGACTTTTACCTTTCCTTTTTAAATACATATATTGATATGTATTTAAGACAGTATTTTCTTTTGGAGTACTGCTCTAGAAATATCCAGAAATTTTATTGAATATCTCCTTGCTTCATTTATTTCAGAATATTTTCTATTTTCTTTTACATCTACTTTTCTTGTGTTTTAAAATTAAAATAATTTTTAAATTTCAAAATAGGGATTTCTAGTTATCTTTAAAATATTAATTTTAAACACAATACACTGACTTTAGATTTAATCTTCAAAGATTTTGAGGCTCCTTTTTGATCATCAGGTGGTAAACTTCTGTAAACTCTAGGTGTACACAGTTAGAATATGTGTTTGAAACTTTGGGGTGGCATGTCCATCAGATAAATGTTAATAATGTAGCTCAAATATATTATGTTTTCATGGATGTTTTGTTAGGTTGTTCAAAGAAATGTGTAATAATTTCTTATGATTTGCCTACTTACTATTTTAGTTCTATTTAATATTATTTCTTGGTATATTTTGAGGGTATTGTTGTCACTGATGCCTTTAAACATCATGTCTCCTTAAGGATCAAAGAACTAAATTTTAATTTTTAAGGGAATTATAAATTTCATTTAGATTTTCAAATGAATTTGCTTTAAAGTTGTTCAAAGCAGGTTTGTGATTAATAATTCTTTGTGTTTGATGGTTTGTTCTCTCTTTACAAGCATTTACAAAAATTTCTTATACTCATGCTTTATTTATTTACTTAATGTCTTTATTTTATTTATTTTTATGTGGTGCTGAGGATTGAACCCAGTGCCTCACACGTGCAAGGAAAGGACTCTGCCACTGAGCTACAATCCCAGCCCAACTTATGCTTTATTTTTAAAATTAAGGTTCTGGTCATTTATTTTGTTGATTCTTTTAAATGAATAATTTTCTATCTCATTAATGTTGGCTTTTAATTTACTTTGTTCTTTTTCTGATTTTTTTTTAATTGGAAATTTATGCATTTTTCTTTTTCTATTTTTATTGAATAAATATTTAAGCCTATGAATTTATGAATTTTTATCTGATTACTGATTTGTTTTTTATATAGTAGATAGCCTTTCCATTTACTTTATAAATTTTCTCCTTGACTCAAGTGTTGTTTAATAGATAGCTTTTATTTTTTGGTGGTGGGGAGGTACCAGGGATTGAACTCATGGCCACTGAGCCACATCCTCAGCCCTATTTAGTATTTTATCTAGAGACAGGGTCTCACTGAGTTGCTTAGGTGCCTCGCTTTTGCTGAGACTGGCTTTGAACTTATGGTCCTCCTGTCTCAGCCTCACTAGCTACTGGGATTATAGGTGTGCACCACTGTGCCTGGTGATAATAGATTTTAAAATGCTTTAATTAGTGTATTACAGTTATACATAATGGGTTCATTTTGACATAGTCAAGCATGCATGGAATTTAATTTACTCCAGTTCAGTCCCCAGTGCCCCTCCTTCTTCTCCCCGTTTCCCTCCCCTTATTGCTCTTCTACTCTACTGGTCTTTCACTCATTTATTTATTTATTTCTAATTATTGTTTTATAGATATACTGTGGTCTATTTATACATGCAAATAGAGTAACTTTGTCAAATTCATTCATATTTTCTTCACTTCCCTGCCGCTCTTCCCTCCTGTTGAATCTCCTTCTTGTACTTCCTGTAGAAAGCTTTTTTTTTTCCTTTTTTTTATTGGTTGTTCACAACATTACAAAGCTCTTGACATATCATATTTCATACATTAGATTCAAGTGGGTTTTGAATTCCCAGATATTATGATTTCCTTCAAATTCTTGAAGGAGGGTTTAGGGGTGTAGTTTAGTGACAGAGTGGTTGCTTATCATGTGGGAGGTCCTGGGTTCAATACTTTTGTAAACAAATTATTAAATTTTAATTCTATTGCATTTTTTATCAGATAAAATTATTTGTTTTATTTCTATGTGACATGTCATTGAAAATAAGTTAATTGAGGTTAATGTTTATGTGTGCTTGAAAAAAGTAAATTCTTTGGATGTAAAGCTTTATATCTATAAATGTGCTATTGATTTTTTTTTGTACTTGATCTTCTTGTAATATAAGTGGTATATTAGAGTCTCCTCTTTATTAGCCTATTTCTGTCTTCTTGTATATATTTTGCTTTTTGCTTTATGAAGATAATTGCTTATGTTGTATATATAAATATTAAAATATATATTTGCCAATCTTATGCCTTTATTGTGGGCTGTGGTTTTAGCATTATAAAGTGTTCTTTTGTGTCTCATTTATTGCATTTATCAACTTTGTTTATTATTAAAGTTGTAACTTCTTTTATTTTTTTCCATTTACCAGGTATATCTTTAGCCATTAATTATTTTATTTCATTTTATTTATTTTTTGGTTTTTGAGTACTGGGGATCAACCCAAGGACACTCAACCAATGAGCTACATTCACTCACAGCCCCTTTTATATTTTAATTTGAGACATGGTCTCACTAAGTTGCTGAGGCTCATCTACAATTTGTGATACTCTTGCCTCAGTCTCCTAATAACCTGGGATTACAGGTATGTATCATCATGATAAGCTAAATTCTAAGATTTTTTGAATTTTTGTCCTATATATTATCTACTATGTCTTTATTTATTTTATTTTTTTACAGCCAGTTTTTATCCTAAATTTTTATATATGACAGCATAATGCATTATAGTTTATATTACACATATAAAGCACAATTTTTCATATTTCTAGTTGTAGACAAAGTATATTCACACCATTCGTGTCTTCATACATGTACTTAGGGTAATGATGTCCATCTCATTCCACCATCTTTCCTATTTTTTATCTTATTCTCTATTGTGCATTTTGGAACTTAGTTTTTAATTTTTTAGCTGATTTTGCCTTTTTCAATTACATTCTGTTGTTGAATTCAACTCTTTTCATGACTTCCTAATTTTTGTCAATTTATATTCTGAGATTTTGAATTTGTAATTTGTAATTTTTTCATATATGCAGTTATTGCTTTAGTGACATTTCCTTCCTATTGGACAAAATTTCCTCTGGTGTGAGTGTGTCTGTGTCTATGTCAATGAACAGGTTAATAATGACTCTGGGTCATTTACTTTTTAGTTTTTTATTTGTTCTAATTAGTTATATATGACAGTAGAATTAATTTTGACACATTGCATACAAATGGAGCATAATTTCTCATTCCTCTGGCTGAACATGGTGCAGAGTCACACTGGTAGTGTAATCACACATGTATGTAAGGTAATAATGTCCATCTCATTCCACTGTCCTTCCCCTCCCCACACCTCCTCTCACTCCCCTCTGCACAATCCAAAGTTCCTTCATTCTTTCCTAACATCCTTCCCCATTATAGATTAGCACATGCATATCAGAGAAAACATTTGGCCTTTAATTCTTTGGGCTTAGCTTATTTCACTTAACATGAAATTCTTCAATTCCATCCATTTACCAGAAAATGCCATAATTTCATTCTTCTTTGAGGCTGAGTAATATTCTATTGTGTATGTGTACCACATTTTCTTTATCCATTCACCTGTTTAAGGGCATCTAGGTTGGTTCCATAGTTTAGCTATTGTGAATTGAGCTGCTATAAATAGTAATGTGGTTATGCTGCTGTAATATGCTGATTTTAAGTGCTTTAGGTATAAACCAAAAAGGTGGGATAACTGGGTCAAATGTTGGTTCTGTTCCAAGTTTTCTGAGAAATCGCTGAACTGCTTTCAAGAGTGGTTGCACCAATTTTCAGTCTCACCAGCAATGTGTGAGCTTATCTTTTCTCCCATATCCTCACCAACACTTATTGTTGCTTGTATTCTTGATAATTCCCATTCTGTTTGTAGTGAGATGAAATCTACCTCTAAGTATTTTTTTTAATTTCATGTCTGATTTCTTCTGATATCCATTCATCATTCAATAGCATATTATTTACTCTCCAGGTGTTAGAGTGGCTTCTACTTTATTTTATCATTGATTTCTAATTTCATTTCATTATGATCTGATAGAATGCAGGATGTTATCTCTCTTTTCTTGTATTTACTAGGAGTTGCTTCAAGGCATAAGGAATGGTCTATTTTGGGAAGGATCCTTGTGCTGCTGAGAAGAAAGTGTATTTGCTCATTGATGGATGAAATATTCCATATATGTCTGTTAAGTTTAAATTATTAATTGTATTATATAGTTCTCTAGTTTCTTTGTTTAGTTTTTGTTTGGAGGATCAATCCAGTAGTGAGATAGGTGTGTTAAAGTCCCCTAGTATTATTGTGTTGTGGTCTATTTGATTCTCGAATTTGAGAAGGGTTTGTTTGATGTATATGAATGATTCATTTTTGGAGAAATAAATATTTATGATTGTTATGTCTTTTTGATGTATAATCCCCTTAAACAGTATGAAATGTCCCTCTTTGTCCCTTCAGATTAACTTTGGCTTGAAGTCCACTTTATCTGCTGTGAAGATAGAAACTCTTGCTTGTTTACGTGGTCCATGTGAGTGATATGTTTTTTTTCCCCATCCTTTCACCTTGAGTCTGTGAATGTCTTTGCCTATGAGATGAGTCTCTTGGAGATAGCATATTGTTGGGCTTTTTTAAAAAATACAATCTGCCAGTCTATGTCTTTTGATTGATGAGTTTAGGCCATTAATGTTTAAGGTTAAAATTGAGATATGATTTGTTCCTGGTCATTTTATTTTATTTCTAGTTTTTAATTTGAGTAGTTTCCCCTTTGATTGACTATTCTTTTAGTGTGGTACCTCCCTTTGCTGGTTTTCACTTTTTTTTTTCATTTCATCTTCAAGAAATATTTTGTTGAGAATGTTCTCTAGTGCAGGCTTTCTAGTTGTGAATTCTTTTAACTTTTGTTTATCATGGAAGGTTTTTATTTCATCTTCAAATTTTAAGCTTAATTTTGCTGGATATATGATTCTTGGTTAGCATCCATTTTCTTTCAGAGCTTGATAAATGTTATTACAGGACCCTGTAGTTTTCAGAGTCTGGGTTGAGAAATCAGCTGAGATCTGTATTGGTTTTCCCCTATATGTAATCTGATATTTTTCTCTCGAAGCCTTTAAAATTCTATCCTTATTCTATATGCTAGACATTTTCATAAATGTGCCTAGCTATTATTCTGTTGTAATTTTTCACAATTGGGGTCTTGTAAGCCTTTTGTTGTTGATTTTCCATTTTATTCTTTAGATTTCAGAAATTTTTTGATATTATGTCATTGGAAAGATTGTGCATTCCTTTGGTTTGTTGATGTGCACCTTCATCTATCCCAATAAATCTTAAATTTGTTCTTTTCATGTTATCCCATAATTCTTGGAAGTTCTATTCATTGTTTCTTAACATCTTCTCTCTGTAGTCAACTCTGTTTTCAAGATTATAAATTTTGTCCTCGTTGCCTGAGAGTCTGTCTTCCAAGTAGTCTAGGCTGTTGGTGATGCTTTCTATTGAATTTTTAATTTGGTTTATTGTTTCCTTTATTTCAAAGATTCCTGTTTATTTTTTCCCCCAGAATTTCTACCTCTTTATTGAAGTAATGTTTTGCTATCTGTATTTGCTCTTACATCATCTTTACTTCCCAGATCATTTTAAATATGTACCTTCTAAACTCCTTCTCTGACATTTCTTTCACTGTGGTGTTGATAAATTCTTCTTTTGAAGTATCTTGGTTTTCTTGGAGCAATTTATTCCCTTACTTTTTAATGTTGTTTGTATATCTATCCATCTAACAGTATGGATCTGAGGCAGTAGAGTTTTTACCCTGTGGACTTACGGTGTTCCTGAAGGTTTACTGTACTTCACTGTTTAGGGGGAGACAAATGATAACAACAAACAATGCAAACCATATACAGCATTAAACCAAATAGTTCCTACTATGACATCTACAATGTTAATTATCAGAATAAACAGAAATAATATGATGAGTTATTGCCTATAATAAAAACGAGTTTGAAAAAGTGTTTACATTTTAAAATGGTGAACAGGGAGAGGACAGAAGTGATAAAGGATGTGATGATTATGAAGGAGGAGAGAAGACAAAAGTAAAAGATTAAAGGAAGACTGAAAGAGAACACTAGAAATTGGCTGTTAGCAGAAGAAAAGAGAGAACAAAGGGAAACAGGTAGGAGAAATACAGATATAAAGCAAAAATTAAAAAAATAAAAATAAAAGAATATAAACAAAACTAAAATATACTAATCAAACATCCTAGTTCACAAATAACTAATCCCTGGAAAATAATTGGCTTAAAAAATAGTAGAAATGAGGAAAAAAAAAGAGAAATTATATAAATGTCCATGTACCTATACGGTGAGAAAGAATAAAAAATATCTCGATGAAAGTAAAATAATTTTTTCCATTGGAGTTCAAAATAGTCTCAGTTTCTCTTCTCAATAGTTTTAGATGGAGTGTGATGCTCCACTGTATTGCTGAAGTGAGAGGGTAATCCCTTAGGTGGAGTTGCTGGAGGCAGGCTTTAGGCTTAGGGGGCTCCAGGTTCTTTGCTGAATGCTAACTGGTCTGGAGATTTTAAAGCAGTGCACTTCCAGCGCCCAGTACTTGGTGATTCACACTGGAAGACAGTGCCCCAGGAATCTCCCCTGGGATCCTTCTGTGTGGTGTGGGAGCTGAAAGGCAATGGAGACTCAACCAAGAGATTTTATTGGGGGGCTGCTCAAAGGGTAAGAAAAGGAGAGGCAGAAAGAGGAGAGGAGGAGGGGGCAGAGAGGGAGAGGAAGAGGGCAGAGACCAGCGTGAGCTTGTAAGCTTTGGCTTAAGAAGGGTTGCCTAGGCAATGTGGCCGGTGCTGATTGGCAGGGTGACTCAGGAAGTGAGCAGACAACACTGTGTCCTGCGGGGATTGGTTGAGAAAACTTTTGAATTTGTTGCCCTTCGGCTTGGTGCCCTTTGGAAAGGAGGGTGAGGAGTAAGGGATTAATGATGTTCTCCTGAGACAGAAACTGAACTTCAGTGGGGAGTCTCCCACACACCCAACAGGAGCCAATTCTTAATCCTGTAGGTCACCTTCAGATCCCAGGTTTCCTGGTCTTGGGTTCAGTCTCCAAACAATCTCTCCTGCCCTGCACTTCCAAGACTGTCTCTCCCACTGGGTCCTGCAAGCAGTTGGAGTAGAAGGGGAGGGGTAGAGCCAGGTGGGTTTCTGGGTCCAGTTGAATAAACCTGTATAAACCCCTGTGAAAGGAAAGTGGGAAAGCAAGAGACGGGTGAGTGAGAAAGGAAAGACGGAGACCAGGCAGAGATCCACAGGAAAGTTTATTTGTCAGAGGTGCTAAAGGCCATCTCTCTATAGAGAGGGGAGAGGCCCTGGGATGTTCAGGGGTTCAACTTTTGTGGGGTAGGGCTATGGAGTTGTAGCTGCGGTGCTGCGGGATAGGCTCAGGGGAGCTTGCTTCAGAACTAGGGTGGTGGGAATAGCATGGGATTGGCTTAGGCTGATGGCACCCTTTCTGGGATTGGCTTAGGGTTATGGATACCATGGGGTAGGTCACTAAGAGGGTTAGGGGGAGTTTGGGTAAGAGGAAGTACAGGAAAGCGAAACTTATCTCATAAGATGGCGGTTAACATTTAAGATGGAATGTTAAATCAATACCCTGTACTCTCCATGTTTGATTTTTTTCCTGGTCACTGAAGAGCACACTTTATGGCATGCAGCATGTATTTACTGGGCCTGTATTTGGGCCAAACTCTGGTTTGCCATGAATTGCTTAGCACCTTGCTTTTGCTGAGGCTAACTTTGAACTCAGGATCCTCCTGCCTCAGCCTCCCAAGTCTCTGCCACTGTACCTGGCTTAAGTAAACTTCTTGCAACACTGTTTCTGGAATTGTATAAAGTTAATATAGATTTGAAAGCTTAATACTATCAGAGCTTTGTTGCAATTATTATTAATGTTCAACACCTGATTTATGGACTGTACCTTAACTGGCAGGAGTGGGAACTGACTCCTATTAATTAGTAGTCAACTAGGCTACATTGACTGGTGCTGGACACACTTGGGGACACTATTGTCAGATTTTCTTTGTGGAGCTGGTTCATCCATATAGATTTTTCTCTCTTGAAACCAGCTGTGCTCATGTAGGGTTGGAATCTAGAAGCTGTTCCTAGGAAGTTAAAATATATATTGACAATGCTTTACATTCGGCACTTCCTGAATTACATTCTTTCAAAGGGTAAACTTAGTACTTGGTCAAATCTATTTTTGTCCTGTGAATTTTATTTACAAACCAAATTTAAGATCAATATTAATCATGATGCATGGAGTATTTTTGTTACCTCAAAAATATTGATTCTTATTTTTTTCACTTTTATTAGCTTCCTATGTATGTTAGACATCATTATTAGGCAGGCTGTTATGTTTTCCAGGACCAACAAAGATAGGTTTTTGTCTAGTAGTTTAAGAGTTTGGGAAGCTTACTCAGTAGTTCAAGTTACCTATTGGTTTGGTTCCAGATACTGTGGCTAAATAACCAACTACCCTCAAATTCAGTGACTTAAAATAATGTCAACATCTATTTTTCTCAGAAGCTACAATCGAGGCAAACCTATCTCAGTGTAGATAGCTCATTTTTGCTCCACTTCATGTCATTGGTGGCAGCTCAGAGGTCATAATCTGAAATCATCTGAAGTCTTCCTCACTCACACATCTGATTAGGGTCAGTTTCTCTGTGTGGACTGAAGTTGGACATTCCCAGAGAAGGGTTGCTGATTTTAAGAGCTAGCATCCTGAGACAGGTAGAAGACAAGTAATCTTATATGACCAAGTCTTGAAGTCAAGCAGCATAATTTATGACACACTTTATGTAGTGAGACAGTCATAAAATCCCACCCAGATTTGTAGAGAGAAGAAATAAACTATACCACTTGACATGGGGAGTAGAAAGGTTCTAGAAAAGTGTGTGGGACTGGAAATATTGCTATGGTCATTTTGAGAAAATACACAAGAAGAAGACCATCTGGAATTAAAAGAACAAAGTTCAGAACTAGGCAGGTAACCAACTGGCACATCAATAGGGAAGTTATGGAACTTACATCTCAGTGATAATATTTGACAGGATACCATGAATGATGGTAAAGAAGAGGTGAGAGAAAATGAAGATTCTTGTATAAATTTTATAAGCCTCCTGTGTTCTTCATGTGTTCATTATTATTTTTAAAATTTTTATTATTTTGGAACTGGGGATTGAACTCAGGGGCACTGGACCACTGAGCCACATCTCCAGCCCTATTTTGTATTTTATTTAGAGACTCGGTCTCACTGAGTTGCTTAGTGTCTCACTATTACTGAGGCTGGCTTTGAACTCTCAGTCTTCCTGCCTCAGCCTCCTGAGCCACTGAGATTAACAGGGTGTGCCACTGTGCCTGGCCACATGTTCATGTTTTGAGCAATCATTTCACTATGTGAACACTATTGTGTTGTTAATTCCTTCAAAAAATAAATTTATTGGATTGGACAGAATAAAAAATTGATTTAGGATTTAGAGTAATATTTCTTAACTTTGTGTCATCCACAGATTGCATAGTAATTTCAAAGAGTCATAATGTATGTTTAAATAAGTAAGGCCAAACAAGCATTTTTTTGATAAATTAAAAATACAAGTGTATAGGAGTAAATGAAACCATAGTATTTATAAAGTTAAAACATTTTTATTTAATTAGAGGAATGATACTTTAGTTTTGAATAATGTATATGATTAAAATATAGCTATCTGAAGCTATGGAGAGATCACATTGGTTTCTTCTTTTATTCCTTTTGTGCTTTTATATAAAAAAAATCTCCAACTACGTAGATCATCGAAAAAGGCAACTGTCAAATGAAGGTGTTGTTGGGCAGTGCAACTTTTTGGGTGGAATATAAATCCAAAATTATGGGGAGATCTTTCAGCAAAGACTCCAGGCTTTAGTCCTCACATGCTTCAGCCTTTGAATGAGCGTATCATCCTTGAAAGCAGAGAGATTATATGTTTCTTTGAATAAATGGTGGATAATATTCAGTCTTTGGTGTCATTTCAGTTTTGTAGAACTTTACATTCTGTTGAAATATTTGGTTATGCTTTAAAAAATGTATTTAATAATGCATTACTATCTACTTCTATGGGTGAAGAAAAACAAGTGTTAGGAAAGCTTAAGTTATTTTATTACAGTTTGGTCTTCTTATAAAAGTCTACTATCTTATCCTCTACATTTAAAAAAATCATAACATTTTAGAATGCTTAGGTTTAGGCTAGTAAATATGCTGAATACTGAGAGATGCTACTTAATCAAGTCATATAAAATAACAGAATTTTGCCTCCTGCAGTTATCAATGTCATGGAAAATATTTTTATCTTTTCTCTATTTTAAAAACTCATGAGTACCTTTCTACTCAACCGCAGAATCCAGTGTTGATTAGCAGTTGTGCATTCATGCTAATTTCCTCTCAGAGTCCACTGATAGTGTCATAGGCTTAGTGGTTTCAATTTTATTATATTTGTTTCTGGTTATTTGCTTTAAAACTGAATTAAGAGCAGCTGGCCAAAGCCTGTTTCTGAAAGATCCACATGTGCATGACATTCAATGCAGAAACTTTTTTATTCCTTAGTAATGTTCTTCTTGTATATTCCATAGCTAATGCTGATCAATTCTGGTCCCAATGTATCTTTCCTTCATCTACATTCTAGCTCAAGGTTTTCAGCATAAATAATAAAAAAAAATCTTCATGGAGTATTTCTCTTGTATATGAATTCCATTTGTATCAACAGGAGGTTCATACTGTGAACATCAGTAATTTTTTTCGACTCGAAATTCCAATGTCTGTCAGACACTCATGTGATAGTAATTTGTTCTCACATATTTTATGTGTTGTATTAATTTCCCGTGTTTGCTGTAACAAATCACCACCAATTTAGTGGATTAAAACAACACTCAGTGATTCTTTCAGGGAGGTCAGAACTCCCAAGTCACTTTCACTGGGCTGAAATCAAGATGTCAGCAAGAGTGGGCTCCTGGAGATGCTCTCTGGGGGAATCAGCTTGCATAGCTTTTCCAACTTCTGCAGTTACAGTCTTTGCATTTCTTGGCTTGTGTCCTCCACCTGCTCCATTTTCAAAGGCACCAATTCGTTTCTTCTTTTGTGTCAAATCTCCCTTTGCCTCCCTCTTAGAAGAACACTTATAATTACATGTAGGTCCCATTCAGATAATTCTGCATAATCTTTCCTCTCAAGATCCTACATAATCACACTTGCAAAAGCCCCTTTTGTAATAGAAGGTTATATTCACAGATTCCAGAGGTGAATATAACATATCCAGGTTAAGATTTGGATATATTTGAGGGCCATTATTCAGTCTACCATATATATACATATATATATATATGCATATTTTACTAGATCATTTAATAATGTTGATTTTCTATTTGCTTTCCCTGCATAATAGTTTTTTTTTTTTTTTTGCTGCCTTTTGGGCTGCCTTTAAAAGCTCCATAGCAATTAGCAATTGGTATCTGCTTTTACTCTATGGAGAATATCTTTAAATGGTATCTCTAGAGTTTTTGTCTATTTTTTTTTACTTTGCCTTATTATTTACTTCTTATTGAAGGACATTTTTTTTTCTGTAGTAAACATTTGCTGCTTTTAGCTGTTCATATCCCCAAGCATTCCATCCTTGCTATTAGGAGCTAGTGTTCTCTTTGGAGGTTTTCCCATTTTATTTAGAGTTGCTGGTGCTTGGAGGGCAAGATACTTTCAAAAGCACAATTTATGTGGATTCTGAAATCATCAAGAACTAAGGACAGGAGTGATGGTGGAGAATAAGTGTCAAGAAGCAGAAGCTCTAGGGAATGAAGGAGAGAACTGTGACCACAAAGGGTCAATAATGTTTTTAAGGCTGGAGGTGTAGCTCAGTGGTAGAGGACTTTCCTAAGTATGTGTAGGGCCCTAGGTTTAATTCTCAGAATTCCTACCCCCCCAAACACACATATCACATGCATGTGTGCACAAACACAGGGGGGAAAAAAGAATTACTCTTTTTTTCTTTTTTTACTTGATGATTTGAACTTCTGGGAGGATTTTTAATTTTTCAGAGAAAAAATTGAAAAAAAAATAGTAACTGCTAAATTGTGTTGGAAAACAGCAAGATTTTGTATTCAGAAACAAAGTGAAGAGAATATCTGGAGAGAAGGCTCATAATGGGTATTTTGCTGAGGCCACAGTTACTCCCGTGTTCTAGGGTTTTTAGTGTGGGTGAAGAGGGTCACTGGTCCTATCTGACAGTGTGCAGAGCTGTATGGTGGTGGGAGTCTAAGAGAGGAGAGGTGGCCCCAGAGCATGGGCTTCTCAGGGTGGCCAGACAAGCAGGAGTATGGGGCACAGCATCAGGTGCGATGTAAGACTCTCGTGGCCAAGGCAAAAGCCCAGACTCTTAGGTAGTGTAACTTGTGTGGTAGGAACACTCAGCCCACATCTCCTGCCTGCCCTGGAGAAGCCTTTCTAATTACAATGCTTGTTCCTGTTCCTATCGGGAAAGATAGGGTTCTATGATTTGTGAGTCTGAAGGAGGAAGTGCCTTTCTGGATGGTAACTTGGACTTCTACTCCCATATCTCTGACTCAGGCAGCAGAGAAGGGTGTTGTTTCTGCCTTGGCTGCTGATGCAGAACTTCAGAGGTGCTAAATGTTTTTACCCATTTTCAAGCCTGGATCCTCAGCTATGGGCTGATTTCATATAAGCACTGAAATGTTCTTGAAATAAATTCCCATTTTTTAATTATAAATAAAGTCCGTTACAACCAAGTTACTTAAATTAAGCCCCATAACCAATATGATCATTTAGTCCTTGTTGTGGAGAAGTTTCATTGGTTAGACAGGAAGGTCATCATGCTTTGCGAGAAAAAGGCTAAAATGGTTACAATATTAATTTTTGAATTCTATTACAGACAGTGCACAGGGCAATCAATCACCAGTCCAGGAAAACCCAGTTTTCAGATAATTGTTATTGTACTTTGTATTCCCACTCTGCTGTGTTGAATGCTGATGTGAAATTCTCAATCACAGATTCACTTGGGTGAGCAGGTACAAATTCACTATCTGCAGGCTCTTGGGGGTCAGGCATCACTATGTTTATGACATTCTTTCTGGGTTGTACTTTTTACATTATATTTTTTAGCTTATTTTTATTCATTCATGCACAGTATTAGAATTATTATTTCATTTTATGAAATATTGTCATAATAGCCTATCGTGCTAAATGAGTGTAAGTTTAACAACTGTAAACAATCATATATATAAATGTTAATGCATTGACTCAGGCTGACTACATTCTGTCCACAAATGTCAGTCAAAATAAACTGACCAATGTAATCTTAAAAATATATATATGAACTTTATAGACTTAATGATTGGTAAGACTCTCACAGGGATTCTGTGAAAAATCATAATTAATCTTATTGTTCTGGTTATATATTGTTGTATAACAAGGTAACTGCTAGGGTTTGAATGTGTTCCCCAAAGTTTATATGTTGGAAAATTCATCCCCAGTGCCATAGTGTTGGTAGATGAGACCTAATTACAGCTGATTAAGCTATAAGGGCTCTGCTTCCATGAATGAATGAAGTCGCTATTGCAGGAGTGGGTCAGTAACTCTAAGATTGGATTTGTTATCAAAACAGATTTGATCCTTCTCTGGCTGTCACTTCTGCCCTCTTTTGCACTTCCACCTTCTGCTACAGTGCCCTTGCTATATCCGAGACCCTTGATCTTGAACTATCCAGTCTCTAGAACTGTTAAAGAATAAATTCATTTCCTTTATAAGCTATTCAGGCTGTAATATTTTGTTTTAGTAACATAAGATGGTTAAGACCTGATCACAAAACTCAGTGACTTAAAACAGCACCATCAGGGACCAGGGTTGTGGCTCAGCGGTAGAGCGCTCGCCTTGCATGTGAGAGGCCCTGGGTTCTATCCTCAGCACCACACAAATAAATAAAATAGAGATATTGTGTTCAATTACAGCTAGTGTGTGTGTGTGTGTGTGTGTGTGTGTGTGTGTGTGTGTGTGTGTATATATAATTTTTTTTTAAATAGCACCATCAAGCTACAAATGTAACTTCTGTGGGTTAGAGTTTGGCCAGAGCTTGGCTGGTATGACTGGTATCAGTGGTATTCCATGATGGAACCTGGGCTGAGGTTCTAAGAGGCTTTACTCACACACCTGTTGATTCGGTAGGAAGGACCTGTTCCTTTTCTGGGCGATCTTAAATCTCTCCTTGTGATACATAGATAGGCATATTTCTTGCATAATTTAAATAAATTTTTCTAAAATAATTTATTTAAACTTGTTTTAAAAATTTTAAGTGATGCATAAAATTGTACATATATATGGGGTAGGATATGATGTTTCCATACATGTATGATACTCAAAATCAGGGTAAGCATATCTGTCTCCTCAAATATTTATAATTTTTTGGTGGTAAAAACATTTAAAATCTTTTCTTCTAGTTTTAAGAAAACATACAGTTCATAGTCATCGTCTGTAGTTTCCTGATAGTACAATTTGGACCCTTTGGTTGTTTTAATTTCTTGGGTGAGTAAATGTCTCTTTGACAGACTGATTTTATGTCCTTTGAATATGTACACCATAGTAGAATTGATGGATCCTGCATAGTTCTATCTTTCTTTTTTTTTCTTTTGAGTAATCTCCAATCCACTAATCGCATGCAGGCACTCCCTTTCCCAACATTCTCATCAACTCTGTCTTTTTGATAATAGCCATTCTAACTGGAGTGAGGTGATGTCATTGTGGTTTTGATTATTAGTGATGTTGAGCATTTTTTATCATGTACCTGTTGGCCATTTGTGTCTTCCTTCAAGAAATGTCTGTTTAGGTCTGTTGCCCATTTTATTATTGTTGTTATTAAAAATTGTTTGCTATTGAATTAAGTGCCTTATATATTCAGGACATTAGTCTCTTATCAGATGTATAGTTTGCATATATCTTCTCTCATTCTACAGGTTTTATCTTGATTCTATTGATTGTTTCCTTTGCTGAGCTGCAAGTTTTGTAATTTGATATAATCTATTTGCCTCTTTTTACTTTCATTTCCTATGCTTTTAAGGTGTTGTCCCCCAAATTCTTGCCCATCTCAATGTTCTGAGGCATTTTATTATGTTTTCTACTAGAAATTTTATAGTTCCAGGTCTTACAGTTATGTCTTTGATATATTTTGCATTGATTTTTTAATATGGTGTGTGTATGAGAGAGTAGTCTAGTGTAATTCTTCTGCATGTGGATATCTAGTTTTCCCAGCATTATTTATGAAAAAGCCTGTCCTTCCTCTAATGTGTGCTCTTAGCACCTATGTGGAAGGTCAGTTAGCTGTCTCTGCATGGGTTAATTTCTGGGTTCTCCATTCTCTTTCATTGATCTATGTGTATGCTTTTATGCCCATATTCTGATTTCATTACTATATTGAAGTATTTTGAAGTCAGGTAATATAATGCCTCCTGCTTTGTTCTTTTTTCTCAAGAGGGTTTTAGCTATCCAGAGTCTATGCATGTGGGTGTGGGTGGGGGTGATCCATATGAATGTGAAAATTATTTTTTCAAGTTCTATGAAGAAAGCCATTGATATGTTGATAGATATTTAATTGAATCTGTAAATCACTTTGAGGAGTAGGACATTTTAACAATATTGATTCTTCCAATCCCTTCACGTGGGATGTCTTTCCACTTCTTTGTGTTTTATTCAGTTTATTTCATCAAAATGGCTTTTTTTCTT
This sequence comes from Ictidomys tridecemlineatus, assembly GCF_052094955.1. NCBI lineage: Eukaryota > Metazoa > Chordata > Mammalia > Rodentia > Sciuridae > Ictidomys > Ictidomys tridecemlineatus. Next base: position 78,713,048 of record NC_135488.1, read on the forward strand.
TTTTTTTTTTTTAACAGATCTTCCACCTCTTTGGTTCCACCAGTTTTTTTTTTTTTTTTAAATATCGTTTGGAAATTGGTTTGTTTTCTTTATTTCTCTTTCAGATAATATGGTATTGATATGTAGCAATGCTATTATTTTTTTTGTTAAATTTGTATCCAGCAACTCTGATGAATTCATTAACTAGTGGTAAGAGCTTTTTGGTGGAGTACTTGTGATTTTCTTTTCTTTCTTTTTCTTCTTTCTTTTTATTTTTGTTGATACTGAGGATTGAACTCAGGCATGTTTAACCACTAAGCCACATTCCCAGCACTTTTTATTTTTTATTTTTGAGACAGAATCTTGCTGAGTGGCTTAGGACCTCACTAAGGTGCTGAGGCTGGCTTTGAGTTTGTGGTCCTCCTGCCTCAGCCTCAGGAGCCACTGGGTTTATAGATGGATATCACCATGCCTGGTTGGATTTAATCAAACTATTAAGACCAGGCTGGCTTCAAGGGAAGAGAATTAGGTTCTGAGAGAAGTGATAGTATTATGACTATCTTAATCCACATTGTGAAATTTGTTAAATGAATTCGAACAACTTCATTCCATTGTTCTTGTCTCTGTAATAAATTTCATGTGGATGACTTCTGATTACTTGCACTCCATTGACCACATTTTGAGAAATGATTTTTCTAGAAAATGAAGTTGGTCGTAAAGAAATTTCATGAAGCTCCTGAGCACAAGTGCTAATTAAAAACACACAATGTGATTTCCAGCCCTATTAAGGAAGCAGTATAGTGTAATTGTGTGGTCTCGAGAGGTAAACTGCTTGGAGTTCAAAGCCAGATGCTGACCTAGCAGCTGTGTTAGATGGACAGATGTCTTGATTCGTCTGGTTTTACTTATTTTCTTCCTCTCTACCTAGAAATAATAGGCTCTCCTATGTCATCAGTTTTTTTTTTATTAAAAAATGGGAGAAAGAAATAGCATAAAGCTACCTGGTATCACTCAATATATATTAACCACAATTATTAATAATGATAAATTTATTTAGACTCTTGAATCTTATTGGAAGTGAGCATTGCCTTAAGAACCACAGATATTTAGGGCTTGAGCTATTAAACAGATGTGAATTTTTGCTTTTCAATGATTTTTTTAATCTGCTAGTTTTTTTTCTCTTGATTTCTATAGTAGAAAATTGAAGAACAAGAGAGAATTAGGCTTTAGGGATTGTCCAATCAATAGTATAGAATGGAGAGATAGAAACAGTGGGTCAATATATTAAGAAACAACAAAAGAAATGAAATAAAACCAAAAAATCCAAATCAAGTCAAAATACTCTTTTCTTTCAGATTCTTTATATGCCCTTCTGTTTTTCTACCAGTATAAATTCCATCATAGAATTTTCTCCCATAGGAAATGCTTTGAGCACAATATAAACAGTAAAAAACAAAAAACAAAAACCATTAGGCTATCAAAGCTTTTGTTCTAGAGTTCTTATGTCACTGGGATTTAGAATTGACAGTATGTGACATAAATCTATAAATATACTGGCTTAAGCAAGACAGAAGATCCTTTCCATCTCACAGAAGTTCTGGGGTTAGGCATTTCAGAGCCTATATGCAACTTGTAGTTTATGGACACAGGTTCCTTCTACCCTGTGACTCTATCACATGTGTCTTTCTAGACAAAAATCTAGAATGAATTCTGGACTCCATTTTCTTTCCTATTCTCAGGAAAAAGAAAGGGAGGAGAGAGATCATATGCCTTCCAACTTTATGAACACTTTCTGGAGGACCCTAGTGACTCTTATTTATGGTCCATGAGGTTCCTCCTGATACCCAAAGTATGGCGTCTTTCCACATCAGTTCTCTGGTTCTCTGACACCAATTAGTCAGTTCACTCCTGGCACTATCTTCCTGAAGTTGGTGTCAAATCTTACAAATTAAAGGGTTCAATCCTACAAATTCCTGCTTCCATTTCCGATGCAAGCTGCAAATGAGATGCCCGGAATATCCACATTTTTCCTTCACCCTCCAAATTCATGTTTCCCTCCCTCCCCACTCCCTGTCCCTTCAGTTTTCAAAATTTTCTGTGATGACTCAAAGAATTCAGGAAAGTGCTTTAATCATATTTACTGGTTTAGTATAAAGAATACAGTGAATATCCAGATAAATAAGTACATAGGGTAAGGTCTGCATCCAAGGTCAGAAGCCTCCTTGGGGTTGAGCTGTGAAACCACCTGGCATGCAGATGTGTTCCCTAACCAGGAAGCTTCCAGAATCTCATGGTTCAATAGTTTTTTAAAGCCAATCTTCAAATGTTTGCTTTTCCTCTCCATAGGTGCATGGTGTTGAAAGTTCCAGTCCTCTTGGTCTTTCTCATGACCCACTCCCTCCTGAGGCTATCTATAGGCCCCACTGAGTCACCTCATTAGCATAAAGTCAGATATGGTTGAAAGGACTCACAAAATGAAATATACTCCTATAAGTATATTTTAAGGGTTTTATGAGCTCTAGGCTCAGGAATTGGGGACAAAGACTAAATATTTATTTTTTTATATCATAAACCTATTTACAATTTTTTAGTTTATGATGACCTCTTCTAGCTTAAGGGGGACTTAAAATGTGTTCAATGGGGATTTTATTGTCAAGGAATAAGGGAAGAATGAATACTGGGGAAAACTTCCCTGCTTCCTCATGAATGAATTTTCTATTCAAAAATGAACGTTCCTGGTAGTTGGCCTTAATATTTTTAGGAAGAACCTAGGTCCCCTTGGAATAGCTTTATGGATGTTAGCATTAGCCTCACTGTTGTTGGAGGTTTGAACACTTGAAAAAGACTTATTATCACTAATTAGTGTGGACTTCTAACTGGGGTGTTAGTCTGTGGATCTGCTTGTCCCTAAGTCACCAGTGACCTCATTCAATTTTTGTTTTTTCAGGCATTCAGTTCTGCAGATATGCACTTTTTAGTTCTAAAGTTTATACCTACTTTCTTGATATTTTTATTAGTGGGCATTTGTTTAAACATGTTTCTAAATATTCAGCAGTATGCATAATACACTATCTCATCTTGTTCTACTCCTGATTAACTAAAACAAATTTGTTTCTTTTGGAGAACTATATTCTACCTCCCACACACTTGTCTTTGAATTTCATGTTTTTATCTCTATGACTTATTAATTTATGTCTGATATACTTCTATACTTTAAAAAAAATCTCCTAAACCAATGCTAAACCTGTTACATAAATTCATAAATTTCTATAACATACCAACTTAAGAGTCTCATCTGAAGGGCTTATCAAAGTCCATTTAGAGACTAACTTCATACCAACCACACATGCTCTTTAGTTTCTCTACAGCCTCTTTCTTAGCAGCGACTCATTTTAAGACTGTCTAAGTGGTTCTCATTCAGGATTACTTAGAAATATCATATTGCTGGACTTTGGGGGTGGGTGTTCTTCCATTGACTTCTCACCTTCTTCGCTCTCCATTTTACCAGTCAGTGCATGCTTCCTTTCATATGGAGATGGCAAGGCCTGGACTCTTTCAATCATGATTACACCTTGTCAGTGTTTTCTTATTGTTGACCCAAGTCAGTGTTTTAAAAATATACAAAATGTAGGATTATCATATGTGAAATGTTTCAGAAAAAGCTGCCTATTTTATGACATTGGGGTATATTTGGGAGTTTGAAATGTTTTGAAGTTTGCCACTCTGTGAGGAGCAGTAGCTGGGAGACACTCAGACTTACAGAGGCAGCTGTCATCTGGAGGGGACAGTATGAATTTTGTGTGTAGGGGCTGAGGCTGTAGCTCAGAGTAAAGTGCTTGCCTCACATGTGTGAAGCACTGGGTTCAATCCCCAGCACCACATAAAAATAAATAAAGATACTGTGTGTTCATCTACAACTAAATCAATATATAAAAAATAATTTTGTGACTGAACCCATCGTCTGCCGGGAGAATTTAATTGGGTCGTGTGTGTGAAGGTGTTTTGGGGAAGCCTCAAAATTTTATAAAATGAAATTAAACCAATACTTTGGGAAGCCACACTACATGAGGTGTTTTGTGAGAGTTTTCACAGAGCATTCAGCCTCTTCTGAGGGTTCAGTTCACAGTATCAGTAACTGTTGGTCAGCTGAATTCAAATTCCTTACCAGTCATTTTAGACAATTTTACTGAATTAGCTAATTCTACAGATAGCAAAATATGGAATTACATATTCATTTATGCCATCCATTAAAAATTTAAATTACAAGTAATAATTTTCTTTGCAACCAACCCCAATTTTTTGAACACTGTAAATATTTTTGTCTAATTTTTTCTTATGTATTAACCTCAGTGGAATTCTGTATGTGTTATCATTGCCTTATTTTTGACTTCGGATCTCTTAATGGGCTTCCTCTTTATTCTTACGGGTTCCCTGAATCTTTGTGGAGCAGGGTACCAGTCTGAGCACAAGGCAGTCTTCATCAGATATTGGGCTTAGTGGGAAGCCACTGGATTGGTTCCAATTCATTTATTCCATCAATAATATCTGAGTGCTTATGATGTGCCAGTTGCTGTTCTAGCCATTTGGAGTAAGCAGTGGCCAAGATAGAAAAGAAAATTCCTATTCTCATGGAGTGTGTATTCTTTCTGATTTTGGGAGGCATGGATATAGAAAACACAGTCAATAATTTTTAGAACTATATTTATATTTAAATCTATGCAGCCTGAAAATAAACACCTCTAGCTAAAGGACAGGAGCTGTTTACTGATAGACACCTGATATAAGCAGAAAGCCTTAATCTTACTGGGGAGTAGCTGTCCTGGGGTTGTTCTAAAGACTAAACACTTTGAACTCATGACTCAGTTCAATGATTTCAATGGTGAATGGTAGTGAGTGTGTGTGTGTGTGTGTGTGTGTGTCTTTTGCTCCAGTTGTACTCATGTCCTAGCCTAGAATCTATTACTCCGTAGTAATTGTGTGTTGTTTTTAAGACTGTAACATCTTTGAAGGCAGGGATCACATCTTAGATATTCTGTTTCCTTGAGTATGACAGAGGGCCACATAAGAGCTCAGTTAAGACTGACTTACTGAATAACTTTTTATTCTTTTGCTACTCTCTTTCCTTGTCATAGGATGAGAGAAGATGAAAAGCCTAAGTTTTCAGGAGATTTTTTTCAATAAAAATTTATACACAGTTATGAAAGAAATAATTACTGACTACTACTTCACTCGGGATGTTTTAAAGTGTAATTAATTTTATCCAAAGTACATGTACGAAGACATGAAAAAAAAAACATTTTACCCCCCCTCCCAAAAAAAAGAAAAAGAAAAATTGTATATATCATGCACAATATGTTATTTTGAAATATGCATACATTGTGGAATGGCTAAATCAAGCTAATCAACATATGCATTTTCCTCAAATACTTACCTTTGTTTATGTGGTGAGAACACTTAAAATCTGTTTTCAGTGATTTCAAAGAATGTAACACATTGTTACTAACTATAGCCACCATGCTGTGGCTCTTTAAAATTTTCCTTCTAATTGTAATTTTGTATTATTTGATGAATATCAGCCAATTCTCCCTCCTACTTCCACCACCCCAGCCACAAGTAATCATCATTGCACTCCCTACTTATAGGAGTTCAACTTTTTTTTTTTTTTAGTCCATATGTAAGTAAGATCATACAGTATTTGCATGAATGTTTTTGTACCTGGCTTATTTTACTTACTATAATGTCCTTCAGTTCCATTCTTATTTTCATAAGTAACAGGAACAAGATTTCCTTCTATTTTAGGCCAAGTAGTATTCCATTCTGTACATACACCACATTTTCTTTGTTCTTTTTTTTTCCCCAGAGGCAAGAGCAAAAGTTTTATTTAAAGGATGGGGGGGGGGGAGAGATACACACACGTCTGGAGTTGCTACCTGAGGGAGTGAAGGTGTCTTGCCCATTTTATAGATTTCAGGTTTGCTTTCTTCTCATGCCCCCTCCTCCTTTTATGTTGCTTACATGACCAAGTGACTGAAAGAGCAGGAAGACAGTCATCTAGGGGATGATTGCTTATGTTGGAAAATTTGATCCTTCTGCTCCCCCAGAGGCTGTTAGCAACTGGATGATGGGAAGTGCTATTACCTATTTCCTTTTCTTGGATAATCAGCTGCCAGTTCTTTGCCCTGGTCTCATTCTCCTGCAGGATTAAGGGAACCCTTACTAGTGTAAGGGGAAATGGATGGTAATTGCTCTTTAGCTGCTTCAGGCAGTTTGGGTTTTCCTTTTAGGATATTTTAGGTCAGTCGAGGGGTCTGTGGCAAAAGTCTGGTTCAGAAAGAACAGGTTGTGAAGTAATCTGAGAGGTGGTTGCTTCTATGAGAGAAACTAAAAGACATGAGTACTGGAATGAGATTAATACAAAATAAATTCCATAGCATCTGAAACATGCCAATGAATATCATGATGATGATAGAAACCAATAACTTTTTTTTTACCACGAGGTGCAAGAGCTAAGAAGTTATCACCATGAGAAGGCTGCTGAGGACCTTGCCTGTACTTGGGAATGTAAATCTTCAAGGATATTACATTTCCAGAGTTATCAGTAATATAAACACAACACTTAGAGGTTTTATAATGTCATAGATGCCTCCATAAGATGTAGTTAAGGTATCTGGTGTCATCTGATTTTTGTAAAATACCTGTTTATTTTTATTTTATAAAATACTTTTGTGTTTAGTAGAGATCCCTTTATTTCTGTCACTTAGGGCTAGATACTCATACTCACAAACACATATTAACTCTGCCTATGTAGGAGGTCGGGAAGATTTGTAGATGTTAAATTCACTAATAAACTTCTGACTCTGATAGTCTCTCTTGATAGTTATCAGGCACTCCTCTCTAGGAATCCCTCTTTTATAGCCTCCAGTCTTACTTACTCTTTGTGAGGCTCACACAAGTGTGTATCTTAAGTTGTATTAATAGAACTATTGTCTTTCCTTTTTGTATGCCCAGGTATGGCTGTACTTTGGTTATAATGGTTTTTGCTGGGTGCTTAAGATCAAGCTGGTTGAATTGACCTTGTTCCTATCTGTTGTTAAGAGTCAGCTGAATTCCCACAGAGGATCATTCTCTGAAACTTCAGAGCAGCATCTTCACTCCTCTAGTGACTTCTGCCAGGATAGGTAAGGGTCTTGTTGACCATGTGGCTTCCCTTGGAGATCTCCTTCTTTAAAGACCCTCCTCTCTGCAGCATGTGACTGGTCAGCTTTCTGATCTCCAGGGTCTCATTGATTCCTCTGATTGGGAGGTTAAGTGGCCCAGAATTGCAAAGCCTTCAGACATGTCCCCTTGTTCCCTGGGTTTAAGCTGACTCAGTCATTCATTTTTTGATGAGCACTAGATTCATTCAATAACCTGGTTATTATGAATAATGCTACAATGAACCTGGGAGTATAGATGTCTCTTTTGACATTTCCTTTGGATATGTACTCAGTAATGAGATTGCTGGATCAGGTGGTAGTTCTATTTTTAATTCTTTGGAGACCCTCCCCACTTTCCACAATGGCTATACTAATTTAGTATACTAATTAGTATACTATACTAATTTAGCCACTCCCCCTAACAGCGTGGGAATGTTCTTTTTCCCACACATCCTTGTTATCTTTAGTCTTTTTTAAAATAGCCATTTTATATATATTTTTTTGTGGACTTGATTTGTATTTCTCTGATGATTAATGATGTTGAACGAGTTTTCTTATATTTATTGACCATTGTATGTCTTCTTTTAAGAAATGCTTATTTAAACTTTTTGTCCATTTTTAAAATGGGCTTATATGTTTTCTTTCTAGTGAGTTTGCTCGAGTTTCTTATATGTTTTGCATATTAACTCCTTATTAGATGTATAGTTTGCAAATATTTTCTCTCATCACATAGATTGTTTCTACGTTCTGTTCATTGATTCTTTAGTTGTGTAGAAACTTTTATTTGAGGTAACCCCATTATATTATATTTTTTTTGTTTTTGTTGCCTGTGCTCTTATCTTCATCTTCATAAAAATCTTTGCTTATACCAGTACATTGAAGCTTTTCCCATTTTATTCTAAATGTTTTAAAATATCAGGTCTTACATTTAAGACAATCCATTTTTTTCATATTTGGTATGAGAAAAGAGATAAATCCATTTTAAATTGTATTTTATATATGATTAGGGTGTTTAGTATTCCCCAAATTAAGAGACTGTCCTGTTCATGTTGAATATTCATAGAGACTTTGTTAAGAATCAGTTGACCATAAGTTCATGGACTTATTTCTGAACTTTTAATTCTGTTCATTAATCTATTGGTTTGGTTTTATGCTATTTGTATTTCTCCGATGATTAGTGATGTTGAACAAGTTTTCTTATATTTATTGACCATTGTATGTCTTTCATTTTGATAACTATAACTTTGTAGTATGTTTTAGAGTCAGCATGATACCTTCAACTTCATTCTTTTTGCTGAAGTTTATTTTGGCTACTCGGTATTTTTGTGATTTAGGATTGTTTTAACATTTCTTTGAAAGTTTTCACTTCAATTTTGATAGTGATTGCATCAAATCTGTAAATTACTTTAAGTAGTGTAGATATTTTGGCAATATTCTTAATTCTTCCAAACCATGAGCATGGGATATCTTCCCATTTCTTTATGTTTTTTTTTTTTTTAAAATCAGTATTTTATAATTTAAATGAACAGGTTTTTCACTTTCTGAGTTAAATTTATTTCCATGTATTTTATTATTTTTGTAGCTATTATAAATAGGATTGTTTCTTAATATTTTTATATAGTTTGTTGTTAGGGTATAGAAATGCTATTGATTTCTGTATGTTTATTTTTGAGAGAAGATATATTTAATTAATTATATTAATTTATTGTTGAATTTTAGTTACACATATTAATGGGATTTGTGCTACATATTCATACTTGCACACAACATAAGTGATCAACTTCATTCTGTAATGGTGATTTTTGTATCCTGAATCTTTATTAAATTTACTTATTCTAACAGTTTTTTTTTTTAACAAGAGTTTAGGGTTTTTTTGGGTAAATAGTTTCCACATATTGTTTTCTTAAGTCTGACAAAAATCCATGCAGTGAGATTGTTATTGATATCTTCTGAATGAGTTAGGGGAATTAAGTATTTAGTCTTTTTACAGTGTGTTATTGTCATTATGAAGTATTAATTACAGACTTATTTCCTTTTTAGTGTTAATCTATTAAAAAAAGTGAACATCTTGGCTTGTTTCCAATTATATTCAGTGAAATTCTTAATTAATGAATATAACCCAAATCAACATCATCACTATTTAGAAAAAAATAAAAACTGTTCTAATAAAATAATGGTGAATCTTATAAAATACAAGTCATATTTGAACAAGACTCCTCCATAAGTCAAGGTAGCTCTGGGTTTTTATTCCATATTCTTGCCATTTTGATCATTTTGCTATTGACAAGTCTTAGTGATTTTAGTTAAAAATTACAAATCTGAAGAAGTTGGAATTAGATTTTTCCAGGTTAGGTCCATATCTACCCTTGAACCAAATCATTACAGGCAGGGAAGGTCATAGAATAGAAATATGTCTATTGAGAGTGCTGAACGTTGTGATCATTTTCAGAAATAGGAGGCTAGTCAGAGAACCCAATAGTGTCCACTGAAACTCTTGAGATCAACCCATCAATAACAAAGAAAAGCAAATTTTGGTGCTATTCATCAGATTGCCCTTATCTTTTCAGTAATAGTATTTTAATTTTATGAACTAATTGGAAATAAAAAGATCATTAAACTTATTTTAGAGATATTAAGATTAAGGCTCAGAATTTAAGTAAATTTTTCATATGTAAAGAGCTTGTAAGTTTTGATCTCAAAATCCAAACTTCATGTTCTTTCTACCTCATCATGATATACCTCTCTATATTATTTTATTTAATCCTCATGATGACTCTGTGAAGTGGTGTATTGTCTTTATTTTATATCCGTCAGTTCAGTAAAATGAGGCATAAGAAACTTGGCTGTACTTCAAGATATTTTAGGATGAGAAAGGTTATTATTGATTGACTACAGGAAATCCTATATCCCAAATAGCTACTCAGTTGCTTCACTTAAAATATTATATCCTCCCTTCTTCTAGTGTTAAGTCTCACATTCAATATAAAGAAATAATATTCAGAAAACAAAGACAACATGACCTTGATATCTTCACTTTGGCAATGTTTATTAAATAAATGTAATTGACATGTTACCATAAAATTTTATTAATATATAGTACCAAATGTATATACATTAATCATTCTTTGATTCTCAGGCATACCCTTTCTTGCTAAAATTTTAACATCATTGAAACTGGGCTTGCTTCTTTCAGATAATATCAAGTTGTATTTTAATTTGTAACATTAAAAAATTATATATAAAATAATTTATACATCTTACATTTGATGGATTCTTAGATCTTATGGATATATACATATGTATTGTAATGTAACAGGCAATTCCAGATACCTAGATCCTTGTATTGCAAATTCCCCCCCGCCCCCAGTAAGGAGCAAGAAAAATGAATAAAGCTACACAGAAATCATCAAAATAACTTGATAATAGAGAATGGTCGAACTTTGAAATAATTATAAGTTTAAAATAGGGAAATGTCAAATCTTAGTGATCTCTCATATTTCTGATTTCCAACAAGTCTTTTTTTTACTGATTTTTTTAAAACAATAAATGACAGCAGAATGCATTACAATTAAAAGAAAGAGAAATTTAAAAACCTGGGAGAGGAGACAAGAGTGGGACTGGCAACTGGTCTAAGGTTGGTCTAAAATTGTCAGCAGAAGTAGTAAGTCCACACTAAGTCTTAAAAGAAAAAAAAGTGTTTTTGGCATATTGGTATAGTCTACAAGATAATGACTTAAAAATAAGTGATTGGTTCACCTGTTTTCCTATTCTGTCCTCTTTTGTGTCATTTGAAAAATGCCACTCTATCTTATATCCAGTATTGAGAGATGCATTAAAAGGCATCTTGCACTTTTAAATAACCCTTTCATAGCTAAAGATAACCTCAAGTAAATGCTTTCATTTGAATTAAATGGCCCAGGAAAAGACAATACTAGTACAGATGACTGATAAGCTCAAAATACTCAGGAGTAAGTACTCACAATTAAGGAGGAGAAGAAGAACGTTTTAAAAAGAAATGTGTATCTTTTGGCAAATTGGGTTGCTTGGAATCAAACAGTTAAAAAGCCAAGTTTTGATTAAAAAAAAAAATATATATATATAGCTAACAAAGGGGGAAAAGGATCTAACCTCAATTTAAAGACACTGTGACTATCATAGACCCAATGTAACCTTTGAACCCTCTATGTAATACAGGCAAGAAATCTTTTAATGTTCTTTTCAAATGTGGTTAAGGAAAATAATAGAACTAGAAGGAAATACCAAAGAATAGAGCTAAGAACATAAAGAATAATGTATTGTAGTGGCAAAATCAGGCCTTAATAGGGAATATTTCTTAATTCCAGGGTAGGGTTTCTGATGACAAAAATTTTTTCATATGCTCTTAGAACTCCTTTGTGTACCTTTTTTTTTTTTAAAAAAAATTCTGATTGGGAATATTTATTTGCATAGAAATTTGTAATGCCTAATCCTTCCCATGGGAAATGTGCTTTCCCTCCCCTTTGATGTGGAGTGCAATAAGGAGACATTTTGAACTTATATCCAGAATATAAGTTCAGGATATTTTAGAGTTAAAAAAAATAAATACATGGTAGAAGGGAAACAGCTGATCTGCAAATGATATACAACATGAAGGTAAAATAAAACTTTGTTAGTATAAGAAACTGAAATTTTGAGTTGTTTGTTTTAACAGCAAAATATGGTAAAAGCTGACTAATTTATATGGTTAGATTAATGGTTTTTAAACATTTTTAGTCTAGTTATAATTAAAGGATTAGAAAGAGCAGATATAGAGAACGTCAAGAAAACCTTTTCAGCATTCTGAGAGACATGATGATGTCTTAGACTTTGGTAGTTATGATAAAATCAAACAGTTAGAATAAAAAGAGCTATATATTTTATTATAAGTGATTATGTGAGAAATACACCAGAAATTAGTTTTAGATTTTTGATAGAAATAACTGGATATATAATATGGGAAAAAGTTAAATAAGAGTAAACATAGGTTAGAAGAAAAAGGTATGGAGACACTAAGTTTAGTTCTAGATGTGTGTGACTTGTTAATGTAGAATTTAAGTAGGAAGTTGGATGTATGAATTAAAAAAATACATATATATATATATATATATATATGATCATACATATATACATATTGACAATTGATTTTAAATAGTTTCATAATGACTTTGAGAACCTAATTTATGAATCAATCCAAGATCGATTACTTAGTAGTCCACATGGAGGACAAAACCTATTAGGACTACTAATGCTCTCCACTGAGTTGACATTACAATCACAGCCCATAGAAGGCACATTGGAATTATGGTCAGAACCTAACCAAGTAGTTTATTTGTTAATATTAAAAAAAGTATGATCATATATATATATATATATATATAACTTTGTTATAAGAAACTGAAATTTTGAGTTGTTTGTTATAACAGCAATATATATATATATATATACATATATATATATATATGTAAATTTGAATCAGCATTTAGATGGAGGCTATAAGAATTTTTTGAGACATCCAAGGAAAAAGTATAGAATGAGAAATTAAAGATAGCTTACAACAAGGTCCTGAGAAGCAGTCATTTAGAGATAAAGAAGTAAGTGGCTTTCAAAAGTGAAATTCCCAAGAATTATTATATTGTGATTTATCTGAGCTTTTATGTTAAAAAGTGTGTTTTACATAATTAGGTGCCTCAGTGTTTGAAGCATAAATATTTACTATCATTATATTCTCTTGTTGAATTTATCCTTTTAGCAGTATGGAATGACCTTCATTGACCCTTCTACCTAATTTTGGCTTGAAGTCTGTGTTGTCAGATATGAAAGTTGCCACTCCTGCTTGCTTTGAGCCTATGAATGTCTTAGCTTGAGAGGTGTGTCTCTTGCAGGCAACATATAGTTTGATTGTCTTCTTTAATCCAGTATGCTAGTCTATGTCTTTTAATTGGAGAATTGAGACTGTTTATGTTCAGTATTATTATAGAAAGGCAGTTATTATTTCTTGCCATTTTGATATATTTCTAATGTTTAAGTCAATCCTAATTCTCATTTGTTTGACTGTTCTAATGAGATTTATCCTTTCTCAACGTCTGCAATTTGTTTTTGTCTCCTTTTTTTGAGTAGAATTTTTTTAAGTATCTTCTGGAATGCTAGCTTAGTAGTAATTTTTGTTTTCATTTGTGGTACTGGGGTTTGAACCCAGGCCTTGCATTTGCTAGACAACAGCTCTCTGATCTACATCCATAGCACTTTTTACTTTTTGTTTTGAGACACGCCCTTGCTAAATTGCCCAGGCTAACCTTAAATTTATAATCCTCCTGTCTCAATCTCCTGAGTCACTGGTATTACAAGTGAACCACCATGGCTGGTTATGAATTTTAGTTTATCTTTGGAAAGTTTCAATTTCTTCTTCAATTCTGAAGGATTTCTTTGTTGTATATAACAATCTTGGTTGATAGGTAATGTCTTTCATGGCTTGAAACACATTTTTCCAAGATCTCCTGAATTTCACCACTTCTGTGGAGAAATCAGATGTTATTCTTATTGGTTTACCTCTAAACATGACCTGATGTTTCTCTCTTGAGGCTTTTAAAATTTTATCTTTTTTTCCTGTATATTTTGCATTTTAATTGTCATGTGCCATGAAGAGGTTCTTTGTGGTTTTGCCTATTCTTTGTGGATTTGCCTAAATTTCCCTGTATCTAGATGCCCTCTTACTCCCAAGGTTTGAACAATTTTCTGTTATTATTTCACCAAACAGGATATCATGCTATTATACTGTATCTATGCTCCTTCCTTGATGATAATGATTATTGTTTGGTTTCTTAAAGTTGTCCCAGATTATGTTTTATTTTTTTACCTTTAATAATATCTGAATATTCTAGGATGACCACCTTGTGTTTAGACTCTGAGACTCTGTCTTCTACTTGATTCAATGTATTGGTCAGACTTTCAACTAAATTTTAAAATTTGATATATTGAATCATCAATTTCCAAGATTTCTGTTTGGCTTTTTTTTTTCCAGAATTTCTGTCTTTTTACTGAAATGTTATTTCAAAACATCCTATATTTTCTCTCTTAGTTGATTACTTAGGTCTTATTTTAATTCATTAATTACTTTAAGAACCAATTTCTTGAGTTTTTTGTCTGAGCTTTTGTTTTTTGTCCACTATAATATATGTGATTCAATTCTTGGGGGATTGCAAATATCTGGAGGCATTTTGTTGACTTTTTTCCTTATGTTTTATGAGGTCCTATATTTGTGCATTAAAATGGATTTCTCTTCTTCTTTTATATGAGCGTCCTTTATGGAGTAGTTATCTACTTATAGTAAGCCCTGAACTGGCAGTATAACTTTTCAACATATTCAATCAGCATAAGTTCACTCATCAGTATCACTTTGGGAGAAGAGAGAAACTGCTAGTAACATGGCAATTTAAGAGAAAACCATATATCAACATATACTTAAAAAATTATTACTAATGATCTCCACGACTCTATTAACCAAAGGAAATGTGAGAAAAAAACATAGAATAGATTGAAAAGATTAAGCAGTAATGGTAGAACACTAAATTGATTTGAAAGAAATGATTGAAAATAGATAAAGAAAATAGATACAAAGAAAAAAGAAAGTAAAAAGGTGAGGGAGATAAGGAACACAGAAAAATAAATAAAAGAAGGATGAATGAGAGAGGAAGTAAATGAGATGAGAAAGAAGAAAAGAGATCAATGAGATCTAATTGACAAAGTACATAAAATTAGAATTCTGAAGTAACACAAAATGTGTAAAGAGGCTAGAATCAGTTTATATTGAACTGCTAATGCAACAACACTCAAAAAAATAGACTCAGTTTTCTTCTTGCTGAGGTTTTTAAACTAGAGACAATTTCTGGGGTTTTGATTCAGAATCATCCAACTAAGATGAAATTTGTGTGACACAAATGTCATGCTGTTTGTTTTCAACTCTGATAAAACACACCTGTTTGGGGGAGCTAACCCCCACTCTCTCCTTGCCTGGCAGCAACAGTTGTGGTTAGTGTCCATTTCAGAGCAGAATTCATCTTTCAAGTGACTTTGTTATGGTGACTGGGAATAGGAATGTAAGTTTGGCCAGGCTGCTGGTGTACCCATCTATACAGCCCATGGAACCTAAGTCTGTATGCTGGGGAAAAGGTGTGTGGAACA
Source organism: Ictidomys tridecemlineatus (assembly GCF_052094955.1). NCBI lineage: Eukaryota > Metazoa > Chordata > Mammalia > Rodentia > Sciuridae > Ictidomys > Ictidomys tridecemlineatus. Next base: position 78,728,419 of record NC_135488.1, read on the forward strand.
TGTCAACCTCTCCTACAGGCTTTTATGGGTGTGGGGGAGATGGCATGGGTCCCATGGTAAACGTTGCAGGGCGCTTACCATCTGACCCTGATCCATCCTTATTATCCATGCTCCTTATCACAGACTACAGACTTCCAATTTCAAAATGAAAGTAGCTTTTGCTTTTCTCCTCTCTTTAGACACAAAGACTGGCAGCCATGGCTACTGTCATTATCCATAGCTTCCCCTAAATCTATGTTACAGTATCACTCCAGTGCCTGGACTGATTCATAAGTTGAACACCTAATGATCAGTGAAAAGTAAGTCCCATGTGGCTATTAGGTTTTTGCTTATTCAAAAGAAAATATACCAAGAATAAAGAAGAATTCAAATTAGCACTGTTTGCAATGATATGATTCTATACCTAGAAGACCTAAAAGTTCCACCAGAAAACTTCTAGAACTAAAAATGAATTCAACAAAGTAGCAGGATATAAAATCAACACCCATAAATCAAAGGCATTTCTGTATATCAGTGACAAATCCTCTGAAAGGGAAACGAGGAAAACTACCCCATTTACACTAGCTTCAAAAAAATAATAATAAAATATTTGGGAATCAACTTAATGAAAGAGATGAAAGACCTCTGCAATGAAAACTAGAAAACACTAAAGAAATTAAAGAAGACCTTAGAAGATGAAAAGATCTACCTTGTTCTTGGAAATGCAAAATTAATATTGTTAAAATGGCCATACTACCAAAAGCACTAAACAGATTTAATGCAATTCCAATCAAAATCCCAATGGCATTCCTCATAGAAATAGAAAAAGCAGTCATGAAATTCATCTGGAAAAATAAGAGACCCAGAATAGCTAAAGCAATCCTTAGCAAGAAGAGTTAAGTAGGTGGCATCACTATACCAGACGTTAAACTATACTACAGAGCAATAGTAACAAAACCACATGGTATTGGCACCAAAATAGACTTGTAGATTAATGGTACAGAATAGAGGTCATAGAGACAACCCACATAATTACAGTTATCTTATATTAGACAAAGGTACCAAAAATAAACATTGGAGAATAAATAGCCTCTTCAACAAATGGTGCTGGGAAAACTGGAAATCCATATGCAACAAAATGAAATTAAACCCCTATCTCTCACCATGCACAAAACTTAACTCAAAGTGGATCAAGGACATAGGAATTAAACCAGAGACCTTGCACCTAATAGAAGAAAAAGTAAAAAAAAAAACTCATATCAGATTATGCCCCAACTTCCACAATAAGACTCCTATAGTGCAAGAATTAAAATCAAGAATAAATAAATGAGATGATTTCAAACTAAAAAAGCTTCTTCTCAGCAATAGAAACAATACGTGAGGTGAACAGAAAGAGTACAGAATGGGAGCAAATTTTTACCACACATACATCAGATAGAGCACTAATCTCTAGGATATATAAAGCACTCAAAAACCTTAACAACAATAAAACAAACAATCCAATCAATATATGGGCCAAGGAACTGAACAGACACTCAGAAGAAGATATAAAATCAATTAACAAATATATGAAAAAATGTTCAACATCTGTAGCAATTAGAGAAATGCAAATCAAAACCACTCTAATATTTCATCTTACTCCAGTCAGAATGACAGCTATTAAGAACACAAACAACAATAAGTGTTGGCTAGGATGTAGGAAAAAAAGGCACACTCATACATTGCTGGTGTAACTGCAAATTGGTGAAGCCAATATGGAAAGCAGTATGGAGATTCCTTGGAAAACTGGGAATGGAACTACCATTTGACCCAGCTATCCTACTCCTCTGTTTATACCCAAAGGACTTAAAAACAGCATACTACAGGGATACAGCCACATCAATGTTTATAGCAGCAGAATTCACAACAGCTAAATGGTAGAACCAATCTAGATGCCCTTTAGTTGATGAATGGATAATGAAAATGTGGTATATATACACAATGTAATACTATTTAGCAATAAAAGAGAATAAAATCATGGCATTTGCAGGTGAATGGATGGAGTTGGAGAATATAATGCTAAGTGAAGTTACTCAATCCCAAAAAACAAAGTGCCAAATGTTTTCTCTGATATAAGGATGTGATTCATAATGGGGTTTGGGTCAGAATGTGGGTGGATTGGATGAACTCTAGATAGAACAAAGGGGAGAGAGAGGACAGGAGGGGGAATGGGGGTAGGAAAGACGGTGGAATGAGATGTACATCATTACCCTAAGTACATGTATGAAGACATAAATGGTGTCACTCTACTTTGTGTACAACCAGAGATATGAATAATTGTGCTCTATATGTATAATATGAATTGTAATACATTCTGCTGACATATATAACAAATTAGAATACAAAAAGAACAAGACAAAAAAGTAAATAAACAAAGAAAGAAAAAGAGAACAAAAATTGAAAGCCAAAGTTAAATCATAGGTATTTCTAGTCTGCCACTCAGAAAGTTCAAATAAAGAGTCCTTTTAAGCTGTTGCCACTTTATTATTTTCATTAAATCTGCTAGAAAGTAAGATGAAATCTTAGAGTAGTTTTGATTTGCATTTCTCTTTCATGCTGGTGGATGAAGCTGATAGCTCAATATATGGCTTAATGTATGCAAATCAATACATAATTTTCCACATAAATAATACTAAGGACCAAACATGTGATCATGTCAATAAGATACCAAAAATCTTCAACAAAATTCAACACCCATTAATATCAAAACCTGAACAAACTAGGGTAGAAGACACATCAACACAATAAAAACCATATATGACAAACCTAAAGCCAACATCATACTGAATGGGGATCAACTGAAAGCATTTTCTCTAAAATTAGGAACAAACAAGATGTTCACTTTCATCATTCCTATTCAATATGGTACTTGAGGGGCTGGGGATGTGGCTTAAGCGGTAGCACACTCACCTGGCATGTGTGGGGCACTGGGTTCGATCCTCAGCACGACATAAAAATAAAAAAATAAAGATGTTGTGTCCACTGAAAACTAAAAAATAAATATTTAAAAAATTCTCTCTCTCTCTCTCTAAAAAATATGGTACTTGATATTTTAACTGGAGCAATTAAACAAAAGGAAGAAATAGAAGAAATATATAGATAGAAAATGAAGAAGTTAAATTATCACTGTTTACAGATAGTATGATTCTAAACTTAGATGAGTTAAATAGTTCCACCAGAAGACTTCTAGATCTGATACACAAATTAAGCAAAGTGGCAGGATAGAAAATTTATAACTTTTCTATGCATCAATAATTAATCTACTGAAAAGGAAATCAGGAAAACAATCAATTGCCAATAACCTTTAAAAAATAAAACACTTAAGAATAAATCTAACCAAGGAGGTGAAATACATCTACAATAGAAATTATACAACACTTTAGTAAGAAAATAAAGAAGAAATCAGAAACTTGCAAGACTTCCCATGTTCACGGATAGGCAAAATTAATATTTTAAATGGCTGTATTAGCAAAAGTGATCTACAGTGTCAATGCAGTCTCTACTAAATATAAATAATCTCTGCATAATGAGAATAAACAGTCCTAAGATTCATATGGAAAAATAAAAGCCCTATAATAGCTAAAACAATTCTGAGCAAAAAAAGCAATGCTAGGCTGAGTGTGTAATCCCAGTGGTTTGGGAGGCCGAAGCAGGAGGATTGCAAGTTCAAAGCCAGCCTCAGAAACTTAGTGAGGCCCTAAGCAACTTATTGAGACCCTTGTCTCAAAATAAAAATAAAACAGGGCTGAGAATGTGGCTCTGTGGTTATGTGCCCCTGGGTTCAATCCCCAGTACTAAAACAAACAAAGAAAAAAAACTGGAAAGAGGGACCAATGAAATAGACTAAAAGACACCAAGACAAACTTATGCATACAGTAATCTGATCCTTGACAAAGGTGTCAAAACCTATGTTGGAGGAAAGATAAGCTTTTTAATAATGGTGTTGAGGAAATTGGATATTAATTTGTAGAAAAATAAAACTAGATCTCTTATCTCTCATAAAAATCTGCTCAATGAATCAAAGACTTTGGAATTAAGCCAGCAACTTTGTAACTCATAGAAGAAAACTAGGGGAATAATTCAAGACTTCCTCAATAGGACTCCTAAACCTCAAAAAAATTACCGAGAATTAATAAATGGAGTGGCTTCAAATTATAAAGCTCCTGCATAGCAAAGACAATAATAAGTAGTGTAAACAGGGAGCCTACAGAATGGGAGAAAATCTTTGCCAGTTACTCTTCTAACAGAGGATATACATCCAGAACATGCAAGGAACTAAAAATCTTACACCAGAAAAACAAATAATCAATGAATGGGCAAATGAACTAAACAGACAATTTTTAAGGAAGAAATACAAATGGCTAACAAATGTATGAAAAAATATTCAACATCTTTAATAGGGAAATGCAAATAAAAAAACTACACCGAGATTTCATCTCATGTGAGTTAGAATGACAATCATCAAGAATAGCAATAATAGATGCTGGTGAAGATGATGGGAAAAGAAACATTTATATATTATTGATGGGATTGTATAGTATTAACCACTAGGGAAATCATCATTGAAGTTGCTGAACAGACTAGGAATTGTAGGATCCAGTTATATCACTCCCTGGTATTTATCCAAAAGAATTAGAGTTATCATACTGCAATGATAAATGCATACCTGTTTACAGTGACCCAATTCACACTCTCCCAATTGTGGACCCTGCCTAGGTATCTATCAACAGATGAAAAGATAAAGAAAACATGGAATATGTTCACAATTGCCATAAAGAATGAAATCATGTCATTTGCAGGAAAATGAATGGAACTAGAGACCATTCTCTTAAGTAAAATAAGCCAAACTCAGAGTCATAGGTCAAGTGTTTTTCTTACTTGTAGATAGCCTAAAAGGGGAAAAAAAAGAACTCATGAAGATGGAAGAGAGACCAGTAGAATAGACGAAGGGAATTGGGGAGAAAGGAGAGACAAAAAAGGAGAGTGAAATTGATCAAATTGTGTGCATGTACAGATATCTCACCATGAATTCCATTATCAAGTATAATTACAATGTACCAATGAAAATTTAAAAAATAAATGAATTAAGTAATTCCTGAATTTCAAGAGCTATCTTTGAAGAGCTTGGCAGCCTCATGGGACTGGTGGCTATCTTATTAGACAAAGATATCAGACATTTCTCTCATTGCAGAAAGTACTATTTTGGACAACAGTATTCTAGGCTATGTTCAATCATTAAAAAAATTTTTGTAAATAGTAAATGAAAAACATGTCAACACTGGCATTCACTGCTCAGTAATAGTGAGTGCTATTTTTTTTCTTTTTGGTATGTGTTTTCAAAGCTGATAAGACTATAGATGTTTGTAAATATGATTCGTCATGTTTAGATCTGGAAATTTTTAAAAATTTCCACAGTTTATATTTTCTCTGCCCATGCTTTCTATCATTATACTTTCATGTAGTCAATCTTTTCTTAACTGTCAACAGTGAATGGTTAAAATTCTGTGGCCACTTACCCACCTCCGGAGTCCAATGTAATCATGGAAGAGGCTGAGCTCTGTAAATATTATGGGAATCCAGAATCTGAGTTTACAAGGCCCACTGAATCCTCTATTTTGGCTTCTTTTCATATGGTCTTTTATAATTACACATTTTAAAATGTGACTTTTTTTATATAAGTATAAAAAAATGCTTCTTTTACACCCTGGATTAGGCATTTTAAATTGCAGATTTAGTTATGATTAGCATAGTCAAAAAGGACCCAAGACTGTAAGTTTATTTGGCAAAGCTTTTTTCCTGGTTATAGCTATGAACAGATACCTGGCACTCTTTGCATTAAGAGAGTCTTCTTTGTCCACAATTGCATCTCTTTTATTTTTCTTTCTCATAGCAAGAAAATGATAGAGTTGTAGTATTAAAGCCAATTCATTATCAAATTCTCTATTCATAAAATCACATTCAAAAAGCCTTTGGAATTAATTTGAAGAAGATTTCATTTTATAGTTGATGCATTTTCTCTTTTCTTCCTCTCCAATCTTAAACACAATGAGCTCAGCTCAACTAAATATATGAAGTGATTTTAATTTATTGAAATACTTTATGTTTTGCTTTGGCCCAAACAAATCACAAACCATTTGTCAAGGGACAAGAAAGCAAGGAAATTAAAATTAGCTAGCTCTGTAAACAAGAAGTAATTAAAAAAACCTCTTTGAATTATTTATACTGTTTTTTAATGTTGAAATTATCCTTCATCTTTTCACATTCCCTTGTAGGGTTTTTCATAAAGCAACGCTGAAGAAAGTGTTAATGCATTAAAAATTCTCTACTTTTAGTGGAAAACAATGTATTGTCTTGTCAGATTTATTTCTCATTTGGAGTTAGAGGTGACCTCAATGAATACTGATGTGGTTGCTGATTTTGCCAAAGTCATTTGTTAAAACTACTTTCCTTTCAGGACTTGGGCTTTCTCCTTACACAAAAATCCCAAGTGAAATTAGGGAAAGAGTGAAGGTGTTATTTATTTTTTTCATTTTCTAAGTTTCTCTCTTTCTTGTACAAATAGGAGTTTGGTATGCATGTGTGGATGTTGATTTCCCAGGACACTTGCAGTGCTATGTATGCTAAAGTATAGAAAGTGGAGTTTTTGAAATCAGAGATCATTGTTTTGCTTTTCAGTGGCTGCTCAACTTTGGATAAATTATTTCATTTCCCTGAGCTTCATTTTTCCTCATGTCTAAAATAGGGATGGTATGATTTATTTTGTAGATCTGGGGGATTGTACATAATAAACATAATGACTGAGAATGGCATCTGGCCAACAGAAAAGGATCAGTGAGAGAGTATTGCTGTTTTTGAAAGAGGTTAGCTTTATACAGTGGCACTGAGACTATAGTTGTGCAAAAGATCAATTTTTCCCAAAGGTTTATTTTTTAAAAAAAAATTGAAATGATTTCAGTTCAGTGCCAGGAAAAATGGTTGAGGCACACAGAAACATCATAATTCCTTATCCTAAGGATTTGAAACTAATGCTTTAAACTGGGAAGAATAGCTGTCTGCACAGCTATTGTTGAAGACACCAATTTTTTACTTCAACCAAAATCCCCTGCAGTGGTTAGAATAATCATCCTTGTGCAAATATATTGAATGATTCTGGATCCTGGCTGCCAAGTAAAATTGGAGCACATTCATATAATTTGATGACCACTGAGGATTGAATCAGAATTGTAGAAGTGTTACTTAAATTATTAAGTTTGATGATCAAAGTGTAAACAGGATACTAATTAATGCATTTATTGGTAATTTCAACTTTTAACTATGGGCTTTTATCTATGTTATAGCTCTTTGAATAATGCATTTTGAGTACAAGTTAACAATTATGAAATAACTATATATACACATTGAAATAGAACACTTTAGTAAGTGCTTGGTGGAAAGTTTCTCATTGTTGGAGTAACAGGCAATAGACCAAGCAATGGGAGAAAGCTAGAATGAAGCATTGGTAATGGATTACAGTTAGAGACATTAAACTATACTCATTATTTGCTTGACATAGATGCATATGGACACATATTTGTAGATATGTGCATATGCATAATTTAGTATGAGCACATATATTTCCTTGCTCTGTCAGCTAAGAAGTCCTACAAGCAATGGCACTCCAGTAGTAATGAGCACACTCAGGAGTAATGAGCACACTCAGCATTTAGATGCTAGTTTCTTATATCATTTTTCAATCAAAAGAACCAGGATTTCTTGGAGAAGTGGCTGGTTCTGGGGCAAGAAAAGGAACAAATAAGGTGAGCCTAAGTAGCCCATAGTACCAGAAAGTTAAGAAATTCTCAAAAAGCAAAACAAAGCTAAACAAATCCTTATGGTTTGGGTCTGGAATGTTCCCTAAAGGCTCATGAGTTGAAGGCTTGGTTGCCAGTGTAGCCATGTTCAGAGGTGGGGTTTTTGGGAAGTGATTAGATAATGAGGGCAATTAACCTTATCATTGGATTAATGCACTGGGTTGATGAATTCCTAATTTGATGGCATTTTTGAGAGGCAGTAGAACTTTAGGAAGTGGGGTCTATTTGAAGTAAGTAAGTAAGTAGAAGTGTGTCCTTAAATAGTATTTCACATTCCTGGCCCATTATCCTCCCCCCTCCATTCCCCCACCTCTTTCCTGGCCACCAAGCACCTAGGTGAGCAGCTTTATTTCACCCTTCTCTACCTACCATGATGTTCTACCTCACCACAATAGTGATAGGGTCTAATGACTATGGACTGAAATCTCTAAAACTGTGAGCCAAAATATATCTTTCCTCCTTAAATTGTTTTCCTCAGGTGTTTTGTCATAGTGACAGAAAGCTAACTAACATATAATAAAAAAAGACTGATGGAAAAAGAACTACACTGATGCAACCATGTCAAAGGGTCAAAGGAGTCAACTGAAAGAGTTTGCAATGGTCAAAGCTGGAACAACTGAACAATAAAGTAATATTGGATTATAATTCAAAGTGAAAAATAAGTATAAAAGAGTCCTAACTAATATCAGCAAGTGGTTGCATCATAAATCAATGGGGGAGAATTAATAAATATCCTGTGAGGAAAATTTCTGAATAATTTGTGTAGAAAACTCTATCCTTAAGGATGTGGAGTAACTCCTCACCCTATAAATATGGGTTTTGTAGAGGTGACTTTCTTCCCAAGAGCAAAGTCAGGAAAGGGAGTGGAGGAGGAAGAGTAACTTTATAGTGGTGAAACATGACAAACTCAAACATAGGTGATCAAGGTCAAGACCAACAGTCATAAATCATGTTTATAGTACGCACGCTTGATACAAAGTGATTTAAGTGCCTTTTTAACTCTGTGGTCTTCCTCCATCAAATCCCTATCCTGTCTAATCATAATGAAAACATCAGATGAATCTAGGAGACTCACAAAATATTCACCAATCTTCCTCAACACTGTCAAGGTCATTAGAAAAGAAAACTCTGAGAAATTGTCCTAGTTTATATGAGCCTAGGGGGCATATGACTAAATGCAAAGTGGTATTCTAGAAAAGAGAAGAAATGTTAGGTAAAGACAGGAAATCTGCACAAAATGTGGGCTTTAGTTAAAGATAATATATGCACTTGGTAATGATGTGTCAGAGTCTGGTCACTCACTACCACCCACTCCTATCACATCACCAGTGGCCAGATGGTAGGTGTAGCTTGCATACGTAAATTGTTAACTTGAAACTTATCAAGTTGCAAGGCACTTAAATATTTTTTCTTAAAGTCTATATTTGGGATTTTCTTCAGAATTTTTCAAGTTTTAAAAAGACTGATCTTTGTTCTCTTTGGTTCTAAATAATTTAAAATAAATTATAATTATCTTCTTGGTTGACAACGTTTCCATGAATTTTTAATTTTTTTGCAAAATAGATGAAAACAAATCTCCACAAAAACCTGTGAACATTTTAGAAACTTTGTACCCCACATTTTCTTTACAGTTGCATATTTTTTACAAGATACTTGCTATGTAAATGTTCTACTTCATTTTTTTTTCTAGGTGATAAATTTTTTCTTTTGTTTTTTCTCTCTTCTGGCATTGCTTTAAGTATTTATTTATTTTAGTCAGACAGTCTAAATTTGGCTTAAAGAATAAGAAGAAATGCAACTGTGCTGTTGAAGAAAATAATCTGAATTTAATTAATGCAAGAAAATTTATCAGACACATGTGACATGTGAAGCATTGTGTTAGACATTGGATGTGGCACAGTGAACAAAACAGTGTTTCTCCTCATGGAGCTTCCATTCTAAAGAGGGATGCGACTTTGAAAAACTGATTGTAATTCAGTCCACTGTAGTGGGTAAGATATACTCTGTGTCAAGGAAGCCAGAGTGAGAAAGAGGTGGAGGATGGGGTGGAATTTGAAGCAGGCTACAGAAGCCATCCTCAAGGAAATGAGTAATTATGTTTAATCATGGTAGACATTAAGCAGGTCAGTGGTTCTCACCAGAGCTGTTGGGAAGCCTGTTTGTGGGAGTGTTTGAGTTTGTCAGAATAATGGGAGTTGCTGCTAGCACATGGTATGTGGATCCAAGGATGACAGATGGACAGTCATATGTGGGATGGTTCCACACAATTAGTTACTATTCTGTACAACTTTCAAAAGTCCCACCAGACATTTTTATATAGGTTGCATAGCTGGTCTGCAAGAAAACCATACTGTTCGTATTTCCTACTTTGACAACCAGTAATTTGTCTCCGCCCGATAATTAAGATCATTTTGCTCTTTCGTCGTATATAAATAAGAACGTTCCATTATGACTTACCCTGGTGTAAGTTTTGAGTGTACACGCGTATCCTTGCTCTTCCATTTTCCTGTATTCCTCTTACAAATGACCTCTTAAATTCAAATTTACTTATTAATAACAAGACTAAATATCAGATTAGATCATGATGGCTTCTAGCATCGCCCTGCTCAAGCCTGTGTCCACAGAAATATGTAATAATTTATTAAAAATTAGTTTCCTGTTGTTTCTCCTTTATATTAAACCCCAAACATAGATATAATATTAAATTTTTAAAATTCATAGGTGTCAGAGATGGTAGATAGCCATATGATGTTTGTTGCAGGAGAGCAATGGGGGGATTAGAAAATACTTGTTATAAAAAAAGGAAGATTTTATCTGATTGCATTTGAGATTGTCACCATAGTCAGGAGTGCTCTAGTGCCTCACGTACAGGAGCCATGGATGCTGAGTTTCTTGCTATGTATGGGATACTTCTACATATTGAAGAATAATCCCATGCCCCACATAGATTTTGTAAATTTCAAGTGCTTTCTTATAGACCCTATGGTTTCTCTGAAAGAATATCAAACTTCCTTATTCTCGCCTCTGTTAATCTATAAATTGTTTGGAATATTATTTCTATTTCAATGAAGGCTATTTTGCCCTTTCTTTTATCATATGCAAACGTGGCTAGTCTATTATGACTTATTCTGTTACTAAATTTTATTCTCATTCCTACTCTTACCTCTGTTTTTTATTTTCCTATTCTACAATGTACAGAATAGCTTTTTCATTTTCTTCTTTTACGTTTAGACTTTCTGATTACAGTAAGCAGGCTTAACATCTGAGAGTACTTTGTTGTGTCTTCTAGTAGACTGCACCAACATTCACATATATTGAAATATGCATTATTTAAAGTTAATTTTCTTCATTTGCACTTTGTATTAAAATAATACCTTTAACTTAACATTTGGAATGAAAACCAAACTATATATTTTGTTTTTAAAATATCGAAATATCTTGGTTACACGGGCTAAAGTCCTCCAGGAATTACAATGAAGAATGTTTGTGGATATGATTTCAAGCGTCAGAAACAAGTTTATTGCTTCTCCTGAATTCAAGAACTTTAATTTTACAAAACTACGCTTTACAATTTAGTAAGGTATAAAAGTTATGTACCTGGATTCAGAGCTTTCCCTTGTCCATCTTGGTTTAATTGAACCCCAATTTTTCACTCTTGTCTGATACATCACTTATCATTTATAATTCAATCTAATTTTTTAAAAATTTAAATATTTAAAATTATAAAAAATTTCCAGATTCAACAGGAAATTCTGCAATATCAGGCCACCCTCCTAAGAGAAAACCAATAGTTTTCCTAATTTCAAGTTCCCCTTTCCTTTTAATTTTTGAACACAATTACCTTTTGCAGGAAAATTATTATATAAAATATAAATTATTTTTAAAAATAAGATTTTCTAAATGATTTTAAAAGTATTTCATGCTCAGTGCAGAAAATTCAGGAAGTTGGGAAATAACAATAAATAATCATACTTTCTTCTAATTATTTTTGCAAGTTTTTTTCCAGGTTTATATGTATATAATGAATATTTAGATGAACATAGTCCTAGATTGATTTGTTTATTTCTGTATTCATGATGGTATACATCATTCTAGGTGCTGGGATGATAGCTGGGGTGAGACAATCAAGATCACCATGGGGCCTCGCCTTAAGTTAAGGAATGTTTAACAAGTAATCACACAAATATAGTAATTAACATTATGAAAAACTTAAAGCACAGAATGAGGTATTATCATAGATGAGTATGGGCAGTAGGTAGCTATCAGAGCAAGAATAGACTAAAGGAAAGAAAATAGGCCTTGTTGTGTGCCAATTTGATCCAAAGCCTGGACAAGAGATATTTAGTACAAAAGTCTTGATGTGAGAACAAGCTGGTTGGGTATGTTTGATGACCAGAATAAAGGACTGTTTGACTGGAGAATAGTGCATAAAATGGAGAGAGGCATTGAGTTCGAGTTGAGATTATATAGGGTCTTAAAGGCCTGGAAGGAAATCCAATTTTATTTTTAATTGTGATGGTAAGCTTTTGAAAAGTGATTGTCTGATTTCTCTTTGAAGATGTTCGTTTGGGTTGTTCTATATGGATAGATGATAGGACACCAGGAAAAGTGTCTTAGTAAGAACAAGCTAACGAGAGTAACAAGCAGCCCCGAGTCATGGTGCTTTCATACAACAATGCAGCCCACTTCAGAGGCCAGTGCTGTGTGTTGGTTGGGAAAGGTTTCACTCCACGCTGCCTTTCAGGGACTCAAGTTCCTTTCATCATGGATGTCATCATTTTCATTCAACACATGACCTTCAAGTTAGTACAGAAGGGGAAAGAGAGAGGATCAGCAGAGTCCTGGAAATGGTAACAAATGGTCACAACATACCTACCACTGGCCAGAATTTAGCCAGTGGCTCTTGCATAAAATTTCTGCAATAAAACTAGAAAATGGAGTCTTCCTTCTCTCTGCCACATAGAAAACAATATATGTTCCAGAAGCCCATGCAAGAGGCTAAAGTAAATTGGGATATTTGTTCAATGAATTTATTGAGTATTTTATTTGGACTAAACAGTGTTTTAGGTGCTAGTGATAAAGAATAAGGCAAAATTTCTGCCCTGTGGGAGCTTATTCTTTATTGATAGCAATGAAAAGAACAATAAACCAAGAAAATTAGTTCCACACATACATATGATTTTAATGTGGTAACTAGATGTTGTGAAGTAGAAGAACAGCAAAACAAAGAAAGATAGAATGACAGTGGATAAGGTAAAATGTCTTGTAATGTATGAAATACATGTTTAACTATTTCTATGCCTATGTCCATACACATCTTTACAAATATCTAGTTCCACGAAGATTAGCCTCCTCATTACAGACTTTGCTAGTGTATATTTATCAATTAATACATGTTCATTTCTACAAAACAAACAAACAAACAAAACAACAAACTCTAGAAGCCTGTTTCCATTTAAGTAGTAGCTGTTTTAAAAATATCCTCTTGTTGGGGCTGGGACTGCGGCTCAGTGGTAGAGTGCTCACCTAATACGTGCGAGACACTGGGTTCAATCTTTAGCACCACATAAAAATAAATACGTAAAATAAAGATATAAAAATACAAAGAAGAAAACATTTTAAAAAATCTTTAAAAAAATATTCTCTTGTGGAAAAGACAACACTTTAATTAGTTGTGCTCTTTCTCTACCTTCTGCCAGTTTTTAAGAATTCTTTTGTCCAGGAGCTGAGCCTCTTGGCTACTCAGATCATTCTCCAGGGAAATGTCTCTAGCTTTTCTCTTGAGATTCATCTTCAACTCTCATTGAAGAGGGCTCCTCAAACACTCTGCTTCCACTCCAGCTCTATTTCTTAAAGCACAAGGACAGTGTCCTCTCTCTCTCTCTCTCTCTCTCTCTCTCTCTCTCTCTCTCTCTCTCTCTCTGTGTTCAGAGAACTGGAAATGCATCTACTATTATGATAAAATCATTTTATATAGCCCAATACTTAAGAATTTCATTGACATCAATGGTTTTGATGAATATTCATGTAGGGATAAGGTTTTATACATATTCTTCCCTAATTTCAGATTTCCCTTCATTTGGCTTTTTAAGATATGTGGCTTTATTTCTAAATATCTTTTTCGCAGCTTTGAGATTCTCAATTTTAATATGTACTAATGCTGATTTTAAAAAAGATGCTTTGGAAGAGAAAAAGGAAGTAATTGTCTGGCAGAGCAAATGTGAGGTTTTTGTAAACCTTAAAGAGATAAAAATGCTGAAAGGAGAGAAGAGAATCCAAACCACAAAGCTGTGATCCTGGAGCTGCCAGAAGAGAGGGCTTCACTGAGAACAAATGACAGGTTGAGCTGATGCTTTTAAATCATCAAATCTAAAAAGCACTGGGCTTTGGATAGAGAAGTGGAAGCTGGAAGAAGGGTATAGTCTATTTAATGAAACTGAACTGATGGAAAACATAATTAAAACGTAGCAAAGGAAATACTGGTAGTTTCTGGATATACAAAAATGACAAATGGAAGTTTAGTGTGTAGTCCCCATTGTTCCTATTTTAAGATGTATACAAACTTATTTATTTGGATGGGATTATTTTTTTTATTTCAGAGAATGAAAAAAGGCATTGGAAGGTTTTTCTCATTTGTGATCTTATTCCACCTTTATATCTCCTAAACACCTTTTATTCATTAATTTTCAACTGTAAAAATTCCCAGGACCCTGAGTCTCATATTTGTGAATAAGTGGTTATCTGTATAGTTTACAAAAATAGTTAGAAAATCACAAGGGGATCATATTCTAAAAATTCAGCTAGAAGCCAGATAGATATGTGGAATTAGGTAGTATAGCTACATGTAAGATGAAAAGTCAAGAAAGCCGCTGGTCAGCCTTAAACTGTTCATACAACATCTACTTAGTTGACAGTATTAGTTTGTTGCTATTTTGTTTTTAGTTTGGTACCAGAAGGAAGAGGAAGAGACATGCTTCTCCTTCCGGTCCCTAGGAAAATTTTGAAAGAAAAATTCTTTCAAATATCCTGCCACCTACCATCTGCACCCCTCTCTCAATGCTTAACAATAGCTCTCCCTAGGCACCCTGATCTTGATACATCTGAGGCCCACGTGCTCCTGCCAGGGTCTTTCTGTTGAGGTGCCCCCCTGCACCATAGATCCAGAGCAGCCTTCCTCATTTCCTATCCTCCTTGTTTACAAACTTCCTTTACAGGTCAGTGTGGTTACAAGTTTTTCAGAAAGGTTTGCGTTTTGTAAAAAAAAAAAAAATTAGTGTTTGATAACTCAAATGTGAATCTTTTGAATGGAAGTTTAAGTCGATAAATTAAATAATAAAGTATACACAAAACATGGAGTACAGTGCCAGGAAATTCCTAAACATAAATTCTCATTCTATTCCTGATAGAACAAGATGAAAATTAAGAAAAAAAAATTGCAATCTGGGGAAGATATGACAATGCACAGGGGGTGTCAACGGTTCAGACCCTGTGAGGAACACAGAGTCTGAGAGGAACAAGTGGCCCTGTGTGTGAGAAGATGGGCTTCAGGCAATATGAATTTAGCAGGGGGTAGGTTTGTTAAGGTAAAGACTGAAAATCCTTTGTTTTTATTTTCCTTGAAGGAATAAAACCTTGTTGTCCACAGTCAATTTCATGTTTCTGACGAAATGTTTGTTTTCCTGACACTTTGGTACATTGGGCTAGAACTTTAGGTGGGGGTTCCAAGTGTCCCCGTATTCCTTAACCTTTCACTTTTGTCTTGAAATTGGCCACAAGCTTTTAAACTCCCTCTCCTCATTGGAATCTCTATAAGTTTAAACCCTATTCTCTGGTACTTTTTGCTTGGCTTAGTGGAGGGAGAAGGAATAATTTTTATGAGTTACATGTGACTTGGAAATGTCTTATAGAGTTTCTTTAGAAGGTTGTTTTCTTATGCACATTTCAAACTCTTTGAATATCTTGAGAAGAGCATGGCATATAAACTTAGGCCCAACCTACGCAAAAAAAGAAAAGTGAATCAGAGGGAGCAGTGATACTCATATTTTTCCATATTATGCACTATATAGGAAATATGTTTCTTTTTTAAAAGTTTGGTCATGTTTCTACCCTTTGATTTCTTTAGAGGATATTCCAATGTCTCTGGATAAGTTGCATTTTCTTCTTCACAAGTTTCTTTTAGGGATCTTAAGATGCTTTAAATGTATTATTAATAAGTAGCACAATTCAATATTTATGTGTCCTCCACATTATACTAGCCAGAGTGCATATTCTTTTGTATTTTCAGTTTTAGAGGAAATAATTTTAATTTTTCCACTTCACTTATCTCCTCTCAATTGCCCATTACAAGTTTGGCTATTCTATTAAGCTTCATTCAAGTTTCTATTATAAATTTCACTTTTCTTCAAAAACCCTTCCTTCAAAGTCCATCATATCTAATGTTATTGCTCTTTCTACAGACACTCATCAATATTTGAAAGCTGCAATATTATGAATTTCAGCCATATCAGCTTTCCAACTTAGATATCACATCTGGTCCATTTCTAGTTATAATTGTGTCTGACCCTTCTGACTCTTCAACAGTCTGGGTAAGGAGAAATCTTGTATTAGTTTAATAAAAACTGCCTTACTTCATGTTTTCTTATTAATAAAGAGGTAATTCCAAATCACGTAATAATTCTCTGTGGACTTAAAAAAAGTGACTTTTTAGAAAGCTGCATGATCTTTGATAGCATTTAAAATGAACATCTGGAAATGAATCTGATTGAACTTATAATAATTTTTAGCAGATGAGTACCTTTTTATAATTAGGTGTTGAGGGTAGTGATAGGGAGATTCATTTCTCTTTTGTTATTATATAAGCTACATTAATTTGTCTGAACAGCAATCTTATTTTTTAAAGGGTTTTAAATAGCATACATATGTTGTATAATTAGGAAGCAGAGAAAAACGAAACTAAGAAAAGGAAAAATATCTGTTTTCTTTCTAAATGAGAAAGAAAGAAAATAGATATTTTCCTGTTTTTAAGATTTTGAAGTATAGTTTTCCCAAACTTTATGGCATATATATGAACGATTTTCTGTTACAAATGAGATCATATTAAAAGAGCAGTCTTCTTTAATTCAGAAGTCTGTCTCTATTTGAATTTGCAGGATAAAATGTCCTCACATTTCTAAGCTGAAGATGACATCCAATGAATCAATTAGGAACTCCTTTAGGGATTAAGTACATGGTGTTAAGGTCAGCACCTATGACAGATCCATTGTGCTTCAAGGTGTCAGAAAAGAAATGTCACTATTTACTGTGGTGGGGGTTAGTCTGATATAATCTGAAGTGAAACAGAATACCTAAGAAAATTGAAATAGAGAAGGTGGGCTTTGTTCCCGTAGGCCTGGCTACTCAAGTGTGGCAGAATGCTTTGAGATTGGCAAGCAAGATAGCCAATATTGGTAATAATATCACTGAAGCATTATGGGGCAGTGCATTGAGTTTAAAGATTATTTTTGTCTCATTTCATCTAAAAGAAATTGCTCTTAGCCTCCTCCCTTCAGTGTAAGCAGTCCTCTTGTTAATACTGGAATTCCTGAGCACTGAAGAGTACTTCACTCGCTGACAACAATCTGTATTGCAGTCTAATTTGGTTTTTATCATTTGCTGAGATGGTACTGATTAAGGAAATAGTGCAACTTCATAAAAGATGAAGATTCTGTATCTTTCCACTAAAGATGGATTATATGGAAAGCAGAGGAAATAAACACATTTAAGCATGTCTCATGCTCCTAAGTCCTATTCCTCAAGATGATAAATAACTGTATGTAATTAAATGTATTTTTGTTTTTATAAGTATCGAGTCTGATACTTAATATAATATCAGAGTAAATTCATGATGATGTCACTTATTAATTTTTAAGTACTCCGTGAGAAAAATTTCCCTATTAGCAGATTTAACCGTTTCTTTTATTAAATGACAATAGGACTAACATGAGGCAAAATCCAATTCTTAAAATTCCAGCTTTTCAAGATTCTACATGATTGTGGTTAAATATCTTATAACTTTACAGACATAACCCTAGGATAATAACTAACTTAAATAAATTAAGCTTATACTTAGCATTTACCATCTTATTGTTTAACAGATCATTAGCAATATTCCTTACTAACAGTAGGTTTCTGAAAGATGCTACATAGCTTAATGTACATTATTTACTGAAATCTTTTAGCCACGCTATTTTGAAATATTTGGAAAATGAAATGATGTCTAAGATTAAGCATAAAATTAGAATGTGTCAGTAAATAACAAGTATATTGGATTAATAGTGAAATCAGAACTTCATTGAGATAAATTTAATATGTTAGAGTCAGGAAATGTAACTTACTTTGTTGTAATATCTGCTAGGAATAATCAGACTTTGTCATTAACAAAGTGGTTCCATTTTTTTTTAGACAGAGAGAGAGAATTTTAATATTTATTTTTTTAGTTTTCGGTGGACACAACATCTTTGTTTCTATGTGGTGCTGAGGACCGAACCCGAACTCAGGCCACATGCATGCCAGGCGAGCATGCTACCGCTTGAGCCACATCCCCAGCCCTGGTTCCATTTTTAAGATTAATGGTGTTTCAGTTTTTGAGAGACTGCCAATTTTTGAGGACTGTGAGGATCTCAAGTGATCTTGACTTTCTCCTTTAAGTTTGTTCTGAGGTTCTGTCCTGAGTACTTCATAGTTATTGACTCAGGGCAGATTTCTTATCCCCAAATCTTGCCTTGAATAAAGTAGATCTCTGTCTTTCAGGTTAGATGATTGTTTCTTATAATCTTACAAGATGCCTGGATGAAGAGACCTCCTCATGATTAGGATTGGTGTAGGGAAGTTTCCCATGTTTCCATGTTCTTTAAACTTGCAGACAAGATAGCTAATACCCAGTTGAGAATGCCATTAATAGGTGTCACTTACAGGGCATGCTATATGTCTGGTTTAACAAATAACATTGTAAGATAAATATTTTATGGTAGAGGAGATTGATGCTCAGCGTGGTAAGTGGACTGTTCATTTTCATAGATAGAGAGCAGCAGAATCAGATTAAAACCCAGGTTGAACTGAGCCCAGATCCTGTGTGTATTTTCAGGCCACTTCCCTTGTGTGAAGTGAGGAGGTGTGCAAAGGGGAATAGTAAATAACTGGGAGGCAGTGATGCACAGTATCACACCAAAACAGCTTCCCTTTTTGGAGGCTAGGTACACTGTGAATGTGCTTGCACCATCAAAGTTATTATTAAATAAAAGCAAATAAAAGCAGAGATTTGTATTCATGTGTGAGGAAGGTCCTTAGAAACCAGCACATTTGCCAACTAGGATTTGGTTCATGAATTGGTATTGATTCCATTCTGAGGCAGGGACAGATACCATAATGCAATAGATTGGCACACAGGTGGTGTTACATTCTACCAAATATGGACAAATTTGTTGTGAATTCTGTGTGAAAAGTACTTCTAACTTATTTTTGTGAAGTGACTTTAGACTTAACAGATAAAACAGACACCAATGCTTTGGAAACGTCAAGGTGAAGAATGGTTTTCTTCAGCCTTTTCATCCACCAAAAGATTTATTATTCTAATCATGCAATTGCACAATAGAAAATCTACTGCAGAGATGGATAAAACTGCTTAGACACAAACAACCTATTTTTTTTTTAATGCAAGATGGAGACTGAGACCATTTAAAAAAGAAGTTGACTCACTGGTTCACCTCCCAGTAATCGCCCAGTCAGCATCCAGCTCTGCTGTACAGACTGAGAGCACAATTCATCTTCTTGATGCTATTCCTGCCTTTAAACTTGTGCTTGTGCTTTGAGATGAACCGTATTGGTTGGACAGCAGTTCAGTTAAATGAATTCAATTTGTTTCTGACTCTACAGGGCTTCATTCTTCATGGGCAGGAATTTGTAGGGGCACTTTTGTAGCTTCCCTAAGGTGTGTGGCAGGAGAAATTTCCATCCTTAGACCAAGGAAGAAGGTCAAGAGGACAATGGTCAGTTATGTTCAGAAGAGATTAATGGCTACACACTTGTTTTCATGGGGAACAAATTTCCTCACTAAATGAACAGCAAGATTACAGGGTGAGCAAGGCTTCTGCCCTCTCTTGTGTATACCTGGAGTGAGAATGCAGACAGCACATCTCTTCTGGTAAAGATTGGCTGTCAAGTAACTCATTTAAATGCTCTGTGTTGATTAATTCAGAGCCCACCTGTCCAGCATGATTATAGTTTTAGTTTTATTATAAATACAAAATAATTGGAACCCATATGATAAACTTGTTTTTATTAAAGTGACAGAAACTTTAAGGACTGTGTTAGTTGGCTTCTTATCACTGTAAACAAAATACCTGACACAACCAATTTGTTTGGGCTCATGGTTTTGGTGTGTGTCAGCTGGTTCCATTGCTCTAGGCCTGAGGTGGGGTAGAACATCATGGTGGGAGGGCAGGGTGGAGAAAAGTTGTTCAGCTCATGGTAGGCTGACAGAAGGGACAGAGGGGGAAGGAAGAAAATGAAAAAAAGAGAAGAGAGGGAAACCCTTCCAGGGACCTCAGTGACCTACTTCCTCCAACTAGGTTCCATCTACCAATACTCCATTCAGCTGTCCATGCGTTAATCTATTGATGAGGTCATAGCCCTCAGGATGCAGTTACTTCCTGAAAGCCCCACCTCTGGATACATGAGAGCCAAACCATAATAGACACACAGGGAATTTTCTATATACTATATATGACTAGGATCTCCCAGTTATAAAAAATAAATTGGTTAGGACCTGTAGATTTTAATTTCTTTGTTTATTCGCTCATTTCACCCATTTGGGATTTTAATGTATCAGCAGTCAAATTGAATTTAGTTTAACTTTTACTTAAGTAGAAGGATTTCTGTAGAGAATAGCAAATGGATATGTGAATTTTGATTGTACAGTTCTCCTTTTCCTAAATATTTATTACATCCCTGCCTCAGATTTCCTAACTAGGTACCTAGAGACCTGAAGATATTGAAGTAAATTCTCAGGGTATTTAAAATCATTAAAGGAAGTCACGATACTCAACATCTTCTGGATGCTAAAAGGACTGCTAGATCAAAGTGTCTCACAGTTTCAAATTTAGATTGCATTACAGTCTTTTAACTGTATTGTATTTTTGCAAATCAGTGGTTGCTAATCAAACATCTTGGAGGAATCAATGTGGAACATCAAATGAGGGTAGAAGTCTCAAATTATTTTAAAGTTTGGAGAAGTTATTTAGCACCCATGAAGTGCACACCTTATATTGAATATGAAGCTATAATCTTTTCAAGGTTATGTATTTGCTTTTTCAATTGTATCCTGTGTTGTTAGAACATAGATACTTGCTAAGTTGTTTGGACCTAATTCTAATATATGGGATGGTTAGATATTTATTTTGATCTAGGGGTGCCATGAAATAATACAAAGGTTTCTGAACCAAGAAAGTTTGTGGTCCCTTGATCTATGCTAATAGCATAATGAAGATACAGTAGCAGATTGAAATGCCCCATGGAACACAAACAGTTTTAACTGTGGTTTCTTGTTAACTGTTTTTAGCATCATTGTATCCTTATAAGATTAGAACATTCATCTTGATATTATTGTAAAAGACCAAATTGAGAAGTTATACTAGAATTTTCTTTGTCTAGTTCATTATGAGGCATGAGGCAATGTCAGGCATGTAATAAGCACTCAAAATATTTGTGGAATGAACAAAAGTATACGAATTATATTTAATCACAAGATAATTGTTTCATATCAAATTATTTTCAATTCTCATTAGATTAGCTTTTATCATCAGAATTATCTAATTATCTCAAAGAATTTAGGCTATTGTTCCAATAACTGAGTTAAAACAAACAACCCCTTTTCCCTATACATCATTAGAATGTTGTTCTGATGTGGAGACACAGATACCTTAATATATGTTATCACTTGTGCTAAGAGTGGCGATGACTTCTTTCCATACGGAAAATTGTTCATTTTATTTTCTCCTGTTAAGGTGGGAGTGATGTCCAAATATTCATTAAAAGCAAGAAGAAATGCATGTAAGAAATCTAAATGTAAATTATTGAAAGGATGTAACATAAAAAGGAAAATCTTCTTCCCCAGAACCTGTAGATCTCTACAATAAATTATTTCCTTTTACTAATGATTACTATGGCAGACAGAATCCAAGATAGCTGTCTTGATGATGTCTCTAATTCCTGGAATTCATACCCTTGGGTAATCACCTTCCTTTGAATGTGGGCAGAATCAATGACTTGCTTTTAAATGATAGAATATGGAAAAGATGATAAAATGTCACTTTTGTGACAATATTACATAATATTTGTAACTTCTGTCTTGGTAATAAACTCCCTCAATAGTTTCTCCATTGTGTTGCCTTAGATAAAGTAAGCTACCATGAGAGGCCCACATGGAAGGAATTCTTTTTAGGGCTAAATAGTATTCCATTGTGTAGGTGTACCATGTATTCTTTGTCTACATATCAGCTGATGAACACTTAGATTGTTTCCATTTCTTGATTACTATGAATAATGCTTCAATGAACAGGAGATATCTTTTTGACAGACTGATTTCATTTCCTTTGCACATATATCCAGTAGTGTGATCACTGGGTCGTATGATAATTCATTTTTAATTTTTTGAGGAACATCCATGCTGTTTCCCAAAAGGCCATTCTAATTTATATTCCCACCGACAGTGGGCAAGTGTTCCCTTTCTTTATATATGCTTGCCAACATGTCATATTTTGACCGTTTGATAATTGCCATTCTTACCCGGGAGAGGTGGTATCTCATTGTTGTTTTGATTTGTATTTCCCTAATGATCAGTGCTGCTGAGCAATTTTTCACATACCTATTGGCTATTTATATATCTTCTTTTGGGACATGTCTACTTAGATTTATTGCCCATTTAAATTATTATCATTTTTATTTGCTATTGAGTTTTTTGAATTCCTTCTTCAATCTGGGTATGAACCACTTGTCAAAGGTATAGTTAGCAAATATTTTCTCCCATTTCATAGATTCTATCTTCACAGTGTTAGTTGTTTCCTTTTCTGTATAGAGGGTTTTTAGTTCAATACAATCTACCTACTGTTTTTTTCTTCTTCTTGTGCTTTTGGGATCTTATTAAAGGAAAAAAAAATCCTTGTTTTTTTCAGTGTCCTTAAATGTTTCCCCTAGATTCTTTTCTAGTAGTTTCATTGTTTTAGGACTTATATTTAAATCTTTAATCCATTTGAGATCATACTTGAATTTGGTAAAATAGATGAGATCTGGTTTCATTCTTCTGCATGTGAACATCCAATTTAGCATGAGAATATTTTTTAAGGTTTTGGATGAGGCAGATGGCAATATAGGTAGGATTAATTAATTTTTTTTTAGGTTTAACAGTAAGGGGGAATTGTGTACAATTGGATCACATGCATGAGCCCATTCTCTCTCTTTCTCCTCCTCACTCCTCCTGTCCTATTCTACTAGAGGAAAGTTTGGAGGCATTTAACACATAGAAAACATTTACTTCTGTATCAAGGATCTTAATAGCAAACAATAAAAATTAACTCTGGCTGTTTGAGGCAGAAAAAGAACATGTGAAAGGGAATTAGGCAGCTCAGAGTACCTCTGGGAAGGTTGGAGAATTACGCATAAAGACTAAGCAACCAGAAACAATACCTAAAATCAACTTGAGAGCTGTTCCTGAGGATAAACCATGGCTGCATGCCTGGTCACAGACATTGTGGCTGGCATAGACAATAACCCCAATTCCAGGTACTAGGTGCTGTGACCAGAAGCTCTACTCCTGCTGCCCCCACCACATCTAGAAAATGCACCATACCTTGTTTTTTCCAATATCCTTAACTAAGAAGGGTAATACTTAGTGCTTTGTTGTAGTCAGCTTTCTTATTACTGTGACTAAAAGCCCTGACAAAAATCATTTTTATAGGAGAAAAATTTTCTTGGGGTTTATGGTTTCACAGGGCTCAGTCCATAGATGATCAGCTTTATTGCTCTGAACCCAAGGTGAGGCAGAACATGGCAGAAGGGTGTGACAGAGAAAATCAGTTCAGGACATGACAACAAGGAAACAGAGAGAGTTCCGCTTGCCAGGGACAAAATATTCCAAAGGCACATTCCCAATGACCTACCTTCTCCAGCCATTCACTACCTACCTAAGGTTACTACCCAGTTAATCCATGTCAGTGGATTCATCCACTGAGTAGGTTGTACCTCTGAAAATTCCTGCCTGTCTCACATATGAGATTTTGGGGGACACCTCATATCTAAACAATAGCAGGCTTGTCTTACTGGTTTAATTAAAATACCAGTCTGTCTGTGCTCCAATCCAAGATGGCTGGGAAAGAAATATTTGGCTCCTGTAGTACAAGGTGGTCTCTACCAAAAAGCATGAAGCAATGGATCCACTACACAGAAGAAGAGTGTCTGAAGGCACTATGTTATTAAAAAGAATAGCAGACTATCAATACCACCTTTATTATATTTGAATTTGGGAACACATGCAACTTTCTTGTGTTGCTGATTATTAATTTGTAGTGTTAAATCAATGATCTCATGATTGAAAAGCATATGAAAACTTTGGCATAAGATTTGTAAAAGCCTTTTAAAAATTTTGTTTCATGTCCTTCCAATTTCAGAATACTTTTATTGAAACACTAATTCTAACATCCATGTTGGTTAGAAAAAGAATTTCTCTGTCTTCCTCCCTAGGAAAAATTTAGTAAATAAAGGAAAACTTTTCTAAGATTTGTGGGAGGAATTAGTGTTTAAAAGGAGAAAAGAAAATGTTCTTCTTCAGAAGGAGAAATTCTATTGAGCCAAAAAGGTTTTCTATTGTGAAAGTAAACCTTGGATGACTCAGGTTTTTATGTTTTTCTCAACGTGTTCCTTACATAAGAGCATGTAAAAAATTTCTCAATTCATTGGGATGGTATATGCCCTGCAGGTTGGTTTTATTCTTTGTCCTTGAACTTCTTTGTTGATAGGGTCTGTAATAAGAAGTATACTTGGGAAAGGAACTCTAAGTTTGACATCCTGTAAACAGTAAAAAATGGAGCAGTTGGTTAAAAAGTACTTCATTTGTTCATTTAAAAGTACTTCATTTGTTATTGAGTGCCTCCTCTACTAAAATGTTTTATCACTTGGTCCTTACCCTTAAGAAGCACCTAGAGATGTGGAAACCAAGAAATAGTTGGATTATAAAAATATATGAAGGAAGAAAAATACAGCATGCTGAAAGTAGGGAGAGGGCATATTTAACTTAAAACCAGAGATCTCAAAACTAACTTTTAGATCAGATAATGGCTTTGAATATCTTAAAGACCAAGAAGGAGTTATAAATTTGTAGAAATGACAGGTATTCCAGGGAATAGTGGGGTCCAGGGGCAGGAAACTATAGGAAGAACAATGAGATGGGATTAACAGATTAACAGAGATGAGATTGGATGAGCAGGTCAAGTGAGGCCAGTCCCTAAGGACACTGGAGAACCACTGAAGGAGTTAAATAAGGTAATAACCAGATTACACATGTGTTCTTTATTTCTTTAAATACAGAGTCATAACATGGTAGGTAATGAAAGTAGGAATGAGATTTGATACTGTAGCAGTATCCCATCAGCAAATGAAGAGGCTGGAGCAGACAAGATGGATTCTATTGGTACTTAAGTGAGAGAATTGATGAGACATAGATACTAATTGGGCGTGAGGGGTCCAGGAAAGAGTTAAGTCAAAGATTTCCAAACACAAAGTCTGAATAACTGAACAGACAGTGGTTTTCCATTCTCCAATACAAGGGAGGGGTTTCTTTGGGGGAACAACAATGAGTTTGGTTTTGACGTGTATTGGTGAGGAAATCTAGGGAGAAATGCACAGTTGGCAATTGATTGTATGGGATTGAAATTCAAGGAAGATGTATATTGGGTAAGTATGCATTTCCTAGGATTCAGGTTATGGTTTAAGGCACTGGTGAGGGTGAGATTTCCCGGTGAGATTGTGAGAAGGGGAAAACAAATGGATGTCTAAAAGTTACAAGCATATAAGAAGGTCGAAGAAGTAGAGTCCACGAAGGAAACTGGCAGATTGTAATGAAGGACCCTTATTCTCAGGCCCAGTGACCCAAATCTCTTTGCTGTATCACTTCTTCTTCCTAGATGCATTGACCTAGGACCTATCCCTTTTCACTAATTTGGGTCTTCTCTTCTGCGGAGTAAGCATTTCAGTCTGCTTTGAGCTTTATGGTAATAAGCCTATCTTTGTGGGACACCCTGGGGCTGTCCAGCTGTGAGTAAATATGTTAATTCCATGTACATTATTAATAGACCTTCTTGGCTCTGCATCTCTAATCAGGGATTCTCTGTGGGAGTAGATTTTTGCCCACCCCTTCTTCCTTAGACATTTGGCAGTGTCTTGAGATAGTTTGGTTGTTACAACTGGGGGAGGGGGCGGGAAGGAAAGGGTGCTACTGCATCCAGTAGGTAGAAGCCAGGGATGATGGTAAACATCCTGCAGAGCACAGAGCAGCTCCCATTCCTCTAACAGAGGATATTTCTGCTCAATATGTCAATGGTGCTTGGGTTGAGAAATGCTGATCATATTCTTCTACAGTGTATATTCATGAAAAAGTAATATTGCTCTCTCCAGTCTGGTTCCTGAGTTTGTTTCTGGTTGGCTACCGATTTGAGTGGGTAAGAGAAGAACACTGTCTATATATTGGGCCTCCTAAAGAAGGAGTGTTCAAAAGACTAGAGAGAAAGGAGAAAGGTGTGAGGGAAACCAGGAAGATATCATTCTTAAGAGAGACCATCAGAACCAACTGCTTCAGGGAGGTCTAGTGAAATGGGAATTCACAGGTGTACTTAGGACTGAACACCCATGTCTTTAGCAGTGACCTCTGTCAGAGGCATTTGAGTCCAAGGATGAAGTTGGAGCGGATTGCCTTGAGCAGTAAATGGATGGGGAGAGGATGGAGAGTCAGTGTTGGGTTCTGTCACTGGCTATTGAGGGGAAGAAAGAGAGGATGATAGCTAGATGGGAGAACAGATAAAGAGAAGAGTACAAATGTGTTTGAAGTAAACAGAAAGGCTGGTAGAGAAGGTATTGGAAGATCAAGGTGAAAAAGGAATGTTCACAATGAAGTCTTTGAGAAGGATTCAGAAAGAGAAAATTCAGAGCACATTTGAAAGGATCATGTTTAGGAGAAGTGATTCTTCTTCCATGAATATGAAGATGTAGGATAAAGCCTAGGCTTTTTGGGTGATGACCAATCTCAGACTCAGGTTCATCGTGTCTTTGTGAAACCTAGGCTTTTTGGGTGATGACCTATCTAGGTCTTTTGGAGTGATGACCTATCTGAGACTTAGGTTCATCATGTCTTTGTGAAACCTAGGCTTTTGGGGGTGAAGGGAAGACAGAGAGGTAGCGAGTCTCCCTTGGCTGCTTTTCTTCTTTGCCAAACTTTAAGTTGGTGGCATTTTCTAGGACCTCAGAGAAGTGGTAGAATAGGGAATATAAAGAAAACTGTGAACGTTTGAAAACTAAAAATCGAATAAGAGGAGGAACTAACAAGGGGTTGTTCCATCAGCCTTCTTTAGTGTTTCAGAGAAGTTTCTGGAGAGCTGGGAGGAGAAGTAATTCTATTCACGCATAACCTAAAACCAAAGTCAGCTAGGAATCCCAAGGCAAAGGAGGTTAGTGAGGAAGGATGACAATACTCCTACAATTCCTGCTTCATTTCTGACCCCTATGACCAAATTTCTAGAATCATCATCTGGGGAGTCTTGACTTTTTTCCATAAAAATTAACGTCTCTCATATGACATGTGAATTTGTCCTGCCACATTCCCATGGCTGGTAAGATTCTTGGTACCTTAGCAGATGACCTATCTCAGACTCAGGTTCATCATGTCTAGGATTTGGCCACTGGCAACAATAACTTTTATGTCAGTGATTATAAACTCTGGTTCCTAGACATGCTGTTGTTTGCATACCAAGTTGCTGGAATTTCTATGACTACTTTAATAGCTCATAGAGACAACATGATTGAACATTTGAAATAGGTCTCATACTGGGATACCCAGGAAAAGGCAGCCCTCAAGGCAATCACCTGCTTTACTTTCTTGCATGCATAACTTTAGAATACTTTGCTCCACTGATTTGGGTTTCTGAAATGCAGCTGATACCTCTAACCAAAAATCCTAGCACAAATGGGGCTTGAATGTTTTCATTTGCATCTCTAAACTCCCACAAAGGTGATAAAGTTATTTTACCCACTGGTAAATGTAATAAACAGTGATATTCAGATTGCGCACATTGAAAGTTGCCTTTCCTCTTTACTTAAAAGTGCATGCTAATGGCTGCTGGATAATTAAAATTAAACCACATTCAATAGATAAACAAATTAAAGCAAAGCAAATTGTGTGCATGCCTCCCTAAACAGCACACACATTATCAGAGAGGCCAACCCTAATTATTCAAGGATATAGCAAGAGCTGTTAAAGAAGCTATTGATTTTTTAAGATAAGAAAATGTCTCCAGTATTAATGGGTAGTATTTGTTTACAAGCCACATTCTTTATAATACCGTAGAAATTAAAAAGGAAGTTGGATCAAAGATACCCAAACCATACATTCTAATCAGTATTTACAAACTGATACATCATGAGATGATAAAATTATTAACATTTATGTTTAATTGCAAGCTAATACATGAATTTATTTCCTGTATAAGATATTATAATAATCCTGACCAATTTAAATATCCATCTGTTCTTCACAGGTAACACTTGTTCATGGTTTTGTGGGAGGAGAAACCTTCCTGCTTCTTTCCTAACCCCTATAATTTCAGATTTTTTAGTGCATTTTAAGCATATTTATATGTTTATCAATATTGTGTTATAATATTGTCGGGTTTTATTTACTTGTTTTTCTTTGGATCCCAAAATAAATGGGATCACCTCTAACCTGTATTTATTGTCCAATTGTATACCTTAGAGATTTTTTGTGATTGTACATGCAAATCTACTTCAATTTTTTTCTGATATTTCATTCCTTTTCCTCTTCATATATTTGTATGAAAGCAATAAATGTCTTTGATTTAAAAAATCTAATAGGATAATAAAGTCATAATCAAGTGTGTCAGTATCCTGCTGCATGGCCCAGTTCTGTCCTGGAAACACTCTCAGAGACCACCACTCTGAAAAGTTGCTGGTTATTATCTTATAATAGAATTTACTTTTTAAGAAAATGACTATAAAGGTACTCCAAAGTTTGTCTTTTTTGAATTGTCCATATTTTAGTCATTTATATAAATGATACCATGTCATACCCTAACTTCCCATCTACTCATTTTTTTTCCCAGTGAGGGCTTTTCTCTTTCTCTTTTACTTTTGGTTTGAATGTCTAGTCTTTGACCTATATTTTTTTAATTTTAAAATTATTTGTTTTATACATACTTATGGGTTATGATGTAATCATTCAATATACATATACAATGTGTAATGATTGAATATGGGTAGTTAGGCATTTCCATCCTCTTAAACATTTTAAAAAATTTAATACTATCATATAATAACTACATATTTATGACATTTAAAAACATGTATGCAGGGTAACTAAACTTTTCATTTCTTTAGCCAAAGCAGTCTTGAGCAAAAAGGGCAAATCTGGGGGCATTATACTCTGTGACTTCAAGATATACTACAAAGCTATAGTAATGAAAAAAAAAAGCATGTAACAATCCATCCAAAGTCACAGAATATACACTTTTATCTCATCAGCACATAACATTCTGCAGGATGAATCACATGATAGGTCACAAAATAAATCTTAACAAAATTTAAAAATATTGAAATTGTATTGATTATCTTTTCTTACTACCATGCAACAAAGCTAGAAATCAATAACTAGACAAACTTTGGAAACTTATACAAATACACAGAAATTCAACAGTCTACTTTTGAACAACTAATGGATCAGGGAATAAATCAAGTAGGAAATTTAAAAATTTCTTTAAAACAGATGAAAATGGAGACACAATATCCCTAAATCTATGTAATACTGCAAAAACAGCACTGAGAAGGAAGCTTATTATAATCAATACCCACATCAAAAACGTAGAAAAAAAATCTCAGATAAACAATTTTCATGGCATCTCAAGGAACTATGAAAACAAAACCAAACTAAAACCAAAGTTTAAAAAAAGATATGAAGAGATATAGGAAATAGAGATAGGAAGAAAAACATCTCTAAAAATTCAATGAAATAAAGAATTGGGTTTTAAAAATATTTTAAAAATAAAAAATAAAAGGACAAATCCTTAGCTGGATGAACTAAGAGAAGGAGAGAAGATTCAAATAAATAAAATCAGAAATGAAAAGGGAGACATTATAACCGATGCCACAGAAATACAAAAGATCATCAGAGCTCATTATGAACAATTATATGCTACCAAATATGGTAATCTAGAAGAAATGGTCATGTTCCTAGACACATGTACCTTATTAAGACTGAATCATGAAGACATAGAACACCTGGATAGACCAAAAGCAAGTAGTGATATGAGATATTAATAAAAAGCCTCCCATCAGATAAAACCAAGGTCTTCATACTGCATACATAGCTTCACTACTGCATACACCAAGAATTTAAACATTAAGTAATACCAATATTCCTTAAGTTACTCCAAAAACTAGAAGAGTAAGAAATTCTTTCCATACATACTCCATGAAGGCCAGAATTACCCTGATACCAAAAGCATATAAGGACACAACAATAACACCACCAAAGAAAAGTATAGGTAATATCTTTGAAAAAAAGAAAACAACAACAATAGCAACAAAAAAAAAATCCTCAACAAATTACTAGAAAACCAAATCCAGCAGCATATTAAACAGATTATTTATTATGATCAAGGGGGATTTATCCCAGGGAAGCAAAGATAGTTGAATAAACGCAAGTTAATAAATGTCATACCATATTAACAGAATGAAGGCTAAAAACCAAATGGTTATTTTAACTGATTCGGAAAAGACATTTGATGGGCAAAGGAACTAAACAGATACTTCTCAAAAGAAGAAATATGAATGGTCAACAACTATATGAAAAAATGTTCAACATCTCTAGCAATTAGAGAAATAAATCAAAATTATCCTGTGATTCCATCTCACTCCAGTCAGAATGGCAATTATCAACAATACAAATAACAATAAATGTTGACAAGGATGTGGGGAAAAGGGTACACTCATACATTGTTGGTGAGACTGCAAATTATTGCAACTACTCTGGAAAACAGTATGGAGATTCCTCAAAAAACTAGGAATGGAACCACCATTTGAACAATTGTCCCACTCCTCAATATTTATCCAAAGGATTTTAAATCAGCATACTACAGTGATGCAGCCACATGAATGTTTATATGGGCACAATCCACCATAGCTAAGCTTATGGTATCAACCTAGGTGCTCTTCAACAAATAAGTGAATAAAGAAAATGTGGGAGCAGCCTGCCAGCATGGTAGACACATCACCCCAATTGGAGGAGGGGCAGAGCCGCCTCTCGCGCCTGCAAGGTAAGCAGACCTACCACTGACTGGCAGAACAGGCCCAGCGGCCCACCGGCGTGGTAGACACATCACCCCAATTGGAGGAAGGGCCCAGCTGCCGCCCGCAAGGTAGGCAGACCATACATCCCAGAGAAGGGGCCCAGCGGCCTGCCGACCTAGTTGAAAGATCACCCCAATTGGAGGAAGGGCACAGCCGCCGCCCGTGCCTGCAAGGTAGGCAGACCTGCAACCTGGAGAACAGGCTCAGCGGCCTGCCAGCGTGGTAGACAGATCACCCCTATTTTCGGAGGGGCCCAGCCATTTCCCGCAAGGTAGGCAGATCACATATCCTGAAGAAGGGGCCCAGCGGCCCACCGGCGTGATAGATCACCCCAATTGGAGGAGGAGCACAGCCACCGCCCGCCCCTGCAAGGGAGACTTTGCAACTATACAAGAGCAATATAAATATATAGGGGGAAAATTCAATAACACAACAGTATCACCAAGCAGAAAGAAACTCAAGCAGTATGATAAGACAAGGAAAGAAAGGACCATGAGCAATGCAGGTCAACTCAACCATAGAAGAGGTAATAGCTGCAGCAGATGGAATGTCAGATAAAGAATTCAGGATTTACATGCTTCAGATGATCTGGAGTCTCAAGGAAGACATTAGACAGCAAAATCAGACAATGTATCCCAGAAATGCAGGAAACAATAAACCAACTTAAAAACTCAAATGAGAATACTACCAGCAGAGTAGAACACTTAGAAGATAGAACATCAGACAATGAAGACAAAGTATTTCAACTTGAAAAGAACATAGACAGCTCAGCGAGACTGTTAAGAAACCATGAGCAGAACATCCAAGAAATTTTGGATAACATAAAGAGACCAAACTTAAGAGTCATTGGGATACAGGAAGGTATAGAGGTCCAAACCAAAGGAATGAGCAATCTGTTCAATGAAATAATATGAGAAAACTTCCCAGATTTGAAGAACGAGACAGAATCCCAAATCCTAGAATCCTACAGGACGCCGAATGTGCAAAATCATAAGAGATCCACATCTAGACACATTATAATGAAGATGCCCAACATACAGAATAAGAAGAGAATTTTAAAAGCTTCAAGAGAAAGGAAGCAGATTACATTTAGGGGTAAACCAATCAGGATAACAGCTAGTCTTTTAACATAGACTCTGAAAGCTAGAAGGTCCTGAAACAACATATTTCAAATGCTGAAAGAAAATGGGTTCCAACCAAGAATTGTGTATCCAGCGAAATTAAGCTTTAGGATGGAAGATGAAATTAAAACTTCCATGATAAACAAAAGCTAAAAGAATTTGCAGCTAGAAAACCATCTCTTCAAAACATCCTCGGCAAAACATTACAGAAAGAGGAAATGGAAAATAACAATGAAAACCAACAGTGGGAGGTAGTACAGTAAAGGGAAAAAATAATCAAAGAGGAAAAACAAACCATGTTAAGTAACATTTATAAACAAATATGGCTGGAAGAACAATCCATATCTCAATAATAACCCTAAATGTTAATGGCTTAAACTCACCAATTAAGAGACACAGGCTAGTAGAGTGGATCAAAAAAAAAAAAAAAAAAGATCCAACAATATGCTGCCTACAGGAGACGCATTTGATAGGAAAAGACATACATAGACTGAAGGTGAAAGGTTGGGAAAAATCATATCACTCATATGGACTTCGGAAACAAGCAGGAGTGTCCATACTCATATCAAATAAAATAGATTTCAAGCCAAAATTAATCAAAAGGGATAAAGAGGGACACTACATACTGCTGAAGGGAACTATATACTAACAAGACAAAACAATCATAAATATATATGCTCCAAACAATGGTGCAGCTATGTTCATCAAACAAACTCTTCTCAAGTTCAAAAGTCTAATAGACTACCATACAATAATTATGGGAGACTTCAACACACCTCTTTCACTACTGTACAGATCTTCCAAACAAAATTTGAATAAAGAAACTATAGAACTCAATAATACAATTAATAACCTAGACTTAATTGACATATATAGAATATACCACCCAACATCTAGCAGTTACACTTTTTTCTCAGCAGCACATGGATCCTTCTCAAAAATAGATCATATATTATGTCACAGGGCAACTCTTATACAATATAAAGGAGTAGAGATAATACCATGCATGTTATCTGATCATAATGGAATGAAACTGGAAATCAACGATAAAAGAAGGAAGGAAAAATCATGCATCACTTGGAGAATGAACAATAGGTTACTGAATGATCAATGGGTTATAAAGACATCAAGGAGGAAATTAAAAAATTCTTAGAGATGAATGAAAACACAGACACAACATATTGGAATCTATGGGACACAAAGAAAGCAGTTCTAAGAGGAAAATTCATTGCCTGGAGTTCATTCTTTAAAAAAAGGAAAAACCAACAAATAAATGATCTCACACTTCATCTCAAAATCCTAGAAAAAGAAGAGAAAACAAAAGCAAAAGAAGTAGAAGGCAAGAAATAATTAAAATCAGAGCTGAAATTAATAAAATCAAAACAAAAGAAGCAATTGAGAAAATTGACAAAACTAAAAGTTGGTTCTTTGAAAAAATAAATAAGATCGACAGACCCATAGCCATGCTAACGAAGAGAAGAAGAGAGAGAACTCAAATTACTAGCATACGGGATGAAAAAGGCACTATCACAACAGACACTTCAGAAACACAGAAGATAATGAGAAATTATTTTGAATCCTTATACTCCAATAAAATAGAAGATAGTGAAGGCATCGATAAATTTCTTAAATCATATGATCTACCCAGATTGAGTCAGGAGGATATAGACAACCTAAACAGACCAATATCAATTGAGGAAATAGAAGAAACCATCAAAAGACTACCAACTAAGAAAAGCCCAGTACCGGATGGGTATACAGCAGAGTTTTACAAAACCTTCAAAGAAGAACTAATACCAATACTTTTCAAGCTATTCCAGGAAATAGAAAAAGTGGGAGAACTTCCAAATTCATTCAATGAGGCCAACATCACCCTGATTCCTAAACCAGACAAAGATACTTCAAAGAAAGAAAACTACAGACCAATATCTCTAATGAATCTAGATGCAAAAATCCTCAATAAAATTCTAGCGAATTGGATACAAAAACATATCAAAAAAATTGTGCACCATGATCAAGTAGGATTCATCCCTGGGATGCAAGGCTGGTTCAATATACGGAAATCAATAAATGTTATTCACCACATCAGTAGACTTAAAGATAAGAACTATATGATCATCTCGATAGATGCAGAAAAAGCATTTGACAAAGTACAGCATCCCTTTATGTTCAAAACACTAGAAAAACTAGGGATAACAGGAACATACCTCAATATTGTAAAAGCTATCTATGCTAAGCCTCAGGCTAGCATCATTCTGAATGGCATTCCCTCTGAAATCTGGAACAAGAGAGGGATTCCCTCTCTCACCACTTCTGTTCAACATAGTTCTCGAAACACTGGTCAGAGCAATTAGACGAAAGAAATTAAAGGCATTAAAAATAGGAAAAGAAGAACTTAAATTATCACTATTTGCAAATGACATGATTCTATACCTAGCAGACCCAAAAGGGTCTACAAAGAAACTATTAGAGCTAATAAATGAATTCAGCAAAGTGGAAGGATATAAAATCAACACGCATAAATCAAAGGCATTCCTGTATATCAGTGACAAATCCTCTGAAATGGAAGTGAGGACAACCACTCCATTCACAGTATCCTCAAAAAAAAAAAAAAAAAATACTTGGGAATCAACCTAACAAAAGAGGGGAAAGATTTATACAATGA
Organism: Ictidomys tridecemlineatus; assembly: GCF_052094955.1. Taxonomy (NCBI): domain Eukaryota; kingdom Metazoa; phylum Chordata; class Mammalia; order Rodentia; family Sciuridae; genus Ictidomys; species Ictidomys tridecemlineatus. The sequence continues at coordinate 78,763,728 of NC_135488.1, forward strand.
AAACTACAGAACCCTAAAGAGAGAAATAGAAGAAGATCTTAGAAGATGGAAAAATATAACCTGTTCATGGATAGGCAGAACTAACATCATCAAAATGGCGATATTACCAAAAGTTCTCTATAGGTTTAATGCAATGCCAATCAAAATCCCAACAGCATTTCTTGTAGAAATAGATAAAGCAATCATGAAATTCATATGGAAAAATAAAAGACCCAGAATAGCAAAAATAACTCTAAGCAGGAAGTGTGAATCAGGAGGTATAGCGATACCAGACTTCAAACTATACTACAGAGCAATAGTAACAAAAACAGCATGGTACTGGTACCAAAACAGGCAGGTGGACCAATGATACAGAATAGAGGACACAGAAACCAATCCACAATATTACAACTATCTTATATTTGATAAAGGGGCTAAAAGTATGCAAAGGAGGAAGAATAGCATCTTCAACAAATGGTGCTGGGAAAACTGGAAATCCATATGCAACAAAATGAAACTGAATCCCTTTCTCTCGCCATGCACAAAAGTTAACTCAAAATGGATCAAGGAGCTTGATATCAAATCAGAGACTCTGCGTCTGATAGAAGAAAAAGTTGGCTACGATCTACATACTGTGGGGTCGGGCTCCAAATTCCTCAATAGGACACCCATAGCACAAGAGTTAATAACTAGAATCAACAATTTGGACTTACTCAAACTAAAATTTTTTTTTTTTCTCAGCAAAAGAAACAATAAGAGAGGTAAATAGGGAGCCTACATCCTGGGAACAAATCTCAAAAAATCAAAGGCTGAATGTTCTCTCTGATATGTGATGTTGACTCACAAGAAGAGAGAGGGGAAGAATAGAAGTTCAGAGGATTAGATAAAGGGCGTGAAGGAAAGGGAGGAGAGATAGGGATAGGAAAGACAATGGAATGAATCTGACATAGTTTTCCTATATACATATATAAATACACCACAGTGAATCCCATCGTTGTATACATCCACAATACTAGAGCCCTGATTAGAATAAGATATATTCCATGCATGTATAATTTTATGAAAATGAACTCTACTGTCATGTATAACTAAAAAAACACAAACACTAAAACAAAGGAAAATAATTCAAATACATAAAGTAAAATAAACTAAATAAAATGGTTCTTTTTCCTGTGGAACATTTTTTTCTGTGTATATGCCATATATTTTATTTATTTGTATGTTTTATATTTTATGTTGAAAATAAACTTTTGAACATTATATATTTGAATATTATAACTCAAAAATAAAAGGCATTTGACAAAATTCAATATCCCTGCATGACAAAAATGCTGACTCAATTAGGATACAATGAATGTACCTCAACATAATAAAGGCCATGTGTAATAAGTATAAGCTAACATTGTATCAAATGAGGAAAACTCAAAATTTTTCCCTCTAAGACCTGGAACAAGACAAGGATACCCACCTTCACCACTTTTATTTCAACACAGCGCTAGGAGTCGTAGCCAGAGCACTTAGGCAAGAGATGGAAATGAAAGGCTTTCAAATTGGAAAAGAAGTCTAATTGTTGCTATTTGTGATTGACATGATCATATATACAGGAAAATCTAAAAATTCCATCCCAAACTATTAAAACTAATAAATTAATTCAGCAAAGCTGCAAGATACAAAATGAACTCTCAAAAATCAGTAGCATCATTATATGATAATGTTGAATTATCTGAAATAGAGATCAAGGAAGCAATCCCATTTGTAATAACAGCAACATTATTATCTAAGAATAAATTTAACCAAAGAGGTGAAGTATCTCTGCAATGAACATTATTAAACATTTAACATAGAATTTGAAGAGGACACAAAAAAAGTGAGAAGACATCTTAAGTTCTTGATTGGAACAATCAACTTTGTTAAAAATAGCCATATTACTCAGAGTATTATACATATTTAGTGTAATTCTTATCAAAATAACAGTGACATTTTTCACAGAACTTGAGTTAAGTTTATATGGAACTGCAAAATACCTAAATAGCCAAGTGATTTTGAGCCAAAAGAACAAAGCATAAAGTATACTCTTGTAGTATATAAGAGTACAGCATACTCTTGTAGTATACTGTTGGTGTGAATGTAAATTTGTACGACCATTCTAGAGAACCTATGGAGGTTCCTCAAAGACAAAAAATAGATCTATTGTATGATCTAGTGATACTTGCCGCAGTCTGGCTGGGCACAATTCAGGAGCCACTTGTCAAAAGAAACTAACTTTATTTTTAGAACTACAAACGCCAAACAAAACAGCTCCTCAGGGAAAAAACCCTCAGAGCCCAACTGCCACCACCGGCTTCCACAAGCCTCTCACCCCCACACCAGCCTCTCCACCTCCCACAATCCTCCTGCTCTTGAGGCCGATTGGCTGGGTTGCGTGGGCAGAGCCAAAGAAGTCCCCCAATGAGCAGCTCTGTGGAGGAGCCAATCAGCTAGATGTTGCTGGGGCCTCTGTGAGCCAATCATCAGCTGGCAGTCTGAAGGGCAGGGAAACAGCCCAATGAACATCACCGCAGAGGAGCCAATCAGCTAGATGTTGCTGGGGCCGCTGTGAGCCAATCGTCAGCTGGCAGTCTGAAGGGCAGGGAAACAGCCCAATGAACATCACCGCAGAGGAGCCACCATCAGCTAGACGTTGCTGGGGCCACTGTGAGCCAATCATCAGCCGGCAGCTGGAAGTTTGCTGGCAGCTGGATCATCAGCCGGCAGCTGGAAGTTTGCTGGCAGCTAGAAGTTTGCTGGGGCCCCTTTGGCTGTGGCTCTCAACAGATACTACTACTGTTTCTATGTCCAAAAGAGATAATATGAACATATCAAAGAGCTACTTGGACATCCATGTTTATTTTCACACTATTCTTAATAACTTGGATATTGAACTAACCTAAATGCTCATTAATGGATGAATGGAATGGATAAAGAAAGTATGTTATATATACACAGTGGAATTGTAATCAGCCATTCTAAAGAAAATTATCCTTTTATTTGCAGCAAAATGGATGGAACTTGGTAACATGATGTTAAGTTAAATAAATTAAAAGACAATCCTATGTGTTCTCTTTCACATATGTATGCTAAAAACTGTTGACCCGAGGGTCTGGGGATATAGCTCCGTTGGTAGAGCGCTAGCCTCACATGCACAAGGCCCTTGGTGAGAAGGGGGTTAGAAGAAGGTTGGATAGTGGGGAACATATAGAATTGATAAGTTCTATTGTTTTATAGCACAGTGAAAGTACTGTAGTTCATAAGAAGCTATGATATATTTTATGAATAACTAGAAAAGAGGAATTCAAAGGCTCCAAACACAGAATAATGTTCTATTTCCAAAATTTTCTTTCCTATTATTGCACATTTAGTTTTCTCCATGAAGTTTAGAATCAATTTATCAGATTTCATGAAAATCAGTTGATCCATCTTGCCAAAAGATAACTTGAAATAACAAGTGTTTTTCCATGGCTCTTGACAAGTTACATTGACCAAATGTTTCTGTTTAAATTTGGTATTCTTGTTATAAATATTTATATGAAGTTATTTTAGGTTAGCTTGTTTGATGACTCAGCTCTTGAGATACGGTTGCCAGATACAATACAGGATGCCTAGTTAAATCTGAATATCTGATACATAATTTATTATGGAATATGTACTATTTGGGACATTTGTTTCATACAATATTTACAACATTATTATACTAAAAATCATTTGTTTTGTATCTGGATTTAAATTTTAACTAGATGTCTTATAGTTTTGTTTGCTACAACCGGTGACCCATCTGGGAAGGTTTCTCAAGCAGATATAGATGTGGTATGTAGATACCAATAATAATATTATGTTCTGACAAAGGAAATGGCAGAAAATAGAAGAAAGTCAGTTTCAGAAAGAAAGGTTTTGAGATTTTCATTTGTGTACTTTACTTTGTTTAGGGTTGTAAATGCTTAATTTTTCAGCTTCTTTCTTCAATATAAGCCCCTGTTAGAAAGTAAACACATTGCAAAAAGTCATATTGTGTTAAACAGAAGTTATGTTAGGATTTCTGCCACTTTTTGTGTTATGTGTTTGAATTAGTTTCAGCAGTTTTTAATACAAATACTTATGGTAATGAAAAAACTGGGAGTCAGGTCCTGAGTTTAAATAGTACCTCTGTCACTAAATAAATGTGTGACCGCCACAATAATTAGAACTGTTTGTCCATGTATTGGTTCTCCTTATTCTAGACATGAAATAGGGCTGCACATCACAGTCTGAAGGACCTCTGATTTGCTTTGTATAATAAAATGTGAGTGGAAACTTTAAGAATTAACATTCCATTGTCTGTGTACCTACTCTTGCCAGAGTTACTTTGGAAGTAGGTGTGAAAATGGAACTTGAAGGGATTGAGTCCCTAAAGGACTCTTATGAGTAGATCTTGCCTTTCAGATGACCCACAATAAATATATAAGATTAAAACTTAAAACAACAATTTTAAGCCTGTTTGTTACTGTATCTACCATATCCCATGCTGACATAAACAGGATTTGTGCAGTGAAATAGGTAGTTGCTGCCTTAAATTCTATAATGTGGATTGGCTTCTTGGCTAGATCCAAGTTGGTAGATTATTATAGGCTAAACAGATGGTAAACTGTCTCCTGTGATAATGTGGAAAGGAGTTAATGTACCTATTTTGTTTGTAACTCTAGAGGATGATGTAGAAAAGAAAATGTTAGTAATGTGTGTTGGTAGTTTAGCTTTATTTGATAAGCATTTCAAGAAAGGTGAAGTCATAAAAGAATTGGTCAGTTGGGAAGTTTTAATAAAAGGAATAGAGAGTCCATGGACTCAAAAAAAATTTGTATATTGTAAGAGATAATTTCCTCCTAATATCAAAGAGTAAAAATAAAACTGATAAAACTTTTGTTCAAGATAGCCTTATTAAACTTAAATATATAGCCATTGCATTTATTGTTAAATCTTCTGAGTGAATAAAATATCTCCTTCAATGTCCAGTTAGAGTTACGACATGGAGTAAATCCTTTCAATTGGACAAAATATGAAAGATTAATGAGAGCAGAGACCTCTGCTAACCTTTGTTGGACAGATAATAAAAACAAGAAATGAGCATTATTTTTTCTTAAGCCTCTGAGTTCTTGAGCTTCCAGGACAGATGTATTGATTTTAACCTCTGTCTTGTTCTTCTGTAAAATGGGATTAATTATGCTTGTCTGGCATATTCCACAAAAGATTTATGAAAATCATGGATTTATTCACCAGCATATATTTCTTGAACATCTTTTATGTGCTAAGCTTGTCCTAGGCTTTTGGAAATCAAACCTGACTTTTTTCTTATAGAGTCCAAAAAATTAGAAATACTGAGTGTGATCATTGAGCATGATGGGCTTTTGGCTCACAGAGAAAGATTAGCTTTCTCAGCACTGGGAGTGAAGCTGTCAAAGAATAATTACTAGAGGAGATGATGTGCACTGAATCTTAAAGAATACCTGAGAGTTATGTCTAGGCAGAGGACATATCAATGATAGAAAGTGGTATGAAAGAGGCAATTAGTAAGTGCTATGGGGTGGTGGTGGGTAATGTTGAGGGGGTGGGGAGAGGGTGGGTCTGTTCTGTTATGAATCAAGGAATTTGTCCTTTCCTAAATCAATCATGAATCACTGAACAATGTTAAGTATGGGAAAAAAAAGGAATGAATTTGTCTCTTCAGAAATACCATTACAGGTAGGGTTGGGACTCAAGCTGGGACTCAAGAGGGAGGGAGGTTTAGAGGAGCAGATATTACCGGGTAGAAGTTTATGAGCCAATACAGAAAAAATAAGGTGGTGGCAATGGATATGGAGAGAATGAGAAGTATTTAAGAGAGATATAGAAACATTTAAGAAATGGAATCATGAGAATTTGAGGACTGATTAATTCTGAGGCCTCTGATAAAGGTGGGGTAGAGGAGAGGTGGCAATTCTATATACTGAGGATGGAGTATAGGAAGCAGAAGATTGAGGAAAAGATGGTGTGTTCATTGTTGCCAATATAGTTTGTTATTTACCTGTATGTTATATAAGAAGAAAAGTTCAATAAGCAAAGTTCTTTATATAACCTGCTGACTGAGAAGGAAGCATAAACATTAGAGTCATTATCAGTAACGACTAAGAAACAGATGCAGTCTGGGTTTTGTGGTGATTATCTAGGTAGAGTGAGGGATGAGGGGAGAGGACTCAGGGTAAAGCCATGGGGAACATGAATATTTCATTAAATGTAACAGCTGATTTTTTATTGAATACTTACCATGTACCAGTCACTAGGCCAAGATACATACCAGTCACTATGCCAAGAGATTTACATGTGTTATTTTATTTAATTTTAACAGTATCTTATAAGACAGTTAACTGTTATTGTTCTTGTTTTTTAGAGGAGGAAACAGAACCTCTGAGAGGCAACTTGCCTAAGGGTATGGAGTTGGTTTAATGGTGGAGCTGGTTTTAATGGTAGAGGTGGGACTCAAACTTTGACTAAATCTAAAATCTACAAACTTCACCACTGTGTCAGGGAATGAGCCATGAGAACAACCAGGAAGTGTGACTAGGAGGTAAAGGGGAACCTGGATGAGGCAGGTGTATAAAAAGCCACAGGAGGAAAGACTTTCAGGGAAGATTTGGTGAGCAAAGGATTATATGGTGAAAGGTTCTGAGTGAGATTAAGAAAGATAAAATGCCTGAGTGTTTGGAGGTAGGTGAGGCGACATTAGTGGTCATGCAAGAGTGGAAGCCAATTTAAAGCGTGTTAAGGAGGGACTTGAGGTTATAGGATAAAGAAGGCTGTGTTCTAGAAGTTAATTCTAAAAGGAAGAAGACAGAAGACTTGTGGACAGGGTGACTTGAGTTTTGGCATGAGTATGTGGTTGTGTTCTGTGTTGTTTTGTTTTGATTTTTAATGGGAAATATGTGATCATTTTTAGAAGTTAGTGGAACAGAATCAGTAGGGTAAGGAGGAAGAAGAGAAAGATGATTACCATGGGGAAATGGAATAAGAAAGCAAACTAGCATTGAAAAAGGAGGGAAAGAACTAGGAAGGTGCAGAGACAGGGAAATTTTCAGGGGAAGAAGACAAAGTTGATGTATTTATCCCATAGACATAAAAATACTTTGAGAGGAACAAGCTTTATGTGTATACAAATCAAGCCTTTAAAATATTGATAATATGATTTTTTTTCGAGTTACTCAATATATCAAATGAAAACAAGCAAGTTTTAAAAAATTTGTGAGATTCTGTATCTGGAAAGGTAGGAAGATGTCCAGTTTCTTTTTTCTTTCTTTTTCAGTCTGTATCACAGTTTTTGCTTTGTGGCTCAAGGACAGACATGACTTAGAATATGGCCTTAGTTATTGTTAAAAGGAATTGCATTGGCTACATGCTATAGGTTTGAATGAAATCAATAGACATTTTTGAGAAACAGATACTGTAAATCTCCTCTGGTAACATCCCTCAGTTGGTCTGCCATGGACCCTTTTTATCTTGACTTGAGAACAGATACAGGAAACCCTGTGTGTTAGTCAGCTTGGGTTGCTGTAACTGAGTACCATCGACTAGGCCTCTTAAACAAAACCCAATTATTTCTCACAGTTCTGGAGGCTGGCAAGTCTGAGGTCAGGGTGCCAGCAAGGTGGGTTCTGGTGAGGATCACCTCCTGGCTTGCCGAAGGCTGACTTCTTACTGTGTCCTGATGTAGAAGAAAAAGAGGGGAAGAGAAAGGGAGGGAGGAAAGGAACAAGAATGCAAGTACTGATGTCAGTCACTTCTTGTAAGGGCACTAATGCCCCCAGGAGGACTCCACCCTATGACCTCATCTCAAACAAAGGCCCTATCTCCAAAGGCGTCACATTGAGGGTTAGGGGTTCATATAAATTTGGGGGAACCCAAACACTCAGTCTATAACATCCCCAAATTCCAGAAGGTTTGCTTCTTTTGAGATAACCCCTGCTCTTTCATGCTTTTATATTGGTCAGTTAAATCAGAACCTTGATGATCTATATTTACTCAGGAGGGTTCAGGTAGTTTTATATTTTTTAAAAATTACCCCCTTCCCTCCCTTCACTCTTCTCTGCCTAATCCAAAGTATCTCTCTTTTTCCATTTGTCTTTTTAAACCACTCAACTCCTTTTCTCTGATTTAAAAATGCATTAGAAAAAAAAATACTGGTATATGCTTAGCAAAACATAGGACAGTAATGAATATGTGTTTCTTTTAACCCCTAAGACTTCTGAGTCTACCTCTTGCCTTCTGGAAAGTTTTTTTTTTGTTTGTCATTTACTTGTTTTTAAGATTTTTATTTTTGCTGTGTACTCACAGAGATTTTTATTTTCTTCAGGCAAAATTTCCTAAAATGAGAAGCAGGGATTTTGTTAGATACTGCTTGCCTGATACTTCTATGCAAAGCTGTTTTTTTTTTTTTTTGCTTGTTTGTTTGTTTTAGTCTACTGTCGAGTGTCAAACAGTCTTCCAGATAGCTGAATTATTAAAATGTTTGGGGGCAACCAGGGACCTAGAGAAGGGCCCCACAAAAGTTGAGTTGGCATCCAGGAGAGCAATGCCTCCGGCTACCTAGTGACAGGTGAGGTAACTCCAAATACAGGATGTTTTCCAAGCTTGTTGCTGGCAGACCCATAATGTCTGAGCGATCAGTGATGAAAATGGCCAGGCCTTGACATGACAGGCATGATGTCCAGAAATCCGACTGTGCTGTTGGATAGGAAAGGTCATGTTGCAACTACCATTTCCCTCTCAGAATTCAACTGTTACATGATTTTAGCAGCAAACATTTCCTACCTCCATTGACTGCTTTAGTTTGTTTTACTGTGATAATACTTAAAAAGTTATGGGGATGCTTTACTGCTGCCTGTTGGCTGAGCACATTTTGCAGATTCAGTATGTAAATGTGCCTCTGGAGACCACTTATGGCACAGGTAATGCTGTTGGAAGGGCTTGGATGAGACCGGGCTCTGGGCCTGGCACAAGTCATTTAGCCTGTGTAGGCCTTAGTCTTTCCCTCTATGGAAAAAGGAATTGGATTAGATGATACTAATCTAATTGATCTGCAGTTTTATGATTTCTATCAAGTATATTTGAGAATATGGCTTGGCACATAGAAAGTGATATCAAAATGTTGGCTATTATTTTATTGTTATTATTATATCACCATCACAATCAACTCCAAGAATTATTAATACCCAGTTGAGCAAAGCAATGCTGAGGGAAAACTGTGAAAGATTCAGAATCTCCTTGTTCTTCTGATGTTCTAAACTATGCCCACAGATGAAATCATATCTACAGAGGGATGGAATTGTGGGCCCGTATTGATCAGTTCATTGTTTAAGTCAGGGAAATGAACTCACTAAAGTTGTCATGGTCTCATGCAAATTAAATGGCCATCCTTGGAGATATTCCTCTGAGCGAAGGACACAGTTTGCTTCCATTGTGTGGCACTGCCATCTTAAACATGGGCCTGCAAAGTTACTATGGAGAGGAGAGACATGTTATGTCCAAACCCAGATGCACTTAGCATTGACCAGCACCCAGTCATAGGGTCCCAAAATAATTTCACAGGTAGATAGGTAGGGCTTGTAGAGTTTCTGTGTGTGTACAGGAAGGGGAAGACAAGTTAACACACTGTCCCTTACATCTGGTCTTGCAGACTCATTTTTATGGAGCTCTGACCAAGTCAGCATGAGAAACTGTTTGATGCTGCACTATCTTATTTTTATTGTATGAGTGCCCATTGAATTATGTCCTCTTCATGTGGAGCTCTCGGTTTGATTTTTGTTTAAGAATAGTTGTCACTCCCCTGGGATAATTGTTGGTATTTTCTCTTATGGAAACTGAATTGAGACCAAGTTTCCCTTTTCAGGTTGGCAGGCTGCAAGGAGAATTAGAGCCAAGTTTGTGGCCCATCTGTAGCAATTAACATTCCTTTCTCAATTTTATGTTCCATAGACTTAGTTTCCCCATATTTTTTTCTTTCAAAACTGGTTTGTGTTATTTTTATTGTATTTTATAAGTCACTATAAATCTTTTTTTTTGGAATAAGATAAAATATAAGTAAATAAGTAAAGACACTTGTTTATGTAGAGATATATCTCATGGAAATATATATTACCAAGTCCATTAATTGATGAAGATATACTTTCTTAAACCCTATGGGAGATGACACCCATCGTTCACCATGGCTTAATTTGGTAGTGGTTCTCAACTCAGGAGATAGGGATAGAATCCATAGGAAGACTTATTAGAATGTTCAGGAAGGAGGGGAGAGAGGGAGTGGGATTCACCCTACCCTCTTCTTTAATATCAATGGTACAGATAGACATTTGAATCGCCATGCATCCTATTCATGGTGATATTATCATAGCTCTGTTCTTTTATAAAACACAAAAATATATTAAAAAAGAATGTTTTATATTTATCTTATGTGTAAATCTTTCAGAAGAGGGAGAGTCCTCTCTTTTCATTCGTGGTATCAGGTTACCTTCCTGGAATTCAAGTCCCCAGTGTTGATCTGAAGAGTTGTTGTTCAGCTGAGGTGGGTTTTTCCTTGGCATCCTTTTGGCCAGAGAGAAGCCAGGTGCAAGCCTGCTGTGGGACCCGTCTCTTTTCTTCTGGGGAAAGCATTAACTGGATTATCCTTTCCTAATACCGCTTCTAATTACCATAAGAAGGGTTTATCTTCTTTTCTTTGCCTGCTTTTCCCAGGAAAACAGCTTCAGGGTGTCCAGGGAAAGACAAAATGCCAGAGAAAGAATATTCTCTGAAAGACAAGCACTTTTAAAGAAATGATATCTTGTTTTTCCTCACTGCATGTTTGGTGAATTTGAGTTAGAAATTGGAAAAAAAAAAAAACTGACTAGCTTAGTCAATGCACTTATACAGACTTCACAAGCAAAGAGGAGGAAATGTATGTATACCTTATGGATAAACCAGAAAATACAAGATGCAAGATGGAGCATGTATGTTTAGTTACTTTGTGCTCAGATCCTTCTAGCTGAGCCTCTAGCCATTTTTGTGGTTGGCCAGTGCTGCTTTCTTACACACCTCTGCCTCGTTGGATGAGTTGGTGGTCAACTTCTAAGATGTCATCTAGTGGTCCCACCTCCTGTTTGAACCATGGTGAGTCAATTATATAGGACAGAAATTATAGTAATTTACCTCTGAGATGGCATTATGGGAAATTTATTTCTATCTTGAGTATTACCTGTATCCCACTTGGATCTCTTTCTTTGGAGAAAGTAGACTACTTGATTGTAAGCAGCCCCTTCCAGAAGTCCATACACTGAGGAACTGAAACTTCTGGCCAAAGTCAGAGAGAAAATGCGGCCTGCCCATAACCAAACAGATGATCTTGGAAGCAGATTCTCTAGTCCAGTAGAGTCTTTCGATAACTGCTGTCCCAGATGACCACTTGACTGCAACCTTGTGATAAAAATTGAACCAAACCCCCAACCTAAGCTCCTTCCAGATTCTTGACTATCAGAAACTGCTGGAGATAATAAGTGCTTGTTGTTTTCATTTGCTGAATTTTGGGGGTAATTTGTTATGCAGCAATAGATACTAACATGGATGAGGTAGAATGGACAAATCTTTTCTCCCACACATCAAGAAATAAATCATTGGTTTTTGCTTGAGTGTTCAGAGAGACCTGACTTTTCCTAAACTTCAATTTCTTTCTTCCTTTCCGCCTTAATAAATATACTTATCACCTGATATAGCAAATTAGATTCTCTCCTAATGTTGAAACCCATTTGACAGTATCTTGGAGTAGTGATTGAAGAGATGAGATTTCTCCCAATGCTTAATATAAAAAGAATTTCCTCCAACAAATCTTGTAGTAATGGTCATTATTAATTATCATCCAGGCAGCTCTGTTTGCTCTCCCCTGCTCTGGGAATGCTTCTCTTTTGGGAAGTAAAATATAGGTTAAGACAGAATCAGTTTCTGAATATACTGGTATGTGGTTAGCTTTTCTCTCAACATGTTCTAATTTTTTTCCTGTTTGTTTTAGAATAATGGACAAAGAACTTGTTTTAGGAGTCAGGTATTCTGCCTCAAATTTTGGCCTAAGATGTTATGAAGAATCATAGGACATGATCAGTTTCACTTCCTTGTTTTCTCATCTACAAGAACTGAACAGGCAGCTTCCTTGAGGCAAATGGAGCCCAGTGTAACTTTTGGTGCTCTATTTAAATGGAACATCTCTAATATTTTACTGATGTGTAGATACATATGACTACTACTTTTGTACATCATGGTAAACAGTTTTCTTTGGTTATCTCAGAGATTCAGGTGAGAAACTAAAGTCTTTATGATTTGTCCAAAGCTATCTCCTGGTTAGAAGCACTCACGACTGGAATCTTCATTTCCCACCTTAATTCCAGGTCCATTTTAAAAAACAGAGTTGGGCACTCAATTAGTTGGATCTAATTCTATTCCTTACATATGCAAGAAATGACTTTCATGCATTTCATATGGATCAATTTAGAGAAATCCCACAAAACTTCAGAAATGGGCTTATTGTTTGAGATAGATGTCCAGTTTTTGACCAGTATTGAAGTTTGAACAGGTCTGTGTAGTTTGGCTACTGTTTAATAAAAATCCATTTTTACTTAAAATTTTGCTTCTTTTAAAACTGAATTATCACATAATATATGATTTATGTTTTGAAATTGGCCTTGCTATAGAAATAAAATAGACAGATTCCCCAGAAAATCACTTTCATTTGAACCTGCACGAATTTGTTCAGGTCTGTCTTTGCAGAACCTCTGCTGAAGTATGTCTAAAGGGGCATACATTTATTCATAGGGATTCAGTTTATAAGCAGGGGCAATCCCCCATCCTGAGCATAGCTAAAAGTAGAATTAATCATCTGCAATGTGCCTTGTTTCTGTTCTATTTGTCCATGGAGGACATTAATCAGTGCTTCCTTGGAAACAATGTTCTTGTTATATGAGTTAAAATTGTAATGAATCTAAAGAGAGGCAAATGAATAGATCTAAAATTAGATTGCTATTCAGCAAAATCTATACCCCTTTCCCTTAGACACAAAACTGTTGGTTGACTACCCATAGTAGTCAAGGGCACAGTTTTGCAAAGGTGGGCCCCTTTCTTTGGTGCATATTAGGGCACACCCAAGACCTTGTAGGACCATGGGTCTCTAGTGTGGAACAATTAAAGTGCCAGATTCCAGGTGTGTTATACCTTTCATATTTTTTTCTAACATTAATTTTGACATGATCCAGGGCAAATAAGCAACTGGGAAACCTGATTAGTCTTCTTACGGCTCCCTCTGTGGACTATCTCTTTTTTCCCCAATGAAAGGATTGTTTTACAGTTCTGCTGTGTGCATATTAAACATTCATTCATTATCTAAAAAGAAGGGAGTATTCCTAAATAACATACACATAATTCCCAGTTAGATAATTTTAATTTTAATCATTATGCAAATGTAATGAGTCTACCTTTAATTTTTCTTGCTACCTAAGTTGGCTATCCTTCAGAATTATTTAAAGGAATAGCATGATTTCAAAATACCTAAAACAGCATAGAAAAAGATTTTCTTACAAATGCAGACCAGATAGGTTTTAAATGACTTTAGTGATTTCATTATTTATGAATAAATGCAATTTGGAACTATATGTAATATTTGAATGAATAATTTTCCAAGGTCATTGCTTTGGCCAGGACTTTTCAAACCAAGGGTCTTCCACATCTGCTGTTGTACTAGACTCAGGGGAATTTGTGCATTGCTGGAGAGACCTGTGCCCTGTAGCCTATCTAACTACTCACGCTGGCAAGATGCCCTGGACCCTGTGAGTGTCTTAGGGACCCTTTCTTTCAGAGGCAATCACGCCCTAGAAGTCCACTCTGCTCCTTATGCCTAGTCTTCCTGAGGTGTGAGGCTTAGTAGGATGTGAGGGTCTAGAGTAGGACCTCAGTTAATATTTGTTGAATGAAGGGCTGATCTTAGAAGAGAATTCAAGAGTCAGTAGTGAATATTTGCCCAAACCTAATTCTGTTGATAAAATTTTCTGCTAAAAGTTCTATCACTTAATGGCATGGCCTTTATTCCTCCTGAGAGGCTGCAATTGTGTGTTTGTCTTTTAAAGAGGTCTTTCTGTAGAAATAGACTGAGGTGGGAGAAAGTCTTCAGTTCTTCTCAGAGTGCAGGTTCAAGGCAGGGGGAGGGTTATGAAATATGTGGGGCCCACCAGTGGGCTTTAGGGAGTCTATCCTCCCCTGAGATTTGGTGCAAGGTTTCAGTGTTTATCCATATATGTATGAATTTAAAATTTTTTTTGTAGGATCCATAGTGTTTATCAGAATCTTAAACGAGTTGGGCTTCTAAAACTGTCAAGAGTCACTGCTGTAGAGACTGCCAGACATAATTGCAGACAGATTTTGTGACTGAACTACTACTGCTACTAGTACCTAGGTAGTGTAGTGGGGTTTTAAAGATGGAATTAAGAAAGTGGTTAATTAGAAATAGTTTGCTATTAGACATAAAGATGCTATTTGAGTAAAAAGGTCATGATACTCCACCGAAGCTTCTTGGAATGCCTCATTTAAACTAGTAGCTGACTGATTTTGTTTCAGATATGGAAGTTCTTTATTTATTTTGTCATCATGGACTCTGGAAAAGAAGTTCAGTGATAATAGAACATGTGCAAATTACATCTTTCAGTACAATGGAAATGTAGGTGTCATTTTTCATTCTTTGTACCCTGCTATGGTTCTGATCTCTCATGCCTGAAATGTATTTGCTTTAGGAGTCTATCTTTTCTATGGGCCACGTGCTCATGAAAAAAAGGAAAATTCTAGAAGGTAAAATATGATTAGTACACTGTGTTTCATCTTCATGATGAAATGCAGATTTCTCATTAAAAGGCAAGTCCTTCTTTTGTTAAAAAAAAAGTTGAATAGAGAGGTGCTTATATGAGATTGACAGATTGAATTTAAAGAACTAATAAAATTTGATTATGAATTAGATAAACTTCCTTTTACATTTATATGCATAAGTATAGTCTGTCACACATTGCTTAGTAACAGGGATATGTTCTGAGAAATGCTTCCTCAGCCCATTTTTTTTTTGTTGTTGTTGCGTGAACATCACACAGTGTACTTACAAAAAATTGGATGGTTAGGACGTCATTAGGCATAATCTTTTGGAACCTCCTTCATATAAGCAGTCCATTGTTAGTTAAACTCTTATGTGGTGCTTGACTGTATGTGTACATGCATACATACGTGTGTTTTCCCCGTCTCTCTCTTATACACATACACAAGCATACTTACACATAAACACAATTGAGCCATATCCTGATCCTATTTTATTTTGTTTTTTGAGACAGGATCTTGCTAAGTTGCTTGGGGCATCATTAAATTGCTGAGGCTGGCCTTGAACTTGCAATCCTTTTGCTTCAGACTTCTGAGATACTGGGATTATTATGCTCCACCATGCCTGACTGCCTAGTTTGTTTGATTGTTTGTTTGTTTAAAAGAGCTTAATAAATATTGTTTGTACTGAGACAGTTTAATCGGTAAGTGGTTTAAGTCATTTGTTTATCATTAATTTGGTTAGTAGTCATTTGAGCATAATAAACATGCTAGGGCCTTTATTAATCTCTGATATAAAAATATGAGTAAGAAGTGATCTTTTCTCGAAAGTTTTCTCTAAATACAGGGGAAACAATAAACAGGACCCATTACAATGGGAATCAGTATTGTCAATGAATGTCAAAAACCAGGGCAGGATTTGAAGTGAGCTCTCTTGAGTGTAAACTTGGTGCCCATTATGTGTTAGTCTTGTGTCCCAGGTCAGTTGCTGCACCATCATAGGCCTCAGCTTCTGCCTTAAAATTAAATAGTGCATCTCATAGGTAAAGGACTTAGTAGAATGTCAATAAATGCTGCACAAATGTAAATCAATTGATGAGAATTAAAAACACAGATGAACAAAGTACTTGGGAATGCAGAGAAGGGAACTATGAAAAATGACTAGACAGGTTCTGGATAGATAATATGGATAATACATTCTTTGTCTGGTGGGTCTGGGTAAGAAGGATCTCCGAGGAATAGATGATATATAAACATGAGGGTGCTTGGGGAATGGGTCAAACTGTGCCCACGGGGCTGTCTAGAGCACTTGCATTATTTATTTTCATGTGTACAACATATTTTTTCATCTTTCTATATTATAGAACTAGAATTTGGTTTTTAAAGAATTTTCTTGGAATAAAAAAGTAGTATAGTGAGTAATTGTTGTATAACTACTTTGTGCCTCTTTTCTCCCAACTATTTAGTCTCCCAATATGAATTTATTAATGTAATAATTTCACTAATAAGTATAGATTTCAGATCCCAAATTACCCTTTTTGTTATATTTCTGTTTAATGCTATATATGATGTTTAAGATTTTAAATTTTTCTAGCTTTATTTCAGAGCAGATTATTCCAAAATATTTATACTTTCTGTTAATTCTCTTTTATAGAGCATTATTATTTTATATACAGTCTTATTTTCATAGATAATTTGCTACTGATTCCTATTTTATTTACTATTTTCATTGAATTGTATCTCTCTCATCTACCTCACCACTCTAAAGCAATAATCTTGTGACATTTATATGTTAGAGTATGTGCATTTGAGCACATATATGTATATTAACACTTGGTGATGTGAGAGAGTTAAGTAAAAAAAGCTTTTTTAATTTCCTGAATTTTTTTCTGAGATACTGAGAAAAGCAGTGTACAGAGTAGCAATATGATAAAGACTAATTAGTAGCATGATTCATCAGAAAAAATACTTTCTTTAATCCACAAACTTATGCTATCATTTTTATTGAAATATATTTACCTACAATTCCTTATTTCTTAAATTTAGCCTAAATTCTTCAAGGTCTTGAGCCTGGGATACTTGAAATTTTAGATAATAAAGGTAATGTATCTAATAGGGTAAATAAGGTTTTGTTAATTTAAGGGCAATATACATTGGAAAAGACTGTAAATTTATAATAAAATATTAATCAGTGAAGACTGATTAATATTTTCAAAATCAACTCATATTGTCAATGCCTTCCAATGTTTTTAGAAAATATGATACTCTGTATACAAAAATATTTAGCAAGGGTAAGACTTAATTTTCAGATATATTAGAAATAGTATTATTTTAGCAATATACATTCTCATGTTTAATAAAATTCTTATCTATGAAAATGTCTATGAAGATATCAGTGCTATTAATCTAATTGAAACTATTTAATTATACCAAGATGAATGTTAAAATGACTAATATTTTTTGGAGGCCAATTTAATTTGCTTTTAAGTACTATCACAAATGACGTTCTTCTACATCTCTGAATGGTATTGATGTTTATGTGTTCAGGTGTTGCACAAATTAAGGAACTAAATCACTTTCATAGGTAGGAGTTAAATGTGGTAAAGAAGTCATTAAAGTAATTTACAGCTGATGATATGTCAAAGCAAGTTCCCTATGAAATCCTACAGAGATGGGAGGGAGTATGAATCATTGAGAATTAAAGATTTTTCATCTCTAATGACTTTAGCTCTCTTAGGAACCACACATAAATTTTTAATGTAAAAATAAAGACAACAAAGACCAAAGAGGAATGGTACACTGATGCTGACTTACTTACGTTTTTGTTTTTCAAGCCTAGAAATCTGGGATCAAATTGAATTTGTTTACTTGACTTCAGTGCTTTCTCCCTTCCTCTTCACTAGAGCATCAAGAGTAAACTGTTCATAAGACCGAGGAGATTTCATATGTGTCCTGTTTATTTTACTAAAATTGACTGGGGAGTGCCTAGAATGCCTTCTGTCAGTTAGGTTTTTAAATTTAAAAAAAAATTAATGCACGTTAAATAAACCTTTATACAAAAAAAATGATTTCTGACACTACTGAATTGTATATAAAACTCA
Source organism: Ictidomys tridecemlineatus (assembly GCF_052094955.1). Lineage (NCBI taxonomy): Eukaryota > Metazoa > Chordata > Mammalia > Rodentia > Sciuridae > Ictidomys > Ictidomys tridecemlineatus. The sequence continues at coordinate 78,781,709 of NC_135488.1, forward strand.
AATATATTAATTATTTATGTATATTATTACTTAAAGTTGCAGTGGGCAACTATAGTTTTGATCAAGCAGCAACTACTTATTAGAGTTTGGGTAAAATCACCCCATTTTTTCCTCTAAGGAATCATCTTTTCCCTAGTTTTCATTGGTGAGTTTGTAACCCATCAGAACCTTGTGTTACCATAGCCATTGTGGTTGGTTCAGGGATAGGCACAGAATTTTGTCACTGTAAGGATCATGATAATGAAGTTAATATGGAAAAGAGTAGAATGAAAATCAGGCAAGTGGACATGTCCCAGAGAATTATTGAGCCTCTGGAAAATAAAAACCAAGATTTTTCTCAAGAAGTTCCCCTGTTCATTTATGTCAGTTTAAATTGGATTTTCTGTCACTTGCAACTGAAAGAATCCTAACGAAAATATGCACAGAATTTTTGAGTTGGAAATCAATGAGTTGCAGAAGTAGCAAGGTTTAAAATGAAGTACGGCTTCATTCCTATAGCAATTTCAGAAACAGGGAATTTTTTTCCCTCTCTAAATATCATTTCTTTCCAAATAAGATTGCTAAAACTTATGCCTAGATGTAGGCATGTATAAAGAATCAATCTGGCTGTTTGAAAATAAAAATCCCGACAAAGTAATCCAAGTTCTTTTATGTTTTCTGAGATAAATGATCTTTTTCCATATTGTGATTCTGAGATGAAGACAAATTTGGGTTTTATTTTCTTCAATAGTCCTAGGGGAATGTGACAGTATCCACATATGCTGGGCCCAGTGCTTAGGACAGCAGAGAGGCTGCCTCTGATCACCCAGACTTGCAGGCACAGAGCTGGGCTAGCCATGGCCATGTGCACACCCTGAATCCAGCACTGGGCCAGCCTGGCCAGAGAAAATACTCAAATTTGTGGGGAGATGGAAGTCTGCATACTAGCTCTGGGTTGTATGACTTTAAGAAAGGTGGCAGCTGGCTTACCTGGCCCCAAGGAATAATTTCCTTCAATTTTGATATACCTCTCACTCATGGAACACCTTACTCAATCTGCTTAACTTGGTGGTGGTGGGGTAGCTTCATAATATTATTTCATTGTATTATATATTTAAATGCTTATTGTATTTTATCCATCCTTTGCTAGCCCTTTTTGGTAAGATCATAGTATCTTTGACCTCAGTCCACCATGTTGACATAATCTGACATTATCTATAATGTTTTAAGAGTTAAAATCCCCTAGTGGTTTCCACCAGTACTGCAGTCATTATAGAATTGTCAGGTTGTGTGAGAAAATCAGGCCAAGTAAAGGGGCTGTGAGGTATGTTGTGGGGAGAAGAAGGGATGAATGTTCATGCAGCGCAACCAGTATTCCCTGACTGAAAATAGGAAAGCTTTTTAGAAAGTAATATAGTTCATGGCCCCTTATCTAACCTCTCTCTGTCCCCCCTCCTTCCTCTTCTCAGTCACTAGTGACTATTTATTTATTCCACATTCTTCTATGAGATTGATTTTTTTTTTAAGTTTCCACAAATGAGAACATGTGGTATTTGCCATGTTGCCTCTGTCTTATTTCACTTAACCTGTTTCCAACTTCCATCCATGTTGAGGGAACAAACGATAGGATTTTGTTGTTTTTGATGGCCAAATTATATTTGTATATACCACTTTTGTATTGCATATACCACTTTTTCTGAATTTCTGACGATGGACGTCTAGATGGATTTCATATGTTGGTTGTTGTGACTAGTGCTTTATTTAGGATGGGAAAGCAATATCTGTTTGATATGCTGATAGAATTTCTTTTGGATATATACCTAGTGGTGGGACTGCTGGATTGTTTTAGTTTTAATTGCCTAAGGAATCTCTATCCTGTTTTTGGTAGTAGCTATACTAATTTACATTTCCACCAAGAGTGTGTAACACTTTGTCTTTTTGATAAAATCCATTCTAACTAGAGTGAGATAATACTTCCTTGTGGTTTTGATTTGCATTTCTCTAGTGATTATGGATGGTGGGAATTTTTCATATATCCGTTGGCCATTTGCATTCTTTCTTTTAAGAAATATCTATTCAGAACATTTGTTCATGTTTAAATTGGATTATTATTATTTTGTTTTGTTTTTGCTATTGAGTTCCTTATGTATTCTGGATGTTTGTTTGGATGAATAGTTTGTAAATACTTTCTCCCATTCTGCTGGTTGTGTCTCAAATAAATGCTAAAAGGAGCTCATAGAATTTAATTAAAATGTGTTGATATTTGGTTTGAAACTACAATTTATTTTATTGCCCTAAAAATTTAGGAAGAATTGGTACCTTTATTACCTTGACTCTTAGTACTACTACACCTAAAATAATACTTTTATTTTTAAATGGTGTTCTCCAATATCTTTCAGTAATGTGTAAGTTTCTCCAAAAATAAATCACGTATTTATTGGCATCATGGGTACCTTATATATTTATTGGCTGCCTATTATTTCCAGTTTCCTCCACCTTTTCTATGTAAGTAATTAGATACTGCACTTTTATTTCTTTTTCAAATGAAAACTTTCCTTGTTTTGGAGATTCAAAAAATTATATTTTCTTACTTTTCCCTATTGTAAAGTTGTGAGAGTGTTAGAGCACAATTAATACATGCCATATTCTCCCTTGACAGTTGGTCAGAAATTAAGGAAAAATTAATTGTACTAAATATACTGCTTTGGCAAACATGTCAGAAGCCATGATTTACTACTGTGTCTAGACTGTTTCAGACAATGGTTGGCAAGGCAGCCAGGGTTATGACAGATGTAGCTGACTGATCATCATTGAAAAGCAGCATTTCATGTGCTTTCAGAGGATTATAAACAGAGGTAAGTGGAAGGCTGCCTTTATAGGTAGAGGAGCTGGAGATTTTGCTTCAGTTTAGCTCTTTTTCCTTCCTAAACTGCTTATGTATAGGCCATTCTAATGCTATGATACAGAATTAGCCTTGTTCTAGGAGTATTTTTGCATTACTGACTTAAATTATTCCAAACAGCACTAAAACACTCTATTCAGAAAACAAATCTCAAAGAGCAGAGATTTATCACAGAATCCAGTGTGGCCTCTTGCCATCATCTGTGAATCTGTCTACAGGCTTAGAATCAAGCAGCTAAATATAGCAACTACTGCTGTGTTTCAAGTGGAGGTTAAGGCCAGTTATCCTCCAGACAGAGCATAGTCTAGACACTTAAGAAAATCTAAGGAACAGAAAGCAAATAGTAACAAGTAAGTAGTTTCAGCAAATATTTGAATCTAGATCTATTGCCTGCTTATCACTTAACAAAATGTAAGAAAAAAAAGCAAATACTAATTAATAAGTAACTTGGCATTTCCAAGGTATTTGCTTCTGCCCATTCATGCCACCAGGATCTTTGGATAGTTTCAGGACTGATGAAATTATACTCTATGTAGAAACCCTACAGGTATTTAATTCATAAATTTTGAATTTCTTGCTTAAGTCACTGACTGAGCCAAGTAATTTATTTTCCAAGAACAGGTACTATATGCTATAACTCAAGTAGTGATTTCAAACATTTTTATATCATTATCATAGAAAGAAAATCATTATAATCAAGGACTAGTATACAAACCTATACATATAAAAAGTCAAAAAAGTTCAACAAAATAATACTAATTCTAGCCATGCGCTAAATATATGATTGGCCTGTCCTATCCTATTCTATTTCAGTTTTAAAAATGCCTTTTGTAATTCACAAAACACATTTTACAACACAATGTGGAAAAATCTGCATTTAAAAAATACTATTCAAGAATAAAAGGTTAGGAAACTATTGTCAGAACTAAGTCTGCTGTTTTTATAAATAAAGTTTTATTGTAACACATCTGTGCTCTTTCTTAACTTACTGGCTGTGGCTGATTTTGTGTAGTTATGATAGAGACCATATGGCCCAGAAAGGCTGAAATATTTACTATCTGTTCCTTTATAAAATAAACTTATTCTCCTCCACTTTGGAACAAAGAAAGGCAGTTTAGGTATATGAATAAGTATACATATGTAGTTTTTATCCATATTTGCACTTATATTTTTATTGCACTTTCTTATCTGTATGTAGGTCTCATTAGGTATTCTCAAATTACCTCAGTGGCAATAAAAATCTACTAATGCCTGGTAAAATGTGTCCACTGAAGACAAGTGCTAAGTGGACACTGCCATTGAAGTGTGTGATATGCAAGGTTTCAAGATTGTTGGATGTTGTAGGGAGATTGTGGGTCCTGTTAGCAGTGCTGGTTAATTTAAAGAAAAATTGATAATAAAGAATTCTTAGAGCTTTAAAGCTAAGAGAAAACTAAAAAAATTCTGATCTTACAGGTTGCTGACATGTAATTTCAGTTGGTTTAAGGGCTTTATTAAATCTATAAAAAGAGATGTTGTTTGTTGCAAATATTGTGGGGATATGGTATATATGTATATATATATATGGTATATATGTTCACTGAGGGCCACAAGAGGTGATGGGTGCTGTGAGGAAAGCCTATAATTCAGATGGAGAGCATGAGTATTCAATTCATACATGACCACAAGGTGAGAGGCCGGGAGTGGGGCATAGAGATTGCAAGATAAGTCTAGAGAAGATCAGGAAAGGAGGAGTCACAGCAGAGCTGGGTAAATCATACAGTGTTATTTACTGAGAGTTAGGAAGGATGTGTGTCTGGGATCCATGACCTGTCATGCTAGAACAAAACAAAATCTTCCTGGGAGTCCTGAGTTCTTATTAGTGAAAAGGAAGTTAGGTTACAACTTATTTTTAGAATTAACTCATTTTTTTCATTTTATGGTTTCACAGTCACACACAAAAAAATAAGTGTTGGTGAGGATGTGAGGAAAAAACATACACTCATATATTGCTGGTGGGACTGCAAATTGGTGAAGGCAATATGGAAAGCAGTATAGAGATTCCTTGGAAATCTGGGAATGGAACCACCATTTGACCCAGCTATCCCTCTCCTTAGTCTATACCCAAAAGACTTAAAAACAGCATACTACAGAGACACAGCCACATCAATGTTTATAGCAGCACAATTCACAATAGCTAAACTGTGGAGCCAACCTAGATGCCCTTCAGTGGATGAATGGATAAAAAAAATGTGTGGCATATATATACAATAGAATTTTGCTCAGCCATAAAAGAGAATAAAATCATGGCATTTGCAGGTAAATGAATGGTGTTGGAGAAGATAATGCTAAGTGAAGTTAGCCAATCCCCAAAAAACAAATGCCAAATGTTTTCTCTGATATAAGGAGGCTGACTCATGGTGGGTAGAGAGGGGGAGCATGGGAGGAATAGATGAATTCTAGATAGGGCAGAGGGGTGGGAGGGAAAGGGAGAGTGCAGGGTGATTAGCAAGGATGGTGGAATGTGATAGACATCATTATCCAAAGTACATGCATGAAGACATGAATTGGTATCATACTTTATATAAAACCAGAGATATGAAAAATTGTGCTGTATATGTGTAATAAGTATTATAATGCATTCTGCTGTCATTTATTTTTTTTAAATCAATAAATAATTAAAGCAAAATTGTATCAAATCTAGCATTTTAGTATAAGGGGGAATGAATTTCTGAAGGTCAAAAGAATAAAACAGGAGAGTACTTGCAAAGTAGTTTGTCCTAAAGATTATAATGAAAATATCAGAAGGCAGATGTTTGTAAATCTAAGTTGTCAGTACTACATAGTTGTCAGTACTACTATGTCTCTGGTCACTTTAAGGAGGTTTTCTATCTTAGAGACTAGAGTCTGAAAATAGTGACATTACCCAACCTCACAAGGACCTGCAGAGAAGAAGTGCATGAGTCTATTATCATGGATATTTTGAACATATACATTTAGGAGAAAACTGTATTAACTGTGTAATATTTGGGGGTCACACCAAACTGACAAATTAAAAACTTAAAACTTTATCATAGTCATAGGAATATGGAAGGTGACATTTCAGTATTCTTAATAAAGAATCATAATCTTCCTTTTTTTGATATCAATGATTGAACCCAGTGGGCTTAATCACTGAGCCACATCCCCATCCCTTTTTACTTTATATTTTTGAGTCAGGGTCTCACTAAGTTGCCTAAGGCCTTGCTAAATTGCTGAGATTGGCCTTGACTTCGAGATCCTCCTCTCTCAGCCTCTCAAGCTGCTGGGATTGCAGACATACATCATCGTGGCCCACCAGAACCACAATTTAAATTCACTGATGGCATTAGCATTTTAGGGGTTAACAGATTTTGTGCAGAATTAAGGCTAAGTCATTTGTTTTGGTTTTAGTAAGTCATCTTCACAAGATTGCTTTTTTTTTCTTATTAGCTGCCTTTTTATTTCAAAGGCTATCAGGAAGTATTAGAGACATTATTTTGATTAAAATACTAGATAGTTGCTTTCTATTTATAGTTTTAATCAGGCTTCCAAATGATTCATGTCTGACATTAAATGCTGTATAACAATGAGTATTGAAAATTGCCGTCTTGAAGCTACCAGCATGACTGTTCTTGTTGTCTGCTTTCACAGAAATATTTCTAAGGATGATTGGAATTGGGTATAAATAATCACACTGTAAATATTTGTGTCACTTTTCCCTTTCAAATCAAGGATCTTATCAACAGAAATGGCATTAACTCCATAACAGCAGTGCTTGAATAAATACTTTTAGTAAAGAGAAAATTATTTCTCTTATACTTCTCAAGAGAAGATAAAATTAAAAGTAGTATGAATTCTGTTATTTGTTGCATCATCATGGAGTAGTGACATAGCTTCATGTACTTGTTGGACAATGGAGGCAAGATATTATGGAACAATGCCTGAGTTTCACATTAAGCCATTAATTGTTATTCATCATTGAGTGATAGACTAGTTGTATGATGTTTTGGAAGGAGACCCTACCTACAGTTTAGGTAGATCACATGCATTTGATTCTACACCAGTAGCACTTCTCTGAGGTCCCCATTAACATTATCGGTGCCCCATATACTATACACACAGCACCCTATTAATCTGTCATATGGGTTGTACAAGTCTTGGACATCAGAAGGTTCATCTAGATTTTGCAGTTAATGGGTATTTAAACAAACTTTGAGTCATTATCTTTGTAGACATAAGTGGAAATACTATAATACTCAAGTAGTCTTTGAATTCAACATCCCTTCACTGCCTCCTTAAACTTGAAGATGTTAGTTTTTCATTGTGGAGTAGTGGTTGGGATGGCTTCTGATATTGTCTAAGGATATATTATCATAAACATCTGTTTGAAGCACAAACAGCCTACTACGGGTTGAATGTTTGTGTCTAAATTCATACATTGGAATTTAATCCCCAATTTTATAGCATTTGGAGGTAGGTCCTTAGAGATGTGATCATGTCATAAGAATCATGATGAATAGGATCAGTTACCACATAAAAGGCCTCAGGAAGCTTCTTTCCTCCTTCTACCATAGGTTGACCCAAAGAAAGACAGCCAATTATGAGCCAGGAAACGGGCCTTTACCAGAAACAGAATCTGCCTGAGTGTTGATCATGGACGTCCTCACTTCCAAACTATGAGAAAGAAATGGCTGTTGTTTATAAGCCAGCCATTTGTTCTATTATTCTGTTAGAGCAGCACTTTGGTCTAAAATAAAGCTATAATGTGAATATGAGTTTTAGATATGGAGCAAAACAGGGAAAAACTGACAGTATGAACTGTGAGGAAAAAGAAATACATTATGGATCATGTTTAGGAGATGTAGCCATATCCACCCGCCACAAAATATTTTTGTTGGATTTGCTATATTACAAAGACAACTAAAAGGAAAATAAAAATGACCTGGGTCCAAACGTCTGAAGATACTGGAAGTGGCGATGGAAGAGGGAATACCTTTGCCTCCTCCTGGTTGTCCATGTGGAGCAACACCTTGAGGCTCTCAGGAAAGACTCCTTCCTTCCTTCTTTTGCTCATTCACTTACTCATCAGTTATTGAGTCTACAACTGGTCTAAACACTAGGAGTATTTAATGAAACAAAGCAGACACCGTCTCTCTTCCAGGGTGAAATTGACATTCTAGTGAGGATAGATAGTAAACAAATAAATAAATGCATAATTTCTTTCTGCATAGCAGAATAAGCACCATGGAGTAAAATGAAGCAAGATCGATGAAATAGAGTGTGACAGGGAGAGGGACTGCTATTTATAAAGCTGGGGGTGTGTGGGATGAAGAAGCTCCCTTCTTGAATTGAAGGTATTGCAGGATGTGAATACAGCAAGAGAGGACCTAAAAAGAAGGTGGAGGATGCAGGAAATAGAGAGATATATCGTGAGAGGAGTTCTTGATTAAATGTAGAAGGGGGATATAGTGCAAAAGTGAAGATTTGAACTTGGGAGTGTAGATAAACCAGCTGATTAAAATTGAAATCGGTGGAGAGGTACGATTATTAGTGTTGCCAAGATTTGACCATGGAAGTAGAAGCTGAGCTGAGGTCAAGGACAAGGTCCTTAGGACAGAGAAGCTCAAGGTTCAAGGAACCAGGGTATTTTTGCACAGTTCCTAGTATGTACTAAAATCACACATGCACACAAATTATAACAGAAGTGGCGCTACAGAGAATTATAGGATGTGCTGAATTCTTCAAAGAATAAAGACCATGCTCAGGGGTTTTGTAGATGACTATAACAATATTTAAACAAATTGAGATAAATCATTCACCATTTAGGTGAAAGGCTGGGGAAAAGTCCTTGTCTAAGTTGATCCAGTCAGTCTGTCCTTTATCTGGAACTTCAGGGACATTGAATCCCAGGTGGTACATAACATGGATAGTTGAATGAGGACAGTTGAGTTGATAAATAGCAGAGGTGGGCCATCAAATGAGGCAGGACTAGGGCAAAGTGTGTGGCATATAACCAATGGATCTGAGGAGAGCGGGGATAAGAGCAGAGAAAGTACAGGAACTGGGCATTTTAAGGTTCCCTAGAGCTGAGAAGGTGGTAAAGCAGGGATGTCAGCAGTTGTGACATCTGAGGTTGGGGGAGATCTCTATGGCATGACATTGGTTGTCCAGCTCTACTTACTTAAAGGGCCAAGATCAGAGCAGACAATGTCCATGTACCAAATAATACCATCTCTCCTATATAAAAAAATTATGAGCATCCCAACCAGTCCAGAATCCCATCTTTCCATTCTGACCATTGCTTATAAAAAGATCTTGTGTTTATCATCCAGTCAGCCTCTTTTATTTGGACATATTGGCATATGACAGTTAAAAAGCACTTGTTTTTCTTCCATTAAGAATGTTAAAATCAGTTTTACTGGAAAAACACTAAGGATTCTCATCTGAGATTGCCCCCTGGAGGACATTGGGAGCGACTGGGCAGCATCTGCCTACTATTTCAGGGAGGATCAACATTAATTAATGTGAGTAGAGAAGGGCAGATAGGGAGAGGTCCTGTTTACCCCACTGATGCTCTTGGGACCCTTGTAGCTGTTGTCATTTGCAATGACATTTAAAATTCTCTCTGCTTTTCCATCATGCGGTCTGTTTTCTTCATCGGGTCCCTTTATGTTCACAGCCTGTGTAAAAATTTTCTTTCCCATCTAAAAAAAAAAAAAAAAAGCTGCTTAAAATGCAGAACCTTGTTTCCCATCTCCTCTTTTTTACTTCCTGCTGCTGTTCTTGAAAATAATTGCTGTATATAGTCAAGCCACAAAGCATGAGAATAGGTAGAACCTTTACAGATTCTACATTATAAATTTAAGATTGCAATCTCTTCATTTTTACAAATGCCAAAGATGAGGGTCTCTGCTTTCATTCCGTTCCTGTCAAAAGGACTAAATTTAGTTGCTTGATTTACTTTTTATCATCCAAACATTAATTTTGCAAAGCAAAGAAAGTTTTCCAGATGGACTTTAAAAAGATAATATATCTGATCCCGAAAGCCCCAAATCAGAGATAATACATTAGAGATTTTCTCCGGGACTGAATCTTATTTTTTTTTCCCCCCTTCACATTCTCATTTATCATTTAGTGGATTTCCTTTCTATATGCAGAAATAAGGTGTGAGAGTCTGCCTTTTTCTGTATTTTCTATTAAAGTGAAACAGTTGTATATCTTTAATGTTTTACCATGCTGTGAAGGTTATAAATAAAGCCTTAGAACTTCAACTCTCAGCCTTGATATCAAGATATTATTAATTTTCCCCAAAATTTTTGTTGCTTATTTGTGAGATAGATGCACTTATTGGAAATAAGGATCCCTGAAGGTTGTATGTGTGAGAGAAATAAGTTCTGAATTGATGTATTACAAAGCTCTTGGCATGACCCTAAAGTGATTGTCTCTCATTTCCTTAACACCTTAATAGATTTTTCAAAGTTCCTGTTCCAAATCTTTCTCTCAGCTATCCAGCCTTTATCTCTCCAGCATCCCTCAAGAAATTTTGTCTACTACTCCTTACCTGAGGAGATTTTGAAGCTGTCTTTAAAACCACTTTATTTCCTCAGTTTCCTCTGGCACCAAACTCCCTTAGTCTTTCTTTTTTTTTTAAGATAGAGTGAGAGAGAGGAGAGAGAGGAGAATTTTTAATACTTATTTTTTAGTTCTCGGCGGACACAACATCTTTGTTGGTATGTGGTGCTGAGGATCGAACCCGGGCCGCACGCATGCCAGGCGAGCGCGCTACCGCTTGAGCCACATCCCCAGCCCTCCCTTAGTCTTTCAAGGCAAACCACAGCGTTATATGTATAATATGGTCATGATTTGAAACCTTTTGAATTGACTGTCAGCCAAAGTGTTTTTAGGGCCATTCAACTGTAGTAGATGCTTTTCAGGAATCAAAATGAAAAAGACTATCTGTAATCCTACAATAAACTTTTTTTGGGTCTTGGTTCTATATTTATACTTAACCAATACTTACTGTGAAGAATTTGAACACACTTTTTGCATTTATATGTTTTAAATTTTTGATTTAAGGGAGTCATGGGTGTTGTGTTTGCTGAATTTCAGTATGCTTAAAAATGTGATTGATGTTGCAAATTGGAAGTCTCCCAATGTCAAGATTTAAAATTAGAGTTCTGAAAGTTCTTTTCTGATCTGTAGATCAGGAAAAACATTTAAGATGTGTAACTGTAAAGAAGACTTGGGGGGGGATCTTAGCAGTATTAGCTGGAAATTTAGTTCATAATTGACCTAGCAGCAAAATATAGACCCATTAAAATATTCATTAATTTAACAAATAATTAGCACTCACTGTGTTGCCATACATGATTTTAGGATACGGTAGTGAAAAATAGAGACCCAAATCCAGTCCTCAATGAACTCATTTTCTGCTCGATAATAAACTGGATTAATTGATAAGATACAAATAAGTGCTAAGGAGAAAGAAATGAAAAGAGAAAAGGGAATACAAACATGGGCCTAGGGTGTGCCACTTCAGAGTGACAAGGAAAGTCCTCACTGAGGGGGTGATTCTCAAGTCAAGACTGGAACATGAAGAAGGTGAAGAGCTTGATTTTTGTAGTAAAGGCTAGTGAGGAGGCGATACTCTATGAACTCATACGTGGGGCTGGCTGCTTTCTTTACTCTGGTCCTTTGCTTAGGGGTCAAAGTTGAAACCTGTTGAGACCTTCCAAGGAGGTTAAAAAATATATATATATATATATAGTTTTAGTTGGACACAATATTTTTATTTTATTTATATTTATGTGGTGCTAAGGATCGAACCCAGCACCTCACACATGCTAGGTGAGCACTCTACCATCGAGCCACAACCCCAACCCCAAAACCTTCCAAGGAGGTTTTGAGCCAGTGATATATTTCTTGTTGGTGGACTTGAGAATGTTTGCCTTGGGTTATAGTGACCTTGAAATTAATGTGAAAGTTGGAAATGACCCTAGAAACAATGTTGCTCGATTCTCATTGTATAATGAGAAGATTTAATGGCACTGAAAATGTTTGTTAAACTGAGTTGACCAAAATAATATTGTGAAAACCTAGCACTAAATCTACATCTTTTTCCCCAATAGGGAAAATAATACTTTACCTCCTCCTGGTTGTGGTGGTCATTAAAGACCCATCTTAATTTCAATATATAAGATGTGGCAGGAAAATTTTAGTCTATTTCTCTGCTTATTTCCATTTTCTGTCATTCCTGGGTTTTTTTTTCTAATTTAAATTGAATTTTAATATATAAAACCACAAAATTGTAATATTCATGGGATACCATGTGATATTTCAATACATATAAACATTATATAATGTTTAAATCAGAGTAAATATATCTGTCTCTTCAAACATTTATTGTTTCTTTATGGTGAAAATATTCAAAATCCTTCTAGCATTTTGAAATATATTGTATGTTATAGTTACCTGTAGTCACTGTACTGTGCCATAGCATACTGGAATTTCTTCCCAATGTCTAATGATAACTTAGTACTCCTCTCTAATAGCTTAGCTTTGATTAATTTCCCCCTCTGTACCATTCTCCCCAGCCTCTATTCTACTGTTTCTATGATATAAACTTTTTTATATTCCAAATATGAGTGAGGTCATGAAATACTTGTCTTTCTGTGCCTGGTTTATTTCACTTAACATAATGATTTCCAATACCATTCATGTCACAAATGACTCATTCTTTAAAAATGATGCACTTTGGAATGGCATTAGTGTCTTAATACATTGATAGCAACACACAATCCCCAGAATAGAAGATTTAGGTCCCCCATTTCTTTTCACAGGTTTTTTTTTTTTTTAGTTCTATTTTTGTTTTGTTTTGTGCTTTCTCTTGAAGGGACAGAGCAGCTGTTTTTCTCCAAGCTATTGATTTGGATTCAGCTGTAGTGATTATTTAATTGTTTAAATAATTGCAAGAGCATCATGCAGCTCTAGTGTGTCCTGCTCCACAAAAGATATTTGTGGTCAAGTGAAGGAGCACACATGTATTTCATCTAGGACCTGTTTCAGCAAGGTCCAAGCACAATGCATTCTGTAAGCTCTTCTGTGTAATGCAAAATGCCCCTCTAAACTTTCTAATTAGCAAATTTGAATTTTTTTTTTGTCTAATGTGTACCTAATTTCATGGTACTATAGACACTAGGTTTGAGATTAGTAGCTTTTTGGTTTGGACTGCAAGGTAATTGGGAATGAAGTAAACCCCTATTAAAGCAATAAGCTACTTCATCTCCCTTATCCATGCATTGCACCCTAGAGATGGTTCCACAATGTGTAGTCGCAGAGAACATCCTCACAGACTCTTTTCTGCCAGTCTCACTGAAAACTTACCAGGATGTTTTCAAGATCACAATAATGAAAATTAGAAGAGGATATATGCTGTGATTCATGTAAGGATATTACCTTACCTCAGTGAAGAATTGTGTTGTGTGCATGTGTGTTTATTTATATGGGCACATAAGAACATGCATGTGTTTAGCATGTAATTGCTTGTATTTTTCTTCTTACCTCTCATTGTTTCAAAACAGTCTAATCTTCCATTTCTATCCCAAGACTAACTAGAAGTTAAAAAAATTTAAAAACATAAATATCCTTAAAGGAATTATGCTTTTCAAGATTGACATACTAATTTATTTCAACCAATTGAGATTCTTTAAAACCTGAAAACTCTAAGGGAAGAAGGTTTTTCATATTAAATATACAAGTTATGACTTCTTTAGTTTGCTGAAATATAATCAGCAGATAATCCTTGAGGTAATGTTCTCCAGAAGATTTAGCTAGCATAGTGATGAATATACTGAACATTCAATAAATAAATGTGGATTAGTTGACCATGGATATTGTACATTTTTTTCATTCACTTTTTTTTCATTTAATCCAACATATACCTGCAGAATATGTCAAAAGCTTATTATGGGTCCATTATGCTTTAGGTTCTGAAAAATAAAATGGTACACAAGAAGCAGTCTTTGCCCTCAATGAACTCTGTTCTCATAGGATGAACAGAAAACTTCTAAGGCCATTTAATTGTATATGCTATTTTTAAGCATCCCCAAAGCATGGGCCTCTAGCTTAGTTCTAGCAATAAAAAGACAATGAATGAAGCATTTCTACCTTCAGGGAACTCCCCAAACAATTAGAGAGTAAAACCTACACATGTGGATACAAATCCAGGAATCTTAGGCCTGTAGAGTAACAAATGATGCTGCCCATTTTGTTCTTTCGTCTCTGTTCCAGACAAATGCTCCAGATTCTTTCATAATTCCATTCATACATTCCTAATTCTTCTAGTGACTTATATTTCCATGCTTAGAATTTCTCCTTGTCTTACTTTCATCTTTTGCCTTTCGTTTTAAACTTCGATCTCACGTTCTGTCATAGTTTCAAAGGAAAAATATCTTCATTCTATTCTCACAGATTCTTTTCTGCTAGGAAGAATAATAATCATTCAACATAGGGACTGAAGTTTTTTTTTTTCCTCCTCAGGTATTATCTCCATTGAACTATTTAAACCCTTTTTAACCCCCACCCCTTTTAACCATTTCAGACGGCATCTGCTAAGACCTCATTATTGCTGCAATCAACTCAGTGACCTTCATCCCACTGTAGGCAAAGACCCACAGAGGTAATGTTAGCAGAAGTGAATCCTTCATATTTTATTTGATGAAAGGATAAAATCACTCTATTCAAAAGAGAGAGTCCAAAGTGTTCTGTGACTTTTTATTTAACAAAATCCTGGATTGGGTTTGATTTGTGAGTGATGGTCCTTGCATAAGATAAATTATAATATAGGACAATGTTAGTCGCTTCAAATTGGTTGTACAGGGGAAAGAGATACAATTTGCTAGAGTAGTGAGGGAAGAAGGGAGGAAAGAGAGATTTAGGATAGTTTTTATTTTTATTTTCCTTATTGGAGATGCTAGATTCAGATTTCCAAGTGTGAACACTGCAGGTCAGACAGCTTGGTATAATGCAGAGTGCATTATTTATTCTATAGATGATGAGCAAAGGAATGGTATTTTGGGAAATCCAAGGACTTAGGTTTCATGACTAAATCAGAAATAAATTTCCTTTCTTGTAGATGCCTAAATAACATACTCCCATAAAGACTTCTGATCAAATATTTCATCTATGGAAAAGGAGCAAAATCTTGTATAAAGATTGTTTTTTTTTTATGTTCTGTGTTTATGTAGAGAAAGTTATTTTATTCTCCTCTGGGCAATTAGAATTGTGTCTGCCTCATTTTTCTCCTAATTCCAATCAGTTTTGCAATCTGCTCTTGGATTAATCTCTGGGAAACTCACATCACTCATCTGCTCAAAACTCTAAATAGTCTCATGTTGTTTCTGAATTAAGAGTCAAATATTTTATCTTAATATTCTAAGATATTCAATAGACCTCATTAATATGATTTAATATTATTTATTACTTCCTTTTGTTTGTTGTGTTCCAATCAAATGAAACTTCTACTGTTTGCCACATCTAGCACAAACTTGGCCATTTCTAAGTCCTTTCTTTAAATGCCTTATTTTATTAAAATGCACTTTCTTTAATCCTTTTACATCTAAAAGCTTTCTACTTCAGGACTGAAACACAACAGTTTTTACACAGTCTTTCCAGAATCTCCACTAATATAAGTCATATCTTTTGCCTAAATTCTTAGTATACTTTGTGTATTTTTATAGACCAGTGTTTTTGGTATGTATTAATATGTGTTTCTGTATACACATGTGCATGTCTACACACATATATACATTGTTATCGGAAGATCCAATTAGAGCACCTTAGCCTTTGTTTATTTTTAACTAGGAGACCTGTCTTCTATTTTTTAGCCTATTCTATGGATAGGCAGTCTTCTTTGGAGTTCACACTCAAGCAGAGTCAGGAAGAGGTTATATAAGAATTAAATAAGAAGTGTGGAACAGAGAAATCACATAGCATTAACCCCAGAAGATGAGGGCTCTATCCTAAGTGGAAATACTAAGAGCACATACAAGGTCTTGGGAGTCAATAGAAAGGGGATTGGTAAGTGTCCAACACCAGAATTGGAGATACCACTTCTAGGGGGACGAAATCAATAAATTAGAAGGTGGAGGTTCTCCTTAGAGGCTCAATGATTAAGGGAAAGAAGAGGAAGGTGAAGATATGAGTATTACTGAAATAATATAGTCTGGGAGAATTTTAAGAGAAAGGATGTCATCTATTTCTTTGTAAAAAATTGCCCTTTATTTTAGCAATGAAAAGGGAGAACCACCCCAATCTTTATCTCCCCATCAACATAGGATCTTTTTCTACTCTACAACATAGGATGAAAAAAAAAAATAGAAACACAGCATTCACACAAAGACACTCTAAGAGATAATAGGCAAAGAAGAGAAAAACTATTTGTAACATTAAAACATTTGAAAAATTATAGTCAGAAAACAAAACTGTAAAACAGTGCTTCAAAATGAATTAAAAGTCATTTAAAAAGCAAAGCAGTTGCAGTTATGAAAGAGTACCATGAATTAGAAATTTTAAAAGGAATACAAACAAAAACAATAGAAAGTTATGTAACAACGTCATCAGAAGTGAACAGAAAAAATCATCTCAGAAGTGAAAAATATAAGAAAGCTCTTTTAGCTGCTACGCTGCCATAACAAAATACCATCAACTGCAGGGTTTAAATAACAAATTTATTTTCTCATCATTCTGGAGGCTGGAAAGTCCAAGAACAAGAGCCAGCAGGGTTTGGTTTCAGATGAGGACCTACTTCTTGGCTTGCAGACATAGTGGTATCACCTGGCCTTTTCCTTCTGCACAAAGGGACAGCACTCTTTCTCTTCTCCCTTCTTCTTCTTGTACATCTACCAATCCTGCCAGAATGGACACCTCCCTTGTACTACATTTAACCTCAAACACTCCTAAATACTTAGTATCTAAATATTATCATATTGGGGGCCTCAACATATGATTTTTCCCCCAGAGAGGTACATAATTCAATCCATAGCATAGTCAAAAGAAAATATATGTCTGAAAGTGCTGCAGAAGATGTGGAAGATAATATATGGAGAAAAGCTGAGAAAAACCAAGATAAGAAAACAAATGAAACATTAAAAAGAATCAAAGAGAAGGTTATAAATATAGAAGACAAGTATGAAAGATACACAGAATTTTGATGTTTCAGGAGAACAAAAGCAAAAATGGGGCTAACCTAACATTTAAAACCATACTCAAGAAAAAATTTTAAAATAAGACCTGAAGAGATAATGACAAGATTGATTTTTTTTACGCACAAATATTGACCTAGACTATTTATTTCTGAACAACAAAGAAAGAAGACTAAGCCTTTTACAAAACAGGCAAGTGGGTTGACATCAGACTTCTTAACAGAAACAGTCAACATGAGAAACTAAAGGAGTGACATTTTCAAAATACTCAAGAAAGGGAGTCAAGTAGCTTATTTCAAGTTGTTCTTCAAGTCCAAAGTCTGTATAAAAGCCATGGAATATTCTAAAACTCAGGGAGTATTGTACCTCAAAAGCTCTTTTTAAGGAAAGGATACAGTATGATAGTGGAGACTTCAATAAAGAGATTGGTGGAGAGTACATTTTAAAACAAATTGTGGATGCGGTAAAGTTTATTAGTGTCATATGCTATAGTAAGGTAAAAGTGACACTACTAAAACATGGAGGAAACCCAGAGAGAAGGGAGTTAGAAGGTGACATTGGATATCACTTAAAGCTGATAAATGACAGAACTTTAAATATATTTAGGAGTGCAAAGATTGAATACTATGAAAGAGATTGACTCAAAATACTTGTCAGTCAAGGGATGGAAAAAGCTAAATAGAAAAAATATATATTGGAAAGAGCTATGTGCATTTGCTTTCTATCACTATGTGACAAAACACCTGAGACAAACAACTCAAAAGGAGGAAAGACTTATTTTGGCTCACAATTTGAGAGATTTTAGTCCATGGTCACTTGGCCTAGTTGCTTTGGACATGTGGCAGGGCTAAACAGCATGGCAGGGAGCATGTGGTGGAACAAAGCTGCTCACATCATAATGGACAGGAAGCAGAAGAGAGAAAAGGGCCAGTCATAATAATTCCTTCGTAGGGCACACCTCCAGTGACTTAATTCCTTCTAGTAGGCTCCACTTCTTAAAGTCCCACGAATGCCCAATAATATCATCAGCTGGAGCCTAAGCCTTTTAATACCTGAGCCTCTGAGGACACTTAAGATCCAAATTGTAGCAATGTGTACATATAATTTAAATGAAATTTCCTGTAAGTAGAAAATATGTATATATAAGAAATATATGTATAGTAACTTTCCTGAATTACATATATATGAAATATGTGTAATGTATATTTATAGGAAATATGTATCGTATGTATGTTTCCTATATGTGTTGAACATTTGTATTATTTTCTAAAGTCAGACCACTTAATGTAGCAGGAATGAATAGTCCTAAACTATAATTTAGAACTGGTAGGATCCAAAAAAGTCCTTTGGTCAGTCAACTTCTTTCCTGGTGTGCCATCTCATTTTATAAAAGCCATTTACTTCATATACACTCATACCATGAATACTTTTTTGGCCCATTGTTACCAAGGAGAAAAAAAAAAAAGAAATTTACAAACATTTAAGAAGGGAAGCAATGATTGCAAGCCTATGAAGCTTCATCTTACATTGAAAAAGAGCTAGGCATTGTTTTTTTTTTTTTTACTTATTTGTTTTTAACCTTCAGAAAATCAAAACACACAGATGGCCAATCTGGATCATTATGAATTTTGTTAACTGAATTGAAATTTTCTCTAGATTAATATCAGACTTGTGCCGTGTGGCTGTGGCAGTAGTTCAGGGACCCGGGCATTAAAAAGTGCCCTCTCCACTCAATAACCAGCAAACTAATTTGATGTTCCTATTGACTTGAATCTGTCTGTTTTATATCTTGAGCCTACGAGTGTTGTGACCTCTTCTGCAGAGATCTGCTGCTTCTGGGCATTTGGTAAAGTGCTGAAATTGTCTGGAAAACTGCTCTCTGAGCTTTGCAAAACAATGGAGAATATTTCCTATCTACTTCCTGCAGTGGTTCCCCAGTAATAAATTGAAAGTATATGTTTTAATTTCATGTCGGTCGGTTTAGTTTTGGAGAAACAGCTTCAGGTGTTTAGGTTTTTAACTATTATTCTTTATCTGTCATTCTTTATGATTCATTGTTTCTCTTAGCTGTAATTTCTTTTCCACTCTGCTTCTTAACAGACAGCTCCAAATTTTCCTGAGTCATCCTATTTTTTTTTTAAACAATGTGGAAATAAAAAAAAGATAATATTTGGCCAGAATCTCAATCTCGAAGCTTCATCCATTTCCTAATGTGGTTAGCAACCAGGCAATTAAGAAACTGGCCTTCTCTTTCATTGTCTCAGAAAATTAGGGAAATTTTCCTCATGGTTAAATTGCATTTCTAGAAACAATTGAGGAGGCTTTTTTTTTGTAATTTGTGTAAAACTTTTGTTTTCCTTGAGCTTTTGTACATACATCAGCCATTTAAGAAATAAAGAACTCATTTTTAATCTTTTCCTTTCCTTTTCTTCCCTAATTGTCTTTTTGAAATCTTGCCAATCAAGATGAACTGTTTCCGTGTATAGAAAAATATATTTCTGTTTTAGCCATTTAAATAATAACATGTGCTTCTAAGGTTATGGAGTCATTTAGTAGTTTGTTCCTTGACTCTCAGCATCTGTCTTTACCCAGTAGCCTTGAACCACTTTATGGATACATTTATTCCCCCATGTCCTGGATAGCAAGAAGTCTAAAACAGCTTAGAGAGGAAATAATTTTTGTCCAGGCATCTGCACCCATTTCACTGTCTTCTCTTCCTAAGTTCTGTTATTTTTGATTCTTGAACTGGCCTCTGAGACCCTAGGTCTTACCTATTTGGATCAATTTGCTTTGTGTACTGTCCTAACTGAACTCCCTCTGCAAATTCCTCTGCTCACCTTGCCCTGGTGCTTCCTATTACAGTTTGGCTATGGCTAGGGAAATTCCTTATTCATTCCTGTGACCTCTAACATGGAACCTGTCTGGAGTCGGGACTTGGTAAATATTGCTGAATGATAATATTGGTCATCTTAGATGGTAAGTTAGTTGGAGGTGAGTTGGAAATACTGTGTTATTGAGAATTGGTAAGGAATCCTCGTGCAATAAGCCAAAAGGGATGAAATGGGTAAACAGGATATGCTCATACGCTATCTCTCTTCTTCTTCTGTATGTATTTCCACTGAGCTTACATGCTAATCAGTGAGCAATTGGAAATAGATTATCCTCTGCCACACTGTCATTGGCTACTCAACTTTTGCAGTTTCTACCCTTTATTTTCCTTCCAGAATGATATGAATTCTAAATATAGAGGAGGCTGTTCTCATTTTGAAGACAGAGTGAAATAACCCTGGGAAAGAGGGAGGAATTTTGGTCATGAGATGCCCAAAGTACCATGAAAATGTATAAAATATTCAAATCTTAATTGCTTTGATGGGATTAAATGCTTTAGCGAATTGAGATAATATAGGCTGTGCTTCAGTGAGCTGGATTGTAGGGGCAAAGAAGCAAGGGAAGAGGTGACAGAAATGAATTGAAGATTGAGATGCCTCAATATGCATAGTGCCTATTCAGTTGTTAAAGAGTACCTTTGTGGAAGTCACAGGTGATCTTTCTTCAAGACTTGAGTAACCAGTGACCTTCAAAATGAGCTTTGTGACTGTTCAGCTATTGGCACAGGATTCCCCATGAATACACGTATGTGCTTTGCTGCTAGTCAGATGATGGACATAACTCTGCCCTTCTGTTACCACCAAGAATCCCTTCTGCAAGGCTTTCCGGAGCCAGGAACTGTCTCTTTATACTTTCAACTTAAATGCACCGTGGGTTTGTGTGGCTGCTTTAAGATAGAGACATGTTTTCTTTTTCTTTTTCCTTCCTGCACCTTATCTTGCCTTAGCCTTAGACTAGGAAAATGAAAACCCCGGGGGCACTTTGGGAGCTTCTGCAACCCAGACAGCAGGGTCCTGAAGAGCTCTCTCCTCTCTATGTTTTTATGTCCTTTCAAAATGTCAGTTAGCACCTTTAAAATAAAGTCTGCCATCAAAGATACACACTCCTCTCCTCCCTGTCTGGTATGCCAAAGATAGACATTACTCTGTCTGCTTCAGTTCTCAGCTTCCTGTCATGTTTGGCAAAAATTTAATTGCCTCTCCTTTCAGAACAACTTTTTATTTGTTTTCTTAGCTTCAACATCTCCTCTAAAGAGAGTTTCTGCAGCAAGGGAATGTAGACAGCTTTTGTTTTTGCAGTTTCATGATTGGCTTCCCTATGTTCTTTACAGTGAAATTTGGTGCCCAGAAAAGATGCCACGGGAGCCAGGCAGTGTTGGTTTATTCAAGGGTGATAGGTCACATAGGGAGCCACATTTACTCAGGTTACCTTCAGGCTCTGTGTCCATTGTAGGTAGCAGCATGTATGAAGTGCCATCGAGTACGGGTGTCTTCTACTACCTTGGTAAGATGAATTAGGTAATAATGATAGTAATACTCCCTCTCACTAGGTTTCTTATATCTCAGATTTATGTCTCCTCTCTTTTGAAGGCGCTTGCCATGTATCCTGGTGATTTTAAACTGACTTTTCAAAACCTGGCTCATATCTCATGTGGAATTGATACTGCTTTCTCCTCTGTTGCCATAGCACTTCTCACATGGGTTGACTTCCGTCCTTTAGTGCAATGGTCCGTGGTAGATGTTCTCATTGTACACGTGCCTCATAGCTTAGCACCCTGCCTCTTCGCATCCTAGATGATTAGGGAATGTCTCTCCTTCCTTATTAATTTTCATAACCCCAACATCTAGTCCAGGTTCTCATACACAGTGTTCATTTGAAAGCTATTTATTGAATAAATGAATAAATGTGACTGGTGCTTTTGCACATGGCTTTCACAGTTCATGCTGTTCTCAAGCATCATACCATCCCATGCAAAAATTTATGCATGGACCAAAGAATGAAGGAAACAGGTAAGTTTTAAGAGAGAGAGAGAGTAAAGGGAGGTGACTAACTGCTCTGGAGTTCTAAGAAAAGAAGATTGATAAACAAAGGGAACAATAAGCCTTTACAATGAAAGAAACAAGGGGGAATCTATTTGGAAGGGTAACAGGACACACATGACATTCTGAGAAGGTAAGGAGGGTTCCAATGGAAGGTTTGGAGGTGGCAGTGAATGCACTGCCACTTGTCTTTACATGGAAAGATGTGTCAAGTGTAGTAGTCTACCTGAGGGAAAAGAAAAAAACAAAACAAACAGACCAGAGAGATTTCATCTAGAAATAGAACTCCCTGAATCTGGAGAAGAGATTGTGGGTAATCCAGTGAGAGATGAACAAGCTAGACCATCTTGTTATACTGTCCCAGACAGACATCAGCGGGACATCTCTGGGTCTGTGACTCTTGTGTGCCTCTTCCATTGACCCAGTGCACTGTGTTCTGGGTCAGGAGAAGATTTTTGGAGGGAGGCAGGACTGGAGGGTTCTTTCTTTTCCTTACATGTTTTCTCTCTGACCTGGGGAAAGTCACTAATCCTCAGTGGGTCTCAGTTGATTTATCTGTAATATAGTAATAATGGCATTTTATCTGCCTGAAGGTGAGGAATTGGGCTGAATGATTTATTGAGTTCTTCAGCTACTATAAAAATCCATATATCTTCCCGGAAATTCTACATTGTGTCAATTTATTTGGATTTTCTCAAGACTCCATTTAAATTATTTTATTGTCAAGGTTCATGATAGATATTTGTCACAAAGGCCATGTAGGTCATGTGACCCTAAGCATGACCACCTTGGAAAAGACTTTCTTACTTCTAGTGTTGAAAATATACATTCAAGATGGATAAGCTTTATATTTTAGTAAGAAGGTCACATGTTGAAAGTAGATTTTTCCTTAAGATGTAAAATATATAGGTCCGGATGATGTTTAAATATTACCTAGTGGTATAAATGTCAGATGAATATGCATTTATTTTTTTTAAAAATATATATTTTTAGTTGTAGGTGGACACAATACCTTTATTTTATTTTTATGTGGTGCTGAGGATCGAACCCAGTGCCTCACTTATGCCAGGTGAGCGCTCTACCCCTTGAGCCACAACCCCAGGCCCAAATATGCTTTTCTTTAACTTTGAAGAGATCTTGGCACTGTTGAGTTTGTCAAAGTAATGTCCAAATGTCTAGGGAATTAGAAGTTCTTTAAAAATAAATAAGACTATGTCTTAAAAAAATCATTTTAATTTTTTAATGGAAAAATTTTTTAAATCAGGATAATCTCTTTTCATTTCTATCCTTCCAGTAATGTACAAACACAACCATACTGTTTAAAAATATAATTTTAATGGCAAATTAATCTACATATTGATTGTAAGAAAAATTAAAATGAAGAAAATCCTAAAGCAGAAAATTAAAACGACTCCCTAGAAATAGTTATTATAAACATTAACATTGCTCAGTGTATCTATATATCTATTTTTTCTGTCTTGTGTGGATGTGTCTCTCTCTATAGGATCACATGTAACATATATACATATCCTTAATACATACACATGCAAGTATGCATACATATGTATGCATATAACTTGCTTAATGACTTATCATTTCCAAGTCATTCAAATTATTTTTAATTTTGAGAGAAAAATGCAAACAACAAAGAAAATAACAAGAGCATAGGAAAAAATTAAAATTACTTCTTACCTTCCTTTTTTTTACACAAATTTCTATATTTCATGGGTAACCACTCTCAATTATTTGTCTAGGTACTCGAATTAATATACTTAGGCATCTGTTTCTTATTTTTATCCACAGTATCAGCATACTCCCTATTAATAGATGCGAAATGTAGAACTAAATTCCTACCTTTCTTTTTCTTCCCTCTACTTCCTCATTTTAGAGGGTATATTATAACTATCTTTTTTCTTTCAGTGGGTTCACTCATAACTCTAATTCACGTACTCAAAATTGCATCTCATGATAAATTCACTTTGGAAGGTATACAGTGGCTCTCCCCTGTGTGCACTGAAGAAAGAACAAAAGCCATTGCCCTTCAGATTTTTCCCTCAGACCATTAGCCTTACATCATCAAGGTGGTTAACACTGATATTGTGACATGGGCTTTCTGTGCTTGGCTTTGAAGTTTATTATCAAAAATGAAAGCCAATGAGATAATGCCATTGGTCAAAACACAGGATCACCTTCTAGCTGAAATGTTGCAATTTGGACAAGCTACTTAACCTCTCTGGGCCTCAACTTCTTCATATGTAAGATGGTCATAAAACATTATCTATCTGACTGGTAGGAGCATTAAGTGAGGGCTTATCGTGTCCCTAGAACAATGCTTAACAAATCATAAGTGCTCAGTAATATTTCTTGGAAGGCCCAGGACTGTGAATGGATGTGTATCTCTAAACCCCTGCTGTTGGAAGGAGAATGTTCTAGGAATCAAAGGAAAATAGTTTTTTTTTCTTCTGTACATGTCATCAATTATTCAAAATCATGGAATATTACTGATGTTACTTCACATTTTGTCTTTCTTAGGCAACATTTTGTTTTGCCTGAAGTTTCCTATAATTTTTCATCTTGGATATTCATGAAGGAGAGAAATTCCCTTACTGTATTGTTAAATTCTTCCAGGAGCATATTTACTAAAATAATTGTAATAGAAATTGAAAATTTAACAGCAACAACAACAACAAAAAAGGATTTCTTTTGATAGATGATTGAATTTGATTTGATATCTACCTTGAGACTGCCATGGGTCTATTAAGAACCAGATTTAATTCTCTGTCTGGCTTTGAAGGCCAGCTCAACAGTCACAAGCCATGCTGATTCACTTTTTTTCCTGTGGTATATTGTGTATCTCTTGTTATTCTGATTTAATGTATTGGAGTGCCTGTTTATAGCCCTGACTTCTCAAGGGTTTTCTTCCTTTGGAAAACTTCTTAAGAGAAATTAACTGCATGGCCTTTTGTACCTTCAGATTGGCGCTTCAACTTCTTACTTTCTCTGCTGCATCTCTCACCTTTTATTCAAGGCCTGGGCTCCTTGACTTAGTTTTGTAGTTGCTCAAATAGTCTTAGTGACCTGAGTCTTTGAAAGGAGCTGGGCAGGAAAGCCCTCTTCAGGGGCATCTATGGGCAGGAGTAGTAAACATGTCTGAGTCTAGGTCGGTCTGAAGGAGTAATGAAAGATGATCTGCGTAGGGAGATTGCAGGTGTCAGGGAAATTGTGAAGAATGTACAGTAATTTGCCCAGGAATTTGAAATGTACTCTGTTTTGCAGAGAATTGTTGCAGTTATTTTAGGAAAGTGTTATGATCAGATTTGCATTTCAGAAAAAAAAAGAGCTTTGGTTTTTGAAGTTTTGAAGATGATTACAAGGAGAGACTGGAGAGAGGGAGAACAGATTGAGGCTCTTGTGTTTAAGTTTTTTTTTTTTTTTTTGGCTGTGGAAACTTACTATCAAAACACTTTCTAATAGAATTAATGGGACACCCTATTAAGTTGAATGTGACAGATAAAAGAAAGAGGAATTGAAGACACAGTTCTAATGTGAGCATAAGAGAGGATGGGAGATAACAAATCCAGCTTTTAGACATTGGCATTTTTATGCCTGTGGGATATCCAGATAGAGATGGGGAGTCGGTATTTGGAAACCAAGGACTAAATAGTGACAGAGATGAGACCTAGACACACAGATCTAAGAAAAATCTGTTTAGAGGCTGCAGCCAATGAAATTGGACAGTGTGTTTTCAGAGAGACTTATGCCATAGCATAAAAAGAGGTCTGAGAGCAGAAAGATCCATGGACCACTGTGTTTAACGGATGATTGGAAGAGGAATCTGTATTAGGAACAGCATCTTGTGTATGTCTCTGTCTCATGCAAATGCATGTGAATGGGCTGTATGAAATTAAAAGGAGAACTTAGTAATGAAGAAGTGAAAATAAAAGAATCAGTGACCAGGACACCGAAGGCAGAGAGAAATGTGTGCAAGAATGACACAATTAAATTAAAGTCAAATAAGAAGCACCCTCTAATTTGAAAATTAGAATGTCATTTTTCACTTTGGCAAGAGTTTATGATTTAGGGAATGGGTAAAGTCAGAGATATCTTGCAGTGGATGGGGGGAAGTTGTGCTAGACAAAGGGGAGATAGTAAGATATATTAGGTTTTGAATAAATTGGACTATGAAAGAAAAAAGGTGATATTTATAAGGTAAAGGATAAATTATTTACCAATAGGCATTCATATTTTATAATTTTGTGGGGAATGGAGGAGATAGAGAAGAAAAAGACTGTTCAGGATGGAAAATAGAAGGAAGGAACAAGACACAATGACCTTTCACTTGACATTGAACATTCAATACTTGGTTTTGGTTACTTTTGTGTATGTGGGTATGTCATTTACCCACAGGAAGACTGTTAAGAGATAGTGGTCAGTCTACTTAATATATGGCATATGTATATGGTTATTATTGTATAAGTATAACCACTTAATACAGCCATTTATAAAGGAGCTATTTGGAGACAACTCTGGATAATTCTATGTTTTTGTTTTTAAAGTAGAGTCAATTTTGAAGCAGGGCTACAGATCTGTTAGCAGTCAGCTCAGGTCTCTTGCTGTGTAAGTGCCACATAGTCAGTCCCACACTTGAACGGGTCCATTCTGTTTTGAAAGATTTGGTCATCATCATTTTTCTTTTTCTGAGTAAGAAAATTGGCTCTGTCTTTGGTACGATTGTGGAACTGTTAACTCTACAGTTTAGATCCAGAGAGGGTATTTGGTCTTCAAAAGGAAAACAAAAGTGTGACAGAGTGTCCCTCTGTTTCCTGTTCTAAAGCTTCTTTTCTAGCTTTAGAAAAGGCAAGGACTTACCTTCCAAAAAGCTGGTGGGTCAGCCTTGCTGTTCCCAGGGAACCCCTGTGGCCACATAGACTTCCTCTAGGATTCAATCTCCATCACCACTCTCCTTCTTTCATTTAAGGAAAAGGGAAGAAATGTTTTACAGTTTGCCTTGAACTCGATGGTACCAGTAGATGTCACTCTGGACAGCAGGATACAGCATCTCTGTTCTTATCTGTGGTTCAGAATAGCCTGTGGCATTCCTGCTCCAAGCCACTTTCAAACATCTCAGAACTGACACATCTGAATTATGACATCCTCTGCATTGCCAGTTTTACTTCTATGCTGTGGAATAAGAGGGCTGGGAGAGCTGCCATTTCGTCTCATTCTCATTCAGCTAGAATGCCAAATGCTTACACAGTTACACCAATCAACCAGGCAAGAAGAAAACGGTTCAGGGGGAAAAAATGGAGGAAATACATATTTTAAAGCAGCATATCTGAATTCAGTGCACAGGCACACGAACTTCTGCCTTTCCTTTAGGTGAAGGGGAAGCAGTTAACCCTTTACTGAGTGCATGTAGCTGGACCTAGACTAAAGTAAGTAAATTAACCTCTCCCTACCTATATAGTCTCCACTCTGGCCCTCCATCAGTGATTCTCAACCAAGCTGTTAAAATAGAAAAAAAAGGAAGTCTTTCTAAAATTCTCAGGGGTTAATAAAATTAATGAGTCATTTTTTTTTCTTTATTTTTCTCCCCATGCTCTATTCACTCTCCACAAAGCTTTGGGATCTGCTTCAGCACATGACCAAAACAATGTGCAAATAGAAAAGAGGAAATGTTGAGGAAAGGATCAGTCTAATTGGATAGACTTATGTTTCTGAAAATGTGCATTTGTGGTTTTCATGTTGTATGTAATTTTATTTCATCATGCTTTATTTTAAAATGTTGCATTATGGATAAACTGATACTATATGTATCAGTTTTTGGCATTCTGTTACAGGAACAAGAGGAGGACTTGTACTCTGCATGTTCTACCCTCTACAACTAACCTTGGATACTCATTTCACCTTATGCATGCTCTACCCAGGCCTAGGTCGGAGTTCTCAGTTGAATTTCTGTCATTGACTTGGAATTCCCAAGTGCTCTTCCGGCCATCTTCCTTGCTTTTGTATAAATTCAGACAATACTTAAGGCCCATTTCAAATCCTACCTCTGCCCATAAGAAAATCTTAGTGGGCAATGGGAATCATAAAGAAGAGGAGGAACAAGATGATACATGCAGGAATATAAGACCTCTCCCTGGGAGGTAAGTATGTTCCAGATTTGGGGGCTCAATGTAAGTGTTTTAAGAGCAAATAGGAAGAAAGGTCACTTTCAGCTGTTGTGATGGTGCATATTTTATTGAGAAGGTAGAATTGACATCCAATTCCTTGAAGGATGAGATGTGGCTCTCTAGCTAAAAGTGAGGAGGAAAGGCCTCTAGGGAAAACAAAAAAGATATAAAGAAAAACAGAGACCTGAGCAAGGAACAAGGGATCAGGTGACCACAAAGCCAATTTGTTTACAATCTAAGACTGATGCCTGGGAGTAATGATAAGATTAATATGACTTCTTCCCTCATTCCTTCTCTGGCAGTCAACAACCTGCTTTGTGTATATGAATCTGACCTCTTTAGGAGTCCCATGGAAGCGGAATCACACAGTAGTCTAAAGAAATAGTAATAAATTGAAGAATGAAAGAGTGGTAATAAATATTTTCCCAAGTACATGTGATATACATGTATCACATATATATCACAAATATATCACTTACATATATAAGATATATATTTGTGTGTGTGTATATATATGTATGTATTTTATAATTCCCATTTATATACATATATATCACAGACAACATAGAAAAGGAGAATCCATGTATGTATTCTTGGGAAAATATTTATTACCACTCCTTCATTCTTTAATTTATTACTATTCTTTCAGACTATTTTGTGATTCTACTATAGGGGTCATATTCATACACACAAAGTAGGATTTTGACTGCCAGGGAAGAGAAAAGAAATAAGGATATATATATATATATATATATATATATATATATGTATATATATATATATGTACATATATATATACACACATACATACATACACACACACACATATATATATTCTCTGTATATAGAGAATATATAGAAAATTTATTCTCTGTATATAGAGAATATATTCTCTATATACACACATTTATGTATAGAGATCTATCTCTCTATATATATGTATGTAGATACATCTACCTATATATAATACATACATCTCTTTAGTTATTCTTTCTACTAATAGACTTTGAGCTCTCATGTCTTCTTGAATATAAATCAATATAAGAGGCATGTTTAATAATAATAATAACAACAACAACAACAACCACAATGAAAGAGAAAATATCTTAGTTCCTAACTGTTACTAATCTTACTGGTATGTTGTTAGATCAAAAGATGTTATAAAAAGCAAATAAATAAAACTCAAAGAGAAAGACTCTTAAAGATGCAATGCTCTATGGAGCAGGAAGGAGGAGAAAGACACACAGATAATGTTGCTTTAGTTAAGGTTTTCTTAGTATTGTCAATATAATTTCCTTCTTGAAGGCTTATATCTGTCTTTTCAAATAACATGGTATTGAATAAGTGAAGAACCTTCAATACTAGAAATGATTTTTCTCCCTAACATCTGTATTTTTTAAATATTATTTTAATACTGCTTTTTTCCCCCTAGAGTTTCCCTTTGCTGTGCACCTTTGTGTTTTTTCATGCTTAAGACAACTTCAGCATTTTACAAAATGAGAATGAGTATGCTACCAGGGGCTTTCTTTTAAAATTCATATTGTATTATTCTCAGAAATTAATATATTTACTTACTTGGGAAATATCCATAGAGTAGTCTACAATTTATATCTTCTACAGGGAAATAAATGAATGACTTCCATTAT
This sequence comes from Ictidomys tridecemlineatus, assembly GCF_052094955.1. Lineage (NCBI taxonomy): Eukaryota > Metazoa > Chordata > Mammalia > Rodentia > Sciuridae > Ictidomys > Ictidomys tridecemlineatus. Next base: position 78,811,538 of record NC_135488.1, read on the forward strand.
GTGAAAAGTTTCAAACTAAATCTTCTAGAATCCTCAGTGTTGACTATTCCATTGTATAATGCAGTGAGCTATTGGATTGTCTCATAAGTTATAAAATCCTTATTAATCAAAACATGTTGGTGCAAAGCAGAGGATTAATTGTTTGCTTTGAAAATTAAGGAAAGGGCACACAGAAAAGAAAAATGATATTAAATAGCATGGTATTTCACACTGTTTGGAATTAATGAGCATTGTGATCACCTTAGTTGAGTTTCTGACCTTTACCATATTATCAAAATTCATTATGTGCAGAAAAATCTATGGAGATTTCAGATCCATTTGTTATGGACATAGATGACTTGAGAAAATTATAGTGAACCTTTAGAAACGTCAAGAATTCTATCACATCATTTAAGGGCACATAAACAGTAACTTCTAATGGTAACATACCTTATTTACTTGGTTGTAATAGAAAGTTGCAAAATAGTTTAATTTCTAACATTAGGGATGACATAGTCACCCTTTTTACAGTACTTGTCATTTTGCAGCAGTGGTTTCTTCTCTTAGGCACCTAACACTGTACTTTTTATGGTAAGTGACATCTGCCACCTATGTGAGAACAAACAGTGTTTTCACCTTCCTATCAGGAACAGAGTTAAAGTAAATTGAATTTAGGAATTGGTAAATAAGTATATATAGGACAAATTTTATAGTCTACTCCACTGACAAGTATTTAAAACTAAAAAGACTAAACATGAAATTACATTTTGGTTAAAAGAAACCAGATTATGCGACTGTAGCATCCTTTGTGTCATAATGTAATTTTTGGTTTAAACTTTTATTATTAAAAATTGTGACTAGCACTTATAAAGATACAGAAAATTTTCATTTCTATTCTTTTTTGTTAGTGTATCCCTTTCTTCTCCGCCATATTCTCTCTTTAAAAGTAGCACATACGTACAATTATTACTACTATGCTCTGATTCAAGACTGCAATAGTTTCCGAAGCCCAACTGTAAAATACATATGTAAATTCCAATTTTGTATTGTAGACATAAGAAGGAAAAAAATCACCTATAAATTAACTTTATTAGATCTAAGTTAGATTCAGTATTGACAGATTTTCTTCATTGGAGGCTATAGATTGGGAACTTTTTGTCATGACTACCCAGGAGCAAAAATTCAATCTTTCTAGACAAGGATCAGCTATGAATCCTTTTCTCTCCAGAATGAAATAACATAAGCTATAGTGGCCCTGAGAGTACCAATTTTTAACCTGATAATGCTCTGTAATGGAGCCACATATCTCTAGAATATCAATACTTGATCTGTTATTTCAAATGTACTTTGAGGTGCTCTAAGGAAAATGGTAATACTAATAATCACTGATATTTGAGTGCTACCTATGTGTAAAACTACCTATGTGTAAAGCACCATCCTAATCTCTTAACAGGTATTACATTATTACAGCAAACAAATGAATTAAGTTTGGGTGAGAAAACTAAGACATATGTTATTTGGTCTTATTGATTTGTGTCCTTTTTTAAAAAGCATATATAGCAAGTAATCATCTTGCCTAAGATAAACCCAGGACTCATGTGTTGGGGACAAGATTCATATTTAAATAGAGTAGATGCAGTTTAACTTGAGAAAAGTAGAAGAATTTTAGTAGGTTTTCTAAGGATGATCATCTATTGTTGTAAACTGTAAAATCATCTTGGTATTGTAAAATATTTCCCAGAGCTAGAAATCTTGAACTACAGATTATAAACCAAAATATCCTGTTTAATATTTAAGTCTACTCTTTTATATTGCTTTGATTTTTTAAAAATTATATTATATGGATGAGGTTATTGTGTGTATGTTTGGTGATACTGAATCTAAATTTTTTGAAAAAAGTTAGATTTTTAGTTTTAGCTCTTGACTAATGTATATTTAATGTATATTAAATACACATTACAAACTTGACAGATGTGTCTATCAGTCAATTGTATAAGAATTTCCACATTGAAATTGATGCCTTAGGTTTTGTTTAACTCTTTAGGCCACTGGAGTTGGTATAGAAACTTGAAGCTATCTGTGATATTTACAACAGATATTTCTCATTAAAAAATTAGTCAAAAAATTAGAATCCATCTGAATGAAAGGAATCAAAGTAGAAAACACATTTGAGCTTGAGATTTCCTGTAAGACTGAGATTGTCTGCGGCTAATTTCTAGATTGACAACTGGATGAGACCTTCTGGGAGGTTTTTTTTGTTTTGTTTTGTTTTTTTTAAGAATGGGCATCTCTGCCCTTAAAATCCTAGGAGTCCAGAGTTCTGAGTTCTACTTTTAACTCTACCATGAGTTTGAACAAATTATGCTGGGTTTCAGTTTCCTCAGCCACAAAGTGGAAGGAAGGATTGCATTAAACCATTTTCATAGCCCTTTTCAGCTTTGAATGAAAAGTAAAAATGGTCCAGACCAGCTTTACCCAGTTGGAAGGGGAGTTAAATAAATCTGTAATGATAGGAATCAAAGTAGCTACTATTGGTTGCGTCTTCACGATAAACCTAAAGCCAACCACTATTCTAAACACATAGCCACTGATTCATTTTTATTCAACACTGGGTTATTGAATAGGCATGACATGGGGAAATTTTCTGAGGGTCCTGCATCCAGTAAGGGTGGAGCAGGGATTTCAAGCCAATGAGATCTGAGGAGCCCAGAGCTGGAACAGTGACACTCAGCCCTCCTGGAAGAATCAGAGAACGTCCATGTAAAATGTCCCTTTTCTATTTTCTCATCTCAGGAGGAACAATGAAAAAGATGAAGAAATACTTCATAGCTGGAAATTCAGCCCTAAATCTCTTTGGGGACTACTTCATCACCTTAAATGATTTTTGGAACATTCTTCTTTCATGCTTAAGCAGGATTCTGATATAGTATGATATTGGCAGAGGTTGTAAAGTGTCTGTCATGTTGGCATTATAGTGCTACCCTGGGCTTTTCCACTGTTCAACTCAAAGCAATATTTATATAAAAGATCACAGAGGCTGAATCACAAAGCCTTTCTCATTCCACCCTTTTGGTGGCACTTGAATATGTCAATTTCAAACAGCCCATGAACCGTGTGTGACCAGATGGGGAAATAGAAGAAATGCTACACAGATGTACTCCTTCTGGAGGGAATGAAAAATACAAAAGCATAGTCCTTCAAAGCACATTATGTAGTAGACATCTCTAGGCATTTTAAATGCATTTTAAAAATCTACATTATTTGCTACAAGATTTTCTTCAATATGGAGATTTCTAGTTTGTTTTCATCCTTGTATACAGATTATGAACTATTTCTTGGAGTCTATCAAAAATTGAAAGAAATATTCACTTACTGGGTTAGCCAGAATTTATCAAAAATGAGAGTAAAATATGACACTTATAATGCAACTTACCAACATTTCATTTGGAAGGCTTCATTTAATATGTTAGGGAGGTCTACCCACACCAGTTCAGGCCACCTGTTTTAACAATCAGACTGGGGAATCTGATTTTCGGTGACTTTTTAGAAAAATAGTCTAATTAAGCTAGAGGTAAAATTTTCTTGCTTTATGTTGGACCTTCTGATTTTTTTTTTTTGTGATAGAAAGATTTTTCACAGTCGTTGTGAATTAGTTCATATGAATTAGAATCTCTTCCTCTTCCTCTTTGGTGGGGGAGGGATTCCCACTCCTTTTGCTATGGGATGTTTGAACACATGTCACGAAACACTGGACAGGTATGATCAACAGCAGTTGATTAATCCCACCTACTCACAGCTCAGGGGAAGAGGATGCCATGGGCCATGAGGGACCACAGAGTGAACAAGCAGGGGCTACAGGAAGCAGGCTCTGTGGTATCAAGGGGTTGGAGTGACCCCTGTTTCTCATGGGAGGATGTAATTGGTTTGTTTGAATACTTCCATGGGCTGGAAGCTTAACTGAAACAACAAGCAGTAATTGCACCTGGTCTTTGATAAGTAGGGCTCTTTGGTGATGGGATCTCATCTGTGGAGTAGAGTGAGGGCTTTTGAGTTATATCACTTGTCAAAACAGCTCATAGTATTAGGTCTTCATTTTAGGACTAACACTTCCCACTACTAATTTCAACCATTGCGTTGAATGTCTAGTTCTTCCCCTGCTCTGTTAGTCTGCTTGGACAGACTAACACAACAAAATAAAGCAGAACACAAGAAGATGCAGGCTGGATGGTTTAAGCAGAATTTTTTTTTTTCACAGTTCTAGGGGTTGGAAGTCCATAATGAAGGTGCTGGCCAAATTAATTTTAGGTGAAGGCTCTCTTCCTGGCTTTTAAATACCTACTTTCTAAGTATAACCTCACATGTGACCTTTACTCAGTATGGTGGGTGCATGGAGAGAGAGCTTGAGAGACTCAGGAGACCATGAGAGAGAAATCAAGCGCTCCATGGTGACTCTTCTGTATGAGTAGTAATCCTATCAGAATAGGGACTCACTCTTATATTCCCATTTAAGCCATTTCCACATACAGCCAAGTTGGGATTAGGATTTCAACATATGAAATTTGGGGATACACAAGCATTTACTTCACTAGCATTTACTTCAACCTGATATTTTAAAATATTCCTCACACTTTTAATAATAATTGTTTTTTTCTTGTAGTTGGACACAATACCTTTATTTTACTTATTTATTTTTATGTGGTGCTGAAGATCAAACCCAGGGTCTTGCACATGCGAGGCGAGCGCTCTACCGCTAAGCCAAAACCCCAGCTCAATAATTATTAATATCTGTTTATGATAGAGTAAATCTTGGCTATTGCTAGTACCTACCTATAGTGGCACAAAATCAGTTCTCTAGTATTATTTATTGAATTGAATTAAGGAGATGTGAATTCAGATTTTGTTTAAGGCACTCAACATAACCAACTTTCTTGTAGATTTTTCTTGAAATTAATTTCTGAAGAACAATTAGTTAAGCAAATAAATATCTTATTTTGGGTTTGGTCAGCATATTATTATTATTAATATTATTGTTGTTGTTATTATTATTTATGTGTTGTTGTGTTTTTGCCAGCAAGGAATATTGAACATTGTGTTCATTTTGATTGTTTGATTTAGAGTTTAATATTTTCCACTTCTTGGAATTTTATCTGTAATGTGGGAGGATTGACACCTATCCCATCTCCCAGCCTACGATGATTACATGAGAGCATGAATATATGAGAGTTCTTCATAAAGTATGAACATTGCACATACTACAGCAGCTTGTTCTTCAACTGGCTGCTGAAACATCAAGCTGCTATTAAAAATGTCCACCTCAAGTTGGACTTTGTGGTACACACCTTAATTGCAGCAACTTGGGAAGCTGAGATGGGAGGATCTCAAGTTCAAGACTAGCCTCAGCAACTTAAAAAGGCCCTAAGCAACTTAGTGAGACCCTATCTCAAAATAAAAAAAAAAATATATATAAAGGGCTGGGATGTGGCTTAGTAGTTAATGCCCATGTGTTAAATCCCCAGTGCCCCTCCCCTACAAAAATGTCAATGCCATTTCCAGTATTCAAAGTGCATCAAGGACCTAGGCCTTGGACCAGAGACCCTGCGCCTACTAGAAAAAAAAAAAAAGTAGGCTAAATTTTCCATCATGTCAGCTTAGGAACCAAATTCTTCAACAAGACTCCTAAAGCACAAGAAGTAAAATCAAGAACCAATATATGGATGGTATCAAACTAAAAAGCTTCAAAGCAAAGGAAACAATTAAGAATTCAGAGAGCCTACAAAATGGGAGAAAATCTTTGCCACCTGCACCTCAGCACATGAATCTCCAGGTTATATAATGAACTCAAAAATCATATACCCGCCCCCCCCAAAACAAAATCCAATGAATAAATTGGCAAAGGAACTTAACAGACACTCCACAGAAGAAGAAAAAAATTGGTCAACAAATATATTAAAAAATGTTCAAAATCTCTAACAGAGAAATGCAAATCAAAACTACTCTAAGATTTCTTCTCACTTCAGTCGGAATGGCAATTATCAAGAATGCAAGCAACAATAAATATTGGTGAGAATGTGGGGAAAACAGTATACTCATACATTGCTGGTAGGACTACAAATTGGTGCAACCAATCTGAAAAGCAATATGGAGATTCCTCAGAAAATATGGAATGGAACCACCATTTGACCCAACGATCCCACTCCTTGGTTTATACCCAATAAACTTAAAATCAGCAAACTACAGTGATGCAGCTACATCAATATTTATAGCAGCTCAATTCATAATAGCTAAATGATAGAACCAAACTAGGTGTCCTTCAGCAGATGAATGGATAAAGAAAATGTGGTACATATACACAATGGTTTATTACTTAGCCATAAAGAAAAATGAAATTATGGCATTTGTTGTAAGTGGATGCAACTGGACACTACCATGCTAAATGAAATAAGTCAATCCCCCAAATCCAAAGGCCAAATATTCTCTCTGATATGTGGATGCAAACACACAGTAAGCAGGAGGGAGGGAGGAATAGAAGTTCACAGGATGGATGAAGTGGAATGAAGGGAAGGGAGTGGGGGATATGAATGTGAAAAACAGTAGAAATTAATCTGATATAACTTTCCTATGTTCACATATGAATATATAGCCAGTTTAGCTCCACATCATGTACAACCAAAATAATGGAAAGTTATACTCCATGTATGTATAATATGTCAAAAATACATTCTACTATCATAGCTAAAAGAATAAAAATTAAAAATAAATATTTACTGAGTTATAGTAGGATGTGGCCCAGGAATCTGCATTTTAGCAAAACTTCAGGTGATTCTAATGTACATTAAAATCTGAGAACTAATGCACTCTGTCAAACTAAATTTAGGTGAATTGAAATGAATGATAACATCCATCAGGGATATCTAACCCATAAGTTCACAAAGAGATGCAAAATTTCAATTGAAAACAAGCAAATAATAAAAATGAACAACTACCCATCTATAGCAGGAAGGCTGTGGGTACACTTCATTTACATTGTCTTCATTCTCCATATTCAGAATGATGGATTTAGTGTTTTCCAGGCCAATATGACTTCAGAAATACATGGGAGTTTTCAATATGTGGATTCTTGGGCCTTGAGTCTGGAGAACTTTATTGTAGGTTTGTGGCAAGATCTGGAAATTTGTTTTACAAATGCTCACATGATGGCTAGGAAGATTTGGGGTAGGCTATTTAATTATGGTGAAATTGTAAGTGGTTGTAAAGTTGATGGTTTTCACATTTCTTCACATAACAAGCTTCGATACATTGATATCAGTTTTGAATTATGCAATATAGCATTAATTTGTCTTGGTATACAAAATTTGGGTTCAAAAAAACCTGACAGCTTACTGTAGTCCCTGCATCTTTTTTTATTCTACATTGGATTGAGTGTATCTATTTGAAATAAAGTGACATTTTATTTTGACTAAGGGTGTATGTAGCGCATACACAAATTGATCTAAGTATTAAGGATATTACTGCTTAGTTTAACACTGAAACTCATACATGGGCGGGATATTTTAAAGTTTTCTAAAGCAAGTCAAATATCAGCTTAAAGATCAGATTCTGTGAAATAATATTTTAAAGAGCTATTAAAATTTTTATATCACTCATGGTTGCATCTTCAGAGGCTTTTACATAGTATCTTGAATTTTATAACTATCTTAACAACTGGGCAAGATAAATGTTACAACCCTCCCTTTGGAGAGGAAGGAATGGAGGTAGGTTAAACTAACATGGGTTATGGACTTCATTAGTGTTTTAATCTATTTTCTGTCCTACAACAGAATACCTGAGACTGGGGAATTTGGAATGAGCATAAATTTATTGGCTCATAGTATGGAAGGCGGGAAGTCCAAGAGGATGGTGCCAACTCTGCCAAAGGCCTTCATGCGACACCACCCCCTGGTGGAAGGGTAAGAATGAGAGTGAGAGGGGACCAGGCTTGCTTTTACAACTCCACTCCCACAATAAGGGCAGAATCCATTCGGGAGCTCAGAGTCCTCATTTCCTAATCACCTCTTAACAGCCCCACCTCTCATTCTTCCTTTGGTGATTAAGTTTCTAAGACCTAAACTTTGGGGGACACCTTGAAACCACAGAAGTTAGGCTCATAAGTCGTATTAATCCCCAGGTCTTCCAAGCTTAGTTCACTTCTCACTGAATTAGGTCGGCCTAGGCATAAAGCAGCTACCAGCCATATATTAAAAGGAGGCCATTGTTACATGACAAGAAAGTGAGTTTGTGTTGGATTTTTAAAGGCATCAAATAAATTCTCTATCTTCCCAAGCTGTTACTTCTGATATTCAGAAATTAACAAGGAGTAAAAAAAGATTGTGCACCCCTTCCTGGTGTGTGAGTTTCTTCTCATTGTTGCATTATCATTATCTTTCTTCTTTGGTCACTTTACACAAACATGATTGATGAGGACTTTACAGGCTTCCAAAAACAGAAATAACTTAAAGATTCTCAGTTCTATTAGAGATTGATTTTAGATAAGGTCCAGAAAGTATTTAGACTTGTTAATAGAATCAACTTTATGGAATCAACTAGATCCATTTAACGTGTTCTGTGTATGTCTTCATAGGAAACAATGTAGAACACTGAAACATAGACAATTATTGTTTTGAGAGCTCTGGATAATTAAACAGCATTCTCAATTTATTGACACATAAGTTTTTAAATTTATTTCTTCTTGTTTACTGATTGTATTATAAAATTCTTCTTTTGAAAAAGAGTAAGGCTGTCTTCAGTCACCACTGACTAAACTGTGGAAGCAACCTAGATGCCCTTCAGTAGATGAATGGATAAAGAAACTGTGGTATATACACATAATTAAATATTACTCAGTATCAAAAGATAATAAAATTATGGCATTTGTAAGTAAATGAATAGAGCTGGAGAATATCATGCTAAGCAAAGTAAACCAATCCCCAAAAACCAAAGGCTGAATGTTCTCTCTGATAAGTAGATACTGATCCATAATGGGGAAGGGGGAGGCATGGGAAAAATGGAAGAACTCTGATTGGGCAAAGGGGATGGAGGGTAGGGAGGGTGCATGGGGGCAGGAAAGATGGTGGAATGAGATGGACATCATTACCCTAGGTACATGTATAATTGCACATGTGGTGTGACACTACATCATGTACAACCAGAGAAATTCAAAGTTGTGCTGCAATTGTGTACAATGAATCAAAATGCATTATGCTGTCATATATATATATATACCTAATTAACATAAATAAATATTTTTTTTAAAAAATTGCATACAATTTCATGAGGTTTTCAGATCCTGTAAGGTGGGAAAAAGTTAAGAGAATATGCATGCATAAAGGTTCATGGGGCAGCAAGTTCTTCCTAATTGGGAAAAACCTCTATAGAGAGCAGTTGCTGATGATGCCAATGTTCAAAGATTCTAGTGCTGAGTTTATTCCTTTCTATAGGTCTTCTACTCTCTCTCTACCTGAAGGGACCCTTGAAGTCAGTGTTCATTTATTTATTGGGTTGTTTGTTTTTTGGTGTTCTGGTTTTTGAGTTCTTTATATATCCTGAAGATTAGTGCTCTGACATGTGTATATGAAAAATATTTTTAAGATCAGGACTGAATACAGAATTTCTGGGTTTCAGAGTAAAATTGAAAATATAGAGTCTTTTTTTTTTAAAGATCAGGAAAAATAGGGTTTCTTAAAAATTAACTTTAATATCTTAAAGGTATAAAATATAAAGGTTTTTCCCTCCTTTCATAGTTTGTTTTTTGACTTGCCATTTTAAATTTCTCAGTAAAGAAAATGAAAACACTAAAATTATTAGCATGAATTTTGTCATTCATATTTATATTGCACAATGCCACATCTTAAAATGCAAATTTAAGCGTATTTAACCTCTTAGTAGAATTGCCAAATTCTAAATTGCCACAATTCCTATTTTGTAGTTGTTGATTCATATGCATTTTGTTCTTAATAGAACAGTGAAAAACTGCACAAAACTTAACTTGGGTGCTTTAATTCACTCCTGGTACACACCTATAATTCCTCTGTACCTATACCTTTCTGCTATGTAAGGAAGGACTTAAAAGACAAGGAACTGTGGGTTGCCCTATCATTTTTTCCAGCCACATGTGACCCAAGATGTTGCTTCTCACTGAGCAATAACTGATTTTGCCAAAAGCATTATTTTCAAAAATTTAAGAGAGTCTTGGGTTTCCTTTGGCCTTTATAGGGCCCCTTTCTCCTCCAGCTTTATAGTCCAGAGAGACAGAATTCATACAGGACATGAACCTGACAGAAGTCAGAAAAGAACCTTACCATTCTGCAGGGAAGGTGGTAATACTCTTAATGTAGTGGTAATACTCTTAGTACATTTTTGTTTCTTATTTCAACAACTAAAGAGCTGATACAAAGCAAATGGATTACTGATGCCAATCAGAATGCATTTACAGGGTGCCACCCCTCTGAAGCGTTTACTGAAAGGAAAAATGGGTGTAAGAATATTAAAAAATATTTGAGCTTGGACATCTGTCAATTCTTTTTTTTTTTTTTTTTTGTATCTGAGAGAAACAAATTCTAGGAAGGATTGTGCCTTTCAAGCGCATCACTGTTGAAAAGCATGTCCTGACATCTGTCCCTCTGGACTATAAAGCTGCAGGAGAAAGGGGTCCTATAATGGCCAAAGGAAACCCGAGACTCTCTTAAATTTTCAAATATAATACTTTTGGCAAAATCGGTTGTTGCTCAGTGATAAGTAACATCTTGGGTCACATGTGGCTGGAAAAGTAAATTGCCTGCATCCTGCTTCATCGCCTCTCTTAGGCATTGATATCACGCAGTGTAAAAATGGGTGTTTTATGCACGAAAAGGACACTAACATTTGCGTGCACCCTTCCGAAGTCTTTGCTGCTGGTGGATGCTGTGATAATGACACACAAATATTCATTCAGTCTGCCAACCATTTCTTTGTAATTGACAGTTGCTGACTTCTGGGCTCACTGGAGAATTGTACACTTGGTGCAGCCCAATAAAAGCCAGGAGAGGGTTTGTATACATCGCTCTGTCAGGCGGACACAGTTGTGGGATGTCGGAGTCATTCATTACAGCCTTTGCTGCATCATCTCCCACAACCCCAGCCAGGACCCTGTTGCATGAAGGATTGTTTTCAAGCTTTTAAAGCAAGATAGTTTATATTCTGAGATTAAAAACTAAGAGTGTTACACCTTTATGACTCTTGCAATATTTTTTTTTTAGCCATTTAAAAACATGGAGAGGTTTTTTTTTTCTTTTTACCTTTATTAATCTACACTCACAGGTGGAAATAAATTATTTACCTTTTTCATTTTGCCTAATGGTAATTGGAATGCACCTGAGAAAGACAACACAGTCACAGTAGGTGGTAAAAGGCAAACTTCTTCTGTTTCTGACATAAGACAGTCAAGGTTGGGAATATTTTAGAGGTTACTTTTTCCCATTAAGTTTCAGACTCAATACAATGTCAGAAACAGTCAACATAATGTATCATTGCTATTCAACAAATGAAGCAGTCCCTGTTTACAATAAAAGCATATGGTAATTTAGAAACATCAAAACACATGCTATAAACATTCTGGTACTGAAATATTTGTCTAAAGGCTTGACTGATCAGTTGCATTTTATATGCTTTATGAAATATTCCTTTTCCTTACATGTCGTGTCAGAAAATAAAGGCAAAGGATACAAATGAATGCATGTGGCAGGGTGAGAATGATGACTGGCACATTGAAATGCATAATTGCTCGATGCAGCCCTTTCTGCCTTTTTTTTTTTAATTTGAGGAAATAAAAAGTCTGTGACCTTTACAAGTGTCTAATTTTGTGATAAGAGGTTTATTATTTTTTTTCTTGCACTGCTTGGTTAGGATTGCATTTCCATTTCCTCATCAGCCCCAACTTTTAGAATGGATGCTAATCACAAACCCTCTCTCCAGGCATCTACTATGAGTTCAGATAAAACGACCAGGAACTATTGTTAGAAATACACACATTTTTTTTTGTACAACCAGAGAAATGAAAAGTTGTGCTCCATTTGTGAGCATCAGAGTCACATCTATAAAGCGATGCTGTTAATATTTCATATCTTGTTCCTCACAGGTTTACTATGAGCATTACCTGAGTTAATATACATCCATAGTGCCCTAAATGGACATACATTATTGATAACTATTATCAGTGGTATTAACAAATAGAAAGAAGGTTTCAATTAAAAACAAAACTTCCTAAGCTGTTTGAAAAGCTTTCAGTTTAACCTGCTATATATAGGTTTGCTTGACTTTCTACAATCTCATTTTATCTCTTACTTCTTCTGAACTGGTCCTTGGTGTCTTTGGTATCTTCTTGTCTCTAGTCCTTGTTTTCTCAATATGGAAATCCTCTTTCCTTCTATAATACGTTACATGGTTTTGTTTAAGACAGTTTAAGATGGAGCCCTTCAATGAGTCTGCACTGCTTGGCTGATTTGACAGCTTTAATTTTGGCCTTTCATGTGCTCTCTGCTCTTACCTGTAGCTTTCTGGGTTCATGTAGATGTTAAATTTCAAAGGGGTTACTCTTTTCTATATCATACCCCTTTAAACAATGCTGAAGCTCAAGTTTCTCTCTTTGTGTCTCTCTTCAGATATATATATATATAGTCTTCGTAATCATTATTTGGAAGTTAGTATAAAAGTGGTTAGATTTGGAAATCTGGCTTTTTATGGTATGTTCTCATCCTTCTTTTTCTCTGCCTTGGTGTTTCTGTATGTGCCATTTTCAATTATGTGTATGTTGAAATTCAGTTGTGGGCATTTAGCACTATGTGTTTTTTAAATATCTTCACATTAGCATGTAGATGTCGAATTGCTGGAGATCTTTCTAATGTAAAACCTAAAGAGTTTACTGTCTAAACCAAGTTTGGAGAATGCTTTCTGTCAAGGGCCAGGCTTAGATAGTAAATATTTTAAGCTTTGATGGCCACACCTGGTGGTCTTCATCACATATCTTCTCTTTTGTTTCAAGGTTTCTGTTCAACAATCCTTTAACAAAATCTACAACATTTTTAGGGGCATTAGGAAGATTTGGCCCAGGGGCCTATTTATGACTTTTGATCTCATTAGATCACTTTAGTCAGTTCTTCATGGCTCCATGAAACAGAGCTTCTAGTGTATTCCAAATATAGTACTCTGCAGTTTTTAAGAATTAAATTTCTCTTGTGTAAACTATTGAAAAATAGTTGAAAAAATAAGAAGTATGGGCAAAAAAGAACTTGAGGAATGTTCCTTCAGTACTCTAGTTCTGCAGTTGTCATTCTGGTTTAACAACACTTGGGTTGACCGTAACAGTCTGTGACAGGCGTTCATTCATGGACGCCTCCCCAATTAATCTCCCTGTCTCCACCGACTTAGGTTAATTGTGTTTGTACTCAGTGTTCCAGGTGGAGTCTTTGACATGACTCTAGGGACACTTCTGCCTCTCTGGAGGGCGGGGGAGACTAGAAATGCTCCCTGTGGATTAAACCCCAGAATTTTCCTTAAAGTCAATCTTGAATGTCATATTTTTCCTTTAAGCTTTTTTTTTTTTTTTTTTAAATCTCAATGTCTCTTTCTGAGCCCCAAGATGCCTGATTTTCACTTGCATGCTTTTTAATACCTTTCCGTCTTTCCTTGCAGCTATTGGAATCTTGTTTTACCTACAGTGTTAGCACTCGTGCCGGAACAATTGGTTTTTGTTCCTCAGGTGCCCCTTAGCACACAGTGTCTTTCTCGTGGCAGGTGTTCAAAAACACTGAACCCAATTCAAAACCTACTGATACCCAAATAACACATTTTTTTCTACCAAGTCTTCTGCTGGCTTTTTAAGAGGAAAGACCAATCCTGCTAAATGATTTAATAAAAATCTCTCTCATTCAGGTAGTGCCTAAGGAGGAATGGTGTCTACAATCTATTTTTTCTGAGTCTATTGCCTTGGCAGTCTTGTCAATTTTGATACATTTAACTATTTTTGAGTAGATGATGAATTCCCAAAGTCTAGCACTTAAGATTCTAGTAGTTATTTTTAGTTAAACAGTGTCTAAAAATGACTTAGAATTGAAAACTTGTTTGTAAGTCATGGAAGCTCTTCGGAAGGAATATCAAGATGGCTCAAACTTTCCATTACAAATCGAAGTGCTGTTCTCGCCTCCCTTCCTGGCCGCAGAAGTTGACTTCTGTTTTTTTTTTCCCCATGTGGTCACACCTTCATCAGGCCTCCCATAGCAGCATGAAGGTTTTCTAGTGAAGGTTTGTGATTCAATGAAATTAGCACTCAGATGGGAAAGACAGAGGGAGGCAGAAAAAAACGACAGTTCCATGTGGTGTGATTTTAGTGACCCTCAGCATCAACCTGCTTCCTTACTGTCCCTGAGCACATAACTCCAAGTTCTCAGGAAGTCACCTTTCTCAGGATAGGGTGGTGTGGAAGGTCCACACCACCTTGAGGAGTTCAAAGAAAACTAGCATCCAGAAATGGCTCTGCAGATAAACTATCACACGGAGCCGAGGTTGGGAGTCCTGCGGAGCTCAGAGAAGGTCCACATGTGGTGGGGTCTGCAAGGATCAACTATTTATTCATATGAAACTATATTGTTGTTTGAATAGTGGGTAATAGTGGGTATTCCTTTCAGAAAGGATAAAGCCTGTCATACCAGTTCTCAGACAAAAGGATTTAATGAAAGTGTCTCGGATGACAGCATGTATTAATTTAAATTTATACTTGAGTATATAGGAGTGATCAAACCTGAATGGGGGAAGGGCAGAACTTGAGAACTCTGAAGGAAACAGAGACGAAGGGAGAAGGGAAGAAAATTAATGGAAACTATGATTCTGTATGAAAGAACCTATTACTGTACCTAAAACATTTAGCAATTCAGTGTGTGTAGGTATGTGTATGCATGCACACACTTCTTTTTTTTTTTTCAGTATTTCATGAAGTTTTACTGCCAAAGGAAATAGATTCTTTTTTTTTTTAAATTTTTTATTTTTTTTATTGGTTGTTCACAACATTACAAAGCTCTTGACATATCATATTTCATACATTAGATTGAAGTGGGTTATGAACTCCCAATTTTACCCCAAATGCAGATTGCAGAATCACGTTGGTTACACATCCACAATTTTACATAATGCCCAATTAGTAATTGTTGTATTCTGCTACCTTTCCTCTCCCCTACTACCCCCGTCCCCTCCCCTCCCATCTTCTCTCTCTACCCCATCTACTGTAATTCATTACTCTCCTTGTTTATTTTCCCATTCCCCTCACAACCTCTTATATGTAATTTTGTGTAGTAATGAGGGTCTCCCTTCATTTCCATGCAATTTCCCTTTACTCTTCCTTACCCTCTCATCTCATGACTCTGTTTAATGTTAGTCTTTTCTTCCTGCTCTTCCTCCTTGCTCTGTTCATAGTTGCTCTCATTATATCAAAGAAGACATTTGGTATTTGTTTTTTAGGGATTGACTAGCTTCACTAAGCATAATCTGCTCTAGTGCCATCCATTTCCCTGCAAATTCTATGATTTTGTCATTTTTTATTGCTGCATAGTACTCCATTGTGTATAGATGCCACATTTTTTTTTATCCATTCATCTATTGAAGGGCATCTGGGTTGGTTCCACAGTCTAGCTATTGTGAATTGTGCTGCTATGAACATCGATATGGCAGCATCCCTGTAGCATGCTCTTTTAAGGTCTTCAGGGAATAGTCCGAGAAGGGCAATAGCAGGGTCAAATGGTGGTTCCATTCCCAGCTTTCCCAGGAATCTCCAAACTGCTTTCCAAATTGGCCGCACCAATTTGCAGTCCCACCAGCAATGTACAAGAGTACCCTTTTCTCCACATCCTCGCCAGCACTTGTTGTTGTTTGACTTCGTAGTGGCTGCCAATCTTACTGGAGTGAGATGGTATCTTAGGGTGGTTTTGATTTGCATTTCTCTGACTGCTAGAGATGGTGAGCATTTTTTCATGTACTTGTTGATTGATTGTATGTCCTCCTCTGAGAAGTGTCTGTTCAGATCCTTGGCCCATTTGTTGATTGGGTTATTTGTTATCTTATTGTCTAATTTTTTGAGTTCTTTGTATACTCTGGATATTAGGGCCCTATCTGAAGTGTGAGGAGTAAAAATTTGTTCCCAGGATGTAGGCTCCCTATTTACCTCTCTTATTGTTTCTCTTGCTGAGAAAAAACTTTTTAGTTTGAGTAAGTCCCATTTGTTGATTCTTGTTATTAACTCTTGTGCTATGGGTGTCCTATTAAGGAATTTGGAGCCCGACCCCACAATATGTAGATCGGAGCCAACTTTTTCTTCTATCAGACGCAGAGTCTCTGATTTGATATCAAGCTCCTTGATCCATTTAGAGTTAACTTTTGTGCATGGCGAGAGGAAGGGATTCAGTTTCATTTTTTTGCATATGGATTTCCAGTTTTCCCAACACCATTTGTTGAAGATGCTATCCTTCCTCCATTGCATGCTTTTAGCCCCTTTATCAAATATAAGATAGTTGTAACTTTGTGGATTAGTCTCTGTGTCCTCTATTCTATACCATTGGTCCACTCGCCTGTTTTGGTACCAGTACCATGCTGTTTTTGTCACTATTGCTCTGTAATATAGTTTGAAATCTGGTATCGCTGTACCGCCTGATTCACACTTCCTGCTTAAAATTGCTTTTGCTATTCTGGGTCTTTTATTTTTCCATATGAATTTCATGATTGCTTTATCTATTTCTACAAGAAATGCCATTGGGATTTTGATTGGCTGTTTTTGTTTTTTTTGAACTGGAAACCTGAAATATCATCCCTTTCCCAATTACAAAAAAATATTAAACCTAAAACTCAACTACTAGGGTCAGTGATTTTTATTATTGAGTAAGTACCACCTTGTCTGAGTAATTATATTTAAAGTTATAAAAAGATGATAGTATGCCATCCCCCCAATTTTTGATTATTTTATTCCTGGTACCACTGACATTCTCAGGCCTTTAGTCTTATTTATGACCGAATGTAATCTGGCCGTCACAAATTTTTATGGGCTAGAAAAATTTTTATTTAGTGTGCTAAACAGAACTTGCAAACTTTGTATTGCATTTAACATCAAACTTGCATGTGGGCAAGGTATACATAAATAAATGCATTTGTGTTCCTAAGGAGGGGCCTGTTGCTAGAAAGATCATTGTGAAAAATATGACCTTTGAGGATATAGTTAGGCAAGATGCATTCTAGCTATTGGAAGCTAACAGAACTCATAGAACAATAGAAAATCCTGGGGGAATTGTTTAACTGAACCCTCTAAATGTGTTTTCTATCCTCCTGAAGGAAGTGACTACTTTGGCAGATAGAGGACTTCATAGGGACATCTGGGAATGGGTAACAACCATAACTAAGACCACCCTACATTTCTCAGCTTCACTGAATTTTAGACTGAATTTTCTCCTGACAATAGGTCCCTGGACTTTCTTTTCTTGGAGCATTTGCTTTAGAAAATGTGCAATTGTAAATATGTCTTCTATCTCTTTGAGATATAAATCTTCTCCCAACTTCTTACAAATTTTTAACCCAGGAAATGTCTTCGTTAAGGACTCCAGGATCAGATCTTTAAAATGTAAACACCATCAGCACCCCCATCTTCCAGTTAGCACCCAAAGATGACATAATCACATAGAAAACACTGCCAACTGAGGAATAATGTGCCAACTCAGGATTATCCTCCCCACTAATAGCCTCTAGATCACCTTAAAATCTATCCCATCTCTTGGTCTGTGTTCTGTCTCTTACTACTGGTGATAGTATGAGAATAAAATCAGCTTCTGGTTGCTAATCTGTCCTGTGTGGATTTTCCTTCAATAATAACCATCCCGCCTGCCAACATATATGTCATAAAGTGATTAAAGTGATTTTGTATTATTAAAAACAGATATTATTTATATTTGACAATCAATTTTTAAAAGAATATCTCATTTTGGAGAACTTGCAACCTTTGTATTGCATTTAACATCAAACTTGCATGTGGGCAAGGTATACATAAGTAAATGCATTTGTGTTCCTAAGGAGGGGCCTGTTGCTAGAAAGATCACTGTGAAAAATTATGACCTTTTAGATTTTTTTTCCCTTTGTGATTTGTTTCCTATATCCTTCCTCTAATCTGAGAACTAGTCCAGAGAACCCAGCTCTGTTCACACTAGAGTACCTGTTCATAGCCACTTAACCATCCAGCAAGGCAGATATGTTCTTTCTGGATCTGTCACAGCAGGTGAAGAGAAAGTCAACTCAAAGGGTTTCTCACCATGGTGTAATATGATCTCCCTGCTTGGAGAGATCTCTGTACGTGCAGGCAATAGCTTTCCTTGACTTTTCCATAAAGAAGTGAGGGGAGAAGGGGGGAACTCACTGAAAAAGTCAGACCTTAAAATGCCTTCGGAGGTTGTAGTAGCGTTCTCCCATGATGAAGGGGCATTCCTTGGAGTACTTGCTACAGATAGTTTGGAGGCCAGGAGAATGGACCAAAGGAGAAGATGTCTGAATAAAGTGTTTTTCTTAGCAAACAAAGGAGAAGCAAGGTCTTGGACCAACTGCAAGATAAGTTTCAGTTGGTGGTTATCCAGAAGAATTCAAGATTGTTCTTCTATTGCATGAAAAGTATTTTATTCAGCTTTTTGCTTTCCCTGACTCCATTGTTCTGGGTATCAGGTGAGGAGAAACATGGTGGTGGAAGGGTATGGAGGAGAAAAGCAGCTCAGGATG
The DNA here is from genome assembly GCF_052094955.1 of Ictidomys tridecemlineatus. NCBI lineage: Eukaryota > Metazoa > Chordata > Mammalia > Rodentia > Sciuridae > Ictidomys > Ictidomys tridecemlineatus. The sequence goes on from NC_135488.1 coordinate 78,830,318, forward strand.
AGGACATGGCACCAGGAAGCAGAGAGAGAGAGGGAGAGAGGGAAGTGTGTGTATAGTGGGGGGAGAACTCCACTCATCCTCCACTCATCCACTCATCGGGGACAAAACATATACCCCAAAGGCACATATGCAGTGACCTACCTCCTCTGGTCACACCCTACCTGCCTATACTTACTACCCAGTTAATTCATTGAAGTGGAATAATGTATCATTAGGCTAAACCTCTCATAACTCAATCATTTCACTTCTAAACTTTCTTGCATTGTCTTACACTTGAGCTTTTAGGGGACACCTCATATCTAAACCATAACACCCTGGGATAAACCAGTGAATTTTCTCAAGCTGCTCAGATGTACCTTGGAGATCAAATTTTGATCCTAGCCTTGTGAATAGGATAGAATGTGAGGTTGGGCCATCAGTCCGTGACAATGACACTGCTTTGAGCCTCTCCCAACACAGAGGACTTGGAGGTAAAGGTGCTACATCTGAAGGAAAATGGACTGGTAAGGGAGCCAGTCCTTTTCTTAATTGAATTAATATTGACAGTCTGCCTAGGATATGTTGAGGAAAGGGGTGAAGGATTGTAGAATATACCCTGCCTTTTGGTAGAAACATGTCAAAAAGAAATTGCTGTTTACATAAGTGACAACAGATCTGCTTCAAAATTGTAATGTGCAAAGCAGCAGAGATTATGTGGTTGAGTTCTTCCTGTCAACTAAACCACTTTGTATTGCAGGTTCACCTTTAAGCAGATCCATTTATGGTCCATTTTCTCTGTTATTTGGTTTAAAGTTGAGGGCAAGGATAAAATCAGCTGAGAGAGGAAGTTGATAATCTGGTAAACAGCTGTGACTTTTCTCTCTTTAGTAATAGAAGACATACCAAGGGTCACAGCAATGACTAAGACTTCTCTAGGATAAACATTTTCTGCTATTATCTCATATGGTCTTAAATATTCGAAATCACCAGCCAGATCAGAATTGCCAGTGAGGTTTCCCTGCTTACTGGGAAACTGAAGGAGGACTGAGTTCCCTCCCTGCCTGCCTGAGAGTGGAAAGAGGAGGAAATAGGCTCCTCTGGGCCTGGCCAGTGTGTGGAAAGAAGCCAGTGCCTGCTGAGCTATTTTCCTGCTTATAGAAATCCCAGAGGAGCTTTGTTTCCTCTAATGGAAAATCAGTCTCATGAGAGAAGATGAACAAAGTGGAAGAGAGGAAACTTCCCATGTCAATGAGGGGGGAGGGGTGTTATATGATCAGAAAGGGCAGAATGGTTCTTATGGGTTGTTTCTTTAATTCAATAGCTTGATGTTCTTTTCTGGGCCTCACTATTATGCCAATAGTTGACCTATTTTGTACATTTTATTTTTGCACAAAATAGCCTGCTATATAAATGTAATTTATGTCATCCTCTTGATCTTAATCCCAACTAATTTGGTTCTATTAATAAATTAACTAATTAATGCATCGATCTTTCTAATCACTGAGGGTTTTAATGCCAGTCACTATGCTAGGGACTGCCAGATGGGGAACACGTATAACTATTTTTACACTGATTTTTTTTTGTACTTTTAAGATACAACCATAATCATGTGATATGAGATTGTATTTTCTTTGTAATTATACTCTTTATATTCTTTTGGCTTTCCAACTAGATTTAGTTTCTGGGTGGTTAAGTTTTAATACTTTTGTTACATTTCCTACGGTACCAGAAATAGGATAAGTCACACAATAGATCATCAGTTACTCTCTTTTGGTTGATTGTTCCCTTGGCTCAACTTTTTTTTTATTAATTTACTTATGTCAATAAGTTATATATGACAGCAGAATGCATTTTGATTCATTGTACACAATTGCAGCACAACTTTGAATTTCTCTGGTTGTACATGATGTAGTGTCACACCATATGTACAATTATACATGTACCTAGGGAAATGCTGTCCATTTCATTCCACCATCTTTCCTGCCCCCATGCACCTTCCCTACCCTCCATCCTGTTTGCCCAATCAAATTTCCTCCATTTTTTTCCATGCTCTCCCCCACCCCGACCCCATTATGGATCAGCATCCTTCCACTTATCAGAGAGAACATTTGGCCTTTGGATTTGGGGGATTGGTTTACTTTGCTTAGCATGATATTCTCCAACTCCATCCATTTACCTGCAAATGCCATAATTTTATTCTCTTTTGATGCTGAGTAATATTCCATTGTGTACATATACCACAGTTTCTTTATCCATTCATCTACTGAAGGGCATCTAGGTTGCTTCCACAGTTTAGCTGTTAAGAGTTGAGTTGCTAGGAACATTAATGTGGCTGAGTTACTATACTATGCTGATTTTAAGTCTTTTGGATATAGACCGAGGAGTGGGATAGCCGGGTCAGATGGTGGTTCCATTCCAAGTTTTCTAAGAAATCTCCATACTGCTTTCCAGATTGGTTGTACCAATTTGCAGTCCCACCAGCAATGTGTGAGTGACTGTGCCTTTCCCCCCACATCCTCTCCACCATTTATGCTTGTCTGTATTCTTGATAACTGCCATTCTAACTGGAGTGAGATGAAATCTTAGAGTAGTTTTGATTTACATTTCTCTAATTACTAGAGAAGTGAACATTTTTTCATATATTTGTTGATCAAATGTATATCTTCTTCTGAGAGGTAGCTCCTTAGCTCATTTATTGATTGGGTTGTTTGCTTTTTTGGTGTTAAGTTTTTTGAGTTCTTTATATATCCTGGAGATTAGTGTTCTATCTGACATGTGGCAAAAATTTGCTCCCAGAATGTAGACTCTCGGTTCACCTCATTGATTGTTTCTTTTGCTGAGAAGAAGCTTTTTTGTTTGAGTCCGTCTCATCTATTAATAACTGATTTTATTTCTGGCACTATAGGAATCTTGTTAAGGAAGTCAGGGCCTAATCCAACATGATGAAGATTTGGGCTTACTTTTCCCTTTATTAGGCACAGGGATGAATTCCTAGGTCCCTGATCCACTTTGAGTTGCCCTTGGCTCAACTTTGAGAGTGTGTTCCATGTGCTGAGCTGCAATGACTTTGGGGGTCTCCAGATGATGATGATGATGATGATGATGATGATGATGATGATGATGATGATGATGATTTTCATATGCTCTTTCCTGTCTTTCAACCTGAGTTCTGATCATGGTATCACATGGGAAGAGGTATTGGAATTTTGAGAAAACCCAGCAGATAAGTAAGTGAAGAACTGAGCAGATCTGAGCTAGCCCCAGGAGAGAAGCAGCACAGACTGGGGCGCACAGACTGGGGCCCACAGACAAGTAGTCAGTATCCATGTTCTCCCCCCAAACCCCACCTGGAAAAGTGGCAAACCTGGAATCATTCTTTGAGTCCTCTCATTCCCTCCCATCCTCTCTCATTCTGTGGCCAGCATATTAGAAACACCTGTCAACACTTCATCACAGATCCCCTAACCACCCACGGAACATAGCCCTTGCCATTCACGTGGCTTTTTTTTTTTTTTTTTTTTTTTTGGTATAGACCTTTGCAATGTTCTTCTTTTTAATTTTTTTAAAATTTTAGTTGTTGATGGATATTTTATTTATTTATTTATTTGTGGTGCTGAGTATCAAACCTAGGGCCTCACATGTGCTAGGCAGGCACTCTACCACTGAGCCACGACCCTGGGCCTGAAGGGTCCTTCTAACTGCTGTCCTTGCTTCCATTCTTGTTTCCCCTTCCGGCTCTTCTCTACCCAGCAGCCATTTCATGTCACTTCTGTGCTTGAATCTCTCTTTTGACAGAAGGTCACAGTTGATTCCCATTTGGAAGCATGAAGCTTGGTCTCCAGTCCCTGTATGGACTGGCCCTTGCCTTCTCCCCTTCTCGGCACCTCTGTACCACAGTCATCTGTTCCTTGAGCACACAGCCTTATTTTCACACCAGAGCTTTTGTGTTTGCTGTTTCCTCTGGTTTAATTTTCCTCTGCTTCCCCCTTTGATTTACTAATGGCTCTGTCTCTCACTTCATTCAATTCTCTGCTCGAGTTTTATCTCTTCTGATAGACCTCGTTTGCTTGTTCCCTCTTTTGAACACAGGCCCAGTAATTCTTTTTACCCTGCTGCTTTATGACTTTATTTGTCAGTGCTTATCATGACCTGAGATTATATTCTTTCTTTCTTTGTTCACTTAGAGTTTTTGTTTTGTTTTGGTTTTTGTTTTTTTGTTTTTTTAGTAGAAAGTAAACCAAATGAAGGTCACTTTCTTACCACCTCATTAATAGTGGTAGCACATGGTGGGCAAGAAACAAGATTTGCTGAATGAATTAACAAGGAAAGTAATGAAGGCCACAGCCATTTCTGTGGGCAGGTGTTCAGTTGGCACAATGGCCTCGTTGATATGTTCCATGCCATTTCTCTTTGCTGAACTTGACCTAGGGCTAATGAGTTGATAAAGAGGCAGGCTCCTCCTGGGCTCGCCTCTGGGTCACTCATGGGAGCTATGAGCTATTAAAAGGAGGACAGTAGAATCACAAGGTAGAATAGAACTGTTGCTCAGACACTCTTTTCATGGTCTCAGCTTACAACATAGGACTCCATAAAGAATAACAGCTGAGAACAACTACAGATATAAAATAACTTCTTGATTATTTGTCAAGGACTTTATGTACATTAAACCATTTGCTCTTCACCTCTCTCAAGTGTCTATTTTCATTTTTCCATTTTATGGATAAGGATTGAAGGCTTAGACACAATTTCTACAAGTTTCACAGCAATCAGACTATGGAGACAGACTCAGGATTCATTAGGCCTAGTAGGTTGATGCTCAATGTTTTAATTCCATGTAGGAAAAACATTTCAATCTAAAGAAGTAGTTTTGCAGGCTACTATCTGAATGAATTACCATTATTGTAAGAGTATTTATTTCTATATCTATATAATGTATAGTATGCTACTTACTTCATATCATTGAGAGAAGTGGGTAATCATGTATTAAGTGCCTAGCACAGTGTCTGGTATATGTAAATGCTTAATAAAATATTAACCTCTAATTCAACCTTTGGTCTCACTTATGGATAACATATTAACAGTTATCTTCTTCTTAGAAAGAGTCCCATAGGCATTTGGAGATCCTATAGAATCATCTTACTTTTGTTAACAGATGACATATGAACATGGTTCTTTTAAGAATTGAGTTTTAAGTTTGTTTTCTACAAAGTGCTTACAAATTAGTTAATGGAAAATATTCATTACCAGTTTTGGCAAAAGCCAGCACTCCAACTGAAATCAAAAGTCCAGTGAATCATTCTACACAATTTATTTCCAGTGAAACTGGTGAGGAGAAAATGGAAGCCTGTCATTTTTCTTTTAAACCCATGCACATTGCTGAGTTTGCTGTGGGCTTGCTGTGCATACATAACTTTTAAAATAAATATATAATTTGTGTGAGGAGGATGATCAAGGTAGACCATGGTAGGTTGGCCCTGCAGTAGTCTGGGATGTCAATAATTCTTAAGCTAACAGGAGCTCTTTCATGATTCAACAGCATACCTCTAATTTTATATTTATTGTCATTTTTCATCCGCTTTCCTATTTTAGGACCATTTGCCAACTGTGATGATCAGTGTGTTTGATTCCTATGGAGAAATAGTCTATCTTAAAATTTGTGATGCAACAGAAAGAGAAAGAAAATTTATTTTTATTTCAAAATATTACAAAAACTTGCTTGTTTATCTATAGTGGGGATTTTGCAATTCTCCACATAGAAAAGACTACTTTGCCTGTGTTTTTCGAAAATCTTGGTGAAGGACGCAAGTTTAAAGTACTTTTCCAAAAAGTCACATATAATATGAAGAAATCAATTAAATCTATTTATTCTCTCCTATTATAAGAATATATTTGACCCCAGAAGTAAAAAAAAAAAAAAAGAATTTTCTTTGATGTTAATTTAATTTGGCAGAATCTCTCAACTTCATTTTGGGGATAATTAGTCATGTCTTTGGTGGCTATTGTGAACTCTCACATCTGGTGTACCCCACAAACAAGTTGGCAGTAGGACTTTTCAACCAGAGAACCATATTATAAAATGTATAATCCCTAGGTACATGGTTCTAGAATATTTCTTTTCTTCGGATGTCACAGATTGATTTCTGAACTTAATAAAGTTGAAGACGCCCCAAATAGACCACTGGATGTATTTATGCACTAAAAAGACCCAAAGGAAGTTTTCACTAGCTTACTTGCAGTGATGAGAAGCTACTGTCAGTAGGCCAATTGCTTGTATCTAATGTCTTCAAGAGAAAAACTTGAGCTTGGAAAAGGACCTATTGACCTGAGCAATTTGCCAGAATCCTATGAGAACATGATCTGAAGGAAAGAAATGCACTTTCAAATTCTTGGGCAGTAAGAAGCATCAAAATCAAGCACAAATAGGACAGTCTAGAAACCTCAAAGGACGAGAAGTGGAAAAGGCTCTAATGATGTGATGTGAATAATGCGTTTCAATGAGGAAACAAGCCAATGTTGTTAATCGAGCACCTTAGATGAGTCTCTCTAGCACTTCCGAGGAGTAGACAATAGATTCAGCAGGAAAGAAACCATCACTTCTGTCTATGATTCTTTTGACTGGTCTTTCCTAAAGTGGTTGGAGACGGATCACATCAGGAAAATCCAATCATCTCAGTACCTCTCAACATACAGAACTCCTTATCACTTAGCTTGGCTAGGTTAAAGTATAATTGTGGTTTCCATGAAAATTTCTTGGCCTGGAGAAAAAATTCTGTGCCACTAAGGTAACGTGGCATTCCATCCAATGAATTCAGGCTCTCCTTCATCAATGTGTACAATGAGGGTAAACTATAATAACCAAAACTTAGCTGCTAACTGAAACCAACATGCAAGGGGATCTGAAATGGAAACTCTTTCAATCTATTATTTAAGGTATCCTCCATGCCATGGTCACACCTGGGCTAGGGGATCTCTGGGTGCAGCACTCAAGGACTCTACAAATATCTTATCCATACATAAGCATGCTTTTGCTTACAAGGGCTGTGTAGAATAGCAGAGGGGCATGGATTTGTGTCACAATATGTTGCTATCTGCAAACCTTCGGGTCCATTAATTTTCCTTTCTTGCTCATGTGCATGGTTGCTTCTTGGAAGTGGTAGTAATTTTTCTGTATGTCAATCTTTAGTGGTGTAATTCGTTCTTATATTACCCTCTTCCCTTGATCATGGAATGCAGAAGGCATGTGTGCATCACTGGGTGCATCTCTTGAGTGAGAGTCACAGTATCCTGTCACAACCTGAGGTCAGCTTCTTTCATCCTGCCACATCACATCAGGTTTAACAGAGGCACATGGTTCAAACCTGAGTATATAGAAGTAATTGGGAAGTATAAATTCACAGCAGTCTGAGAGGTGCTTTCAAATATGGGAAATAAAGAAGACTGACCTTTCCATTTTCTGTATTTGACTGCAGATATAGCCCTCGTTGTATGCCGTACATATGAAAGTATCCATATCTCAATGGAAAACAAAAAATCTCTACAAGACAGGAGTTTCTGCATTTTCTCATGATGATGAGGCAGTGTCCCTCCTGTGTTTACTATTGCTGCTGATAAGATCTAATTCCTGAAACCAGATATTAATCTAAAAGATCATTTTGATGGAATGAGCTACATGATAGTTATTAGGGATTTGCAATGTGACACTTTAAATAAGGCTATCCAAGGAGAGCTGGACTAGGCTTTTTGAGTGATAATTTATGCAAATTTTCCTCAATATAAAACCAATCCAATCTGATACCTTGGGCCTTCTGTTACCTGATAAATCTTAAATTCAGAGCTGGTAGCATTGAACACTTCTGACTTTTAATCTTGGCTTGATTCTGAACTCTTAGATCCTGAATATAAGTCCTTGAATCCCCTCTGGCTTGGCTTTTCTATGATTGCCTTTCCCATAGCTAATGAAAAGTAAACTAATCAGAATATATCAAGGTCCTTAATTTTTTTTTAAAAATTTTCTCTTTTTTTTAATTGATTTTTAAAATACATAACAGCAGAATGTATTACAGTTCTTATTACACATATAGAGCACAATTTTTCATATCTGAGAATTGTAATGCAAAAAAACAAGTACATGGATAAAGACATGAATTGGCATGAACATACTTTATAAAGGTCCTTAAAAATTGATGAACATAGTTGATATTTTCTAAAAGTTCCTTTCATTGTGCCCCAATAATATCCAGGAAACCTACACTAGTAAGTGACGGCTAAGTTTCCTGTCTTATTAGATGCTGAAGCTTTCACCATTGTATGTGGTCTTTGGAGAACGTAGGAATTCTCATCTGTCTACTTTCTGGGAAGCTCACGAGTCTTGGTTGGAGTCCGCTGCTGTCCTCAGCAGAATTGACTTCACTGAATACTATGGCTCCAGTGGGGCTTATCTTCCTTTGGAGTCCTCTGTCTTCTTGTTCAGCAGCTTTTCTGCTCATTTCACTCTAGATATTTAATCTTCTTATGCTTCTTTCTCATTCTCTGTCAAAACTTGCTTTCCTAGCTATGTCTGACAGCTTAATATGTTAGTCTTCTCAAGTGATTTAATAGGAATCAAAACCTTTAACTCAAAAATAAAGTAATGATCACTGGCTAAGTGAGGGGTGTGTTGGATAAGAGTAGACTGAATTGGTCAGGATTGAAATGATAAATATGGCAAATTGCCTCTTCTATCATTATGTAAATGGATCCTTGTTTTATAATAAGGCTAGATGCCTGTAAAACATCTATCATGAGCCCCTTTTTCTTAGTCATGATCTTCAACCTGACTCTTAAGGAAAGCAAATTGGGGAAAAAACAAATAATTAAATAGGATATACTAAGAAACAAACATATTCCTATTGGAGGAGAAAAATCTTGTACTCCAGTTGCACAAAGGAAGATACATGATTAACAGACACATCTGTTTTAAACGTTCTCATTTTAAGCCCCCTAATTATTGTTGACCACCAGTTCTTTATATTTCTATTTTTTGCTCATGTTTAAAAAGCAGTTTGAGGCTCCAGCTGTTAAGCCAGGATTTTTTTTTTTTTAAACTGGCAGCATTTTTCTGTACTGGCAGAATCCACAGGCAATTGCTTTGATGATTTTTGGAGTTACATTTGGTGTCTGTCATAGTTCATGCAAAGATAAGCTGATTGGGTTGTCTAGTTGGTCCCAGATGCTTTTGGCTTTAATGCTCCATCAATTCTCTTTGAAAATGAAGTCTTGGGCCAATCTCATCTCTCAAGGGACACTTGCAGATGACTTGTTCATGATCAAAAGGCAACACAATTTCCTGATGTCCATATGCTTTCTCTGGAACCTCTTTTGGTATCCTTACAACTGCTGTTTCTTATTAGTGGACAACCGGTAGCCATTGAGAACAGGTCTAAACTTCAAAGGTGTTTCCTCCAAGAGTTCCTGAAAGTGGGAGTCAAGAGGTATGAACTGGTTTCCAAGAACTCCAGGAAGAGATTTTAAGAACATAAAAAGGGAGATATAAGATCACCTGTTCTTGAAGGTCAAAGACTCAATTTATGTTTGTCAATGAACTGCAAGGGATTTATAGGATAGAAAGTACTCTTATTATTCAATATTTTGGTCTTAATAGGATTTACATCTCTATCCTAGAAAAATTCATTTACAATCATTTTGTTATAAAGATATTCAAATGGCTATGTAAATGTGGTCTAATACAACATAAATTTATTGAAACTAAGACTTTAAAAACCCACAAAAATTATCCAAGTGACATTTGGGGCTACATTGTACTCTGTGTATTATATTCTTCTCTTTAGGGTCAAACATGAAAGACCAAGATCTTTCTATTTTAATTCCCTCCCTTCCCTCCTTTTCCCTCTTCCTTCTTCCCTTCTTCCTTCCTCCCTCTCCCCACCTCCACCACCTTTTTTTATTTTTATTTTTTGCAGTACTAGTGATTCAACCCTGGGCTTCATGCATATTGATTGGGCAAATGCTTTACTACTGAGCAACACCCCCACACCCAGCCTGAGATTGTTCTGTTTTCTATATTTATCTTCCAAGAAAGATGAATCAACTGGAGAGGAGAATATCACAGCCGATGAGTGGCAGGAGAACTCTGAGAGGCAAAGTCTGTGCTTTCTTGAGGTGTTTCCATGGAACATCTTTAGATGATGTCCTTAGATGTGGTTAGAGGATGTCCTTATTTCAGCTGAGCTTCTGAGTCCCTTTCTTCCCCTTACCTCCCAAACAATCCATTTTTCTTTTTTTTTTTTTTTTTTAACCTTTTGGGGAAAAGACATTTTGACTGGCTCAGTATACAGTTCTGACAGACGTGGTTTCCTCATATACAAAAAAGGAGGAATTATATGGTTTTCTAATTGGAAAGGTGTTTAAGAGTACCACATGAACTTCTGCAATAATGCTTCCCTTTACATAACAGAGGAAGTTGAAGGATGGAAATGCAAATGCCCAGTGCTTTTGGACTGTGTCAGGGAGCAAATCATTCTGCTGTTTTTCCTAACTGAAAGCATTGGAGTACTATGCAAAGCATGGAGGTGGCAATAATAAGAACAAAGTGAGCAATATGTCAACTACTTGTCCTTGTCACTCCTCCGGTCCTATCTCAACCTTTTGCCTTCCAGGGTTGTGAATGTTACAAGTGTCGTTTGAAAGATATGCGTGTCTTGTATGCAGTCTTCATCAGGAAGCCAGCCACTGGACTGGAAGAATGAACTCATCAGAATGATCAAATTTGAATAGTATTTTCCAAGAGGGGAAGAGTCTGTGCTGGTGTTTTCTATCCATGAGTTAAAATATTTATTCCAGCAAACCTAAGCCTGATGTTATGGACTTTATTTTACAGAGAAAGTGATTGATTCTGAATAAATTACTGAAACTCATACAGTAGTCGATAAATACCAGAGATTTGGCCCCATTTGACTTGGACCGGACTAACCTCCAGCTCTCCAGGGTCTCCTTTCTTTCTGGGGGAGAGGATAACTTGCCCTCCAGGCTTCACAATTGTTTTCTATCCCTGATTCCATGTAGAATTCACTTTTTGTTATTGTTCAGCCTGATTTTGAGAGAGCTTCCTGAACATCCCCTGTGTCTGCTTCTCAGAGATGTAGATCACCACAGAAATCATTTAAAAGGTTCAAAACGTGGAAAGTGGGTGTTGCTTCCAGGTAGCCTGCTGCCTCCTGGGCACAGCTGCTTGGATATTGCACAGGCATCTCAGATTCAAGAAGTTAAAAATCTGAAGAAATTTTCCTCCTCACCCTGATATTTCTATTTCATTTTCCCCCTATATTTCTATGAATGTCATCAGCTTCTCTGCCCATCTGTCAACATGTAATTTCAGGTTTTACTCTAAATTTCTATCCTTTAACTTTCTCTGATCCGGCTCTGCTTCACAGTCTTACAACTAGTGCTTTACTTCACGACCTTCATCTTTTTTTCACCAGATGACTTCTGTGTTGTATTGCTGTGTTGCAAATCAGCAGTCTTCCACCTCCTCAGTCTAGGTCCTCCAGTGTGACCAGATAATGTTTTTTTTTGTTTGTTTGTTTTAAAGGAAGAGGGGTGATATATTAGTCCTCTGTTGCAAACCATCCAAGGCTCCAAATGTTTTAGCATGGCACATAAGGCCATCCACAGTGTGGTCTCTGGTCTGGCCTTGCTTTCTATTTCTGACTTTCCATTGCATCACACCCCTCTGACATTTGCCTATTCTGAAGGCAAATACAACTACTTGAAATCACCAAAGTTGTTGATCCTTCCTCCCTCCTTTCCTCTCCCTCCCTCCCTCCCTCCCTCCCTCCCTCCCTCCCTCCCTTCCTTCCTTCCTTCCTTCCTTCCTTCCTTCCTTCCTTCCTTCCTTCCTTCCTTTCTTTATTTTAATGAGGCTCATTCTGGCATGTCTTCCCTGTTCTCCACGTTATGTTTCATGGTAGGAAATCCCTTCTTGTCTTTCAAGATTCAGCTTAAGAAGTAACTCCTTTCCAAAGCCATTCTGACTTGTCCCTAAGGAGAGACAGATATCTGTGTCTCCAGGTAAACATTCTCCTATTTTGCCCTCTTTCTATATTCAGAGGTCTGTGGTTACAAGCATAATATGTTTCCCTATTTACTTGTTGGTCTTTGCTAGATTGTAAGTGCCCAACCGGCGGCAAGATTTGTTTTCTTCTTCTTGGCATTACTACCATCTAGCACAGTGCATGACTATAATGCATGGCTTACAGTCAATCCTCAGAAAGTTAGATTGAACTAATAAATTGAGAATGAAAGTAAAATTGCAAATCAAAAAACTCTAAAAAGTATTTGATTGGAAATAATCTAAGGGAATAGATCAGTAATGAATAGTTTGGATCTTCCATGTTTTACTTTTGTTAGAGTCAAAAAGCTGTATCCAGAGGAGATTCTATATTTACTATGCAGAACGTACTCTGGTTCCCTTTGTAAGTGTTTCTACATGATTTATTTCCATGGGAGTGCATTTAAATGTGGGTGTAGAAGAAAACTGCTTAGCCTAAAACAGTTACCAAAATAACAGGTTCATTCCTAATAAAGTGGGTAAGTTTCATTACCTTAAGAAGAGTCTGGTTCTAATTAATGTAGGGATAAAGCATAATATTTTCTCATTTTCATTATGAAATTATATAACTTAAACCAATGTAATGGCAAGCAACTCAGAAAATTAGGTATAATTCATTAAATAAATGAGATATAATTAAAGGAAAACATTTTAGAAAAATCAAGCATCCTCTAAAACCTGGTGAGCCGAATTGTCTAGTATTTGCATGTGTTCATAATTCATTTTCCCCAGCTCTCTGTATTTAGCTCATTTGAAAATCATCTATGAGTTGCAGCTGTTGCCTAAGTCATAAGTGTTTCAATATTCTGAGATAATAAAAATCAATTTAGATTCCAGTGACCAAAAATATGATCAACTTGTATATAAATGTTATTGCTTGAGGGCAGCATGGTAATTAGAATGCATGGTCAAACTACCCTGGTTTTCTGAGAAATTGTGTTCTTCTTTTTTCCTTTGATTCTTACCAAGCACTCTGGTTTGAGTGTAACTTCACAGTTCACTTTTAGATGATTTACTCTTTCTTTAGAACCATGTTTATGATTCATATAAAAGACATATAGGCACAGAAATGACGGTTTTATAACCAGGAGAAAATAGGCCAAATAAAATCAGGGCAAAATCATTGCTTTTCCCTGATCTTGGATTTGGGCGTGGGATACCAGAGATGGAAGTACTTGTGTTAATGGCATGGGACAATGGGTCTGGTACTCAGAAGTGCAGCTGACTTGCCTCACAGGTGGACAAGTACTTTAATTTGAAAATGGTTCTCATACATTATTTAGAAACACATTTATCAAATTTAGTCTTTCAAATTATATTTGGTTTGATCTGTATTTGCTAACATTTATTGATGGTGGTGACAATGTCCCACTGGTTTGTAGTTTATACTTATATAATTGTTTCACGTGTGCCTAAGATAAAGAGTATAACTCCTTTCCCCCTCTTTCTCTTTTCTTTTAGTTCTTTTTTCTTCCTTCATTCACTTAGTCATGATGATAGTGGCCAAATGCTACCAAATATTAGGTCCTTATTAAAAATCCATTTTTCTCTGACTTCTCCCTGTCTTCCTGTGCTCCTTTTCCTTGTTCTCCTTCCGGAAGTCATAGATGTTAGCATATTTTGAGCAGATATTATGTGCCAAGTTCTGGACTAGTCACTGAATGTATTTTATCACATCAAATCCTATAATCATCCAATAAAATAGAATCAACTACTTCACATTTGACCCACGAGAAAAGTAAAGTCCCAAGTAACTTGCCCAAATTTTTAGAGCCAATAAGTAGATGAGCTGCAAATAGAATCCGGTTGCATCCCACTCAAAGTTCATTGTCTTCTATTGCTAACATTATTTTTTCAATAGATTTAAGTTAATTTATAGGTTCCCAAAATTTTGGCAACTGTGACACTGAACTTATTGTGAGGACTGTTTATGGATATGACAGTTTTACTATCCATTTGACTTCGGAGGGATTACTTTCCAAAATATATTTGTAGAAAAGTGGGGTGCATGAGTGTAAGGGCAATAATTTTCAGAGTTTCATTAGATGCTATACTTTCATAATTAAAATAACAACTGGAAGATAAAAATCATATTGACAGCACTGAGGCTTTTTTTTTTTTGGAGGAGTAGGTCTTTTAATAAAGGATCTATTTAATGACCTTTATAAGTTGAACAAATGCAGACCTCTCTCCCTCAGCCTGACTAGGAGGTCAGCCCATCTGTTCAGAGTTTGAATGATGGGGCTGTCATTTAGGTTGGTATTTGAAATCAAACTATTGCTGTGAATTTCTAAATTACAAAGTAAAGAGAGAAGGATTGGTTTATCAGAAGGCAGAAATTATCTTCAAATTCTTCCTTCTAAATATCCTTGTGCAGAGGTCACAAAGTATGTTCCTGATTTTGAGCATTACAAGACCACTTTAAAATTTTTTAAAAATTTGTTTTAATTAGTTATACATGATAGTAGAATGCAGCTTTATGCATCATATATAATGGAATATAATTTCTCATTCTTCTGGTTATACATGATGTAGAATCCCTCCGGTTGTATAGTTATGTATGTACACAGGGTAATAATATCTGATTCATTCTACTATCCTTCCTACCACCTTAAACCCTCCCCTCCCTTCATTCCCATCTACCTAATCCAAAGTAACTCTATTCTTGCCTAGCCTTTATTGTGAGTTAGCATCCACATACCAGACCACTTTTTAAATGGACCCCAAGACGAAATAAAAATCTCCCCTTTCCAATTAGTGAATAGGTTCCTTGAACCCTTTATGTACTTAACAATGTGCTTGATATTATGCAGAATGCAAATATAGTTTGAGACATAGTTCTTGAGCTCAAGAGGCCTATACTCTAGCTGGGTTTGATGTAATTGTTGAAATGAATATTAGTTTTTACTTTGTGGAAAATTTTATTGTTCGATGAAAGCAGCACATTCATATTCTCACATGGAAGTTGAAAAATGACATGAAGACAATTGTTTAACTCTCAGAGTGATTATCAACTTATCTATAGCTTATGTCACAGTAAGACAAGGTCATTAGTCTAGGAGAATACTAAAGGATTCCTCCTGAATAGAACTCTTTTTTCAATTGAAAAAGTATTATTGAAAGGATATGTAGGTGTGTTATTGGTGAAAGTATGATTGTATCAGGGAAATACAAATGAGAGGTAGAGATTAGGCTATGAAGAAATATTTGAAAGAAGTATCTCAAAATATATGGTTTCAGAGTATAGACAATGTTACTTGCTAACCTTCCATTTGAAAACTATATATAGAGTTATAATCAGTCAGATCTTGGGTTTTTCACATTACCCATAATTTCTGAGTAAAACTATATAACCTGATGGTTGTCTTATCTGTTAACCCTGGATAATAGACAAAACACTGCAATATGGTTGTCATAGTAATGCAGTGGCAAGGAGAATTAGACATCTTTTCACAATGTAGGAAAGGATATGGATCACAAAGCCTGCTGTGTAAGCCTTCTGGTATGAGATCCCTGTATCACACTGCCCACTCTCATCATCCTGGTGTGTCTCATGAGGTCAAGTAAATGTTTCAAATAGCTTGCAAGCCAGATATCATCCAAAGTAGTAGGTCCTTCATTACATTTCCCTCATGACTTTAGGGGTGAGAAGCTAAGGGAAAAGGTTTTCTTATATCAATGAAATGTACATTGGCAATTACAGTGTTCTACTTTCCTAGTTAAACTCAGTAGTTTTATTTGGATGTAGTTTTGGAATTAATTTTTTAAAAATTAAATTCTTGTAGTAGATTCTCAATGACCCTTATTTCATATATGTTAGTTCTGTGCTAAGAAAGTGAACAAACTGATCTTCTTTATGCCCTTGGAAAAGGGAGCATTAGATGACATGTTGGCTTTTTTGTTGATTAGGTAAATAGTTCTTCCTAAAATCTGATAATCACTTTCATGACTTGCTATGCACATACACATAAAAGATCAACTTGATAGGCAAATTATGAAATATATCTGTCTCATTTGTAATTACTAGTAAATTAAATAAGCTTATGGGGACACTACATAATAAAAACCAATTTGTTTTTCTTTAGCTGATTCAATTATTATATTTCCTAGAAAAAATGTGTTACATGATGATTTCCAAGTTAAATGTTGTGATTTGTTAGTTTCAAAGGTATGTATATATATATATATATATATATATCTATCTCAGAAAGACCATAATGTATAATAGGAACAATCTTATAGTCTTTTAGAGTGATAATTTTGGAAAATAATTGACTCAATCCATTTTCAAAATAAGAAAGGATAATATTTAGGGTTATCCTGGATATAGGTAGTTAAGTTGGATTTGTACAAGTAACCACTTTTCTTGCCATCCTATTTTTCTCTTAAAAATCATAGAAGTTACTTAAGTTCTCTTTTCTTTCCTTTTTCTAAATTTACTAAGCAAGTCAATTAGGAATCAATTCCTCTAATTTATTTTGTAACATTTCTTGAATCTTTCCTTCTTTCTTTTTTCTTTTATCAAACCTAGGCCTTTACTTCCTTATGCTTAGATTATTGTTTTGTTATCTGCAATAGTTTCTCTCTCTTCAATATTTTTCTCCTATAGGTCACTCTATATAGTCATCTGTTTAATCTTCTAAATGTAAATTTTTCATTGTCTTCCTTTGCAAAAGCAAATACTCTTTATTCTAATTTTTACTAGCAATTTATATCACTTTGGTAGAGACCCACTTTTTCCTAGCTTCTTCCTAAGGTAGTGGCTCTCCACTTCCCTCCATTTGACATTCCAAGCATATTTTCACTTTAATCCTCCTGTGCTGTGGTCAGAGTGATTTAACAATCATAGCATTCCATCCATTCTCCCTCCCCACTCCTTTAATTTGTATGCTCTTCATTTAATTCTATCAAAGTCTGAGGCCAAACACAAGTTCTACCTCTTTGTTGAAAAAACTTTGTGAACACTGTTACCACTGTGGACGGGTGACAAGTTCTTGCTTCCCGGATGTTGAAGAATAACACCAAAGAAGCACGCTGAGGCAAGGTCAGAGTAGAAATTAGAAGTTTATTAAAGGATACCAGAAAAGACTTCTCCTGGAGGAAGAAGGGGACCCAAGAGGTGGAATCCGTGGAAGTGCGGTTGTCTCCCCTGTTTATAGTTCTTTCAGTGATGGAATGTAGGTGGGAAGGCCCTGTAAAGGTAAAATTTCTAAGCTGATTCTAAGCCGCAGAGCCTGAGTTAAAGTGTAAAAGACCAGGCATCCTAAAGTTTCCAAAGTGCAGGGATTGGGTTAAAAAGTAAAAGACTAGTATTGTTAGAGTCCCTCTGCTACTCGCAAAACCTGTAATCCCTGTAGCTGTTAGGACAATACTGGAACTGCCCAGTAAATATTTCCACTGACTTTCTGGTTGTTTAATAGCTAAGGGTTCCGAGTTGCTTGGCACGTAGGCATTGCAGGACCTAAACCAATCAGTTTGAATGTGTACCCCACCTAGGAGCACCAATCACTCCTGCCCTAATTGTTCCCGCCAATGTATGCACTAATCCTGACTCAGAGTTGTTGTTCAATTTTCCCGCGCGCCTCATGATGATTTGTTCTGATGTATGCAAAGCCCCCCACCCTCTCCAAAAAGTGTACTTAAGCTTTGCTTGAACTCTGCTCTGGGCTCTGGGCTGCTCTCCCTTCTTGAGTGAGCACAGAGTCCCAGCGCGCTGGAATGGATCCCCAATAAATATCCCCTTTTGCCAATTGCATGGAGTCAGTCTCTTGTGTGTGGTCTCTTTCTCCAATGCTCCGCCAGACCCTTACAGCCTGAGGGGTGGGACACAGATGGGCCAAAGAAGTAATCTGGTCAGGAAGGACTTCATTATCACTTCTTTGAGGTGGACTTTGGCCTAGGGCCTCTTCAGGACTTCATTAACATTCCATGAATTGTCTTGTGTTTTCCCTGAGTCATTCCCAGCATGGCCTCCATTTTAGATTTCACTCGATATTAGACCTGATTTATCTAACTACACTGACTACCTAACTTTAAATCTGGCTTCAACACTATCCTGCAAAGCTTTTTCCAATGTCTAAACTTTCACAGCACTTATATCTGCACAATTTTATGGTGATTTGGGATTATGTATATTTACGCTTTTGTATGTATATTTATATATGTGCACATCCTCATGTGTACAGTTCCTTCTTTCTGTCTTTCCTCTTTCTAACACACACACACACACACACACACACACACACACACCCCAACACGTACGCAAGCAGGCACACATACCCCTCCCCCCAAGTTTGAGGTCAAATTTCTTGGGATTTTCATCCTACTTTCACTGTTAACAAGGCATTTGTTCTCAGGTGAATTTCCTAACCTTTCTGAACTTGAGTATTTTCATCTATAAAATGATATAACAAAAAGTACCTACCAGTATTAGTTTCCTAGTGCTGCCATAACAAGGTATGTCAAACCTGGTGGCTTAAAACAACAGCAGTTTATTCTCTAACAGCTCTGAATAGGATAAGTATAAAATCAAGGTGTTGGCAGGGTCCCCTGTTCTCCAGAGGCTGTATGGGAGGATCACCCCTCACTTGTTCTTAGCTTCCAGTGGGTTCTGGAGATCTTTGACATTCCTTGGCTTGTAGATGTATCACCTCAGTCTCTGTCACCATCTTCACATGACATTCTCCCTGTGTGTCTTAAGTATTTCAGTCTTCTATGTAAGGAGATCAGCCACAGGATAGAGCTCACTCTACCCTAGTATGACCTCATCTTCACTAATTACATGTGCAAAAACTTCATTTCTGAATGAGGTCACATTCTGAGGTTCAAGCTATATATGAATTTTAGGATGACATTGTTCAACCCTGCACATTATGTCAGTGCTATTTTAAGGATTTGAGCAGATAATCCATGTAAAGTGCTTAATGAAGTGCTTTGGTACATGGTAAGTGCTCACAAATGTTAGATTTGATATTATTAGTAGTACTGTTACTACTTGATACATTTCTTAATCTCTTCAAGAGATCATGTCTCTGAAATTTAAGGGTTTAACCATTTAGTCATGCTTATTCAAGACTTTCTAAATTAGAAACTCAGATATTTAAAAAAGCAAAATCTTTTTTTCTGTAAACCTAACAGTTACCAAGATTTTGTGAGCTTTATTTGTCACAAAACTGTTACCTGTGTCAAAAATTGCTTGTAGAGAGTCTGTAAGAATTCTTCTGCCTGATTTTGATAAAAACTAACCAATTTAAGTCATTTAGAGGCTCTTGACTGAGCACATAAAAAATACAAATATAAGATGTAGAAAAGAGGAAAAATTATGGAAAGGTGACCGGGATACTTTTGGTTTTGTTGAAGCTAGAAAAAGGGTTAAGAAAAACAATATGAATATGGGTGAGCTTAATTATTCAATTTCTGTTTTACTTCATCCTTCCTTTACTTATCAAGGAGAGTAACTTTAAAATGACAAGTCTAGAATAAATAAACCTAATTTAAAAAAAGTCAAGGCAGATATCTGTGGGTACCTTGATCTTTTAAGTGAAATTACTTCTTCAGAACTGAATGAATAGTTTTGAAGAGGGAGATTTAATGAAGGCACAGAGGTGGGAAAACAGCCTCTTACTAATTTTAAAGCATTACAGGATTTGGGAGAGGTGTTAGGAAAAAAATCTTTGCACAATTTCTGAAGTAATAAGTAGTATTTATGGTACTCTTTTAAAGTGATCGTAAAGTAGGCTTACAAAGTTGATATCCTTTCTAAGCAAATGTTAGAAAAGAATATTAACAGGACTTGGAATTCACTAAGAGAAATTCAGGTCAAAATTAAGTCATTTCCTTTTGTGACTAATGGTATAGAAGTGGAGCTATCTAAGTATTTGGACATCAGTAGAACATTTGAAAAAATTGAATGTAAAGATGATAATTTCATATTTTGGTAAATTTTAACTGGTGAACAACGGTATCCAAAGAATATTAAAGGCAAATGGAATTTGGAATAGGAACAACAAATGAGTAGAAAGGTAGATTAATTTTCAAAATTATCCTGATATGGATTTCTGATTAAGATGGCGCCATGAGCTCATGTTGTAATATATCCCATCTATTTCAAATGTGAGTAAAGGGTGACAAGACAAGTAAGAAGATCTATTATTGGACTAAAAAAGCAAAGCAGAGTAAAAACATTAACAAAAGAAAAAATATCTCCATGAATCTGAAATAGAAGAAGAATAAAAAATGGTAAACACAGCTGGATCATACAACTTGTGGTCTGAGACCACACACACACAAAAAATGTGCTTTTGTTTGGCTCTAGAGAGAGAAAGGGAATTAAAGTCAACCCATGGGGATGGGGATGAGACCCTAAAGAAGACTCCTTGCTTGAAGCCAGGGACTGTGTATGAAAGTAGGCTGTAAAAAAATAAATGACCAAAACTGCCATAGTGTGGGGTATCTAATGTGTCTTAGTTTGAACAGCTGCTTGCTATATCAAAATACCATAGACTTATGAACATGGCTTATGAACAACAGAGTTGATTTGTCAGTTTTGAGAGTTGGCTGTACTCTTATGACCTGATTAGTTTCCAAAACCTTGCTTCCCAGTACTTCTATCACATTGAGGATTAGAATTTCAGCAAACGAATTTTGGGGAGACACAAATGAATATCTGTATCTATAAATTTATAGACAGTAAGTTTATAACAGGATGTAAACAAATACCTGAACTAAAGAAACAGAAGCTCCTACCCAGCCTCCGAACCAGAATTGAAGGAAGTTGTAAGCTGTGTCCTGGTTCACTAACTACCTATGCAATTTTATCAGCATCAAAATAGGAAATAGCCCCAAAATTCTCTTAGGAGACTTAAAGGTCCTTGGTGTTTGGGAGGTGAAAATTTCATATCCTGTCAACGTGGAGGGGAGAATACAGAAAAAGATGAAATAAGAAAATAAGATATGAAAACAAAAATCAAATATTCAAAATGAGCTTGCAAACCTAACTTTGATAACACTTGAAAAAAAAGTAATGCTCTAAAAGACAGAATATCAACATTCAGAACACAAATTTATTCTTCAAGAAACTGTACTCTAAATAATAGCACAAGAGATTTAAAATAACTTATCTAGAATACTCTCAACGATTTTTATTTAAAAAGTAATGTTATGAAATATATAAGCAGGAATAAAACAAGAACAAATGTTTATTTGCAAAGAAGTATTAGAAAATAACATATGTAAACACTGAAATATTAAAAAATTCAAAAATTAGATATACTCTAGACTATATATACATGGACAGCAAGTTTGTGATGTAGAAGACAAATGCTGGGAAGTTCATTCAAATCAGCACATTGTGTGCGTGTGTGTAAAACATAGGAATGACTTTTTTAAAGATAAAGAAGGTAGAAGAAAAGATGAAAGAAGCTTTGGAGGAGAACGACAGGAAGTGTGGAACATCAATATTTGAAGAAGTAAAATCTACAAATTTCTAGAAGTAAATCCTTGAGTCTTAAGACTGAAAGGATGAATAAAATAATTCTACAGTTTGACAGATGACTCTGAAGCTGTAGATCGTCAACTACAAGGAGAAACTCAATAGAAATGAGAGACAAGAGATATCTTTCAAAGGAATGCCACTTGGGGATGGATATGACTCTTTCTCAATAATGCTAGATAGTAGGAAAAAGTTGAGAGGTGGTTTCAAAGTACTGTAATAACATGGCATTCAACTTAGAATCAAATTTTCCGCTTTATTATTCAGAATTTTTCCCCTAGACCTATAATGTTGAGAGTTTAAACTTTCATTAAAACTGTCTTGAAAAAATGTTATTACAGAAATAAATAAAATGTATTCTTTGTAAAATATATGGTGACTGTAAAATAACCTTTTAAAATGTAAAACACTGGAAAAAAATTTCAGAAGGCAAGAGAATAATTGGTAGGTAGTTAAATTGTTCTTGGATCCATGACATATTTGAGATGGAATATATAGAAGCAAAATTTGGGTGGCAGAAATTAGTGAGGCAAATAACAGTACATGAAAGTATAGAGGTTATTGTATATGATTTAAAAATATTCTATGTTTCAATTCTAGAGAAAGAGCTAAAACAAAATCACACAGAAAGTTTGAAAATGGGATGAAAAATGATATATCAAGAAATATGAATTTAAAAAACTGCTGTGTAAAATCAAATATTAGACAGAATAAAATTTAAGGTAAAATCATATATAAGAATAAATGGGAATCCTATATCTTAATAAAAAAGAATCTACCAACAATATGAAACAATTGTCTATTGTGTATACTGGGAAGGAAAAGTGAACAGAATTCCAAATCCCTGTCCTCATGGCTAGAAGTATTGGCAAATTTGAGAAATTCCTAATCAGAATGAAAAATTTCATTTCACTTCTGTGAGATTGAGAGGTAAAGCATTCAAAATTGAAAGGATTTAGAGTCTTTGAACAAGAAAACTAGCAAGCATGATCTAAACTATATTTAATATTTTATTAGCCATATGTACAGAATCTATAATCTTTCCAAATGCTCACAGAACAAAAAGCTAAATATCTAGAAATCAATCCACCAAAAATATTTAAGATTTTTAAGAAAATTTTGAGATGTTATTGGAGAAGAGTTTAGAATCTGATGAAGTGGGTCACTTACTGTGAAAAATTTCTCTTAATTCATCTATAAATTAATGCCATTTTTCAAAATTCCAATAAGAATTTAGCTGGACAAAATAATCTTATAAGGCACATTGAAGAGCACAAAGCCAAGTACAATTAAGGCAATTATGAAGGAGAGGAATTTGAAAGTTATTCTCTACAAGACATTAAGGCTAAGTATGAAATATAACAATTAAACAATGTGCAAGAAAGGTGTGGTTTCATTTCAAGGACTGAATAGAATATCGGGACACAATGGAGAATCTTGAAATGAACCATTTAAATATAAAATACAAAAGGCACAGGTGACATTACAAATCAATGCACTATTTAATAAATGGTACTGAGATAAAGCTTATCTTTGTGGATTAAAAAATAGCATAAGATACCCCATATATACAAGATTTTGTTCAAGAAGATAAAAAACCGTGAAAACTGAATTTAAAAACTTTTAGAAGAAAATATGGATTATTTTTATGGCCCCACAGCAGAGAAAAATTGTTTAGACTTGATACAATAACCACAAATCCTAAAGGATAATAATAATAAATTCGCCTACAGTAGTACTAAAAATGTCTATATGACTATAAATAAAGTTATAAGATAAGCTACTCTTTGGGGAGGTTTGAATGATTTGTATCAGAATATATAAAGTAAAAAAAATTTTAAAAAATATGTGAAGCAGACCAGGAACTCAAGAGAATTTAAAAAAGTATATAAATAGGCAATCCACAGATGAAGAACACTGAATTGCCAAGGACTATAAAGGCACTCAGCCTGGTTGGTAATTAGGAAAATGCAAATAAAATCACAGTCAAAAATAATTCCCACCAGACTGGTAAAAAAAAAAAAATAAAGTCTTATACTAACTGTTGTCAAAGAAAGTGGAGCAAAGGAGATTTCTATACACTGCTAGTGTGTATGCAAATTGATCCAGTCCCTTTGGACTGCTAATGGTTGAAGATGCCTCTTTCTGATGGCCAAGTAATTTTGAGTTTAGGTTTATACCCTAGAGAAACTTGCCTGCTCTCCACATCTTAAATATACAGAGGAAAATTGCAGCATGTGTTTGGTTTTTATTTTTTGTTATTAGATGGTTAAAGATAAATTAATTGGAACTCTATGTCTTAACCCAGACAAAAATAAGAAGTAGAATAAATCAGATTGTTGAACGTGACACATATGTGATACATGGAGAGAAAGAGAATGAAAGAGCAAGAGAGAATCATTTATATAGAATTTAAAAACAACTAAACACTACTGTATTATTTATAGATATATGAGTAAAACCAAAAAATGTACAGAAATAATGCAAAGAAAATTCAGTACAATAGTTCCAGGAAGTCAGGGAAAGAGATGGGATTTTGGAGGGTCACATAAGGTGATTTGACAGTGTTTGTGAAATCTGGGGCTGTTTTAATTTTGACTCTAGTTTGTTTTTATATTTAAAGTAAACCAGCAAAAAAACATGAAGTTTGTTAAAGTCTGTTTGGACATGAATATTTATTTTATTATTTTAGACTTTTCTGTATACTTAACATGTTTCACAATTAAAATATATGGTGAATTTATTATAGCATTGATCTAAAATTTAATTAAGAACAAAGCAAAGTTTCAAACTGGGTTTCAAAAGTACATCAAAGACTGTGTGACAGGAGTTCATGTGAAAAAAGTCTCATGGAATTTAGCTAAATGCAGATCTTGAGAGGCCAAAACTGAAATAAATGTAGTCAGCTCAGTTGAGGAAGATAGATTTTGGAGGTTAAAAAAGAAAGAATGGAATTTTTCAAATGGGGAAGACTAATGGCAGAAACTCCTTGTTCTTGCCAATTGTTGAATCAGAGCTGGTAGACCTAACCTCGGGTGGGCACAGGGGTAGACTGCGCAAAATCTCTATCTTCTTATTTTAGGTGATCACAAATTTGGATCAGGCTTTGTAGCAACCAAAAATCATTCTTTCATTTCCAAGGAGGATTTTGGTGAAAAAAAAAGCCCCAGTAGAATCATCACTACATACCCAATAACATTTAATAAGAACTGAGTGAGTGGCATGTTCCGCTCTACTACTCTGTTACTGTTACTGTTAAGATTGGTCTGAATCATCTCCCTAGATTAGAAATAGTTTATTTTTTAAAAATGTCAGTCACATCTAGTTTCAATCCATTTATACCTGTGTCCAGTCATTGAAGTTGAGTTATTTAATGGTATTTTAAAAATCAGCAGTATCAATATTATGACATTGTTTTATAGATAGAAGTATAAAGCTTGAACGTGCTTGTGGCTTAACCTGCAATTTATTTTTCTATTTGTGTTAGAAATAGAGAAGCTGACCTTGGCCCCTATCTCTAGAGATTACTTCAAAAAAAGTGTTCATCTTAAATCAGGAAACAAAGGCAGAATCTGTTAAGGTCACCCTAAAAATCCATTAAAATTTTATTAAAGACTTGGTTTAGTAGTAGGCAGATGGAAAATATAAGTATCTAAATAGAAAATAGAATATTGTGGTGCAGCAGGAAACATAGGTGTGTAGCCAAGAAAAATCAATACAAGTAACTCAAAAAGGTAATAAATCTCCCTTAAGGAATATTGTCATGTTTTCTAAACTTGCAACCATAGCCTGCATTCAACTTTTTATCTGATGAGTAAAAAGTTTGTTTCACTTTCATATCTAGTAACAGACTGAGAGGTTTTTCTTCAGTAATTGAGTGGTAGGTTGAGAATTCTAAAAAACACAAAAAAGGGCATCTATTGAATTCTTGTGTAATTATTCTTAAACTTTACAATATTTATTGCAGCAAAACCAAGAAGCTGTTTATGTTTATGTTTATTGGTTTCTAGCTTTTATGAGCAAGAATATAATAACATGCCCCAATTGGTCATTTCTACTTTAAGTTCTGTAATTCAGAGAAATGTCTTTTCTATAGCTCATATCTCTAGATTATAGATGCATAATTAGATAGATATTAACTTGATACAAAACCTGCTTGAATCAGAAAACATATAAATGGAGGTAAAGTAAGGTGTTGGGAGTGGGGTGATTCACATATTTTAAACAGTGAAACTTCAAAGAGCAACCTGTTTTTGGAATGTCTGACAATTTAGTCTTTATACATACAAGGTCTAAACAGAGGCCCACTCATTTTACTGGATGGTGTTGGTGGATGATTTTTATTCCAACCAGGGACTCAGAACACAGTTTCTCCTGGAAACAATTTTAGAATTTGTATCTAAATGTGCAGTTGGCACCTTTAAGAGTATGCTGTCCGTCGTGCTAGCCAAGCTATTTCTATAGCATTTGCGTCTGTCAATTTTTGGTACTTTGTCTTTGCCATGATGACTTAACTACTCAGAAAGCTATCACAGGCCAGACTTTTTATTTTAGTGATTTAAAATTTTATTTTATAAAATTGGGTGTTTTAAGAGAATTCACCACTTCAAAAACATATTTTGTATCTAGAATTTCCAGGTGGTTCCAAGGTGTTTCTAAATTACTTTGGATCACATAAACTTGGTAGCTTTGAAGGTAATGGAGTGAAACCTTCCAAATAGCTAGACAAAATTGGCAGTGCTTCAGGAAGAGGAGAGCCAAATGGAAGTGTCCCTGTGGGAAATGTCCTGCTCAGACAGCTGTAATATACTGGATTATGACCCTACAATACACATCCTTTTTTCTTTATGTATCAAGGCCAGAGAAAGCACATATTTTGTGATCTTTTGTTATGAACCAAACTTGTACTGCATATTGACAACAGTTACATAGACATAATAGATTCATTACCCTTTCAGTTTCCTTGTCTGAAAATAACCTACCTATCTTTTCCTTCCATATTATTAAAATTAGGTTGCTGGAAACAGAAGATTTATTTGCTTTACATGCTATATATTGTTTTGGAAAATATAGCCACAATCCTAAACTGAGACTTGATGTTGAAATATAACAACTCTATTTCTACTGGATGCAGAAGTTATTCTAGAGAAGCAAATGTTATGAAAAGGTAATTTCTATCCATTTATGACAGAAAATTTATCAGAGTTTTATTATTTTATTTCGTATTTTGGCAAGTAATTTTCAAGAAACCTTTTTATGGTTGATCTTAATGTCTTTAAAGGCGACATAGATTTTTGAGTTATCTTAAAATATTTTATATATCCTCATGACTTCTTTTTTTGAAGATCAAAATTGCCAATTCTTTTTTACCTTCATATTTAAGGAGAAAACAAAATACATACTTTGTTTCAATTCTTCTACAGGGAAGCCAAATAAATGATGAACTGGTTTGTAATTGAATTTCTATCAAAAAAAAAGGAAATTTTGTAGAAATTTAGTGTCTTTCACTATAGAGCACAGTCAGAATCTACCCTAATATATATATACACATATATATATATCCGCTTCATTTTTGTGTTTTTTAAACTTTTTTTTTTGACAGGAAAAAGGGTGACACAGGGCATAGATTCCCTTTGACTTTTTCTCTAATATGGCTAAAGAGCCTTAGGAAAACTAGGAAAAATGGGGAAGGGGCTCTACTTTAATAGAAATCAACATGGAACAAATTATTGATGTTGGTTCTGTTTGCTCTTGTTTTAATTTTTGAATTATATATTTTAACAAATATTAATAGACTTCACTGTTCCCTTTGGTGGATATAAAAAAAGGAAGACAATCTCCATGAAACGTTCCTCTTCATAGCTTCTTCTTAGGAAGGGGAAGACTCACACTACTACCACCACTACCATAAGAGTTGTCACTGGCAGACCATCTGCTATTCTTGCCTCTCTTTTCATTCCCAGAACTCTAGAACCAATTTCTGGCTATTCGTGGTTTCTTCTGATGGTTACCTTTCCCTTCTGGATTTAGACATTAAGCTTCCTACTGCGCTAAAGATTTATCTTAACTATACCCTCTTATTGCTCTGTCTCCCTCTTCTTTATGTTATAGTTATAAAACATTTTAGTTTATTTAATTAGTTACTTTTCTGTCTTCAAATTGTATACTAAATCTCTATATCCTGCTTCATCAACAGAGAAAACATTTCTCCCCCAAGTGTGTACATTTTTTAGAGTCATGGTTGATCCTATTTCAGGTCAGAAGAGGAGCTTTGAAACAAACTTCTTTCAAAAGCTCTTCTACCAATGCGTATAAAGAATACCAGGCTTCTCAGCACATGGATTTTCAGATGGTTTTTGTGGATCACTAGGAGTATCTTACAGTTCTCACCAACAGTGAACTTTTCCTCCTGCCATTCAGCAGATCATCTATCTTTTTTTTTTTTTAATTTTCTATGTCATCCATCTTTTTTTCCCCCTCCTTTTCTGTGTCATATATTTAGTTTTAAAGACGAAATTGGGTTTTGATGTCTTTAAAACTGAAATTGGCTTCTGGGGACTTGGAGGTCTCTTTATTACTTTGGCCAAGTCATTTGCATTCTCTGAACATGAATTTTGCCACCACCAATATCACCAAATAACAAGGAATGGGACTGGCATGCATTTGCTGGGGCTGCCATAACAGAAGTACTGCAGATTGGAAGACTCAAGCCACAGAGATCTGTTTTTTTCACAATTCTGGATGCTAACAGTGTGAGATCAAGGTGTTGGCAGGGTTGGCTTCTGCTGAGTCCTCTTCTTCACCCAGATGATTGTCTTCTCTCTGTGTCTTCACAGCGCCTTCCCTCTTCATGTCTGTATCCTATACTCCTCTTATAAGAACTTAGTCAATGGATTGGGGCCACCACTGTATTTCTCTAGCCTACAAGTGATCATTAGAAGTCTAGCATTCTTATACCATATCCAATCAGTGCAACCACAGTATTTTGAGAGCTGTTCATAGAAGTTTGAGAATGAGCATTGTGTGTGTGTGTGTGTGTGTGTGTGTGTGTGTGTGTGTGTGTTAATCTGGACTTGCTGTATTCTAAATTTGCATAAGTAGTCTCGTCATTTTGTCTTTTAAGTAAAAATTCCAGCATACTGGTAAATTCATTACCTGTTCTAAGTTTTAGATGTAGAATAATACTTACCTTGCTGGGTGGTGGTGAGACTCAGATGAGATAATAAATGTCAGAGTGTCTTGCCACATGTAAAGGATTTTTATAAATTAAAATGTCCTCATTAACAGTAGCAAAATGTTTTATTTAGGAAGCATAAACTTCACCCTTTGAACTATGTATCAGGACATGCTGGATTAAAAAATTGAAGGAACATTTAATCTAGTCCTTTTTGTTTTTAGATATGGAAATTGAAACTAAGCAATTTTAAGAGACATGCTTCTAATCATCTGAAAGAATTTTATTGGAATCCATGATTGCTAGATTTAGCCAACTTTCCAATAAAAAACTATAAAGCTTGATATAAAGGATTTTAAAATTTAATATAAATACATAGGAGTGAATTATAATAATTTATTCCTGTATTTATTTACATCATTTACATAGAAACATTTTGCTTTACCTCATTTCTATGATGATTACAATTTTCTCTTTGAAGATACTAAGTTCAGATCATCAAATGAACTGTGGTGAATTTATAGGCCAATTTTATTTTTATATCATTTTTTATTTCTAAATCCATCTCCTTTGTTTAGGATTTTCTCAATTGTAATCACTTTTTCACTTTCCAGGATTTTGGCAATGCAGAGAAACCGAATAATCTGGTTTTTTGCTTGAATTATGTGCAGGTTTATAATGGACTTTATTTATTTAATTAAACTGGAAACTGACTTCTCAGTATTATCTACCAATTTAATTCAAGCTTCTTTTCTTGCATTCATATTTCTTCAGAAATAGAAAATTAGGAACCAGTGATTATGTTCAACTTTTTTCCTTGGTATATCATTTGGGCCTCTTGTGTTTGTCTTGGCATTATAAAATGGATAAGAGGGAAGGTTTGTTTCCAGTGAAAAACAAGAGGAATGAAGACTCAGTTTTTAAGGCTGTGTTTGTATCTTAGTTTTTAGGACTGGCCTTGGGCCTTGTAGTTAAGACAATATGATGCGGAGAACAATCGGTCTTTTCACTGCCTCCAATCTAAAAAATAGGAATTTTTGACTTCAGCTCTTTCTATTTGGCTCAGATGCTTACTGTCAGTTGCAGATATTCACTCAGATTAGCACAAAAACTCTTATCTAATGTTGGATAGTACAATCTAAGTATGAACCAGAGACAATTAAAAGCCCAACTTATGTTTGTCTAATATGAAAGAAAGCCTTGGGGTGCCCAAGTGAGTGGAACAATAGCTCACAATTGCTTCCTGCTAATATAAAAAGTGATTAAAGACTAACTGTATTTAACTCACCAGATATAGACCTCCAGTGTCGTCCCAAATTATTCTGTGTCCTGGCTGAAAAAAGGCAACCTTCATCATCCTCTTTTCAAAATTCTTTTTTTGGCTACACCCTGAAAACATAAGACCAGCCATCTATTTAATACATGTGTAGATGTGAAGAAGATGCACAGGGTGCAATTTTCCATTCTCCTATTTTCAGCTTCTTACATATTTATGAAAGAAAATCTGGTATTTTTTTTTTTAACCCAGTCTGATAATTTTTAGTGACATGTTTACTCCATTAGTCCATTAACATTTAGTATAACCGATTCTTTTTCTTGCTCCTGTTTTCTTTAGGGATAAATAATTTTGATAGTTTTATTGTATCTATTAGGATTTTCCCTACGACTTTTGAAATTTTTGAAATCTTCTTGCTGGGAATGGCAATATCACATACAACTTATCACAGTTTACCTAAAATTAATATTTTACCTCTTTATGTATAATATGGCAAATAAAAGTATGATTCCACTCACCCCTTCCTATTACTTACTTGTGCTATTTTACTTCTACATGTTAATATGAAAAACTATAGCATTATTGTTTTTGTTCTACTCACTTCCCTTTCAGATAAATAAAAAAAAAATCTTTTGATTTACTTACACATTCACCATTGCAGTGCCCTTTCTTATTTACTGTCTCTAAGTTACTATCAGGTACTATTTTTGCTCATTCTGAAGGACATTCCTAAGGTATTCTTTTACTCTAGATGTGTTGGGAATGAACTGGTGACAAATTATTACCTCTTTCCTCCATATGAAAATGACTTTGTTTTGCTTTCATTACTAAAAAAATTTTTTTGGTATATATATAATTCTAGATTGATAGTTATTTTCATGTTAGTACTTTAAAGATACTATTCCATTGTCATTTGGTTTTCATTGTTTCTAATGAGAAATCAATTGAAATTTATTGTTCTCTGATTTTGATTTATTTATTTATTTTTCTCAGTTTGCTTTTAAAAATTAACTCTTGTTTTCAGAGTTTGAATTGGATGTGCTTAAGTGAAGTTCATTCCCATTTTATTGCTGAGTGATGAGTAATACTTTTTGTATGGATATTCTACAATTGTTTGTCCACCCACAGTTGTTTGAACATTTGGCTTGTTTCTAATTTGGGGCTATTATAAATAAAAAATACCTATGAACATTCTTGAACACATCTTTTTAGAAATGTATATTTTCATTTTTCTTAAGTAAAACCCTTCCAGTGAAATTATTTGACCATAGCATAAGAGAATATTTAACTTGGCAAGAAACAGCTAAGTATAACATTTTATAACTCAAGCAACATTGTGTGAGAGCTGCACTTGAACACATTTTTACCTAGATTTGCATATGCATGTTTTTAATACTGGCTAAATTAGTAGCTGCATAGTGGTATCTCCCTGTGGTTTTGAGTTTTCCCAGTGATTATGGTTTTGAGCAATTTTTCATGGATTGACAGGCCACTCTTACATCTGCTTTTAGTGAAGTGTCTGTTCAAGAGGTTGGTCAATTTTTTTTTTCATTTCAATGTTCTTCATATGTTCTAGGCATAAGTCCTTTCACTGATACATATATTATAATGATTCTCTTTCAGTCTGTGTAGTTGGCTAATTAATAATTTATAAAGTACATATTAAGTACAGAAATTCTTAAATTGATGATCTGATTCTGTTTTGTTTTTATGCTCACTGTTTCTTTTTATATTTTACACTTCTTTTTCCCTTAAAGCATGTTCTTTAGAAGATCTATACATGATATCTCTTTGTAAAGACTGAAAATATTAATCTTGATCCATTTTTCAAATATAGTTTTGCAGTATATAAAATTAGATGTCAACAGTTAAATTTTCTTAGAATCTTGATGATCTTATTCTGAAAATCTTGAAGTCATGCTTGACTCCTCCCTTGCAGATTCTGTCAACCATAACTTAAAATATCCCAAATTTGATCATTATTCCTTACTTCGACTATTCTGGTCCAAACCAAATATCCTCTCACCTGTAATGACCTTTAGAATGGGCTTCCTGCTTTAACCCTTGTCTTGATGAAATCTAATTTTAACATAAAGCAAGATGGACTCCATTAAATATAACCAGGTTATATCAGTTGTATTAGTTTTCGTAGATTCTGTAGAAAATTACTGCAAACCTTATTATTTAACAACAGTAGGAATTTATTTTTCACAGTTCTGGAGAGCAGATATCTGAAATCAAAGTATTGTTAAGGCTGTATTCCCTCCAAACTCCGTAGGGGAGAATCTGTTCATCGCTTCTTCCAAATTTTCATGGCTCCTGGTGTTTCTTGGCTTGTGGCTACATAATTCTAGTTTTTACTTCTGTTTTATTTCTGTTTGCTCATTGAATTTTCTTTCTCTCTGTCTCCAAACTGCCTTTATCTCTTTATTAGAATGATCCATAAGATAACATTAGGATTCACCTGTATAAACCAGGATGAACACCTCCTCTCAAGATCCTCTACATATTTTAAAAAATAGTTTAGCTTATTTTAATAGTGAACTTACAGGAACAGCACAGAAGACAGATAACAATGAAAACTTGTACTTTCATGTAGGATAATCCAGAAAAGCATACTAAATGGATGGAATGTACTATATGATAAAGATGCTTCTAATACCATTTTATTGCCATTCATAAGAAATTTTCTTGTTTTTTTTTTTAAATAATCCAAATTCTGTCATTGTTAATTTTTTTTTTTTGGTCCTGGGGATTGAATCCATGGGTGCTTTACCACTGAGATACATTCCCAACTCTTTTTAATTTTTATTTTGAAACAGGGTTTTGTTAAATTGCTTAAGGCCTTGCTAAAGTTATTGAGGCTGGCCTTGAACTTGTGATCCTCCTACTTCAAGTTCCCAAGTCACTAGAATTATGGGTGTGCACCACTACACCTGGCTGTTCAAAAAAATTTAACATGTTTATTTATAATTGTTATAAAGTTGAACTGCTGAAACTCCTTAGGACAAACATTTTGACTTGCATTAATGCTTTATATCCCCTACATTTATATTCAAAATTCACACATAAATATAAATGGAAAAACTGCCTATACCTGATTTCTGTCCTCTATTTTTCCTCTTGAAGTTATACATGTAGGTACCTTCTGCCCTCTGGGTAGGGGAAACGTCAAACATTCAGAGCTACCAATAATAGGAAGAAGAGAATATCTATCTATCTATCTATATATATGTGTGTGTGTGTGTGTGTGTGTGTGTGTGTGTGTGTGTGTACTTTTCTTTAATAAACTACTTCTCCATGTATGCAGTGTGTTAGTTGGATGGGTTTTGGCATAATTGTTACGTGTTTGGCATGGAGAGCATACATTATGTCTCCCAAAAGGCCAACCAGATAGCCTCATTTGCCTCCTACAAAACACCTCTAGCTGCGCTCTTAAAGTACTCCTCTGTTTTAAAGTCTTAGTAATTTCTTGCACCAAAAACTGGAAAGGGAAAGGGAGTTTGTGAATCAGAAGTTCAGTGGACTTCTGTCAATGTCTAATTTAATGGATTGTCACAGTACCAGCCCTATAACGATGAGGTGTCTTCATCCCTTGGGTAGGACACACTCTTGCAAGCAGCTTTTGTGGCCATTTTTTTCCTGGGTGTTTGCAACTGCTCCATTTGTAGGCAGTGTGCTCAGAAGGAGTTTTGCTATAGGGCCTTCTTATGAACCCACCTCCTCTTTAGCTGGAGCTTGGCCAGCTATAAGCAGCACTGGTGTTAGAGAGCAGCTCTGGCTGTAATCACAATTCCTTGATTGCATCTTTTGCCATAAAATGTAATATTCACAAATTAAAGGAATAGGAACTGGACTAATAGGAACTGGAATTATCATTTTTGGGAACCACCATTCATACCACATTGATGTTTGAAATTTTCCAATGGTTTCATCTCTCTCTTATATTAAAAGTCTTTAGACTTAAAAGTATTAAGACTGCAAGTTCTTATTATATTCTCTGTCCACTCTATTTTTTGGCCTCTATTACTAATTTCCTTTTCATTCTTTTCCTCTATCTGCTCTAGATACAACATCCTTTGATTTTGAAATGTATGAGTCTTGCTGTCCTTACCACAATAAACACAATAAACTTGTCCAAATTCCAAGTTCACTTCCTCACATAACGACTTTCGTCAAAGGTTTCAAAGGTTTCCTTCTTGTTGAGGCTTCTCATGACATTTTTTTTTAAACAAAATCTCAACTCCTGCTAACAACTTTCTGTATAATGTCATTCTTTTTTTTTATCACTTTAAATTTCTTTTCCTGCAAATAACTTTCTGTATAATGTCATTCTTTTTTTTTTCCATCACTTTAAATTTCTTTTCCTGTAACACATTACTTATTGTTATCCTTTGGATTTGAGGTGTCCCTCCAAAGCTCACATCTATGAGACATTGCAAGAAGGTTCAGAAAATAAATGATTGGGTTACAAGAGCCTTAACCAAATCAATGAATTAATCACTTCATGGGATTATTGAGTAACTGAAGGCAGGTGTGGTGCGGCTGGAGGAGGTAGGGCATTGGGGGCATGGCTTTGGGGTATATGATCTTACCTAGCCAATGGAGATCTCTCTCTGGTTCCTGATCTTCACATGAGCTGCTTCCCTCTGCCACACTCTTGTACCAGGATGTTCAGCCTCACCGGGAGCCCCAGAAAATGGAGCCGGCTCTCTATGGACTGAGACCTCTGAAACTGTGAGCCCCCAAATAAATTTTTTCTCATCTACATTTGTTATGGTTGGGTCTTTTAGTTGAAGCAGCAAAAGAGCTGACTAAAACACTTATAACTAATATATATCTTATTTACTAGATTTTTCTTGTTGTTGTTGACAATGACAGTCTACAACCATTACCATGTGAGTTCTGTGAGGGCAGAAAATTTTACTTATTTTGTTTACATTTTTTATAACTTTATTTTATTTTTTTTTATGTGGTGCTGAGGATTTAACCCAGTGCCTCATATGTGCTAGGCAAGTGTGCTACCACTGAGCCATAACCCTAGCCCTTATTTTGTTTACTTTTATTCATAGCACATAGTAACTACTCAGTAACTATTTGTTGACTGGATGAATGAATCAAGAACATCTTATGACTTCCATTTTTTGCTGTTAAGGAATCTGTTATTTTGTTTGCTTTTCTTTTGTGGATAAAAATATTCTATTCTGAAGATATTTTTAAAGCGTTCTGTAGATTTGCTGCAAAGTGTTTTTCTGTATTCTACTTAGTATGGGTTATACTTCCTTGTTACTGAATCCATTCATTTCATTAGTTCTAGTCACTTTGGATGCTATATTGTTGTAAATGTAACTTCTCTTCTGTTCTTTCTCTTCTTGCCCATGAAACTCTAAATATATTCTCTTTCCATTCATTATTTTTCTGCATAACAACCATCATTATCTGACCCACCACCTATTTGTTACTTAATCTCCATCATTTTTATCCTCCACTTTTCCCCCCTCCCAGGTCCCAGAAAGGTTCTAATGCACAATAGATGTTTTTGAACGTGTGCTGAGGCTTTCAGATGAATTAATAAATATTAGCTTCTCTTCTACTAGCCCCCATATCTTTTAACCTCTCTTCTAAAATTTTCATCTGCTTTTCTTTCTGTGCTGCATTTGAAATAAATTCTTCAGTAATGTCTCTGAATTCATGAATTTTCTTTCCAGTTTTGCCTATTCTGAGATTCAACCAATCCATTAATGTTTTTCTTTCAAAAGTGTTTTTTTTATTTCTAAAGTTTCTAGATTTTTTTTGTTTGTGTGGTAACTTTTAATAGTATCTTATTACTTCCTACTTTAAGAACGAATGATTTTATTACTTAGGTATCTCATTTTATCTTCCCTGGCTGATATATCTTATGATCTTTAGGTGATAACTATAAGATCTCAAATTCATGAAGGTAGAAAAATGTTGCCTATACCTCTGTTGATTTATGCTCATGTTGGCTTATGTTCTTTCATGTTTGGTGATCTTGATTGTGTATATCTATGTGTCGATATATGATTTATGATATATAAATGAATGTATATACATAGAGCTTAGAGATCTGCATAGGAAGCTTTCCTCAGAAAGGATTTGTACTTGTTTAAACTTGCCAGCTGAGAATGCTACAAATCTTTAGCCTTCTTTCCAGGTCCCTGGCTTAATCCAGGAATATTGCAATCAGCTCTCCCTTTTTGTTTCTCTATGAAAGCTCAGTGTTTTTATTGCAGTGCTGATGTTGGCATTTGTGTTCAGAGCAATGCTGGATTTCACATTTGGTTACCATTTTATGCTCTGGTTTTAGTTCTTTATGCTTTTGCTTTTTTTTCTTCTTGATATAACCCTTATCTCTTCCAAGCCTGATAAAGCAATAAGCATTATGAACAAGCATGTCTGTGTGTATATTTATACATATTTTTTTCCTTTCATAGACTTTTATCTTGAAATTTGGCTTGATGTAGTTTGTATTCTTAGCATTGTGTTTCTCGTGAATTTAATAAGGATTTCAAGTTAGAAAATATCAAATACCTGGAAATACAAAATAGTATTAAAATAATAAACATGGAGGCATCAGTTCTGCAAATCTTTCAGTTACTTGCATTATTGACGGTAAAAGCGCAGGTACTTCATTATTTCAGATCAGTATAATTCCATTTGTATACCCATATTTCTATATACATACATCATATATATGTGCTGAGAGCCATTGCCAAGTAGGAATGACGCATGGCATGACCCAGGTCATTTGCAATGACATTGCATGTAAGGTGACCTTGCTCAAGGACCAGGGCGGATCCAGGTTTAGGGCGGATCCAGGTTTAGGGCGGATCAGGGTTTAGGGCGCTCCTTGGGTTTAGGGTGGTTCCAGGTTTAAGGTGTATCCTGCTGGGAATAGGGCTTATCCTGCTGCCTCCAGGCACCCGCTCCTTGAGTTCCCGCTGAGTTCTCCTGGGATTCAGAGAGTATTGGGGATTCAGAGCCCGGTGGAGAGGGGATTTTGCCCAGAACGTGTGTGTAAAGTGCCGGTGACAGTTCGAGAATAAAGAGTTGCTGTTTGAATCTACAAGGTGTGTGGTGGCTCATGATTTTGTGCCCAGTCAGACTGTGGCATATATGTATATATTTTTTGAAAGGGGATATGTACCAGAGATTGAATACAGGGGCATTTAACTACTAAGTCACATCCCTAGCCCTTTTTTGTATTTTATTTAGATAAAAGGTCTCACTGAGTTGCTTAGGGCTTTAAGTTGCTGAGGGTGGCCTCAAACTCACAATACTCCTGCTTCAGCCTTCTGAACCCCTGGGATTAGAGGTGTGTGCCACCATGCTTGGATCCCACATAATACATTTTGGCATGTAAACAGGAATTGATTTTTCTATTGAACTCCATTTTAGGGAAAATTTTTAGTATTTTTCCTTTGGTAGAAAAACCGAAATTATCAGTGTTTCCCTAGAAAACCTCTCTAGATCTAATATCTGCTGTTGCTTCTTATTGATGTGGAAACATGATCTCATGTAATTTGTGACAGTAGATGTGGCTAAGTATTTTCTCTCCATATTTTAATTTTTCTTTTGTCCAGAAATATGTACAAATTTAGGGAATCTTTGCAACCTGGTGCAAATTTTAGACACGGGGAAAAATATTTAGGATACATTCTTGCTATGTAATAGAAAAGGTTTTTGAGATCTGTAGAGCAAGTTAATGGATTTTTAAGAGAAATAATTCATGTTGGAAATACAGGATCTCAGAGTTGGTATTGTGTAGCAGTCTTGTGTTTTATAATACTTTTACGTGGTGTTTTGTATAGTTTGGGTAAAATCAGACTGATAGGTTTCCTGACTTGAAGCTGATATCTTTTAGACCATCAGAGAAGTTCACTGCCATTGAATTTTATTTTTATTAAATAAGAGTTAGGAATTATATAGGACATAGAAATTTCTTGAGAAATTTCTTGAACTTCACCCATAAATACCTTGAACTTGAGAATTCTTAATGCTAGAAGTGAAAATCTTTATTTTTTCCTCTGTGTTTCACTTTCAGACTAAGATGTCTAACAACATGAACTTTTGGGATGGGAGAGGGTAGAAGACAGGAAAGGAGGGACTGCAAAATATCATATAGAGGAGCAGAGGCTGTGTACTGAGGCCACAACACACCTGGTCAAAAGGTAAGAAAACCATCTGGATACCCCAGTCCTCTGCATACTCAGAATCATCCAATTGGAGTGATAAAATGATTGACAGAATATTTCTTCATTTTCAGACAACTGAACTCTGTATTCAAGAGAATGTCTTACATTTTTCTTAAATTGTTTAACTGTGCTGCAATCAAAACTCTTCAAAGTGACATTATTTTTCCTTTTACTTGTATTTACTTTGGAATTATGGGCATTTTACTTTCTAGCTTCAAACTTTATTCTCTAACATGATGCCTAATCTCATTCCTTCTTACAGAACTTAAAAATGCTAAATTTTGCTTTTATTTATGGCATCTATTAGTGTCATCCAAAAGGAGCAAGGTTTGAATCTTAGTTCTTCTCTTTGTACATACAGAGCAGAACTCAAGAGAGCTAATCAAGAGGATGGGAATGTAGCTAGTAGAAAAATGTGCTTAAGCTTCAAGGGGATTTGAATTTAATCCCTAATGTCAAAATGTCAGAGAGAGGAGGGAAGGGAAAAAGAAAAAGAAAAGAGTGATATGCTAACAGAAGTACAAGATTATAAGCTGGAGGAAGTCAGTGATTAAAAGCATCTATTCTCTTTCTGTAATATAAAAGTTGCTAATACTCTTAGGTTGTAGGCAATGTAAAACCAATACATAAAGGCCTGGGACATTTAGCCTGCTATAAGGAAGCCTTCATTTTCTTTTAATTACAGTGGTGAATTTTATCTGGTAAATCTGGAGATATCAATTAATATTTATTCATCAGTTGTTTGCATAAAAGTAATAGACTCTCAATTTATGGCTCTAAATCCCTAATTAGGATCTATTTCTGAACTCTTTGAAATTTTACCACGTATCTTCCTCTTTTCATTGTTTCTTTTCATTCTTTCATTGTTATAGGAAAAAGTAAAAGATAGCAAATAACACAAGGGAGAAACCCTTTTTGATTTTTTTATGTTCTTCATTTCTGTCTTGGTCAGCTTTTTGGAGGCTGTGACTAATGGACCAGACCAGGACAAATGTAGAGGAGGAAAACTTTATTTAGGGGCTCATTGTTTCAGAGATCTCAGTCCATAGACAGCAGGCTCCATTCCTTGGGGCTTGAGATGAGGCTGAACATCATGGCTGAAGAGTGTGGCAGAGAGAAGCAGCTCACATGATGATCAGGAAGCAGAGATAGATTATACTCCTAGATACAAAATATATACTCCAAAGCCACTCCCCCAATGCCACCGCCTCCAGCTCCACTTTACCTGCCTTCAGTTACCACTCAGTTAATCCCGATCTGGGAATTAATTCACTGATTGGGTTAAAATTGTCACAACTCAATCTTTTTCCTTTGAACCTTCTTGCATTGTCTCACACGTGTGAGCTTTTGGGGGACACCTCACATTCAAATTATAACATTCCACCCTGGCCCCCAAAAGCTTACAACCATCTCACAATGAAAAATACATTTTGTCCATAATCCCTATAGTCTCAACAGTTTCAATTTTGCCCAAAAGTTCAAATCCAAAGTCTCCTCAAGGGAGTAGCCTCTAGGGACCCTGGCTGCAGCAGCCTCTGAGTGTCTGGGTGGCTGAGTATGTTGAAATAATTTCCCAGGCCCCCTGTGCAAAAGGGTGCCCCACTGGTCTCTTTACAAGAGAATTTTTACTATTACTTCCTTGAGTCTGAGGTAGCTGTGATCTTGCCAATTCCTGAGATGCCCTCAAGCCCTCTTTCTTATTGTCTCTAGGCAAAGTCTTTAGCATTCCTTTAGTGGTGTTAAAGTCTTTAACAATTGCAAGTTCCTTAGCTTCAGTTTTTCTCCTGCCTTTTAAGTCCAAGTTTTTCAAGTCTTTCTGCTGTGCTTTCTGCTCCTGAATATCATAATAAACTTGGCTAAAAGCCACAAGAAATACCCATGCCACTTCCTGAATGCTATGCTGTCTAGAAATTTATTCTTCCATATTTGGAAGTCCATCACTTTTAAAAATCAGTTTCACAGAAAGTTTCAGGACATGGGCAAAATCAGACAACTTCTCAGCCAGAACATAACAAGAATAGCCTCTGGTTCAATTACCAGTGGTGTCTTCCTTTTCCTCTAAACCCTCTTGAGCACCATCTTTACTGTCCACAGTCCTATTGGCATTTCAGTCTTAATAACTCCCACCAGAACTGGCCATTTCACTCTGCTTACAAAAATCTAAAGCATTTCTAGCTTGCACTGTTAGGCATTTCAAAACTACTTTAACCAATTCCAGAAAGCTCCAAAACTTCTGAACCTCATGGTCAGGTTTAGTAACAGAAATGACCCCACTTCTCGGTACCAATTTCTGTTTTAGTCAGCTTTTTCACTGCTATGACTAAAAGATCTGGCCAGAATAATTTTATGGGAGGAAAAGCTTATTTGAAGTCTCCCAGTTTCAGAGGTCACGACAGCCAGCTCCAATCCTCAGCTCCCAGTGAGGCTGAATATCACGGCAGAAAAGTGTGGCAGAGAAAAGCAGCTCACATGTTGATTAGGAAGCAGAATGAAGAAAAGGGAAGGGGGAATGGAATTAGGAAAGATGGTGAAATGAATCAGACATAACTTTCATATGTTCATATATGAATATATGACCAGTGTAACTTCACATCAAGTACAACCACAGGATGGGAAGTTATACTCCATGTATGCATAATATGTCAAAATACATTCTACTGTCATATATAACTAAAAATTGAATTGCTAGAGATGTTGAACATTTTTTCATAGATTTGTATTTCTTCTTCTGTGAAGTGCCTGTTCAGTTCCCTTGCCCATTTATTGATTTGGATATATATATAATATATCTTCATCTGTTCCATTGGTGTGTGTGTGTGTGTGTGTGTGTGTGTGTGTGTGTGTGTGTGTGTGAGCAGTCTTCAAAGTATCCCAGAGTTTTTGGCATGTTTTATCTGTTCTCATTTCTTGTAAACATTGTTTTTTTTATTTCATCCCTGATTTCTTCCATTATCCACTGTTCATTCAATAGTATATTATTTAGTCTCCAGGAGAGTAGCTTCTATTTTTTATTTTATATTTGATTTCTAATTTCATTCCATATGATCTGTTAAATGCATGTATTATCTCTATTTTTATTTTTGTATTTGCTAAGGGTAGCTTTGTGGCCTAAAATATGGTCTATTTTAGAGAATGATCATATGCTGCTGAGAAGAAAGTATATTTAGTCATTAATAAAATATTCTATATTTTTCTATTAAGTTTAAATCATTAATTGTATTTTTTAGTTCTATAGCTTTTTAATTCAGTTTTTGTTTGGAGGATATATCCTGTGACTAGAGAGGCATGTTAATGTCACCCAGTGTTATTGCGTTGTGGTCTATGTGATTCTTGAAATTGAGAAGCTTTTTAAAAAAAAAAAAAAAAAAAAAATATATATATATATATATATATATATATATACATATGTAGATGCTCCATTGTTTGGTACATTAATAGGTAATATTGCTATATCTTGTTGATGTATGAGTCCTTTAAGCAGTATCAAATAACCTTCTGATTAACTTTGGCTTGAAGTCCACTTCATCTGCTATGAGAATAGAAATCCCTACTTACTTGTGAGATCCATGTGAATGATTCCCATCCTTTCACATTTTATCTTTAGTCTGTGGGATGTATTTGCCTATGAATTGAGTCTCTTAGAGACATCATATTATTGGGTCCTGTTCTAATACAATCTGCCAGTCTATTTATTTTGATTGATAAATTTAGGCCATTTATATTCAGTGTTATTATTGAGAAATGATTTTTATTTCCTGTCATTCTGGTTTTAATTGGAATTAATTTCTCCTTTGATTGACTACTCTTCTAGTATAGTTCCTCCCTTTGCTTGTTTTCATCTTTATTTTTAATTTCTTCTTCATGAAATATTTAATTGAATGTTTTATAGTACAGGATTTCTAGTTGTGAATTTTTTTAACTTTTGTTTCTCATAAAAGGTTTTTATTTCATTTTCAAATCTGAAGCTTAATTTTCCTGTTTTCATGTTCTTGTTTGCATCTATTTCTTTTCAGAGCTTGGTATATATTATTCCAAGACCACCTAGCTTTAAGTGTCTTGAGTTGAGAAATCAGTTGAGATCCAGTTTGGTTTTGCTCTAAATATGAGCTTTTTTTTTTTCTCCTCTTGCAGTCTTTAAATTTCTATCCTTATTCTGTATATCAGGCATTTTCATAGTGTGCCTTCCTGTGGGTCTGTTGTAATTTTGTATATTTGGGGTCCTGTAAGCCTCCTGTATTTGTTTTTTTTTTCATTTTGTTTATAAGGTTTGGGAAATTTTCTGATAGTATTTCATTGAAAATATTGTTCATTCCTTTGGTTTATATCTCCAATAAGTCTAAATCTCAAATTTGGTCTTTCAGGTTATCTCATATTTCTTGGAAGTTCTTTTCATGGTCTCTTAATGTCTTTTCTCCATGGTTAACTTTGTTTTAAAATTTATACACACACACACACACACACATATGTATATTCAAGATTATATCTTTCAATATTATGTATTTTTTTATTGCCTAAAACTATATTTTCTGAGTGGTCTGGTCTGGTGGTTATACTTTCCATTGACATTTTATTTTGGTTTATTGTTTCCTTTTGAGGATTTCTGCTCAATTTTTTTTTCAGAATCTCTCTTTATTGAAGTGATCTTTCACTTCCTATATTTTATGTTCAAATTAACTACTTACATCAGCCTTTTATCTCTCAGATTATTTTAACTATGTATATTCTAAACTCATTCTCCAACATTTTTTCCACTATGGTGTTGATGGATGATAGTTTGAAGTATTTTTGTTTGTTTGGGGCAATTTGTTCCCTTGCTTTTTCATGTTGTTTATTTGTCTGCCCATCTAACAATATGTGTATGAAGCATTAGAGGTTTTATTTTGTGGATTTATAGTATCCCTGAAGGTTTCCAGTACCTCAAAATGTAGGAAGAGACAAATAGTAATAATAATAAATGCAGATAATATATAGCATGAAACAAAATTATTTTTTATATGACCTCTATAATGTTAATTGTCACAATAAGTAGAAATGATGTGATCAGTAATTACCCACAATAAAACAGTAAGTTTTCAATAAGGTTTACAACTTCAATGGTGAACAGAGAGAAAACAGAAGTGATATAGGATGTGAAGATTATGAGGGAGGAGAGAAAATAGCAGTAAAAAATTAAAGAAAGAGTGAAGGAGAGAACAATAGAGATTGGCTGTTAGCAGAATAAAAGAGAGAAATTGAGGGAACCAGATAAGCGAGAGAAAAAAATGTATATAAAATAAAAATTAAAAAATAAAAGTAAAAGAGTATAAAATGAAACTGAAATATGCTAATCAAATATTCTACTCCTCCAAATACTAATCCATAAAAGATAACTGCCTTCAAAAAATGCTAGAAATGAGAAAATACAAGTATGAATATGTATAACTGTGTATGAACCATTCAGGTCACAACTGAACATAGCAAAAAAATAATATAAAGGAAAATAAAAATTAAAAGGGAAAAGAGAAAAAAGATCTCAATGAAAAGTGAAGTTTTTATTTCCATTGGAGCTCAAAAGTTTCTTGGCTTCTGTTTTAAACAGTATTAGGTGGCATTGCTAGAATGTGAGAAGAAATCCAATAGGCAGAGATCCTGGAAGTGGGGTATGGGTTTAGATAGGCTCCACTTCTTCCTTGGGTGGCCATTGGTCTGAAGATTTTAGATCCTGGGCTCAGCAGTTGCTGGTCCACACTGGGAGACTGCACCCCAGGAGTCTTCCCTGTGTTCCACTTATCTGTCAGAGGAACCAATTCTTGGTCCCCCTCTGTCACCCACAGACCCAGCATTTCCTGGTCTGTCAGGTTCTGTCTCTAAACTCAATCTCTCCATCCCCACCCTTTTGAATTCCTGGCCTGGTGCTTCTCCCCGAGCTGGTCCTACAAGTGCAGCTGGGTGGGTTTCTATAACCTGTGCTCCCCTGTGTAAATCCTCTCCCCATTTGGTTTTCTCCAGTTTGCTTAGACACACTCTATGTCATGTGGTGTGGGTTTGCCAGACCTGTATTTTAGGCCAATCTATTGATTGCCAGGAGTGGATTCTCCCAGCTGCTGCCACCCACCCCTGCCTCCTGCCCACCCCTGGCTGCAAGGTGGCTCCTTCTTCAGTCCTTTGCAGGCTGCTGGGAGAGAAGTGGCTTCTTTCTTGCACAAGGATGTTGTGCAGCAGGCCTTTCAGCTTGATCCAGCAGTGTTTTTGATTTCCGATCTCTGTGTACCAGACATGCCTCAGGCCTCCCGAAAATGTGGGTTCCTTTAGTTCCCTTATTCTTGTACTTTGTTAGCAGGTGCCGCCAGTAGTGGCAGTGATGGCTCTGGGGATTTCTTCTTTTATTATATCCAACCTCTTGATTCCCCAATATGATTTGAGTGTCCAGAATTA
Organism: Ictidomys tridecemlineatus; assembly: GCF_052094955.1. NCBI lineage: Eukaryota > Metazoa > Chordata > Mammalia > Rodentia > Sciuridae > Ictidomys > Ictidomys tridecemlineatus. The sequence continues at coordinate 78,874,973 of NC_135488.1, forward strand.
ATTCCCATTACTGCCCCCCAACACGCACACCTTTTATTCTTCATCCACCTTTCTGAGAAGCTGCTTGTCAGTTTTCTTGGTTTCAGGTCATGGAACAGCCAGGAAAGTGACCACTGCACCATCTTGAAAGCCCCCTTCCACACTCTTAAAGGAAGTGTCAATTAATAAAGTTCTGCCGCTATGATGGCAAATTTACTTTTATCTTTATGTTTTAGTTGGCAATATTCAAAATCAGTATGCAAATCCCCAGTTTTAAGATTTTTTGTGGATATTGAGATTATTTAAAGCATCCACTGAAGTTTAATATATTTGTTTTATTATTATTAATGAGAGCCTGATAAAAAATGAGATGTATTAGTGAATAAGTAGAAGAGTCATAAGAGAACAGTACTTTATAAAAAAAGCATAGGAAGGCAGAGAACATTTTGTTTTAGCTGTGAGAATATAATTATGTACATTCATCTCATCAGTGATATTGAACGGAAGTATGCATGAGTGTGTGTTTGCTTGGATGTCTCCTGACTTTGAATACACTGAGTCTCCGGGTATAAAGTGCCTAATGTGTGTCTGAAGTGGTAAAAAGGGTTGAGTGAATGAATTTGGTATTTACAAAGCTCAGGTGCAACTGTATACTTGATGACTTAGCTGAAGTCCCATCCACATGAAGGAGGAGGAACAAAGCATTGATAATTTCATTAAATCGTCTTTGTATATTTCTGTATCTTTGGGTTTATTTTTAGGTTCCTATTTCTTAATGAAAAAAACATTTTAATTGAAAGAGATAAACATCTTTATGTGTATTCTTTTTCTGTGTGTTGCATTTGATAGGCATTTAACCTCTGGGTCTTCTTTCTATTATCAAAAGCTATGTGAATTACCTTTTCATGTTCTTTCAAAAAAATTAAACTAAAATATGTGGTTTTTTTATGCATTGGTTGACAGTATTCATCTTTTCTAAAAATCTCCTAGACTTCTTGAAAGTTCAAAATAACTCAAATTAACTTTATCCAATGAAAATTCCCTGTACATATTTAATTTCACCCAGACAAAATGGCAAATCTCATGCCATCAATAAATTAAAGTTGGAAAAAGAGTCTTCCACATTATTACATTCATTCAAGGAGCAAGGTGGGGTGGGAGTAGCTGACAGCACATTATTTGTTATAAAATTTATCTTACAATGACACTTGGAAAAACCTCCAATGTGCCTGCTAAATTGTCATGTGTCAGGGTGACTTTTTTTAAAAAAATATTTTTAGCTTTTCTCTAAAGTGAAGAGTATGAATGTATAAATTAATCAGTCTGATTGACACATGCAGAGTGAAAAGCAAGGAGTTTTGGGGACATGACAGTGGGTTTGAAAAGGCAAAGCTGGGTTTTAGATATTATAGCTTGTATTCAGTTCCATACCCTGCCATTTAATAGCCATACGAATACAGATAAAAGTGCTGGACACATAATAGGTACTCATTTAATGTGAATTCTCATATTTCATTATCTGACATTTCAGGGAATTTGATCAAAATCTCCTTTTCAGACCTTATCATTTGGTTTAATCTGTAGCAGGACAATCTATTGGAAATGTTTGGACAAATTGTGCTTTATAGTAATATTAACATGGTATTGTTTTTATAAAATTTAATAATCCCTCCAAAATATATGCTGAACCCAGATTCTTCTTTAGTTTCTTGCAGGCATGTTTTTCCCCTCTTACATCCAGCAGATATAATTTTCTAAGGGGAAAGAGTTATTTTACTGTATTCTTTTTAATGCTTTCTACAACACCTCTGGCATAGTACTGAAAACACACAGTATTTGTAGTTGTTGAATAAAAGCACTTTCAAGTAAGAAAAGATCCTAATATAAAACTTTAAAAATACCTGGAGGGCACCATGACCCATTAGAAGACCTGAGCTCTCTCTCTCTCTTGTTAACTTATTTTCTATCTTTGAATTGTGAATCTATTCCCCACCCCACCTCTTAGGCTAGAAAGAATTTTGATGCCTTCACAGTCACCCCAGTCCCCTGTATCTGAGTTTGGAACTTAATGCACCTACTCCTTCTGATTCAGGGAACGCAGCTTTAGTCCTTCTGCTTCAGTTTCAAATGAATTCTCTTACACTCTGGAAGAAGTCATGCATGCCATTTAGGCTCAGGTATCTCTGAGGGACAGACACTGAGATGACTCCTTCAACCCTTTCACTTACCATTAAGAACAATTTCCTTTTGCTGTCTTCATGTGTCTTCTCATCTGCAATAAATACATGAAATATATGCAATAGACAGATAAAATATGCTAATGACTCACTCACTCATTATCAATCTCTTTTGTGTCATTCCTTCCTCCAAGCTTCTGCTTATGTTGTATACCCTCTGTTGAGTGACTTTTTTTTTTCTTCTGTTAGATTCCTGGATACCAATATTTGTCTCTACCCTTAATTTTGACATCTCATTAATCTTGTGGCTTATACCGTATATACAACAATTACCCACAAGTGTATTATCTAGCCTCTTATTTCCATTGACCTCCAGATTCATGAATGCAACTTCCTATTCCCGAATCATGATCTCCATGCACCTAAGAATTCAATTGTCCAACAATACAGCTATGATTCCATTTTCTCTATACTTGCTCCTTCCAAAGGTCTCTCCGTCTTAGTAAATGGCTTTGTCTTTTCTGTTGTCCAGGCAGAAGTCTTTGGAGTCTGTATTAACTTTTCTCACCCTATCCATTATTAAATATGTCATCTCTACTTTCCAACCACTCTTACCTCCTTCATCTGAACCACTGCTTTTTACATTTTGATGGCTGCATAAACAAATTAACACTGTATGTAGCTTAAAGCCACATACATTTACTATCTCTCCGTTTTATAGGTCAGGAGTCTGGTCAGGATTCAACTAAGTTATCTGCTTCAGGATACTGAGGGTATTCTGCAGGATACTGTCTAGGATTGCTGTCATGGTGGCAGGCTCTTCTGAGGTTGGACTGGGGAAAGACGTTCTTCAAGTCTCTTTGAGTTATGCAGATTCATACTGAAGGCTTCCCTCAGCAGCTTGAGACCTCTTACTGATTCTTGTTACAGGGCTCTTCCAACATGGCCACTGCCATCATGGCAACTTACTTCTTCATGGCTGATGAAGGACAGTCTCTCCAGTCTCCAGTGGATCTGCTATCAAGGTGAAGTCTGATTTATGTGGGTAGGTGCCCTGTCACCTTTGTCATACCATCTATCTAATTATGGGGTTGACATCTCCTTGTCTTTACTGTTATAGTGGTTAGAAGCTAGGTCCCACACCCAAGGGGAGGAGGAGGGACCAAGGATCACCAGGAGTCATCCATAAGATGATAGATACATAAAAAATCCGTAAGATGATAGACAGATAAAAATTAGCATATTTTATCTATTGCATGTCTCCCACCATTGATATCTTTTTCCTGAATTTTTGAAATAGCTTACTGACCCCTTTTTTATACTCCTGCTCTTATTCAACAACTACAATGATCTTTAAAAAACTAAGCCATATGATATCCAGGGCTTCTAGCTTGAATAGCTTCCCACTTCAGTCACATAGTAAAAGTGCCTGTTTGTTTAAGGTCATACAAGAGCTGAACTTCTGCCTCTCTGATTGTGCCTTCAGAGGGACCTGGCCATTCCCTGAATGGAGTACCCTGTCCATATCTATTACTGTTACCTTTTTCAAGTCTTTGCTTGAACATTACCCTCTCAGTGAGGCCTTATGGAAAACACTACCACCTATTTAAAACTGTGACCTATTCTTCCTTTCCCCACTCAGCTATTCCTTTTTAAATTTTATTTTTACTTTATTTTCCTCCTTTGTACTTGTCACTTAACCTCACATATAAATTTCAACATTAAATCTTAAAGCACGTGTCACAAGAGCTGTTCTTTTCCCTGTCATATCTGTAGCACTGAGATGGTACCCCACAGTAGACATAGAGCAAATACATAATGAATAAGTGAATGGATACATCTCAGTCAAGCCTTGATTCTTTCATTTAGACTTCTTATTTCTTAAACCCATTGACATATCTCACATCATAAAAATTCTATTGTACTCATTTTCTGTAATCATTTTCGCTTTTCTACAAATTCATAAGTATGTGTATATACTTAATATATATAAAATACACACATGTATGCATACTTATATATACATATATGTACACATATACACACACATTCATGGTTTATTTCTGTATTGATTTTTTTGGATTCTTAAGAGTTGAAACAATAGCTTAGACTTTATGATGGGTTTTTTTGTTCTTCCGTAATTATTTGTCAGTTGGTTTTGAAACATATGTATTGAGGACTTGTTGAGTGATATTTTAATGCACAATCATATGAATTTTGTAGACATCCATCCTGTTTGGTTATCATAAAAAACTAATCATTTGCTTTAATCTTTGCTTAAAGAGGCTTACTCAGATAGGACTCTAGTTGACCTAATTGACAGGTCAAGAGTTTTTGTACTATATAGTAATCACGCCCCCAAATTCCCAACACCCTGTCATCCCTCCTTCCAAGCCCTCTTTAATGTCTGTCTGTTTGATTTTGAAACTACATATTAGATTGCATCATTTGAGGTTTGATATCAGTGGAGTCTTACAGTATGCAAAGTTCTTTCTGGTTTTATTTACTCAACAAAATTATTTTGAGATTCCTCCATGTTGTTGGGTGAATCAACTTTTGATTGCTGTGTGATATTCATGATATAAATATACCACAGATTGTTTTTCCATTCATTTGTTGACAGACATTTGAGTTTTTTCAGTTTTTTTCCTTTTACTAATAGCTGTTCCATTCATTTGTGTATTTGTGTATAAATCTTTCATAGACATAAGTCAAACTGCTTTCTAAAATGTACCATTGTATATCTCTACCAGCAGTGTATGAGAGTGCCAATTACTTCACATCTTCTCCAACACTTGATTTTGATGGTCTTTTTAATTATACACATTATAATAGGTATAAAGTAGAATTTTGTTATTATATTAATTTGCATTTTCTTAATTAGTAATTATGTTAAACATAATTTTATCTGCCTGTTTGATATCTGCATATCATTTTTGGTGAAATATCTTTTTAAAGTTTTTTGCACATTGAATTTTGAGGGTTCTTTATGTATTCTGGATACAAATCCTATATAAAATATATTCTTTGCAAACATTTTATTTCCAGTCTGAGATTGTCTTTTCATTTTCTTAACAATGTCATTTGAGGAGTAAGAAGTTTTAATTTTGATGAGTTTCAATTCATCAATTTAATATTTTTTAAATCGTGTTTCTGTATCAGAATGTTTTTCATCTTAAAATGACACATCAAATTTAAGAATCTCTAATTTCTTTAAGATATATTTTAACATAGAAATATGCAAAAGAACAACAATTAACCTATAGTTCCATAGGTTTTTCATGTGCCTTTGACCTTCAAACAAATTTCATTCCACTTGATTAGCATATGTGTACCTAATTTTAAACAGTTTATCACTTATACACATGAGTATATCCCTAGGCCAATGTTTCTTGACTTTGATACTATTGACATTTTGTACTATTTGAGTATTGTAGGATATTTATCATCCTTGACCTTTCTCCACTAGGGTCTAGTAAAAAATTCCAGTTGTAACAATAAAAAATGTAATTGGACATTAACAAATATCACCTTTGGGACAAAGATCTTCCCCATTTAAGAACTATTTTTAAATTTTATTGTACTAATTTTAGTTTTATTGTACTAATGAGCTGATTCTGACTGCCCTATGCCAACTGGTTGATACTTAAGCCTTATGATAAATCCAGTAAAATAATATCCTTCCTTTCTCATTTGATATCGAAGATATCAAGAGAGATAGATACCTTTCCCTTTCAAACACACACCCACACCTGATTAAGCTTGTACAGATGGCCCTAAAACTACACATGAAATTATTCTTTAGTGGTATCCCTTTCATATTCTCTAATGGTGCTGGATATAGGAAATACATGTGAGTCCCTTTCCTATGAAAAGACAAGGAATTAGGTATTTTATTACTCCTAATTCTGGAGGTAGTGATTTTCTACCTAAGAAGAATGACCTGCCTCTTTTGTTTTCCATCAGCAGGTACATTCCATATTAATTTGCTTATGAATTTTTCTACCCTTTTGTTCAAGCTAGAATATATTGGCTGTCAGTTACACTGACCCCTAATAAATAAAAATATGTAGAAATAATACAGGCAATTTAGAGGGCAAGGAGAGAAGGAGAGGCAGGAAAATACTTGTGTAATAGGCTCCATCATGGATATCCTTTGTTTATTATGTCCATTGTAAATAATTTAAAATATTGCCACTCTGGGCACGGACTTGGTTTACTTAGATGTGAATTCCAACACTAACTCTGGGGTCACTGCTGCTGAACTGGAAATCTCCTGTCAATCAATAGCCGCCTGCACTGCTACTGCCATTGCTGCCTCTGATTCAGCTGCTGCCAGCCTGAGGTTGCCTGGAGGTCTTCTTTTTCTGGGTGCTGCTTCCACAGAAGAAACCGCTGGATCAAAGACTTAGGCACTAGAACAGACACCCTGCACCTAATAGAAGAAAAAATAGGTCCAAATCTTCACCACCTTGGCCTAGGATCTGACTTCCTTAACAAGACTCCCAAAGCACTAGAAGTGAAAATCAAGAATCAATAAATGGGATGAATTCAAATTAAAAAGCTTCTTCTCAGCAAAGGAAACAATATCATGGGGAGAAAGGATACAGATTGGAAGAAAATCTTTACCACATGCACCTCCAATAAAGCATTAATCTCTAGTATATATAAAGAATTCAAAAAACTTAACACCAAAAAAAAAAAAACCAAATAACCCGATCAATAAATTGGCAAAGAACTAAACAGGTACTTGACAGAATAAGAAATACAATTGATCAACAAACATATGAAAAAGGGTTCAACATCTCTAGCAATTAGAAAAATGCAAATCAAAACTACTCTAAGATTTCATCTCACTCCTGTCAGAATGGCAATCATCATGAATATAGTAAATAGGCTGGGGATGTGGCTCAAGTGGTAGCACGCTCACCTGGCATGTGTGGGGCACTGGGTTCGATCCTCAGAACCACATAAAAATAAAATAAAGATGTTGTGTCCTCCGAGAACTAAAAAATAAATACTAAAAAATTCTCTCTCTCTCTTAAAAAAAGAGAATACAGTAAACAATAAATTTTGGCGAGGATGTGGTGAAAAAGGTACACTTATATGTTGGTGGTGGGAATGCAAATTGGTGCAACCACTATGGAAAGCAGTATGGAGACTCCTCGGAAAATTGGGAATGGAACCACCATTTGACCTAGCTATCTCAATCCTTGGTTTATATCCAAAGGACTTAAAATCAGTGTACTATAGTGATACAGCCACATCAATGTTTATAGCAGCTCAATTCACAATAGCTAGACTGTTGAACCAACGTAGGTATCCCTCAATAGATGAATGGATAAAGAAAATGTGGTATATATATTCAATGGGAATATTACTCATGTTTAAAGAAGAGTAAAATTATGGCATTTTCCAGTGGTTGGAGTTGGAGAATATCATGCTCAGCAAAATAAGCCAATCCCACAAAACCAAAGGCTGAATGTCTTCTGTAGTATGCGGATGCTAGTTCACAATAAGACGGGGAGGCACTAGGGAAGAATAGCATTACCTTAGATTAGGTAGAGGGAAGTGACAGGAGGGGAGGGGATGGGATGTGGGGATAGCGGGGATGGGATGTGGGGATAGCAAGGATGGCAGAATGAAACAGACATTTTTACTGTATGTATATATGTGACCACATGAGCAATATGATTCTGCAACATGTACACTCGGAAGAATGAGAAATTATATCCCATCTATGTATGATATATCAAAGTGTATAAATGCATCCTACTGTCATGTGTAACTAATTAAAACAAATTTAAAAACTTTAAAAAAATCACCACTTCTCATTTTATACCATAACTTTGAGCACATAACTTAGTATTTTGAAGAATTTGCATTTCTCCACTGCTGGGGTTGCTTTGGAGAGCATTCAGGGTTTATGATTATATAACAAAGAGATGATATTTCCACCATTCTACAGGTTTCAGAGAACAGTTGATTTTCCTGTGATATCTTGTAAAAATATAGATACAAACTTTTATTTTTTTAACTTTGGGAATGCAGATTTATAAGTGACACAGGATGGAGGGTACACACAAGACAGATGCCAATGATGTGATGAAACTGGAAAAGGAGTCCAGATGAAGCTACTGACTAAGACCAAACATCCCCTTCTGTCCAAAGAGTTCCATGAAAAAATTATGATTGTGGTTAAAGGAGCTCAAAAGGAAGATGATTAGAGGTTTTGCATGAAACTCTTCCTGGGCTTAAAATTCCCACCAAGCATTTTGTTGTCAGTATTAACTAGAGTTGCTATGTGCAGTAGTAACTCAAATAGTGACAGCCAGGCCCTTCTGAAATAATAAATTTGGTGGCTAACCACTTATTTTCAGGGCAGGGAAGCAAGTGAATGGTGCTTTTAAGCCTTTCCGTCACCAACGGGCATCACATTATTTTACTGTGTGAGCCCATTGTAATTCGCCCAAATTACAAGGCAAGATGCTGGAGGAAGTCATTTTATTGTAACATCATGCTGAATGTGGGATGGTGTTTTCCAACTCAGGCTGAGAAAGTTGGAGAAGAATGGTGATTAAATGCTGGGAGTCATGGAGAATGTGATCTGATTCCACAGCCTGGCAGAAATCAGAACGGTGGTGTCAGTCCTGGTTCCTTTCTTGGATTAGGTTTTTTATTCCTGTCTCTGGGGCAGAGGGATTCTATTGAATTCTTTTCTTTTCACCTCTATTCAACGTATCAAAGAATGTAAATTTGTTTTAAAATGTTGTTCTCTCTCTTGGGTTCTAATTTTCCCCCTTCACTTTGTCTCTTTACTACCCCATCAGCTCCCCTTCTCTGCTTCTCTCTGCAATGTGTCCCTTTATTCCCCTGAACTCTTTCTCCCTTGATTTCTTGCAGTGTCACTATTGGAAGTTGGGACAGAGACAGTAGGGAAGTGTTTTAGTCAGCTTTTGAGTCACTGGGACCAATATACTTGACAAGAACCATATAGAGGAGGAAGAGTTAATTTTGACTCATGATTTCCAAGGATTAGTCCCTGGTTGTTTGGTACCGTATCTCTGGGTGCAAGGTGGGGCAGGACATCATGGCAGAAGATCTTTGTGGAGGAAAGCAGCTGACAACATGGCAACCAGGAAACAAAAAGAGAGCGACACTCACCAGGTACAAACTACAAACTCCAAAGACACATCTCCAAGTGACCTGCTTCCTCCAGCCACACCCTACCTGCCTGCAGTGACTGCTCACTCAATCCACGGATGGATTAGGATTCACCTCTCATAATCTAATCATTTCACCTCTGAAATTTTTGCATTATCTCACATATGAGCTTTTGGGAGATACCTCTTATCCAAACCATAACAGAAAGCAAGATTCTGTTGCTGTTCTAAGGAATTAGCTACATACATCTCAAAAGTAGTGTGATGGTTCCTCTGGTTAGTTGCTTTGCACTATTGTTTCTAAGGGAGTTTTCTAATTACCCAAAGTAGTATTATTTAGGTCTCAGGGTTCACCAATGTGAAATCATTAGTCATTTACTACCATGAAAAGTGAAAAATGAATGCACTTACTTTTTAATTCTTATTTAGTAAACAGGGATAGGCTTTTTATTTTGGAATAAATAGGTCAAATGCATCAAAATAGCATGTTTGGTCCACCAAATTACTTGTTATAAGCAAGGATGCTGATTTGCTTCAGTGAAGCTGTATAGAGTAAGTAATAAAAATGGTATCTGTTTCTCTTACTAAATGAAGACAGTGTATTGTAGCTGGCAGAAGCATAGGTCCCTCCTACATCTGTGACCTCTGGCATGCAACTAAAACACTCCAGGGCTCATTTTTCTCAGATAGCATAGAAATAATAGCCCTTTCCTTGCAAGTTAACAAGATTAGACAAAGTAATGCATATAAGACAGACTACTCTCTATGCACATGAATTAGAACTGCTTATTTTTGTTTCTGTCAGTTGTAATTAGTGTACCTTATTTAAACTTCCTGTGCCTATGGTTATTCATTTATAAAGTAGGGGTTGTTTTCAAGAATGAATGAATTAGTTTATATTAAGTACTTAGGCTTCTGGCACATGGGGGAATCATAAATGTATTAGTGATGTTATCTTTTTCTAAAAAGTACTTTTACTATAAAATATGAGAACACAAAGAAAAATTAGTTGCATAAATTGGCTTCCATGATAATTCTTTTCGTGTATGGTTTCTTTATTCAACTCTATATTTGTAAGGTTTATCCATGTTTTTACATATAGCTACTGTCTGTTCATTTTCATTGTTCTTACAGTGTTCTATTGAATGAGTATATTTAAGTTGCCCAATCAAATGTAGATGGATATTTGGCTCAAATCCAGCTTCTGGCTGTGAATAATGAGGCTGCTATGAAAATCCTTTCATCTCTCTTGCTGCTTGTGAATGCATCTCAGTTGAGAGTATAAATAGGGATGAAATTGCTGTGTCCAGAGGGTGACTCTTCACCTGTTGACTAGGTAATGCCCAACTTCAAAAGAGTTCTCTTTTCTCTTCATCCTTGCGAGAACTTACTTGATCTTTTTCAATTGGACATTTTGGTGGGTATGCAGTGATATGTCATTATGTCTTTAATTTATATTCATTGATTTTTAATAAAGAGAACCAAATTTTCATTTATCTGTTGGCCACTTGTATATAGTTTAGGTATGGTGTCTCCATTCTGCATTTAACTTCCTTTATTGATACTATGAATTACAAATACTATCTTCATTCTAGGACCTAATTTTAAACTCTTGATGATCTTGAAAAAAAATAATTTTAATTAAGTAAAAATGATCAATCTTCATCTTTGTGGCTAGTGGTTTTATTTTTCTATTAAAAACAAGAACAAAAAATGTTTTCATTTTCTGAAGACTTCATAGTATTCTCTTCTAAAAGCTTCATCATTTTGATGTAAAATCTACCTTGTGTTGATTTATTTCTTATGGTCGAAGGGAGGGATAAGGTTACATTTTCTTCTTATATGGATCTCCAGTTGTTCCACTGTCATTTATTGAGGAGATCCTGATGTCTCTACAGCATCACTTTTGCCATCTACCAGGGAAGAGTCCACATCTCTATGTCTGTTACTATTATCTTTTTCCCCATTGATCTATTTTCTTTCTTTCTGTCAGTACCATACTATTTTAAAAATTGCCACTTTATATAAAGTAGCACTTTATTAAAAATGCCAATTCCAGTCATTTTGTTTTAAGGCTTTTGATATCAGTGGTTTTCAAAGTGTGTCTGAGTTCTACAAAGTCCCCAAAACCTTTCAGGAAGCCCATAATTCTCTTTTCCAACCACTTGTATGTGTGAGGCTGGATTTTACTCATATTTCAACACCATAGCATATGCGACAGATTTAGTTCAGTCTTCTATTAAATCTAGATTTTAAAGAAGGGCAAAAATGCAAACAAGGTCATGGTTTTTTACTAATTATTTTTCTTTTGGAAAATGTAGCATTTTTTTATATGTTGAAATTCACCATGGTGAAATATAATATACTCAGTATTATTACCTTAAAATGACTTATTTTATTTATAGATATTTAAAAAATTTTAAATATGTCCTATGTTCCGTGTTTAATACAACAAATATCCAATGAACATTGTCCATGTAAATTAAAATTTTTTGAGGTCCTCAATATTTTTTAAGAGAGCAAACATTTGAAAACAGTCTAGGTTATTCTTTTTTTATTGATTTAAAAATGAATAAATTACAGTTCTTATTACACATATATACCATAATTTTTCATATCTCTGTTTGTATATAAAGTATGTTGACACCCAATTAAAGTCTTCATACATGTACTTTGGATAATGATGTCTATCACATACCACCATCCTTGCTAATCCCCTGCCCCCCCCGCTTTGCCTTCCATCCCTCTTCCCTGTCTAGAATTAATCTATTTCCCCTCCCTACCCCACTATGAGTTAGCCTCCTTATATCAGAGAAAACACTCGGCATTTGTTTTTTGGGGATTGGCTAACTTCACTTAGCATTATCTTCTCCAATGCCATTCTAGGTTATTGATCTTTTGCATTTTCATATTATTATTTCACGTTATAGAAGCAGCTTGTCAAGTTCCCATTAAACAAAAACAAGTATCTATTACAATTTTCATTTTGACTGCATTCAGTTTATTGGTCAATTTTGAATGATTGATTTTTTTTTCTTAAAGTCTTCTGCTCAATTAAAATGTGGAAATCAAATGTGGAGTTTCCTCAAAAGGCATGCTAGACATGGAACCTCCATATGACCCAGCTATACCACTCCTCAGTATTTATACTGAAGAATTAAAGCCATCATACCTGACTATTAATCAGAAATCCTTATTTTATTACCATGTTATATGATTAATTATAGGAAAATACACTTTTATAAGTGTAAAAGGCGTTACCAGGACTAAGGGTGTGGCGCAGGGGTAGAGCGCTTGCCTAGTATGCATGAGGCACTGGGTTTGATCCTCAGCACCACATTAAAAAACTATGTAAACAAAATAAAGATATTGTGTGCATCTACAACTAAAAATATTTAAGAAAGACATTACCAAAGCACTAAATTAAGAATTCTTAATTTTCAGTAGACAAATAAGAAATTCAGAGAAGGTAAACAACTTTCCCCAATCACATGGTTTTGGTAGACAAAAGAACTGTATCCATGTCTCTTCCAGTGTTTTTTAACTACTTGCTCTTATAATCCAAAAACTTACCATTTAGCAAGAACTGATTTCCTGGCTTGGCAGAAGATTTAATACATGTGTACTGCTTAGTCTTATTGGGGGAGGGGGAAAAAAAAGCAAAATGGAACTTATGAAATAATTGCTAAAGTAGGAAAAAGATTCTACCAGTTTCTCATTTCCTTTGATGTTTGAATTTGCAGAATGACCTTTTGGGATCAAAGAAATAAAAGATATATTCTAGTGTTACCGTGTGTGGAGGAGGCAGGATCAGGTTTGTGGCAATAATATGAAGTTCTGAGGCCTTAAAGGTTTTCTTCATCAATTATCTGAGAAAAGTTCTGTTGTTTGTTCTGAACAAAATGAAGCGATGGGCTGCAGGAACAGAATAAAAATATCTAACTCCTGGGAACTGCTGAAGATATTCCCCATAACCTTTATGCTGGCACAGTAGAAGGTATCAGCATTCGTGGGTACTTTGTTTGACTTCTTTTTTTTCCCATTGAAACCATCTCTGGATTCTCTCTCATGTTTGTCTCTCTCTTTTTTCCTACCACTCTCTTCATTTACCTATTCAACTCGTCCTCAGAATCCATTGTGACTTCTTATCTTCATTACGGCAAACTCCTTGCTCACATTTTAAGTCTATTGCCTTCTCAAACTTGATCTTTCAAAACTCCTCCTGAAAAACTCTTCCCCTAACAGTTTGTTTTTCTGAAGAACAGAGAGAAGATCACTGGAGTTTCTAAGAGCTATGTCACAGCTCTCAAATGTCTTTATCTCCTGGAATATTTTTTCCCCTCTCAGTTATCTAAATAGCAAGCAAGAAAAAAAAATACAGCTTTAAGCCAGCTAGAAACTTCCATGATGAATGCTATGTGATAAAGAAAATCCTGTTTCCTAAGGCATCATATAAAATGAGTAATCTTTATATCCTCATTAGCAAGTGCATAGTAAAATTTCAAGGTGATTGTATCTGTATGCAAATATATCAAGAGTGTTTCTTTTGAAATCTGTTCCAGAAGTAGTTATATATTGAATTCTGAGTGTCTATGTCTTTTATTTTTATATTTATCTTTTCTTCTTAAATAGCATTGGTAATTGCACTAAGGTTACAGATAGTGAAGAATGAGATTTGGGCTTTTTTTTTTCTTTCTTCTTCTTAACATTAGCTAGGCAGTAACATTGGGTATATTGAAAATAGTAATATTTTGGGTAATGTATGCATTGTTTCTTATATCTGTTTGGTCAAGTTATTGGTAACATTTCTGTGGGTATCATGCAGAGGTTTGCCATTCAATTATCACATAAAGAAGCAATCTATTCCTTTCCTAATTTGGGATACAGATTCACAATAAAATAATAATTATCAAGAATTACCTCTTCCTGATAACATTTCCCACTTTGACAAGAGCCTTAAAAAATGTCTCAATCCAATGGAATAATAAAATGTTCCATTTCAGGCTCAAATGATTGTTCACTGTTCCTTGTTTGTTTTCTAGGAAAGCCTCTGCTATACTTCAAATCACAGCCCATATGAAGTCCATGGGTTTGTCTGTAGGAACCTGACAGGCCTTTGCAAGGATATCCAAGTCTAGTAGTCACATTACCTATAGTCATTGCCCCTCTAGTCTCTTACAAACTTGTGGGTAAGAGGAAATTCACTGCTTCATTGGGACACAGTGTTAAGTCAAATGTTTTTTATATTTTGAGCCCAAATATCTTCTCTGTAACTTCTTCATTCCATCTTCTTGTTCCCTGCTGAGCAGCATAGACTCAGTTTTGACTGTATGATTTTGGCGGTCTTGAAAATAGCTCATGCTGCTTCTTACTGAGTTTTTTGCTCCCCAAGCCTGGCAGTCTCCATTTATGAAGCTGACATTCTGTCTTCTCACCATCATCTGCCAGTCTTTGTTCTCTACATGCATTCAAGAATGGTGAGGTTTCCACCAAAGAGAAAGAAAATAAGCAGCAGAGAAAGAGACAAAGAGAAAAAGATATATATGAGTGATGTCTAGAGAGAAGCAAAGGGACACAGACAGCGGAAGGCAGATGCATCATAAAGGAAGAGTGTCACCATGGCTGATTGACATTCCCGTCAACCTCTGAGTCTTGGTATATGCTTTGAAACTTTACTTCAAGTGGTTTTGATTCCTGTATTTATACCTGATAAATCAGAACATTTCCCCTATTTTAGTGCAATCTAGAATCAATAGTATATTTTCCATCTTATTATCAAGGATATTATGATACACTGCTTCTAGTAATTGGCTATGATTAATTTATTTCAATTTTTCTATTCTAATGGTTTACCAGGAGCCATATAAAATTATTTATCAGAATAAAATTATCTATACTAAAAAATCCACCAAATAGTTTCAATAATTTAAAAAGGCAATTGACATTTTAATGATTTTGAATTATATAATATAGTTTTTTGAGATTCTTCACCTAATCATTATATATATATACATATACATATGTATATATATATATGTGTGTGTGTGTGTGTGTGTATCTAAATATACACATATATACACACATATATTCTTGTGTGAAATTCTATAAAGACCAATGTGTGTGCATACATACTCATACTCACATGCATGTGTGTGTGTGGGTGTGTGTGTGTGTGTATAAATAAATATCTTAAATGCATAAACAGGCTAACTTCATTATAAAATTTTAAATACAAATTTGACTGTGTATTGAATTAATTACAATTTCAATCCTGGAAACTTGTCAGAACTCAAATATTGAAAGTAGCTTATGTAGTAAAAACAGTATTGCAGTAGAGAAACTAGCTCAAGTATTGAACAGTATCTCAATTTTATGCTTTCTAGAATCATAGAGTTCTAATTTTATATGACAATGAATACATGGCTCTTTTGCCTTTGAAGGAACCAAAGATAGCAAGAAAATGAGCTAAATTTGCAAATAAAAATATTGGCTCTTTAAATTTTCCACCTTCACTTTTTATTCCTTTCCAAATGAACTACTAATAGAATAAAAAATTATACATGTTGCAAACAATGTTTAATTCCTGGATTTCAGAGGTTTTGTTCAGACTCCTCATTGTTAGTAAAATATGAATTGAACTGCATTGGCATTTTATTAAATGCCCTACTATGTAAAGTAGCAGTGAAAAAAAAAATACTTAGACAAATGGTGCTAGGTCGATGTCCACTGGTAGCAGCATACATTGTCCAATTTCTTTGTTTCTGCAGCTTCCTTTTCTTATCAAAGACAGAGAAAAGGCCTTTCTATTTTACAAATAGAAGATGGTCAACGGGTGAAAAAAAATTAGCGTGTGTGTCTATAATTGCTCAATCATCTCTCCAAAAAAATCACTGCAAATGACTCTTTTTCTTTGCAGGAATAATTGTGCACCTGCTTTTCAAAACACAAAAGCTAGTTTTGCCTTTGTGCATAAAATGTGATTAGGCAAATTTGGGGATCATGCAACCACATATTTACATAATCAAATGGCAAACTGCAACTTATTTTAAGCTCATGGGTCCTTTGTTCTTCCTTACCCAACAATCATATAAATGATACCAAAGGCACTGGTATCTGCCTCCCACTTGGGGAGTGAGGTTTAGTTCGTATAACACTGTATCAAGGACACATGGCAGAGTAATGGATGCAATAATGATTCTAGGACATTCTACTGAGAATACTTTCTATTTTCTGGTACATGCCAAAGCCATATTTAGAATTTTTCATCCACCCACCTTGTGCACATTACAATTTGTGTTCCTTTGGGTTGGGGGGAAGTATGAGATTTCTTGCTGATGATCCAAGAAATGTGAATAAAGTTGTTGGCAGATGGTTCGCACATTTCATTCTGAAATATCTTATAGTGACAAATAACAAAGTGTATATAATTAGCTCTATGCAGATGGCATGCCAAGTGTTGATATTCATCTCTGCAGACTTTTTACAAAGACACTATTTTAAGAGTTAAGATTCAAAGACAGCCCATAAGCCCTCTAACGAAGAACTAAGCAGAGTTTTACCCAAAAGGACCATGGCTATCAGGTAACCTTTCCCCAGACCAAGTTTGCTGTTCTAGATCCATGCTGAACCCCAAGGGGAGGAAACACAGTGAGCTGTGACTAAGTACAACTGATAAGACTATTCTGATTGCTTTGATTGAATTGGCAGAAGGTACAGAGCAGTGGATTTGGGGCAATGTATTCACTGTTCTTAAACCATGGTGCTATTCTTTCTCTTCCTTTACTCAGCCAAGTCTTTGTACCTACTTTTACTCTCTACTAGGAATGCTCTGCTCTAAGGTCATTTCCTAGATGGAACTTCTTATCAGTCAACTTTTAGTTCAAATATCACTTCTGTAGAAGGTTTTCCCTGCCTGTCAAACACGACTTCTCCTTCCCTCTTGCCAGTTCTTCTCATGTTACCCGGGTTTGTTCTCTTATGGTTTTTGTTACTGTATTTGAGATAGGGATAAGTGAGGATTTTGATTGATTGCTGTATCCCAAGCTCAATTACAGGGCATACCATATGGGAGTTAGTTAATTATCATGTACATTTGCAGCTACTCCTCGCTGGTCATAGTTACCAAAATGTTTGAGAAGTACCTTCTCTGTATTTTTCCAGTAGTAGATCATATGCTGTCAATGTTACCACATCAAATTAATACTATCTCTGCTGTAAAATTTCTATTTTATTACTCTTTTTTTCAATATTTGTTTTCATTTTTTTGGTACATACATATGGGAGACAGAATTTGGAAACAGATCAGGTCTGCATATAAATATAGAACAATGTTTTATATACTTGTTCCTTTTCTTTTGTAGTTTACCAGTAAATAAGGATCATGCAAGATTAGCTTATTTATCTACTATATGCTATATTGTTACATGACTTATAGACTCTTTCTGATATTAATAGCACACTGATTATAAGGAAAAAAATGTTAATTTACTAAAGAGATTAGACACCTAGGTTTTCATTTTGGTTCCTTCATAAAGTCATTACTATAATTTTAAAATATTGTGGTTAAATCCAACAATATATAAAATCAAATATCTATGACATGTTTGGGATTTGGTGAAATCAGTGAAGAGAAGAACATACTTTGATGGAATAGAAATAGCCATTATTTTGTTTTTCTTCAGAAAATAGAATTTCAAATTAATCTTTTAAAGGATAGTATCTTCAAGTTTTCATTTTAGTGATATTGTGTTTTCTGATAGATTGTCCTGTTTCATGGTGTGAATCATTGCTTATTGTTTTCCATTTCAGTTCACTGAAATTCTGAGAATTCTCCTGTTTCTTTAATTTGAATCTTTGTCTTGATTCAGAGCTCAAATATTTGTACCTCTGGTTTTAAGCAGGAATAGCTGAAAATTTTGAGAACCGATTCAGGCAAAACATAAACAACAGGTTTGAAGTACCAAAATGGAACATTACCTTCTTCCCCAGTGTCTTTTAATTGTTAAATTTAAATGCTTCAGTTTGAGCATCCATAAAATGTGACGATTTCTTTGGCTGGGATTCTGTTGTTTTCCAGTTCCTTCATAGAGTTTTTAAAAAATGCAACAGTTTTATTTCTTAAACAGGTTGCAGGTTCTGCACATTTTCTCTATCCTCTAAGCTTTTAGTGCACAAGGGGATCCTTATATTAGCCCTGTTTTCAATTCTTATTGCAAAAAGTTGGCCACATTAAAGACACCACGTCTCTAACTCTCAACTGCAGTAGGCCCCAAAATGCTGTGAAGAGCCAACAACTGAGACTAACTGCTCCCTAAGAGAGAAACAGCTTTAAATCTGAGCTCTCATAACTGGAGGAACATAAGTCAATTTCCATCTCACAGCACACTTTGAGGCGATGAGTAGTCTAGGCTGTGTATTCTACTGAGGAAAAGAGACACATATGTACTAGGTTACAATTCAGCAATGAATGAATGTTTTCATTTTTTGTAAAAAATATGAAAGAAAACCTGAGTAATTTCTAATGCTCTTATCTGTCTTTGTGGATACTCAATTTAATTAATTTCTTTCCATTTTTAGCCCCAACTCCAGGGTCATTGTCTTCTCTGCATCTCTTATGCCAATCATGACCAGGATAAAATGAAGACAAATTATCTACCTTGTCTGCTTGCTTGCTTTCTCCCAATAATAAGTATTCATGTTTTCCTGCATGTTTTTTTTTCAAGTAAACATTAGTATTATTAATTTCTTGTGTGTGTGTGTGTGTGTGTGTATGTGTGTATGTGTGTCCTTTTGCATGGTAGAGTAGACTCACAAGCTAGGTCCTCTTTCAAGGAGGATCCAACAAACAAGCTCAAACTGAGGGTCATTCTTCAAAAATACTGAACTGCATTCTTGGGTACTATAACTAGCATGAAAATCATGCCCCCCCCACAAAATTTAGGATATTTATAGATTAAGGAACACTAAAGAGTTAGGAAAATGAATGACCTAGGATTGTCTTTTGCATAAAAGGGCATTATTGGGACAGTTGGTAGGCTTGGAAAAAGACCTGTAGGTGAGATGCTATTGAAAATCAAAGTTAATGTCCTGAATTTGGAAATTATATTATGATTATATAAGAGAATGTCCTTATTAGTAAATTTACATGGAAGCACTTAGAAATGAATGGGGATGATAACTGCAATTTATTCTCAAATAGTTCAGAAAAAAATGAGCATGGGGGAAGACAGAGAAAGAAAAAAATGAAGTGTGGAAACATGTTTAAAATAATGGTAAAGGTACAAGGATGTTTGCTAATCATTTTGTAACTTTTATTTAAGTCTGAAACTATTCTAAAACAAAAAATAAAAACTTGGCCATTTTTGTTGAATCCTCTCCATAGAGGCCAGCTTCTCTAGCAGATATTTGTCTGACCCACTCTCCAAAAAAAGCTTCCCAGCTGTATCAGTTCTTCTAAATCCTCTTCAACATCTAAAAGTGTCTATTTCCAATATGCAATCTATATGCAATTAGTTATCTATAAATACGTTTATAATATTTGGCATTCCAAAGGTTCTAACGTGTATATTATTTTCTACATTTATATTTTTTATCTACATTTTCTACTTAAGAAATTGTGTTATTCAAGAATCTATCATGTATATCATCCCAACATTCCTAAGACATACAAGGCAATTTATCACCATTAAGTATTGATAACAGAAACTGGAAGAGGTCATTTGTGCTTGTTTTGTTTCTGTGATGTGTCAGGCACTATACAGAACATATTCTTTATAAAAATTTGTTTCTTATAACAACGTTCTGAGATATTTTAAGAATTACTGATGTGAAAAGAGGCTCAGAGAGTCTCGTGGCATTTTCCGATGGTCACACAACTAGGGAATGGTTGTGACAGAATTTGAACCCATTCTTGAGATAGACTTTGAATCCATGCCTATGTGGAGGCTCTAAGTGCAGTTTGTTTTCACTAGTATGCCACTCTGCACATATCACCTCCATGAAAGTTAAAGATCAAAGTCCATGGAGTGAAGATGTAATAAAATGAAAAGAGAGTGTTATGTCAGTACCATAGGTGAGTGGTACATTTGTAAAAATAATGTGATGAGCTCTGCCCTCCACTGATGCAAAAAAAAGGGTCGAAGCTTACCAGGGGAGATGAACTACATACTGTCACCAACCTCGAAGAATTTCAAGGATCTGATGTCCTCTACCTTGAACATTTCAAGACTGAGGAAACATGCTGATTTTCAAATGCTTCCTGACTTAATGAACTGCCATTAACCATTATTTTTATCTCAAGATTTTATCAAAGACCATGAAGAAGATATGCTTATGTTTTCCCATTTGGGTTTAATAGTCTCACCATTTTGTCCCTACTGTGGTGGGTTATTTCATTAAGATCATAATAAACCCATTTGAGACTTTATCTGATGCCAACAGTCTTTTATGTTGTTTTTTTCCAGGTCTTATCCTCTTTCTATAATTCTATGATTCCCATTTTCATTATCCAGAATTTGGTAAGGGGAAGATTTTATGTATCTATAGTGGAATTCCTGAATTATTATTTTTGTTTGAAAAATAATACAAAGTCCTTTATGCATAGACTTCTATGGTTTGAATGTGTCTCTTCCAAAATCTGGTTACCAATGGGTAGTGTTAAGAGATGAAGCCTTTAAGAGGTGATTAAGTCATGAGTTTATTCTCAAATAGTTCAGAAAAAAAATGTGAATGAGATTAAAGCCATTATAAAATAGGTTTCATATAGCATTTGGCTCTCTTGCTTGTCTGCCTTCTGCTCTGTGAGAATACAACCAAAAAGCCCTATCCAGATACCAAATGCTGATGCTACCATCTTAGACTTCCCAACCTCTAGAACTGTGAGAAAACCAATTTATGTTCTTTATAAATAACCCAGCAGGTGGAATTCTGATATAGCAGCACAAATGGACTGACACAGACTTATGTTAAAATAGTGTTTCTAGCTTGATCATAAGACAAAGTACTTCTATAGCACTGTATTTCTAAAGTATTTCCGTGACTTTAAAGCATTTCGGAACAGCAGAATATTTGTGATGGTTGATCTTTTAAAACATATTGGAAACAGAATATTTGTGATGGTTGATCTTTTATGTAAACTTGGCGAAGCCAGGGTACTAAGATATTTAGTAAAAGATATCTGGAGTTTCTTATAAGGTATTTATTTATTTTTATTTATTTATTTATTTTTGGTGAGATCAACATTTAAATCAGTAGATTTTGAGTAAAGGGGATTACAGTCCATAATGTGGAGTCTCCTCTAGTCAGCTGAAGGGCTTGGGAAGAAGATTGCCCTTTTCTGAGAAGAGGGGATTCTGCCAGCAGACCCCTTCACCTTGAGCGGCAACATCAGCAATCCTGAGGTCTCTGCCTGCTGGTGTATCCTGCAGATTTTGTACTTGCAGTCTTCACCATCATGTGAGCCAACTCCTTAAAGTAAGTCTCTCTCAACCCTGTAGTATAACTTTTATTGGAAGCATCAATCTTTACAAGACCATTCAATGTAGGTATGAAGACATGAAGTGGTTTATGAATTTGCTGTTAATTTTTACAGGGTACAGAAGAGGTCAAGAAACCTCTTTGTTACTAAAGCATTTAAAATCAGTGAATTATATCCCTGAAAGTGTACCAGCTATTACAGTATGCATATACTTTAGTGTGTGAGGTGTATGTGTGTGTGTTTTAGCATTTTAGTATATGTTAAAGAGGACATGAATTCATTCATTTGAACAATTCAGTTTTTGGTAAGGAACTGTATCCTCAAACAGAGACTTGACTACTTATTGTGTAGCAAGCCTTTAATCCATTTATTGTCATTTTATTATTAATATAATTCCCATTAATAAATGATATCAGGTCATTATTCAGTCTGGAGTTACCAAAATTTCTGTTATAGGCATGGGAACTTATTGTATTATAAAAATAAAACCAAGAGATTCTTCACTGGTTAAGGTGTTAGAGTTGCTGGTTAGGGTGTCATACTAGTAGATGATATGAGACTGAAAGAATTGTAACATTTCATAATTAGTTAACTGACAAGTAGAAAAATATTGAGTGGTTTGCTTTAGCAAAAGAGATTTACCTCATTTAACATCAGTTTTCAAGATGATCCTAATTCAATTTCAAGTCTAGATGCTTTGACTAACTTAGAAACCAACTAACAGTTTTACTTTGTGTAAGGACTGTTCTATAGTAGTAATATGAATTCATTTAATATTAATCACTAAATATTTAATCACTACACATTTTCTCATTTGATTTCCATAACAAACTTCGGAAGGAGGCATTGTGATTCTTATTTTGTGATTCTTATTTCTGAAATCAGTTGAAGGTTAAATGTGAAACACAAAGTCACAGAGTTAACAAGAGGCAGAGCCAGAGCTTCCACCTGGGTTTTGATTCCCCAGGATGTGGCAAATGCTTAGAAGAACCTCGCAGTGTAATGAGAAAAACATCTGGTGCACATACAAAAATATTTTTTAAAAAATATGTACATGTATGTGTGTGTGTGTTTGTGTGTTATGTGTGTCCCATTTTAATTCTTAGAAAAATAAGAGGGTATAAATGGTTCAATCCCTCAGATTATAGAATGCCTTTTTGAAACAGCATACATATTTAATTTTTAAATTCCCCCTTAATATAGTAATATATATTCCTGATTGCCCCTGCAAGATATCCGAAAGAGAAAGCATAACTGTGAAAAATAAATAAATAAAATAAGAGAGAAGAGGAAGAGAGAGCTCTTTTTTTATGGGTTTGGGGCAAAGATGCAGAAAGGATTTGGCCAAAGGAAAAGGAAACTTGGGGATTTCATGGGAAGAAAGATTGCAGAAAGGAGAATGACAAATTGGAATTTGACTCTCTGATCACTGTAATTATCAGTAATGGTCAATTGTGATTATTATAATTTAGAAAAATGAAGGAATCTGGCTGGCACTCAGGCATTTAATTACCATGTTATGACCACACCATTTGGAAAGCTTTCATTTGCATTCATGGAGATGAATAATTTCTTTTTGATTTAATGAGAAGAAAGCAAACTTCCTGTGCTTCACTTTGTATCTTACAATCTGCTGGGGAAATTTCTCATTCATATTCCTTTTATGCAAATGATCAGCATTATGATCACAGAAGTATAGCATCTTTTTCTCCCTTTTGTTATAATTTCTGCTCTTCAGAGAAAGGCATGTAGTCCTCAGTGGCCTACACCTCACCACTGAATAGCAAGCTCTAGCTGCAAAGCACTTTGTAAAGTGGAGCACTCATTGATAGAGCAGAGTAATATGTCTGTTTTGCATTTACAGGTTGCTTTATACTGTTCTACTGATAAGAGCTTTCACATTCTTTATGTCACATCTTCCCTGTGAGAGACTATATATCCTCACTTTTCAGATAAGAAGTCTGAGTCAGAAAAATGATGAATATTTGCTTTTCTTCACCTTAAAAATTTCCCCCTATTTTCTTTTCTAACCCAGTTTTCATTTATATGATATGACGCAAAAGTCTAAATTTATTCTCTTAGGTATTATCCATTAATGATGGTTCCTATTTTAATCATCAGAAATATAAACATCACACAGATCATTTTTTTCTCTAACATCATAACATTGATTTAAATAACACAGAAGAATCTCTAAAGAATCGTATAAGAAGATTTTAAAAATTCAGCAAATAAATGTTTAAGGGATATAAACAGGTAATCTACAGGAAGAATTTACCCTGTCTTAGTAATAGTCAAGAAAATGTAAGTTAAAATCCAATGGGAGACTGAGTTTTACCTATTAATAAATTAAAAGATGAAAGTTATCATTAACAAAAGAAATGCCTTTCAGAAGATTCTATGTATATATTGTTATGAGCAGAGAATGAGTCATGGAAGGTCAGATACTACAACTTGGGGAAATGGGAATGCTTTAATGAGCAGGAATAGAAATGGAGATGATATTATCACGTATTTCAATATTTTTAACTTTTAAAAATATTCACATATTACTTTGCAATTAAAAATTGAGTACAGGTAAAATTAGAATAAATGTATTAGTGAATACCACCTAGATAATTACCAAATGTTAACAGAAATCCAGAAGAATAAAAAATTGGGTTTGAATACTTCAAAATATGATGCTGAAATAAATATTTTGTTCATATGGTTTATATGTGAAGTGATAATAAAAGTTCAGGGGTGGGAGAAGAAAGGGGAAAATGGAAAGTGAAGGCTGTCAGTTAAGGATATCTTATAAACCCTTGGCCACTGCAAGTTTGCTGAGCCAGGGGCCCAAAGACCTGGGCTATTTAAGCACTAGCCCTGAACACATGGATTCCAGAGGGAAATATTAACTAAGCTTTTGAAAAAATAGTTCAATTCAGCATATGCCATCACTTTAGACAGAGTGCTGTCTAAAGACTGTAATCGTTAGGATTAATGTGGATTTGTGTATATGTGTGCTTGTGTGTTTTCTCTTACTAAAGCAAAATTTAACTGATGTTTCACAGTAAAATGAAGGGCCTATTGGCAGGCAGTTTGTGATTTCTCATATATACCTTTATGCCTCAAATCTCTAAATAAGACATACAGTCTTTTTATGTTCTTTCACTTCCTTTTTTAAAAAATAATCTATTTTTTTCTGTCTAGATTTGGTTATTTTATTACTAAGCAAAATATCTGCAACATTTTGAGACTTTAAATACATTTTGGCATTTAAAACTTTCTTATTTTCCATAATTCTCAAAATGAGCCATTGAAAGCTTGAAAATCTTTTTGAAATTTGTGAAATTCACTTGTTACCCAGTTTTTAAAAATAAATTATGATAAATTAATATTTAGGAGCAAATCTACTTTTGGTAAAGTCTTATTTAAATTTGGCTGTCTTTGTTGTTGAATGAAAGAAAAAATTCTTTATATTTTCAGATTGAATCAAGGTCTTTGTGCATTCACTACATTCTTTGCTGGCCAGTGGTTTCACATCTAGGAAACTTCAAAATTACTGAGCAACAGGTGAGATTTCTCTCTTCCTTCTGTCTCCTTTCTAGTCAACCTTATTTAGAGCCTGTTTATTGATTTTTTTTCATGATATTACAATATGAGGTTGTTTTTACAATATTTGTTTAATGGGTTATTTTGTTAAATTTGTAGAATGACTAATGAAATAATTTTATTTTAGCTGCCACAGTGGAGTTCTAAAAATATGGCAAATAGCAGTGGTTAATATGAGAGTATGTTTCAAAGGCTTTTTTTAAAAAAATCTAGAAATGGCTGAAAATATGCAAGGAACATTGACATGCTCAGTAGCTCAAAATAATTAAGACTTCCCCCCCCCTCTACCATTGGAGCAGTAGTGAACTTCAAAAATTGCTTAGGTATTCCAAATTGCAAATTTCAGTTTTGAAAATGGATCTAGGAATGATAAGATTGTTAGAAAAAGAACTAAAATCCAAAAAGTAACAATTGACCATGTGACTTATATCCATGGGCTGGTAATTTTGATTCTAGGAGAAATAAAATTAACCCTTTAATTCCTTCTATATTTATACTTCCACCAATCATGGATATTGATGACCTGGTATTTTCATATAATTTGTTCTCTCAGGAAAACAAAATAAACCTGTATGAGTTGAAGTAAATGAACTTCACCTTCCCTATATTCACTTTAATCCACATCAATATTCTAAGAAGGCCAAGTGTTTATCCCGCTGTGAAGAGTTCTGTAAATAGCCAGACCAGGCCCTCTGCCTGGAGGAGGTCTTTAGTCTACACTCCCTTGTGATGGAAACTCAGTTCAGCCTAACTGCAGCTGAAAAGGGCATTTATTGACTCTGATAAGTGGGAAGTTCAGAGAAGAACCAGGCTTCTGCCCAGATGGATCTCAGGCTGTAAAAGGGAGAAGGAGGGACTATAAGGGGTGTTCATAATGGAGTTCTTAATTAAATCCTCCCTCCTCTCTGCCTCTCTCCCTTAGCCCCTTTTTCTCTGTTTTGGCCTCATCCTTTTCTACTGAGGAATCAAGTCCTCTCTCCTATGAATCAAGGGCTGGTCTGTAGCCCTTATGTTCACAGCTGATCAGTCTAATAAACTTTGCCAACCTAGTGGTTTAAAAGAATTATTTTATATTTTTTTCATGATTCTAAGAGTTAGGAATTCAGACTGGGCACAGAGGGATGACATCTCTCTCACCCACTTGGTGACTATGGGAGCTTGAATGTCCAGAATACTTTATTCATTTACATATCTGTCTTCCAACCAAGTTGGTAGAAACATCAAAACAGCATTAAAATAATAAGGTGTGTTTTAGGTTTCATTGTTTTCCACCAAGTTTTAATGAGGAATACGATGCTAAGTATTAAGATTTTATTCATCCTATAAGCTACATGTCTTTCAGTTATTCTAAGTTATTTTGTAGAAAGCATTGTTTATTTTATTCAAAAAGATTTATTATACATATGGAAACAACCATATGACTTTTCTTAATTGACTTATCAGGGTGATATCTGTGACAAAAAGTTAATTATTAATTCATCTTTACAATTATTAGAAATAGAGAAAAACTACTATGCTTTGATGGAGAAATGAGAAGTTCAATTCTTTTAAAAGTAAAATGTCTAATTTTAGTCTGCTACTATTAGAAAAGTTTTTATTCATAAGTGAGATTTGTGTAAATTTTTTTTTCTTTTGCCTGAGGTTGATATTAAATTGTGGCATTTTCATAAAATTAATTATATATATACTTTCAACATTTTTCTTTATGAAAAGATGTGATATTGTCTTTTGAAATCTAAGGGAAAAGTCACAATAAAACTATCTTGGCAAGGAGTCAGTTTGGATTACACTAGTGAGACCCCTGGCACTCTAGCTTCTTATTGGGTTCAGTTAGTGGGGAACCCATCAGGATCCTAAAGGACTAGGAGGCTGAATACTTTTCTCCTGGCTTCCTGGCGACAGCTCCATTCAGGCTCTCCCTGAGAATATCCTTATACCCAGTGCTCCCCTAGGGCTTTGCACAAAGCTATGGCATTTTCCCAGCCCTGCACATAACTTGGGTAAACCCTCCTTGAGTTATCTTAATTTGTGTGTGCTATTTCCTAATGGTATAGAATTGAAAGTGATGTGTCTTAATATTCCATATCTCCTTTTGTAATGGTTAATTTTGTAATGATTTGTAATGGTTAATTTTAAGCCTCTACTTGTATTAACCATAGAATGCTCAGGTATTTGGTCCTGAGACATTCTGAGTGTGTCTGTGAGCATGATTCTGTATGATATTAATGTTTGAATCAGAAGACTTCTTAAAGTAGATTAGCTTCTCTATTGTGGATTGGTTTCATCCAAATCACTTGAAGACTCAAATAGAACAAAAAATCTGAGTAAGAGGAAACGTCTTCCTGATCTCTTGAGCTAACACATTTTATTGCATTTGGTCTTGAACTGGGCTTTTCCTGGGTCTCAAGTTGCCAGAGTCAAGACTATAACTCTACCACCAGTTCTCCAGGGTCTCCAGGTTTCTGACTGCAGAACTTGGGACTACTCAGTCTCTGTTGTTAGGTGAGATAATTCCTCATAATAAATCTCTTTAATGTGACAAATACCCCCATATGTAGAAGCAACTTTGGAAACTGGTAAAGGCCGTAAGAGTTTTGGAATACATCCTAGAGCTATAAGATGTTAAATGCAATTCAGTTAGATCTCAGACATAAATGAGGAATTATTTATTAGAAACTAGAGGAGAAAGTGGCAAAGTACTTGGCTGAATTGTGTTCTACTGTTTGTGATTATTGAAAGGTAGAGTTAGTGAGTATTGAAACTGAATATTTAGCTGAGGTGATTTCTGAGCAAAGCGTTGAAGGAATGGCTTGGTTCCTCCTGACTGCCTATAATAACATGAGAAAGGATGGAGAAGAGCTGAAGAAGAAATTATTAAGCATAAAGGAATCAGACTTGAAGATCTGGAAAAGTCTCAGCCCCTCTATATTGCAAAAACTGAGAAAGCATGTTCTAAAGCACTAAGGATATGGCTATCAGTTGATGAAGATTTTATGGAATTATATGAGCAGAAACACTGCCAATTTGAACTGAAGGGAACAGAGACAAAAATAAGGAAGGCTGCCAGACTTCATGAATTTGATAGGATGGGATGATAGAGATATTTGACTGTGAATGTATACTGTTATTCAAGGAGAGGGAAAAAATTACCCTGAATATGGTTGGGTTCAGGGATCATCAGAGTCACTGATTGAGTTTACTTGGGTAAAATTTTTTAAAAATAATTAGTTTGTATTGATTATTATATCTTTACTTTTATTTCTTCTAGAACATAAGTAATTTATTGTATTTGGAATTCTGGATTAAGAGTCTCTGAAAATACAATTAAACTATAATTCAAGGGTTGGGGTTGTGGCTCAGTGGTAGAGTGCTTGCCTCACATGTGTGAGGTACTGGGTTTGATTCTCAGCACCACACATAAATAAGTTAATAAAAAAGGGTCAACAACTAAAAAAAAATTTAAAACTATAATTTAACTATATTTTGATTTTCATTTTTACTGTTGAGAAATCAGCTGTCCGTCTAATTGCTATTCCTTTGAAGCTTATCTATTTTCCCCCCTTTGGTTGCTTTTAATGTTTACTCTTTGTTTTTGGTTACTTGCAATTTCTTTTTATTTTGTCTATTTTAATAGTAGATTTAAATAGAATCCTGATGGGATACCTTGGCATTTTTGATCTTAGGATTTAAATCTTGTTTTTCCCGGAAGATTCTGTTACCAGTGTTTTGGTTATTACTTCTCTCTCATTCTGGCTATTATTTCCTTCTAGAACACTGATTAAACACCTGCTCCACCACTGTATCTTCCATGTCATTTAACTCTCAGTTCATATGTTTCATTGCTTTGCCTCTTTGTTTTGTATTCTAAGTAATTTGTTCAGCTAAGTTTTTTCTAGTTCATTAATGTGATTCTTTTTGATATTTTTCTACTCTGCAATTTTTATCTATCTTTAAATTTTAAAACCACTAGAATTTTATATTTCTACAACTTCTTTTTAGCTCATTGAAAAATCACCTGTATTTTTCGTGATTTTAAAAATCTATTTAGAATATCAAAATGTGTTAAATATGCTTATTATCTAAAATTCTAAAAGCATCTGTCCTATTCTTTCTTTTCCAAATTGGCTGGTTTTTTTGTGTGTGTGTTTGTGTGTGTATTTAAATACTTTTTAGTTGTAGATGGACACAGTACCTTTATTTTATTTAATTATTTTTATGCGAAGCTAAGGATCGAACCCAGTGCCTCATATGTGCTAGGCAAGTGCTCTACCACTGAGCCACAACCCAGCCTGTGTCCTATTAATTCTGATACTTCTATTATAATTTTTACTGGTTTTTACTCATTGTGTTTCTGTTTTTTGATTCTGAGTTCGTATTTCTTGAAAATATATCTTGTATATTACCTGGAAGTAATTCTTTGAAGACTGGATCATAATTGCATTTTTCTATACAGGGTTTATGTTTGCTTCTCTGAAACAAATGCTTGAAGATACTATCTACTGAAGACAACTTAAAAATTTATTTTTTACCTTAAAGTTTTCAGTACCCACAGTGTGGATCTAGGCTAGAAGCCTTCAAACCCACATGAGAGCTTGCTTGTAATTATACAATTTTATGGGAGAATTTTTTCCTTTACCCATTGCCAAGTTTAATGCTGGTACATTTTATTTATTTCTTCCTTTATTTCTTTTCTTCCTCTTTCAGGATAAGTTCATTTCTGTTTCATCTTTACACTGTGGATTTAGCACTTGCGCTAGGACTTTCAAGAATTTCCCATTACATTGTTTGTGTTGGGAAGGATCTAGATTTCTGTCCTGATTCTCATTCTCCTTCAAAACCATACACACCAAAACAAATACAGGATTTTGCCAGGATTTTGGCATATACCACTTAACGAAAACCAGCATTAGAGAATTTTACCTGTTAGGTTCAAGCTGTCTCAATGTTTTGGTTTCTGATCAGTTTCTCCTTAGCTCAGTTATTCATTTCCTTTTCTTCTTTAATTTTGAAACTTTTCAGGGATAGCTGCATATATATATATATATATATACATATATATATATATATATATATATATATATATATTTGTAGATAGACACCATGCCTTTATTTATTTATTTTTATATGGTGCTGAGGATCAAACCCAGTGGCTCACACGTGCCAGGAAAGCACTCTACCGCTGAGTCACAACCCAGCCCTGGGTTGCTGCATATTAATTCAAAGATAATCATTTATTATTTTTTTGCCTAAGAAAGTTTGGTATTAGAGTTCTGATTGTAGATAAAAGTGAAAATTAAATTAGTACATATAATTCTATTAACATATTGATTTATTTTAGTCCAGACACACACACACACACACACATACACACACACACACACCCCACTATTCTATGAAGAGTACTTTGTTCTCTGCCAAGTTGTCTTCAGGAACTTATTTATAGTTTCTTAACTTTTTTACTACAAAAGCAATAAGTCTTGAGTGAGGAACTTTGCAGATACAGATAATGAGAGAAAGAGCATTAAGTATTACCACCACCTGTTTTCAGCAGCTGTTATCATTTGATTGTATGACAAATATGAGTTTATACTATTCATGTTCTTCTTGCAGCTTACTTTTCTTTACTCAGCAATGTACTATAGATGCTTTTCCTACTTAGTGGGATGTAATTTCAAAATACTTTAAATGACTCATAGCAAATTCCATTTGATGTTAGCAAGTAATTTTAAGATATCATAATATTTTGGATTGATGCCTTATAAAATTATTATTTTTATAATGCATATATTTGTCTTACATGCATTGAAGAAAATTTGTCTGTTTTCTTAAAGTTTTCTATACTTTTATCATTTATATGATGCTCTAATAATGCTCTTTGCATACAAATACTTTTCTGTAACTCAGGTTATTTCCTTTGTCAATAGAGTTCTGAAAACCCCAAACAGGAATGTTCTTAATAATCTTTGATGATTATTGCCAAATTGCTGTCTGGAATTGCTTCTAATAGTATAAATTCTCACCAGCACTATTTCCAACATTTTAAGTTATGTCTTCCCTTCATTAATCATTAACTAAAAAGAAACTCTTTGCTTCTTTGTGTTAAAAATAGCTGTAAAGAGGTATTTTATTTGTTTGTATTTAACTTTCATTCATTATTTAAGACAAAATGTTTTCTATATACTGATAGGATCTCTATATATCTTCTATTGCTATTTCTTTACTGAAATTACCAACATTTCTGCTTGGCTCCAGTGCTTTAATATGCATTTGGAGAATTCCCATTAAGCCAAGCTGCATATGTGTGCATGTTAGTTATATTCTAGGTCTTTGTTTGTTACTTAAATAATTTTTAAATGGTATTTTGGCATACAAAAATCATTGCTGGATTTTTAAGTTAATTTTTGTTTTCATTTCTGCTATGTTTGCATTTTGAGTAAAGTCCTTCCCACCGAATAGTATTGACATTTTTCCTTTTAAAAATTTTTTCCAGCTGAAACATGCTTAATATATGGCATAAAATATAGATCTGGCTTTATTTTTAAAAATAATAATGAAACAAATAATCAGTCCAGATATGTCTGTATCTTTAAGCTTCATGGGAATCATGAGAATGTGCCTTTTATTTTAGTATGAAAATTGAGAGCATAAAACTAAAAACACATGTATAAAAAGGAAAAGTGTTCTCTTTTACTTTTGCATCATTCATGTTTAAGTACAATATGGCTGTTCATCTTATTTTATATGCTTCTATTATTAAATAAGTACCACAGATTTTATTTTTTCCTAAGTATTGGCAATCTTTCCTTTTGCTCTACTCTTATTTCTTCTTGGCCAGTTTTGCCAATTGTAATATAGATTGGATAGATGTGTCTGAGAGGATATTTATATCTATGCACAGCTAATTCTAGTCTCAGATCGAATGTCAAAATAAAGTAATCAGCATATAGCTTATTCCTTGCCTCTCTTCACCAGATTCTGAGCCTGTTTCAGGGAGTAAAAATGCAGCCCCTTTTTCTTCTGCAGTGACAATCCAAGTGAGATAACAGAGTGTTCAATTAGCTGAGCTAATGGAGCAGCTCCCCCAGTTAAACAGCAAGAATGGTTTTGAAGCCTTCATGGTTCCTGCTCCATTTCTGTCTCTCTGATAACATTTCTAAGTGCATGAACAATCTCTTTATTTAAAGGCATTCTTCCCATACCTTATTAGTGGAGTGATATTCCATCTAAATCCCAAAGACGTCAATTCTGTTGGCAGACAGAGGAACATTTAAGTCTTATACACAATACATTTCCCCAGTCCATCTTACCTCTTCTATTTTTGAACTCATTCAAAAGTTAGGAGAGGGCTGGCTGCCGACTTGGAAAAAAATCCTTGCCTTAGTCCTTCCCATAGTTTGCTTCAGACCTTCTATCTTCCTGGGGAGGAAGCTCTTAAAAATCTCACAGAAGGAAGTTGAATTGTCACTTTCCCTGAAATATGCAGCGTTGACAGCAAGTGCGGTAATTAGCAGAAAATAAGGAATGCAGATAGAGCAGTGGGGCTAGTGGTTAGAATCCATTCTTTTTAACTCTGTCAAGGCTGGAGGGGGCTGCCTTGTGGAACGCACAAAACTGGGTTTGCATTAGGAAGAGTCTGAGAATGGGCTCTGCCACTTAACTAAAGGTTCACACTTTCTTCAATTTTTGGCCTCAGTTTTCTTATCTTTATTTCACAGGGATAGTGTGAGAATAAAATGAGCTATTTCACATACGAATATGTGAAAGTGTTTTGTAAATCAAAACTGTTATACAAAATATAAAGATGTGTTATTATTGTTATTCCTGATGTGCGAACAATGAAGGAAGGAGAAAGTTTTATTTGTAGAACTTTTGTAGGAGGGCTTGAATATTCCAGCAGGAGGGTAAGAGAAACACAGGACCAGAATTAGAGGTGGCTAGTTGTCCCAGGGAATGAGTCTCAAGGTACATCCTTCAGAACCCAGCCACAGCATTAAGTACTTTATTTTCTTTGAAAGAGGTAGCATGAGATGCTTTTTTAAAATTTTATTTTTTATTTTACTGAGGGAATGTCTTTAGAAATCCAAGTTCTTAGGAATGAGTTTAGACATTCATCCATTCATCTATTTATATATTTATTAATCTATATGATTAATACGCATTTTGCATTGATTTTGCATAATGTGTTATGTTAACTTATATTTTCCAGATGCAAGGGTTTTTTTTTTAAATAAACAAATTCTGGAAGGAACTCCAGTTTAGCTCCAGTTTAGTGAAAATAAACAGGGCCTATAAAACCACTCTAGAGACTTTTGTACAAATTCAAAAGCAACTTTTAAAAACCATCTTGTGAGCCCCTGGCCATCATGTATTGTTTCTTTTTTATTTTAAAACTATTTAATTTACTATTAAGTTGGCTAGTATGTAATTATTATTTTAAACTTGTAATTCTTACCTTAAAACTTTTGTGCTTTGTTTAAATTTTTATCTGTCAAGTCAGAATAAATGCACAGTTGAAATAATTATATTTAAGCATCTTCTAGTAAGTGATGCTAAGTTAACACATACAGAAAAAACTGTTAAAATGGAAGACAATTGATAATATTACCCGTGATAATTCTGTTTATTTGTGTCATATTAAATTTATTTCATCAATATTTAATACTTTTTTAGTATAGGATTCTTTCACTTCCTTGGTTAATGTACTCTTAATTTTTTTTGGGGGGGATACTATTGTAAATTGGATTGTTTTCTTAATTTTTTCCAGGTGGTTTGTCATGAAGTGTGTAAAAATACTATTGACTTTTCTGGTATTTTTTTTTTATTCTGTGACTTGACTGAATTTATTTATCATATTCTAACAGTTTTTATTGGGGGGGGAGTTGGTACCTGGGATTGAAACTCAGGGTACTTGACTACTGAGCCACATCCCCAGCCCTATTTAGTATTTTATTTAAAGACAGAGTCTCACTGAGTTGCTTAGCACCTCCCTTTTGTGAGGCTGGTTTTGAATTCATGATCCTCCTACCTCAGCCTCCTGAGCCTCTGGGATTACAGGTGTGTGCCACTGTGCCTGGCTTCTCACAGTTTTTTAATGACGTCTTTAGGACTTTGTATAAAACCATGTTGGCAGGAAACTAAGACAAGCTTACTTCTCCAGTTCTGATATTGATGGCTTTTATTTCTTTTTCTTGCCTAATTTCTTGGGCTAAAACTTCCAGTATTATGCTGAACACAAGTGGTGACAGTGGACACCTTTGTAATGTTCCGACTTTAGGCGAAAAGTGTTTTTCTCCTTGAGTGTGTTGTTAGCCTTGAGTTTGCTATATATGGCCTGAATTGTGTTGAAGAATATTCTTTCTATACCCAATTTGTTGGGAGTTTTCCCTCATGAAAGCATGTTAAATTTTGTCAAATATATTTTTTGTATCTAATGAGATGATCATATGGTTTCTGTTCTTCATTCTGTTAATATAGTGAATCAAACTTATTGATTTGCATAGTTAGTACCTTCCATGGGTTAAATTTCACTTGATCATCTTGAATTATCCTTTAAATAGTCTGTTGAATATGGTTCTAGTATTTTCTTGAAGATTTTTTGCATCTCTGTTCATCAGGGATGTTGGCCTGTAGTCAGTTTTTCTTTCTTTATTTTCTTTATTTATAGTCTTTGGCTTCAGTCAGTATAATGCTGCCCTTGTAAAATGAGTTTGGAAGTATTTTTTCCTCTTAAATTTTTTGGGAATAGTTTGAGAGATTAATATCAGTTCTTTAAATATTTGGTACAATGTGGCCATGAAGCTTCCTGGTCCTTTTCTTTTATGGATAGTTTCTAACTTCTGATTCCTTACTTGTTATTGATAATTGAAGGTAACACAAATAAATGGAAAGATATCTTGTTTTCATGGATTAGAAGAACAAATATTATTAAAAATGTCCATAGAACCTAAAGCAATATACAGAGTGAGTACAATCCCTATAAAATTCACATGTTGTTCTTTATAGATATAGAAACAATAATACTAAAATGCATAGGGAATACACACACACACACACACACACACACACACACTGCCAAACAAATAAAGCAATCTTGACAAAATAGAGTAAAGCTGGAAATAACACACTACTGAATTTTGAAATGTATTACAAAGCTGTAGTGGTCAAAACAGCATGATACTGGCATAAAAACAGGTTCTTCAGCAAAAGGGATAAACCCACTTACATAATCTCAATTCATTTTTGACTAAGATGTCCAAAACACACAATGTGGAAAAGGCAGTATTTTTTTCCATAAATGATGTGGGGGAACTAGATATCCACATGCAGAAAAATAAAATCAGACTAGTGTCTCACCCCTTATACAAGAATCAAATAAAAGTAAAGATTTATGTAAGATCTGGAGCTACAAGGGGGAGAAAACTCTATGACACTGGTCTGATCAGAGATTTCTTGGATATGATCCAAAACCCACAGATGATGAAAGCAAAAATATCCAACTAAAAAATTGCTGGCACAGCAAAGGAAACAATGCAGTGAAAAAATAATCAAAAAATTGGGAGAACATATTTGTAAGTCGTATCTTGAATAAGGGCATAATATCCAAAATATAAATCTTGAATAAGGGCATAATATCCAAAATATAAATCTTGAATAAGGGCATAATATCCAATATATAAAATATTTAAACAACTCAGTAGTAATAAAAATAATCCAATTAAAACATGAGCAAAAGACTTGAGTAGATACTTATTAAAATATATAAAGGGCAGCAGATATATGAAAAAATGCTGAACATCTCTTGTCATCAAGGAAATGCAAATGAAATCTATAATGAGTTATTGCCTTATATTTGTTAAATTGGCTATTATCAAAAGAATGAGCAAAATAACAACTATTGGTCAGGTTGTTGAAAAAAGGAACAGTTGTACACTGTTGGAGGTATTGTGAATTGGTATAGCCATTTGAAAAACAATATAGAGATTCCTCAAAAACTAAAAATATAGTTGTCACATAAGCCAGAAATCCCACTACTGGCTATATGTCTAAAAGAACTGAAATCATTATGTTGAAGATTATCTATACTGCCATTTTTACATGTTTGTTGCAGCATTACCTAAAATCTTTAAGAGAGAGAAACAACCTACTTGTTCATTAAACAGATGAATGAAAGAAACAGATGAATAAGATCTCTCTCTCTCTCTCTCTCTCTCTCTCTCTCTCTCTCTCTCTCACACACACACACACACACACACACACACACACACACACACACTGGAATACTACTTAGCCAAAACCAAAAACCAGGAAATTTTGTTTCTAATGGTAGCATTGATAATCTAGATTACATTATGCTGAGCGAAATAAACTCATTCCGGAGACACAAATACTGTAGGATCTCATTTCTATGTAGAATTTTAAAAAGTTGAACTCGTAGAAATAGAGAATAAAATGGTGATTACCAGAGGTTAATAGGAGAGGGAATGGATGGGAAAAGTATAAACTTTGGTTATTGTTATAAAGTTTCAATTAAATAATGGGAATAAGTTTTGATGATAGAGTTACCAATAATATATATTTCAAAACAGGTAAAAGAGGATTTTGTTTTTTAATTTGTTGTAATTAGTTATACATGACAGTAGAATGCATTTTGACATATTTTACACAAATGGAGCACAACTTCTTGTTCCTCTGGCTGAATATGATTCAATTACACCAGTAATCATACATGTATATAGGGTAATATTGTCTGTCTCATTCTACCATTCTTCCCATCCCCATAACCCCACTTCTCCCCTCACTTCTGTCTGCATAATCCAAAGTTTTTAAATTCTCCCCATGCCCCCTGCCTGCTAATTATGAATCAGCATCCACCTATCAGAGAAAACATTCAGCCTTTGGTTTTTTGGGATGGGCTTATTTCACTTAGCATGATAGTCTCTGGTTCCATTCATTTACCTGCAGTTGCCATAATTTCATTCTTAAAGAGGATTTTAAATGTCTTACCAGAAATAAATGATAAATATTAGCCTGATTTGATCATCCTCCAATGTATATTTTATGCCTAAAATGTACAGTTATTATTTGTTAATTCAAAATTATGTTTAGAAAGTCTAAAGGAAGACCTTGCAGAAGATGTGTGTTTTAATGCAGGCTAATGACTTAGCTTCCACCAAAACATTTTCATTGAGAAACATTTCATTGAGAAATTATTCAAGATTTATTGAATAAGTTAAAGGAAATTTGGTAAGGCATGTTTTATATGTTTGTTACTTTCTATTCTAGGGATGAGAGGCAATATTTTATATTTCATTAGTTGTACAAAAATTTATGTATAGAGATCTGAGTTAACTGGCAGCCAATTTTAGATTTACTGAAGTAATATTTTAATGCTCTTTAAAGGTTGACTTAGTTGGTAGCTGCTCAGTAGGCTTTCCTTTAATCTGGCTTAGAGATGAACCATGTTTGTCTTTTATATTTCACCTCTCCTGAGCAAAATCGGATCTCAGTCTTATCAGTCCTTTTGTATCTCTTTCACTCACTCTTCTAAGACCTTCATTAAGCCACTATAAAGGTAGTGCACTAGAGTTAAATTAGGCTTATTTTTCTTTATATTTACTTTCTTTCTCCCTTCCTTAAAATAGATATTTTATCAGCTAATATTTAGAAATGATATTAGAAAGTAAAATTTCTCAACAAAGATTAAATGTATTTTAGTGCATTTGTTTCTACTTGCTGTATAACTATATCCCTAAGTATGTATATTTATGTCTATATGTGTATATATATGTGCATGCATGTGTGTATGTGTGTGTATCTAGTAGTGGTATTTCTGGATTATATGCTAATTCTATTTTGGAATAAAATATAGAAATATACAATATATATTGATATATATTAATGTTACTGTTTTGTGACTTTTTTTGTTAAATCACAGTCATCCTTGAAAAGCATTTTATTCCAACATATATATGATTATTTTATTTGTTTATTCCTAAAAATGGGATAGCTAGGTCAAAATGTACTCATATATGAGACATATATTAGAAATAAAATTATACAAATTATCTTCCATAAATGTATAATTTTTTTACTTATTGTACATATGTGTGTGTATCACACTGTCAAATTCCTAGTAACAACAGGAGATTTCTCAGGGCATTCATTACTTCTTCTTAACAATATTCATGATAGATGAAAAAGTTAACGCACTTTAATTGCAAATAAGTATCTCTTCCTGTGCTAATCAGCTTTCTGTCACTGTGACAAAATATCTGTGATAAACCAACAAAGAAGAGGAAAGGTTTATTTTGACTCATTAAAAACAAACAAACAAACAAAAAAAACTCAGTGACCTAACTTCCTTCACTGTGTTGTACTTCCTAAAGGTTCCATCATCTCCCAATAGCATGACAGGGTGGCAACTAAGCCTTTGTACATGGCCCTTTAAGGGCCAATTCATAACACTTCCCTTTAATAAATACAAATGGATTCTAATGGTATGATCACTAAAGGTCTAAAGAATAGTTGGGAAATTACATAGTAAGTTCAACTTTAATGACATGAAGTGATATGAAATAAACAAATCAAAGCAATGAAGTAAACTGTTTTTCAGGATAGAGAAAGCTATGCATTTTGACAGAGCACAAGGTGCCTAAGTTTTGCAAAACTCTGAAAGTTAGTTTTCTTATCAGTAAGATTCTGATAATATTTTTCTACTAAATTTATAGGGTGGTTTGAAAACTGATGAAAAATGTCTGAAAAAAATAAAACACATTAAAATGTGATATACAGTTTGAATTAATATGTACTACTCCTTGGTTTGGCATGATATCAAATTCATTATCATCAATATCATCAACACCGTCACATCTAACATCCCTATTTTCTGTGATATATTTTCTCCTAAAAATTCTTAACATTATATTTTTGTGATGAGGTAGAAGTTATTGTTATTCTCATTTCTATAGATAAAGAAATTCAGGTCAGAAGGTTTAAATGATTTTCCCAAGGCTTTTTAGCTCATAGGTAGAAAGTCAGGAATTTAAGACTATTAATGTCTGAATGCTCTGTGTTATATTGGTCTGGAGAAGAATGAAAAGTTCATTGCTGTTGATTTAATGACCCTGTTTTCAAGCCGAGAAAAATGTCCTGTTATAGGTTCCGAATTCATTGGGTCAATTTCTGTATTTAGAATACAGACTGTGGTGTGCTATAAAGTAATGTGAGAAATTTGAAAGTGGAAGTAGTAACCTTAGTTTTCTATAAACTTGTTGTAAGAGA
Organism: Ictidomys tridecemlineatus; assembly: GCF_052094955.1. Taxonomy (NCBI): domain Eukaryota; kingdom Metazoa; phylum Chordata; class Mammalia; order Rodentia; family Sciuridae; genus Ictidomys; species Ictidomys tridecemlineatus. Next base: position 78,914,641 of record NC_135488.1, read on the forward strand.
ATAGAGAACTAGTAGTTTTAACAGCATTGTTGTTTCAAAGAAATAGACTTGGAAGGTTAAAAATTTTGCCCAAATCCATACTTGTGAATGTTGGAGCTATAAAAATTTGCTGTCTCTACAAGATAAGGTATAGCATGAAGGATAAAAATTTATAAGTAAACATTTACTTTGGAGTGTGACAAAAGGCAGACTTTTCCTACATCTATCTCCCTTCTGCTATGATACTTTTTCAGGGTCCCCCCACCACTGACTAAAAAAACAGGAATGATTCCTAGAGATTTAAAACTTACTGGGTTCAAACTTTGAAAATTATTTATGGCCTTCCTCCATGTTGATTTTATTCAGCCTTTGAACACTTGTGACAATTCAAAATTAGCAATATATAAGAATGAAAGTTTAAAATAGTTGTATAATTTGGACATTAGTACTTCCTCTGCTTGGTGGGATCTCTATGATATCATTCTCCAAGATACCATTCTCTAAAACATATCAATTCTTAAGAATTGAGAGATTTTATTTTATTTTATTTTATTTGGTTTATGTGTGCCACTGAATAAAGGCATCTATTTGTGTGTCCATTCAACACATATCCTGGAGTGTCTCCTTTTTGCCATGTGTTGTGTTGTAGACTCTGCTGTGCTAGAGAGAGGAAGGGGAGTCTGGAATCTCAAGAAACCTATAACCTGCATGAGAAAACACCAGAATAGGCAATTGTAATACACTGGGTAAATGCTGGGATGAAGGCACATGTTTGCCTCTGAGGTCTCTAAGGAGACTCCAACCTGCATTCTGTATTTTCCTAAAATATAAGAAAACTGACATTATCTCAGCTGAGTATCAGTAAGGCTATGAACAAAAGCTAGTTCCTAAGCTTTAGTGTCATGCCAGTTACAAAATTTACCACCGAACTACATTCTCTTTTTCATACACCATTATGAGATGGCTGTATATATGGTTTCTGACATCTGTGTGTTTCTAAAACCTGTTTCTCCCATAGTTGGATAAATTTCTTACCTTTTTAAATCCTCATATTCTTTAGTTTTAATATAAAAATAATAGTTGTATTCACCACATAGGATCATTTTGGAAATTAAAAGAAACAATTTACATAAGGATGTTTTATCCAGTTTTTGGTCACACCAATAAATGATAGCTGCTGTCAGTGTCTTTATTATTTCTTCTCATAGTTTGTAAGTTCATTTTATTATGGTTACAATAGAGATTTTTATAGTAGAAGAGCCAATGGGATCAAGACTCAGAAGTGTGTGAATCCAATTTTGGTCCTTAACTTATTTATTTAATTTTCTTGGATATATATTTTCTTCTCAAAATTGGGGATAGATCTGGAGAGTGAGGTTTGGTTACACAGCCTAGCGGGACCCTTTGACACTTCCCTCATCTGTCTGCCTGACAGATACCAGCATTTTGCACTAATGGGGCCATTGAGGAATGTTCACAAGATGAAATTTCATAGATTTCAATGTGGAGTTCTTGCTTTTAAGAAATTAATCAGGCAAGTATAACAGGGTAGTAGAGTGACAGTGGGTTAAGAGAGTTTCAGGTTCAAAGGTAAAGGTCTTTAAATGGACTTCAAGTTCAATTGAGTCAATAAGTATCTCGTAGAGTTAATGGGACATTAGACATAACCTAGATCAAGGTGTCCTTCTGATCAGAACCTACATGGAGTCTAGGTATAGTCTGGGGTAAGGACTTCTCCCAAGGACAATAATTTAGCAAGTGTTTAGTGGCTAGAGGATGAATGTGGGGACATTGAATCGGTGAGAGTTCTGGGAATCATATTGTGCAGAGATGTTTGAGGAAACTGAAGCTTTTCAATTTGGGCAAGGGCCTCATTCCAGAGGTTGGAGGAGGCAAGAACAGGAAATACTCTTCAACATCTGAAGCACTTCTTTATGGCAAAGGGTTTTAGATACATTAGGATAATCCTATGAGGGAGAATTAGGACCAAAGGTGGAGGTTCCTGGCAGAAAAATTTTGGTTCAACTTAACATGTAATTCTAATCAATTAAATTTCTTTTAAATGTGTTCTTTTTTTTTTTTTAAGTGGAGTAATAAGTAGCTTGTGATAGAAGAGCTTGGGAAAAAATGAAGTCAGTATTTCTCACACCTGCTTCATGCAAAGAACAACTTGTGCTTCCTGATAAGAATACTGACTTCTGAACTTTCCCCTGGAATTGTGATTCAATGGATCAAGGAAAAGTCATAGACATATGTACTTTTTATTCAGCTCATTGTGCAATTTTTATGAGCAAGAAGGTTTGGGAAAGTCTTCACTGCTATTCTGTCATGAATGTTGTAAGAAGTTTTTGAGTTATGGAACTATTGTTTCTATGAGGTTAAAGATTAATTTAAAATTTTTGATAGATTCCTAATATATTAAATTTCTGAGATTATTAATACATTTAGTGATTAACTTCCACTGAGATCATTATAGCAATGACATATTAAGAAATACGCTAATTTAATGTATGACATAATCATTAGTGTGGAGATATTTTTCTTGAAATGTAAAAATATTTTTAGAAATCTTAGAAATAATTTAATCACCGATTTTCCAGTTTTTAAAGATGTAGATTCTTTCATACCTCAAAACAAGATTTTCCTATGTGTCATTTTTCCAAGATAAGCTATGTGATTTGCTAGTTAATATGATGGATACTTTTTAAATGATGCCCTTAAGTTTGAAAAAATACCAGTTTGCATAATATAAACTATTAAAGTTTGAGTGAATTTATGAATCCAGAAGTCAGGACATACATTTTATATGATTTAGAGAAAATTAGCCTCTGACATTTTGGACCTTGGAAATTATGGCTGTTAGCAAAAACATCCACTTTTAAATTATTATTTCACAAAGTAAGTTATAGTAACTGTCTAGAGACATGCTTGCTTCTGATTTTGTGTCAATTTTATTTCTGTGATAATTGAACCAGCTCTGGGGTAGTGTCAGAAATTTTATTTTGCAAAATGAAGAAAAATGTGTTGAACTAAAATAAACTAAGAAATCATTTAGAAATTCCTTCTAGTTATCTGTAGCAAAACCAATTTATCAGCATAAATTGTCATTTTCTTTTGCTTCCAGAAGGGAGAAAATGGAAATTGAGAAACAAGAAACTTGCTGGCATTTATTCTGGAGGAAGAATAAAAACGAGGAGGATTTGCAGGTTGGCCATTAGGTGGAACACTAAGCTGATGAGGTGGAAGCCTTCTGTGCAGGTTGGAATAATGGCTACATGAAAAAAACTCAATCCAGAAGCTTCCATGTATGGATAATATTTTACAAAACAATTGGTGACTAATTTAATTACTTGCCTTCATGGTCACTTTTTCTATAACCTATTAGGATTCTTTTAGGCTCAATTTTATCTAATTTAATTATTGCATCTTTTAAAATAAATGTTTTGGTTTTGATAAGTGTTTCAAGCATGCTTTAGAAGAAACTATAGACAAATTTATGTCCCTTCTGGCTAAATTCTACCTAAATTCTGCTTATAAATTCCATGAAAATGAATTCCCCTAGTGTTTTGGGGACCAAAGAAGATTCTGACTTGGATACCCACAGTTTTTCTTTATATTACTATACCTAATTATTTCTACGAAAAACATACTTAAATTATGCCATAATTATTAAGAGTGAAGTAATTCGTGTCTGTATCTTGTCTGTTTTCTAATACCTTTTATTTTACCGTTATTTATCAGATTTGTTTTATTATTGTGTTTACTTATTCAGAGTGGAAGTTAGAACAAATCTGTTTTCCTGAAATGCTGTTTCGATGGGGTGTTTTACAGGTTTTGAAATAGACAGAAAATGAAAATCTCTATTATTGTGTTTATAGTTACCCCAAATTATGAGAGAATGACTATTATTGGTAAAATACAGGTTTTGCAAAAAGTATTTTTATAAACTTGCTGGGGAATTACAGGTCTAATAGTAAAATTCTAGTCAGTTTTTATGTCAGTAATTTAGGAAAATCCTAAATTTAATCTAAGAGGCTCACATGGTTAAGGAATGAGCCAGACTAAAAATTTTTTCAATATAAATATTGAAATTGAGTAGGGTAGAATATTCAGGAGGAGTCAGGGAAAGGATCATCTAAAAAAACTCAAAGGAACAAACTGTAAGACAGTATTATTTCTAAAACATTTTATTGATAGTGTCCTTGAATCACATTGTGGTCGGTCAAGAGGAGTATTGTGCAGATAAGGAAAATACAGATTTCCAGCCTAAGCATATGGTCAAGGTTCCCACCTTCAAAGGGCATCTGCCCACCACCTCTGTTATGTTCCCAATTCCTGCATGCAATGGATTCAGGATTCCTTTGCTCCTTTGCCCTTTTAACCTATCCTATGGTTCCTCTTCTTATTGATCTTTATGCACCAATGAAAAGTAATAAATAAAATCAAAATCTAAAACATAGCAAAGTAAAAAATAAATATTCAGAGAGTCTTCCTTGCTTAAAATGAAGAGTTTATTTTACTTGACACTTTCAAAAGAAAGACACTTGTTAGAAGGTTAAAGTTATGATATAAAACTCCAAGTAAACTTATGCAACTAGAAGTGGAGTATCCTATTAACAATAATGTATCCCTGTCCAAAGCAGGTGTGATTGTCTAAGACTTGCTTTTTAAAATTTTTTTAAATTTATTTTATTGTTTTTAAATACATGACAGAGGAATGTATTACTATTCTTATTATACATATACAGCTCAATTTTTCATCTTTGTATATAAAGTATGTTCATACCAATTCATGTCTTTATACAATGTACTTTTTTTCCATTACAGTTCTTATTACACATATATACCACAATTTTTCATATCTCTGTTTGTATATAAAGTATGTTGACACCCAATTGGTGTCTTCATACATGTACTTTGGATAATGATGTCCATCACATTCCACCATCCTTGCTAATCCCCTGTCCCCTCTTACCCCTCTTCCCTATCTAGAATTCATCTATTCCTCTCATGCTCCCCCTCCCTACCCACTATGAGTCAGCCTCCTTATATCAGAGAAAACATTCGGTATTTGTTTTTTTGGGGGATTGGCTAACTTCACTCAGCATTATCTTCTCCAATACCATCCATTTACCTGCAAATGCCATTGTATTCTGTTTTATTGCTGAGTAAAATTCCATTGTGTATATATGGTATATATGCCACATTTGTTTTTATCTATTCATCCACTGAAGGGCATCTAGGTGGGCTCCACAGTTTAGCTATTGTGAATTGTGCTGATATAAACATAGATGTGGCTGTGTTCCCTGAAGCATGCTGTTTTTAAGTCCTTTAGGTATAGACCAAGGAGAGGGATAGCTGGGTCAAATGGTGGTTCCATTCCCAGATTTCCAAAAATCTCCATACTGCTTTCCATATTGGCTGCACCAATTTGCAGTCCCACCAGCAATGTATGAGTGTACCTTTTCTCCTACATCCTCACCAACACTTATTGTTGTTTGTTTTCATAATAATAGCTGTCATTCTGACTGGAGTGAGATGATATCTTAGAGTAGTTTTGATTTGCATTTCTCTAGTTGCTAGAGATGATGAGCATTTTTTCATATATTTGTTGATTGTTGTATATCCTCTTCTGAGAAGTGTCTGTTCAGATCCTTGGCCCATTTGTTGATTGGGAAATAACCAATTTTTAGTGCTTAGCTTCTTATATTAGACAAAGGTGCCAAAAACATGCACTGGAGAAAAGATAGCATCTTCAACAAATGGTGCTGGGAAAACTAAAAATTTATATGCAACAAAATGAAATTAAACCCTCACCTCTCACCATGCATAAAACTTAACTCAAAATGGATCAAGGACCAAGGAATTAAACCAGAGACTCTGGTTCTAATAGAAGAAAAAGTAAGCCCTAATCTTCATCATGTGGGATTAGGCCCCAATTTACAGTGCAAGAATTAAAACCAAGAATCAATAAATGGGATGAAATCAAACTAAAAATTTCTTCTCAGCAAAGAAACAATCTGTGAGGTGAACAGAGAGCCTACATCCTAGGAGCAAATTTTTACTCCTCACACATCAGATAGAACACTAATCTCTACGGTATATAAAGAACTCAAAAAGCCAAGACTTGCTTTTTGTAGTTATAAAATACGCCTTCTTTTAAGTTGAAAATACTGTAAGAGCAAGGACAGAATATTTTTAAAATAAATAATCCATAGAATTTTATATACAGTTGTTGTCCCATAAATATTTATTCACACTGGTTAATGTCTTTGGATCTAGTGAATTGATTTATTGTACTGTCAAGAATTAAAGATACAGTGGTTTAGATGTGAAGTTATTCATAGCATCGTGGTGAATGACCTGATGGTGTCCCACTCAGTCTGTTTCTATCTGAATCATCCTGAATTCTCCTTTTCTTACAACTCTAGGACTCTGATGACACTGTTGCTTTCTCATGTGTAGGTAGTTTAGCACAACCTTTAGAGCTAAATGAACAAAGACATGAATCAGATCATTTAGCATATGCTGGACTCTGAATCCAAAAGGAATGGACATCCTAGGTTACAAATATTAATTGGATAAAATAGCAGTCAGGTGACACTCTTAATTTTGAAAAAATATGCTATAACAGAGGTAGTTATATGTTACATGATAAATAAACTGCTCTGGGGCATCCTCTGAGAAAAGCACCACTTGAAATCACACACATAGGTTACAATTTATTGGAGCAGTAAGAAAGAAGACTCTGGTTTCCCCAAGTATTCTTAGGATAGATATCTTACCTTTCCCTGTAATTCCTTTGACATAGAATGTTCATTCAATCTACTAGTTCAGAGAAAATTTATGAAATATTCACCATACATTAAGAGTAATAGGTGATGAAGACCATGATTCATCTTGCCATATTTTTTAGAAGCACATCTTAAAAGAATTAATCTAATTAAAATGTTTATTATCTTTGCAAAACAAAGCATACTCATGATTGTAAAATTCAGGAAAAAAGACATGAGGATAAAAATCTCAAAAACTAAATACACCTTTGTTATATGTTCTATATATTCATGTTCTTTGGTGTTTACCCGAATAAGCTGAAAATTTATATCTACACAGAAAACTGTGCTTGGATGCTTGTTCATAATTGTCAAAGCTCAGAAACAACCATTTTTATTTTAAATGAGGAAGAATTTACAATAAAATGTGGTAAGGACCAGAATGCATTTGTATTTTTGTACTGGGAATATTTACACAATAAAAGTGTCTATGTATATCCACCCCCCCCCAAAAAAAAATCTCTTGGAGTTCTTCTGCAACCATTACTTGTGTTTATAAGGTTTGTCTATTTTGTTTTGATATGTAGTTTTTAAATATGATTGAAATATATATAGCTTCTCCTAGCACAAGAGATCATGGCAAAGATGGTTATTAGAACAGGTGAAAGATTAGATAAAACAAGAAGGATGGATTTGGAAGAAAGGGTGATGATCACTTTTTATCATGAAAGCTGATTTTTTTTTTTTAGGGGGAAATAAAGAAGAGTAAAATAAAAGCTAAGATTTCTAAGATTTGGTAGAAAAAGCTAAATCAATAAATAATAACAGTAACAAATATCTTTTTTTAAAACAATTCTTACAATTTTATTTAGCTTTATAAGTATTGCAATCAGGTTCTGCCCAATTCAACTTTTTTGAAGTGGAATTGACAAATAAAAGTTGTATATATTCAGGCTGGGGATACAGCTCAGTAGTAGAACATTTGCCTGGTGTGAGGCCCTGGACTTATATCTAGCACTTCAAAAAAGAAAGAATGGAGGGAGGGAGGGTTGAAAGAAAGGAAGGAAGAAAAAAAGATATATTTTACATGCATAATGTAATATGTGATGTTTTAAAATATGTATATATTACCACAATCAAACTAATTAACATATCCATCACTTTATATAGTTATAGTTTTGTGGTGAGGACTCCCAAGATCTAACCTTTTTTGTAAAATTTTTAAATATACAAAATATTTTTCCTAACTGTTGTTAACTAGGCCGTACATTAAATACTCAGACCTTGTTCATTTTATATTTGAAAATTTGTATACTTTGACACAGATCCCCCCTCTTCTCCAGGCTCTAAACCCTAGCAACTATGGTTCTCTCCTGTTTCTTCTTTAGATTCCAGTGTGAAGTCATGTGGTGTTTACCTTCCATTGCCCTGTTTATTTTTCTTATTCTAATTCCTTCTAGATTCACCCATGTTGTCACAAATGGAATGATTTCTTTCTTTTTGAAGGCTGAATAATATTCATATGTATTTGTATACAGATATACATCTCATAGTGTATCTGTGTAAACATAAGACTCATGTCTGAATCTTTAGTGTATCCACATACATATTTTCCTTTCATTCATTGATATTTTGGATGTTTACAATATTAGCTATTGTGAATACAGCCCACAGTAAATATGGGGATGCAAATTTCAATTCCTTTGACTATAGGTCCAGAAGTGGAATTGCTGGATCATTTGTCAATTCTATTTTTAATATTTTGAAGAACCTCCATAATGTTTTCCCTCCTGGCTGTACCAATTTATCATCTTGTCAGCTAATGAACATGCTATTCTGCTAAGCAGTAATGCCCACTTAAATGCTCTTAAATATAAATTTACTGAGATATTATTTACATAAAATATTATGTACCATTTAAAGTATACATTTAGATACTTTTGACAATATTTGCCATAGTAATTATAAGCTAGATCAAAATATAGAACATATCCATCATCTTAAAGAGTTACTTTGTGCCCCTTCTGTTTTAATCTCCCTGCCTATCCTATGTCTTTGATTAGATACATTTTTCCCCAGAGATTCATATTAAATAGGATCACATAATAAGTTGTCTTTTGTATCTTACTTAGCATAATTTTTTATGTTGCTTTGTGTTTCATTTGTTTCTTTTAAGTTTCAGAGCAGAATTCTACTTATGAGTATAAAAATTGATTTACTCACATGTTGATGGATATTTGGTATATTTCCAGTTTTGAGCCATGACAAGTGAAATTTTTAGTACAAATCTTTGTTTGAACAAAAGTTTTATTTATTTTAGTAAATGGTTAGAAAAAGTGCTGCTGAGTCTTATATAGTTAACGTAGATGAAACTAAGAAAATGCCAAATATTTTTCCTAAGTGGCCATGTTATTTTGCATTTTCACAAGAAAGTGTAAGAGCTTCACTTATTCCATATCCTCACTGACACTTTGTATTGATAGAAATTTTAAAATTTTTAAATTATATATGTATATACTTACATATTTTATATATATTTAAATATTATATATATAAAGTTATATATATAAATAAAATTTTAAAAATTTAATATATATATATCTTATTGTGGTTTTAATTTGTACTTACCTGATGACTAATGATGCTGAACATCTTTTTGTATATCTTCTTTAGATGTTTGTTTGAACTTGCCCATTTTTTTGTTTGGATTAGTTGTATTCTTAATATTCAATTGTAGTAGTTCTTTATGTAGTCAATGTACAAGTCATCTGACAGATATATGTAATATAATTATTTTTATATTCTGTAACTTCACTTTCTTAATGACTATATTTGTTTTTTGGATGAAGTCTAACTTATCAATTATTTTCTTTTATGGTCTGTTTATTTTTATTTATTTTTAATTAATTTTCTAGTTCTCCTTAGGAAATCTTAGGCTATGCAAAAATCACAAAGATTTTTCTCCTTATTTTCTTCTAGACATTTTATAGATCAACCTGTAGTCTTAGGGTTATGATGCACATTGATTTAATTTTTGTCCATTGTATAAGAATTAAGGCTCATATTTTTCAAAATAGATAGTTATTTCATCACTAAATGTTGAAAATACCAACCTTTTCCCTTTGTATAACCTTACACATTTGTTGAAGATCAATTATCATGTATATGTGAGTCTGTTTCTGACCTTTCTGTTTTATCTTGTTACTCTTTCTGTATATCACTATGCCACTGCCACACTTTCTTGATTATTATAGCTTCATTGTGAATCTTAAAATCAAGTGGTGTAAGTTTTTCAATTTTGTTTTTATTTTCAAATAATTATTTTCACTGTTACAGATTCTTTGCATTGTCATGTACATACCAGAATCATCATGTAGGTTTCTTTTAAAAATGTCTACTGAGATTTTGGAAGGGTATTTTATTAAATCTATAATGGGTTTGGAGAAAATTTCAAATTTAATGATATTGATTCTTCTGATCCAGACATGATATGTATCTTTATTTAGGTTTTCTTTAATGGAATTCAGCTAAACTTAAGAATATTTGATGTACCCATGCTATTTTAGCTTATTAAAAATCCAATATTTCTAAGATAAATCCAAAACTATTACTTTTTTAGTAGCTAAGCAAACAAAATAATTATATTTCCTGTTTTTTTGCTAGTAAAATCATTATGATGTCCTGAGTCCTGTGGACTTAATACACCAAACATATTTCTAAATTTCACTGATGATAAAAATTCTACTTGGGAGACGACATGGTATTTGAACTGATACAGATTTGATAGATTTTTAGTTAGTGTATATTTACGTAACACATACTATATGTTGGCATTGCTTTAGATGTTAGGGACACAACCGTGGATTAAGGCAAAAATCCCTGTTCTGGGTTTTGAACTGTGATAATGACAATGTGAGTGGCCAGCAGGAAATGCTTGGCTGACCATAGGGTTTGGAATGCATGCCAGGGTCACCTGGTGGGAAAAATGACAGCTACAACCAAGTGAGCTATAGTCACATTAAACTGGATCCCTAAACATGAAAATATTATGAACTTTATATAGAACCATATATTAATATTCTTCAAAAATCTAAAATTGAAAGGATGGATGACTCTAAAACACCAATTATTTCTCAATGGTGACATTGAGGGAAAACATTGATAGTAAATTAGTTTAAAACCTATCTAGCAGTATTAGTCATTAAAATGGCCATAATTATGGGACTCTGAAGTTGAAACATATGGAATAAATGTACTGAAAACTATAAAGTGATTCACTAAGGTTCACTTTTGTATTTTAAAAGGATGTCATAGTAATTCAATTAAAATTATTTTGTAGAGTTATGTCTAATTTATGCAGAACCACTAGATATATAATTGGCGAGAGTGAAAGTTTTATCGTGTGTTTCTGAATATGATGGTTTGCAATAAAATTTGCTGAAAAACATAAAATTGAATGGCACATTTAACATAAGGCCTAGAGAAAAAAAATGGAAAACTTAAATGAAACCAGCCTTATTCTTAAGATTGTACATTTTAAAGAGGGAAACTTGAACACTGCTAAAATGATCTACCTAAAAAGTAGTCCTAAATTTCTAATACTGATGTAGATTAAGAATGTTTTGGCAGTGATGCTTTAAAACATTTAGAAATGGAAACTATTTTTACTTAATATTTATTATCCACTATACATAAAATGCCAATTTTATTGCATTAATTATGTTATTTAATCCCATTAGCATCCCGGTAAGATAGGCACAGACATCACCCATTTCACAAATGAGAAAATAAAGTTTAGGGAGGTTAATTTATACTCACAGTTTCAAAATTAGAAAGAAAAATGGAGGGCTAGTGTTTGGAGTAAACTTCAAAGTTTATGTTGTTCAACACTACACAACTCTGGGTAACAATATATTGTATAGTGAATTAAAATAACAGAGTGTATGGAATTTTGTTGTTCCTCTAAAATAAATGTTTCAGAAATTAGAGCTAAAATATATACCAATAGCTTTGATTAAGGATTTGAAGGAAATAATAAATGTTGTTCAATTTCATTGGTTTGGGACTTTAACTTCTCTTAAAGAACTAGAAATTAAATGCTAATATCAACTTAGAAGGGAAGACTCCTGAATATCTCATGGCATTAATGTTTTAATATTTTTGGTTAATATATCAAACATAGAATTATAAGTCCAAGGCAGTTGTTAAAAATAGAAGAATAAAGTAATGCTAATGAGAAAGTTCTGTATCATTGTTGTTCCTGGACTTGCACTGAAAATAATGCTATTGGTACTTTAAATGAGAAAAATAAAATTAAGAATATATATATTAACATAATAATATGTGAAATTTGAGTGGCAAATAGCGTTGTCACATTGAAAGTAAAAATATAGAATATTTAAGGTCCAAATTAATAAAGAATTTGGAATGAATTTTATTTAGCCTTAAAATAAAAACTTAGAAGTGCTCATTAACATAAAAAGACATATCTGGGGGATAATAAAATAGTGCTTGTTGCAAGTTTGTAAAGCAGTTAAATGGTAATATTTTTAAACTTGAGGGGAAAGATTGATAAAAAAATAGAAAAATGAGTTAAATTTTAGATTAAAAGTAATATATTCAGAGAAAGATCTTATGAATACTTTTTGCTCAAGAAAAGATTTATAAAGGTCTGAGAATAGACTAGCGCAGATCCATCAATAGTACATTATCAGCAGAGGATACTTTTCAACATGGCATAGAAGATTAGGAAAGGACATACAGAACGTTAAAGAAGAAGATATTCAGAAAAATAACAGGAGAGTAGATTTATATGGCAGCATCCATAGAAGTAATAACTTTGAAGTGTCTTTACAAAGAAAGAGATAGTAAGTCAACTGTTTCTCATACACATTTAAAGAAGCAGAGCCCAAAGCCTCAGAACAAGAAATAGTGAAGGGGAAAGCAATCTATACAGGGAAGATAAATACAAAGGGAGGTAGGAACAGATTTGTGAACAATATAGTATCAATGTTGCATGCTAGACCACTGAATTGAACTTACTAGTTAGCTGGAAGTATTTTTTCAGGCGCTTCAAGGTAAATAGAGCATCTTACATAGCTATCAAATGGATCATAGAAAAATCAACACCATCTCAGCAAAACCATTTTCTAAGTCAGTTTCTTGGAGCTCATGGAAAAAGTTAGTAGTATCATTTTCTGTCATGGTGGTCCAAGGTTTTGCTCGGAAACACGCCTTAAGCTGTGTCTGTTTGTTTCTGATACTGAGATCTGATCCAGGACAAACAGTATGGTCTGTCTGAAAGGCAGCAGTGTAAAATTGGCAGCTTAGAGGTCTTAACAGTGGTGAGTTGGTCCATTTGTAGGTACAGTCTATAGTGGTTTTATGAGAACCATAATCTAATCAAAACAGTTAAAAAGTAATTTCAATGATAAATTATATATAGTAAGGATGTAGGTTTAGAGTCTCAAGAAATAAAAACTTCTTTTCAAAAAGTGTCATTTTATTGTGATAAGAACACATAACTTGGGATCTACCTCAGTGAATTGTTAAGTATACAGTACAGTATTTTGAAAATAGGTAAAATATTGTACAGTAGATATCTTACTTCACTGGAACTTTGTGCCCAATGATTAGTAACTCCCCTTTCCTCCTCCTGCTTGCCCCTGTCAATCACCATTCAACTTAGAAACATTGATGCGTAATAATTATGTGAAATAGTGGGATTGATTCATTGTGACTTATTCAGAATTGCACATAACATAATTAATTTCATTCATTCTACTTTTTGATTCCACAGATTTGGCTATTTTAGTCAATATACCTTATTTGTCTTTCTGTGACTGGCTCATTTCACTTAGCATAATGACCTCCAAGTTCATCTGTGTGTCACATTGTAGGATTTACTTCTTTTCAGAGACTTAATAGTATTCCACTGTATGCAAAAGAATGTTTTATTTATTAATTCTGTCAAAAGATACTTAGGTTGTTTTCATGTTTTAGCTATTATGAATAGTGCTAAAATAAACATGAGATTGCTAATATCTCTTTGTGATACCAATTTCGATTCTGTTGGTTAAATACTCAGAAGTGTGATTGCTGGAAACTTCTTTTCTGGAACTAAAATGACTGTTTTGAGCCCTTTTCTTGAAGCCCTTGGCCAACTCCTGTGCAATTCAGAACTCCAATCGAGACTTAAGTGTTGATATTGCTATGCCAGTTATCTCCTGGCTACACAATGACCTACTGTCCCACCAGGAGAAAACCCAACCAACCAACCAAACTTCTGGCAGTTTGGACCTTCTGACCCAAGACCCCTTATTCTGCGGATGTCTCTAGATGCCAAAGTATGGCAGGAGACACTCATCTTTTTATTGTCATTTTCTGATGCTCCTATATGAAATATTGTTGGGTGGTTCTTTGCTAATGATCCTTGCAAATCACTGGCATATGGTGAATTCTGTGAGGAAGCTTGAAAAAGGCCATTTGCTGGAGGCAGAGGTCACAGTAGAGCCCATAATCGATCAGTAAGATGTTTTTCTTATATTAGGACTCTCAAGGTTTTCTATCCAAAGATTTTATTATTAAATGACTAGACACCTTTCTTTGGACTCTAGCAATAGCATTTGCTAGCAATTGCTGGTAGATTAAGTGCACATTGATAATTTGATACATAAAGAACTAAATCTGTTCTCTTGATTGATTCTGATTCCATAATGTAATTTCATAAATTTTCACTATAATCTAGTGTTGACTGAGAGCCAAGGCTTAATACAAAAATAACTGATCTTTGGTTTATGTGTTATTTAAAGCTGTAATTAGAATGATTATTTAGCATGATTGCATTCCTGTCTCTTCTAGTTTTCTGTCTATCTATCCTTAGGCAATAAAATTTTCAACTTGAACTGGTAATTTTTTCTTTTTTATAAGCTAAGAATAATATTTAAGCATGATAGACTGTGCCCTAAACCTTGCTGGTAAGTAATTACCAGTTTGGTCAAATAATTTAACATTTTTTATCTCAGTTTTCTTATCTGCAGAATAATTTTGAAGAAAATAATTTTAAAAATTTGTCTTGAATTTTGTTCAAGACAAATTTTATGAATTTATGATTCATATAAATTTATGACTCCATGGCATCAGAAGTCATCATGCATTGACATGCTGATACTGGGATATAGATAATTTGTAGTACACAAGAGGCTGGTTAGTTGCCGGCCTCAAAGAGCTTGTATGCCAGTGGGAAGAACAGTCATCTTATTCCAAAGCTTCATAATACCTGCAGTATTGGATGGGGCCAGAAAAAAGAAGTGAATCAAATCACCTCTTGCTCAGTGGGCCTGAAAAATACTGCAATAAACAATGGCAAAGTGTAAATACAAAAAGCCAGTTTGGAGGCAAGGTCTATGTACCACAGCTAAATAAACAGCAAGAGCTAAATTTAAAAAAAGACTGGTAGCTGGGCATGGTGGCCCATGCCAATAATCCCAGCAGCTAGGGAGGCTGAGGCAGAAGGATCCTGAGTTCAAAGCCAGTCTCAGAAATTTAAGGAGGCACTTAGCAACTCAATGAGAATAGAATATTAAAACAACCACCAAAACAAAACAAAACATAAACAAAGACTGTAAATTCACAAAGAGAAAAGTCAAGCATCTTAAGAAATGATTTTGTAGAAACAAGAGAAGAATTAAGTGTTCTAAGGCCCAGTCAGTGCCAAGGAATTAGAAATAAAACTGCTAAAAGCTAAGAAGCATTGAAATATCTCAGGCAAGAGACTGACTGACATAGTCAGGTTGCAGGTAGAGGAACATGAGTGGATTTAGCTATGAGCAGCAGGCAGAGAGGATGTCAGGGGTGGTCATGAGGGAAGCACAAGCATGGCACTCTGAAATTCTTCATGCCTGACTTTCCCATATTCTCAACCAGGTCATTCCCAGCTTGAGATTGGGGCCATGATGTCATTTATGTTTTATCCCCTATAAATTCCAGTAGAAGCTAAACTCACAGTTAGCGCTTAGTAAACATTTTCATTTGTCTTGAACAGTTGCATCAGAATAATGTCTCTGAGCCAGTATTCTGATCCACGGGTATTTTATATACTTGTGCACTGACAACGTATTACAGAAGCTTCAGTGGCAATTACTGGGAGCTTTGTGAAATCCAACCCTCTTTATTATAGCATCAATAAATTTCACTTGATAATAGCTATTGATGTCAATAAAGTTTAAATGTCTTACCACAGTCATTATGTCATTGGGATACTAATTGACATTAATACTATACCCAATTTATGATATTTTTATTGCTGTTTTATGAACTCATGTTCTCCAAGAAGGCAAAGAAAACACTGCCTATAACTTTTCTATTCTGTCTCAGTATGGAAAAAATAGTTGAGTCTATTTATAGTTTCAACTTGGTATTTAGCTATGAATGTACTAAGCTATGCCATAAATGCATATGTGTATTGTGAATATATCTATGTGTATATTTATATTTATATATGATTATATGTATATTTATATTTATATGTACATGTATATGTACATATGTATATCAAATATTTATGATCCACTGATGTCGTCCAATGTCTTCTAAACTTGTAGGCTCATTTAAGTAGAAAGTCCATGAAATATTATATTAGTTTAGAAAGTCCAATAAATAGGAGTGATATATTTACTTGTGAAAATTGCTAATGGACCACATTTCTTCTTTTGACTAGACTTATGTACCAACTCAGTACAGTGACATTCTTAGCGTCTCATTTTCATTTTTGGTGAATAGTTTTAAACACATACACACTTGCACACTTATGCATATGGAAAGTTGTCACTCTGTGTGTGCCATTTGGTAGATCAAATTCTAGCAAACACGAATTCCAAGCCAAATAAATTTTTAAAAAAGAAATCATTAGAAGTAAAGAAAAAAGAATTCTAGATACAAATAGTATAATGCCATCTATGAATTTATGCCTAATCACATAAGAGGAAGATGCAGGGGATTACCCCACAATATTCATTAAGAAAATGTGTTGGTCACTGATTTTGGTGCTCATGATACACATTAAGCAGTACAGAAACATATATCCCTTCCTAGCAGAGTTTACATTCTGGTGAGAGTGAGATATTTTACTATACTGTCAAAGGCAATTTACTGGATTATACTTGATTACAGATTTGTGGAAGATTGCTGATCTGGAAAAGAGAAGGAGGTACCTCAATGAGAATCTTAAAAACTGATATAGAAATTAGAACATAATAGAGATTTGGGGTAGCTGTCTGAAATACCTTGCTTTCTTTAGTATTTTCCTGCAAAGCTTCTTTCTTTTTCTCTCTAGTGATTTCTATTTCTTGATGTGAAGATGCTTTGCAAGGCAGGACACTTCTCATTTCCAGATAATTTTATCATTCCTCTGGTGACTGAGGTTATTTTGTGGGTGGCCTATCGTACATCTCTTACGTTCTACCTAAGTGCAGTTGTACTGTGTGCTCTGTGCTATTTATTGATAGATGTACTTTGAAAAGGAGAGGAAATGTTACATATTGATGACCCATGCAGCGGTTTACTCCTGCTAATTTATAGTCTCTTGTTTCTTTTAAGGCAAAATATCAAGTAAAAGTTTTGTTGGAATTTTTTTGTCTGGAATATTTTTCCCTTCAAAGAAGACAAAGCTATAATCTCTAGGTAATTTATTGCCCTTTCATAAAAACATTATTGCATCTAAATTCCCATAGCATTTGGCAGCTGGCTCCATTTAATTTTATTTGGATGAATAACAATATTTTTAAATAAAATCTCATATAATTGAAGTGCTTATAGAGATGGTAGGGTGATTTATAGAGAGTTACAAGGGTTATGTACTAAGTAAATTTGGCAAGGGGAGTGATATATTGAAAGATGAGTTTGGTAATCCTGCTAAAAGAATATACATTTTGTAGAGCAATTTGACCAGTGTAAGATTCATATCACATGACTACCTGAATTAATTTTTGCTGTTATTCAGTTTTTCTCATTTGTTACCTATGTAGACAGAGCTTTAGAGTAAATATGGTTCATTGCATGATATTGATGTTTAATCACTTTGGTGTTTCATTATCTATGAGAATTTATGTGATTTAAAAATTTTTAAGGACTTCCATATGAAGACTATTAAAACAATAAAGAAAAGATACAACAATATATTATATGTTACTCATGTTTATTTCAAGATTGGATAAGATCACAAATGAACTTGAACTATTTGGAAAGCTCTCTGGCTTTCCGTTGTATATAAATGAATATGTAGTTAATTTCAAGTGATTTTCTTTATATGTAAGTGTTTTATTCATCTAATAATTTAAATATTTTAAAAACATTTTTGAAGGCACAAATGAAATTAATTAAAAACTGAAATCAATAAAAGAGGAGTTGTTATATTTAGTCTTTTTAGCCTGATGAGTAGTTTATGTAATAAGGTGGGAAAAAAATGTATACTTCACAATTCTCAAAGTGCCAGGAAACTGCTGTGGCAGGACTTTTCCCCTGTCATTGGTTGCTGGGGACCAGATATTACTTCCCAGGCTAAGAAAGTTGAAGAAAGAACCAGTGTAAAAGTGGTTTTATTTGGATGAATAACAATATTTTTAAATATTTTTAAATAATATGCGAAGCATACCTAATCCTCCTCTGTGAATCCAAATCTTTAATAAATATAAAGTCACAAGATGCTTAACTCAGAATTTTTGAGAGAACTGATATGAAAACAAAATGGCAAGAAGAATAGAGAAAACAGTGATAAAGCAAGAATGCATGAACAGAAAATAGGACATTTATACTGGCTTTCCTTGTAATGGTAGATTTGAATCAAATTCAAGAAGAGAGAGACTGGCTCCATTTAACAGAACTTCAGAAAATTTGAGCAACATCCACTTTTTTTTTTCCTAAAAAATATTATCCTGTATTCAGTATGCCTATTTTAACAGAAAACTCTTAGAAAAAACATTCATGAATACAATAGATCTTGCCAAAAAGTAAGTATAACATCATCAACAATTAATTAATAGATTGAATGAAAACCAGCTATTTGGAGCAATAACCACTTTTATTTTTCCTACCCACATGACTTTCTTTTCTCCTCACAAGGCCTAGTCAATTTCTCTGCTTTGACAAAAATAAAAGATACCCAAATATCTCAAATTCTTTATTGCTATTCTACAATTCTGTGCTAATTTCCTTGTGCATTGTAGAGAAGTTGGGTCCACATCTTCTGTCTTAGCACTCATTTAATGATGACTCTATTAACAAATTAGTTTGCATTTTAGTATCATTATACTTTGACTTATAAGAAGTGAGACATTCTACCTCATGACCTCAGTAGAATGTATTAACAAGACTAGGGTTGAATGTACTAGGGAGACCATCAGCACAGTGACTCACTCTGATGCACATCTTCCCTAGGAAAATCCTTTACTCTGACAATATTTCAAGTGAACATATTAAAAAACTGAAAGAAAATACAAATAATGTGATTAAATTCAATTTTACACACTTTTTAAAACAATTCAACAAATTAAACACTTTATGAAGGCATGCAAAATTAAGAAGAGTTTTGTTGCAATGAGTTGATGTTCAAGGAAATGGAGATTTGGGAATAACCAGAAACTTCCAGGACAGTTTTTCAAGGTCACATAGAATCTACGTATCCAGCCAGGAGCATTTATTCAATTTTTCCAAGCTGCTAGATTCAGACACAAAAGAAATGTACTGTTACAGGACTGGTTCCAGCATCCATTGCTATGTTGTAGTCTCTATAATTTCATCTCCCTTTCTTCTCTTTTCTAAAAGAATAATTACTCTCTCCCCTTAGAAGTCTCAGCATTTACACTTGGAAGAAAGGCCACTTTTAATAATTCCATGATAAATTCCTGTCCTTGCCTATACTACCATGATTTTGCTCACTAACAAAGTGTTGTCTTAGTCAGAAAGGGACTCTATAACAAACCACCTTAGAACAGGACACTTTAATAATATTAAGCACTCATTTTTCATAGGTCTAGAAGCTGAAATGCTCAAGATTAAGACATCAGTGGATTCCAGATCTGTTGAGGACCCTTTCCCTGGTTGAAAGACAGCCACCTTTATGATATATCTTCACAGACTGGAGAGAGAACATGGACCTTTTTATTGCTTGTGAGTTCAATAATCCCACCATGGGAGCTCTGCTTTCATGACTCCATCTATTCTTAACAACCTCACAAAAACTCCATTTCCAAATGGTATCACATTGAGGAATGGGACATCAACATAGGGATTTTGTGGGGATACAGATATTTGGTGTAAAGCAAAAAGTCAAATGCAATAATAGGACCAGTTTAATCTTCATTGGTACTTTGCTACATTTAATGATATAAATGCTACTTATTTATCATTTATATAAGTGATATAAATAAATGCAATTTATTTCACATAAGATGTGTTGAAATAAAGACGAGAGACAGATTGAGTTAAAGAGGTCAGTGTTCTCAAATAGTGTGATACTTAGCTAAAATTAAATTCTGCTCTCATCTTTGGCTATATGGTCCTTCTGGGAGCTTTTGTGGGCTGTTCTTCCTTTGATATGTCATGTATCTTTGTGGTGGAGCGACCATAGAGGTCCGTAATCTTTAATGAAAAGGAGAAACTTTCTAATGCCTTAGGACCATGAGACTAAAAAACTTTGTTTGGGTGGGAAATCTATCTGGGAAGACCTTACAGGAACGTGGCACTTGAGGCAAATGCTGACTAGGGTGCGGGCAATTCAGAAGGAAGGGAGCAGAGATGCAGAAGTCCTGGAGCATGGAAGGAAGCCACAGATCAACTACCCCCTCCAGAACGGTGTATCAGCAGGATCTGAAGAAAACATAAAGAACTGAGCAATCAGCCAGATTGCTCTAGGGGACTTCATCTCCCTGGTACCTCTCTTCCTCTCTGTCTTCCGGTGTTCATCTCTCAGTTTTCCTTTGTAGAACTTCCTTCTGGTATTTACTGAATAATATCTTGTGACCAGAAATAGATACAAGGTGACCTTGACCTTGAAGAGGTGATATCTGTGGTTAAAGACTAACAACACAACAGAACACCTCGAGGGAGTGAGTATGAGGTTCTTGAGGGGCAGGCAGAGGGGCATACTCGGGGTTAGGGACTAAGAAATCCTTAGATGAAGGGAGGGAAATGGTGGCTGTAGGGTTTAAAAGAGAGCCAAGCCAGTGTGACCAGAACACAGAGTCCTTGGTTGCATGTGCCAGGAGAGCAGCACAATGGAGAGGAAGATTCTAATTCATGGTTTAGATGATCAAAGTTGGAGAGATAACCAGGGACTGGTCCTAACTCTCTCTTAAAAATTACAATAATTTAGACATTATCTTGAGGGCAATGGGGACCTGTTGAAGGATTTTAATCAAGAAGTGACATGATTAGATTTGGGTTTTCAAAAGACCACTTTGGTTGCCATGTAGAGAAAGGATCAGTAGGAAATGAAATTAATCTATTATTCATGAAGGTATTGAAATTGGTTGGGGAGCATTTTCATAGACAAGGCATGTCTTCAGAATTTTTAGAGAGATTTGAAACTTTTGTTCTGAAACATAAAAAAGGCATATGTAGAGCAAATAAAAACCGGAGAAAGAGCCACCATGTTTGTTCATGCATGGTGCTGACTCATAAAGTTGGAGAATTATTTTTCTAACAATTTCTCTTTCCCCAAAATCCCTGGACACCCACCTATTCTATGACTAAAAGAATATTATTATTCTGTCTGGATGTTTTCAAAATCAGCTAAAATGATGAACCACCAAGAGCAGTCAACATTGTTTTTCCTTCAGTATGACCTGAATTAATAATGGATCTTGACAGAGCCTAGTTATGGTAACTTGCCAAAGCTTGACCAACACCTGTCCTTCTAGAGTCATGCTTAGCTACTGAAGACCAAATACATTTCACCCTGACACTGAACTCTGAGCCAGAGCTTAGAGGCCCCCAATATCTTTTTTTTTTTTTTAAATACATTTTGGTTATGAGATTTGGTTCCCATCACAGGATCATTGTTTCCTGCTTTATGTAAAATAAAGTGATAAAAGAGCAACTCCAAGCGACTAACACTGTCTGCAGCTTGCAGTGCTTTCCTTCTATGCCTAGTCACAGTGTTAGCATTCGGCTCTGCTTTCTCAGGAGAATTGTTCATGGCACAGAATTATCACACAATTTAGCACAGCTGGCACTCTGGCCTCAAGAGAAACCAGAAAAAGATTGGGGAGGATAAATGCCAAGCAGGTCCAACATAGGCTAAGAAAGGAGCCTGGAGAATACAGAATCTCATTATAAGTTTAGGAATATTTTGAATCTCTGAAGGTTTCTTTTTACACTCATCCAAATTCTGTTAAAATTGCAAAGTAGTATTTGATTACCAGTCTTCCTATGACCACCTTTAATATGAGTTTCTAAAAACTCTTTTCACCTTTACGTTTTCTCGTGAGATTCATAATATAATATCCGATTGTCACTTGGCAGCTGAGGAAACAGGCACAAAAATATTAAGTAGTTTATCCAAAGTCCTATAATTAATTAATAACAAAGCAATGATAAGACTCTAGTTCAACTTCCTAATCCTAGTCTCTTTCAGTTTGATGGTGATCAAAATAAGATTTGAATATAATAATTGAGCTCTGCAAAGAATTACAAAGAGTTACTTTGTTCATAATATCTGTGGTTTGAATAAAATTGAGCATTACTTCCTACCACCACTCTTCTCCAAGAGTGAGCAAATGCTAGAAAAGACGAAGGAAATACTAGAATAAGGAGAGATTGGATTCTTCAAGAAAAGTTATTTTTAGCATCCTATCTTAAAGGTTTTGCTTTTTCTCCTGTTTTTCCCCCTAAACACAAGTTCCCTGTTGGTTTTCTTATTTATTTTTTTAAGAAGCAAAGGAGAAAGATTGAAGGGAATGGATGTGGAAATATCAAAAAACTCATTCATTTAATTGAAATACAAGAATATTAAGTGCATTCAGAACATTGCAATATATTCCAAAGAAGGGAAACAGTTAAGTTAAATAGAGAAAGTGGCTCAGTCGGTTTCAGGTTTTCACAGTACAAGGGCACCACTGGGAGGACTCAAGGAAAAGAATAACCAGACACTATTCCTACTCTAGAGGAGCTTTTCCAACTAACTGTGCAAACAAACTGTATACGTTGGGAAAGACTAAATAACAGCGCAAGGTAACATGTAATACATATAAAGATGGGTTAATTCTGTTACATTTTGTTTTGTGGAAACAAACAGAAAATCACTTCAAACTATGAAGCAAAAAGGGACATAAGAGGACCTGAGAACAAATCCTTGCCCAAGACAGGCTTGTGCTTCTCAACATCAGAAGAGTCTGAGAAACTTAGAAAACCGGTTATCAACTGCCTGCAAGTCTTATTTCTGCAATCTCCAACATACTTTCTTATTTCCTTCTTTATCGGGAGGTCAGGATTTTGCTGTTTCATTGTGCACGTGGCTAAAATGGCTTTCCTGTTATGTAGGTTATGTTTTTCACTCAAGTAACAGGGGCAGAGTGATTAGCTACCTCTGAGTTCCAGTTAGCAGCGATTGTGAATGGCTCATCATGAGACGAGTCACTACTCTCTGATTTGATCATCGGGAGCTGGGGGGGAGAGGGGAGAACCACATACCCAATGTAAATGTAGGTCAAGGAGGCAGCTCCAAGGAACAAAAAAGGGTCACATCCTGGAATTTTATCTTATTTGTTTATTAGAGAAACTAGAAAACTAAAGAAATTCACCAAAAAGAATGTTATGGACTAAGGTAAGTTACTGGAAAACATTGCAAAACTGGTGGAGCATAAAGAATCAATGCCATTTGAATAGATGAAAGAGGATGAAGGCAAGTGGCAATTATATATAAAGGAAAATAAATGAGACAAAGGTCGATCTGAGTCTGCTATGTTTGAGGAGCACTGGGCAGATAGTTCTTCCTGTAGTTGAGGATTCTTTACATAGAGGTGGAAAATGAATTGAGTACTGTTTATGTGTGGGTGCTCATGAGGGGTGGATTTCTGGTTTCTGCTTTATAGATGCAGCTTTAGAAATTGTCAGCTTTAGAGAGAACTTCTCCTAACTTATGAGAAGAGATGAATCTATCCAGGATAAATATTTTAAAATGAGTAGGGAAGGCAATTAATTATGCAAACCTGATGATCATCAACAATTTAGAAACAGACAGAGGAGAAGAACTCTAGGGTGAAGCCTGAGAAGGAAAGGCCATAGAGATAAAAACTAAAACTAAAAAGTAAATATTTAAAAAACAAAACAACAACAACAAAAACAAACAAAATAGTGACATAAGGAGGCAAAAGAGAGAATTTCAGACAAAGAGAAATCAACAGATCAGTCCAGAACATTCAAACAATATAAGGCTCGACAGGTGCTCATTAGATGCAACAATTAGGGAATGACTGTATACTTTCAGTAAAAATAGGTGGATAAAAGTCTGTGGGGGAAGACAAGGGTTGTGTCAATGTGCAAATGGGAGAGAACAGATAACAGAGGCATAGATTTATCTGTGAGGAGGAGGTGAATGGAAGAAAATCACTGGGGAAGGAGAGATTTGAAAATAGGGGAGAAAATTGACCCTATTTGTAAATGAGGGAAAAAAAATGATTAATAACTCACAAAAGGATTTGAGAGAGGGTAGAACTTTCTTGAAATGTGTTTTGTAGAGTGATAATATCAGAAATAGTTAAAGATTAAGAAGAAGTCATTCAATTTGAAAATAAAAACCATGAAAGGAAATTTCAAATTGCTCATTGATTTCTCAATAACTTTTATTTACATGATAATATTAAATCCATTTCATACCGTGTGTAGAGTCAGCTACCCAAACATTATTGAAATTCAGAGAGGAAGGGTTAGATCCTCACAGATTATAGTTTTCCAGAGGTCAGTTTTCTGTCACTCATATATTAAGACAGGATCCAAATTTCATATCTAAAGCTTTATTTGTGGTGCTCATTCAGCTTTCTCGTGATTTTCAGTACTGGTGTATCTACAGTTGCAGGGATAACCACAGTTATAGTGAGGAAAACAGACTTCAATGTTGTAGTAAGTAATGAAGTGGAAAAAGCATGCTTGGACCATGTTTTGAAGAGTCCAAAAGTAAATGAAAAGAGAACATGAGACCAGTAGGGATATGGGAACTTCTTTTGGATTTTTGCCTCGAAGTAGTTTATGTCACAATAATAGGTACCAGTGGTGAAAAAGGAAGGAGAAAAAAAAAAAAAACATGCAGTTCTGAAAAAGCACAGATTGGGAGGGTTCTGCTTTGAAAAAGAATAGCCACACCTCCTCCTGGTGAGTGGAGATGACAGGGAGGTGGATGATGTGGGCATTTTGACCCAAGTCAATAAACTAGCTTTCCTATCCCTACGTTTCCTCCTTTGACAATAGACAGTAATATCCACACTACCAGATTGTTGTGAGAAAACCATTAGAAACTATATATAACAGTAAGGACTGGCATTTCTGGGCCTTAATTGTTATTAAGAATGCTAATGGGCTAGAGATGGGGAAGTCCTTGACTATTCCATCAACTCCCCCTTACCTTTCACATCCCTTGCAGGGTCCACATGAGTCATTCTGGCCAGTGGCTCATGCACAGAAATGGTGTAAATTCCTTCTGAGACAAAAACGTGAAGAGTCAATGTTTGACTCCCACCTGTCTTTCTCCCTGCCCAGCATATAGAATATTCCAGATGGCAGAAACACTGGAAAAAGTAAAGTGAATAAAAAATGTACTTATCTTGTATTATGCTACTGGTTTCAGAGTTAATTTGTGAAGCCTGCCTGACCTAGTCTGTCCTGACACTTCTATTACCACTAGACCACAGGCAGTTCCACATATTATATATCTTGTTTGTAAAAATGTATGTTAAATTCTAAAATCATAGACTACATATTGGGTTCATTGGAACAAAGTGAGGAATTTATGCAAAGGTAGATTTTCTTGAGCCCAGACCTGCTGAATTAGAAGAGGGTGCACAGGGAGCACCCACAACAAAGGCTGCTTTTGACAAAGGAGGCTAGGTATTTCTGCCTGTCAACCAAGGTGATGCCATGTGGAATTCACTTGGTCCCAAGAGCTTTAAAATATGTTATTCTTTATGTATTAAAAAATTGTGGGACTTCTTCAGTATTTCAACTATTTTCATAAATGTTTTGTATAACATCTTAAATTTGCGTAATTCAGAATCACATAATACATGACTATACTGTATCTAAAGTATCTAAAGTCTATGTACTTTAAGGCAGGATCAAGTAGCATTCTCTGTCCACTGCTCAATCTCATTTGGTGTGTGTGTGGGCCTCCAGATATGTTGGAATGGCTCTACTTGTCTTGTTAGTCATTAGCAATTCCCTGCAACTCTGCATCTTGCTCTGAACCCGAGGACCACTGTTGCTATAGAATAGAATATGACACAAAACTCCAAAGGTTGGTTGGTGGCTTTGCCATTGGTGTTTAATAGGCTGCTCAATTCCTTTCTCACCTGTACTCCTTTCAGTACCTGCTACCTGAACTTAGATTCTTATTGTACTGACCCTGAAATGCAATTGTCATCGATTCTAGTCAGAATCAAAACCAACACTTTGGGTGACTCTCAGATAAAGATCAGGTTAGGATAGTTTAATTTTCTGCTCACTCCTCCCCCAAAGAGTCTACCAGCCACCTGTAGCGGGACACTTCTCCTGGCCCAGCAGGGAGAGGAAAACACACATATACTCACCTACACACCCACAACCACTGGTACTGGGGCACTCAGGTATGTTTGGCGTATTGAAGAAAGCCCAGAGGAGCAAGCAACATCTGTTTAATCATTTGCTAAGTCTCCCTTTGAACATTACAAATGCTGTTTGAGCTCAGCTTCCCTGAGCTTGATTGAGGAATCACTGCTAATGGAAATCTGAAAGTTCAAGTGAAGTAGCCACTACAGGTAATGGCTGATTCTTTTTTGCTGAACTTACGTTTCACTCCTAAAGAATATTTTCAGGAACTATACCCTCTACAAACCTATTGACACTCGAGGCTATACTCAGGATAGCTAAAATGTAGGATAAAAATTTATTTTAAGCATCTGTGTGATACTTTGAAATACACACAGGATTTTTTTTCCTGCTTGCTTAGCATAATGTCTGCACTCAGCAGTATCATCAAAGAAAAAAAATGAGCTCTTTCCTTTCAGCTGATATATGCCTGGTTTGTTAAATGAGATACCCCATCTCTAAGCCCAATGAAGTTGATTCTGACCTCTTGTGGAGTCTAGTAGGAACATTTTATAGCAGTACAAATCATGTAGTCCAAAGTAATAGGTATATATATAATATATATATATATATATATATATATATATATATATATATATTTCTTTTCCTTCTTGCTTCTGTGATCAATGAAATGCTGTTTAAAACTGGTTTCTTCTTCCTCTGACTTCTAATATGATGTATGGTTTCTGATCATAGAATTCTTAAATATTGACATGTTTAATGATGTTTTATTTATTCAGTACGTTTATTTAACACACCCTATATGTTAGGCATTTATTAAGTGATGAAGAAAACTATAGAATTGATTGAAACAGTTCTTGCCCTTAAGGGAGGCAGAGCCTTCTAAGAACTTGTATAAACGTAAATATATAATTACGAAGAAATATGAAAGTAGTATTAACAGAGATTTATGTGAAGAGTTGCAAAATCTCCAATGTATTTGTGTATACTTTATCTTCCTAATTTGTAAGATTCTAAAATTCATTCACTTTAAACTTTTTGCCTGTATCCATTTCCATATTAATTTGAATTTATTTGAATAGTGTCTTAGTGTATTTTATGTTGCTATCACAAATATCTGATGCTGGATACTTTATAAAGAGAAAAGAGGTTTATTTAGCTCACCGTTTTAGATAGGTGATAGTGAAAGATGGGGTGACACTTGTTTGTCTCTGGTGAGAAACCTCATGTCTATATCACAACATGGCAGATGGCATCCTCGTGGGAACATGCATGAGAGGGAAAGAGCCCAGGGCAAGTCAGGAAACCAGAGATGATCAGCAACCAGTCTTGTTCTTTTTATAACAATGGAGTCCTTTGAAAACTCCTCTAATCCTTTCAGAGAACAACATGCTCAATGACCTAATCAATTTCCACTGGGCTCT
The DNA here is from genome assembly GCF_052094955.1 of Ictidomys tridecemlineatus. NCBI lineage: Eukaryota > Metazoa > Chordata > Mammalia > Rodentia > Sciuridae > Ictidomys > Ictidomys tridecemlineatus. Next base: position 78,942,608 of record NC_135488.1, read on the forward strand.
GTTTCTTAAAGGATATTACCTCTTGACCTCACCATACTAGAGACCAAGCTTCTAACCCATAAACCTTAAGAGGACAAAGTCAATCTACACCCAAACCATATCAGATACTCTTTAGTGTTGACTGGTTTTGTTTCATTTTTTGGTTTTGGAGGAACATATTCTCTAGAATTACCTAAAATATTATTTTTATTTAAGTACAAGCTACAGATTATGCAACATGTCACAAGTTTATCTGTGAACATACAAATTTCCTTCAGGCATTAATATCCTCTGCCCAAAGGATATCCTTTCACTTTTCCTGGTGCATGGCTTGCTGTCAATGAGTTCCCCCCCAGACAGAGAAATCCTTATGAGTCATAAAGATAAGTTAGTTTTGGAGAGTGACTGAATTAGAACAGAAATAAAACATAAGAGACATTTTAGGCTGAAGTGGGCAAGATTTAGCAACTCATTGGATGGTTGTGGGATAAAGTGTGACATACTAAAGTATCTTTTAAACACGGTGTCCTATGCAATAAAAGCAAAAGAGTAAATATTGAGGTAGTGTATCCAAAAGTAGTGTTATTTGAAGATTATAAGATTGTTCATTTGGAAAACCTAGAAACCACTGGAAAATTCCTATACTTAAAAACTGAGTAAATGTATGTGTATAACATTAATAGCATTCCTATATACAAGAAATAACCTATTAGAAAATATAATGGTAACCCGTAGTGACAGTAGGAGTAACAACAAAGCTCCCATACTTGATCAAAATAGAACAAGCATTTAAATAACTGGGCTAAGAAACAATTTCATATAAAAGATTGTGATTATATGAGAGGAAAATTATAAAGAACTTGAAGAAAAAAATGGGGAATTAGGAAGATAAACCTTGAATATTACCATGAACATATACCTAAAATTTCATATTTGTTCATTATTCAAATGAATCTGTAGATTGATATAATTCACCATAGAAATAAATTTGATTAATTTGGTGACTAATAAGTTGATCCTAAAGTTTATTTTGAATGAATGAGCACACAATATAAACAATACGTTTTTTTAAAATGCTGAGGTGATTTGTCCTATCAAGTATTAACATATGCTATAAAGTCATAATAATGCAAGCACGGGAGTGAATAGATTAGTGAAACAGAGTAAAAGTCATGACCATATTTAAATGTATAGAGGATTCATTTTCTGATAAGTAGAAGCCAAATTGGTGAAGAAGTAATGGATGGCAGTGTTGGAGAAAAGCTAGTGTTTTATCTAAATATAATTATATTTCTACTTTATAATACATGTTAAAATGAATTCCAGGCTGATTAGAGATTTGAATATAAAATAAAACCGCAAAATTCCTAGAAGAAAAATATATAAATATGTCTATAACTACTTATGTCTGATGATTTTCTAGCAAAAATAACAAAGATAGAAATCATTAAAAATAACTTGTGCCTCATTTAAAATATGTGCCTAAATTATTTAAAACTAAATATCATAAAATTCCACTTATGCATTTAAACTAAAACCAATGACTCATAAAATCTGGTCATGGACAAAGTCTAAATATAATGAATATATGAACCTAATTCACAATCGACATGGAGGAATAAAGAATTGGACAAAGCATATGACCTAGTTATTTGTGCAATGACAGGTATGATTGACAAAGAGGCACATGGCAAGATTTTTAGCCTTAGTCTTAAAATAGGGAATATTAGAGATAAAGATTAGGCTTCTTGAAAGAGCAAGTAGAATAGATCAGAAAACAGAAAATGAAACTATAAAAGAAGAGCAAAGAAAATGTCAAAGATAAGATGTGTGATAAGCTGTATTACTTTTTTATTATAAACACTTTGCTCTCTTGGGTGAAATATGCTTTCCTGCCATGATGAAGTAACTTTGGCAATGTAATTTTTGGGAGGGCCAAAGAAATGTCACTTCTAGGCAGAAGTTTTACGAACCATTTTATTTCTTGCCAAGGTTTTCTTTTCTTTTCTTTTCTTTCTTTTTTTTTTTTTTTTTTTTGCTACCCTGATGGAGTCTGTACCAAACTAGAAACTATTCTACTTACCAGAATCTGGAATGAAAAGGTCATGTCACAGCCCCTCAGCCAGACTGATAGAAATGTAGTCTGTGGGAGAAAACACTATTACTATTGAAAGCCACTGAAATGATGGGGTGATTTGTTGCTTTGGTGGAACTTAATGTATCCTAACTGGTATATCTGACCTACTTACATTTTTGATTTCTTATTGGAAAATTGACCTACCCATAGGGAAGAGATTCCAAGCAAAATAGATAATTTATCCAAAGGATGCATACAAGAAAAAGAAGGGTGGGTAGGAGAGTGTGTTAACACACTTGACTTGTCACAGGTGGAAAGATTTAGGTAGAAAATGATGAGAAATAAATGAAGGGAAAAGGACATGGCAAAAAAGAATAAAGTGTCAGATGCGTGAATCTGAGATTTGTATTCATTGAGGATTAGACTTCAACAACCGTATTTCAATGTATGGACTACTAAGGTCTAGTTCCACTTTGGTTACATAATTTTTGGAGTGTTAAAACTTAGGTTCTTATTTCTTCCACCACTGCTTCCCCCACCCCTTATTCTGCATTAAAAATAAGGAAAACAAACATGTTAGAATTCATTTGGTTTGGAGTTCTTATTTGGTTTATTTTAATTTACTGTTTTCTATTTGACCAACTGGTTTTATGAACAATTTATTTATTTATTCACTCACTGAATTGTATCATGGCATCCATAAATGGAATAAAACTTGGTCAGCAGTTATAAGTAAATAGAGAAGACTCTTCAAATTGAGAAGTTACTTGCTTATATGTGCAAGGCTGTACCATGGATAGAGTGAACCCAGGTCTTGGCAAACAAATAAACCCACTGAAGACACCCTGGTTGGAAAGCTCTGTGTTATGCAATAGTGTGAGTCTGGAATGAGTGTACAGATGACTTTGTAGAAAGCTTATTCTGATTAAATTATGAGAAGAGAGAAGAAAATCATTTATATTCCTATACTTATTAAATGTGATCCAGAAAAGAGATGGGAATAAAATCGTTCAGATATGTCTTATATTTTAGGAATGAAACCATCTGACTCAGGATTCCTATTAACTTGGGTTGACACAGTCAACTACTATTCCAGTAGTTACTTCTAGAAGCTTTATTTATCCTAAAATATTCTAATTATAATCATATAATTCTAATTATATCCATAATATAAATATCTCTGTACTCAAATATTATCTCTATTTTTTCAGATAAAATTACTTCACACTGTCAGCCATGTAGATTTCTACAGGTCTGTCACTCATATTAATATGTGTTATTTCACTCAACTGTATTTGACTTATTCCCTTAAAATATACTCTTCAAGTATGTGATATAAATTATTTATAGTAAATTGGTATTTTGTTTACCCCTCTAACATGAGAAATGATTGCCTGCTTTTTATGGCATATTTATTGTTTTATTAATTATTATCATCTAAAGTATTTCTATGGAAAGAGAATAGCTCGAGTGGAACAATGACATGCCAAATTATCAGTAGATAAGTAAGTCTCATTCTATCTCTGTTAGAATTATGTTAGTCATAGAACTCATATTATCCTCAACGACAGTTTTACCAACAGAATCCTAATTATGTTTCTTGATAAAGCAACTGTCCTTTTTCCAAGGTGTCTAAAGAATAGAAAGGTATCCACAGAATTCGGGCAACAGAGAAATTGTGTGTTAGTATAAAGGTTTTTGTATCATAAATAAGACTAGAAAGCAGGTGTCCACAGCTGTACCTACTGCTGGACCTCATAAAGCACAGTGGCTCAGCAGCTGTAAAGCGCAGAGTTGCTATTTTTGTGCAGAAATTTCAGACTCATGGTGTGAGGCTGAGACATAAACTGTGTTGGTTTCTTTGGATGTCAAATGCACATGCTTTTTTTGCAGTATATTTATTGTCTTTATATCTCCTAGAAATACATTATTGTGGGGACACTGAGGACTTGCAGGTTGGAATTACCAACAGTTGTGTAGCAGGTTGAGATATCCTAAATGTGAGTACCAACCACTATTTGACTTTCTTTCTCACTATTTAAATAATTTTCCCCTTTTATTTTCCTTTTCTAAACTTTCCTGGATCGTATTCTTCTGACTTTCTTGATGTTGGAAGACCCCTGTTTCAGGCTTTAGCCTTATTTCCCTTTACTTTGTGTCATCTTTCTGGTGGTTATCTCTGATGTTCAGTACCAGTTACATTGGATAGCACCTACATCAGCGTCTCTGAATCAGTGTTTTTCTACTAAGATCCATAATTGTATATTTAATCCCTGGACATTTCAAGTTCATGTTGTCCCAAGTGAGTTCCTAACTGTACCTCAAATATTCAACTAATGTTTACCATCAGTCAGTGAAGCACTAAAAACTTCACAGCTAAGGTATCACCCTATTGTTTCCCTTTTCTTTATTCTCTATATCTTATTGGTCTTTAATTCCTATCAATCAAATTTCTTTACTATTTCTTGTATTTATTCTCTTCACCCCATTTCCATCTTAATTTGTCCTTATCATCACTCACACTGTTAGATTAAGATCCCCAAAGGCCTTCTTGGAGAAGACAAGCCTTCTCCCTCTCCAATTTATTTTCCACTATGTCTTCTTCCCCACAACATAAACTGTGATTTTGAAACAAAAAGCAGATCCCATCACTCTATATCTTAAAACCTTCCAAGAGTTCTCCATTGCCTGGTCCATAGCATCCCTGTGCATACAAGTCTCTCTGGAACCAAGTATCCATGCTTCTCCAGCTGCATCTTTCCTCATATCACTTGACACTCCTAGAAGTGAGCACATGCACATGCTCCTTACTCTGGAAGAGTCCTCCACTGTTCTTTACTGGCCATACCCCTATTCTCCATTTAGGAATCAGCCCATACACCTGCCTGTGCAAATTCCTGGGTGAAATGTGCTTATATATTCAGGTTGTCACTATATCTTCCTTCCTCAAGCTTCATTTTAGCCATTATCATAGAAGGCCCTTAATCTATTGTCAATTTCTACAATAAACCGTATGCTCCTTCAGGAGAAGAACCATGTCTTTACATGCCCAGGACTTAGCCCAGAGCCTGGCACATGGTAAGGTGATCAATAAATGAATGAGTAAATAGATGCACAGATTTTTGCATTAAAATGATCCAGCATATCCTCTCTTTCTGTGTACTAAGAGAAATACTTTGAGAATGTCTTAGTGACTAATTAATTTTATTTGCCTATCAGATGAATAAGGTTATGGCACTTTGTCACTGGTATAACAGCTAAAGTACTGATGAGGACCAAGGTTGGCAGCTCTAAATTTCTTCTGCTTATTTATGCTTTTATGGATAATTTAAATATATATTTGCTTAGTGTCTAAGTCTTGAATACGCAGAAAGAAACAAAAAAAATGATTGATATGACTACATCTTTCTTTGATTAGATTTTAAAAGAATCTTTATATCTCCTAGAAATACATTTAGTGGCAGGTTTTCAACTTAAATATAAAAGCAAATTTTGTACTTTTGATATAGTAACCTTTATCTACATCAGTTTGAAAATGATTTAAGTGACTCAGATCTTACAGATTATACAATGATGTATTTTCTTAATCTCTGAGACCCCGTTCCATCTCTAACTCTGTGAATGGGGTGGGGATTGTTTTCATTTAATAAAGCATGATGTTATACCGAGAGCAAAATTATTGTTTCTGACAAGGCATGTAAGAATTTTGTTAGATCTGACTGAAATGAAAATGAAATAAGCTAATTTTGATTCAAAAGCTGCAGACTTTGCCTAGTTGTGAAATGAAGGTTTTGTGATGGTGTCGCCATAGCAACCAGCTCTGAGGGGCTGAGCTCCCAGTGCCCTCGTGCATCATCTCTAGCAGGTTATAGAGCCCCTATCTGGAGGAACAGTGTCAGCAAGTTAATAGAGAGAAATCACCAATGGAAACATTTACTACCACAAATTTGTGTTTTATGTAATTAACTAACTAATGATTACAATTCTTAAGGTAACTGCCTAAGCAGGTTACAAATTGAAAGTTTCCAATAGAAAACCCAAGGCCTTTTGTTTTTTTCTTAAAAAAAAAAATCCTCAATTGTTTCCTCTATTCTTTGCCTTTCCACTTGGACCTCTATGTTGAGAAGTGATTATAAAGGACAGCCTCTTTAATGGACAGGTGCTGGGAAAACTATAGATCCACATGCAGAAGATTAAAACTTGCCCCATTTCACACCCTGTACAAAAACAACTCAAGATGGATTGAAGACCTAAATGTAAGACGAGAAATTACCAGAAGAAACCACAGGAGAAGCACTTCAAGAGGTTGACACACTCATTGAATTTGGGATGAGACCCTAAAATACAGCAAATATAAGCAAAACCAAATGGGATTCCATCACACTAAAAGCAGATTTTCTTCTCTTTTTTAAAGATATAATTTTTTTTCCCCTCAGTTCTACAGGTTTGGAGCCTTCGAGTCCAAGGACAGGGTGCCATTATGGTTGGATTCTGATGAAGATTAGCATCCCGGATGGTGCCGTCTTATGGTGAAGAGGGTGGGGTGTCTCTCTCTCCTCCCACCCCTCTTTCCATCTCTCTCCCCTCTTAGTATGATTGAGGAAAGTGAGGAATGTTACAAGACTGGATAAGTTGGTGGGGGTCTGATCATGTGGGATACTATAGATATGATAAGCAAATTAGATTTTATTCTAAATGTGAAGTATGTAAATGTTGGAAGATATCAAGCAGGGTAGTAACATGATCTGATTCATGTCGATCAGATCATGTCAATAACTGTGACCGTTGAGTAGAGAGAATGGATTATAAGGGAAAGAACAAAAAACAAAAAGAGGAAAATCAGTAAAGAAATTTTCACTGTAGTCTGAATTAGAAGGGGTCTTGGTTGGAGCTGGTGACAGTGGAACTAAGGATAACTGTGCAGATTAGGATGCATTTTTAGGGTATATCAGTGTGGTTTGTTGGACAGATTGGATTCGGAAGTTGAGGGGTAGGGAAGATCAGGGACACTTACAAATTAAAGACATCTCTGCATTTTTGGCTTGAGTGTCCAGGTGGATGAAGCTGACATTTATTGGGATGCAGACAGCTGAGTGAAAAACAAATTGTAGAACTGGGGGATGATAAAGAGCTTCATTCTAGGATTAAATCCAATTTCTTCAGTCTGCTACCCACCTGTGTGTACCTATGTTGAATTAGGTGCTATTTACAAAGTATTATTTAATATATTTATTTGGATTGACATGTGGAAAAATCTCTGTAGTTTGCTAGTTTTTACTAAAACTCAGGTGAAATCATCTACTGAGAAAAGCTTACTGACTCTAGAATCCTATTGCCCAGTTTTTAGGAAAGGTCAATTCTACTCCATTAATCACTAAATAGGCATAATCGCTTGTACTCTAAATTGTAAAATTGCCTCCTCATAATTTACCAGACTTCTGCAAAACCCCTATTAACCCACTGCAAGAAATATTCACTTCCTAAATGAATACAATATTTGTATATCAGCCAGAACTAGAGAGGCCCATTGTCACATTATGAAAATGAGCTTTCTTTTCCCTTGAGGTAAATTGCAGATTCTTGCAAATAATATAAAATGTGACCTATGTTGCATATGATAAGGGAAATATTTCCAAATCATCCAGATTGTTCAACAAGACAGGCATTTTTTTTTACATATATTTTAATTGCTGTAATGGCAGCCTCAGAGCTCATTAAAAAATTTAAGGCACCATTTCTTGGGTGTAAAATATTTTTATTGAGAAAATGAATTTTTCCTGCCTTGAGAATAGCTCTCTAATTAGAAAGCACATACCATTAGTAGGAGTATACACATTAAACATACACTCTGATGAATTGATAATTCATCTCAATCTCAAATTATAATCACTTTATTACCTTTCTGCAAGAAGGAAATCTCCAATGAAAGGGGGGAAAAGTAGAGATATTTCAAGAAATTGGACTTTTCTTGGCTCATTGAGGTGTTTCTTGGACAGTCCTGGTTTCCTTGGTGGTTTATGAGATAATTTGGTTTTATTTCTTGTTCCTTCAGCAGCCAGCCAGTTGACATTTGAACCTGCTGCCTCCAACACTGCCACCCTGACAATACTGTCATATAATTGCTTAAATATTATTTTGTAAAGATATCAAATTTTTTTTATCTTCTTGGAAGGAGCTGTGATAAAATTTACATAAGTCATCATTACAATATCCTCCATTTATTCTAGACATTGCAGTGATTATATAAAGGGTCTAGTCTATATCTTACCGCAGACTCTTAATAGTGCCAGCAGAAAATGGTCGTCGGCTATTGTCACAGAATCAGCAGTTTTAAGCAGTGTATAATACATTAGCTTTCAAAATTTCTTCATTAGAAACTCTCCAAGTTTAATTTACTCAACTATATGGAGGTTAAAGATCTGCTGGGAAAGCACTCATCATTAACAGTGATTATTCATCATCACTCTTGTAGGCAAATTTCACTTTTGGAGACTTTTTTCTGCTAAGGAGAATAAATGGGAGTTGAGTTATCAGGGGGAGAAAGTTCTAGGCCATGATTCTAAGGCCTGAGACTTAAAGATGGAGGGGAAGTGAAGTGTCACCTTCAGATGGGAAAGTTGGGTCTAAGTCAGGAGAGGGAGAGGGTCAAAGGTCAAAGGCAAGAAAGGCAGAAGTGGAGAACAGGCCATGTTTTTCTCAGCGTGAATTTGGTTTAAACAGGCTTCCTTCTGACTTTAGATCCCTGACTTCTTTTTCTTTAGAGAATATATATTAGAAAACATGCAGTTATAAATTCTGCCCTCTAGAAAATTTCCTACATCCCAGGAATGTCTTTCTCAAGACCTGAGAGCCATCCTTCGATGTGTACATTGGGGGGATGGATAAGTTCACCCTCTCCCAGTCTCTCTGGAGGTTGGAGGGTAGGAGCTTCCTTTGGTAAGTATCCATTACAAACACAGATGGCACAATCATCTTGACTACCCTCTCTCCTGCAGTTTGGAGATATTTATTAATAAAGTCTGGATAACAGATTTTAGGCATTTGCTTTCTTAAAATCTCTAAACCTAGTAGCTCTAGGTATTCCTCTCCTTTTTTTTTTTTTTTTTTGCTTTTAGAAAAAGGAAAAAGAAGTTGTATTGCTTTGTTAACAAAGGAGAAACACAGAGGACTCCTGTCCCTAAGGTTGTGATTCTGTCCATCAGTAGGAACAGGGGGCTTTTAAAGGGGTGATTCAAAGGCTAGATTCTCTGTTCTGTGTTCTGTGTTGGAGTTGTAATTCACTAGTTAATTTGGGAGATAATCATTTCTCAGATTTTCTGGTTCTGTTCCCAAAGTCCATATTACATGTTTCCTATGGTGAGTACATGCTCCAGGATAGATAACTCTGCCTAAAATGGGGAAGAAAGGTAATCCTGTTCCCCCTGAGATTAGCAAGGGGAAGAGTTTAGAGAGAAGCAGGGAGAGAGGAGTAGAAAGAAACATGTTCATTTTAAAAACAAGTTGCAGTGGCAGAGCAGCAAGGGCTATATTCAAAGCACAGAGTGGGCTACTGTTACATTTCCCTACTGTCAATTTCTACATTCCTTTTCTATGAAAATATGGGCAATGACTTCTCCAAGCTGCTTCCTGCTGAAAGAAGATGAAGTTGGGGGAAGTAAATCAAAGTCCTTGTTCTCTCTTAGGTGAGGTATGGACAGTTAAGGGCATTCAGCATCAGAACAGTCCAGAATTCCACAGTGGTGGATGGCAGGTGACTGGACAAGGCATACATAGGTCAGGGATCATGCTAAGACAACACTAAACAAGACAGCAAAACATTACTGTTTTTTTTTTTTTGGTAAATAATTTGCAAGAAATCAATTGGTATTTTAGCCAGTCTCTGAAAACTATGAAGACAGTAACTGATATCAGTGAAAACAGATCAAGTTTACTAATGTAGGAGGTTAGGAAGATTTGTAGGTCTATGAGATAAGGCTCAAAATAATTTAAGACAAACTTGTGACTCTAGATTCCTTTGTGATCATTATTATTAGACACTCCCACATAAGAACCCTTCCTCTATAGCCTCCAGCTTTACCTACTTTAAATAGGGCTGACACAAGTGTACATATTAAGTTACATTTTTAAAAAAAGACTATTGTTTTTCCTTTTAAATGTCCATGTAGGGCTGTGCTTTGGCTATACTCTCTTGCCAGCTGTTTAAGACCAAGGTGGTTAAAACTGACCTTTTTCCTATTTTTTTCTTAAGAGTCAGCTGAGATTTCTCAGAAATCATTCTTGGGGACATGTGTGAAGCCTCTTGGCTCCTTTAGCTTTGCTCTACCAGTGGTGCCACCTGTCAGAATGGGTCAGTGTCTTGCTGACCTTATGTGACTTCTCTTGGAAGCATCAGGGACATTTTCATCTCCAGTGACCCTCCTCTTTGCAGAATGTATACTGGTTGCTTCCTGTTCCCTAGGATCCATTTCACTGATCAGAATTTCAGGGCTCAAAGAGGGATCCCAATTTTCTTTGGGTCCTGGCTTAACTTAGGACCAAAATGTTGGATGCTCTTTCCTTAGCCCTTTTACTTCTTTGACTTTGGTCTCCAAGTTTTGGGTTTTAAACACCCAGCAGACTAGTTTCACCAGTCTTGAAGTGGGAGTAACAGGTATAATTTAAATACCTATGATTTTACAGCTACCTCTTTCATTTACTTGGGGGTCAGTATTAATACTGTAAGTCAGCATTATATCCTATCTGTCCTATAGGTGATGGTTTATTATCTCAAATTAACTCAGGTTGTTTTATTAGAAGGAGAACCTCTGCAAAACATTAACAAGCAACAGTTATAAAGTTTACAAGGAAAATATAAGATGAAATTAACAGAGCAAAAACCTATTCAATTGGTAAAAGAGCTATGAATCAAGTAAAATGATTTTTGTAATCTTAAACCTTTACTTAGTTATGTATTATATCTCCTGTTTATTTTGAGATCACAGTAATCTTTACAACAAAATTTGATCCTTTGAACACAACTCTAAGTGAGCTCAACTCTAGCCTATTTTGTAGCCATTCTAAAATGGAGTAAGGTGGGAGGCAGAACCTTATCTCAGGTAATGTGCAGTTCTTGACAAATAACACAATACAAAATTACATCTAAAACATGAATCAAACAAAGTCTAAGGGAGCTTTTAAATTTCTTTTTGGAAAAAGAAAAAGTAGCAAAATGCTTCCATGTTCTACAATTTTACAATATCACCTTTGAACAGATCAGGCTCTCCTTATTACTCTTCAAAAATACATTTAATTCCAATTCCAGTGTAAAGAGTAACACAAAATTGTACATATAATTTATTGACAACAGGTTACTTTATCCAGCTATAAAACATGGAATGACATGAAGAAATGTCAACCAAATTTGTTATTTCTATACAAATCCAAGACTATTGCTACAGATAAATTTAGTTTGGAGAATACCAACTTAGTAAAGTGTTCTCTTTTAAGCTTTGCATTTAAAATTTAACTTTTAAAGCACAATTTAGAATCCATAGTGTATGGTAACAATAATCACAGGTCTACATGGGTTAGCAGTACTAAGCAAAAATCAAAGGATAGCCTTAAATCTCTTATACATTTAGGAAACAGTGTTAATGATAAGAAGTATACTTAGTTAAAACAAACAGATATAAGACACATTTTTAAATGACAGTGTGGCCCTTCTATGTCAGATACAATATATAAAAGAGAGCACTTATTGGTTATTTTGCTGGTAAACCTAGATAAACTTTCATTTTGTAAACTTTTATATAACACTTAGACAAGGCTCAGATAGATATAGTTCTCAGATGTATACTTACATTTAGTCACATATACTTAGGGTGCCACTATATTTTAAAACCTAAAATAATAGTTATTTATCTAACTAGATACAAATTAGTCATTTAAAAGACTTTAAAATAGGTACAAACCCTAATTCCTTTAAGACTTAGTTTCTTACAGATACAGGAAAATTATCTTGATAGATAAGACCTATCAGTGTTTCAGACTTCGCTTCATATCAGTACATTGAAGTTCAAATAATTTTGACTGTGTTATTTATAGACAAATTAATTACTAACACAAAATTTTTGAGATTTACCTCCTGCAAACCTTCTGTGACTTACTTATACATTCACAGCTCATTTACATCCTTAGTTTTGTCCTCTTTCATCTTGGACTTTAGCTTAAGAATATTACTTGACCTGACAAAATACTTTCTCATCCAGAAACATTTCTTTTACTTTCTAATTTTCCATACTAAAATATATTTCCATACCTATAACTTTATTTCATTTTTTTCTAGCTTTGTACCCTTTCTTAAATTAATATTCTGAAATAATTCTTATGAATGTTATCTGTGCATTTAATCTACACAACAAAATTCATCCCAGGAAAGGGTTGGACAATCTTACATATACAACAACTGTACCTTAATCTTTTTTTCTCCCAGGTTGCGTCCAAGGGGTTGGAACACAGGATATTTTTGAGCCAGGCCTGTCTCCCTTATTATTATCACAAATTAAGTGAGTCCCCCACTGTTACTTGTACCCAGAGGCTCCTTTTGGTCCTTTTTTCTTATACTAGCCATATCGATATGCAACAGAGGAAGGACTAACTGTGTTTTTCTTTAGCCTTCCCTAAAGATCCCTTTGCAAAGACTACTTTGTAAAACACGGATTGGCCTTAGTTTCTGTCTTTTTTTTTTCCCCCCTGGGTGCAGTTATTTATTTTGCCAGTCTCCTCATGTATTTAGTTTGATGGCATCCTGTCATAGCAAGAATTGCTTTTCCCCAGTGATGGATATCCCCTGGCCAAATGGGGTGTCCTGTCAGATCTTAAAGGGGGAGATATTCCTGTCCCCAGGTCATAAACTAACAGTGTTGAAACCTATTGCCACATCCTTTGTGGCCAGCAGCCTCCACTTAGCATGAGCATAAGGGGCTGGAAGGCAGGGGGGGTGGGCAGAGGTCATTTTTCTATAGCCCAGACAACTTTGCTGGGATGTTGTTTTTCCAGCTTAGGGGTAATGTCCTTAAAAGTTTTAAATCTTTTTTAATCCTTTCTCTTGGTGTCCTCCTATCCTCGCATACCAGAGACAGTGCCTTTTGGCACCTTCAACTTAGTTCCTGACTGTTCACACCTTTTATCATGTAACTGCATAAATGCCTGTACATACAGAATCTCTTTTGTATACTTTGCCCCTGACAGACCAACTTCAAGACTGTATATTAATGCAGAAAAAAAAAAAAAACATTCAAAGGCCAGAATGTGTGACAGTAAACCATTTTTCTCTTAGACAGGCTTATATTTCTAAGTGACCCATTCAGCCAAGATCTCTCTGTTCAAGAGACTACTGGTAAGATCAAGGCATCATGGCCTGTGTCTCAAAGTGCCAGTAACAGATACAAAACACATAGATAAGAGAGGACCACCAAAACCAGGGCTAGCAGATGGGAACCTTTAAAGCAGATAGCCCTACATGTATAAATTTATTCTACTTACTTTACTTTTGGCAGACCAACTCCAACTGCAAGATTGTATAATAGTCCAGAAAGTTATTCAAAAGGCAGATTGTTACAGTAAAACATTATCTTCGACAGGCTTATGTCTCTAGGTGGCCCTTTCTTCAACTTACTTTACCAAGATTGTACAAAAAAGAAACAGAGAGAGACAACAAGAGAGGGGCTCTAAAACCATGGCTGAGAGACACAAAGTTTTATATTGACCAGCCACAATCTTTCCCAAGAGACTTCCTCTAGGCTCAATGCCATGTTTTAAAAGTGGAAGTAACAGATACAAACAAAACAAAACAAAACAAAAAGCACACACAAACAACCAGAGGAAATTCCCAAACCCAAGGTCAACAAACAGATGAGAACCTAGAACAGACCAGAATGGAGCAAATATCCCTAGGTTCTTTGGTCTCATTTAACCATGAGTCCTACACCAGTGGCACCAGAGATGTCCCCCACAAAGAAGGACCAGATATTCCCAAGAAGAACCAGGTGTGTGGAATCAAGGGTCTCAGTGTGCACTCCGGGAAACTTACCAGATGGCTGAAGTTGTCACAACTTTCCTGAGTTGAGTTTCCTTTTTGTTAAAGTGGCCCACAATGGAGCAAGCTGGACCATCCAGGGGGAGAAGGCAGGAACTCCCGGAAGCAAAAGGAGCTTGGGCAGCTGTTGGGATGGTCACAGGCAAGGCTCCTCTGGTATGACCTGAGCCAAACTCACCTGTCTCCTCCCTCTCCTAAAGGTGGCTCTTAACAAGTTTGCCAGCCACCTTGCACCCTCAGTATGGAAGTAGGGTTCTTTGGGGAGCAAGGCCTGCCCAAGAAAGCTGATGGCAGTGGCTGCTCTCGGGTCCCATCTGGGATACGAAATTTGCAACCAAAAGCTTGCTCCTTGTCTTTGATGCCAATTCAATAACAAGGACAAGGACACCGTTTTGAGAAAAGGAAAAAAGAAGTTTTACTGCTTTACTAACAAAGGAGAAACACAGGGGACTCCTGTCCCAGAGGCTGTGATTCTCTCCGCTCCATTGTTTCAAGCAGTTGAGAGGAATCATCGAAATCTGGCTCAGTCTTTCAAAGTGATCCCCCTGACTGCTTGCATCAGAATCTCGTGACTGACTGGTGAAATGCACATTTCTGGATCATTCCAGAAACTTTTAGATTATTTAGACATGGGGCCTCAGTATCTCTCTTCTTTTATATAATAAAATCTTAGTGCAACTGCTTTACATTAAGTAATTAAATCCCCATAATAAAAAAGTCAACTATGAGGCAAATCATGAAAATGATAACATTTGAACAACAGAAAGGAGAGTTCTAATTTCTTTTTTAAAAAACAGAAAATAATGATGAAAGCATAGAAATTGGTATTTTCAAAATACAGTGTCCTGATCTAGAAAAGAAACCTTGAATCACTTGATTTCTCTTCCTACCTGTGTTTGGATTAAAGACATCATCAATTGAGAATATTGTGTCCTCTTAACATTTTCTACTGAAGAAAATTCCAGAAATTTTCTCATGTATTTATCAGAATGTGCCATGATTGGAAATGCTTCTTTATAAATCATTTAGAAGTTCTTAGTATGACTAAAATTTTATTTCTTCTTGTTCTAGCTATGGGAAAACTGGTGGTAGTTATAGGAAGAAAAGAAAGAAAAGAAATTCTTTTACATTTTCAAGTGAAAATTGTACAGTTAAACACACACACACACACACACACACACACACACACACTTAAAAAAAAAATCTGTGAATTGTGGAAGAAGGAAAAAGGTGTCCTAAATCAGTTCCTGAAAAATCGCCAGCATCCACTTGTCCACTTATCCTCGGGACAGTGACTTAGTTTATTTTTGGAGAACTGTCTCTCTGGGAAATGTATCATTTTCTTGATCCTCTTATCTTCATTATTAATAACTTCCATTCTCTTTAAAATTTATCCTGAAGGAAGACCCTGTCAGCAACCACTTAGAGTGCATGAATTTATTATATTGCTTTGTTTCTGTCACAGATTTTCACTTCAGGAAAATTTCCACTGGAGGAGAAGAGTTTCTACCACCACACAAAGAGGAGCACGCCATTCTGTAGCAGGAAGGTGTTTCTGGTGCTCTAAGTATTTTGTTTTTCATCCTACCATGCTGCCTTCTCTGACACAAACCTTTCCCAGAGAAAAGCCTCCCATGTCCTTCTCCATGGAGCAAAGCAAGGGGTCTCCTCTTAAAAACCAGCGTGGAGAACCACAAAGGAAACAAGGCAGAGGCCAAGCGAGGTAAAAGTAAACAAACAGCCTTCCAGCTGGACACACATTGCCACCTGTCCTTCCCTTGTCTTTTGTTCTTTCTTTATCCATTCTCACAGCTGGAAGACTGTATTAGATTTGAATGTGGTTTGTCCCTGCCACAGCTTCCTGTCTGCGTGGGCAAGAGAAACCTGGCATGGAGCGTCCTGCAAGCCTTGGATTGTTTTCTACCTGAATGTGTGCCACATCTGAAATGCCACACCATGCTTGGCATCAGAACGGGAACCAAAATAGAGCCAGGCTGCTAGAGATGGCTACTCTACACACACAAATCTTCTGATAATTAGCAGTGACTGGGGGTAGGGGGGAGGGTGGGATGCAGAGCATTATAAGCAGGTTAAATGACTTTTTTGTTTTAATGGTCTTTCTTTCCTGATGTTGTAAGCACCCCCTCTGTATGTGAAGCTCTAGTGCAGCTGTCAGTGCAGGAGAAAAGCTTAAGAAACTCAAACAGAATTTTTACAACTAGGGGTGGATGACAGGGGCTCAGAAACACCTGGATTGGAAGGAACACAGTGCCTAAAGACACTTGAATAGCAGGTGGGGCTTATAGCACCCAGGAAAATATTTTGTACATGCTCAGAGAAATGAACTCTGGAAGTTTTCTCCATTTTGCTTACAAATTGCTTATGTAACTACTATTTCTTCTTCTTTCTCCAACCCTCCTTCTATATCTCCTCTTCTTTCTTCTTGAAAGCTAAAGGAGTTTCGCTGCATTCACACACAAAAAGTGAAATATATTTAGGGAGGCACGATGGAACTTGAAGTGGCTATGGGATAGAGGAATAAGGTGAGAGATAAGTAGAGACCAGGGACTGTAAAGAGAGATCAGAGTGGAAGAGGAGACATGGGTCTTGCAGCCATAGGGAACAAAGGCAGAAATAAGCATTCTGTCTCAGGGAAGGATGTGGGATGTGCAGATAGAAAGTGAGGATCCTCTCACCTGGAAAAGTCACCATTTTTCCTTAACAGTTATTGAACAAGTACTGTGTGTCAAGTGTTGTGCTATATCCAGAGGTTGCTGAAAGGAAAAAGGTATAGGCCCTATCTACAGGTATGTAGAGATATAAATTTAGACATGGTGTTCAAATAAGATTCAAAACAATGAAGAATATATACTATGGAGTTTAGCAGAAAATGGGAGAAATTGCCAAGAAGGGTCAAAAGTGCTTCATGGAAATGAGAAAATTTCAGCTAGAGCTTTAGGAGGAGATGGGAATTGTCCAGGCAGAAAAATGAAAAATGGTAGAATAGACTGGGCAGCTTACCCGAAGCCATGTCAGGGAAGAGAATGTTTTCTGTAAACAATATTAAAACCTCCATTTATGGGGAGTATAGGTAGAGATGGGATCAGGGATAAAGAAAATTGCCGCAGTCTGGCTGAGCACAAATCACGAGCCACTGAAGCAGGAACAAACTTTATTTTTGAACTGCAAGAAAACACTTCACCCACGCTCCCGGGGAATTCTCCTGAACACCACGAGGCTTGTCCAGGAACCCCCAGCTGGAAAATTATCTCCCGGAAATCCCTTCTCCTCCACTTCTCCAACCAATGGGAACTCGGGAATCCCCACGAGAACTCCAAAGTAGCGGCCAAGGCGGATAGTAATGGCAAAATGCCAGGGGCCATACAGACTTGGCCATGGCTCTCAGCAGAAAATGATGAGGCAGATATCCTCATCATCTATTAGATGTACAGATGACACGATAGGTCTATTGTGCAGACACAGAAGTGGCAGGTCAAGGGCCTGGGAATGTATAATAGCAGGTCAGGAATTAGCACCAGCCACATGGATCTGTGAGATCAACTTAATTCTGAAACAGCTCTGGATGATCAGGTGCTTTAAAGTTTTTAAGTATGAAAATTCACCCAAATCACCAAGATTTACCGAGTTTTTATTACATTCAAAGTATGACACCATGTGAAATTAATATGATAAAATTTTTGCATATGAGAGGCTTATAATTTAGCAAGGAAGAAAGTCATGCCCTTCCATTACTGGAAGAGACTAGCATGTTTGTGCCTCAGCATTGAAAGGAGTGAACCAAATGAGACTGTTACATACAATGCAAGGTGCTAAATATTTTCCTGGAATGCTCACACCAAGTTAAGTAGAATTATTTTGCCCAATTTAGAAATAAAATATGTGTTCAAAAAGGCTATGAAACTTCCCCAAGGATGCCCAATTAGCAGGTATCAGAGCCAAATGAGCTCATCTATCTGACACTGAAACCCACCTCTGTAACCTAATGTGGGCTGCTTTAGGGAAAGCATAACATTAATATGTGGGTTCCATAAATTCACAGAAAGTTCTCAGGTGATGTTAATCCTCAGTGTTTATGATCTGCCCTTCACCATCTTTCCATCCTTCAGTATTCCTTACCATTCCCTTCTCCTCCCTTAAAATCTTTCCTGCCCTGCTGAAAGAAGTGGTTTCTTCCCCCTGATATTTCCTGTTGCCTGTATTCTGGATTTCTAAAATGACCCGAGATCCCTCACAAGCTCTTTATTCAGAAGAGTACCTCTTCCAAGGGAAGTAATAGCTCAAGGTTTTATTTCAATGACATTCAACAAGCAAACAGTAATCATAAATGAAAATTATACCCATCAATATACCATTGTGTAAAGATATTCACACAGTATGCTGAGAGTCACACCTGGAGAGGCATGAGTTGATTGATGGCCAACTCAGTAAAGTTTAGCTCCAAAAGTGCTCATTTCCTGATAAAGCATAAGAATTATATAGATTGTTGATATGCATATCTGACCCCAGGTAAAGTGAGTGGGATTTTCCTGAATTAATTCAAATTTAGTTTCCTTTGCTTAGACCAGTTGGAAGGGAAGTTCAAAAAATAGAAATTATAGGTATGAAATAATAAAGTAGTTATTTCTTGCATGCCTGACTTCTTAAATTGAAAGTGGTACTCTTTATGTAGACCTATTTTCTGTCTTTCCATCTAGACTTCTAAGTCTTTTAGGGCAGGGATTATGTCTTCTATTCTCTATGCCACTGAGTTTCTAATGAAGTGCATTAGTCACAGCAGTGCAGAGTGGGCATTCCGTGTGATGTGTGTGAATGTTTTTTTTTTTTTTTTTAAAGGAATGCTTGTTTCAGCTCATGGAAAATGGACAAAGGATATCAGTTGTCACCATGCTTGAGCAGTTGTTTGCAAGAACAGTGGAAACATGTCCACAAAATATTAAGAGTTTCCTCTTCAATTTTAAAGATGTAGTGGAACATAACGTCCCATACTGCTGAAACTTGGGAGGCAGGGGTAGCTCTAATTCTCTTGCCATTTTTATGTAGTTAAGGGTGATTTCTGCTTATGCAGTTGCCTCAAGGCTAAGTGTTTGGAAATACATGGCATGGCACTTGGAACCAAGGAGTGTCCTGGGAACGAGTTGTCATTGGAGAAGCAATCAGAGTGGTGCTGAAGAAAGTCCAAAGACTCTTTTTCTGGATAGGTTAGAGATTTCACTCAAGCCTCCATGACAATTGGAGGCATGGCAATTTGCTGTGGTTGAGTAATATTCTCTCAGTCAAGAGAGCGTCAGTGTGATACCACAACCTAAAATAGGCTTGTAACCTTATGAAACTAAAATATGAAGAAAAAAATAACATTTCTTATGTTTCTTTTTGTTTAGTTTGAACAATGCTGTGAAGACTTTTCTGGAAGGAAGGAGAAACCAGGTGCAGAGATTTATGTAAAGAACCATTATCTGGCTAGCTTCCCAAATTCTTAACAGATGACTGATCTTGGTCAGTTTACTGTGCTCTACTATAGGTCTGGCTCTTAGAAACAGAATCAAGAAAATGGATTCACTCTTACTATTTGATAAAATGCCAAATTTAAAGTTTCCAATGATACCATTAGATAGACAAGATATTACTTCTGATGGTAATGTAGTATTTCCTCATCAAAAATTTGCAGGGAAATCAAACAGAAAGTTACTTGTTAATAATTGATATTTTGGAGGAACTAAATGACTAATATTTTAATAATTTCAGTATAAAAGAGCTTAACAATATCAATGTAAAAGAGCAATCTTTCATTAAACAATTATTGAGCACTTTGATATGAGCCACCACATTTTAAACACTCCACTAGGACTTGATTGACAGCATAGTAAGAAGGCCAAAGTCACTGTATCAGAAGCTCTCAGTCAGCTTGGCTTGAACTTGTAGCTAAGACAAGGAGCACTATCATGAATCTAATCAGTGCTTTCAGAGAGGCATGGAGTTGTTCAATTATGGATACACCTGGAGAAACTTTCCACGAGATGGCTACCAGGTGGGGGAAATTGCAGAGGACGCTTGAAGTAGGTAGCAGTTGAATTGCATTATGACTGATGAACAGAAGACCCTGAAGGAGGAAGGAGAAGAAGAGGAGAAGACAGTTTCAGAATAACAACAGCTCAAAGTCCAGGAGCCAAGGGTACCTTGGGATTTGCAGCTTGTAAGTAGTTCATCTTGACCAATTGATTAGACCAGTTGGTCTAAGTCCAGTTCTGGGCACAAAGAGATGAGGCTGGGAAGGATCACAAAGAACAGAGAGCACTATCTCCAAATTATAGGTTATTTATGGAAGTAAGGTAGAATCAAGTAGAACCAGAAGTAATATTATATATGTTTTATACACATATAAAATACATATATATAATCTCTGTTCTCTTGGTCATACTGTTACATACATTTTTAACATCACTCATTCAAATTTTCTTCTTTTCAAAATTAATGTTGTTTTGTCTTGCAATGTTTCCATTTTAACAAAATTTAATAATAGCCTTTGTATTCACTGAAGTCACGTAACTTTTTTCAATATAATTTTTTATATTTGTGCTTTTAAAAATATGTTTCTTAATCTTGCCAGACAGTTGTCAATTTTATTTGTCTTTGTTTTTGGTGATCCTCTGTATTGTAGTTTTTTCTACTTTGTTAAATTATGCTTTTTAGTCTCTCATTCTATAAGGAAATATTAGCCTTAAAAAAAAAATCCTTCCATTTGAGATAACATGGACAAATATGGAGGGCATTATGCAGAGTGAAATAGGCCAGACCCTGGGAGATATGTTTATGTTAAGTTAAAAAAAAAAGTTGAACTCATCCCTTTATATAAAAATGTGTGTTTTGTTCTTAAGATGGATGATTCGAAATTTAATTTTCATCTTTTTAGTGTTGTTATAATCATCTTGGTGTGTGACCATTAAGATGGTCAGTCTAAAACCTACTTCACCTATGTTTTATGTGATATCTAATATTTGCATATTTCATTCTATTCAAACATTTTAAATTTTGCCATAATATCTTAAATCTGTGTGGTTTTAGAAGTATTTATTTTAATTTCATATGCCTGGTTAGTTTTGTTACATCTTTATCGATTTCTATCTTAATTTTATTGTGGTTGAAGCCTGTGGTCTATGTGATGAAAACCTTTGTTGTTGTTTTGAAGCTTTATTGCATTATGTCTTATATGTGGGTGGTTTTTAAATTTATTCCTCTTTATTATACTTGAGTATAAATTTTGCCTTTAAAAATGTGTCAGGAACTTATCAGCTATTATCTCACTTCATTCTAAAACTCTGATTAGATGTTTGTTAGATCTTTTTATGCTCTCCTTCAGATCTCTTAATCGCTTTCTTATTTTTCACCTTTTTGTTTTGTATACTTACTGGAAGCTGGACAGTTTCTTTAGCTAAGTCTTCCAGTTTTCTAACACTCTTTTGTTTTTCTTCATTCTCCTGTCTAACATGTTCATTGACTTGTAATTTCAGTTGTTTTATTTATTCTTGGTATTCTGTTTGGTTCTTTTCAAAAGTGTTTTGCACTTTTATTTGTTATTATGGCTCTTTCTTATTTTCAGGTTTCTATTTTATTTCTTGGAACATTTTTAATGTACTATTTATTTTGTGATAAAGCTGATAGCTGAGTCTTTACATTTTGGCTTCTAATGGTTATAATTTCTGCTGAGTTTTTTTTTCCTCATGGAATCTCATTTGCTTACAACTTCTGTGATTATTGACTGTGGGTATATTCCTGGAAAAGTTATCAGTTGGAATCCCTTCATTTGTGTCAACTGTAGGTTCTCTGGAATCTGTTTTCTACTCTTTTTGACAAGCACCTCAGAGTATTAAGCACCCAGGACCAATGTGAACTCAGTTGTGGGACTGAAGGTTTTTGCTACCTACCATCATGGGGATCAGTTGTGGTCATGCATTTTCGCAAGAGGCCTTAATTTCCAACCCAGTGCCAAGATATGAGGCAGTTTTCTATACTTTCCCTGGTGGGAAAATAGTTCATAGTGGTTCTCTTTTAGAAATGCTGGGGAAAATCCAATAAAAAGGAGCATTGGTAAGGTCTTGTTCCAGGGATCTGTCATTCATGTAGTCATTACACATTTAGTATGGTTTGGAGAGGGGGAACAGTGGACAGAATTGAGAAGGCTTTTTATTATTTGGGTGAGCCAATATGCCATGATCTCCACCTGGAAAATTAAGGTCATTCAATTTGGCCATCTGACCTTATAGGATTCCATAGAGACCATTCAAAACACACTGATGCCATTATTGCTGACAGTGAACAGGCCCAGCAGAACTAGTAGGGAAAAAAAGAAAAAAGGAACTATACCTCTTTAGAATTACAAATTAAATATGTATGAAATATCCCCCACCCTACTTTTACCTCCTTCTCAAATCTGGCTCAGGGGATATTTGGAAAATATAGATTTGACAAGTGAAACATAAATAACCTATTTAGTTTCTTGGTAGCTGAATATATTTTTGTTGTTAACCTAGAGAGATGGCAAAAGAGAAAATCAACTATTTAAGTACCCTGTGGGTAGCCTGCTCAGAAAAACGACAAAATAAAATAAATGGCTGTTTTCATATTGCTCCCTAGTGCAGCCAAAAAGGAATGGTGTTATTTCTTGAGCCTGACATAAATACTGGATTTCCAGTTTGCTAGGGTATATATATGTAATTCAAGGTATTATGTTTTTTTGCAATGTTCTTAGGGAAATTAACAAAGAAAAATGACTTAAGGATGCACTAAATCCATGTTTCAAATAATCAATTTGGTAAAAAAAGGATACTGAAATATATTTGGGTAATTAAAATTGTAATAATCACAGGTACTTTTCAATAATATCAACATGGAACTTTTTAATGTAGTTTAATTTTTCTTCTTAACAAAGCAAAACCTGAATCAGTTATATTGTCAATAGCTAATAGCATTCAACAATTTTCAATAATTCCCTATAGAATAGAATATATTTGCTAATAGCAATAATAGAAAACAGAAGGAGAAAACACAATTTATTATATGATTTCATCTCCAAGGAAATCTACTAGCATGCATCTTGCTCTTGTAAGATTTATACTTTCTTTGGTTGATTTTTAAACTTGGCTGTCACTAAGATATTAAAGCCTCCATTAATTATAGAAGTTATTAGGCTCAAAGAAAACACTAGATCTAATATTTTCAGAAGAAATTTCTTGTTACTGTTTCTTTGATTTGGTTACACAAACATTAGTAACAATCTAATTAGTGCCTGGCTTTTATGATTCACACATGAGATGTACCTTGAAGCCAAATTGCAAGGGGTAAAAGAGAGTACTAAACAGAGAATCTAGAAACCCATGTGTTAATTGTAGTTCTGCAACTAACTAGCTGTGCAATCTCCCAATTTTCAGAATTTCTGTGGACTTTTCTTCTAGGAAACTGAGGAAGGGATAACATCTAATGCCTATAAAGATTAAGAAGTGTATTATTAGCCAGAATGATTCCACTACAAAATACAGAACCCCAATTCAATGTGGTTTTTGCTTAGATAGAACTCATTAGTTAACTTAGCTAAAGAAGATCCACGGTAAATCAGCTCCAGGAGTGGCTGGGTGTAAGATCTTGATTGATGACATCAACACTCAAACTTTCCTCTGTTCATTTCTTGCCTTGCTAATGCTTTCCTATGCTTCTTTTTTTTTCTGGCCAGCTGTTTTCATGTAGCCATAGTTGCAAAATTAATTACCCTACATCTAATAGTGTCAGACAAAGAAAATAACTCTTTTCCAATAGTTTCAACAAAATCTTTGAATTGACACAAATTTGTTTGACTTGGGGCCTGTGTCCTTTCCTGGACTGTGGCTAGGGAAATGGAATTCTCTAGTTGGTCATGGGTGACCTTTCTATCCTAAGTTGAGGGAAGGAAATTTTCTCTCCTCTTCAAACTGCTGGAATAGTATGGTGTGGTTCTCATAAAGGAAAATTGAGGTTCTGTTATCTGAAGTAGAAAAATATAGTAAGCTGAAAAAACGAATGAATACCCAACACAGGAATCTTCTCTCTTTGGTAGAAGAATCAGTCCTATTCATCTCTTTAGATTTTCTTTATATTGAAAATATATTTTGATTTTACCATCATAGCTTACATATAACTTTTAAACAAGAACGTAATAGAAGAAATTATATCTTTAAAAATCAGCATTTTGTAACAGTATCATATTATATTTTAAAAGAATTATAAGTCTAAGTTAAAAGAAATTTAACCACTATGTAAAAGGTTAATGGAATCTTGGATTTACCAAAACAATCCTATAAAATCACTTTTAAAGTAGTAGAAATTTAGTTTGTATTCGTTAATGATATTAGTGATTTTGGGGGGTTTGTTAATGATCTTATGCTTATATAGGAACATCATTCTAATCTTAGGATATCTGTGTGGAAACCATTTAGGGTGTTGATGGCATGTGCAACATATTTGAAATGGTTCAGCAAAAGAAATATAAATATATATATATATACATATATATAAATATAAATATATATATTACATATATAAATATAAATATGTATATATCAGCCAACTAAAATGACACAAAGCAAGAATTTAAAAATCCTAACTAGTATGATATTTTCCTAAAGAACAACTTGCAATTGACTAATTTCTTCAGTGTCCATACTAAATGCACAGGTAAGATTTTGGAATGCCATTATTAATCACACCACTTCAGTCTTTATATTCTTTTCTATTCTTCATGCTGTGGTTTTTCCTCATCCAGAGAAAACTGAATGTTGCTTGGAGTTTACTGTTCATGTGTAAAGACTCCCTGTAGTCAGTTCTTACCCTCATTATGCAAGTTCCTTATAATCAATAGCCAGTTTGCAGCTACTGTTCTTCTCACAAACAGAGAGTGGTAGTAGTTCTTAACCTTATGACAGGTGAATTTTGGAATGATCCCTTCTGCTTCTCTATAATAATACTAATCTTTATAGTATTTTTTTTTAGTGTTTACTCTATGGTAGCACAATATTAGATGATATAACGTTTCCAGGAAACCTCTGTTTAAATAAAATTGTTGCCCCTGTTGCTATCCCAGTTAAACTACTACTATCTCTTGCCTGAATTACTACTTTGTGCCCAACAGCTGCCAAGATTGTTTCTATGTAAACCCTCTCCACAGCAAATAAAGGTCAGGGACAGGGATTTTTGCCTACAGTTACAAAATTCTCAACCTAGATCAATGCCTGGCATATTGATGGTACTAAGAAAATATAGATTAATTGAGTGAATGTCGCTTATTTCCTTAAAACATCTTATTGACTTATCTCTGCACTCTAAATAATATGCAAACCTCTTACCTGGCTCACCAGGCTTTCGTGGACTTTTCCCTGCGTATCTTTCTTAACTCCTGTGAAATGCTCTTCTCCCTTATTTGTAATAGTCTTCTTTGACTTTTTGTTGGTTTGTTTAGTTATTCACTTATCCTGAAATCTCTGACTTCAGATCTTCCCTTAGTTGGCTCCATTTTTTTTTCATGCACATTGCAAATCAAGTGTCACTTCCTTAGAGAGGCCTTCCTAGGCAGCCACCTAGTCTTAATTAATGAATCCCTCTAGCCAGGCACTATTGATCTCATCACCCATGTTTTTCTTCTCAGTCCTGAGCATTAACTAAAATTAGCTCTTCTATTAGTTTATTTTCTCTTTTCCACTACAAGGATGCAAACTCCACATGTCTATGGACTTTATAAGATAAATATTTGTTACTGAATTCCTAGCTCTTAGGGCAATGCCTAGCACAGTATAGGTCCAAATGAATGCACTTATTTGAAATGCATGAGCTAAATAGAGCTTTATAGAAGTCCTTAATCTATATTAGTGATAATTTGAAGCCAAATATACATTGGCTTCATTATTTTGTGAGCTTGTAAATATATTTATTCTTTTTATATGTGAGTAGATTCTTATGTTTCATCAAAGGATAAAGTTGGACCCATTATTCTCAACACAGGGATCTTGAATATATTTTACTCAATTTTCTCTGATTCTATATGTTAGAATATGTTATATTTTCACTTGAAGATTCAGGTAGAGATATTATAGAGAAAATGTCCTGAGCTCTCTTCCACTGAACTACCACATTTAAAATATCTTTTCTGACATTTCAGGTCAATGTGTCCATACTTTCTTATAACTCCTAGTAAAACTCCTTTAAGAGAGGGACCAAGCAAGTCCACCAATACTGTCAGTTGTATGTAAAATTATTGCTTGTGTTAATTCAAATGCAGAAAATCGCATCAACCAAGAACACTGCAGTTATTGCCTTTCTTACAGAAATAAAGTAGAATAGCTCCGTTTGATAAAATTATATGTATTTTGAAAAGTTCTCACATTTGTAGATAATTTTAATCATTTCAGAGTTCTTACATCTTTATTACTTGTATTAATTTTAAAACAGTTGAAGGAGGTATGCATGCATAAAATATTCCTCGTTAACAGACAAGGACATATAGGCATAGGATGAAAAAAGTAAGAAGGCCACTTAAGGAACACATCTATGCAACAATGGATAGCAAGCCGGGAGAATCAGAGCTAAAAATCGAGTCTCTTGATTCCTTCTCTGGGATCTGTGGAATAAGATTTGGTTAATAGGATTAGGTTAAAAGAAGTTAGAAAAATATTATAATAAGTGAAAATATTAAAAAATAAAAGAACAAAAAATCAAACTTTTACATTTGTAGTATCAATATTTTGAGTGGGATCCAGAGAGAATGAATTGTTATTGTTTTAAGAATCTAAAATGAACAATAGAAATAGTTGTATTAGGCATTTGAAAAGAAGCCATTAAGGAAGAATGCTTATCAGATTATAGACTTGTATTAAATCTCATCTTTAACACTTATGAAAACTGCACCTTCTTGAACATCAGCTAAAGTACCTTTATTTCTTGCTTGGCTGGAACCATAATTTAGATATACATGATTATAGCCTGAATAAAAGCACAAGTCTTAATCTGCAAGTAATCATCTATACAATTTTCCTCTCATAATGTTAAACTTTCTAATGAAGGTAATGATTATAAAGTGAAGGTGTAGGTCAAGGTCCCACTAGGAAGCAGGTTTCACACTTAAAATTGGAATGATTCAGAATGGGCTCATTTTCAACGGTGCAAGGAGACTGGGAGGTAGCCTCTCCTACATTTGGAAGTTTCTTGATACTGGACCAAACCTGAAGACCCAATGAACCTCCAAAGTCAATGGGAGAATATACAGACATGGAAATGGATCTGGAGGTGCAAAACAATGGATCCAGTGGATGAATGGTGCTGCTGAAGAAGGTGATGATGAAGAAGGTGACATTGGATGTTTACTTTCTGTCCATAACTTACTTCACATTTGCATTCATTGACTAAATCCTCACAGGAACCCTATTCTGTATATTTCACAGGTGAGGAACCAGAGCTAAGAGATGACTTGTTATATAGCAAATCAGTTGAAGGTTTGTTTGTGATTACTCCCCTCTTTGGGGACACACAATCCATGAGCAAAGAGGAAAAGAATCTCATTCTGTACAAAGAGAAATCAGGACAGAAAATTGTATGATTGTTTCTCTTGGAAAAAAAATCAAAGAATAATACTGATCTATTTATGGTTAGGTGTATATTCTGATTTAAACATGTAGTACAGTGATGTCTTGAGCTAGCTAGACCTACCAAGAAGATATTGATAACTGATAGTAAATTTTCCAAAATGTAATCTTACTAAATAAAATTAAGATGGCCAACTAAGAATGACTGGTTTTCTATCCCATTCTCAGACTTCTGAGAAACATAACCAGTGGACATAACAATTTGGAAGAACTGTGCCAGAAAAAGTTAACCCTATTCCTGTTATGGAGAGCCTTAAACACACTCCTCTTATACTGACCCTCCTGGTATATAGAAAAAGTGGGGATTTATATAATGGAAACATCTTCTGGGTCATGAATACTGCATCCAACCTGGCCAAGACCATGAGTGTGACAAAAGATGGGAGAAGTGGAGAGGTAGCAAAGGAAAGTAAGCAAAGTGAAGAGGTAAGCAAAGGAAGAATGCTTATAAGATTATAGACTTGTATTAAATCTCATCTTCAACACTTATGAAAACTGCACCTTTTGAACATCAGCTAAAGTACCTTTATTTCTTGCTTGGCTAGAACCATAATTTAGACATATGTGATTATAGCCTGAATAAAAGCACAAGTCTTCATCTGCAAGTAATCATCTATACAATTTTCCTCTTTGCTTACAATAATCAACAAATGGGCTTTCTCCAACTGTTTTGTAAGCAACTGGTAGAAACATGGCTCCAATTGAACCTGATTGGAAGGCCGAAGAAGAGCTGGATAAGCTAGCCCCAAAATCTGTCTGTGATACTTCTTCATGACCATGAAAGGATAAATATTGAAAATAGATTTTGTACATGTGCTTTCAAAATCCATCTCCCTGCCACTTTGCCATATTGAGTCCCTAGACTTTTCCTCTGCACATACAGACTGGGACCAGAATGCATGGAAGGAAAGGATACAATTAATACATTGATAGCTTGCATATATTAGTGTGAAAGTATATGTGGTTGTTCCCTTTGCTTTGTGTCTACCACATCCCTTCAAGACATTTTATATGGGTGCCAAAAATAGCTCCATAGGACACATACCTGGATGATCTATTTAAAGAGAAGAAATGTAAACACAACAATTTTACTTGACAAGCTGCCCTAAAAATTACATCTTAGGAGAGACTATCAGAGGCCTATTTTAAGGTCTCCATGAATTGCTTATGTACATATAATATCATATTCAACCAGAAAATATAGCCAGGGAAGACAGACCCAAGCCTATCGTCCATTCTCAAGGACTGTGAAGATTCATGACTTAAAATTTCCATGTGCCAGGCGCAGTGTCATAAGCCTGTAATCCCAGTGGCACCAGAGGCTGAAGCAGGAGGATTGTGAGTTCAAAGCCAGCCTCAGCAAAGGTGAGGTGCTAAGCAATTCAATGAGACCCTGTCTCTAAATAAAATACAAAATAAGGCTGGGACGTGGCTCAGTGGTTGAGTGCCCCTGAGTTCAATCCCCAGTACCGAAAAAAAAAAAAAAACTACCATAACTACCTCAGCTTTTGCTGTATGGGATGTCAGTCTTTTCCTGTCTTTGTATATTTTATTTCACACCTCTATAAAATGGGCATTTCTGTAAAGATTTTTCCAAAGATTAATGGAGTAATTTGTGGAAAGTACTTTTAAATCCCCAGAGATTCTTGCAATCAACTCATTGTTGGTATTTTTCCACTGTTTATTTTACCAGCTGAAATTTGCAGACCATATCACCCCATAAATATTTGTTCTACTTTAGTATTTGAGAGGTAGAATAGTGTTTCTTGCATGCTATTTTATTGATAGAACACTTTGGTTGAACTCCACAGGGAGTACAGACCATGAAAAAAAATGATTGCATTGCTGGAATTATGCTTTGGGGATCCACACCACTTTATGGACTTTCTTAGATGTTGCCAGATAACACAGCCAACTCCATGTCCTTAAAAAAATATATGGACATTAGTAATGCCTGTGGAATTTTCTAATCTCTTTTGTCTTTCTCTTCTTTTCATATTAAAAAAAATGTGCTTTTTAACTCTGATCTGAACCCTTAAACAACTTAATGTAAACCATTTCCACAGAATTGTCTGCTACTTCTAAAGCATGACCTACCTCTTCCCTGGGTCCCTGTGTATCTGCCTGGATTAAAAACCAATCACAGCAACTCACTGATGAATGGAAAACAGCTGATACCCTGCTTTCCTCGCTGGCTACAGACTGTGCCAGGCAGCATTCCCTGCAGGATGGGCTCTTTTCTTGGCTTTGTTTTCTTCACATTTCAGTTACTGAGCCTCTGAATATGGATCAGAGCTTGAAAAAAGTCTGAGCTTTGCTCCGAAAAAGATTGCACGAAGTGCATCAGTGCTTTCCTGGCCGAAAACATCTGTTAGGAGGCACAGATTTTGCTTCTCATTGTTGGTTTCCTGAGTACCAGACAGTTTATTATTTCACTAATGACAGGGAGAAATGGGCTTTGGCAACAATCTGGCTACAAACTGAAGATTTTTATACTTGTTCTTTAAGTTACCTTGAAATGGAAGGATTTGGGAATAAAATAGTGACCTTTAGTTGCTGCTAGGTAAGAAATCAGTTCCAAGAGTATTTGTAGCATATGTGTATATTTTAGTTGAATTCTAGACTTTAAAATTCAACTTTTTTTTTAAGAATAGGAAAAATTAAAAAAAATTGTTTTTTAAAAGTATATGAAGTGATTTGAATTTAGCAACGATAAAAGAAAAAGGAAGGAATGACTATGTGAAAGGAAGAGAGAGACAATATTTAATCATATTAGAATTGGTCAACAAATATACCAGGATATCAGAATGGAAACCAATGGACAGCATCCCAAGTACAATTTGTGTCAGTTACTATGGGAACATTCTAAAAGAAGATCTGTTACTTTGCCTAAATGTTTGTAGAAGCTGGAACAGAGACTGTTTATTATCCTCCATGTAATTGCAATTGATCTCAATGTTCTTGGGTATTATTTTTATGAAAGGTGTATTTCCAAACATTCGACATGTATTTTGTGCTCCACAGATTGTCTTCTCTACCGCTCCAGTCTGTAGAGTGGTCTATACAGTGATTCTCAAACATGACTGTCCTGCTGGGGTTCAAAATAGAAAAAAAGATTCAGAAATGCTCAGATGGTAATAGAGAAATGAAAAACTATGCAATTGTAGACTCAGGCTGGTTATTTGTCCTGCTCTGTTTCTCCAGCTGAACCATAAAGTAAACAGAAAAAATGCTCTCCAAATCCCTTCAATGGGTGCACAGACAAGGTTACCATTTCTTATTTTCAAATTATCTATTTCAAGCCAGGTACTAGATATGCAGCATCTCATTTAATTTTGATCACAGTTTTCTGAAGTCAGTTATTTGTATTTTACAGATAAGGATATTGAGAACCAGTGAGGTTAGGAACATTTCCATGGTATATACAGTCTGTACATGTAAGAGCCAGAATTCAAATCCAGGTAAATAGAATTGAGTGGAAAGTTCCACTTTCCACCAGTGGTTTTCATTTCCTGATGGTTTTGCAGTGGAAAGTTCCACTTTTCACCAATGGTTTTCATCTCATTTTTCAAGAACAGACATGGTAGAACAGCCTCTATGCTATCTTGAAACAAATTCTATTTCTAAAGTAACCTATTTCAATAAAATAAAAATATATTCCTAACTATAACAAAAACATAGCCTAACTATAACTTAAAAGAGAAATAACTTAAAATAAGAACCAGCTCCTTATTTATTTTATGTTTAAGCACTCCAGTCTGATCATCTTAGAATACATCTTGAAGTAGTCAACTATTTGTTACCACAGTCAACCTAGATGCTATGGCTATACTTTCAGACTTACAGATACATTGTAGAGGCAACTTGTAAATCATGAACAACACTGCAGTCAAGGACAAAGTTTTTACAAACCCGAAACTCTTGATAAAATTCTAAGAAAAGCAGAATAGAATTTTCCCTTTGATTTACAGTGTTGATGCAATCCTGTAAAATTGCAAAAGATGCTGTGTGTGTGTACGTCAGAAGGAGTTCGGTTCTGGGCTTTGTTAATAATCAGAAGGCTTTCACCCATGAGGCTATTTGGGGGCATTCAAAAGTCATAGGAAGTGATTTAATGTTTTTCTTTGTATGGGATTCTATGTTAAAGTTTAGGAAGATAATAATTTTCAAGCCCTTGTTCTCTAAATTCCAGTAGACTCCCACTCTCTTTTACCAACCTTGCCATAACCAAAACCTCCCCAAGGAGTTCACCAAGTGAGCTCTAGGGGGCAGTAGGAGCATTGTGGAGATGAATGCAATGCATTGCAGTGCTCAAAGGTCTCTTCTAATACTAACTTGTGTGTATGTGAATCTTGTGAATTTATCCTTTATTATCCATATGAATTTATCCATATTATGTAATGGTTAGTTAGAAATCCAGACATACTATTATCTGCTTAGTCAAGGGGCATATTCTCTGAAGTTTTCTGCAGTTAAAGTAGTGTTTCATAAAGATTAATTGCTCAGAGAGGCAAAAGGTGAAGGAATGAAGGAAATGTGATGCTGATCTCATTCCATTACTCCCAAGATTAGAACAGTGACAAAAAAATGTTCTAGAAGAGGAGGAAAATCTGTTTCGTTGTCTAAAGTGCTCCTGTGACCCTTTGCAAATTCCTAACAGTGATCTCTTGTTGACTCTACGCTGGCCCACAATGAACCTAAAAACAGATTTTGCTGCACACATTTTTTTTGAGATTCAATGCAAGGGGCAGAATGACAGGTGCTTTCCTTCAATTATTTAGATTTTGATCCACCCACCCTTTTAAACTTCACTCTTAAACTTTGGCCACTAAATAAACCAATTTGAATTAAAATTCTGAAAACTAAACAAGCTGGGTATTCGTTCTTAGTTTTTCATCATAAAACACCATTCACTTTTTGGTATGTCTACATTTATTTAATATTAAGATATTTGACTATCCAGTCTCAGAATTTTTGGTATATTTGTTATTTAGGATTTGTTAAGAAACATTCTTTTACATTGTACATGGCTATATGTTTTAATCTTGCTTTGAGAATTTCAACTGCAGCATTTGTAGTGAGCTTACAGAAGCAAGTTCTTTCAACTATTAGAAACAGTCTGCATATCTGAAAATGAGCTGAGAATGTATGGACTAGAGATTATTTCCTAGCTGTCTACAGTGCTTGATGTGAATTAAATGTTTAAAGGATGGGATAGGAAAAACTCTCTCTCCACCTGGGGAAAATGTTGAAATAAATGTTTTCTGTTCAAACATCATATCTCTTCATGCCAATGACAGGTAATTTTCACAGGTGGAAAATTGCCATTCTCCTCTTTTCCCAATCTAATATATCTTGAAAAATAGTTTGGGGTTTGGAAAATGGATATTTTTCTCAGGTAAAAAATCATACTTACCAATTGATATGAGTGACTTACCTTACGCTGGGTTGAATTTGGAGAGAGTTCACATTTTTAGTGAATCCTAAGGTGTCTTTCCTTTAAAAGAAATTATTATTAGTTTCTCAGTTACTATTGAGAAGACAATAAAATTCAATGGAGAAGGAAATAAAAAACTAATACCCAAACTTTTAATTAAATAATGGACCCTAATCTGTAGTAAGTCCCTAATATATCCACTTTTTGTGCCATAATTCTAAATGAAATGTGAATTATAAGAACCAAACTTCTCTTAGGCTTTTAGCAATGACTTCTTACCTATGGATGGATGAATAGGTACAGATTTCTCCATGATAATAGTAGGAATGAGTCAGGAAGGTAAAAGTTGGGAGGATTATTTTGGGATTAGGAAGCATTTACCAATTATGGAGTTTTAAAAATATGTCAGCAAATCCTTTGATGCTCCTCCCTTCAAGTCATGGGCCATCTCTTGGATGTAGGTTGCAGTCCCTGATGCCTCTAATGAATGCAATAAAGCAAAACTATGAGACTGAAAAAAATTTACAGTAAAGCAAAAGTAAAGCAGAAAGAATGATATACAGAAAATTGTTGTAGTGGCTTCCATCTTGATTACTCTTAGATCATGTTGAGGAAAGCCAGCTGTCTGTCATGAGAACAATCATGAAGCCCTATGGAAAAGTCCTGTGGTAGGGGTCTCCTGTCAACAGTGCTGTGAGCAGATTCTCCAGCCCCATCAGGCCTTTAGATGATTGAAATTCCAGTTAAGGGCAGACTCTCGCATGAGAGATACTGAACCAAACTACTAGACACAGCCCCTCCTGAATCCCTAACTTGGAGATACCTTTAGGCAATAAGTATTTGTTGTTTTAAGCTAATTATTTCAGAGTAATTTTTTTCTACACAGTAATTACTGATGAACAGAACACTAACATGACTTCTATATTCAATTTTGTTTAGGGGATTTTCCATTCTGATAGATTGCAGATTGAAAGAATTCAACTTAATATGTCAATGAAGAAATGTCTCCATAGGGAAGTAAGGCTATAATTGGATTACTTTTTTTTCCCATTTAGTAGATCTTACAGATTTTTCAATATATATAGCACTCTTACTGTGTATTTTTTTCACATTTATCCACGTGAATGGTTTAGAGACAAAATAGCTATTATGCACATAAAACTGTTCATTATTTCCATGACCTAATAATAATTGATGAGGTATTAGGATTAAAAGTGGCAGTAAACTTCATGGAAAAATGTAGAATCTTTAGAACCAAACTGTTGTAGTCCAGCTGGGCTAATAACCGGGAGGTGATAAGCAACTTGAAGGTTCAAACGGGAACTACTTTATTGCGAGTGAACTCAGCAGGAACTGAGCGAGAACCCAAAGTAGCGGGCACCCGAGATAGCAGGAGCCACTTTATTGCCGGACAGCAGAGGTATATATACCCAACTGATTACACACAACTTAACTCAATTAACATCATCTAGATACAGCAGTCAGCTAATAAGGAATCCTCACCATCTTAATGGCTCACTGGTGTTACTTCACAAACCACTCCTCCTGGCAAAGTTCCAGGTGCCATCTTGACTTGATTTCAGCCCTCAACACCAAACTACTGGGTTCAAGTTCTGTCTTCACTATTTACTAGCTGTGTGATCTTAAGCAAGATACTTGCATCTCTGTGTCGCACACAATTTCTTCCTCTTTGAAACAGGGATAATAATACTGCATTCTTTAGATGAGTTTTTAAATGTTTTAGCAGGTTGGTTTAACATCTCAGAACCCATCAATGTAATTCATCACATTAACAAACTGAAGGAGAAAAATCATATACTTCATCTCAATATATGCAGGAAAAAACACTTGATAAATGCCATATCAATTCACAATTAAAAGGAACAAAAAAACTAGAACTCATAATAAACGAGGAGGAGTAGAAGACAAGGAACATCTTCAGTTCTTCAAAAGGGCACCTAAAATATTTTTAAAATATCATAGTTAATCTTGAAATGTTCAAAGTTTTCTTTTTGAATGTGTAAACATTAAAAAATAAATTTTGTTTTTCTTGTGTTACTAATTTCTAGACAAATAATTAATTTTTCTGTTGGTTGATTATAAAGAAACTTTCTTCAGTGAACTTGCTAACTTATCTGTAGACCATTTTATTTCTTAACCTGGGTGATATGATGTTTTGACAGAAAAAAAGGAGAGATGCTAGGACTCACACTGGCTTCTACACACCTACTTTAAAGTGGCATAAATCACTTCTGCTAACATTTTATTGGCCAGGGCAATTGGAGATGTAAGCCTGATATCCATGAGATAGGGAAGTGTAGTTACCTCAGAGGAGAGGCAGAGAATATTTGGAGTAACTATACAGACCTTGCACAGAATTTTTATATTGAGACATTTATAAACAAGGTGGAAAATCTTAACAAAAACGGAATCCTTTTATTTTTAAATTTACAATGGGGATGAAAACCTTATATGTGAATATGATGACTTATATGAGATTCTATTTGATTCTTTTCTTGTCACTCTCATGCAGAAGCTCATTTGTTAAACAGAGACTTTTCTTTGACATTTTAGGTATTTGCATCCAAGGTATTTTCTGAATATGAAAAAAGATGTATCCTTATGGAATAAATTACAATAAGATTAAAATAGTTGAATAATCTTTTATGGTTTACTGGAATACTTTCATTTTTATTATTCCATTGGAAAAAAAAGTAATGAAAAAGAGTTGGAAATTTTAATTACCTGTTACTCAGTTATCTTCCCCAATAACTAGAAAAATACAAATGAAGATATTGCTCATTTGGTATTCATTTTCCCATCCTTAGACTGACAGAAAGAGGGACTTGTTTATTGAATAGAATAAGATTTAAGGTCATGTTGCTAATCACTGTTGAAGAAGAGAACGAACATAGGTCTCTGGCCCCAGCATCCATGTCTGCTTCCGACACCACTGCTAATCTAATAGCATCTGTGTATATGTGGGTAGCAGAACTAGAAAACCAGGGAAGAGTCATGTAAATATGTGTGTATTTTCTCTGAAACTGACCAACCTTTCCCCTTTCAATGTGCTGACACGTAATCAGATGAGGAAGATACAGCATGGGTCACTAGGAAGGCAACTGCTGAGATGCCTCTGCCCAGAAGATGCCATCAATGTGTCCATCTGTTCCATATTTTGATGCACATTTTAAAAAATTAACATATTTGGACCCATTCAAGTGAAAAACATATGTTCAGAAAGGTATTAGTGCTTCTGAAGGTTGAGAAAGCCCGAGATCTCAGAGAAGTCAGTGCTTTACATTACCTTATTCTAGAAAGATCTATTGAAGCTAGTAGAACAGTCCCCAAAGAGAAAGGTCTCCAGTGTTGTCTAATGGGATCACTTGACCTGCATAAATTCATTGTCCGTGGCCTCTGAATAAGTGCTGTTTTTTTTTTAATCCTGAATAAATGGATACTAGAATTGAAATGATTTTCCTATGTCAGATTGATGTCCTACTTTCAAAAGAGCATAATCATCTTTTTAAAGGATGTATTAATAATAATGTTCTGTATATTTCAAAATTGCTAAAAGAATAGATTTATGATGTCCTCACCACACCAAAAGATGATGTTGGTGAGGTGGTGAATATATAAATTAGTTTAATCTTTCATAATGTATATATAGATCAAAACATCACATTGTCCTCTCTAAATATGCAAAATTATGTTGATTAAAAACAAGTTCATTAATTTAAAAAAAAGTGAAACAAAGCATAATCATCACTTTGCATAATAAAATATTTTCTCAACAGACCCTGTCTGGTGTTTCAAACTTTCTGACTTCAGTTCCCCAATCTTTATTTTCTATTAGTTTTCCATGATCAGTCAACAAACATTTTTCTATTCTGCTTATGGAGATCTAGGAGTTTGTGTGAGAGAAACACAAATAATAGACTATATTTATCTTCCTGGATTAAAACTCAGATATAACATAGGATTACATATAAGCTGGTTTCAAACTAATGAGACAAATAGAAATCACTAAATTAGTCCCTGTTTTTGAATATAGCTGTGGGTGCACCTATAGTGGGAAGCATAAATCATTGAATTCATAGCCTTTGTTGGAACAGAATAACTACACAAAATTTTAAGGGTAACTCTATTAAAAGATGAAATTTGATTCAAACATTAAATAGAAATAACAATACATGAATTATAATACTTATGTAATATATTTTTAGTATATAGAGATATTTTATTTTAAAAGTAATAAAATATATAGTCTTATTACTAAGTAAGCATTTTAAATACTGTGACTTTAGTAGAGGAAGAACTCTGAGCTGTGATAAAGGGTAAGTCCCATGAAGGTCGAAAGGACTTGAGATGTTCGTTGAATGAAGAATTAGTGTTCAATAATTAGTAAGGTATAAGGATGAATACCATCAGATGTCAGTTGAGGGACTATACAGTAAAAGAATGATCTCAGTTATAGAGAGAGTTAGGGGTAATTCCAAAGAAGATGGAGTTTAAATTCTAGCTTCAAAGGAAAGAGAAAAAGATACAAAGGTAGTAAGGTAAGAGGTGTATTAAGAACAAGAAGCAGAAAACAGTATGTTGTTTCTATGCTATTTGCATGCTTTCTTGAGAAAGAACTGTGGTGGTAGCTTTTCTCAAATGGTTTCATTCTAGACTGAAGATCACCAGTATAAAAACTGGGCATAAGTCAAAAAGAGAAAGTAACAACAGGAGACTATAGGGGCATGGGCCTAAGGAAACACCTTTCTGAGTTTTCTATTCTTTTCCCCTTCTTTTTCTTGCCTTAAAACTCCCAGCTACTTGGGAGGCTGAAGCAGGAGGATCTCGAGTTCAAACCCAGTCTCAGTAATGGCAAGGCACTAAGCAACTCGGTGAGACCCTGTCTCTAAATCAAATGCAAAATAAGGCTGGGGATGTGGCTCAGTGGTTGAGTACCCCTGAGTTCAATCCCTGATAACCAGACACCCCCCCCTACAAAAAAAAAAAAAAGAAACAAACAAAAAACCTTCTTAAGATAAATTCCCCACTCTTTTCAGGCAGTAGTCATCTAACCAATCAGATACTTTACTGGGCAAGGACAGAAAAATATTGAATGTGCTGGTTAAATATGCCGCTGTTCTATTTGCTCCAACTCTAACTTAATGGTTGTCTAAAAGGAAGTAGGATGGGCCTTGGTGCAGCACAGCTGTACAGATGATGCTGCAGGTGAACCCTTACAGGCCTCTTGTGCAATTTCTGCCAAAGCTTTTGTTTTTACACTTCCTTGGATAGGTTACATAAGCTCTCTATGTTCTGTTATTCTTGCCTTCTTTTGCAGTCAGTTCCTCCCTGTCAGTTATATACTCAGTTTTCATTTACTTCTTCAAGTTCATATCATCGTGAAATAATATATTTGAAACTTCAGTCCATCAATCTGCCTAATATAGCTCAGCTCATATCACCAATATTTTGCAGTGAAATGGCAGACTACCCATTTTCTTGAGTTTGGATGTTTAGGAGCCTCAAAACAGTGTGCATTTTTTATATCTATAATTACTTCTTCCCCCTTCAATCTAATTATTTTTGTTCATCAGATAACAAGAGCTGAATCCAAAATTCAGAGGCAACAGCAAATATCCCCTTAGTATGAATTACTAATTTGCCTTTTACTAATTCCCAGGTCCTCGGTCCACTGTCTCATTAGAAAACAGGGATATTTTTTCTACCATTTATCTCCACTCTAGTAAAGCTGTTTATGGTCTGGAAACTTTCAAGGTCATTGACACAGAAAGATCTCAAAATGCCTGGTTTCTCACTAAAAGTGAAAGTACAGAATCTCATTTCATGGAAGGAGTCTGTACACCCACTGACCTGGACACAGCTTTAATTAATCTAGATGTAC
The DNA here is from genome assembly GCF_052094955.1 of Ictidomys tridecemlineatus. Lineage (NCBI taxonomy): Eukaryota > Metazoa > Chordata > Mammalia > Rodentia > Sciuridae > Ictidomys > Ictidomys tridecemlineatus. The sequence continues at coordinate 78,981,755 of NC_135488.1, forward strand.
TCAGTGAGGAGACTAGAGGGAGCTGATTACAGCCATTGATCCACTCCATTCACTCTGCTAGCCACAGAAGAATGAGTGAAGGGTTGTGTCTTTTAAAGGTCTAATAGATTGTATGCATCTATATGGGTAAATGTGGAGTAATAATCAAGTGCAGTATTAGAGGCATGTGACACACTTAGAACAGTGCTGGGATCTCAGTAAGGTCTCAGTATATGGCAGTGTCACCATTGCAACTCTTTCTTCACTGTTAGGCTGTCATGCAGGACACAGTGTGATTAAGTTGGTTGGACTGGGTTACAGAACTTTTCTGTTCAGTTACGATTGCATTGGCTTTTCATAATACCTATATGATATACACATGATTAACTTTTTAATCATCAGAAAAAATGGAGTTTAAGAGAAGTTGACCAAATTTCCTACATGACTACCATATGGCTATCAGATGACAGGGCAGGTCTGGATCAGAGCTGGCTGATGCCCAAAACTATCTTCTTTCCAACATGCTGGCTCTTTTCATTATTAGCTTGGCTTTCCACAGGTTGCAAATATTTAAAGTTGACTCCCTTTACTTATAGATTCCACATTGACTGATTTGACCAACCAAAGATTGAAAAAAAAGATGTGTTGTACTCAACATGTAAAGACTTTTTCCCCTTGTCATTATTCTCTAATATAGTAAATATATAATGTACATTGCATTAGGTTATACAAATGATCTAGAGATGATTTAAAGTATACAGGAGGATGTGTGTAGGTTACATGAAAATTCCATGTCATTTTACATAAAGGACTTGAGTATCCCTTATATAATTTAGTATCTGTTGAGTTTTAGACCCAATCTCTCATGAATGCCTAGGGACAACTGTATATCATTCATTCTAGGTCCTTATGGAGTGTATACACCTATGCAAGAGACTTCGTCTAAAAAAGTATACATGTTGTAATTAGAAAATTACATCAGTAAGGAGGAAACAGCTTCTACAATTTTAAGCAGGGTCATTCTTAGAATTTCTTTAAGAAGTGTGCGGCTGGAGTCAATCTGCACATGTTTAGATAGGAGTACCAAGGATAGCTTCAAAAAGAGAAAAGGAAATGAGTGCGACTAGTGACACATTGCTTTGGAGGTATGAGAGTAGTCCAAAGGGAAAAATAAAAATGATTAGTCTGGCTTAAAGACTCTGAAATGATTAGTTCAACAATGAATGTTCTGTTGCATTTTGGGAAAGATTGTTTTTGAAAACTTATTAAAAATATAAATTACAAATTTGATTTTGCTCCAAAATGCTTTGCCTTCACAGATAAAACCTCATGACCTAGATATAGGTTATTGCTACAACCATGTGATATATTCTCTCACTCTGGTAACACTCAGCTGCATGTCTTTAATAAAGACTACTTATTTCTGAGAAGATCAGGCAAAATGAGCATGGTGAGTCCTAGGAATTGGGGAATAAGTCATGTAGCCAGAAGAGTAATATAAGATCTCACGGGGGCTTGGCTTGTGTCTTTGGACATAACAATATTAAATGGCTTTCTCATTTTTGAGTTACTAAATAAGAAAGAAATTAGCAAAATACTTCAATCTAAAGTATTTCTTCTCATTAATTACTTAATAAGTCAACATTTAATACACAATTTCAGATTATGTACTAGGTGTAATGCACTTTGCCCTATGGAGAGTGCCAAAGTGATGAAAAAAAACATATACATTTTCTGTCTTAAGGAGCTTAAAAATCAATGAACTAAAAAGAAACTAGCTGATTCTTTCCAAAGGTATATTCTGGTCATTGGTGATATAATAGTATAAAGGTGGACAGAATGCCTGGCTCATGGAGATTATGTTCTCTTAGGAAAACTCAGACAATGATTACCTACATAAGTGAATAATGGATCATTTCAGGAAATGAGAAGCACTAGAAAGAATAAAACAGAGAAGTCAGAGATGACCTCTTTAGCAGAGGTGATATTTGTGCCAGCCATGCAAAACACCTAAGGGCAGTACATTCCTTAGGGACTAACAGCCAATGCATCTGGAAACAAGAGCATATATTCAAGAAGTATCAAAGTAGGCTGGTATGCTGCAGCTGAGCAGGAAAGGGCAGTGGGTGTGGGAGAAGGTCACAAAGTGGGAGGAGCGATTTTAGGGAGAGCTCGTGGGTTCTGGTAAAGAATTTGGATTTTAATCTGGTGCATGGTACATAAGTGGAGGGGTTTTCAGGTAGATATAATGATATATATACAAATAATTGTAATATACATAATATGATGCTATCATTCAAAACAGACAACATAAGAGCTATGGTTATTGAAAGATGGACGATAACTTTTGCTCAGCAAATTAGAGATGAGTTCAGGCAGAAGTTTGTCTTTGACTGAGTCTTGAAGTATGCATAAAACTTCCTGTGCCAAGAGAATGGTGTGAACAAAGCTCCCAGGCAAGAAATCACAAGATGTTGACAACTGCTTCACAGACACGTTCGTCTTCTGAGAAGGGAATATACTTTGGCCAAAGAAATGACTGTTAGGTGTAAAACTGGGGGTGCCAGAGCAGGCTGAAATGTTGGGGCTAGTAGAGGTTGAGAAGAATGAGTGTGTAGAACCAGCGCCCAAGCCCCACTCACAGCCACTGTTTACTCTGGCACCCTGGAAGTTGACCTCCTTGTTGTGCCTTGACGTCCTGAGGGACAACATGATGCAGTAAATGTCAGGATATGTTTCAGGATTTTGCTGAGGTCACAGAGAAAGGTTGGTACATCCTCAAAGTAGAAGAAATTCTCACTAGTGAATATGGATGGGCTGACCTCTGCTGCCTTTCGTGTTTCTGTGCCTGTGATTATGCAGTGATGCAGTCTGCATATAGAAAGGCCATTTCAGTGCTTGAGAAAATGCATTGAAAGCCTAGTTCTTGGCTTTGGGTTATGTTAATTACTTAGAAATAATTGGGGCCAAGTTCAGTAGCTCCATCTGGAAAGGGATGATGTGCCCTATGCCACTAATGCAGCTGGTAACGGGTAGTCCTGAAGGTGTACAGCAAGCAGTCTTCATTTTGGTCTGAGCATTTTAACTGGGCTGCTTTTCTATCTTGAAAGACCTTGTTAGACACACAGTCTGCCTAGCAATGCTTATTACTAGTCAAGTGGCCTCAAAGCAGGGATTGGCAAAATTTTTCTACAAAGGATGATGTGTACAGTAAATGTTTTAGGATTTTGAGAGCCAAGAAACAAAATCAAGGATATCATATAGATACATAGTAAAAAAAGATAAATGTCTAAGTTTTTTATTAATGAATTAAATATATAATAATAATTAAATTTTTATAACACAAGTCTACTAACGAGAAGAATGGAATTCTTCTTTGGAAGACAGGGTTTCACTTATTTAGTCTTCAAAATTAATGTTCCCCATTATCAAATCCATTGTAAATGTTCACCTATAAAAATTCATTCTTAGCTTGCAGACTGTTCTAAAACAGGCAATAGGCTGATTTGTCCTATGGAATGTAGTCCACTGACCCCTGCCCTAAAGTGCACCTTAACTGGTAACATGGATATTTTTTCAAATGAATAATTATAAAATTAATAAATCATCTTCATATAAAATAAATACAGCATGTCATTTGGAGTTGGAGCAATCTCAATACAGTGCTGGACCTCACAGCTTCCACCTGTGTGACTTTGAGAAAGTCACCTAACATTATCTGTCTTAATTTTCCCATGTAATAAAATGGTAATAATATGCCTTCAAGGCCATTCTAAAGATTAACAGAGATAGTGTTAATATGGTGCCTAACACCTACTGGGCAGTAAATAGTAACTTATTGTTATTTTTCATGAGATGTCTCCAATAGTCCATTGGAGGTATGTTAAGTTAAGGATTATTTTTTACCTTGTTACTATTATTTCTTACCAGGAAACCTTAGGCAGAGGTCAAGGGACTTACCCATTATGTGATGACATTGCAGTTAAAGGCCAGCCTACTTATCTCATTATTTAATCTAATAATTGCTTAAGTATGCATTAATCCAGTAGGCAGAATTCCACGATGGATCCTGAGTGATCTGTCCCTTTTGTGCCTATCCTCCATAATGCTCTCTGCTTGAGTGTGGGATTGGGGTGGACCTATGACTATCAGAGTAGTAACTCACTGCATTAGGTTACATTATGTGGCAAAAGTGATGGGGCAGCCACTTGAAGGACTGTGTTCCATTGTGTTTGACTCTACAATAGCAGTTGGGAGGGAGATTCCCCTGGCTGGCAGTATGTCTTGAAGTATGCATAAAACTTCCTGTGCCAAGAGAATGAATAAAGGAATAAAGAGCCAAATTATGAAAGAGCCAACTGGATAGGACCTGAGGTCAGACTCTAGTTGTGGAGGGTGACCTCCAGCAGGTAGCCAACAAGAAACAAGGACCCAACCCCCACAACAGCTAACAGCTGAATCCTGCCAACAAACTGAATGAACTTGGAAAAGGACTGCAGGTTCCATATGATCATACAGCCCATCTGACAACTTGATTTTAATCTGTGAGACCCTGAGCAGAGAACCTTGCTCTGCTATGTCTGGACTATGCTATGTTCTGCGTTGTAGAAACAGAGAAAATAAATGTACAATTTATAAAGCAGCTAAATGGGTTAAAATTAGATACACAGAAATAACAACAACAACAACAACAAAAAACCACCAAAATACAGTGTACCACATAGTTGGCTAAGTGTTAAGATTAAAACAGTGAAGAAAATAGACTTGGTTCTTGTTTACTTGTTGGATTTTTGGTTCAGAGAACAAAGGGAACCTTGTAATGCAGAATGTTGCTACAATAGAAATAGAAAAAAGTATCATGGGAAAGAAAGAAGGTCATCTGCCTGGAAAGATCAGGAAACTTTTTATGGGGATGGTCTAAGTTTAAGAAGCAAAAATTTTGTAGATTTATCCAGGAATAGAGGACTAGTTGGAGGAGTGGTGGAGGGAATATTCTAGTATTAGAAGTAGCAAGGGCAGAGACTCTGGTGATGGATGACAACTCAGTGTATCCCACGGATTCCAAATCTCACTGCAACCGAAGAGGGAGTGTCCAGAGAGATGAGGCCACAGCGGGGCAAATTTATGAAGGGTTTCAAATTCCATGTTGTAGAATTTGGACTTCTGTGGAGGGAAATGGGGAGTCCATGAATGATTCAAGGCAGAGGAGTTGAGGAGTGGCAGCTTCACATAAATCCTCTTAGCATTCTGCATTTAGCTGCATGGTTCAATGAGAGACTTGTTTAGAACTAGGGTCATTATTCAGAGGACAGATCATGGTAGCTGAAACGAAGGTAATAGCAGGTAGGGTGGAATGTTAGTGTTTAGGGTCTCTTACATTTTTGCATTATGGTTATTGAGTTGTCTTAGCTTCTGAAATGGTTTATAAGCACATAGCTAAAAGCATAAGAATTCACTTTTTTTACTGGACCTTTTAAAAACAGGTCATACGATCAGAATGTCTAGACTGTAGGAACAAAAGATTCAATCAAGTGTCTTCCTTATTATCTCCAATGGAGGAAAAAGAAATCCATGACTTTCTGTTTGTTCACAATGGGTATTGTTCTTCCAGAAGAAAATGCTGTCAGAAGAGTGGTCACTCACAGCTGTTTATTGATTCTTCCAGGGACAGAGAAATGATAAAATGCTCTGACCTTTTTAGCCTTATTGCATTCCTCTGGCATTTTGATGAAAAGCAATTAGCTACTCTTCTTTCTCTAGTAATAGCAGCTCCAAATTCAGATCAAGCTCCCTAATTAGGAGATCATAAGCCAGGAGAGAAAAGCAAATGGTCACCTGAAAAGCCAAAGTGAGATAAATGTTGATGATTTATGCAGTGGCCACTGGACACTGACTGAAAAGGGTCATTGAAAGAGAGTTTAAAATTAATCTTGGCCTGATGAACGGTGTGGATGTTATAATGAATCTATTGTTTGTTAATAATTCTTTAAGTGTTGTGGTGCACCATGATTTCTTTTTATGGTAACAGAGGCACTGCAAAAGCTTATGCAGTTAATTGATTGATGAGAAATAATACCATGGATTTGAATATCCTGTCATTAAGAGAGTGGTAGGGTGGATACTATCAGTTTGGGTTTCACTGCAGGTAGTATACAGACACTTATTCTCATCCCCTAAATAGGATTTAGAGTGATTCTCTAAGTCCTGAATAGGGGAATTGTTGTAGCCTTGAGCTTCTTGTACAGCTATTTTGGTAAATGACAGAGGCGAAGCCTCCAACAAGCATATCTGAAATAGGAGGTGGTTTGACAGCCAAGGAAGGCTTTGATCATGTGATAAACGAGTCAATAGGAAGAAATCTCTAAGGTTAGAGAGCTATAGTTCTATCAATTATGTTGCTCTATAAATCAGGAGAATTGGGGAAAGAGTGAGAGGTTGCCTTTCAGCTTCCTGCCAGATGGATTTCCCAGAGAAAAACCTCAGCTGCTTTCCAGAATTCTGTCTGTGTCACAGGTGAAGTGCTCAGCAGCACTGTGTTAACGTAGACAGGAGTAATGCAGAAGTCCTGACACGTTTCCTCAATCTTCTAAATAAAACAGTCCCTGATGGGGACTAGTATTATTTTTGGTGATATTTCTGACGTAGACAGAACAAAACAAGTAGGGTATTCATGCGCAAAACCTTTCCCTTTAAAGCCAATTTGAAATCTGTAGCCCAGACTCTCAAGCATGTTTTCTGGAACACTCCTCAATTGTCATCACCTTCTTTCTGGTGAAGGCTGAATGTGAGAGACCTGAAATTCCAGAAGCAGATGTATGTTTCTCACAGGGACCTGTCTCCTCAGCTAAGTTCCTGGGAGTACTTTTTTTACTGAAATGAAAAGCTTAGCCAAGGGTGATAAAGTGACCCTTTCATAAACCAAGGAAAAGCAGCAGCACAGAGGCCTCTCTTTCTCACTTTTCCTCCATGAATGGATTCATCAAGCCCAAGCTTCAAAATCTAGGGATTCTCTCAGGGACAATTCATCTTATGAGATTTCCAACACCCAGATCAACCAAAGTAAACTCTTTGTTCAGGGTTTTCTTATGTGGAAGGCTCAACTGCTACAAAATGAGTCCCTGGTTTTCTGAGATGGATCACATTCCCTGATGTACGTGACTGTCACTAGCTGGGCACAGATCATGGGGAAATGAGGAAGGAATCCATTTTAGAATGTAGCAGACCACATCTAGTCCCTGGACCTTAGTGATATTTACAAATAAAACATTGTACTCACTCCATCTCAAGCCTCTTCCTATATATTTTTTCCTAAGTAGGTATCACACACAGAAAATTAACTGATGGTGATACTCACATAAAAAAAGGGAACAGTATTCCAAAATGCTCTCATCTGTACCTAAACACCAAATGAAATATTACCTAACACTCATCTCAATGAGCATATTTTGAAATCTAATCTTATTTTCCATCCTGACCTCCTAGAACCCATCCGTGGTAGAATGTACTTTGATAAACAAAATGAAACAAAACGAAAAGATGAAAGGTATGAAGCTTTGAATCAACTAGAAATGCATGAGGTTGGAAACTACAGAGACCTCAACCATGGTAGCTTATAAGTTTTCATTTTCCTCCCACACTGTGTTGTCTAGATGTAGGCAATGGCTGGCATCGATTCAGTAAATGCCAGGACCATCTTTGAGATTGTTTTGAGCTTTCCTCATCTCAGTGGTGATTGATTGGGTTAGTTTGCTATACCTGTCATAGCAAAATATCACACACTGCTCCATTGGCTTAAACATAAGCAATTTATTTTCTCACAATTATGGAGGCTGGAAGTCTGAGACAGGGTTGCCAGCAAGGTTGGTTTCTTCTAAAGCACCTCTCCTTGGCTTGTAGGTGGTCATTGCTTTTTTGATATCTTCAAGTGATCTCTCTGTAGTTATCTGTGTCCTAATCTCAATATAAAAAAAAATCGCAATATAAAAAATATACTGGAAGAGGCTTGAGATGGGGTGAGTACAATATATCTTATTTATTGGAGCTCACCCTTAGGGTGTTATTTTAGTTCACCTCTTTAAAGATTCTATCTCCAGGTGTAGTCAGCTGTTGGTAACCCAGCAGTTAGGATTCCAACATAAAAAGGTTAGGGGGACACAATTCAGCCCATGACACTGGTGAACATTGAACTTATTTGACAATGTTCAAGGATGGGATGAACAGTCAGTATGCTAGCTCTGAGGTACCCTTATTAGAAGCTCCACTCATCAGCAGGCTCATGGACCATCACTAGATTAGAGGAAATTTAAGAGGATGGCAGAATAGATTTGTTATGATCAGTTTAGTTCAATCACCATCCATTGTCTGGGGTTGGGCACTTCATTTACTTGAGCAAAATTCAGTTTTGTTAGCAAAGAAAGAAGGTGGGAGGATATACTATTGTATATGTAAATTAGAAAATGTCCTTCAGGTATGAAAATAGTAGAGACACGAAGAAGTAGGAAAGGCTTCACTTCATGAACTGCCTATTCCCAGGTCAGGGCAGCTGGTGGCATTAATAATAGACAGAGTTTACAGAGTTGTAAGGAGTAAGTGGTGCTTTTGCTGTGCTCCTCCCTTGTCTGCTCTTTCATGCCCCCTACACCTTACTGGGTGCCCTGTGCCAGCAGATATTCTACATGTCCTTTGGTCTAAACTTGTTCTAAGAAGAGAATCTTCTATTGGCATGGACTCCCTTGGGTATCCAGTGTGAATAATTTTAAGTCATTGAAATTCCTTTCTAAAGGAGATTTCCATTTTAAGCTTTATGTTATAATGAAAGTCTTTGCTCACAATTCAGGGGATTTCAGGTACTGGTGCACAAATGAGGGAGGTTTAGAGTCAAAGCTGCCATTTCAATGCCTTACAAGCCATACTGATTCAGTGGCTGACTTTATATATGGCTATCTGCTCCACGTATTCAGAAGGCCAGTGGTGCATAGTGGCTCCAGCTAGGACAGTCATAGAGTATTAAATAAAGATTGGGTCCTTGTATTAGTTTTCTATTGCTATGTAAAACAACAACAACAACAAATTTAGCATTTTGGAATAACAGAATGTGAGAAGTATGTTGTAGGCTTCTCTGGGTTCTCTACTTAGGGTCTCACAAGGCTAATATTAAAATGTTAGCCAGGCTCTTTGTTGAAGGCTCCTGCTCATTGTACATGGAATTCTTTTTCTTGGTTGTAGGGCTGAGGTCCCTATTGCACAGGGTTTGTTCTTAGATGTTAGAGGCCACTCTCGGGTCCTTGCCACATGGCCCCTTAGATCTTCAAGCCAGTTTTAAATATCCATTGTACTTCAGTTCTGATGTCTGCTGCCAGTCAGAGAATAATCTCTGCCTTTAAAGGGCTCATATGATTAGATTAGCTCAGATAATCTCCCCAATTTAAAACCAACTAATTAACATGAATTACATCTGCAAAATCCCTTTGCCATGTAACATAATCAAAGAAGTAACACCTAGGTCAGCGATCACTCAGGACATCTTGGAATTTTGCTTACCACAGTCATCTATGGCTGCCCAGGGAATGTTCATGAAAAATTATTTGCCTTTTTAAAAAAATTTTGATGAATAGAAGGCAGAGGAGAAAAAGAGTTCTGTACACAGATTTGAACAATTCAGTAGTTTCATACAAAGATGAATCTTTTGACATCATCATATCACATGGTAAAAGAAGGAGAGTAGTTGAAGGAAAGCATTATGTTCTGTGAAAACAGGAATGGTATCATGTTTATTTTGTTTACTCTTGTATCTAGTAAAAATTATAAAGTCAGTTTTTTCTGTTCAATGAATGGCTTATGATGTTATGTATTAGTTAATTTTTGTGTAGTTAGCAAACATCCTCCCATTCATACTCCCTGATAATTATAAATATTTTATTTCTAATGACCTTGATCTTGGTATTTTTTCCCCTGTTGGCTCTTGGCAAAAGAAGCCAAGTCATTTTGCACAATTCTGTTAGAGTTTCTTAGAGATGGATGTGGTCTCATTCAAATCACATGATTGATCTCATACTAATGGGATAGGAGAATGTGGTACATTTACTGAGCACTTCAGCCTCACACTACAGAAGATAAGGATGTCACATGACAAAGGATAAGAATGATTGATCCGAATACTGGGAGAGGGCAGCAGAATTGGGAACAATTATGTTATCTATCACAAACTATTCACAACGTATTGCTTAATAATTTTCCCTACTCCTGGGTTGGCAGACTCTCTAAAACTAGACACTAGAGATAGAATAATTAGGGGAGAAAAGGGTAGGCAATTGAATTTTTCCTATCATCACAAGTTCCCTCTTCCTGGGATTTTCCAACACTCCCTTGTAGACAAGCATAGTAGGCAACCAGCAGATTTCCTGGGCATTTGAATGATCCATTTGGCCTAAATTACTGAAAATCCTGGAAGTCTTCCATCCCAGGATTTGTTTGAAGGAAATATTTGTTTCCCTTATCTTCCAGAGATCCTAGATACTATGATCTCATCCACAAATTTTACGCAGAACTTCTGCTTTCTCATTATTTAAATGTACTTCAAATCTTAACTGATGGAAATGATGACATTAATTTTACCTCAAAGATTGTTAAGTGTTGTTTTGTAAAGAAAATGTACATACAACCCAATTCATCTTTTTTAAAGGAAGTATATATCTTTCTCCTTCTTGCATTCAGGCAACATTAGTCTTAAATTATAGCAACATATAGTGAAAAAATATTGTTCTCTTACTTTTAATGCATGTTCATTCTTCAGACGCGGAGGAAAAGTTGTTGTGGAAATAACATTTTAGTCAATAGATTACCAACATATTGTGTTATATGCCTTGCACTTTGGGTAATGTGATGTATGGAAAATTACTTAGCTATTAGTCTTCAGTGGGAGCCAAGTGAATAATGAGGGTTGGTAATTTATCTTATTCTCAAGGATTTTCAACAGTATCTGTGTCCTTGGGGCCACTTTCATAAATGTTACACTTTACTGTTTTCTGATCCAAAGCGACAGGGAGAATTTTTTTTTCAAGTCTGAGATTTAAAAGAGGATTGAGGCTTGTCTGAGTTATGCATTCATAAAGACAGGCAGGCAGAAACTCAACCATTTGTTTGTTTCTTTTCAAACGTGACAACTAGAACAATGGCTGCCTTTTCCTTCCATGTGAAGTTTCTAAAGCACTCTAGACAGCTGCAGTCATTGTATACTCAAATAAAAAGCCGAGTGACAGCCTCACATCTCACCTTTACTTTTGGTCTTCATGAACCTTCTGATGCCATAACAGGAAAAGTCAAAATTCTCACCATCCTTTGGTGGACCCTAGTAGGGTTATTTTTTATTGATGTTGTTATGTTGTAGTTAGCTGGTGATACTGAAGGTCCCCTTAAATCCTGCTAAAAAAAACAAACAAACATTGAATAGGGTAGATGAAGAAACATTCATATGGGTGGGTAGCAGAACAATTGGTGAGCATGCAATTCTCCTGGCTGTCAAATCTACTCTGAGGGTGTCACGGTTATCTTCAAAATAAAAGAAAATAATCATTGGTTGCTTCTGTCCTAACTTTTCCTGCCTGTTAGGCTCATTAGAGTTAAAGCACATTTTCTTACTTTTAAAGAGATTGAACTGAAAGGTAAAGGGGAGCTGAATTATGTAGGGAGTTTGTGCAGCAGAAACGGATTAGCTGTTGATTAAATCTTAATTTGCTTTTTCCTAAGCACATGAATTGCATTTTCTGGACACTTTTACAATGATCTGTGGATCCTGAGTTCCAGAAGGTAGACTATGAGGAAACATGAAGTGTGCCAGTCTCCTGGAATATTCTTCATCAGTGATCCTCCTCCAGTTGAATGAAGGTCAGCATGTAGATCTTTAAAATAATGTGAACTTTATTCAAAAGCCAATTCTTGTGTGTTTAGCTTAAAGGAAAAATCAGAGCCAGTGGCACTAGGAGTGGGAGACTCTCTTGGCTGTTGTGTGCACTCTGTGGTTAATGTTCTCACTGTCTGACCATCCAGATCTGGCTTTCCACCCCTGCTAGATTAAATTAGGATAATTCCAGATTTCTCTTAGGAAAAAAAAAACACATTTCAAGTGATCCTGTGTTTTTATCTCTTTTTATTTTTGTAGCTTTTCCCTTTGGCCGCCCCCCCCACAACTTTGTTGAGTATCATTGAAAAAATTAAATATAAAGTATACAATGTAATTATTTCATAGATACATACATAGATTGTGAAATGATTACCACAATCAAGCTAACTAGCACATCTTTTCCTTCTTGGTTACTGTTTTGAGTGTGTGTGCACGCATTTGAGAACACTTTGGAAATCTACTCCCTTTGAAAATTTCCCATATTCAATGTTATTATTTACCATACTTACCGTACTCTACGTCGTGTCTCCAGAATTTACTCATATATAAAATTTGTATCCTCAATGAACATCTCCCCATATTCTCTCAACTTTTAGCCCCTGGTAACCAATTTTCTACTCTCTGTTCTTAGGAATTTGACTGTTAGGTTCTGCATATAAGTATTATCTGGCAGGTTATGTTTTTCTGAGTCTGGCTTATTTCATTTAGCACATGTTCTGTTGCTTTTATCATTTGTATTGCGGCTTATCATTTCCATTGGAGACAGCTGTTGATTTAATTTCTCTTGCTTTATGTTATTTATAAAGTCCTCAACAGTCTCTTTTTCTCATGGCATTGTTCTTTGCTTTTTAAAAGACTTATTTTGGTATATCTTCCATTTTGATGTGACTGGGGAGAGATAAAGAAAATTACATACACTCATTTGGGTTTCTACTTTTGCCAGAGTTCATATTTCTTGCATTCCACTGATCTTTAGCTTTTCAGCTTCAAAATGTGTGCATTCCTTTCTTTCATAATTACACCTGAGCAATAAACAACATATATGCCAGTAACACTTTTGTGTCTTTAAAAAAAGAGTCACATTAATTAATTATTTAGTGAATACAATCTGGAATGTGCTTACATGTTTACTACTAAATTAATACATGGTTAAAGGTGATTGACAGATAATAGTTTCAATTTTAATTATATATTTACCCAAATAAAATATACCTGATTTGCTTTTGGGTTTCCTAAGAATGACAATGATCATCAGGTCTAAAATGCTCTGCTTCTACTTGACTTTTACCCACCACATCCTCCTCCTCCTTTTCCTCTTTTTAGTTGAAATTGCTACATTTAGCATTAAAAAATAGCATCTCAGGCTTTCAGCATTTTCCTTATCTTCTTCCTTTGTTTTAACCAAGGTTTATATTAGGCATTGTGCTAATGATGTGTTTGCAATCCTTATTGCAATTATCCTTACTTAACTTATGAGAAAACTACTAGTTCTAGAAGTTAAATATTTTGCCCCAATTTACCATAGTGAATAAAATTTAAAACTACAAATTTCATGTTTCCTTGCTTTTGGTATGCTAAGGATTCCATTTTATTTTTTTTTAACTGATTTGAGTAGCTACTAGTATTACTCCTGAGAATTTTTTTTGGTGCTTTATGAATTCCTATGATAAGAAGATAATTAAATCCTCTATTTTTAGAGATGTGTACCTTATTATGAAATAATAAGAACAATATTTTTCCAGATATTCACTTTTTAAGTTTTGTAATTGATCAGTAGATACACTACATACTTTGGTAATTCCTATAATAAAATAAACCACTATATGAGTGGAAAGGGAAGTAATTATCTACCAGGTAAATTGATGACTTGCAGTCATAAATGTAAAGAATAGCTACAGGTAATTTCTGAGAATTTGATTGAAAATAGATTTCTGTGTGCACAGGTACTATGTGTACATAATTTCAATGCAGGGCATTTGTATGGTTGAATTATAACCCTTGGGAATTATGTTTTTTACTTTCCCTGGCTTATATCACTATGTTTCTGCTTCTTATAACTATTGAACAGTAAAATGTTTATTGCAATATGCCATAGTGAAAACTTATTTACATTCTTAACATATGGGCCTATTTCAAATTGAGACAGGAGAAAGAGAATACATAAAGATGTGTTATTTACCCATGTCACTTTTAATCAAGAAGCAAAATAAATGAAGAGGTGAAAAAACTTCATGGAATGCAAGTAGATTGTTTGATGCTGTTCCTTAGGTAAAAATGATAAGCACCCATTCTATGAATATAATTAAAATGGATATCTGGTAATTAAAGTATGCATGTCTATTCCCCTTAAGTAAGCATATGCATCCTATCAAACAAACAAATGGATCATCATAGGTAAATGAATTCTCTGTATTCAGACATGTTATCTTCTCTCTGTTTCACATGTTGTCATAGCAACGATTGACTTCATATGGCCTGACTCAGCTACTCAGCAACCAAAGAGAAAAGAAATGTCCTGTTTTCTATAATTTGATGCTAGAGGTGATATCTTTAGAGTGTGAAATAATAAAAGGTGATACTTAAACCTACTGGATTTTCTTTTCTGATTGCAACAAAATCAATAATTACCCTCTAGTTACAGAGCAGTGGTCATTTTGAGGTTTGAATGGTGATATCTATAGGTGAAGAACAGAAATAATTCAAGGATGTCCAGGGCTTCTTGGTGAAAATAGTTATTTGTGCAAATATTTTAATATATAGTTTAGAAATCAGTAGAGATAGAGAATGATATTTTTGAACTGAGAAATATTGTAATTCTATAACTCAGTGCTAGTTTTCTGTATCTGCCTATTATATAAAATTTCATAGTCCTTCATCATATTGAGATAGTTCTTTTTATGTGAAATATATTCATAAAAAAATATTTGCCAAAGTAACAGGGGGAAGAGAATACTTATTGCCAACTTACTGGTTTATGGTTCTTATTGATTATATGGGATCAAAACATAGTAATGGAATATTAAAAATTTTCTAGTCAAAGGTTTGTATACTTTTCTATGTGACTGTGTTGAAAAGATACAAATATGTTGAATAAAATCATAAATAATACTTTATTTTTAATGGTTTGGGTAGTTTCAAAAATGAAAACAACAACAAAAAATATACCTTCAAAGAATTAACTTAAAATATTACTTGGTACTAATTTCAGTTATTCAATTTACAGTTCTTGAGTCAAATGGTATTAGATGTTTGGATTTTCAAGTGATTTCCACTCAGTAGACTACACAATCATTATACGCTTCTCTATTCAATACAGCAAATAACAGCAGGGCCTGAAGGTGGTCTCTATGTGGGAAAATGCATGGAAAAACCATCATTTTGGATGTTGAAAAATTCCATTTCACAATTATGGCTCTGTTTTTCTGCTTTATCTAGAAAGTATGGTGCTTATGAATTTGAATATTGGTCTAGTATGAGAATTCAAATTATGAATATAAAGAGAAATCTAAGATTGATTTCCAAGTGATGTCTATGTGTTATGCATTTCATCAGTACTAGGTCCTATGCCCATGGTTTATATCTACCGACAGACACCCTTAATTCTGAGTATAAGTTTAATCTAAGAATATAATAGCATGATGCTGGCAGCTCATCTAGGATTTTCCTGATGAGCCATCTTATTTTCATTTTATTTAATAAAAATAGGCACGGAGGGAAATTAAACACTTTAAAAATCTGAAATGTGGTCAATGCCTCCTGTTCACATCACCATTTGATTATATTTTCAGTGTTCCAATCATTCACCTTATTCAGGTGATTTGGTATATCATTTAGAGATGACCTTAAAAATGAAGATTCATCCACTTCACTCTTAACTGTCTCAATTCTGTCATCTGTGAGTTCTACATTTCAAGAATACTGAATCAGATTAGTATAGCATCAAAGGTTCAGAGCTTCTGGAAAAATGACCCTCACATTATTACAAAGCATTGCTCTTCTATTTTTAAAAAATAACTCAGTCCCTGTGTGTCTTGGTTTCTCCTCTCCAACTTTGAAATGTAGGAAGTCACAGTATTGATCCTGGCTTACAGACTGCTTCTCAATTTATCAAACTGGTTTTGAAGCAAGTCAGAAATTAGGCTGAGAGCAGGCCTAAAATAAAGCCAAAGCAACATACTTTTTCTTTAACTTCTCTGCATTGTCCCAGAGAGTAGATTCTCATTATTTTCCCCATTGTTCTGCATCTCTCAAAATTCTACTGATGATAAAATTCAGAGAAGTAATTGTGGCATCCCTCACATCACCTTCTACAGTAAAACTATCACAAACTATGTTTTTTTTATGTTATTTGGTCTCAGATTTTATTGTACCTAGCATACTTTGTTGCTTATATCTATTAGATCACAATATTAAACAATTCCAGGCCTTAGTGGAGATACTAGAATAACTCTTCTCTTTCCCCTCACCCAGTCCTCAAATGTTCCATTATAGAAAATTCCCTGCCTTACCATAACTCTCTCCCTGCCACCTTAAAACTGGGAATTGTTTTAAAGATGAGTGTCTTATAAGCAATGGAGAATGAGTGTGAGGCAGTTGGGAGAGAATATATCTTTCACTTGGACACTACTGGGATCTCCTGAAGTTCTTTAAAGGTAACTGAAGCCAAATGGAACTTGGAGATTTCTTTCTCAAGGCATTTATACAGGGAAGAACTTTACACAGTGGGTCACAGCTGTGGAAAACGGGGAGGTACTTCCTACATCTGAGTCAAGACAAGGAAAGTGCTCTCAACTCTACCAACCCTTCAGTCTTCTGAGAGCTCCTAACAATGGAGGGGTGTAGCTGTGTATTTTAGAAGACTTTGGTCTGATTCTGATGTACCGCCTCCTCCTTTACCTGCCACTGAATTAAAAAAAATTCCATGTAGGCCTCCATGGTGCCTTACACACTCTGGTGAGTGGATGCATACTTACACGTGTGCTCATGCATGCACACATATGTGCCATTCACTAGAGAGAAGTGAAATGAGAAAAGCCTGGGCTTTAGAATGAACCAGTTCTGGGTTCCAATCCTAGAAAACACTGTCTTCATTTATGAAATGGGGGGAAAATCCACTTTTAAATGATTGTTGTGATGTTAAATATACCAGCATATATTCAAAATCTGGAATGGGGCAGGACAGAGTAAGTAGTCCATAAGTGCTACTTTTTACCTCGTCTTCCAGCCCCCACATATGAAACAAATTTCTTCTCAGTAACTCAATCTATAATTACTATGTAGGTTAACTGTTGCTATATTGAAAAGCATCCTGAACTCTTTAAATAGCATTTAAAAAATTTCTCACGAAATAGGGCTATGTTGTTCTGTTAATTTTGGCTAGGCTTGGCTAATCTCACTGAGGCTTGTTTTGTCTAAAGCTAGCTTCCGTGTTTTAAATTTAGCTTCAAGGTTTCTCCATGCATAGTGAACTGTAACCTGACTTGATGTGTAAACAGGCTGTAATCTACTCTTCTAAAGTGGTGAGTGTCAGCCAATCAAGTGATCAGTTGTTCCAACCATGTTCAAATGAGGCAGATGAGAGTTGTAACCAGTCAGACTATCTCTGTATCTCACTTCTGTTTTCTGTACATCACTTCCTTTTCTCTGGCTATGCATGCAACCTACCCATGTGGTGGAGGAGGGCATTCCGAACTGTTTTTGTTTTGGACAGCTGCCTAATTGTAGAATAGCAAAACCAGTTCAGAGCTTAAGAAAAAAAACAAAACAAAAAAACTAGACTTGTGATTTTTGTCTTAACAGGCTTGATCATGTAAACGATGAGAGAGACAAAGCTTTGAATGATTTTAAAATACAATGAGTGGATTTTGCTCTGTGTCTCTCTCCTATCCCTTTAGCTGTCTAAGAGGAAGGCAAGCATCCCAAAGCAAATAAACCCAATTGTTGAAGGTGGCAAAGATGAGCATGTGCTTTTCAAGCGTGGATATTTGTTAATGCCCCATTATTCAAACTATATCACGTGGTTGAGGCCAGAATCAGAGTTGGAGAAACTGTAAAATTATAGGACAAAGGACATGAATCATCAGGGCCATGTGCAACCCAGCTACTTTACAAATCGTTCTTACTAACTTTTTAAGTCAGTCAAAGTTTGATTAGAGAAACAGAACTCTTATAACTCATTGACAGATGGAGACGAGGGTATTTACTTTAGGAATTAAACATTACACAATTGTGCGACCTTTTGGATAGGTTATGTAGCCCTTTTTGTCTCGTGTTGATTCTGCAGTCATATGAGTCAGAATACCATTCAGGGAAAAAAAAAAAAAAAACCAACAACCAGGATATGAAAAGTCAACCACTAGAACTCATGAGGACAAACTGGAATCCAGATCTGTCTCTTATCGCCTCTAGCCTTGGTGTGGAGGGTCACCTGGAGGTGAAGGCTGTGTCTTTCACTACAGTCTACAAAAACCATGAACCTGAGAATCAAAGCAAATGCAGAAGGGGATTAGGTAGGAGCTGGAGGAGCTGCTGGTTATGACCCTTGTTCATTGCTAAGCAGCTACAGTGCTTAATACTCTGTCTCAAACAAAAGAATATCAAAATATTAAGGTGATTGCTTTATTTCATTCTTCTCAATCTTATGCAAATATATCTTCTGGTCAAAACCAATCTGGAGCTACATAAGGAGGAGAATTCTGGGAAGTGTATTTTCAGCTTGGTTAAAGTCTCTTTTTGTCTTATATCACTTTGTATTTGGTTGTGATGAACTGGTCATTTTAAGGGTTCTCATATTCTACCTGTCTGTCTCTCAAAGAGTTTAGATTGCTAATTCACTGAGAATGGCGGAAATGATGCAAACAATTCAGCTATGTGATGGCATCTGAATTATTGGCATTTTTAGCCACTTTGTGCAGCCCATACTTCTTGATACCCCTGTTATTTTCATTTCTCTTCAGATGAGAATGTTTGTAAAATGCCTTGCCAGCCTCAATAGCCAACAATGTTGTATAAATACAAAGATTGGGACTATGAATTTAATTTTTAAAATAATATTTCAACTCTAAGTAACCAAGGAGACAGATAAACCAACCAAATGTATTAGGGATTTGTTATAATTTAAGAGAAGATATTACTGCAATGGCTGAATAACTAAGTTTCTTAATTAATGACAAATTTTTACTGAAGCTTTTTGACTTCATTATACATTCCCACAATTCAATATGTAGAACTAATTCTCTTAGGGAAATCATAGATTTTATAATCTCAAAGCAACCCAGGATCTATGGCAATTACTGCTATTTCTTACTAAAATATTTAACTATAGAAATAGCTGTGAGGGCTGGGCATATAGCTCAGTGGTAGGGTACTTGCCTATCATGTGTAAATCCCCAGGTTCAATCCCCAGTAACTAACACATACACACACACACACACACACACACACACACACACACACACACACACACACAACACAGCCAATAAGTAGACCAGTTCAGAAAGAGATCATCTCTCTGTATATACATGATGTACCATCTATCTATCCACCTATTGATCTCTGTATCATCTATTTCTTCATCTATTTTAATGAAAATTCTTGCAGGGATTTTCATTAAAATAGAGATAAGAGAAAGAGAAGTCTAGTTTTACTTTTTCAGGCAAAATCAGTCATTATGATATAAAAAAGTAATACTGAGAAGAGTTGAAATGAAATTGTTAATGAAAGTGGAATTTGTGAAGAATTAACTTTAAAAGTACTACCTGACTTTTAAAGTACTTACATCTGTCTGCACATGTATAGACTTTCCTCTTCTTGTTATTCTCAGAACAATACAGTATAACAACTGTTTACATAATATTTATATTGTATTAAGTATTATAAGTAATGTAAAGATGATGTAAAGTTTTGTGAAAAGATGTACAGAAGTTCTATGGAACACAGTATCATATCATTTTATATAAAGGACTTGAGCATCCATTGCTTTAGGTATCTGTGGGGGATTCTGGAGCCTTTCCCCTATGGACATGATGGATGACTATGCATATACAAGCACATAAATATTCAATCATATAAAATAGGGGGCTTAACGTAACCAATGCAAACAAAGAGGCATTCACAATATGCTGGAATATTTGGGGAAGACATCAAGGAAGAGATGGGATTTGAATTGACTGTGAAATAAATAATAGAGTCCCAAAACATGGGAGTGGCTTAAAATAACTGCTATATTCTTTGTGCCTCTAAGGATCAGATATTTGGACATGACTTAGTAGTAATTACTCATCTCTGCTTCATATGGTATGTCTGCAAGACTTTACTTGGACTAGTGGATCCAAGGTGGCCTCAGTTTACATGTCTGATGTCTTAGCTGGATAGTCGGATCTCATTCTTCAAAGAGGGCTCATTTACATCTGGGGCTTCGGAGTACCTTTTCTGTAATATTTCTGTCCTTATCTTCACAACCCTATCTCCAACTAGGCATTAGCCTTCCCATACAGCAAAAACAAGAACTGAAGGGTCATCCAGGTTTAAAAATCAGAAGTTCTTAGAAAGTCACTTCTTCAACTTTAATTTGATTAAAGCATGTCAAAGAACCAGCTAGACTCAGGGAGAGGAAAAAATGGATGAGAATAGTGTCAAAGACCCATTCAAGGAGGACATGCAGAATGGAAGGAATTATTGCAACAATTTTGGAAATAATCTGTTGTCACGACCTCCTGACATGGCTTAAAAGTCCTGGCTGCTTTCTTCCTGCTGTTTTAGTGTAATTATTATAAAACTTGACTCTCAAAAGAATGCCTATGTGGTGGTCACCTTAATTCCAAGATAGATTAATGTAAACATGAATTTTCAATACAATGATGCAACACAAAATATTGAAAAGAGATTAGTCAGAATTTGCTAGCTTGTATGACTTTGGGCAAGTCAAGAAATCTCAGTCTATTTCTTCATTAATAGAAGTGGAAAAAATAGGAAAGCAAATGCATATAAAGTCATAGTGAGCACTTGTTACAAAATTTAAGTATATTACCTGCAAGAAACCTGGTAGATGGCTCTGTCAGGTTATATATATCTTCAAAATTATAGAACAATGATAAACATTAAGAGTGAAAGTGATATAAATATCTCACTTTCTCATATATATATATATATGTGTGTGTGTGTCTATATATATACATATATGTGAAAAAAATAATATGATACAATGTCATTTTTTGAGAAACATTTAAATTATCTTGTTTAAATTGTTACAAGGTGTTATGGTTTGGATGTGAGGTGTCCCCCAAAAGCTCATATGCAAAAGCTCAATGCAAGAAGATTCAGAGGAAAAATGACCAAGTTGTGAGAGTCTTAACCTAATTAGTGAATTAATCCCTGATCGGATTAACTGAGTGGTTACTGGAAGCAGGTGGGGTGTGGCTGGAGGAAGTGGTTAATTGGAGGCATGGCTAAAGGATCTATAGTCTGTATCTGGAGAGTGGAGTCTCTCTGCTTCATGATCACCATATGAACTGCTTCCCTCTGCCACATTCTTGCGCCATGATGTTCTGCCTCACCTATAGCCCCCAAGGAATGGCACTAGCCTTCTATGGACTAAGACCTCTGAAACCATGAGCCCTCAAATAAACTTTTCCTCCTTGATATTGTTCTGGTCAGATCTTTTAGTCACAGCAGAGAAATAGCTGACAAAATCACAGATTTTTTTTTCCCCAATGGCAAGGTGTGTGTGTATAGTGTGTGTGTGTGTGTGTGTGTGTGTGTGTGTGTGTGTATTTCAGAGCCTAGTTCTTCATTTCGTTCAAATGAAATGAAATGTGCCTATCTTCACATCACAGTGTCAATACCTACTACTAATGAGCACTTTCTCTCTTTGTAGTATTTACAAATTATGTTTTAAACTTTTTCCCATGTACTGTATTCTGCTGGGTCTGTTCCTCATTACTGGTTTTCCTGACAATTCTTTGTAGCCAATGGTCTTGCCCTCCTCTCTCCTCGGACCTGATGCTCATTAATTTTCTCCCATGCCCTTGACTCTTTTTCTGAGCATGCTTATAATCAGTGTTTCTGCTGACTGTTCCATGTTCCTCTGATTATTAAAATGGGTTTTCTGCAAGAATTCAATTAGAGGGTAAAGGAAAAGGATTGTATTTCCAGGATTTCCTAGGAGCCCATATTTTTGGTTGTAATAAATCTAAAACACTGGCATAAGACATACAGAGGGTTTTGAAGTAAAGAGAGAATTAGACACTCCCCCACACAGTTTAGACTTAGATATCAGTAAAAACTGTATCTCACTATTTAAGCAATAGCTGGTGAAGCACCGACAAACATGATTAATGGATTTCCATGTTTTCTATAATAATGGTAATGAGAAGAAGTCAATCCTTCATATGTGGTTACCTTAAATATTTTAAATAAACTATCATTTAACCCAATAATGTCTATAGGGTATGTGTATTACAATCGGCTTTTTACAGGTAATGTTTTTGAGGTCTAATGTATATTATAGCCTGTTTAAGTTTACTTAAGTTAGTTGATGATGGATATGATTTCAAAATTAATTATCTATGATATTTTTTTCCTCTGTTTTTCTTACTATTTTAGTTACCGCTTGGAATGATCACTCTTAATGGTGGCAAAGAAACTGGATTTTATTTTATTTCTAAGACATTTGTTATTACTATATCTTCTAAATTTGAAAAATAATTAAAGTGAAAACCCTATAGTTCCTTTCACATATAACTAGAAGAAAATCATGTGTTCATAAATATAAGATTTCATAATTGTGTTAGAAAAGAGTGTTTCCTATTATTGAAAGGACTGAAACGAGACTCCTGGATGCATGGGTATTCTGAGAGTCCAGGTGGGCAAAGACTAGTGGGAAGGCAGGATTACGTCTTGGAGCAAAAATTCTTAAATCAGCAACACTGACTCTTCCAATTATGTCCTGTGTGACCACAATCAAGTCATTTGAGCTCTGAGAACCTATATCCCTTTATTTATTTCTGTGTGAAATGAGAATTAAAACATTTATTTCTTGGGGAGTTTATCTCAGCATTATTATATAGATTACTAGAGATAATCAATGTAATTGCCTAAAACCATGTCTGGCACACAGTAGACCCACAAGTAACGTGAGAACGTTGTTCTACTTGAGTAGGTGGGATTCAGGAGCACATTAGCATCGGGGAAGTCCAGGGCTTATTAGGAAGTGTCACAAGTATAACAAATAGATAATGAAAAATCTGTCCCAGATGGTGGTGAGCATCAGGGATGGCAGAATGAAGGGAACACAGGAGTGCTTGCTTATTAGACAGTTTGTTGGCTTTATGTGGAAAGGAAAAGATGTCCCTTTCTTATCATCGGAAAGTGAAGTCAGTACAAGTCTAAAAGCAAATTTTCCTTGGTGTTGAGATACCCAAGTCCTCACCCTGAGATTCCTTAAGTTAAAATCTCAACTGTGCCCAGAGTCTGCTGTAGTATCTCAAAGTTTGATCTTTAAACCAAGAAACACCTGGGGAGTTTAATTAAAAAATGCATTTTCATGGATCCCAAACCAGACCTGCCTCTGTACCCTTGTTTACTTGCTGTGCCTAAGAATCCACTGTGGTTTCACATCAGCCAGGCAAAATAGATTTATGGATTATACTATCAGGTTTTAATTAAACTAACTCTCCCAGAATAAGTTTCTGTAAAGAAGAACTTATTGAAAATGGAGGAACAACTCACACACAAGTAAACAGAAGGAAAAGAGCAGAGGCAGCGTTTCTGCTCCTAGTACAGGAGCTCTCTGAAGCTAAGTGAGAAAATAAATGAGATGCTAATCTGATTAGGCACAACATAGTCAATCACATTGTGCAACAAGGATGTTCTTACCAACTGTGAGGATGTAAAGCTTTGGACCATTAACATAAAGAAATCAGATGCATTTGTTAAAGCATTGCTTAGCTAAATTCTCTTCTCTCATTAGCTCTTTATGTAATGGAATATTTTCTTATAAATAAATATAAATAGATGAGTTGCATGTAGAAATTAGAGCTGAGACATAAGGAAAACCTTAGCATAAGGAGTTAGGCATGTCATGACCTATAATCCTATCAAAAAATTCAGATGAAAGTTATATATAGTGTCATGTGTTCAAATGATTTCTCTTGATAATGTCTGAAATGTTCACATTGGGAAGCATTCTAATGTCTTGGCATTACACAGAGCACCATCAAATGCTTGTACATATTCTACCATGGAAATAGTGAATGATTCTCCTAATTAATGACCTACAAATCGAACCATATCTTTGTTTCCTTTTGAGAAAATTTTTACTAATTCTTCTGTCATTACAGCCAAGTATGCAGCATGCTAAATAACTAAATTAACTGTACATTTATATTATAATTCTTCATTGAATAATTACAAATAAAAGTAATTTTGCTGTTTGTAACAAAGAATTGTATTGTGATAGTTAAAACTTTTAATAACAGTATCTATTTAACACATTTTTTAAAAGTGTGTAATGTTAACATGAAAAATGTAATAGATTTCTATTGGAATTTTTCCATTGAATTAACATTATGGACTTTTAACAAATGCCCCAATTAGATAGACTATCTAATGGGAATATTGCCCAAATTAAAATCAAGGAAAATGTTCAATATACTCACTAACACTTCAGGGGAAATTTTGAAGACTCCTGCCATATTTTTATAAAAGTCTTAGTGTTTCTTGGTTTTAGTTGCTTTCTTATTGAATACACTCTACTGCTGATTTTCTTTTGAGTAAAATGACACAGTGTATAAAGGCAATGGAGATCTTAGAGAGATAATGAATATTATTCTGAACAGATAATGACTATAAAAAGAAATGTTCATTATTCTCTAAGCTTGATGTAACTTCCTGGAAACGACTACAATAAATGAACATTTTTGTGTCTTATATAATGCTCATCGTCAGATATGTAGACATACAGGGCATTTTGCTGAATTTAATGGGGGAAATTTACTTTTTTATAGAATAAATTAGTTTGAAAATTTATTAATATCAATGTCAATATAGAAACATATACAGTTATCTCAACTTTGGGTCTACTTGGGTGATAAATCAGTAAGAACCAGAAGAGTGAAATAAGATAAGGGATTATGGAACTGTGTTATTTGAAGATTGGTTACTGGAGAGAGTAGGCTCCACTAATAGAAAGGAGGAATTATGGGGGATTTGCAGATATCATTTAAAATTAGAAATATTGTCATATAGGAAAGAAGTAAGTCTTTGTTGTTCCAGTAGGTGAAGATTAATTGATATAAATTTCAGAAAGACAGGGTTTAACACAGTAAAAGGTAAAGTTTTCTCACAATTAGCACATGGTTATTTATTTCCCTATAACACAAGCAGCTACTACATTAAAATGGTAAAAATTGTCCACAAAAAAAATGTTTAGTATTTAAACAGAGAGGGTCTAATTGTTTTCCTGTGTCTTAGTCTACTTGGGTTGCTGTTGCAAATTACCATACATGGGGTGACTTGTAAATAACAGAAATTTACTTCTCATAGTTCTGGAAGCTGACCAGTCCAATTCAAGTTTTAGCAGCTTTGGTGTCCGGTGAAAGCCTGTTTCCTAGTTCAAGCCTGTTTCCTTGTTCGTAGATAGTACCTCACCTATGCCCTCACAGGATAGAAGGGAATAGCTAGCTCTCTGGGCTCTTTTATAAAAGCACTAATCCCATTCACGAGTGCAGAGCCCTAATGATCTAATCACATTCCAAAGTCCACACCTACTACTACCATCAAATCAGTACTTAGATTTCAAAGCATTTTGGCTTCAGATAGGATTGGTGAATTGTTAGGAAGATTACATTTGGTAACTCCTAAATTTCCTCATTAGTTTTAGAATCTGTTCTTATACACATAATACATATTTGGAGGATTCTCCTGGCATTGGAAAAAGCAAATCTGTTGCAAAAGCAAAGAGTTTATTTTTCAATGGGAGTTGGTAGGTATAGTTCTATACTATTTTGCCAAATTTTAGTCAAGTTACATCTTCTGTATCTTTTGCTGTGGCCACCACTTTATATGTCTCAAATTAAGACTCATCCAGAGAAAAGATCTGACTGATCAAGTTAGTTGCCATTTCATTTACTCATTTTACTAAAGCTCTCTCACCAGACTGCCTGACACAGAACTGGCCAACTTGCAGTATAGACAGATTGCCTTTGAATCAAAAGCCAACCCAGAAAAATCAGGCATGACCACAGTGGCAGCTGTGTACTCTAGACCACCACAGCAACTGATTGAGCTTCATCTCCTAGAGAGAAGATAGAAATGGCAAGCACACTGAGACACAGTATGCCAAGAACAATCTCTATTCTTATCGAAGCATTTGCTTTTATGTCTCATAATTTGCTGAATATTTTACTCAAATAAGAAGGGGGAAGAGGGCTATCTTGTGATTTTTCTACTCTTGACATCTAACAAGTTATCTTATGGGTATCATGCACATGCATTAAATAGATTTAGAATGAGTCTAAGGCTATTTTAATCATAAGTCCTACAGGGTTTGACCAAATCAAGTAAACACAATTTTGAATGCCTACTTGTATACGGCACTAAGTAGATTAGATTTTCTGAATTCTTACTATGTTTCCACATTCAAATTCAGATTCAACTCATGTTAACTGAATATTAACTAAAAGATTGAATTTCTTTGTGGGTTCATACTTCCTTTCTATTCTAGGAAGGTTTTAAGATGGATTACAAAACATCATAAAATATGACAAGATAGCATAAATTTAAAGTGAGGCTAGAAAAGAAAAATATGTATTGGTGCAAAATGGAAACAGAATTGAAAATGGTAGGAATATGCAAAATGTAGAACCATAAAGGTGTTTCTAAGCCTTCTGGGAAAACAATACCAGTCAGAACTACGCTCCGTGCCACGTGATATGAACAAAAAATGACCTTATATACATAATACATGTTTGGAGGATTCTCCTGGCATTGGAGAAAGCAAATCTCTTGCAAAAGCAAAGAGTATAAAGTAGAACTATTCTCACAATGGAAAGCTGAATTTTCAAAACAAGAGCATATAACGCTCTTCTCAATGACATCTTTACAATAGATGTAAGGATGAGTTTCAGATCTTTCCTTTGTTTAGGTAACTTTATATATGTTACCTCTATTGTGGCACTTTGGGTACTCATTCAAAAATATTTATTCAGCTTGTATTATGTTGATGCCACTATTCTAGATTTTGGGAATATAGATTATTCAATAAACAGCTAATTAAATGAGATAGATAAGGTGCTTACTCAGAAGGAATTAGATTGAGGTGAAATGAAGCAAATCAATAAACAAGCAAATAGGTGAACAAAATATTCTGTTAGGTAATTCTTGGGGTTGGAGCAAGCTAAGTTGATTGTAGGTTGAATAATATATAAATGCCATATGGAAGAGATAAGAAAAATCTACACACACACACACACACACACACACACACACACACACACAGATCACTGCAAACAGAGACTACTAAGTGCCACAGGCCTAGGATAGGAATGAAATTTCAGGACTGAAAGGCCTGTTTGGTTGAGGCATAGTGAGTGATTTAGGATGGAGAGGTCAATCAAAGTAAGGAGCATAGGTTTCATTCTTAATGAATGGAAAACTATTGGATGGTGTACAAAGAAAAGGGAAATAATCTAATCTAAATTTCTGAAAGGTTTCTGCAAGCTGCTATGTTGAAAGTAGAAACTGGGGGAAGGAAGCTGTCAATGCAAATATAAAAGCAGAGAAACTACTTAAGAAGCTATTGTGGGAATTTATGCAAAATATAGTGCTAGAGTCACTCTAGTTAGACTAGAGTGGGAAAGAAGAGTCAGTGAACTTGGGATATATATGGAAGTATAACAAATAGGTTCTGTGCAACTCATTTCATACATGAGAAAACTAATTTTCATCAGCAATTATTTTGAGGATATGACACTCAACAAGGTGAAGTGACAACCTACAAATGGAAGAAAATATTTGGAATCTATGCCTCTAACATCCAGATGATTAGCATCCAGAATATGCAAAGACCTAAATATGTAAAGAACTTTACCTAACAACAAAGACCCAATTAGCAGTGGGCAAATTATCTGAATGTATATTTCTTTAAAAAGTGAAAAAACTCAGTACTATTAGCCTTCAAGGAAATGCAAATAAAAATCACAATGAGCTATCATTCCACATTAGTTAGAATGTTATCAAAAAGACAAAAACATGCAAGCAAACAACAACAAAAATACAAAGGTAGAAAAGAGGGAACTCTTTTACACTGTTGGTGGGAATGTAAGTTAGTATAACTATTATGGAGAACAGTATACAGGTTTCTCAAAAAATTAAAATAGATCTACTGTATGATGCAGCTTTCCCACTGCTGGGTATATATTCAAAGAAAATGAAATCAACATATTAAAGAGATACCGTCATTCCCGTGTTTATTACAGCACTGTTTACAATAGCCAGAATATGAAATTGTCCTCAGTGTCCATCAATGGATAAATGGATAAAGAATGGACAAGGAGAATGTGATTTATACACACACACACACACACACACACATATATATATATATGCCATATGGAATTTATATATAATTATAATTTACATATAATTATATATACTATATATAATTATCATTACATATATATGTATTTATCATTTATATGATAAAATATCATTCAACCTTAAAAAAGGGCAGTTCTGTCATTTGTGACAATGTCCTTCCAACTGAAAGACATTAGGTTCAGTGAAATAAGGCAAACACAGAAACACAAATATCACATGTTCTTTCTCATACATGGAAGCTAAAAAAGGGTGATATGAATGAAGAATATATATTACTAGAGGCTGAGGATTGGGGAGGGGAAGCGGGAGATTGGGTGAAGTGTACCAAAACATGGTTAGAAGGAATAAGCTTAATGTTCTACGAGATGGTGAGGTGATTATAGTTCTCAATAACATATGACACATTTCATAAAGAGCTAGGTCAGAGGAACCCAAGGTCTCCAAATATAAAGAAATGATAAGGAAAGGGAAAAGTTAAATACCTGTTTTGACTAGTATGCACTGTTGAGATGTGCCCAATTCTTATATGCTAATCAAAATTTTAAAAAGGAAACTAATTTTCAAAGAATCCATTTAAAAGGCAGCACAAGAGCCAAGACTAGTGGTACACAGCTGTAATCCAAGTGGCTTGGGAGGCTGAGGCAGGAGGATCACAAGTTCAAAGCCAGCCTCAGCAACTTAGCCAGACTCTTTCTCAAAATAAAAAATGAAAAGGGCTGGGGATGTTGCTCAGTGGTTAAGCACCCCTAGCATTGAGATGGAACATCACATGATACACATATGATATTCATATTTGTGTGTGTCAGTTAAAACTTCAAATAAAAATATGAAAATATGGAAAACATAAAAAGTGATACACCAGATCGAAAAAAAATGTAGGGATAAATAAACAAAGGGAAAAAATAAGGAAGAAAATTTTGAGAAAAGAATGAGATAAAAAGAGATATATAACATTGAAAAGAGAACTGTAGTACCTTTTAAATGTGCATTGGAAATAATGATAATAAAAGTATTTACCAGTTTTATGCATTTATTAACATGGGACAGGTAGAATTTCTTCCCATATTTGGTAACCACTTAATATAATTACAAGGAATAGTGAGTGTTTCTCACTCCAACAATGACTATTTATACAATAGGGTCATAAAATGAAAATAAATGAACAAATGCAATATCCTCCCTTCATAAAGATAGATTGCAAAAAAAAACCTATTTATTGGATGATTTTTCTTGTCAAGGAATATGAATATTGGTTTTATGCCACTTTGTGTCCCAGATCTTGATGCATAAAATTTTCTTGCAATGATTTATGTGAGTTTTTATATATATAATTTAGAATGGTGCCCATACTAGTGGGCATTCAAGAATAAAATAATTTATAATAGAACAATTTAGAGATGTATAGACTTCCCATCAACAGAGGCTATCAGAAGGCCTCAGCAACTTAGCCAACTTCACACAATATCAAATATATTAAAAAGATATAGGAAATGAAAAATATGGAATATAGGAAATGAAAAATACCAGTATATCATCTGAGATTATTTTTGTGTGGAGGATTCTGAATGCTCTTTATCATTTTCTGAATGTTCGAAAATAAGCATGCTACCTACTAATTTTACTTTTACAAATTAAATATCTTACTTGTCGTTATCAATATGTGCTTGCCTTAAAAGTCTAATTATGTTTCAAATGCATTTCTAGTTTTCCCAGTACCATTTGTTGAAGAGCCTATCTTTTCTCAAATATAGGTTTTTGGCACCATTGGCTAATATAAGATAACTGTAATTATGAGGGTTTGTCTCTGTTTCCTCTATTTTGTACCATTGGTCTACAAGTCTATTTTGGTGCCAATACCATGCTGTTTTTGTTACTATTGTTCTGTAGTATAGTTTAAGGTCTGGAATAATGATGCCACTCTCTTCACTCTTCTTGGTAAGGATTGTTTTTCATGCACAAAACTCAACTCACAGTGGATCAAGGACCTAGAAATTAAACCAGAGAAACTGTGCCTAATAGAAAAAAATGTAGGCCCAAATCTCCATCATGTTGGATTAGCCCCTGACTTCCTTAATAAGACTCCTATGGCACAAACATTAGAATCAAGAATCAAAAAAATGGGATGGATTCAAACTAAAAAACTTATTCTCAGCAAAGGAAACAATCAGTGAAATGAATAGAGTCTAGAGAATGGAAGCAAATTTTTAGCACATGTACATCAGATAGAGCACTAATCTCTAGGATATATAAAGAACTCAAATATCTCAACACCAAGAAAAAAAAAACCAACCAAATAACCCAATCAATAAATGGGCCAAGGACCTGAACAGACATTTATCATAAGAGGATACACAATCAATCAACAAACATATGGAAAAATGTTCAACATCTCTAGCAATTAGAGAAATCCAAATCAAAACCACTCTAAGATTTCATCTCACTTAGTCAGAATGGCAGCTATTATGAAGACAAATAACAATAAGTGTTGATGAGGATGTGAGGAAAAAGGTACACTCATACAAAATTCTGGTGGAACTGCAAATTGGTGTAGCCAATATGGAAAGCAGTATGGAGAATTCATGGAAAACTTGGAATGGAACCACCATTTGACCCAGCTATCCCACACCTTGGTTTATACCCAAAGGACTTAAAAATAGCATACGACGGGGACGAAGCCACATCGATGTTTATAGCAGCACAATTCACAAAAGCTAAACTGTGGACCAACCTAGATGCCCTTCAGTGGATGAATGGATTAAAAATGTGGTATATATACACAATATAATATTACTCAGCAATAAAAGAGAATAAAATCATGGCATTTGTAGGTAAATGGATGGAATTGGAGAACATAATTCTAAGTGAAGTAAGCCAATCCCCCAAACCCAAATACTGTTTTCTCTTATATGAGTATGTTGATTCACATTGGAGATGCGGAGGAATCCGAGAGGAATACATGAACTTCAGATAGGGCAAAGGGGAACAGAAGTGGTATAAGGGGAGGAAAGATGGTGGAATGAGACAGATTACCCTAGGTACATGTATAAAAATATGAATGGTATGACTCTACCTTGGGTGCAACCAGGGACATGAAAAAATGTGCTCAATTTTAATATGAATTGAATTGCATTCTGCTGTCATATAACAAATTAGATTAAATAAAATAAAAATTCTAATATGTAAAGTAACAAAGATTGTATAATAAGAAACTACAGAAAAATCATTACTATAACTGGAGAAATGAGATTTGGGGAATGTTTCTTTCTACTCCTTTTTACAGATATTCTCATAATATTATGCAATATATGTTAAAAGAGAGAAAAAGGCAATCTGAAATATCTCTTCCATTCAATCACTCTGATTTATTTCCTAATCCAAGGTTCTCATCTTCTCTTTTTAATCTCTGATAATATTTTCTTCTGTTGTTCACTCATGATTATCTGTCTTGATTATTTACATTAATCTTCTGATTTTTTGTATGATAATATCACTGCAATGGATTTAAAACATATAATTCCATATAATGCATAATTGAAAATGTCAAATATATGATCAATTCAGCACATATCTCTAGTATTGAAAATCTTATGATATTTATGTTAGCTAAAGATGCCATGATTTATAATCTGATAAGAGTATTTATAACCTGGTAAGAGTATCCATGAAGGTACATATTTTTCACAGATGTCAGAATCTGAAAGAAGTTGTGGAACAGGAGAGAATTCCTCTTTTCCAGATACAAAATGTTAAACAATACAGAGCATCTTCTAAATTAATATAAACTCTGAGTTAATTGTGAGGATGTCTATGTTCAAATTTCAATTTTATTTCTAAATCACTGTTTTTCACTTTTGGAAAAGTAAGAGCTTGGAATTGGGTTAATAACCCTTTAAATTCACTATACATCAAATTACAGAAAATTATCTCTTTTTTAGGGGGAAGGGTCTGATTTCTTTCATACCATGATGTTTCATGTTTCAGTAGTTTATTCCTTTGTATCACTGAATAGATTCCACTATATGAATATACCAAATTTGTCCTTACCATCTATTAAAGGACCATTGGGTTGTTTCCAGTGTGGAGTTATTACAAATAAAGTTGTTAAGCCAGGCATGGTGATGCATGCTTGTAATCCCAATGACCCTGGAGGCTGAGGCAGGAAGATTGCAAATTCAAAGTCAGCCTGGGTTAGGAACAGTCAGCAATTTTGTGAGACCCTGTGTCAAAATAAAACAGTTAAACAAAAAGGATTGGAGATGCTGCTCAGTGATAAAGCAATCCTTGGTTCTGCTCTCTAGTACCAAACGAAACAACAACAAAAAAGATTACCAACAATAACATCGAAAACAATAAGAAACAAAGCTGCTCAAAATATCCATGTGCAAATCTGTGTAGGTGTACATGCTTTCATTTTGGGGTGCATTTTTCATTTTCATTTTTCATTTGGGGTGCAGATATCCCAAGTAGATATCCAAAAGCAGTACTGTTGTTATTTGATAGGGGTATGTTTCACTTAATGAGAAATGTTAAGCTGCTTCCCCAAATGGCTATACAAGTTTGCTGTGCATCCTCACCACCAGCGTATTGGAGTGAGAGATCCTTCTTACCCATACCAAACCCAGTCTATTTGATTTCAGCTATTCTAACAGATATGTTGTGTTGAATCATTGTGGTCTCAAGTGGTATTTGCTTAGTAATTAACACCCATGAGCATCTTTTTTGTTGCTTTCTTGCCATTCTCACATATCTTCATTATTTGTTGTTCAAATGTTCTGCCCAGTTAAAAATTAATTTATTTTCTTGTTATTGAGTTTATGCGTGCTTTAGATATTCTTTATATGTATCAAACGAGATTTGTAAATATTTTTTTCTCCCTGAGGATTGTCATTTCATTCTTTCAGTAATTTCAGAGAGAATAGCTTAATATTTTTTATTTTTATTTTCATTTTTTGTACTAGGAATTGAACTCAGGGGTGCTTTACCACTGAGCTACAACCCCAGACCTTTTTTTTTTTTTTTTAATTTTTTGATAAAGAGTTTCCTCAAGTTGCTCAGGCTGGCCTTGAACTTGCAATCATTTTGCCTCAGCCTCCCAAATCACTGGGATTACAGGCATGTGCCACTGTGCCCAGCTAACTTAATCTTATTAAGTCCAATTTATACAAATAACTTCACAATCCAGTTCCTTTATGCATTGTGTCCTACTTAAGAAAACATTTATTAACCCCAAATCCTAAAGCTTTTCTCCTATTTTCTTGAAATTTCAAATGATAATTTATCTATTTTTCCTTGCAGTTCTATTAGGTCTTGCTCTGTAAAATTTGAAGCACTGTTATTAAGTTTGTAAGCATTTGAAGCAGGCATATTAAATCGTGACTTTTTAAAAAAAATGAAATCTGATAATCCTGTCTTTTATTTAGAATTAAACCTATTACACTTAATGTGATTATTTGTATAGGTAGAATTTAAACTGCCATCTTGCAATTAATATCCTCTTTGTCCTAGTTGTTCTTTGCTCACGTTTTCTTTTTGTATTCTTTAAATTAAGTATTAATATAATTTTGAGTATACTTCCTCTTATTTCTTCTGACAGCTTATTAAGGTTAATGGTTATTCTTAAAATTTTGTTTATTGATTTCATGTTTATAGTGTTCAAATTTAACTCAATATAGTCTACTTTCAAGTGACCTCATACTACTTGTGGCATGAGAATCTTACATAGCTTACTTCTTTTTCCTCCAGTGAGCCTTTATGTTATTTTTATGTATTTTATTTCTGCCTATGCTATAAAGTCAATACTACATTGATATTTTGTTTAAGCCATCTATTATCCTTTAAAAATAATTAAATAATGAGAGCAGAAGTCCTATGTATTTCTAGTAGCCTATTCTTTGTGCATACAGATCCACAGTTACACCTGGTTGCATTTTTCTTCCACCTCAAGAACTTCTTTTAACATGACCTCAATATTCTGGTGATAAATTCTTTTAGTGTTTGTATTTCTGAAAAAGTCTTTTTATCTTCATTGTTTTTTAAAAAATAATTTGTTATACAATATTATTTGTTAGGATTTTTCCTTTAGTGTTTTTAAAGATAAATATAGTTGCTCTACTGTATTCTCATTTGCATTGTTTTCATAAAAAATATGCTGCCAATGTTAACGTTCAGTGATATTCTTAGATCTGTGGGTTTTCATTTTCATAGTTTTGGAAAATTTGTTTCTTTGAATATTTTTCATCTCCTAATTCTCTCATGTTCACCATACAATTACACATATGCTAGATTGCTTTATTTTGCCTCACAGCTATCCAATGCCGTTTTCCTGTTCCTTTTAAGTCTTCTTTCTCTGTGCTTTATTTTAAATTGTTCCAATTGCTATATTTTTAAATGTACTACCTTTTCTTTTCCAATGTTCCATCTTCAGTTCATCTCTCCAGTACGGTTTTCATCTTAGACATTTTATTTTCCATCACTCAACATTCAATTTAGATCTATTTTTAGATCATTCACATCTCTATAAAATTTTTGATCCTTTTCTCCAGCTTTTTTTTGATTTGTATATAAAGAATAAAACTATAATACTTACCTACTCACACTATTTCTGAGTTCCATGTTGGATTCATTTGATCGATTTTTTACCTCAATGTGGATTATATTTTTCTGTTTCTTCATATAGTAAATTTTACATGACACTAAACACTTTTAATTTTGTTTCAGTGTGCTAAGTAATTTTGTATTTCTGAAATATTCTGTTAATTTATTCTGAAGTGTCATTAAACTACTTAGAAACAGTTCAATCATTTTATGTCTTGCTTTTAAGATTTGTTAGGTCCAGTGTGGCATTTTTGGTCTAAAGCTAATTATTCTTGCATACTCTACCCAGCTGTAAGTGAATTATGGAATTTTCCAGGCTGGCTCTAGAGAGCCAGTCCTATTCCTGGCCTTAGGTAAATTTACTCTGAGTGCTGTTTCCTCTGATGCTATTGGGTAGTCCTTTTCAGATTTCCTGAGCCTCAGGCAACTCACAGGCTCACAAGTACTCTGAAGAACATGAGAGAAATAAGTTTTATCATTGGGTATGATACTTATACAGTCAATTTTTTTTTTGGTATGGCCGCTCCAGAGAACTGCCATTCTCATGTATATTACCGTTTCCACTTGAAAACAGTTGGTTCCATGACTGGAGCTATAAACAAGGGAGGTTTGAAGAAATTTATCTTCCTTGTGGAATTTTCCATTTTTAAAGATGAATTGTCCTGATATTTGAACTTAGGTTACCATTTATTTTTAGCCTACACAACTTCTGGGAATACTATATTATTTTTCCCCACACATTTTAGGATATATATGCTTCCTTAAATTCATCTAAATCTACTGTTTCTTTTAAGTGTTCCTTAAATTTTCTGGTTTACTTCCCTTTTATGAGCACTGTTATGTATGAAAGAATACATATTTTAGCTGAGCACGGCAGCACATGACTCTAATCCTAGTGGTTCTGGAGGCTGAAGTAGGAGGATAGCAGTTTCAAAGCCAGCCTCAGCAAATTAATGAGACCCTAAGCAACTCAGCCAAGACCCTGCCTCTAAATAAAATATAAAAAAAGGACCGGGATGTGACTTATTAGTTAAGCACCCTTGCATTCAATCCCTGGCACTAAAATACTACTACTACTACGACTACTACTAATAATAATAATAATAATAGTTGATGAATCTTCTATTACTTCAAAGGACTTGGCATGGAGATAGTATATATGATTAGTCTACCATCCTCAAAAATTATTTAACTCCTGGAAAAAATCATTTTGTTTTAATTCTCTGATTTCCAAACCTTATTTTTCTTTTTCTTTGTGAAGCCCAATTTTTCTATGATAATTGCCTTGTTCATCGATAGCCATAGCACTGGAAGCATCTGGATAATGTAGGAATCTGTATTAGTCCACTTTGGTTTTCTATAACCAAATACCCGAGACTGGATACATACAAAACAAACAGGTTTATTTATCTCACAGTTCTGGAGGCTCAAGGACTTGGCACTGGCATTGGCTTAGCTCTGATGAGGAGTATGTTATAGTGGATAGTGAGATAATGAGAGTGTATACAAAAGGAAAAGATTTCCAGAGAGGAAGCCAGAAAGACTTCAAAAGTCAGCCTCTGGCTTTTATAATAGCTTACTCTCCTGAGAACTAAATAGTGGGTCCCACAAGAACGACCTTGATCCCTTCCACCAGCTTACCTGCAACCACCTACAGTCTTCTCACTAGGACCCTCCTGTCAAAGATTCTACTGCCTTCCACATCCCTAGTTTGAGGACCAAGCTTCCAACTCACGAATCCCTAAGGGACACACATACATACAAATCATGCTGAGATTTCTCCATAATTCTGAGAGTTTAGGCTTTGAGATCCATTTCCTATCCATGTTTTATTTAGGTAATATTCTAATACACTCTCTTCTAATTTGTTTGACATGTTTTCACTATCCATAAAGCTTCATTTCAAATAATTGAAAGTGAAAAATTCAGATTTTAGATGCAATATATTTATAATTGCTCTATGACTCGAAGTTCACCAATCCCTCTCTTGTTTATAGCTACAATGTTTATTCAATTAATTTAGCATGGAATTTTTCAGTAGACTAATCACCAGGCAACAAAGTATAAAAAAGATAGTTATTGAGCAGAACTGGGACAGCACTTGGGAATCTCCCAGGAGATTACATCGGCCTCAATGCCAGATCTGCTTACCTTAGCAACTCCTCGTCCAACGTGTAGCACATATAAAGATGTAGCAGTTGAGTATGTGAAGTCATATTTTAGAGGAAGGTTTTGGGTTGTTTCCTTTCTAACTTCTTGGGACTCTTATCATCTTCCTGAGCCTCAGTTTTATTTTCTCCACATTTTTCTTCGGCTTCATCACCTCTCACTTGATAGATTCCCTAAGCCTTAGAGTTTTCACTCCTAGGTTTCATGTTTCATATTTTGCTAATGACATTCACTTCTTCATCTTTGATTGAGTCCTCTCTTCTAAATATGTAGGTTTTTATATTTAACTTCCTACTTGGATTTTTGGTGTACAGGTTTCTTACGTATCTAAACTCCATGTAGCTAATGAAGGCCTAGATACTCATGATCAGACACCAGAGACTATTTCTCACCTCACCTTGGTCCTCACTCTCCAAATGCAATCCATAACATACTTCTTTTGAACAGATGCTTTCAATCTTTTTCATCTGAGTATTTAGAAAAATCTTTGACAATTTCACCCTTAAGTCTGGAATGGTGCTGAGCCTACAGGTGGGTCTTAAATGGCTCCAGACGTGGAGAAAAGCCACATGTTGTGAGGTTAGGAAATACTAAGCAGGGAAATGTTAGGATTCAAGTAAAATGTTAGGGAATTTGTTTTGGCATCTGTGAGCTAGAAAGACAGCAGCAAGGAGGTCATAAGCAGAGACGTTTCAGAATGCGATCTTCGGCACCAAATTGTTTTCTAAATTATAAAATGAAATTACACAATCAAAGCTGCTACTATGTTTTCATTTTCAAATGCATTTAATTTCCCCCCTTTAGATGCAATTGAATAATCAGTTTGAAAGGAATGAGACACCCAAGAGACCATCTTAGAGGGCAGAACATGAATGTCTTACAGCTTCTCCCTAAGGTTTGGTGTCCTATTATTTTGAAATATTTGTCACGAGAAAAGCTCTTGTTGTGACTGCAGAAAATTCATCTAATATCAAACCAGTTGTTATACTCTTATAGAAGGTATAATGCAACTCTCTCCCACATGTAAACACCAATTCTCACACTTTTAATTGTTCTTTATTTTTTGCCCATAGGTGGTTAAATCACTTTTTAAATCATGTATTTCACATTAGAAAATATTTTCTAGCCAGTTGCAGTGATGCACGCCTGTAATCCCCAGCCGCGGAGGCAGGAGGACCACGATTTCAAAGCCAGCCTCAGTAAAAGTGAGGTTCTAAGCATCTCAGTGAGACCCTGTCTCTAAGTAAAATACAAAATAGGGCTGAGGATGTGGCTGGGAATGTCCTTGAGTTCAATCCCTGGTACCTCCCCATCTAAAAAAGAATATATTTTCTAAAATACTGTGATACTAGAATATTTATTCTTAGGGATTTTCTGGTTGGTGTGAGTGATATCTTGCCTAGTATAAATCAGATGTGAAAGTTTCTCTGGGTAGCTCTGAGAAAATGTTCTCAAATGAAGATGAAGAAGAGGCCTAAAGGAAAGAATGAGTTACAAAGGGATAACCACTCAAAATGGATTTGAAGCTGAGAAAATCATATGGCAGTGACTGGCATGGATTTGGGCTCAATATATCTGTGAACCCCAGGGAGCAAACACTGGGAGCACTGCTTTCTTTTATTGAACATTCTCTCAGATAGGTCCTGTTCAGTCACACTAGGTGTTAGCTGGTGCCATTTGTCTAATTCATATAATGGACTGAAATTCTGTAGAAAGCCAAATAGTAAGTACTGAAGTACATTTTCTTGTCGGTAGAAATTTTTTTTTTAAATGAAGGATGAAAGGCTTGGAACTTTAGATAACATTTCAGAAGACTGGGACTCATCCATGTTGTGTGTGTCATAGGGAGGAAAACTGCCACATTTCTAGATTGAGAGAGTGTGGAGTGGGAGTGTGGAGAGAGTGGAAGAAGTTAGCTTTATAAATGTTCACGGCATCATGAATTCTCCAATAGCTCACTTCTAGCTGGTGGCTTTATTACTGGTTACCAGCAGATATTAAAGCCACATACCCTGCCTTAAGAATATCAAAACTTGTGAAGGAAGAGAAGATGCTTACCCAAATGTCCATGATAGCATGCTTAAACCATCCTTTTAGATTTTCCTCCCTTGTCCACTGATGGCTGTGAATCAAAGTCATAGTTCCAGTTGGAACTCCAACTGGAGCTTTGGCTCATAGTAACATATGCACTCATGAGAACCTCATCCTGTTTCTCTGTTTATAGCATTTCAATTAAAATGCTACCAATATATGATACAGTGGTTCCCAGGTCCAAAGTAATCTTATATTGGAATGCTACCAGCACTGAATGTTCTATTTTCTAATTCTTGTGCTACATGGACTGTGATTAACAAGGCAAAGCATGATGCTTGCCATAAGGAACACCTGCTCAGCATTTCTACTTGTTTCTAATTTTTCATTATGGAACTATTTCAACAAAAGTAGAGAGAATGGTATAATGAACCCTCAAATACCCATTAATCAGCCTGAACTATTCTTAATATATAACCTTGTTCCTACTTGTGTTTTGAATTTCTTGTGGTTTAACATTTTGCATCTTAAATATGCAGTACTAGTTGATATTTGGCTGCATATACATTTCTTCCTTTATGCTCAATTAATGAGAAAATTGCTTATTGAGAGCTTACAGTTGGATATATGTGTAATTTTTTCCCCTCAAGAAGTTGGAAAGCAGCATGTTATTCTTCAAGTTACCGAGCAAATGTCTTTCTAATCATCTTCCTCTCATTCATTCAGTCATTCATTAATTTGATCACTCAGTTTTAATAAGCTCCATTTATAATGAGTGTTCACAAGTAAAAAGCATAGTCTAAAAGTAGTTCATGATTGTAGGGGAGATAAATGCCTAATAGGGTATTTTGTGATGAAAGAGAGAGATTTGGTCAGAAAGCAAGAATTATGTTCCTTATTTCTTGGCTCTGTATTACAAAGAATATTATCATGTGTGGCTTTTCCATTTCTTTCAAATGGTTGATGTAGTTCATATTTATATTTTTATCATATAACAGTCATACAATTCATGAATATTATGCCAGTCTTTGAATCTAAGAATCTTTCTAATACAAACTCCCATCCTACAATGTTATCAGTATAACTAGCATTTAGAAAGTATTTTAAATGACCCACATGTTGAATATATAAATTAATAAGCATGTGATTATAGAGAATAGTAAAGAAATTTAAAATTATTTTGTTTTCCACTTGAAATAAATTTTAGGGAGTAGAATTATATTCAAATGTGATATATCCAGTGAGAATTCATAGAATAAGAGAACTGACACTTTGAAGTGCTGATATCAACTATTTATTCAAATCTTATCTCTTTGTAGATGAAAATAAAAAGAAAAAAATAAGGCCTAGTGACAATAGTTCACATAATGTAGAATTACAACCTGTTTATGTGACTAGTGTTCTTTCTTCATATCAGTCTGGAAAAACTTACCATTTAATGCAGTTGTAAATGATAACATTACTTTTTAGCAATGGAAAAACTTCATACAGGTTTTCTGCAGTTGTACTCCACTTACCTGTAGAATATTCTTAAAATATGATCTGAATATATCTTCTCCTACAACAGAATTCCAAAATGTTCTTGTGTTGACATTCCATGTACCACTAGTTTTGTTTATGGGCAGGAATTAGCTCCATTATTTTTTATTTTTATTTTTTGGGTACCAGAGATTGAACTCAGGGGTACTGGACCACTGAGCCACATCCCCAGTCTGTTTTTGTATTTTAGTTAGAGACAGGATCTCCCTGAGTTACTTAGCACCTCGCTTTTGCTGAGGCTGGCTTTGAACTCTCTATCCTCCTGCCTCAGCTTCCTGAGCCTCTGGGATTACAGGAATGCACCACCACGCCCAGCTGGCTCCAATATCTTTAATCCCTAAAAATACGTGTCTTTTACGAGATAGTGATATCTTGTTCTTGACTGCAGCACTGGAGTTATAGAAATTGGGT
Organism: Ictidomys tridecemlineatus; assembly: GCF_052094955.1. Lineage (NCBI taxonomy): Eukaryota > Metazoa > Chordata > Mammalia > Rodentia > Sciuridae > Ictidomys > Ictidomys tridecemlineatus. The sequence continues at coordinate 79,022,973 of NC_135488.1, forward strand.
TAATAAAAAAAATAACCTCAAGGGGCATTGAGGTATGGTTGAAGGACAAAGGGCAAGATATAATTGCAAATAATTTCCTCCCTTGGCAGAATTAACCATGATGAAACTACTGTCCAATTGGCCCTGAAAGAGGATTAATACAACAAAGATAGATACTATTCCTCCATCTAATGGGCAGCCTAAGGAAACTGGAGTAGGCCTTTCTATTTAGAGTCTTGTCCAACCATTCTATTCATCACTAATTACTTTGTCCCTTGAGAAGGAGATTTGACATTAGAATGTCCAGAACCACAGACTTCATAAAAGCATTTTTCCTTGAAAGTCTCTGTGTGAATATCAACTTGTGTTAGCATGCCTCAAATCATGGCTGCTTTTACATTCTTTAATTATCATCCCACACAGGCCCAATGCTTTCAGTTCTTTGCTCCCACCCCAGTCCCTTGTACATCTATATACAGACAAACTGAATCCGAGTGCTCAAAAAACTGCCATCTCAAGCAGCCTACCTTCCATATGGTGACTCCTGCCTGACCTAAGTTCTGGTTTCCATTATGCAATAGTACTAGTCCTTAAGGCTTTCCTATGTAATGATTGATTTGGACCTTGGTTGCCATAGAGATCCACCCAATCCAGCCTGCTCTGCAGACACTGCCTCAGCACAGGACTGTCCTGGCAGCATTGCATCTGTTTGCTGCACATATGCACACATGTGAATTGCACAGTTATGTTCTTGTTTGCATAGTTGGGGTCTTATATTAAACAATGGACTCCTTGAGAGCAGAGATCATATATGCGTGATAATATTATTGATAAATAGCAAATGGAACACCTTTCCCATGCCAGGCCATTTTAGTGAAAGCTTTGACATCCATCTTCTCACTTAATCTTCACCACTCTGCTGGGAGAGTCATAGGTCATCTTTTTATACTTGGAGGCTGGCTTGTGGACTTACTGACTGAAACTCAAACATCATTAATTGAGTGCCCATGGTCAGCCGTCCTGTTAAGTGTTTTCTGCACACTGCTTATTTCATGTCCTTATCAACCTTGTGAGGAATTCTCATGCACAATTTATTTTTGAGAAGTGGAGGTACAGACAGGTTAAGAAAGGATGCATGGTCATGCTATTTATTAGTAAAGGCAGAGCCAAGTCCCAAACCCAGGTGGATTGGACACCAAATTCAGTACTTCTTTATCTGCAGAGTGCTGTTTTTATAAGACTAAAGGCACTTTTTCCACTAGCTCAAGGTTTGATGTCTAATCACTGTATCTAACTTTAGCATACTCTATTCACATGTAAATGAACATTAATTAGCTTGGACTTGAGCTGTGCTGTGCTTTTGTTATGCTATTGTCCTAAAAGGAAGGTCCTTTCTTCTGTCCTCATCCTTCCAAGGCATTCACCTTTGACCTAGATCCTGACCTAAAACCTTTCCAGACTATTCTACCTATAATGACTTCTTTCATTGCCTACTACAATAATGGCCATTTTCCTCCCACTTTAGGTGTTTAATCACACAACTCACAATGCCATTCATAGTTTTATATGAATATCTTATCTACCCAGAGAGATGTATAAATCTCTGTACAATGAGAGTCCTTTGGTATACTTTTTTGGAGAGGGGAGGGTAATATCCTCAGTTATAACAATTAATCAGTCTTCACTGGCAAAACTTTTCATTAAATTTAAACGTTTAGACACATGTGTAGATGTCTCAGTTACTGGGAAAACTGGGGTTTATTCTGGAAAAACAAATATTCAGGATAGATTGAGTTTGGACAGGAAAGATATGTAAACTGAGAGGCTTGTCTATTGAGGCAGCTGTTTGGGACAGATGTGTGTATAATTTGAATCTGACCAACTGTCGTGAATTTAGGGAAATCTAGAAAAAAACGTAAGACCCTGTAAGTGTTTAAAATAAAGGAGATATAATGCAGTGACTTCATTTCACAGGTGATATAAGCTTTATGAAACTGTAAAGGAACAGTGAGGCAATCTAGATTAGCAACAGTTGGAAAAGGGTTACCAGAGCTCACAAGTTGATCCCTGGTTCATCTTTCTGTTGGAAACTAAAGTGGAGCCAAGGAGACATAATAATTACCATAGATGCTGCCCAAGCAGAGAGAAAGGAGAAGGAGAGGAGGGGGAGAATAATTGAGCACAGGAATCAATTATTTCTCTTTTGTTTTCCCATCACTGTCCTCCATTGGGGGAACCCTGGCAGTAGCAATTACACAGGACCCAGGAAACAGAGCCTGCAGGGATCAGCACCTCTGTGATGCAGAAGAGAGGAGCAGCAGAGTGAGGAAAAGATCTCAGGACACAGGAGTCAACCAACAGCATCTGTGGTGAAGGGAGTAGTTAGGAATTAAACCTGCTCAGATCAAAGGAGTGTCAGATGACAAAAGGTTCTCTAATAACATATCTCATGGTACTCAGGGCTAATTTTTGTATTTGATAGGTGTTAGTGGAACTGTTGTCTCAGATCTAATAATTGCATTCACAGTACTGTGGAGAACAAGATATTTGTGTGGTTTAATGATAGAGACTAGTAATAGTCCTTGGGCACCATTTCTTGATAAAACAGTGATGATTTCATTTTGCACCTTGAGTTATTTCTGTGAAATCCTTTTCCTGAGTGGTAATTTGAAAAAAAATCTCCTTTGGCATAAATGGATATCATGCTTCTTATAGCAAACTGGGGTTTTACCTTTGCTATATGAAATGGCACAGCAGGCTGGACCTGGTCAAAGTTGTACACGGGAAACACCACAGCTGACATTTAAGCCAAAGGAGGGAGGTACAATGATTTGCTCAAAATTAGTGTAAAACCTCATCAGGCCTGACAGGGTTGTGGCATGGACACATTGCAAATCCTAGGCTTTGCTACCTTCTGTTTGGCCATTAAAAAAAATCTCTAACCTTTTAAATTTCAGTTTCCACATTTAGATGAGAATAATAATGGTACTTAACATCGCCAAGTTCTCACAAGTACTAAGTAATATAATCAACACGATGGGTCAGCGAGGTTTTTTTTTTTTTTTTTTTTTTTTTGCAAAGAAGCAGATACTGAATATTTTAGGCCTTGTGGGTCACAGGGTCTTTGTTACAACTACTGCATCTGTGCCATTGAAGAAGAAAAACATCCTCAGATAATATGTAAACAAATGACTTTTTTCATTTACAAAGAGGAATGGCCACACCATATATGGACCATAGTCTGCTTTTCTCTGATCAATATCATTGGATATAATGTTTAACATAAAATTAAAATTTAGCAAGTTTTACCGGGCATTATCATCATCATCATCATCATCACTATCGTTCTTACTTAGTCTATAAATAAAGGAAATCATTTCTATATTTAGCAAAAATTAATCTTTTACCAGTTTCCCTGAGTCCACATTCTGAGATTTTTTTTTTTTTATCACCACCTGCCAAGGAACTCTCGCATGTCTGAGCTCTTCTTCTCTTAGATATGGTGAGGCGTGGTGAGGAAGGCAGATAGGCCTCCTTCTGAAGATGAAATGCCACATAACAGTTTCAGAGACTCTGCAAATCCCTAAGAAGTGTTGTTTCAACCCTTAGCTCCTGCTCAAGATCACAGGTGCTGAAGATAAAGGGGAAATGCTGTTTGCTCCCTCTGGACACACATGGCCATCAGATCGTAGTAGCCAGTTCAGGAAAACAACAACTCAGATCTGTCTTTGCAGAACCGAAGCAGCAGCTCAGATGTGTGTGGGCAGGATCAACATAGATCTCACTCTCCTAAGACTCGGATGTATGTTAGTGTGTTGTCTGCATTGTGCTTCAGGACAAAAAAGAATTTTCTAGAGCATCTATTTCTCTGATACAGCATTTCTGATATACAACTATTACAATAAAACTTTAACAGAATCTAGAAGGCAGAGATGAAAGCCTGGCCCTAACCGGAATAATTTAGGTGGCTGTTGGGAATCCTTGAAAAATTGAAGTCATGTGGTACAGTAAACCTGTCTTTGGAGGCTCTGGGTCAAGGACAATTTTTTGGTCCATGGTTTGATTTGTTCTTTTGAGTTCTCTAGATAATTACATTTACTGAAAAGGTCTTCCCCCAGAAAATAGCAAGAAGCCCAATAATTAGGTCCACAAAATAACTACAGTGCTGATACCAGCATTGGATCAACCCAAGCTATCCAGTCTTCTGCCATGCTTCCACCAAGAGACAGTTAAAGACACAGGAAACTAGGTCTCTCTGAAATGTAGCCTTTCCAAAACTTTGTGAGATAATTAATGGACATGAAATTGTAAAATAATATATTTTTTAGAAGACATCAATTTTTAATACAGCTTGAATATTCTTAGAGCAATGAGGAAAGGTTCTGCTTACTACACAGTTTTGGGAATGTGGGCATTGTTCATATTTAATGACTCTTCTTTTCTAAAGTCTAGGCCCTTTCTCCTTCCTCAGAAATGTACTATCTAAAATGGGGTGCTTATGATGTAGTTTTTATATTGTGTTTAATTTTGACAGGTTGAGTAAAGTTTATATACATATGCCTACATATGTCTGTAATTATGTTTTCTTTTGGTGTACTAATTTTATCTATTTTAGAAATTTTATCTTATGAAATGTGAATTTGGAAATAAATCTTTATTTATTACCTGGTTTAAACAGTGGCAAACTGGAAAACTCTGTAAAGGATCAGACAGAAAATGTTTAAGGGTTTATTATTATGTTATCTATTGTCTAGAAGCTGGACATTTAACAACAGTATCTGTTGTCTGCAATTAATCATGTAAAGGACCATTTGTATTAAATATGGTTATTTCTAAAAGGTAGACAGAATTTACTAATACATGAATGGGGGTGCTCTTGTGGACCCCTCAAACACATTTCTACTTTGATATGTATGTGTTCTTTTATGTGTGAGACTAAATGAGAAGAAGTTCTTTCCAGAGTATAATCTTTCCTAGGAAGATGATTTGTGCTCAGGTCAGTGGAAAAATTAATTTATACGGACAGTAAAAACTTTGATGCTCTTCAGATGCATTACTTTTGGGGTCTTATATTTGTGGCAGGATATCAACTGTCACTGGTCCCATTAAAACCAATATTTTTATAGGAAATAAGTTCCTGGTATTTATTAGGTTCTGAGATAAAGATAAATATTTGTTGAATGAATGAATTATCACCCTGGCCTTTGGTGTATTTCTCCACACCAACAGATTGCTTTTTACAAGGTCACGCCAGGTAACTGATGGCAGTCCTATGCATTCTTTGATAGACATATGCATTTTGATCAACAGAGTATCAAAATCTCCTAAAACCTAAACAAGTTGGACACATTTAAAATAAACACTGCAAATTCATTTTGACATTTCTTTTCTGGTATGGTAGTTATCATTCTTTCCACTCTTCAGGTTTAAATGTCCACAGCATTTTCGCTTCACAACCACCAGTCCTTCTTTTACAATGATGCCTGTGACACATGTCAGTTCAGATAAATGAGTGTTTCCATTTCCACTTGCTCATTCACCCACGTGTTCCTTCCGTATCGGCAGTGAGCCTGGCGAGGTGCCAGGTGCAGTGCTAGATACTGAAAATTGGAAGACAGAAAAACTCAGGCTGCTTATTATTTAGTGAGGCAGCAAATGTTTAAATTGATCTTTATATACTGCCATAGCTAATTTATTTATCAGGATTATGAGGGACTGAGCAGTTGACTTTGCTAAAATCCTTCCATCTGAGTTCAAAGAGTGGTTTAGGTTCCAACAACTGAATAATAAAAAGGGAAAGCATTTTAAAGGAAATTGCATGTACAAAGGCCCAGAGGCCTGAGAAAGTGACACATTCAGGGAAGAACAGCTAGTAATGACCTCAAGAGTCCTGTTGAGAAGTGTCGGAAAGGACCAATAAATATTCTATATATGCTAGACTAAGGAGCTGAAAGTCATTTCATAGGCAAGAGGTAGCCATTGAATTACTTCAATAAGGGCAATTGTGTGAATATTTAAAAAACAAAAACAAAAATGTCACTTTGGGAAATTTGGAAAGGTAAATTAAAACTGGTAGAGACCGAAGGCAGGTGTGCCAATTAAAACTGCAACAATTCAGAGGAGAAATTCCTAGAACTGGCACTAAGGTAAGTAGCCACAGAAACAGAAGGAGAGAGAAAAATGTGAAAGTTGTTGTGGGGTTCACATAATTCTCTGGGATTTGAAGAATTTGTGATGGACTGGATGTAGTATAAGGCAGAAGGAGTAGCCCACATTGGGGTATTTTTTTTTTCTCCAGGAAAAGTGGGTTGAAAGAAAGATAGCAGGGTAATTTTTGGCCATGTTGAATTTAAACTTGTGGGAAAGCATCCAGGTGAGATTGTTCCTCAAGCTTTAGGTAATGACTCATTTGTTAGGAAAAGCAATAGATAGCGCATATGATACTAGGTGTTTTTTTTTTAATTTGCTTTCTCTTTGAATTCTCTCAAGAGTTTTTCAAGATAAGGAATAGCATATTCATTTTGTTCAAGACGATCAAAATCTAGGTAACTTTAAGTAAGCTACAGAGAAAATGTTACAGAGAAAATGATTGATCCAAAATTTAATCTGTAGCTCCCTGAATTTATTGCATCTCATCTGCTCTGTCATATTGTCTTACCTTTTTGATGGAAATAAAAGATTTCAGTGTGAATAGATAGTCTAAATCACCTGATTGGACATGTTAATGCACACAAAAGAATTAACTGGGACTCTTCTAATTTTTCTTGGCATTGCCTATAGACTACATATAAGAGCCAGTGCAATGTAAATTTGAAGAGGGAGGGAGTAGTTTAAATGGGGGATAAAGTGCAAAAAGAAGGGAGAAAATAGAGGAAATAAATGTAAAATTCTTTTTCCTCCCAAAGTTATAACAATACAAATACAATTATTTCCCTTCACCAACAGCCACAGAACAAGAGAGCAGTCTGAGAATGCATATTTTTTTAGTCCTCCCAGGTTGTAATTTCAACCATTAGCCAAATCTTTGTGAATCTAATGGAAAAGATGTTCAGAGACTCTCTAATGGGTCCTGTTTATTTCTCATTCTTTGCAGGCCTAAAAGGACACATTTTGAGAATAGGCAGGATAAGGAAACACAACTGACAACTCTCAGCATAAAATATATAGCATGGTCCCTCCACAGTGGGCATCAGGGGCATTGTCAATTGCAGGACAGGTAGAAACACATTCTTCTCTCTCCTTTTGAATTTAGATGGTGCTATTTCTGAGAACCGATGACTGTCTTGGGATGATTTTCGTATGCATGTGTCTGTGGAGATGAATCTCAACAATTACTTGCAGGGTGCTTAGAGAAATGATAAACTAAATTCATATTGATAAGAAGTCCTCAAAGGGGACTGGATACAGCACACTGAGATCCATGCTGGACTCTTCAGCTGGTGCCTCTCCGCCACTCGCTCTCTGCTTCATTCTTAAGTGATACTTTTGTTAAAAATTCAAAATTGGGAAAATGCACCAACAGGCACTATTCACTTTATTGAGTACTTATGAGGGCTAGAGAGATGGAAATGGACCTTGGAGTGAGACTTTCTTGTTAGTAGGTATGGAGTCAGGCATTGTGGAGAATTTAAGGTGATCTCAGAGTGGGGTGGATGGTGGAAGGCCCAGGGTTTCCTGTGTAGAAGGCTAATAGGACCACCTAATTGGAAGAAGCCTCGAGGGCACCTGTCTTAAAACTGTATCTGCTTTCCATACATGATAAGTAAGCTATTTTCATTATGATTATATTGGTAAGAGGAGTTGAGGGATACTAACCCAACTCCCATGCACCACGCATGAACGCACCCAGAGCTACCACTGTGTGCCACACAGTGTGGTCTCAAGAATGGGAGCAAAATTAGGGAATGGGTGCATTCCCTCCTGACAAAAAAAAAAAAAAATACAGTACCCCCACTACTGGACTATAGGGAAAATCATATAGAATGTTTAATTTTTAGTTCTATAACTTTTTTTTCTCTCTTAAAGCTCTTCCAATATGTCAGTAAAATTTGATGTGTTGTAATAGATTTGCAGGTAGGGTCATATGTAGAAGTGAGGGATGATGTTATAAGGAGAAATTATGAAATAGAAAAACATAAATATTGTTAAGCACAAATCTTTTACCATGTGGTGTGATGAATAATATGCCAGGACATTTGGCAAAACCCAGCTTGCCTCAGGCCTATCTATGCTCATGGTCTTCCTCAAAATGAGGCCTGCCTGTCTGGGGCAGGGATCAGTCCTGTTGAGGCCTTTACTACAAGACAGTGTTCCATGGATAGGCACTGAGTCTGCCAGTTTTAGGCTGTGACCAGCAGTGAAGAATGCAGCTGTTACTGAGCAGGGAGCCATGGCAGGAAGGTGGGATCATGTGATGGTCAGTCTAGACCCCTCTCCTTCTACCCATTCTCCTTCATCTTCCCCAAATATGCTAAAAGGAAATCTTCTCTACATGGATTACAAAGGCTAGGTCTATAGTGAAAACACAGGTCAGGACAACAAGACAAGTCAGAGAAAATATTCCAATAGAGTCTCTCATTTCACTGTGCATAGACCCCAAAAGAGGATGAAGGGAAATCATTTCTTCCACAAGCTTTCTTTTATTGTTTGCTTCTGAGAGAGGGAGAGAGAAGACTGTGGTTTTCAAGAAGTTGGAGATTGAGTGGAGAAGTTGGTAAACCATGTACAAAGCTCGTCCTCTCCTTTCTCGATAGGTGCCTGGGGTATTGGAGCATCTGTCAGGATGGGCCCTGCCATCTGCTGACCCTGCTGGAGTGTGATCACCTTCCACTTGCCACTCTGAAGAAAGATGCTTGTAACTTTCTCTCTAGAAAAGGAAAGTCCACTTAATATTCTTGGAGGTAGAAGCTGTCTCAGTAAGATAGCATTATTTTGTTTCCTTGAGTTTAGATTCCAGAAATGGCTATAAAACTATCATTATATGAACATGCCACCATGATTTATATAGACAGAGGCCATTATAGTGATTCAGTGTTCCAATCATCTTGATGATGGGTCCTAATTATTACACTCTTCTAGTACCTAAAAACAATTGCAAACCAGAATGAAAACCGTTGTGAAGAATGAGAACATTATACTTCTATTTTTATCACAACTCTGATTTTTTTTTGAAGAAAAAAAATAAATTAGAACTGTTAATTATGCAAATCTCAGATGACCTTGGGGCTGTGAGCTGGACCACAGAGGCAAAGCTGTTGTTAGCAATTTAAGGTTTAGAGCTCCGGGAATTGTGACAGAATCTACTGGGAGAACAAATCCTGGCTGCCAAAATCAAAGATTAAGAAGTGATTAGATTTCTTTCTTCTTTGAAAACCCAGGCCCAAACTCGGCCCTCCTCCTCGATCTTAGGGGAACTATCACCATTGGCTCTTACTTATTGTCTCTCCGATATTGGTGCTTCTATTTAGAGACTCAAAAGACAAAAACATGTGGGACAGGCAGCTAATTCCGCTGCCACCTGCTAATAAAGGAGGAGACACATGTGTTAGTGATTCTTGCTTCTCAGTAAGGGGAGGGGGAGATATCCCTCCCAATCAGAATCTCCACTCAAAGCAGGAGCAGCCCCACTTACTGGCTTTCCTTTTAGGTTTTTTTTTTCCTCTTACTTCCTTCTATAATATGAATTTCATGTCTTTTGTACTCTGCCTTCCTCTGCATCTTTTTATTCTTCTACATTCTTAATTATCCACCTCCTTTGTCATTCTTGCTGATACTGATATGGTTTTGTTGTACCTAAGTACTTTTTTTCTCTGTTTCAAGTGCTCCACTGTCAATTTTCCTTCTAAGTTCACAGGATGATTTAGGATTGGAGTTAATGCCTCAAAAATAGACCTTGAATGCTTTGGTACAGCCAGAAAGTACACATTTGTAAGATCATTCTTTAAGATCAGCATGTTCTCCTGTCTGTCTGTCCGCATCTGAATATACGTCTACATCTATGGCCACATCCCAGTCATATCCACTAACCAGCTATTCCCATCACTGTCCTTATCTCTCTCTCTCACTCTCTATACAACTTGCCACAGAAAACACAGTTTTTAAACTTCCATAACTGATATTATATTCTTCATAAATCACCATCCCACTGAATACAGAAGACATGTAAACTTTCCAATTAATAATATGCTAGTCCCTCTTAGCTTATTTTCTATTAAATTTAAAATCAAATTCAAAGATTATATTCTTGTCAGGAATGGCTTAAATCTTTACTATTTATACGGCTCTCTCTCTTTTAGAGAAATCCTGAAACATCCAAATGTCCTTGCACTCATTACCAACACGTCACCACATTGGGATTGCACAGATGTGGAGCTTTCAAAAGTCTGATACACCCCATGAGACAATCAGTTTTTATAAAGTTTCCCAAGTGTCTTCAATGTGTAGCCAAGGTGGAGAACCTGGTACCTAGAAAGACTTTATAGCAAGCAGCTCCTTGGGTCACTCAAAATGCCCCTAAAACACAACAGAGACCTATTAAATTCTCAGAGCCAGGTCCCATCCAAGGATAAGGCTTCAACCTTGTCCTCATTCTCTGTGATGTGAAGTAATGTACAAAGCACTGAGGCGGTACAAATTCAAGTTAATATGTGCATTCGCTATGTGCCAGTTACATTAAGCAATAAGGTAGCTTCTTTATTGCAGCCCCAAGTGCAGGTCACATGCCCTTTACTTGCCTGACATCATAGAGGTAATATGTGGCAGAGCTTACTATCCTGCTGATGCTAAAGTCTCTGCTCTTTTAACAATACACAGTATAAACTCCCTACATTTATTATGCATAAAGTCACTGTACTGAAATGACTTGGGGAGTAGCTAACTCAAAATCATAGTTCCATTGTCCTCTCTACCATTCCACTGCATAACTCCACCTCTTTAGACTTGTGTATTTTAAGGTTAGACCACACCAGGTCTTCTTGCTCCTCATCTTTCACACCATGATGCTGCTCAAATAGTTGGTCCTTACATCTCTCTATTAGTAGGTTACTTAGCTTTCATAGGTCAGTTTCCATTCCTTTGAAAGTAGGTCCTGGATATAGGACCTACTGCTAACGTAAGTTCATACTACCACAGGGTCTTTGTCATTGCCCTTGTGCAAATATGTACCATTCACTAAAGGTTGGCATGATCACATAGCTACACTAGTTTTAATAATTCCAGAGAGTCAAAGCACTTGGCGAATTCTTCTACGCCAGAAACACCTGATCCCCCCACCTTTACTCTTTGTCATTAGCCCATATGAACAATTTCAGAATGTCTGCATTAAGAACCCTTTTAAGATCGAGTCAGTCCATTTATGAGGGAGAATATTTTAAGGCAGTATTTATCCTGCTTCAAATAGAATGGACTTACAAGAAAATAAGACTCCATCAAATCATTTGTTCTAAGCCTCTCTGATCTCATGACATTTTAATGCAAACTATAACAGTATTTCCTCCAAACTCTTTATACTTAATGTTGTTTAAATTATTCTCCATTATATAGTTTATGGAAATACATTCTCCTATATAAAAATGGGAGTAATTTTTAGCAGTAGACTGCATTTAATATGTTAGATTTAATAAACAAAGTCACATTTGTGTGTGGGGCACTTTCTCAGAACATAATCAAGTATGACAGGTTGGTTATGAGGAGCTGGGTTCCTTGATGTATGTATCAGCTTAAGAACTTGTCACCTACCTCGTCGCATTAATTCTAGTACTTTGTGCAAGTGAAACTTCCTGTTGTCTGCAAAACACTGTGAGCCATTTAACACATGACAAGCCTTTAGATCATGTTGCTCCTGTGACTGCACATTCTGAATGCAGATATACCTCTGCAAAGGTTGCTGGCATCACAATATTAAAGTAGGAAATACTTTCTGCACTATCATATCAGGCTGTGTCTAGGAAACATGTATTTGAGGTTCATGTTCTCATCTTCTACTAAGATTTTAGTGGCTTTACTGGATCCCAAGAAGAATTTTAGAAAAATGACTTTATACCCAAGTTAGATTGCTGTTTAGTCAATATTTGATGAAGGAACCAGCATTTGGTCCAAACCACCTTTAGATGATAGGCTCTCTGCCCTGTTAGGCCTCTGGTTGATAATTAGACTTTGTGGTTCAAGTTAGATTCAAGGGAAGGAATTTACACTGCAGTGACTGAATGTGGTCTCAATTGTATGTAGTGCTAAAAATGAGTAATTACCTGATACATTTCCAATGTGCACCCATTAGAGGGCTGACTGTGGGATTTTAAATTAATGGTAATTTTATGAGGTTGGCTTGGGAAGAAACTCATGATGACTCAAAGTCTATTTTGCTTTAAATTCAGAAGGCTGTTTCTATAAATTCATATGGATTTATTATTTATAAACCTTACTTGATGCCTTGTCATCTCAGAAAGACCAGACAGTATATCTCTTCCTAAGGCTCAGCTCTTTCTACTTTGTTCAATGTGACAAATTTATTTCTGATATGCCCCCCCCACTTCTCACTACCAGAAATCCTCTGCAACCTAGTAATCCTCCTTCCACTTCCTCATGTTTCACTCTGCTAATTCCAGAGAAGACTTTAGCTAATATGAGTTTAGGTTATTAAAGCTGGAAAAAAAATTGGTTTAAACTTACCAAATATTCAAAAATAGCCCAAACTGTGTCCCTAATGTTTATGGAAAATATATGGATATTAGATAAAGTTCCAATCCTACAAACATATTTTAAGACAATCTGGAGAGTCAGAACTTACACATATAAAATAATTCATAAGAAAATGCAAGAATATAATTGAATAAAAAAGTGGATGCGACTTTGCTACCTGTGACATAGAATATATTAATTATTTTATAGTTATTGTACACTCTTCTCAAATACCCAACAGAACCCCAAATCATCCTTTGAGTGGATAAGCCTAATAATCAGACTTTGGCAAATAAGATTTTTTTTAAAAAAACAGGTCATCAGATGGTATCAGATCTCTGAAGCAAACACACACAACAATCAAGAGTCCCATGTTGTCTTTCATTTTCTCACCAGGAACCCTCTCCAATACTGTGCAATTCTCCGGATTAATTCTCTACTGACTTGGGTCATTCTCTTTTGCTCTACCTGGGGGGCTGGAGTAGGAGCTGTTGGTATGGTCTCAGATCACCCATCCCTCCCAGTATTCCAGATTCTTAAAACTCCCTGGGGAATGATTCTGTTAATAGGGAGCATCTTCTGATCAGTGACCAGAATTCTTTGAACAGATCTAATGGACATAATATAAAGGTGATGATCAGGCCTTACCAAGAAGGGAGAGCTGGCAAATGTATGCCACAAAATCATAAAAAATACACATATAGATGTTGCTATCAAAGTAATATTGTCCAGTTGTTTTCATTCTATCACAGACCAGTTCAAATTTATCAAAGATTGGTATAGCTCTATTTATGTACTTTAGGAAAAGTCTACTATATTACATCAAAAATTTAAGTCTTAACTCACAATAACTTAAGAGTCATCAAAATTTTTATCTGCTTTCTGTCCCACCTGTATATGCAGTTTTTGATTATAAAGATGACTATCCAAGTAACTTGTAGTTTGGAAGGGATGATAAGAGAAGAGAAAAGAATCAGAGAAAAACACTGAGGGTGTTAAGCAATAGTTCATTCAAGACTGAAAAGACCTGAACAATGCCAATGGTGATAGAAGAAGATATACACTCAAGAGACATTTTTTAAGTAAAATCCTTCTGGCTGGGTGCCAGAATGGATTTGGTAAGTGAAAGAATGGAGAAGTTACAGGTGACTACCTTTCCAACGGGGGGGTTGCTAGGTCTTGGCATAGGATGAGAAGCACTGGAGAAAGCTACATAAAGGACTTTGGTTTATCATCATAATTTGCATAATCTTCATCGCAGGTAGATCTTTCTGTCTCCAGAGTGATAGACCCTGTCTCCTTTTTGGATTCAACTCTACCCTGGTAGCCCTGGATCAGTCTTCACCCTACCAACAGCTATACCCTTGACAAACTAAAAACCTAGAATTGATTTTTTTCATTTCTCATTTTCTTTATTATCTATATCCAATCAATTACAAAGTCCTATCTCCAAAAAAATTTTGAGTTCATCTGCTTCTCCCTACTTTTACCCTTGCCATTTTAGTCAGTGGAACCATCTTTTGGACAATTGCCATATTGCCAAAAAAGAGCCTTCCTGTTTTGTCTCTGAATCCTTTTCCCCCCCCAGTGAAAGTGGAAATTTGACATACAAATCAGATTTTATCACACCTCTGCTGAAATCTTTAGTAGCTTCCCATTTCTGGTGGGATAATATTCCGCCCACATATCACAGCCTGCGCAGCCTTTTAAAAAATAATTTTCTGTCTTTCCTTTGTCCTTATCTAGTCTTCCTTTGTCCCTCATTCTCTCCTCCTCTCATTACCTCTCTCATAGCTCTTTGCTATGTCTCAGCCACATTGCAGCTCCATTCCTGGTTTGGGACCTTCATTCCTGCCATTACCTCTGTTTTCCATATCAATGTTGGGATGTGGCTGGTTCTGTGATATTTGTTAGTTCTCAGTAGAATTGATCTTATAATAGTGGTCTTTCTAACCTCCCAATCTAAGCCATTCTTTTCCATTTCCATATTTATCATTTTTAATGTTTTTCAATTTACACATATATTCTTTTTGTATGTATGTAGTTACTAAGGATCTCTTTTCTTCAGAACAGAAAATTAATTTCTCTAAAAGCAGATATCTTACTTCTTGGTTTACTATTATATTGAATAGTATGAGATGTAGAAGCAGCACCCCATAAGTATTTTCTGAGTGAATGTGTGACATAATGCATGAGTTAGGACAAATTTAACCAAAAGGAAAGAATGCTCAGAAATTATTCATAGGCTTTCCTAAACTAACTTCAGGTGCCTACTGATTTCTGATGATAGTGAGAAGACCTTTTGAGTTGACATAGCAAGAGAAACTATAGAATGTATCAACAACCAGCTTTAGAGGATAGCAATGGCCCCAAACAAGTATTTGCTTTTGACAGTGTTCTACACGCATCTATTCTCTGCCCAAATATTGTCTAACTTGCCCACTGGCATTCTGATGAAAGAACCTTGATCTTTAATTCCTTGTTTAAAAAAATAAATTGTACTTAACTGGTTCATACCCAGCTACCCTTTTATGTGCTTTTATGGTTCTTATATCAGAGATTCCTGTAATCACTTCAGCACTCTTAAATATGTCATGTCATTGGGATCCGTTCTATCAAGACCCAAACTAGACAATTTTAAAACATTGTCAATTAATGTCATTAAAAATTTAGAAAATATGCTAAGCAAAATAAGCTAGTCCCCCCAAACCAAAGGCCTAATGTTTTCTCTGATATGCAGATGCTAATTCACAATAAGGGGTGGGGCTGCTAGAGAAGAATACAGTCACTTTAGATTAGGTAGAGGGATGTGAAGGGAAAGGAGGGGATATGGGGATCAGAAGAATAGTAGAATGAAACTGATATTATTACCTTATGTACAGATATGACTGCTTGACCAATGTGATTCTGCAACATGTACAATCAGAAAAGTGAGAAATTATACTCTTTATGCATGACATATCAAAGTACATAAATGCATTCTACTGTCATGTATAAGTAATTAAAACAAATAAAAAATTATAAAGTAAAAAAAAATTAAGAGATCAACCTTCAACTGGTTCCGTGCTGTGCTGCTTTTAATTATTTTTTAAACTCCACCTTAGTCTTTTCTCTCATTTGATCTATGTGGTGGATGTCTGGGGACAGCTCTGGCATTTCGACATAGGAAGATCATAAGGTTGATCATCCAGTTAGAGAGGAGCCCAGAGAATTGCTTTGAATTTGAATTTGCATAATAGCATTCTGTTTTTATTTAGTTTGTCTATTAGAGATTCAGGAATACAGCCAGAGTTTCTAAGATACTTTCAGATATGCTTCCCCAAAGATTGAAGGACAGTTAATAGTCTATGCCTGTTGTTATTCTTACTTAAACTTTTGGGAAGGACCTTATAGTTATCATGGCGGGCTAAGCTTGATTCCCTCTAAGAAACCTCCTAGCTGTACTACTCTAAATTCTACAGTTATTAATTTATTTTTAATTTTTTTTAATCTCTTGGGTTCTTATCCTCCAAGAATGAGTTCCTCATTTCAATGAGTCTTGAAAGATAGTTAACATTTATTCAGCAAAGAGATATTGAACTATTACATGCCAGTCAATGAAACAACAAGACATCAGCATGAATGGTCTCCTGCTAAAAATCCCTTTTCTTCTGCCTTTTTCACTCTGTTTCTCTGTTGTATAATTTGTTAGCACCTGTCTAAAAAGAAGAAATACCCCTGCTCTCCCAGGTCAATCTCTCAAATGTAGTTTTTGCCTATTCTTGAACTCCTTGGGGATCTTTTCCCATCAATTATCTCAAATCTGTTTTATTTTCAATCTTTCTTTTCTTATTACTTTCTCCTCATTCTTGAATATATGTTCAAGTTATAAATATTATCATTTCTTCATATAATTTACTTCTCAAGCTACCAAAGTCTTTAGAAAAATTATTAGCGTAAAGATCACCAATAACCTGTGGCCTAATTCTACTTAGCCCTTCTGCATAAAATGCTATTGAACCAATTACACATTATTGTAATTTTTTTTTCTTTGACTTAGACGATATCATTCATTTATTTACTTATTCATTCATCCTAAATGGATCCATTTCTTGGGTGTGCATTGGAAACTATTTCTAGGTCCTGAAGGAATAAAGATGAGCTAGAGTGTAGTTTTCAGAAATGAGATCTAAGAGAGGTCAAAAGTTATAATCAGCAAGAGATAAATGCTTTCATTGAGGTACATGCAAAGTGTTCTTGGAGCAGTGTAGAAGCAGAAGCTCATTTGGGGTGTTAGGGATGCAGTGTTCTGGAAAGTGCTCCCCAGTAGGCCTTTATGATCTGAGTCTTTGAAGAAGAGTATCTATTTTCAGGGACATTCAGGGATGAGAAGAGAGCATATCAAATTTAAAAAAAAAAAAAGAAGAGGAAGAGGAAGAGGAAGAAGCTTCATTTAAGACAGAGAGAGAGAGAGATGAGATCCTGCTGACTTTAGGAGCTGCTCAATAGAGATGCCCTTAATATGGAACTGTTAGGAGCAAGGTCCAGATCATAGAACACTTGGGCTACCGCACGTGGGAGCCACAGAGACCCTGAGTAATAAGGATCAGATTTGCACGTCAGCTATATCACTCTGTCCATGTGGCAAATGGCTGAATTAGAGGAAAGAAGGAAGAAGAAAATTGTATGGAGACAGGAAAATCAATCAAAGAAGACAACTTGAGAACTGACATGCCTGTCTCTGATTTAGGGTAGGAATGTATAAGACTGAGGTGATTATAAAAGAACAAGACCAAGGAGGGCCTATCACTGATTGCAAGTAGTCCCAGATCCCTTTCAAGTTTCTGGCCTGGCTTTTCCATATTTATATAGCTGTTTTGGCTACCATTCCCCCAGAAAGACTTTTCTGTCCTCTGCATTTGGCATCTCTTTCCTTTAAGTGCTCTTATATGTTTTATAGCCTAAAGAAAATTCTAAGGAGGCTTCATGTGTCTGTATTCCCTATACATGTATTATAGCATTCAATACTTTGCAGAATAATCTATTGCCAGTGGGTCCATCTGTGCTCCAGCTAGATTATGAGCTTTTTAAAAAATCTTGTTTTGCAAGCACTGATACCCTGAGATAGTGCCTGGAACATAGTAGTGCCTTAGTAAATATTTCAGTTATCTTGAATAACATGATGCTTCGTTGTAGCGACTTTAGGGGAAAATGAAAAAGCACAAACCATAGAAATAATTGACATAAAGAAAAGATAGTGGAAGATGTCAGTTTATAATTATATAGCTAAATAATGTGGATTATTGGGAAATCAGAGGGTAGATGCTTCAGCCTGTCCTAATTTGACTGGCCTTCCAACAAAATTTTAACATTTTTTGCAGCTTGGATGGTGACATTACTCAGTCTCTAAATGGCAGAGTAGGTCACAGAGGGATTGAGAATTGCACTTTGGCTCTTGTAAAAGCCTTAGAAGGAAATCTGCAATTAGCAGCATGGATGCCTCAGTCACGTAATATAAAAACTTAGGATGATTTATGGGCTGACAATTGGACTTTAATAATCTCTGGAGCTTTCAGAAATACACATTCAATCAGGTCTTCTGTTTCCAGTGAGATGATAAACACCAAGCCAGGATACTTAGACAAATGACTGAGAAGCCCAGGAAATCATTACTTGGCAGTTAAAAATCAATCAGCCCTTGCCCATCCTTCATAAGTGTATTGGGTACAGGAGACAAGCTACATACCTCTGTATGTCCCTGCAGACCTTCAGTCACAGTGCATATCATTATTACTCTCAAACTATCTGGTAGCAACATTTTCTCTGAAATATTTAAGGAAAATAAAGCAACTAGGTCTCAACATATTTTGTGTTCTGTATTTAACAACTAGAATCAAAATATCCCAACTCTTTTGATGACTTATGTCGAAAATTCATTAATGGCAAAGCCTTTAAAAGTTCAAACAAATTATCAAACTTCAGAAATGGGATGCTGTACCAACATTAAATTCTCTCCCTAGTGCCTAAGCATTCTACGCTTAGATGTGTTAGCTGTCACTTCATATCATAATATGCAGTGACCTTATTCCTGTTTTTGATTACTCCTTGAACAAAAATATGTTTCCTGTGGTAAATAATTGTCATCTTTATAAATATATCTGGCACATGTGATAATGAGATAAATACTGTCAGGTATCAGTGATTAAATTGTGTTTTTAATTGCCTTCTGAGAAATTTGTGATATTTTGTTGAAAATATAGCAAACCCGGCCTGGGAGGTGGGGTGGTGCATTAACTACAAATGCATAGGTGTAGGTAGAGTTACTGTTGTTACATGGAAAATCAACTTTCTAAAGTTCTACTTGGTTTTGTATAGAGAACTAGTGACTATAATAGTTTCTCCTTTAGATTTCATGACATCTGTTTTAGTCAGCTTTTTTGCTGCTGTTAGTCACAAATCTGACCAGAACAACTGTAGAGGAAGTAAAGTTTATTTGAGGGTTCATGGTTCCAGAGGTCTTAGTCCATAGAAGTCTGGCTTCTCAGGGCTCAAGGTGAGGCTGTACATCATGATGGGAGAGTATGGCAGAGGGAAGCAGCTAACATCATGGTGATCAAGAAGCAGAGAGAGACTCCACTCTCCAGATACACATATATATACCAAACTGAGGACTAATTCCCACCTCCTCCAGCCACACCCTACCACTTCAACCACTCAGTTAATCCCTACCAGGGAATTAAATCACAGATTGGGTTAAGACGCTCGCAACCCAGTCATTTCTCTTCTGAACCTTCTTGCATTGTCTCACATGTGAGATTTTGGGGACACTGCACATCTAAACCAGAACAACATCACAGATGAAGACCAAGTACCATGTGTTGGCAGAAAAGCATATTCACATATATAGTTTTAATTGTGAGATATTTTCAAGTTATCCAGGTGAGGTATATGAAGCCATCTCTAGACATCATCACATTATTATAAACTTTTACAGATACACGGACTAGGAACAGGCAGTGCTCAAGATGTCACTGGGAAGGAAGGGATTGAATGTTACATAGTTAATAACACAGACCATCAGTCCTTAACCACAATCTTCTCACCATAGGTTTCTGTGAAGACTCTTTGCCAGCTAGCTAGCAGAAATACTCATATGGTTTCTTTCATATGTCGAAGAGTAGTGATTACTTTCTAATAACTTCTTTTGCCTTCAAAACTGATTTGAAAAATTTTAATCAAGACTATATGGAGGAATAAAAAAGAAATGTAAATTTTCTTGAGTTTGCTTAACTTAGGGGATCACTTGATACAAATGAGTGAGAAAATTCAGTATAAACAATTTACAAATTTCATTTTCTATCTGCAAATGAAAAAAATAACAATTAGGAAGAATGTCAAAATTTTCTTGGTGAAGGCCTTGGTGCAGCAGTATTAACTAAGTTGTGTGCATAACTTGAGAATTTAAAAGAGATTGAATTATCATAAGAGTTTGAGAAGAGACAGAGGTTCCCTATTGAATCAGAGCTACCAAAAAAAAAAAAAAAAAAAGGAAAAGTTTACTAACCAGCCAAACTACATTTTTTTTTCTTCTTTATTTATATAGGGAATCTTTTTGCCCTCAAATCTAACCCTCTATCTTTTCTTTTCTGCCCAAATTGAAATAAGTAGAGCAAAGCTCTAGGGAAACTTGAATTTTTACTTGAAAATTATTGAATTCAAGTTTCTTTTTAGAGTTATGGTCTATACAGCATTTTATGCTAGAAATAAAGAACTTTTGACAAAGGTTGTAAACTTCTTTTTTACCCAACTAGCTGTTGCTTTTTTCCCCCCTCTCTTCAAAATTCTTCAGATATAATTTCCAAGAATCAAAAATTAATTGATGGAGCTAAAGAATATTATGCTAAGGGAAATAAGCCAATCCCAAAGAACCAAAGGCCAAATGTTTTCTCTAATATGTGGATGCTAATTCACAAAAAAAGGTGGGGGCGGGGGACATAGGGAAGAATAGAGGTACTGTGGATTAGACAGAGGGGAGTAAAGGGAGCGGAAGGGAGAGAGTATGGAAGTGGGAAGAATAGTAAAATGAATTGGACACTTACTACCTTATGTGCATATATGATTATATGACTTGTGTGATTCTACATCATGTACAGAAGAATGAGAAGCTATACTTCATTTATGTATGATGTGTCAAAATGCGTGATACTGTTGTATATAACTAATTAGAAAAAATAAGTTATAATAAAAAATAATTGAGTTAGATAAAGCTCAAATGAGTGTTACTTACTCAAATTTACTTGCCTTAATGAAATCCTTGGATCTGCCTAGAGCAATAAGGATGTCATTGAACCAGGAAAAAAATGAGAAGGATGTTTCTGAGGAATATAGTTCTGGGTCTTTGCAAAGTAATTTGCCGAGCTTAAGGACTGAGGTAGGTGGCTGGTTTATATGTGAGGCTTCCACTCATTGTTCATTTAGGATTTCTCTGGTTCACAGAAAGCCAGTGGTTGTGTTACCCAATAAGAACCATATGAACACGTAAATCTTTAGAGATAGCCTTGGATTTAACACACATACTTCAGTTCTAATATTCATAATAAAGATTAGCAACTGTCACTGACTTAAATAGTACTTCTAGATGTTGACTGAGAAACAAATAACTTACATGGAATATAGGAATTTGAAGTCACTGGAATTACTCTGGGAGGGGTATTTTCTCACCCTTCAGTCAACTGAGAACTGGGGATCTGAGAAACCATGTGAGAAACTTACTGGGACTTTCAGTGCTCGTTAAGTAGATGGAATAGTAATTTTAATTTGTTAATTGGTGTTTTATGTCACGTGCTATATGAACATTCACAATATAATAAAATATGTACAATCTTTGCTAGGATTTAAGAGGATGGTTAAGATCATCTGGGTTAAGACAGCTGGTATGCACATATGTGTGGTTTGAGTGAGTATGGTATGTATTTATGAATGATGAGCACAATTATTATTCTAGCAGAGTCAATAACATTTTGGTACCTTTCTAAAGTCATCGTGTAGCATTTTATTATTTTTATATTGAGGTTCAAAGAGACTTTCTCTGCTCTTCAGGTCTCACTGAGCACCAACTCTATGTGGGGGGAGTTTTCCACACTATGAGTTTGCCAGTCAGGCACAAGTCAGAGACTTGTTTTTCCAGGTTTCCTTGAAGTTAATCTAGATTCCACCAACTAGGCACAATTGGAGAATTCAATTCAGAGAAGAGTGATATCAAGAGTGAGTTTATGCACAGAATCCATCCTTGTGAGGAGAACAGAGGGTGGTGAGAAAACGGGGAACTTTCAGAGGCAATGGTCAGTGGCTGCAGAAGTCCTATTCCTAGCATGGCCATATGGGCTGCAGAGCATCTTCTCAGTGGGCAGTCATAATCATGAATTTGGAAGGTGTTCCTGGTTCTATAGCCTCCACACCCCTGGATTCTGGTAAGCTACCTAATATTTGGCATTCTTTTGCAGCTTAATAAACTAAGAAAGACAGACTCAATTATTACAAGGAAGGACTTAGATTAATCTGTCTTTCTAATATTTGTAGCGTTGTTTAACATCACCTTTATGAGATCACAATGAACACAGCCCTTTAAGAGTCACCTAGTTTAGACCCACTCCTACTATATTTATTTATTTTCATGGTGCTGAGGATGAAACCCAGGTCCTCATGCATGCATGCCAGGCATTGTTCATTCTTTTTTTAAAGAATAGAAAATTGAGGTTTAGATATCTTGAAGACAGGAGCAATATAATTAAACTTCATAGAATTTAGAGTCAAATCAACAGGATCCAAAACATAGGTGACTGAATAAATTACCTTTCTCTGTCTCAGTTTCTCCAAGTATAGGGTTATAAACTTTGGCAAATAAAAATGTAGCATGTCCCATACTTGGGACATACTTATATAAAAAAATGTTTTGTTTTTTAAATTTAAATTTAAATGCACTGCATTTTACATGATAAAAGTGGATACAATATGTGAAAAGGCAAAGATAATAAATGCAAAAGTATTTTATAGCACAAAACACTGCAATTGCTGTCTAATATTGTTTGAAGTCAAAGATCTGGTTAGTAGCATAGCAATTATTATTTTTATATTGAGGTTCAAAGAGGCTAAATAATTTACATGGTGTCACCATTACTTAGCTCAGTAATATTAAAATATTTGATGAAACAATTAATGATTATTCTGAACTTCTAGTTTACTTAAAATAACTTAGTGCTGATAAAACAGCAAGATTGAAAACCCAACTCTCCTCTTAATTGATGCCACTGTAGGTATCATTTCTACAAACATTTGTCTCTGTCAGCAACACCAATTTTAGATAATAAATTCTGGCATGTATCCTTGGGTTTAAAAGTGATCATTCTGCAGACTTCAGACCAGTCACACTTTATGGCATATAAATCTGTTTTGAATCATTTCTCAGTTATTATCACAGGTATTATAAAAAGTCACAGAAAGACTAGGTCATGGGCAGAGCAGGTTCTGTGTATTATCCAAAACTGCTGAGAAACATTTTTCTTAAGACATAATAAAGTAATAACCAGCATTTAGCAGTGGCTTGCAAAATAGGCATGCATAAGTTGCTTATATTTCTATAGATATGCAGAAAGAAACATATAAAGGTAAATAAAAATATGAAGTATCAATCCAGCTGATAAAAGAAAAATGTAGATGCTTCTCTCCCACACACATTATGTTCTCCCTGACATCTCTGCTGTTGACAGAGGTGCAGTCTCCCAATTATAGAAATGAGAGTCTGTGAATTGGGGAATGCCATTAAATTCCACCTACTTTTAGGTGGAAAAAAAAGCAGTCCTTTTTAAGCCAACACAAATGCATTTTCAATATCATAGACCTTGCATGGAAACCTAAAAAGGAAGAGGGAGGAAAAAAAAAAGGATGATAGCTTTTATTCTGTGGTGACATTGTTGCTTGATTCCATGTAAACAAGTTTGACAATGATAAATACTTCTTTTGAAATATTGCCAGACAGTGCTGTCCAAAGCTTGAAGAGTAGCAACTAGAGACAACTTTTATTTTAGGAAATTGATATTGCTGCCCAAGACAAAAAGGTAGAAGTTTGTTTAGGTGCAAAGCTTATGAGGGCTTGTGTGTGTGTGTGTGTGTGTGTGTGTGTGTGTGTGTGTGTGTGTTTTGGAAAGAGACCCATATCCTGCTTCACTGTCAAGCATGGTCTGCTGGGGGGGGGGAATTGGAACAATCTGTTGCAATCTTTGAGCAGCCTTGGATTTTTTTTTTCTTTTCATAACTCATCTTTACAGGAAGGCTTATAGCCTTGACTGAGACCTAGAAAGCATGTAATTGTGGTTGTCATAATAAAACCCTAAAGGAAAGAGCAAGTCTATGAGCCTGCCTGACTTTTGACATGGTAGCCAAGTCTTTCTATCATGTATTCATAGACTTATTTCATCATCCTTAACAGAGTGTTGGATTTTGATGATAAAAGACCATATTTGCCTTCACTGCTGGTATGTATTTAAGCTGTCATTCTACAGCTTTTCATTTTGGTTACATCTTCACTTTAGCAGGGTTATTATGGAAGAACAACTCAGAATGTGTATTGCAGCGGCATTTAATTATGCACAAAACCCTGCTAGTTTACATTATACTGTTTGCAGCCTCTGATTTTAAAGCTATATAGGAAGGAGGTATGGATATAGAGCTATTAAGAGAGATTCTGATGTAGATAAGGGCAAAGGAAGGTTATCACAGTCTCAGGTAGTATGTGGCTATCTGGCAGGAATATAAGGTGCTATGGCAGATGTATCTCCAAAACAGAAAGAAGCAGACACATGTGGCATTCAATTAGTTGTTACTTTTATACAGATGATTCCAAAAGTTCAGATGAGTATCCGAAGCTGATCTGAACCAACATGAAATTCTTTTCTGATTTCCTTCCTTACTGAAGGACAATAGACAATAATTCTCAAGATGTGATCTGAGGATTTTTGGGGCCCATGAGACTTATACATCAATTTTAAAAAAAAAGTTGCAAAAGTAGATAGAAAAACCTAGTGTGTTCTATTAAAACAAATTTTAAAGATACTTGCGAAAGTTAAAACAATGTAGCTTTTTTTTGTTTTTGTTTTGGACAATGGTTACTTTTCATAAAGTACAGTGATTATTGTGTTTATGTTGATATTTACTATTAATTTTAAATGTATCACTTTGTAGAATCTTCATTTCTGTAATCATAAATATCAATAGATATTACCTAAACAAACAAAAATGTTTTGTGATCTTCAATAATTTTTAAACTTTTTGGGGTCTTCAATAATTTTTAAGAACAAAGTTTGAAAATTGCTATTTTAAGTTGACACTACTTGGCAGAAAGTGAAGATCATCTGCTGAAGTGTAAATTGTAGCATTTGTCCCAGTGTATGTATGCTTTCTGTATAACATGCATTTAATGTATATAATCAGTTGCTTAACTACATGTGTATATATGAATATACATATATATTTGTGCATGTATATCTAATGAAGCTGAATCTCTTTTTAGAGTAATTTTTAGTTGTTAATGAACCTTTTTTATTTTTTTTTTCAAATTTATTTATATGTGGTACTGAGAATGAACCCAGAGCCTCACACAAGCTAGGCAAGTGCTGTACCACTGAGCCACAACCCCAGGCCTAATGAAGCTGAATCTTTTTATGTGGTCATAAACACTTCAGTTTACAAGGCCCCACCACTTTCCCCCTTCTTTCAATTGGCATTGCCATGTGTGTGTGTGTGTGTGTGTGTGTGTATCCACAGACATTTGAATTTGCAACCCCTTCAGGGAGGCCCGCCTACTTCAGATTTCTATATAAATTTGGAATAGTAAGACCTTCTGCTAGTGATTCCATGGAATATTTTGGAGGCTAAAATCAAGTGGTAGATGTCAGAGACATGAATGCATGGAGAAAATAGTGTCATAATATCAGAAATTGATATTAATAGTTATTAATAATATTGCTATTATAATAATATTACCTTCTTAATGAAATGTGAACACACAATTCCAGAGACTAGAGCTGTCAAATTCATAATCCTACTGAAAATCTCTCTTCTTTCTCATTGTAAATATTTTCTAATGATAGTTTTTTATCCTTTGTCAATAGACCTAACTATAGTCTTGTTAACTACAATGACAGATGCATATAAACTAAAATTAAGGCTTCTAATGGAGAAAGACCCTAAGATTGGGCCTTGTGGGAGGTTAATATGGTCTTCTTTCTGACTCACTAGCTTTGAAACATGGATAAAATGCTCAACTTCCCTTTGCTAGTTTCCTTGTCTGTAAAATAAGGCGGTGGGGCTAGAATTTTTCTAAGGTTTCTTCCAGCTTTATGATTTTACAAGTTTAGGAGAATATATCTTCCTTCCCCACAGCAAGCTTTGTTTGTACTTTTCAGAATTTGGTTCACATTGTGTGGAAATTTAGGCTATCTCTGGAAATTGCTATAGAAATAGCAAGTTCTTGTCATTTCAGATGGGCATATGTACGAAGAAAGCATCTTACAGGATGAATGTCTTCAGTAAACCAACAGCAAGTACAGCAACACTTCATTGATCCCATATTGGTAGGGAATAAAATGTTTCATCCACTTGCATTTTACAAATAATTTATATATACCCTTTAAGAACCCCAAATCTCTTTGTATCACTTTGGATGGAATTATTTCTCAGAAATATGTGTTGTATTCCTGTCTCCTTTAAACCAGAAGTTACCAGGAAATATAAACTCTTCTCCATAGTTCAGGTCTATTGCAAGCTCTTACTTTTGTACACTGGAAAGAACGTCCACAGACACTCTGTACCTTACTTTATGGTCAATGAATTGGGCTTATAAGTTCAGTAAATCATTAAAATACGCTAATGATGTAGCTAATGAATCATTTTTCCTTCAATATTTAAACGAATTAAATATTTAAATCTTTAATTATTTTCCTTAAAATATTTAGAATATTAAATTAACTAGTTAAACTTTTTAAACTAAATCAAAAGATTCTTTTTAACTCTTAAAAACCTTAAAGTCAACTAATAAAACTTAATTAAAATTAATTATGAATACTTAAATGTATTTTATAAAGTTAGTAGATTATTCTTATAAAACTAGCAAAAAATATTCTGTTAATTACCTTGATCACCTAAAAAGATATAAATCTGGTAATAATTTCAAAGTATTTTCAAAAATTTAGAACAAAAATATTATAGTCATCAGATTGATTTATGTGTATGTGTGTGTGTAAATTTAATGTTACTATAACCTTATTAGTCCCCAAAGAGAAAAAATTCTCTTTATCTCAAACTGTCTGATATTAGTTCAAGGATGATCCACAATAATAGATTGTATGTCTGACCTCCCTACTTGAGGCAAAAGAATTAAGCTTTAAAATATAGTTGATCGCCTTTGCTGGTATTTCTTTTTTTTTTTTTTTTTTTTTTTGCAAATTCTCTATGTCTTTATTTCTTTTCATTATTTCAAATTTTATATTCTGAAAAATATAAAGTTTCTATTATATTTCAAAAATATTTGTAAATCAAATAGATATTGAGAGAAAAGGGGAGGGGAGGGGAGGGGAGGGGGGATAGTAGAGAATAGGACTGACAGCAGAATACATCAGACACTAGAAAGGCAATATGTCAATCAATGGAAGGGTAACTGATGTGATACAGCAATCTGTATACGGGGTAAAGTTGGGAGTTCATAACCCGCTTGAATCAAACTGTGAAATATGATGTATTAAGAACTGTGTAAGGTCTTGAATGACCAACAATAAAAAATAAAAAAAAAAAAATTTTGTAATAGACAAAATTTGTATACATTCAATTGTTGGTCCAAGAAACAATAGGAAATGCTACCAAGAAGAAAAGAACATTCCATGTAAAAAAACTATTAAATGAAACAGGATTTTTTAAGACACCATACTAACATTTTGAGATGGGCCTGTGACCCTTTGCTGGTATTTCGCAGTCTCAGTTATTCACCTGTTTCTCTTTCTTGAAATAGTATATTTTTAGGTTTTACTTCATTAAGGTTGTATGGCTCAGGGCCCTATCATTTATATGTAACTCATACCTCATGTTGAAGGTTTATTTTAAATCATTTTGGTTGATTATACAACTATATTTATAGCCCTAGGTATTAGCCAGAAAGTGAATAGGATATACTTCTAAAGTCAGCCCTTTGGTATCCCTGAGTTCTACACCTGTGGGTGCAACCAACTGTGAATAGAAAAATTTGGAAAAAAAAATGTGTCTTTACTAAACATGTACAGACTTTCTTGTCATTATATGCAAATCCTACACCACTTTATTAAATAAGGGACTTGAGCATCTGCAGACTTTGGTATCCATGGAGGTCTTGAAACCAATCCCCTATGGATATGGAGGGACAATCATAATTCAAATCGCATATTATTTAGCCTTTTCTGTATATGTTTTGTAACCTTTAACCTGCCCTTCCCTTATGAATTATGTATCATTTATTGCTTTGATAGTTTTTTTTTCCTAGGTAACTACTTTAATTAAACATATGTTCAACTTGTCAAGTTGGCCAGTGGGTATTATTTTATTTTAGTTTTATAAAATCTCCATTTGACACTTTTGAAATATATTTCAGATCATGCATTATTTTTTTCTATATGATAATAATAAGATATTTCAGGATCATCTTGTTTCTCTCCTTACTAGAACATAAAAAACAACTATTCTCAAAGTTTCAGTGATTTCTCTCAGAAAAAGATAGAATGAAAGACCAAAAATGTGTAGGAGTATGTGCACAAATATCAGTACTATACAAAACACTGTGTGCTATTGGCCTAATTAATGATAGAATTAGAAAAAAAAGTCCATGTTTTCCCATTGATATTTATAATTTTGTCTAAATATTTTATGTTATTGATATAACATGTATTGTATATCATAGTTGTCAACCTGACTGGATCAAGAGACACCTTGTAAATTGGTAAACCATACGTCTGGGTGCATCTGTGTGTTTTCAGAGAAAATTGGCATATGGGTCAGCAGACAGCACAGTGAAGACCCACCATGAAGGTGGACAGCAATATCCGATTGGCTCAGAGTTTAAAAAAAAAAAAAAAAAAGAAAGGAGGAGGAAGCTCCCTTGGGCATGGTCAACCATTTTTGTGTTGCAGTATTTTGCTGCTGCCATCCCCAGTGGACATTAAATTCTAGATTCTTTAGCCTTTGAATGTAAAGTTGCACCAGCAACTCTCTAGCGGGCTTCTATACCTTCAGCCTCAGACTGGGGCTACAACCTTGGTCCTTCTTATTCAGAGCTTCTAGTTTCTTGGGACCTTCTCCCTAGCCTGCAGACAGACACTGGGGAACTCCTCAACCTTTGATGGTGTAAACCAATTTAATAAATCCCCTCTCGTAATTAGGTATGGTGTGTTGGTTCTGAGTCTCTGGAGAACTCTGATTAATACATATGGCAGGACCATCCTTGTATTATTAAAGTTTGAAACCTTAATTTGTTGATTTGGAGCCTATATTTAAGCTCTAATACCCATCTCTAATTTCACAGTTTTATGTCTTCTTATCTTACTTGAAGTCACATTTTTGAGAAAGTGTTTCTGTGAGGTTCTATGGTACTATAACACCCTCATGTTTTTTTGTTTTGTTTTGTTTTGTTTTTTGGTGGAGTAGCTCTGTTCATTTGAAAATGATGTGGCCCAAGCTGCTTTGTTTTTGGAGTTAAAGTCACTTTCATCTTATTTTCTCTGGATTATCTTCACTATAGGCTTAGTCTTACAATCTTTGTGAGTCAGTTCTAACAATGTGGCATCGAAGGGAAGGTTTGACATTTATCAAGCAGTTACAGACCTGGGGTGGAATGAATTCTCAGTGACCTGAGAGAAACTGACCTGCTCTCTGCTTGTGGATGAGGCCACAATTCATCTCCTAGCCGAGTTCTTATGCCCTGAATCCTACCTCCTCATTAGAACTGAAAAGTTGATCTGGCTCTCATCCCTGTGGAATGCAGTTTCTTGACATATATAAGGGAAATCTCTGCCAAATATGAAAACTTAGAACAGACAAGTTGGGCACGGGATCAAAAATCTAGTAAATCAGGGTCACTCACTGTGTGACACCTGCCTTCTTGAATTTTGACTTCATCTTGAGGTTTTGTGACATTGTTTTCCTCTGACTGCTACAGGGGCCCCAGGTAGTATGGCTCTTTTATATTGTGATTCCTAGCTCTTTGACATATGAAAGACAAGCTCAAACTTTCAAAATAAGAGTGCAGGTACAATGGACCTTAAAACAGAGGTGGATACAGAATTTAGAAGGGTTATAATAACCTCATTTGCAAATTAGACTTGATTTCCCCCATAATCAATTTGCCCTCCAGAGCCACCAACCATGGCTTTAGAGAAATCGGTTTTATGCTTCTTGCTTCTCTAAGGTACTTTTCCAGATAGCTTGGTCCTTCGAAAATCTGTTATCCATATATTTTTTCTGAGAAGGGTGATGATAATCCCGTGAATCCCCTTTCTGTTCACATGGTGAGTGTCGAGTCAGGATGGTGTGAGAGAACACTGATTTCAGTGTAAGTATGTGGATACATTGTGGATTATTATGCGAAGAGAATCCTAAACCAGCCAAGGAATTCCCCAAGTCAGGTAATTTCCCGATCTATCCTTCTGTCACCAATCAAGTTTCATAATTAAGCTAGTAGTCCCCAAAATTGAGCATAACTCATTTTCCTGGAAGGCTTATTAAATTACAGTGTTTGGTTCCACCTCCAGACTTCTGGAATCAGTATCTCGGATGGAGCCTGAGAAGTTCTATCAAATGCATAGGTGCTGCTGCTGCTGTTGCTGTTGTTGGTTCAAGAGCCACAAGGGAAACCACAAAACATAATTCATATGTATATGGAGTGCACACTGGAGCATCACTGGGAGTTCCCAGCTGTCTTATGAATTTTGATTGAAAAAAAGATTTACTCAGAATACCTAAACAGAAGAAATAAAAAGGAAAGATGAATTTCAGGCTGTTCAAGAATATTGGTTTCCTTAATTTACAATAAGGGGTAAGTCAGATTCTTTTCTGATAGCCCATTTTGTATTTGTTCAAGCAAACTAAGCTCCAAGAAAACTGGAGTTTTTCCTCATTCCTTTTCATGGCTGCTGCCAGACAATGTTTTAAGCATCAACTCCAACGGTCCACACAATAGTGACTCACACTTAGTCGATTTTATTTGGAAAAGTGCAGCTGCTTTTGAAGTTTTAAGGAAAGGATATGGAAGAAAATAGAGACCTGTATTGTCTTTTTAACTAAGGCCATGTTCTAAAATAATCCACGTGTGTTTTAAAAAAAAATCAGCAAACATGACTAATTGGGGATGTATAAATCATTGCAAGCTTATGTTTTGATGGGCATGTTGAAAATTGCTTCATTTCTCATTCATAGACCTTCTTCTGGACTGTGTCTTCCAGGTGATATTTCACAGTGTTGTAATCTCTGGGTGTGTATCAAGAATAGCACACTTGCTTCTCAAATGTCTCTGAGAGGGAGAACTCGCCCTCAAAGATCCCTTCTTTTCCTTTTAGCATGAAGGGTGTACCGCCCAGTTAGCAATCCCTGTCCGCCCCTGAGAGAACACAGCTCCTTTTTATTCACAGAGTGATGCCAGTGTCATTACTTCTCAGTTTCTGTCTTCTGTGAACGCTGGGGATCCTCCCGAGACATGTCATCTCCATCACCACAAGTCGATATTCATTTGCTCTCTTCAAGGTCCATAGCACCAGACTATAACATTCTGCAACAGAGACCGTCATTGTCAAACTGGCTAAGTGGGAAGTAGAATTCCTGGTTTAAGAGTCATTTGGCCTCTGGTCCCTTTAAACCTTCATCCTAAAGATAATAGATAGCAATTTTTCAAATGACTATTTGCCTCTTGAGAAAAATTGAGTTATTGACAATAAATCAATCTAACACAAACCACCTAAAATCAGAGACTGCAAGTCAATATTAAGAATGTGATGAAGACTTTTCTGAATTTGTGCATAAATTATCTCTGGATTACATTGTACTTTATGACATGAATTGAAAAATGTAGTGTTCATTGAATATTTTATTTGAACACTCTCATTCTTTAGAGTTATTGTTCTTAAATAAATGATGAGCCCAAAAGTTTTAAATCATGATTAACATAGATCCCAAATCCCTTGCCTGAAATTATTGGGACCAAGTATATTTTAAAATTCAGATTTCTTTTAGGTTTTAGAAAAGTATTATGGATATAAACTGCATATTATGTAACTCTGTAGATTTTGGGAAACATCACACAAATATTAGTATTTCTACAATGAGATAGATGAATAGTTATGAAGGGGGATTGTAAAAAGGTGTAAATAGTTCAGGTTAGATTTTGCTGCCAGAGTTGAGATGCACTTTTGGTTCTCAATTTTTTTTTTGTATTTCATAATTGCAGATAAGAAATGGTGAATTTGTGCTACTCCTATAAAATGCTATCATCAGTTCTTTGATATTGAGTCTGCTCTTGGCAAATATTCAGTAAGTTGGGAGATATTCTTTCAAATTATTTTCAAAGTAAAAATGAATATTTCCCTTTGGACAGACACATGACTATATGCATCACCTTTAGTGTCATCCCCCTCCATGTCACCCCCTAAGTGAGTGGATTAGATGTAGTTTATGTTTGCTTACTTTTGAAAAAAAATTGTGTGGACTACAAAAAGAATGTAACATGTTACCTTGCAGACCAGGGATAGTCAATAATTGGCCATTGTTATTTCACTGTCTTCCTAGCAATTTTGTTGATTCTGTGAAGATACAGAATTTAGGAGGCTTTTACCAAATTTAAAGTTATGATCACTTTTTAAAATTTTATTTTATTGGTGTAACTATTGGTGTAGTTATGATCTTGATGCTCACAATGTACAGATCAACTTGACAGTGTGGCTTAAAAATGGTTACCAGGCAGCCTGTCTTCCAACTTACATATGTGATCTTTTGCGCAGGGGAAGATCTTTTGCTAAAAATTTAAAGGGTGTTTCAAGAATTACCTTTTGGGCTGTTTTATCTGCTTTATGTGAGACTGTTTTTTTAAAGACATGGATTAATCTCCTTGAATCCACATGTATCCATGTGTGTGTGCGTATACATGCTGACCAATGCTCACCTTTTCAGAGGTTTGCAATATAAGTCCCATGACAATACATTAATTTATGTTATTTTTGCAGGTTTTCAAGGCATAGTAACTAGATGGTCTTTAGGGGAAAAAATGTATAGGGTAAGTAAATAAGTATTTGTCCAGATTGATTTCAATTATACAGAGTCTAGTACTTGGCAATGGGCAGCTGCCATCTAGCTGATGAAACCTTTGACTAAGAAATTTTCCCTTCACTTTATTTTTTTCCTACTTTTAAAATACTTTGTGTCATAAATAAATAAAATCATCTGTATGGAAAATAAATACTTATAGCTCAGAGATTCTTGCAAGATTAAATACAATAATTTTCTTTGCACAGCTTAGGATTTATAAATGTTTGTTTATATATGTATGGGAGTGTGAATAAACTATCACCTAAATAGTATTTTATGTATACCTAATTTTTACTTTCTTCCTCCATCTAGTTCTGTGCCTTAATAGTGTCTGCAACCAAAGGTCTAATAAAACTTAACCTCCAAAGATAGTTCCTAGCATCCGGTCTATTAAGAGCTACAGATGTTTTGCATCAATTGATCTGTGTCATGCTGCTAGACTAGACTTCTTTGAATGTGGGCTAGGCATAGATGTTTCTGCTTTGAGTGTTTCTCTATTAAGAATGGCTTTGATTTATTAATGTATGTCTTGTACTAGCCAAAAACACCTGCACATTTTTGGTTCATTTTTAAATTCTCCATCCTTCAAAATACCTGTTTTTATCCATTTCACTGACTCCTATTATCTACCTACTGGAGTTGTAAGTCAGAGGCCTGGCTCTGGTGGTGGGGATAGGGGTTTCCCAATTGACTAGGTTTGGCCACTTCCCCTAAAATAGCCAAACAGCAGAGTACAAGAGAATAGGAAAGGAATTTATTTCACTGTATTCAACACAGGGAAAGATGGAAGGACTCAATACTGTCCTCGATACTGCCTCAAGGTGCTGACAAGAGCTCTGTGATTATACAAGGGACAAACAAAGGCAAAAGCCAAGGAGTATGTGTAGTTAAGTGATATTGGTCAAGTTGGCCGGAGGCCTGGGCCTGGGGGTCTGGCTGCTTATTATTTTAGGTCTGGTCATATGAGGTCCTGTGGCTGCCAGTAGGGCGTTTTTACTGCTTGAGGGGCAGTGTCTGCCTGCAAGGCTCAGTGTTCACAAAATTTGAGATAAATTGGGGAATAAAAATAACTCAAAGAGAAAATGGGTCCGAGGAAAACAACAGAGCTAGTTAAGGCAATGGAAGGTCCCCCTTCAAACCACAGGAGGCTGTTAAAAATATTTGGAAGATATTTTGCCACAACCACATATAAGTCTACTGAGATAGGGCTAATCTCCCCTATAGGTTAGAAGGTTTATGTATATTTTCTAAAGGGCATAAAAATTGAGACAAATAATGAATCTTGTCAAGTTTGTAGATAAATTTAAACTCTCATATAGTGCTGATGGTAGTACAAAATTGTTCATATGCTTTGTGAAACTGTTCCTCAAATGAATTAACATAGAGATATCAAATGATCCAGCAATTTCACTATATATATAGAGAGAAACCATGAAATGGAAACATCTCTACACAAAAGCTTGTATCCAAATATTTATAGTAGCATTATTAACAATATTCAAATGATGAAAATAACTCAAATGTCCATCAGCAGATGAATGGGTGAACATGTAGACAGTCCTTAGAATATTTTTTTAGTCATAGAAGTAATAAAGTAATGATACATGCTAGCATGAATGGACCTTGTGAACATTGTGCTAAATGATAGTAGACAGTCACAAAGATTGTATACTATGTGATGTAATTTCATGGGAAATTATAGGATAGGGGAATCTATAGAGACGGAAAGTGGATTAGTGGTTGCTTGGAGATAGAGGGAGCATGGAAAAAGTAAGGTAAAGAACACAGGGTTTCTTCTAGAAGTAATGAAATGTTATCAAATTGACTGTGGTGAATAAATTATAAATCACTTAATTGATTACATTAAATGAATGAATTATATGGAATATGCTTGATATCTCAATAAAGCTATTATTAAAAGAAGAATATATTCTTTGATATAAGGAGAGCAACTAAGAACAGAGCAGGGAGGAAGAGCATGAGGAAAAGACTAACATTATACAGAGACGAGTGGTGGGAGGGAAAGGGAGAGAGAAGGGAAACTGTATGGAAATGGAAGGAGACCCTCATTGTTACACATAATTACATATAAGAGATGGTGAGGGGAAAGGGGAAAAAAACAAGGGAGAGAATTGAACAACAGCTGATGGGGTAGAGAGGGAAGATGGGAGGGGAGGGGAGAGGGGATAGTAGGGGATAGGAAAGGTAACAGAATACAACAGTCACTAATATGGCATTATGGAAAAATATGGATGTGTAACCGATGTGATTCTGCAACTTGTATTTGGGGTAAAAATGGGAGTTCATAACCCACTTGAATCAAATGTATGAAAGATGATATGTCATGAGTTATGTAATGTCTTGAACAACCAAAAAAAAAAAAAAGAAGAACTTTCCACAAGAAAAACTCGAGGCATATGTGAGTTCACTGATATATTCTATCAAATATTTAAGGAAAATAACATCAGTTGTAGATTAAGTCTTTTAAGAGAATTGATGAAGGAGGAAATAACAATCAACTAATTCCTGAAAGTTCTATTATCCATATGGGGTGTGGGTGTGGAAATGTCACCATATGTTGCTGGAAGAAAAAATTCTAGACCAATCTCTCGCATGAGCTTAGATGCAAAAATATTTAACAAAATTTTGGCAAATTTATCAACAATATATAAATTGCATAGTACACGAGACCAAATGAAATTTTTCAAGAAAATACAAATTTAGATTGACAGTCAAAATTTAATCAATGACTTTTACTATAACAACCATAGTAAAACCAGAAAAACAAAATGCTTATTTAAATCGATGCATTGATGCATGAAAACATTTGATGAAAGTCTATCTATAATTAAAAACAAAATCTCATTAGCAAATTAGAAATCAAAGGGACTCTCAATCTGAAGCACATACTCTTCACAAAACAAAGAGCTATCATACCTAGTTGTAACTATTTTCCCCCTAAAAATAGGAATGAGGCAAAAATGTCCGTTTTTATCACTTTAAAAAATTTACTTTAGATGCTATCTAGTCCAATAAGGCAAGGAAAATAAACCTTATACACATTGGAAAGGAAAAATAAAATGGTCTATATTTATAAATGACATCGTCACATAGGTAGAAAATCATAAACAATCTGAAAAATTACTAGATCTAATAAGCAAATTCAACACAGTTGCCAGTTAAAACCCAGTGTGTAAACCTTTTGTTCCTCTGCCTAATGCTGTGTAATAAATCATTTCAAAATGTAGCTGCTTAAACAATAAACATTTGTTGTCTAACCATTCAGTAAGGTAGGAACCTGGGCTGGGCTTAGCTGAATGTCTGTTCCTCAGTCTCTACACAAGCATGTGATTAAACTGGTGACTTACTCTCTTCTGAAGGTTTACTTGGGGTTTCACATAGTTGGCATCATTCAGATTCTTTTAAGCTGGTGTACTAAGGCGCCTGTTTATTGCTGGATGATGTCTAGAGCTTTCCATCTTTTCTTGCTATGGGAATTTCTGCATAATGTAGCTTATAACATGTCCATGGGTTTCTTACAGAGTGAGGGCTCCAAAAGAGAGTGGGAGAGGATGAAGAGGAAAGTCGCATTCTTTTTTAAAGTATAGTTTTGAAAATGACATGCTTATTTTTTTCAAATTCTGTGCGTTACAATTGAGTCACTGTTAACTTGCTGACACACAAAGTCATGAGTACTTGGCTACAAGGATCATTGGATGCCATTTTAGAGGCTGCCAAACCACAAACACGTAATTTATTTCTTAAATGATAGATAGTGACATTAAAAACACCACTAAAAATAGTATCAAAAGTTGTGAAATATATAGGAATGAACGTGACAAGCGATATTTAAGATTTATACACTGAAAACAACCAAATATTGATAGAAGAAAAATGACAAGACCTAAGTAAATGGAGAGATATATTCATGGACTGGGAAACCAAATATAATTAAAATGTGCATTATTCACAAATTGATCCATAAATTCAAGACAATTCGTGCTGACCTTCAGCAAATTCTGTGGTAATTGACAAGCTAACTTTAAAAGTTATGGAAATGCCAATGATATAGAATAACAAAATGGTTTTGTAAAACAATAGTCACAGAATGTATATTACCTGGCTTCAAGACTGGATATAAAGCTACAAGGTCAAGGAATTGTGGTATAGGGTTAAAGACAAAGTGGAAAGAGAGTCTAGAAAGAGACAGAGATGGTCACTTACGTTCAAAAACACAGCCAAGGCAAGTCAATGGGGAGGCACAGGATCAAGCAGTATTCCTGACACTATTAGGTAGATGTGCCAAAAAAAAAAAAATTAACCTTTCCTCATAGCATGTACAAAAAAATAGTAGTTCAAAATTGCTTATAGAACCAAGTATTAGAACCTAAATTATAAAACCTTAGAAAAAAATAGGAAAGAGTATTAGGGATACTGTGTAAAGCCAGTATTTCTCAACTAGAACGCAGAAGGTATGCATCATAAAATTAAAAAATAAATTGCACTTCATAAAAATTAAAAACTTTTGCTCTTAAAAGAATGTTTGTTAATTAAAAAAAAAACTTAAGCCACAGATTGGGAGGAAATATTCCTAAAATATATCCAACAAAGGACTAAATTAATAATATATAACACATTTTAAAACTTCAATAGCAAGAAGAAAATAAGCCAACTAAAACAAGTCAAACTTTGACATACACTTCACCAGAGAAGTACACAAGACAAAGAATGCTCAACATAATAAGCCATTGGTGAAATGAAAATCAGAACCCCAATTAAATATCCTTACAAACCTACTAGAGTGGCTGAAAGTAAAAAAGACTGAACCATTGAATATTGGCAAAGATATGGAGGAACTGGCTATTTTATACACTGGGTGGCAAAGAAAACTAATGCAACTAGTACAGAATACACTTTGCCAGTTTCCTCAAAAGTAAGTCACACATCTATAGTATAACCCACTTTTAGGTAAGTATACATCTATTTGAGGGCTTGTACACAAACATTCATCCTATCTTCAATAGTGACAATCTGGAAACAACTGAAATGCCAGTAAGTAAGAGAACAGATAACAAATTTTGGTATAGCCATATAATTAAATAATATTTAGCAATAAAGAAGAAATTATTGGTCCCTTCATCCAAATGGTTGAATTTCAAAGTAATTATAACAAGTGAAAAGAACTAATCAAAATAAAGTATAAAGCCTTTGAAACATCAGGAATTTATTTTGTGTAGATTTTACCTCAACAAAGCTTTTTTAAAAACTGAGAACACATACTATATGATTCCATCTAAGTAAATCTTTGGAAAATGGAAGTTAATCTATAGAAACATAGCAGATCAGTGATTTCCTGGAGATGGGAGGAAGTTAAACAGTGGGGGGTGGTGAATGACAAAGCAGTACTTGGAAACTTACGGATTATGAAAAATTAATTATTTTGATTCTCACATTGGTTTCACAGATACATATACATGCAATAAATAAAAACAATTGGACACCCTAATGATGTTCAGTATATTATAGGTCAGTTTTACTTCAATAAGTATAAAAATTAACTATTAAAAATGTTAAAGGTCAAGTAATTTTCCTCAGAGAAGTCCTCTTTTAACTCCTTTTCACCATGCTCTGCCTATCAGGCATCATGTTTATATAATACAAATTAATTTTTAAGGGAGAGTAAGAGTGTGAGTTATTGCTTCAGTTTAGGCATCTCATACCTTCACAAATATTAATTCATTAATTAAATCAATTCCATTTAAACATTCCAGGGTAGCTGAGATTTTAAAATAAGATTTTGCCC
Organism: Ictidomys tridecemlineatus; assembly: GCF_052094955.1. Lineage (NCBI taxonomy): Eukaryota > Metazoa > Chordata > Mammalia > Rodentia > Sciuridae > Ictidomys > Ictidomys tridecemlineatus. The sequence goes on from NC_135488.1 coordinate 79,061,773, forward strand.
ATGGGTATTAACTATGCACCCAAATTCATGGTGCTAATGGGAAAATCTCAGGATAGACTAAAGTACATATGATAGTGAAGCCATTATTTACATTTCATAATTTTGAACGCCCTGCCATTTCCCATTCACACAAAGATACAGTGTTGGCCAATAAGGATCCCACAGACTATGCAAGAATAACATCATCCGTTTTCTGTCTTTCAATTCGGCCTTTCTGTTATTTTCTTCCCTTTCTTTCCCTTCCTCCTTATTTTTTTCTCTTTCTATTTCAAAGATCTGATCTCCTTTGCTGTCATTATGCTATTGTGTGTATTATACTGTTATTATGTATATAATATATATCTTATTATTGTCTTTCCCTCCAATAGAATGTTAGCTCCATGAAGACAGGCATCGTATATATTTTCTACATGCTTTTCTACCTGTATTTGGGATATGATTCTGATTTGCTCTAGCAGATTGAAAACATGGATTCTACTTTGTAAGCAATAGAAACAGTTTTAAGAAAAAAGAAGTGGGGAAGTGAGATTAGGCACAGGAATTTTTGAAGAAAAATTGGGTTCTTCCTGAACTGACCTCTGAATGAGCAGATATAAATAGCAGGCTCAGTGAACTCTAAGGGATAGGCTGTCAGGATTCCAGTTAAGGCCATGGCTTAGTCCCACTGTGATCTTACGCTTTTTCACATAAACTATGATGAATCTGATTAGTTGAATCTTCCAACTTTGTGCCTCTCACTCACGATTCAAAATTCTAGGAGTGTCTGATCAGCCATGCCTCTTTGCCCACCTCTGTTCTAATAGTTAATAGTCATAGTAGGAGGCATCAAGAGGTAAGAGGGCCCTGGGGACTGGAAGTTTCCTTTTCATTTCATAAAGACTACCTAACAGGGAAGTCCCCTAAAAGTAGGGTTGACCATATGATTTTTAATTCAAACAAATGAACTTTTAAGAATGAAATGGACACTATTAATATTTATGCAGAATCAATAGGTATGAACAAGAATGGTGTCAGGATAACAGACATGTATGGTTAACCACTCCAAAAGGTGTAGTAGAAGACTCACTTGAAAACATGTGATTGGGTGTCAGACAGGCAAAAGAAGATCATACAGTTTTATTTATTTTTTTCTTCACTGTATTTTCTCTGAATCAGGAAAAGCATTTCTATGTCCTGCCTCCTATGTTCTTACCATGGGAGGAAATGGGAGTCCTTCATTATTCTTAGCTATATTTTCCCATTCTTTTCCTAGTTCCTGAAATTATCTATGTCCATACCATCATAATTCATTCTAGGAAAAAAATAGAAAAAGAAGCCCTACATGATCCCACTATACTTTCCCCCAGATTGGATAAGTCTTTAACCATTTTCTACTTGAAGAAAAGGAACTAGATCTTTCAAAGTTTTGAGATTCTTGCCAGTTCTCAATCCATGCTTCTATTGGTGAATTTTATTATGAGTTTCCTCATTAGCTTCTTCAGTCTCCTTATAAGATGACTTTTATATATCTGATATGAAAGTGTTTCTTTATTTTGTATAGCTCATTGATCATAGGTACTATGTTTTCTAATGATTCATTAAAAGTATAAGTGATTTATTATAATGGGATTACATGGTTCTGAACACTGAGAGGATATTGAATCCAGGATGTGTCAGCAACCATAAGAATAAAATGTCCACTCTCCTCTTCTTGGCCAGTGGCAAACTGTCTAATGTTTCAAAGCCAGAATGAATAATCTGTCCTCAGGTGGTATTTAGTCACTTCATTATTTCACTATAGCTAAAATAAAATTTAAAAAATCCTGTTAGAATCTCTCAGCTCTAATAAATTAAGAGTTCATATGATAGCTATTTAAGCTAATGGCTAGTTCGACTTTTAATGAGGCTTTATAATTAATTAATCTCATTTAAGGTATGGGTATTCCTGGTTTGTAATTACAGTCTCTAGTTTTAGAAGGTAAAACCAATATTTACTCCTATACATCCCCTGCCAGAGGGCTGCCACAGACATCGGCTGGTAAATATTCATTTACACTGACAGCAAAAACATTTTTTTATGGAGCTCCAAATCTGCAGTCTTCCAGCTGTCAGCTTGGTGGTGAACTGTTCTAATGCCGAAGCCTTCTGCCTGGGGATGGGTGTATTTGAGCTGAATAAAACAATACAGCAATACAAACAGAGAATTTATTTTTCTATTTTTTTTGTTGTTTCTCTGTATGTCTCTGTCTCTCTATCTGTTTCTAGTGTGGGAGCAGTTTTCTGTCTTGAGTAATCTTAAGATTTTTATGGAAGAAGTTTTTGTTTTTAACCATTTATTCAGTACTGTACTATCTCTCAAGCTCCTACTAAGTGTTTTACATGGATTATTTCTTTCAATCCTCACCAAATCCATATAAGAAACATTCTTATTATTTCCAGTTTAAAAACAAGGACGTTGAGGCTTACAAAAGCTTAATTACTTGCCTAAATTTATGTTATGGTAGAGGAGCTGATATTTGAAGCAGAAATATCTGACCCTAGAGAATCCTCACTTCAAAATATAAAAGTAGTTCAGCTTGTTTGATAGGTGGCTAAGGAGAGGTTGGTTTATGCATTCAAAAGATCCTAGGTAGTATTCCTTAAAGATAAAAGTAAATCTTTTGTTGCTACTTAGGTGTATATTTGTGTATATGTTGTAGTGTGTGTAGAAATATTTAATTTTCCCATAATGCATTAGCCTGAAAGTATAAGAACTTCACAAATTCCTCTGACTCTTGGCCTATGCCTGTGTAAATCACTAATTCCATGCCAATTCATGCTGAACTATTTTAGAAGTCCTTGATATGTGTTTCATATGTGCTTGCAAACATTCCTGGTATATAGGGATTCCTTTTTCCCTCACAGAGCCATTTCATCTCTCCCTCTGCACTACAAACACCTTGGTTCCTCTCTGGTCCTCACTGCATTTTCCCTGTGCACCACCCTGAACCCTTCTCCAATGCCAAAGCTGTGAGCTTTTCAGCCGCGATATTGGGGACGAGAGATTGTTGAAGGACATCCTGGCCCCTGCTGGGATTGTTGCAGACTAAAATAATGTTTGCAGGTCCGCTTTCAGGGATACTCTCAACATGTCCCCTTAAATGTGGAGTGTTCAGAAGTCCACCTGGACTTTAAAGCCCAAAAGATGACAGCAAGTTAAGATAATTCTGGAAATATCAACTTCAAAATGATTAAAATTTGATTTCACTAAAATTCTTTCTAGAAGCATAGAAAAAGCTACATGAATTTCACAAAGTGCAGTTCCATGCAAGTATTTTTTTCTCAAGGACTTTTAAAAATTGTATAGTTTGTTTTTGACGTGAATGCGCCTCACAGTTGAATTTTCAAAAATAGGTATATTGTAGCCAAAAAGAGAAACTGTTTTAACAGTAGTAGCCCCAAGCAATTATGCCACCTATGTATTATGTTATAGGCTAGATTTGTGATTATTTTATGCTTTACTTGTACTTTTTCCTGGATGTATCTATAAGGATTGCAATATATTTATGGGCTGTGTTTGCTGACAGTGCCTTGAGATAGATAGATGATAGATAGATTATTTATTTGTTTATTTTGCTAATGGAAAGGCTTATCTTTAGGGATAAAAGAAAGCAGGAAGCTCAATGTTATGAGTCAAACTAACCCAAATAACTCAGCAAAGATGCAACATATTATGTTTTCCATTACTTAGATGCAAAATATAAGGAGATTTCATTTTTTTTTGTAAAAGCATATCTGACAGTCTAATGTAAAACTTAGTAGATGAGAATTAATGTTATTCTAAGACAATATTTATTTAGTTTACCAAGTTGCTTCCTACCTTATAAACTATCTTTCTGCCATTCTTTCTGATTGTTCATGTTTAAAATCTCAGAATCCATTTTGACTTGCCTTCACTTCTCTTATCTGTTATTTCCTTTAAAAATAGCCTTTTCTCTATCCCTCGCCTAACTGAAAATCTCTTCATTTAAACTTAAGTCACTGGAGCAATCTCTTAATCTATTGATGGCTCTCTTTCATAGTTGCTTTCATAGATTTATCTTTCACAATCAGTAGCTTTATCAAGTTGCTCTTTCAATCAAGAATCGTCTCTACTTTCCAATTGTGTACAAGTGAACATTTAGTACCTAGACCTGATATTTTAGAACCTACTATTTCTCCCTTCTCTGTCCTTCAAATATAAATCTCTTCTGATTCTTTATATGAAGTCTCTGTTCTGCACATGTTACATTTTACCCCAAACAAATCATGCTAAATGGTGAAGCTTTGTTTTGTGTATCAACCTGTACTTACTTTATCATAACAACTATTGCATGTCAGTTTAATAATCTATTGTAGAGGAATGAAAAGTACCAATCCCTGCCCTGCTGCAAATGTCGTTGACCTTATTCCTGGAATCCATATACATTACCTTACATGGCCAAAGATGTGGTTATGTTAAGAATCTTGAGATGGAGAGTGTGTTAGATCTTAGTTGCTGTAATTAAGATGCTTGACAAGAAAAACCTAGAGGAGGAATAAAAAAAATGAAATCTTGCTGACTTCAAAGATAAAGGAATGGAATTATGAAGTAAGGGATGCAGAACACTTCTAGAAGCTGAAAATAAAATAAAATGGATCCTCCCTATGAGCCTCCAAAGGAAAGTAGCTCCTCTAGCATCTTTCTATTAACATAGCAAGACCCTTCAGAATTCTGTCCATCATAACTATAAGATAATAAATTTATGTTGTTTTAAGACACCGAGTTTATGGTAATTTGTTATAGCAGCAATAGAAAACTAAAACATTTAATAATATAATTTCTTCTCCAAAAGGACTTTAAGTTCCTTGAAGTCAGGACAGAGAAGAAGAATTCTAACATCCACTCCCCTGTTACTTCTTGGTAACAGAATCCCATTTTATTTATTCATTTATTTGGTTTGGGAATACAGTGAGCTCAGCTTCTTTGCAGTTTACTGCCTCCATGTGACTAAGTTGTAAAAGGGAAGTGCTATGGGAAAACCTTCCAAAAAGATTGACTTACCTAGGAAAAGTGATTTGTTTATTCTCTGATCTTTTTTTTTTTCTGCTACTGAATTACTGCAGCTCCCTCAGCCATCCTGGACTGTTCTGTCTCTAATAATGGCATCCTGAGATACAGGGGCATAGATAGCACTCAGAGCCACCATATCTTCACTGGACAGTCTGCCCTCAGGCCTGTTTTACTTAAAAAAGAGAAAATAAAGGTATATCTTACTTAAATTTATTTTATGTATTTGCCCCTTTTTATTTCTATGAAATTGCATAAGAAATGCTAATACCAATGAGTGTTAAATCTCCCTTAGCTTCTGGCACGGTGCCTAGGATAGAATACTTGTTCAATGAATACCTGGATGAAAGTCACTCATGTAGCTCATGCAAATGCTAAGAATAGTTCCCAGAATACCATAAATGCTCCAGTATTAGACTTTGTTTTATATCACTACTGTTGGCAGCATTGTTGTTATTATTGCTTTCTATGTTATTTTATGACACTTAACACTAACAGTATAAAACCTCATACTTTTTTGAAACTATTTTCAGGTATAAATATTTTGGGTCTTCAATTATTCCATAAGGTCCTTGAGGGTGAGGACTTTAGTTTATACTCTTTTGTCTCCCATTCACATTGCTTGACGTTTAACATAGTGCTGGGTGCAAGGAGGTCAGCAGCCTTTACAGAAGGAAAATTCCCCATGGATAGTGTTCTCAGAATAACTGGAATGTACAAAATAGTTATAGCCTTGGGGAATTGGGTAGACGGTTGCTAGGGTCAAGAGTCTTTCTGATTGACAGAGAACTAGATATGGACAAGGCGTGAGTTTCTCTGGACACCAGTCAAGTGAAGAGGCTCAGAATCTGGCAGAGAGTAGTCATCCAATGATTTTTATTTTTATTTTTTTTTTGTGTGTGTGATTTCTTTTTGAACTATTAAGGAATAATTTACATCTGTCTCTTTAAATAAGTACGTTATCTATTTAGAAATCTGCTATAATCAAAGAGCTCATCAAGATTTCATGTGCAATTATTATAAGCAAGAACACAGCCTGAGGTAGCAAGAAGTTTTCTGTAAAGCAGGCATATTTCCTATCTTCAAGCTCCTGGTTGCACTGATCAGCAAAATTACTGAGATGCAGACTTTTTAAACTTCCTTGTCTTGTCTTGTTGGGAGATTTTTTTGTGCCTCTGACTTGCTTTCAGGCAGTTCTTTTTCTAGAAGTGGTAACCAAGAAATGCTTGTGAGGTGTTGATAAACACAGCAAGTCATTTCAAGAGTCACAGATAAGTAATTTCAGATTTTCCCTAATAGAAAGATGGATTTGAATTATCAATATTTTGATAATAAGGGCAGTATATGGCAGGACAGGACTATCTTGGCAAGTGGCTTGAATTATTCCCTAAGACCAGAGACTAAATATAACTAACATTTGTCCTCTGATAAATAAGTTCTAATCAACCTTCTTATTGCTGTATATATATTAACTTGTTTAATATTTTCATTAACCTATGATGAAGTATGTTTCATTCTTCTGATTTCATGGATATAGTAACTGAGGCACAGAGGTATACACAAAATTCCCCTAGAATCTGCTGTATGCTCTCCACTTCCAGTCATGCTCTTGACATTTGATTTGAGTGTTCAGCTACTTTTGTTTCTTGCCTTTAATTTTCTTACTTAGAAAAACCCTGATATCTCAGCAAACACAAAGAATAGGGTGCCAGCGTTTTCCTGGAAGGATTTTAGATTCTTATATATGATTAACTAAGGAAAAGGGAACTGAATATGAAGATTAGCTCACACATATAGATGTGGATCAAATCCTATAATAGGGGCAATAGATCTGCCCCAACTGTCTCAGGGTCTTGGAAAAAGTTCAAATGGAGACTTGTGCCCATGTTTAGACTCCAAATGTTAAAAATATTTAAGTCATTTAAAAATCTTACAAATATATTTCCATAACAATGTAGGCAACCAAAGTTAGAAAGCCTATACTTCTTAGAGTTTCATACCAGAAGAACTTGAGGAGAGTCTGAACTAGATCCCATTCTTGTGCTCTGACTCTATCAGCCCAGCCTATTTTCTTTCCACTCCCATCACTATCCTATAAGACAGGAGGTTTTGGACATCCATGATAGACACCTTATCCCACAAAATCATGTTTGTTGACATTTCTCGCAAGCAGGATTGTCAGATTTATAAATGAAAATATGTAGGTTTCCCAACTAAATATAAATTTGAAACACAAAGCAATTTCTCATTATAAATCTGTCCCATGCAATATTTTGCTGTGTATCTGAAATTACAATTGAGTGGGACATTTTGTATTTAATTTGTCAACCTGAACTACAAGTGTTTACCCATTGACCACACTCCAGGCCTCCTGGTGCCCACTCTGAGGACTGTTTCCACTCTTCTTTGGGATGGATTCAGATCAAAGACCCACATGTCCTGGAATGTTTTCGGGGCTTTCATTCAGATAATTCTGTAATCTAGGAGATGCAGAATATGATTTAGAAAGCAGAGGGCATATGCCCCCTGAGGAGGGTTGATCTTATTTCTCAGGTCTATAAATAGACTCAGAATAGGTGAAGAAATAGAATATTCAGCACTGACTATTAGGATATGAAAAGAAATCATGGAAGAAGGGGCACTATATCTAAGTTTTAAATGTTGGGAAAATTTTATGGAAGTTCAGGAAATCATATACTTGGTAAAAATTATTTCACTGGTAGAAATATGGTGGGGAAGATGAAAATTGGAGAAGAGGATCTGCTAAGGGAGAGAGCTCTGGTAAACACTCCGGGCATTCAATTAAAATCCCCCAAAAGTTATGCTTTAAGAGAAAAAGGCAAATAGATACAGACCAGCTTTCCTGGAGTGAAGTAATCTGCTTGTTTTCTATCTGCTATTTGGAAGAAAATTAAACCTTCCCTAGGGGAAGATAACAGCTATCTAATGTCATCATATTTTTTATATGTAGTATACGGCGTTCAATAAAGAATTATTAGCGATGCCAGAAAGCAGACTCAGATGATGCAGAAAACAATAAAAAGAACATATAATAGTAACAGCCCACAGATATTCCAGATGTTTGGGGGTTTTAGGATAAATATGTAAATGTTGGAAAAATATTTTCAATACATTTTTTTCAACAAAGGTTTATATCCAGATTATACAAATAATTTTTACAAACCAATATGGAAAAACTCAACTACCCAATGAAAAATTTGAGGGAAGTCTTAAATAAGGATGTCACAAAAGAGGAGATCCAAATAACTGAAGAACACATAAACTGGTTTACAGCATCATCGCCAGAAAAATTCAAATTGAACAATAGTGCTAAACATGTCCACCAAAAGGGATAAACTGAAAATTAACTGTAACAAATATACCAGTCTGATACAGAATTTTAAACAGTGAGAAAGGCTGTTCACTTGTGTGGGAGGGATATATATGGGAACTTGGTACCTTCTGCTCAATTTTTTTTTTTACTATTCATTTTTTAGTTATAGGTGGACTCATTATCTTTATTTTATGTGGTGCTGAGGACTGAACCCAGTACCTCATGCATGTTAGGCGAGCACTCTACCTCTGAGCCACAATCCCAGCCCTCAATTTTTAAAAAAGAAAATCAGCAAATGCTTGCCCTCTTTTTTCCTACCACTATCCTTTTTTGCTATCCTTCTTGGTAACAGAGATCATCCATTCAACACCTTGGTGACTCTCCTCTTTACCTTTCTTGCTAAGTGTTTTGTTTCTCCACTTTTTTCATTTCATTTACAATACCACCTTTTACCCAATGACTCAGGCTAAAAACCGAGGAGTCATCCTTATTTTCCCCAGCATTTCCCACACCATCTCCCGTATCAAGCTCAACATCAGATTAGCATTACTTACGAAAGACCATCTTTTAAATGCCTTCCACGTATCTTGAATCATGTCTTTTAACATCACTACCCCCTTCCCTCTTATCTGGCCCTAAAATTGCCTCCTCATCTTTCTCAGTTCACTCTTGTCTCCACAAATCTCACTTTCCAGTCTGATGTAGAAATAGACTCTGAAAATATAGATTATACCAAACATCATGTAATTTTCTACAAATTCCTCTGTGATTGGGCTCCCACCTGGTTATCTCTTGCCATTATATTACTAATGCTTTCTGTTATTTCTCAAACCTAGAGAGTTCCTGTCCTCTCCAGAGCTCATTACACTGGTGCACTCAGCTTAACACACTCTTTGCTAATATATTTTTATACCTAGCTCTTTCTCATACTTCAGGTGTCTTCAGAGTTCCCTCATGTGAAGAGTCTTTACAATGACCACATTTATATTAAAATAGGGAAACTTTCTTAATGGTAGTTAGCAATAGCAATCCTAAAAATACTATGTATGCTTGATGAAAACAGATCTAGTCCACTCAAATGTCAACATAACAACAGGAAAGACATCATATATACCAGTGCCTAGGATAGTTGACAGAATCAGAGGAAAACTTAGTAATATTTATTGAATAAATGAATAAGGTAATTACACAATTAAAATGAAATTTTGTATGTAAAGGGCCTAAAAAAGGCTTGTGATACAATGAATCTTTCTGTTAAAGAAGAAAGTATGAGTTTTACATTAATTTTAGTTGCTAATTTTCTTTCCACAGGAAACCATTATACTGGAAATAAAAATTGCCAGTCCAAAGTTAGGATTTTTTTTTTTGGTATAAAAAATATATATGTCGTTTCCAAGGATCAGACATTTTAGCAAAGGATATAAGGAATAGTTTTGAGGTAGGTCTTATATACTCAAATGACACATGTTAATGAAAACCAACCCAGATGCTTGCTTGTGTGGTGAATTTTTCATAGATATCACTAAGCGAGTATTGAGATAGGCAGTTGAAAAGACAGAGATTACCACCAAGGTGGTCATGGTCTAGTGGAAAAGATGAGCATATACACCGAATGTCAGTAGAAGGAATAACTAGCCTCTTGGAGCCCCAGAAGGTTTAATATAAAAGATAGTAATCTGTACATTAAAGAGGTGCTAACCAGTCAGACCAAGAAAAGCTCAGTAGAAAGGTAGATGGGTAAACTACTATGCAAAAGTCAAGGAGACATGGTATGTTTAGTGACCCCCAGCCAGCATAACCTAGCTGGACTATGACATGAACAGGAAGAACAATGGGACATGTGTCTGGAGATGCAGGCAGGCAGGGGTCTTGGCCCCTTATTGGCACATAGCTGCTATTTAGTAATTGTTCCTACTTGTCCTCTTTCTTTTCCCATTCAGGTTATGCAATCAGGAGATATACTTCCACTGAAATTCTTTTCAAATTAAACCGAATAAAGTTCTTATGTGAAGAAATTAACCTCTCGAATGCAGAATTCCTTTCATCTTATTATATCATTTGTTAAAAACTTAAGGCATTCTTGCCCATTGTTTTACTCTTAAAATTTCTTCTTTTAAGAAGGATTATGTCAAGTGTTTTTAGAGAGCACGGTTACAAGTGCAACTGCTTTTAACATATGTGGGTTGATGTTTTTGTTATGGGCGAATGGCTACAGAAAATATTATTTGTTCTGCTTTTGCACACTTATTCCTTTATTTTTCAACACTTAAACATGTCCTATATTACAAATGGAAGGTTTTTTTTTTCTAAAGGTCTCACTGATATTTAATTTTGTGGTCCAAATCAAATATTATACAATGCTATCAGAAAAAAATAAACTCTCATAAGTTGTGTTCTCATATCTTAAAATTAAGTCTCTCAAATTAACCACTGGAGTCATTCTTTACTTCTGTCATAATTGGCTTTAGTTGTACTTCTGTTTCCTTTTGAGGCTATTATTTTTTTTTACCTTTTTCTTCAGTTTTCCTCCCCCACATCATTGACTTATGTTTCTAAATAGTTTTTGAATGTTGAATCCTACAACTCTTGGTAAAACTGGGAGTCCAAAATTAAAAGCCAGTAGCCTACAAAATGTGATGATGCTCATTGTGTTCGTACAAATTCATGATCAAGAACAGAATGAATTATTTCTTAATTCAACTATTCGATGTAGCTTGATAATTGATTGTGAGGATACGTGTGTGTTATAATGAGTAGTCATTATAACAGGATGATGGGTAAATCAACATTTCCCGAGGACTGATTAGGTTATCAACTGAATAGATGAATAGTGAATATCCAATTATATGACTCCCTAGAATTAGTCAAAACTTTTCATCAGTAAGCTGTGGGAGGATAAAGGAGAGAGGCAAGCAAGCATCATTTCATTGAAGAGCATAAAAGATTCCTCTTGAGAAATCTGACAGCCCAGCTGTGTATGTTTTTATCTCGATCATGGTTTTAAAAGTTGGATTTTTGAACATCAGTGGCACTTTAACTTTGATTAAAAAATGAGGGCTAGTCAAAGGAAAAAGTGTCAACAGCAAGAGATGGGAAACCCAAGTGTCGTGTGTTTATGTGTGTGTGTGTGGGGGGCGGTGCAGGCGCGTTCGGTATGAGCCTGTTTGGCGCTGGGATGAAAGACAATTTACTTAGAGACCTGGGGCTATAGCCTGGTCCGACAATTTCAGATTTTTGACTAAAAGTGATGTGCAAAAGAAAGTGGTTGATGATTTTATGAGGTTTTGGTGATTTGACAGCTAGAATATTTTATTTCCCATGTGATTATTTGTATCCTGATTTTCATCTCCCCCCCGCATATTGTTCACTAAAAGAGTTTTAGCATCCATGATCATCCTCCAAACTATTTCACATTTCCTCTTTCCTTTCTAACATATTTATACTTAATGCCACAAGCACCTTATTTCCTGCATCTCTTCTAAACCATACCACTTCAAAAGGGTTTTCCTCCTAAGCATATTAACTTTAGAAATAGTCACATGCCCCGGGGGGATTGACATATACCTGTAAACCCAACATTTTGGGAGGCTGAGGCAAGAGAATCGAAAGTTCAAAATCAAAATCAGCAAATTAGTGAGGTCCTAAGCAACTTAGCAAGAACCTGTCTGAAAATAAATAAATAAATAAAACAGGCTGGGGATGTGGATCCGGGGTTAAGTGCCCCTGGATTCAATTCCTGGTACAAAAAGAAAATAAAATGTCACAAGCTGTATAATTTCCCTTTAATATTTCTCTCCTGACCACCTGTTTCCATTATTTCTCTAATTTAAGAAAAATAATATAATCCTTTTTCCATGTGACTATTGGTAGGGTAACAGTGGAAGGTTTCAGAAAACGACCCACTGGAGAACTAATGAAAACCTCCAACTACTTTTGAACTCTCTTCAGAGCCCAGTTTTGTTGATGGAAAAAACTACATATGCCATTTATTTGTCATAAATGATACAGAGAAATTGGAGTTGCATTTTAAAAACCTCAGGATTATAGACCCTGAAGGTCTACCCTCAAGAGTTTTTAGTTTTGGTGTATGAGTTGAAAATGTAAATAAGGTCTATTTGTCCTGGATGAATTCTCAGTTTTATGGGAAATAATCACAGAGAAAACAATTATAAGGAACCACATGGAACACTATAATAAAGAGACATGGTGTGTGACCAGAGTGATGAAAGCTAAATTTTTCTTAGAAAAGTGAGGAAGTCTTCACAGGAAAAGCTGCTGTCACTAGAGGAAAGAAAATGAGCAGAAGCTTTGTAGGAGAAGACAAGTTGTCGGGGAAGAGCATCTAAGTCCATAAAGTAGACTGCAATTCCACAGAGTTGCCAGAGTTGCCAAAAATCATAGTTTGTTCAGGGTCCCATGATGTTTGTTACACAGCTATTGTGCCCAATACAAGGGGTGGGGAAAAATGCCAAAGGATTTTCCTGTGATCTTAAAAAGTAAATCCAGTGATACAAAAAGGAAAAAAAGAAGGAAGGAAGGAAGGAAGGAAGGAAGGAAGGAAGGAAGGAAGGAAGGAAGGAAATTCATTTAGGAAATTGTGTCAGAATTGTTTTAGAGGACTAGAGGACTTGGGTCTTTATTACCTGAGAAGTTTGGAATGACCTAGTAAAAAGAAGGCAGTTTAAACTGTTTACAAATGGAATTTTACAATTTTCAAGACACAGGCAATCATCTAATTATACACTAGTAAGTAAAGCGAGATAAGTTAATGAGAAAATAGCAATTTGAAATAGAACTACTTTACATAATAATGAATTCAAAATATAAAAGCACTTCAATATTTGAGAACTAATTATTGGATAAAGAAAATACAGTCAAGGAAAAGGACTTTTAATGTCTTTAATGATATTTAAAACCATTTTAATGATTTGAAAATGTCAATAATTTTAAAGAGATTGTTTCCCCAATCATTAGATCCTAAAAACTTCAAAACTGAGTGAATGCATGGTAATTCTATCTCTATATAAACCAGGGTTATCTCAAGTCCAAATTAATGGAATCCAAAGATTGTGCCATATTTTATTTTTAAAGTTGTTCTTTGTTCTCCATTTTAGAAAGCAAAAAGACAAATATCCTTTGAACAGCCTTACGCTTTCAAATTATTAAGTCCAAGGCAAAACATGAAATAGATCAAGAGTAGGAGGAAGGGTAGACACTATTTTATCTTACTATAAACCATGGTTAATCCCTTGTGTTCTTTTTCAGGTTTATCACCTCTAAACATGAGGCAGAAGACAGAGGATTATGAGGAGAGAAACTGTGAGGTAGACAAAATTTGGTTTTGATGTATTGTTCTTTGCTTTTACTATGTTACTTTTAAGCTGCTTGTATCCTCCCCCACTATCTAGAATCAAATGGAGGAAGTTACATTTTCTCATAGCTATTCTTACACTGAAGAGGGACGAGTACCAGTCATGAAATTCAAGGCAGCAGCAGACAATTGGGCAGAACATGCTGTAAGGTTATCTCACCTTTTTTCAATCAAACATATCAGCAACTACCTCACTACTTCAAGTTAGGATCAGTTACAAAGTATAGTGGTTTGGCATATTTCTCTAACCAGGATCCCCAAACTGATTGTTGTTGAGTTCATGAACATTTACCATGTCTTACCATTGCTCACCTGTACTCCTTTATTTTATAAAGGAGTACAGGTGAGCAATGGTAAGACAGTGTCATCTGGATGAACATCTATCTGCTTAAAGACAGTCATTCACATTCCACATATTTTTTTAAATAGTCATTTCCATGTAAAATATTGCCACTGACCTTCATTTTGTATCTCTAACTCAAGGAAATCATACTTTTCCCCTGTAACTCTTTTAGAAGTCCATTCAGAGGAGGCACACACAACCTGGACTTCATGATGGCTAAACTTCTAGGGCTGTATCTTCTCACATTCCCTTCTTGTATATTTCCAGGGAACCTTGTTGAAGTTTTGCAATCTTGTTTTGGTATTCATTTCTTATTTGTATTTTTATCCATGTATGTATTAGTAACTAACATCCACATTGATTGTGGAACTAAATTTCATCCAAACCTCAGGGTGGAGAGCTTAAATATGACAGATGAAAACCTGGAGTATGGAGGTTTGTAATACTTACAGAGCACAGATCACTTTCACTGCTTTGTGTCATTTGGATTTCTATGGAAACCCAAGGAATGAGGTCAGGTGGATACCAATCTCTCTTATACACAAGGAAACTAAGAGCAAATGATATTTCTAAAGTTTCCTAAAAAGTAAGGAGCAGAGAGCCTGTGTTTAATCTTCAAAAAGTTCTTCTCATTCACGTTCTAACATTATTCCTCTTTTATCAGCTCTTCTTTTACTCCATTTTTTCTTCTTTTTATTCATTCTTTCTTTTGCTATGCATTAGTATTTTATTCTCTTTCTCTACTTCACTTTATTCCCCTCCCATTTCCTTGTGTAGCTCTGTCATACACTAAATTTATTGCCTTTAGAAGTGAGGACACTAACCTCAGGAGATGTAGCATAGCCCTGGTAGCTGGTTGTATGAGATAGAGATCAAGGGAAGTAAGATCTTCCACAGAATGTATTGCTTATTATGGGTCTTGAAAGAGACACAAGTAGGCACTGGAAGGGCAGATATAGAGCAGGGAACTGAATGCAACTTTTTAAGAAACTAAATTTTGAATTAACTTGCTGATTAAAATATTATATTAATCAAAATGCTGACATTTTTCTGAAGCTAAGAAATAACTATTTCTTTTTCATAGCAGCCTCATTTCCTCCCCACCATAAGCCCCCATGAGGTGTTCCATGGTTCAGTTTGCCCTTACAAAACTTAGGCTAGAACTAGCTGGTGATCACTCATGTGCAGAGAAAGCATGGTGAAGTCTTAATTTTCTGTTGATAGCGAATTGAATGCTCTCTTTTGGTTCATTGAAAATTAAGCAAAAGTATCTTTATTTTATAAAGGGAAATGCACAGCAAGAGGTGAATCCTCTATACAGAGGTGTGAGGTAAAGTGGGAGACAGATTACCAAGATGTACAAACAAACTAATCATCTTGCCTTGTGCAATTTCCCTTCAGCCTCTTATCCAGCTGGGGGTCCAAGTTCTCAAGTGGAGACTAATCTAATTTCACTCTCATCAGCTAAATGCTGTAATCAATATCCCAGCTTCAGGCTAACTATCCATCACAACCTTCATTTTACTGAAATGGACTATTCTAGAAAATCACTAATTTCTTTTATACTGAGAAGATCAACCACCATGGTTTAGATTAGTCTATGTAGGCTAGATTGATCCAATTCTGGTGAAATTTTCAACACGAAAATGGGAATTATGAAATTCTGAAGCAAAAGTTATTTAACTTAATGATTTGTTTTTGTAGTTCAGTAGGTAATTACAGCTAGATTCCCAGACAGAATTCAGATGGAATGACCCAAGTGTCTGATTATCATCAGCATCCTAATAAGGATGTGAATCAACTGTGTAGCATTCCAAAGGGAAGGAACATAGAGGTGTTCTAGCATATATTCTTCAGATGGAGTATCTGTTACCGGTTTCTTACATCCTCACTATAATAATCTCCTTTAAGACTAATAACTCATATGTATGGCTTATTTTTCTTTGTTTATCTAAGTTAAAAAATGCTTATTTAACACATACTTTGTCAATTTTAGGCTTTCATGGGGCAGTTCTAAAAAGTCTCTATCATTGAACCTATAGATAATTTAACTTCAAATGCTCTAAAAACACACCATTTTTCCAAGGTCTGTGCGAATTCTTTTTTCTCTTATTGTTATCCTTAAAAAAAAAATTCTTCCTATTACTTTTTCTGATTTCCCCTCAAAAGTTCAGATATGGAATTGCTGTTTACCACTTACTTGAAATTCCATCAAAATAATTTTCTCCCCTTTTTGTGTGATTATGTGTGTTTTCATGGTTAGTGGACTGAACACTGACATGCTAGAAGGGGGTTGACTACCGAGGCATGGATCTTTCAGGGAAATCCTACCTCTTCTGAAGGGTGAACTCATGAATAGATAACCATTGTGAAGGCTGAGAGATAACATTACTTGGTGCAACTCGGCTTGCATTTATCCTTGGTTTAAAGATAGGTTCATATTAAGAGTCAGCCTTTCTGACAGTGAGTGACAGTTAATGTCAAAGATTTAGGAGGAGAAAGAGCCAAAGGAGAAAATTGCATTGCTGTTCAGCTTTTAGAGTTCAGAAAGTAACATGTCTTGTGTAGGATGCATACAGAAAAGATGGATAAGCTTAGTTAAGTTTTAGGTTAAATCGAATACTTTTATGCTAATAGAAGAATTAGGACCTATGAAGTGCTGTTTACTAAATCAGTATGTATTTTGGAATACTTGTTATTTTCCCACACTATGCCAGCTACTTTAAGAATACAAAAGAAGAATGAGGACATGGAGGGAGTGGGGGGGTGGCGGGAGAAAGAGGAAGAAGAGAGAAGAGGGGAAGGGAGAAATATTACCTAATTTAGAGGGAAAAAAGAATAAGTAGCACCTTTAAATAACACTCAGCCATTACACATAGGAGTAAGTTGCTGAAGTTTGGGATAGTATGGGATATGTAATTCATCAGTTAATCAATACATATCATTGAGAATATTTTTTTGTGCCAGCCAACATGGCTTAGTTTAATCTTGAACAGTACAGTTTTATTTGGCTTTCATGGATATTATATTTAAACTTCTCTATGGAAGATAGATTTATGTGGGTCTGTGTGAGTAAGACTTGGAGTAGGTAGAGATGGAGAAGGAGTTTTCACTAACAATTATGGAGAACTTAAAATGTGTTCAGCATAATAGTACTTTCCATAGATTATATAATCTAATCATAATAGTCATTCACTATGGGTTTTATGTTTTCCTTTTTACTAATGAAGAAAAATAAAGTTATTATCAAAACTATAAGATTATTTTGAGATTTGGACTTAATAGTTCCACGCCCAGATTCGCGATCTTTTAATTCAGCTCTAATGGTACTTTCTACATGGAAGAGTGAGTTTACAAAAGACAGAGAAACTCAGTGGTGTGTGGTGCAGAGTGGTGACGGGGAGCTCCTGAGGGAAGAAAAGCCAGACTATTCAGGTCATAGAAAGCAAGGCTAAAGCTAGCTTTTGTTTTTGCATGAATCAATTTCAAGGAATACATATTAGATTCATATTAGCTTAAGATAAAGACGATATTTCAAGAACAATTTTTAAAATATATTTTTTTAGTTGTCAATGGAACTTTATTTTATATATTGATATGCAGTTCTGACAACTGAACCAAGTACCTCACACATGCTAGGCAAGGGCTCTGCCACTGAGCCACAACTCTAGCCCTCCAAGAAAATTTGTGTGGTCTGAAAATTTAGGGAAATCGTCATGATGGGCACCTCAAAATCTACTGTCCAAGCTTCTCTCTTGCCACCTCTCCTCTTTCCTCTCTATGGTGACATAATCATTAGTCTTCATAAGCATGATTTGCAGAGTTACTGTGGCTTTTTCAGATTTTTCTATATCATGATTTTTAATTCAGCCTATTAATAAGGACCTTAGAGACTCAGTATTATCTATTCAGATTTCTAAGTGAGTGTATTTGATTAACTCAATCATTTCTTAACAGGATATACCACAGGCATTTTAGTCAGATTTAAATCAGGAGACAGAACCCACATAGGAATTATAAATGAACAGTTGAGTTCAAACCAGGTTGCCTGTACTAACCAGGGAGAATTTATTAAAAGCTCTGATGTACTCCTGGGATTCTAAGGAGCCAAGTGAATGTGTAGGCCTGTGGGCATGCTCCTGAAAGATCAGAAAAGATACTAAACTCTCACTTTAGACAGTTCTACCAACTCTGTCCAAGCAGAAAATGAAAGCTAGGACAGAATTATAAACTTCCTGGGTTGAGAGTTCAAGGCATGTGACAAAACACAGAGCTCATTCAAAAAAATGAGATTTATTGGCTTCTGGAATGTTCAGAAAAATTTATTCAATCATTAGCTGACTGCCAAATGACCAAATAATTACTTGATGACCATTCATGACAACAAATACAGATTTTACTGAATTTGTTCCTCAAAGTTATTAAAAAAAAAAGGACTGTAATAAATAATAATAATAATCCAAATTCTAAAAATCTAAAGCAATGGTATCTCCCTAAATAGATAATTTCAATAAAGACAAAATTTATAGAAATGTACCAAATTGAAATTCTGTAGATGAAAAATGCAATAAATAAGATTTAAAATTCACTAGAATGGATTAAGAGTCAATTTGACCAGAAATACAAATCATTGAACTTGAAAATGGGTCTATTGACATTATCTCATCTAAGGAATACAAAGAAAAAATAATAAATAAAAATAAAGAGAATTTCAGGAATCAAGAGACAATGTAAGGAGAAGAGAAAGGGATATAAAAATATTTGAAATATTGTGGCTCATGTGGATTAATTCTTTCTCAAAAAATCAAATTTGGGAAGTTTTGTATTCAAATATTTGAAATTCAATAGGATCCATATCCACACAAATCATAGTCAAACTATCCAGAGCCAAAGACAGATGGAAAATGATGAAAGTGGCAAGAGAGAAGAGACGAATCACATACAAGTTATCAACACTAAGATTAAGAGCTGATTTCCTCATCAGAAATCATGAAAACAAGAAGGTAATAGAGTACAAAGTTCACAGTTCTAAAAAACAAAAACCTGTTGGCAAAGAATTCTATTTCAAATGTACGATATGTCAAGGTTATTGTACTTTCATGTGTAAATAATTAAAACAAAAAAATAAAAATTAAAAAAAGAATTCTATTTCAATCAAAAATATCTTTCACAAATGAAGGAAGAAAATGAAGATATTCCCAAATTTAGGCAAAACAAAACAAACAAACAACAACAAAACACCTTGAAATTGTTGCTAGCAAAACCTGCCCTGGAAGAGATGCTAAGGGAAATGTATCAAACTGAAATGAGAGTACACGAGGCAGTAAATTTAATCCACAGAAAGAATGAATATATACTAGTGAAATAATCCTAATTAAACATAGAAACCATATAAACATATTTTTGTTGTAAATGTTTTTCCTGTATGATTTAAAAGGCAGCTATACAAAGTAATAACTATGTCTGTGTTAATAAATATATATAAATAATTTAAAATTATCACATGATTTATAAAGATTCTCATGGCCTTAACAACATAAAACAGAAAAGAAGCTGTGTTATTGAAATTAAATTAGTATTAACATGTATAAGATTAATATAAATTAAGATGATAATTATAATCCCCAGGAAACCACTAGTAAAAAATATGCAGTTGAAATGTTAGAAAACATCGAACATAAGACAGTAACGGAGTAATACAGGTACAAGAAAGTCATAATACATGTGGAGAAGAGATAACAAAATGGAAGATGTAAATTCTACCTTATTATTAATTACATTAAATATAAGTGGTTTAAATTTCCGAGTAAAGAGGCAGATATTTGTAGAATAGATAAACCAGATATACACGGTCTACAAAATACTCTTTAGTTAAGAAGGCAAAATATGTTAAAAATAAAAGTTTGGAAAAACTGTTTTGCAATCAGCAATTAGAAGAAGTGAGGTAAAATAAAATAAAATTTAAGATTTTGTTTTACTAGAAAAAAGAAGAAAATGTTATAAAGGGATAAATGGATTAATTCATTAATATTTACAAATATATATACATATATATGCATACATAATACATATATATATGCGCACATATAAAAGACCTCTAATATATATGAAGCAAAAACTGACAAATTGAAGGGACAAGTATTATGATTACTAAATTCAGCAATAATATTTAGAAAGTTGAATATCTGCTTTCAATAATGGATGGAACTTAGAAGATAAGTGAGGAATCAGAACATATAAACAACACCTACAGGAATCAAGGATGTATATGATATATCTACAGAAAAATAATTTTCAAATTTCAGAGTACAGAAGTTTCTCAAGTATATTATCAAGCATCATCTAGGCTAGGCCATCAAATGAGGATTCATTTATAATTGAGATTATACAAAATATGGTCTCTGAGTGCTCTTGAATGTAATTAAAAATCAATAGAAGGAAAAAATTTTTGAAACCCATAAATATATGGAAGTTTAAATAATGCACTTTTAAATAACCAATGAATCAAAAATAAATCAAAAGGAGAAAATAGATTGAGATAAATGAAAATGAAACTACAGATTGTGAAAAATTATGAGATGCAATGAAAGCAGTACTCAAGAAAAATTTATATGAGTAAACACCAACATCCAAAATAAGAACTTAAATCAATAAACTAATATCCACTTTAAGAAACTTGAAGTATAAAAGCATATTAAACCCAAAGCAAACAAAGGAAAGAGGATCAAAGATTAGAGCAGAAATAAATGGAAGAGAGGAACAAAAGACAATGAAGAAAAGCAATGAAACAAGAACATATTTGCATAGGAGAACAACATTAATAGACTTTTAGCAACACTTGACGTTCTGGAGGTTCTACACAGGGAAAGTAATGAAAAAGTGAGATGCCCTCAGAATATAGAGGAAAGTATTTTTATTGCAGATAATATTATCCTACAAACAGAAAATGCTAAAGAGCCAAAAAGAACAAATAGAGCTAATACAGAAGTCCAAGAAGATTGCAGGATATATCGATATGTAAACATGGGGTGCACCTTTGGCAATGCACCATTAAAAATTCTATTAAACAATTCTAACTGGGCACAGTGGCACATGCCTGTAATCCCAATGAGTCAGGAGACTGAGGCAGGAGGATCATGAGTTCAAAGCCAGCCTCAACAAAAATGAGGCATTAAGCAACTCACTGAGACCCTGTCTCTAAATAAAATACAGAATAGGGCTGGGGATGTGGCTCAGTGGCTGAGTGCTCAATGGCTACTGGTAGCCCTCCCCACTAAAAAAAAAAAAAAAAAAAGAAATGGTCATCAGACACATGAAAAGATGCTTAGCATCATTACCAATCAGAGAAATGCAAATCAAAACACACAGATATACCACTTTATACCCACTGGGATGACTGTATTCAAGGAAACAGAAATGTTCAAATATTTATTGTCAAGGATATGGAGAAGTTGAAATCCTCACACACTGTTGTACACGTGCATGTCAAATAGTGCAGAAGCAATGGAAATTAGTGTGATCACCCCTAAAAGTTAATTATACAGTTATCATATAATCCATCAATTTCATTCCTGTCATACCTGAAAGAATTGAAAACCCACATTCACTCAAAAACTTGTTATCTCAATATTTAAAGCAGCATTTTTATAATAGCAAAAAATTAAAAACAAACCAAATGTGCACCGACTGACATATTAATAAAACAAAATGTGGTATAGTCATCTCCTAAAGTTGGATTCAGTCAAAAAGAAAAGATAAATATGATAAATGCTACAAATTGGATGAACCTTGTAAACATTATATTGTATGAAAGGAGTCAGACACAAGAGACCACATGCTATGTGTTTTCATTTATATGAAATGTGCAAACAGAGAAAGAAGTCCATAGGGACAGAAAGTAGATTAGCGTTTACCAGGTTCTGGTTGGAGAGACAATGGGGACTAACAGCTTGATGAATATGGGGTTTCTTTGGGGGCTACTAAAAGTGTTTTGGAATTAGAGAGTGGCAATTGTTACACACCTTGTGAATATACTAAAAGAACCTCTTGTAGTGTGCACTTTAGTTTGGCATTAGTAAATTTTATGGAATTTAAATGTTTTCTGATTACAAAATTATATAAAATTATTAGCTCTGATGGGGATTGCTTTAATGAGAAACTGACCAATAAAATAAAAATTCTACCAAGTAAAGAAATGACAGTATAAAGTAGCCTCTACCTCTAGGTTAGATCCGATGACCAAGGAAAGAACAAGATGTCAAAAATCCTCCGCTGTATTCAAGGAAATACAGGACTTAGATCCTGGCCTGTTTGGAGAGAGAACAATCATGGATAAAAGATGGTATAAACATCACTGAGATGTTGTAGCAGTACATGCCAGAAATCTGCTCTCTGGAACATCAATGCCCATAGGGAGTTTCTGTACTGTATAACTTGCTGTGAACTTCCCAAGGGTTTCCAAGAGTTGTATTCACAGAAAAGCACTGCCTCTTCAAGGTTTTCTGGGAAGAGCTACTGGTTACTGAGCTCCCAAGAGGCCACCTGCACTGCAGGAACCTAGTGGAGAAGATCAGCCCTGATTTAGGAAGAGAAAAAAATGTCCTCTTGTAATGTTCCTCCACTGCCCTCTACTGATAATGCTTGAAAATCAGGCCAACTGACCAAAGGAAAGTATTTAGAGGGCCCATCTCTGTTATTGCAGATCTGTCAATGAAGAATGGATTTGGAACTGGGAGGCATAGAACTGATAACAGACACAACAGGTAACTGAACAGCTTACTTTATTTCTTAGACTCATGTGGATCTTTGAGCAAGAATCTATTTATAAAGGGATTTAAGGAGACAAATTAGTGTAAGTGATTTTGTATAGATTTGATATAGTAGAGAATGAGAAGCATTTTAGTTTTGATAATAGCTTTTTGTGCCATTGTCAAATGTGCCCTGTTCTCTCAAGAGTTTGTTGGTTAAATATGCTGTATATTTAGTAATAGGATAGTTTGAAATACTGGCTCCATCTAAATAGCTTAATGCAACCAGTTGGACAACTGCTGTTATTTTTAATATAGTTATTACAACCTATAGAATAAAGTGTTTCTAACTTCTGCTTCCCTTTATCTCAATTCTATCTGACTAATGAGAGTCTCACCATGGGGATCTCCTAGGGCCTGCTTCAGAGTCAATATCTTACATATGCAGTTTTCTATAGAAAAATGTGATTGGTCTGTAAGTTCTTTATTCTTCTGCTTAACAATATTAAGCAATAAGTAACACTAAACATTTCTTTGGTGTTTAAAGTTTGCCAACTGTTTTCATATATATCACCTCATTAGTAAGTCCACAGTGAAAAGATAAGTGTAATTGGAATAAAAAGCCCTCATTTTTATGCAAAAAAGTGATAAAAGTTTATAGATTACATGATAGGAGGGAACACAGGGTTGGTGCTAGGGGGATGGCAGAAAGAAGGGATTACAAAGAGCATAAGCATTATTACCATTGTGGTTATGGGGATGTTTATTATCTTGAGTATAGAGATGGCATTTGGATGGAAAGTTTCAAATTGTGGACTTTAATATGTTTAGTTTATTACATGTCAAATCTACTAAATAAAGCCATTTTAGAATGCTTTTATTTTAGTTTCTCTCTCTGCCACATACTTGTTGTTTGTTCAAATGATTTATGCAACCTGTTCTCAGTTTTTCAAGTATAAAATAGTTATGATAATATTTTCTGCATATTATACAAGGATAAATAGATGAGAATTTAAAAGTTCTTTGTAAATTCTAAAGGGCCTCATACATGTAACTTATTATGGTTGTCATCATTCCACTAATAAATATTTTACAAGTGGCAAACTGAACAATTTCCATATAGGTCATCAAGAAAATTTTTATAAAAGATCAGCTACTGAGAAAAAAAGAGAATGAAAGGATGTGTGTGTGTGTGTGTGTGTGTGTGTGTGAGAGAGAGAGAGAGAGAGAGAGAGAGAGAGAGAGAGAGAGAGAGAGAGAGAGAAAGAGAAAGAGAGGTGGGGTGGGGTGAGAAAAAGAGAAGAAAGGAGAGAACAAGAAATAAGAAGAGAGACTGAGACTGAAATTCCTTGGAAATCTTTTGAAATTTCAATGTAACTAACTAGTTCACAAAATCAGAGAGAAATCAGTATGGCACCCCTGATTGTCCCATAGGCCAAGGTATTCCCTATAGCTTCTAAAAATAGTTAAAGTATTTATAAAGTATCAATTTAATAGGTATAGTTTTTATGATTTCTTTCCAGTAAGAAGAAAGATATTTAGCCATATTGCTTTAGAGAAAATTCTGTGTGTAATTTTATAAAGAAAACAGAATTGAAAGTCTGTATATTAGATATGGTAGAAATTCAAGAATATGTTCATTAAGATAGTACTGTACTAGCACAAAAAGAGACATGTAGATCAATGGGATAGAGTTGAGAATCCAAGAAAAAAATCCATGAACCTGTGGTTAATATATTGATGACAAATTTTTATAATAATATACAATATTTAGATATTTTCTATAATGCTTCACACATAATATACAATTCCACTATTCCTGTGAACATGATAGGTGTTATTGAGAAGGTTCCTTTACCATGTATACCAGTGCCCTTCCTGCATTCCCAGAGGGAAATACTTTCATAATTTGGTCTTTAATATTCTAGACCTTTTGAAGTATATTTACCAACACACCCAGGCATACACATGCACATGTATACAACAAATAAAATGTATTCAGTATTAGGATGTTTATATTCTCTATATCAAATCAAATAGATCTTAAGTATTTTTACACAGTAAATCTGCATTGTTCTCTATATAGTATTCCATAGTTTGGATACATTTTAGTTCATGTTAGTGATTCTTGTGTTGATGGATAATCAGTATTTTTTTCCCTAAATGTATCTCTAGTACATAAAATACCTTTGTGTCTTTCTCCTTAAGAATCAGTCAGGTGTTTCTCCAGTAACAATGTAGTAAAATGGACTTTTGAGGTGGTGTACTATTTGCAATTTGATTTTTGAAAGATGTTTCCAAACTGTCCTCCAAAGTAGTTATACCAATACACCTTCCTTACAGCAATGTATAAGAGATGTGTGTCTCCAAAGCATCACCAATACTTAATATTATTACAATTTTAAATTATTCACAATTAAGTGGTTAACAAATTTAACTTGTTTCTTATTAGCTGACTATTTTTCATGTTCTTTCTTTGTAAATTTCTTATCATAACATTCATTAATTTTTGTATAGGGAAAATTTACTTTCCTTAAAGACTTCAAATATATTCTAAGGAAAATTTATTTTCATTAGAAACTTTATCTTATGTTCTGTGTAATTATACAAGACAGCACTGATCACAATAAACATTGTAAAAACAAAATTGTATAGCTGGAAGAGATGGAAGCCTAGAGAATCTTTTGCTTTTATATTTGAAGGCACTAAGAGTAGGAAGATGGATTTTTTTTAAAAGAGAGAGTGAGAGAGGGAGATATTTTTTTTTAATATTTATTTTTTAGTTTTCGGCAGACACAACATCTTTGTTTGTATGTGGTGCTGAGGATCGAACTCGGGCCGCACGCATGCCAGGCGAGCACGCTACCGCTTGAGCCACATCCCCAGCCCAAGAAGATGGATTTTCACATGACATAGAGTATGTTTAGTGTCAGTGTTTGGTTTTGAAGCTATATTTTTAAATGCTTATCTCACTAAATTATGCAGAAAAATTTAAATTAAAGTTAAATATTAACTTATTCCTAGATTATGTTTAGTAACCTAGTATCAAAGCAATGGGAGAATTATCCCACACAAATTTTGAAGTTGCAAAACTACCTGATTTGAAAAGCAGGGTATATAAAATACCTCCTGAAATTAAAATAAAGTACACAAGAGACAAAGATCAAATGGCTTTATCCAGTCTGTTTCCAATGATTCAAAGTATTTCATCAAGTTCCAACCTGATGTCTTATCCATTTAAAGAATCGATTTGTTCTATTATTTTGAAAGCAGAAAAAGATAACTTAAAAGAGAGTGTAGGGGCATCTACATTTTCTTATACTCCACTGAGGTTAGAATAACCCTTAACCTAGCAGGATGGAGCATGGAATTAAAAGTAGTTTGTACAAAGGACAAATATTCTCTATAGACCCTAATTTCTTTTCAAAGTTCCCAACTTAAAGTTGAATTTTATTCTTGCTATATCATTGTCATATATCTGAAAATAACTTTGGAGACAGAGTAGAAAGTTGTTCAGCATTCACATTATTAATAGCTCAGGCCATAAATTGTACATTCTTTGAAGCTAAAAAATAGCTTTAAAGTTAAGGTATTTTGAAATTAAAAGGCTGTTAAGTTAATGATTGCCTCCAATTTTTAATTTTAGTTACCATGAGATTTTCATGCAAAAGAAATTAGAGAACACAGTGATCCTCTTCACCACTTCAAAGACATATGTATATATGTAATGTTTTATATATATATACACATACACACACACACACACACACACACTTTATCAAAGATACCTTGGTATTTCAGGACCATTATCATTATAAGCTGATGAGAATAATGAAATAACAGTTCTATGTTTTTCTTTCTTTTGAGAGTTTTTACACTGTGCATGACATTGGAAACTCACAACAGTCAATAAACTGCATGCTGTCAGTAGTACCATCTTATAGTCAAGGAAGCCAAGACATAGATAAATAAATCAACTATCCAAGATAACACAGATGAAGCTAAACTAGGAAAAAAGTTCTCTATTTCCCCCTTTTAATTTTATAACTTGTCTGATTCAATATTTCATATATCAAATAACAATGTGGTGTTTCCCATCTCACAGATTTGCCTACTCCTTTACTTTTCTCTAAGGTTCCATTACACAAAAATTCACAAGTAGGATGAATGCATATTTAACAAGTGAAAACCTTTATTTTGAACAAGCAAAATTCCTTCTATGAAAATAAGCTATGAAAAATAAATTTATAGCTTTATGGTAAATAAAAAATTTTCAAGTATTGAGAAAGAATCATTCAAAGTGTCCTAAAAACCATAATGTACCCTGATAAGCTGTAAGTATATATTGATATAGGTAACATTGAAAAATTAATTCCTAAACAATAGTTTCTTTGATAAAGATTACTTTCAGCACTAAATAACAGATACTTCACATGCAAAGGATTTTTTTTTCCTCATACAAAAAGAGCTAAGTTATTACTGAGGTTGATCATACCTCTCTGCAATAGTTTTGATCTTTCCTTCATGTTTGCAGAATACACGGGACAGTTTCCATGATCCTATTCATGTTTAAATGGACAAGATCGATCAATTGTTTCTGTTCTTTCCACAAGAGAAGAAAAACTTTCTCAACAATTCTCAGATGAACTTGTTACTTGGACAGCAAGAGTATGTAGAAATTGAGGAACCCATGGTCCTGACTTGCTTAGGCTAACAGTGATCCATCATACAGGGGTACCTCAAAACCAATCAAGGCTCTTAGTCTGGGAGAAGTGAGAGGATGGTTTTCTGTTGGGAAGTTCTCTTGTACTCAGTGGTATGAATACAAACAAAAATGCTAAATATACACACTATTTTTCAAGTATTTATTTCATTTATACTATCTGAAAACTATCATGTGCCCTGATGAGATGACAGTTTATATTGGTGTAGTAGCAAAGAAGTACTTTGATGTATACTGTTTAAAGTCAAAAGCAAGATGCATGTTATAGACACCATGTTATGGTAACATTATATAGCTTTTGAAGGCAGACCCTCTTGAATAGTAGAACCATATTCAAACTAACCAAACTCTCTGAACCATGGTTTTTTACAGAAATCAAAGTTCCTACCTCCTCTTAGATAGTATTATTCAAGTGAGCACATACATTCTCTGTTTCTGGCATCTATTACATGCTTATAATACATGTTGAAAACCTTGTTCAAAACTGAATAAACACTCAGCAAAGTAGGTGATTCTTAGGTTCTTAATTTAAAGTCAAATATGAATGTTCTCAGCAGTTCTGACTTTGCTCCATGAAGGATTCACGAACACCTGTGCTCCTTATAGGGGGCAGACAGATAAAAGGTGTGAGGGACATGAAGTTATGGGAATGATTCTATAAAATGGGCCCACTGTGCTGACCCCTCACATGCTGTCTTTTCCAAGATGCTACTTACCTGCAGCCCTGCCTGGCTTAAGTGGACAGGATATGTCACCTTCCTCCGCAAATTATCTTTAATTTGCATAAGAAATGCATATGGTGTGGATAGAGGAACCCAGTTACCTTGAAGGGGGAGAATTTTGTGACCCTCTTCATAGACCAGATCCTGGAAGTCAAGGAGAAAAGGATAAAACCTGTGAGAATGTATGGCTCACAGTCCAATTAGAAATGATTAGGCAATGGGCTCCAATTAAGTTCTTATTCAAAGGCTGAGAACACACCAGAAGGCTTATGGTAGAAATATTAATGGGCACCATCAAGGTCTTTTCCAAATGTAAAAGACCACAAGGTTCAACTGTAGTAACACTCCAACCAACTCCTTTTCCCCAGAGAAGCAGGGAAAATAATCCCAAAGGGATTACATGAAGGATTAAAACTCAGGCTAAAGGACATGGCCAATAGCTTTGATACTTTTTCAATGCCTGTTTAACATAGATTTTGAACAATACTCATGCCCCAAATCCCTATAAGCCCCTAAGCTAACACACCAAAATGGGTTTTCCTGCTATTCAGGTCCCCTCCTGCACTGTGGAAGTTCTATCTCCTCTCACTTAAATACATCCTGTTCCATTCACTCTTCCCTTTAATTGTCATTGTTTTTTTTTTCCCTTCAAATTTGCAAGAGAAGAACCCAAAGAAAAATGGCAGAGCTGGGAATCTAGTTCATTTCAAAACTCCAGTTTCACTCCTTTGTCATTTAGCTTTGCTACCAAACAGGGCTTTATATAATTCTTCTGCACCTACCTTGAAGGGAAAAGAAACTTTAAAAAATTTGCCTCCGAAGTGATACAGGTCAATTTTTCTCACAATTCATTGTTGAGAGCTAGTTGTTTGACTGCAACCAGATGCAAGGAGGTCTGAGAAATGTAATGTCTTCTATATACTTAGCTCAGCAACAAATCTGTAGTCAATAAGAGGAAGGATACATTTTGGTGGCAGCTGGTTATTTCCTCTATGATACTTAATAATTATTAGTGATTTTTAAGGATGTTTACTCCTTTCTAACTGAACTAGATTCTGAGCCAAACACTGTGAAGTGTCAATAATGAATCCAACTTGGCTCATATGGGTAGGTGATAAATGTTTACATGAATATAGTACCATATAGTAGATTCATGAACTTGAAAGCTAGATTTTTTGCACTCAAATTTTTGACTCCATTAATTCCCAGTTTTATGATTTGGGGTAAGTTAATTAACCATGGTTTCTTCTTATATAAAACTGAGAATAGTAAACTAAATCACATATGCTGTGTAGGTTATTGTAAGAATTAATTATTAATACTGTAAAAACTCTTAAAGCAATAGTTATTGGCACCTAGTACAATTATATATTTACATTGAATATTGTTTGATTTCTGAAATAAATATATATTCTGATATATACATCTCATCAAGTATTTAGTGAATATCAACAATGTGTGAGAGATGAACAGAGGCATATTAAATACTATTTGCCCAAATATGCTTACATATGGGGACATAGAAAATCCCCAGGTAGTTGGAGCTATAATCAGAATATTATGGAATGGCATCTGCTATACTGAATAAGCCAGGAAAATCCATGTGGAGAAGGTGATTTGTGATAGAGTAGCATGTGATATCCTGTCAGGGAGAGGTGCTTAGGGGTGAGGCATGGTGTCACCAATGTCTTGACAAGGAAAAAAGACTTCAGAAGGGGATTTCAGTGTATGAGTTAAATATCTCTCTTACAGAGAAGATATTGGGAGTGAATTGGATTATATATGGAGGAAGTTGTGGATGCCAAATAAATTTTCCTAAGAATTTTTATTTTTTACTGGACTTACCCATGAAGGGAATGAGATGATACAGAAAAATAAGATTGGTGATGGTGGTGGTAGAGTGGTAGTGATACTGATGTAGCTGATGCTGATAAGATTGTATCTAATTTAATACAATTAGGAACTAGAGGCAGTTGTAAAGAATGCCAGTTTTCTTGAATTTTAAAGTGGAAGTTAATGCTAAGTGAATAAAAACTTAAAGCCCCTTATAATTAGTGGCTATAATTTTAGTAACTTCATCATCCACAAGAAATACTAGATTGAATAAATATGTCCCATATAGTAATCACATAACCAGATACACTTAGTTTTCTTTTTTCACTCTTTACAGAATTCTGCTTTCATATTGGTGAAGAGATTAAGACCAATGTTTTGCTTAATTCTCAATAGTCAGCTATTTCATACCAACATAGAATAAGAAATAACTATAAGGGTCTAGAGTCAGAAAAATCTGGCTTTGAATTTGAGTTCCATAAATTATGTAGGATAGCAAGCGAGGCTCAGGAGTCCAAGGCTGAGACTCACCAGAGGGAGCGGCGCGAGTGCCCCGCCATCATCCCCGCTGCGCGCACCCAGAACAGGCCCAGAGACCCACTGGCCTGGTAGTCACATCACCCCAATTGGAGTAGGGGCAGAGCAGAGCTGCCGCCCATGCCCGGAATAGGCCCAGCGACCCGCCAGCGTGGTAGTCACGTCACCCCAATTGGAGTAGGGGCAGAGCAGAGCTGCAACCCATGCCAGGAACAGGCCCAGCGACCTGCCGGCATGGTAGTCACGTCACCCCAATTGGAATATGGGCAGAGCAGAGCCACGGCCCGCACCCGCAAGGTAGGCAGACCTGCGACCGGCCGGCAGCACAGGCCCAGCGGCCTGTCAGCGTGGTAGACAGATCACCCCAATTTGGAGAAGGAGCACAGCCCCTTCAAGGGAGATTTTTCAACTATACAAGAGCAATATAAATATAGAGAGGGAAAATTCAATAACACAACAGTATCACCAAGCAGAAAGAAACGCAAGCAGTATGAAAAGACAAGGAAAGAAAGGACCACAAGCAATGCAGTTCAACTCAACTTTAGAAGAGGTAATAGCTGCAGCAGATGGAATATCAGATAAAGAATTCAGGATATACATGCTTCAGATGATCTGGAGTCTCAAGGAAGATATTAGACAGCAAAATCAGACAATGAAAGATCACATCGACAATGAATTACATAAACAAATCCAAGAAGCAAAAGATGAACTATACAGGGAGATAGAGGTTATAAAAAACAAACAGAAATCCTAGAAATGCAAGAAGCAATAAACCAACTTAAAAACTCAATTGAGAATAGTACCAGCAGAGTAGAACACTTAGAAGATAGAACATCAGACAATGAAGACAAAGTATTTCAACTTGAAAAGAACATAGACAGCTCAGCAAGACTGTTAATAAACCATGAGCAGAACATCCAAGAAATATGGGATAACATAAAGAGACCAAACTTAAGAGTCACTGGGATACAGGAAGGTATAGAGGTCCAAACCAAAGGAATGAGCAATCTCTTCAATGAAATAATATGAGAAAACTTCCCAGACTTGAAGAATAAGACAGAATCCCAAATCCTAGAAGCCTACAGGATGCCGAATGTGCAAAATCATAAGAGATCCACACCTAGACACATTATAATGAAGATGCCCAATATACAGAATAAGGAGAGAATTTTAAAAGCTACAAGAGAAAGGAAGCAGATTACATTTAGGGGTAAACCAATCAGGATAACAGCTGATTGTTCAAAACAGACTCTGAAAGCTAGAAGATCCTGGAATAACATATTTCAAACACTGAAAGAAAATGGGTTCCAACCAAGAATTGTGTATCCTGCAAAATTAAGCTTCAGGACGGAAGATGAAATTAAAACCTTTCACAATAAACAAAAGTTAAAAGAATTTGCAGCTAGAAAACCATCTCTTCAAAACATCCTCAGCAAAATATTACAGGAAGAGGAAATGGAAAATAACAATGAAAACCAACAGCGGGAGGTAGTACAGTAAAGGGGGGGGAAATAATAAAAGAGGAAAACAAACCATGTTTAGTAACATAAATAAACAAATATGGCTGGAAGAACAACCCATATCTCAATAATTACCCTAAATGTTAATGGATTAAACTCACCAATTAAGAGACAGGCTAGTAGAATGGATCACAAAACAAGACCCAACAATATGCTGCCTACAGGAGATGCATTTGATAGGAAAAGACATACATAGACTGAAGGTGAAAGGTTGGGAAAAATCATATCACTCATATGGACTTTGGAAACAAGTAGGAGTGTCCATACTCATATCAAATAAAATAGATTTCAAGCCAAAGTTAATCAAAAGGGATAAAGAGGGACACTACATACTGCTCAAGGGAACCATACACCAACAAGACATAACAATCATAAATATATATGCCCCAAACAATGGTGCAGGTATGTTCATCAAACAAACTCTTCTCAAGTTCAAGAGTCTAATAGATCACCATACAATAATCATGGATGACTTCAACACACCTCTCTTATCACTGGACAGATCTTCCAAACAAAAGTTGAATAAGGAAACTATAGAACTCAGTAACACAATTAATAATCTAGACTTAATTGACATATATAGAATATACCACCCACCATCAAGCAGTTACACTTTTTTCTCAGGAGCACATGGATCCTTCTCAAAAATAGATCATATATTATGTCACAGGGCAACTCTTAGACATTATAAAGGAGTAGAGATAATGCCATGCATCTTATCTGATCATAATGGAATGAAACTGAAAATCAACAATAAAAGAAGTAAGGAAAAATCATGCATCACTTGGAGAATGAACAATAGGTTACTGAATGATCAATGGGTTATAGAAGACATCAAGGAGGAAATTAAAAAATTCTTAGAGATAAATGAAAACACAGACACAACATATAGGAATCTATGGGACACATTGAAAGCAGTTCTAAGAGGAAAATTCATTGCTTGGAGTTCATTCCTTAAAAAAAGAAAAAGCCAACAAATAAATGATCTCATACTTCATCTCAAAATCCTAGAAAAAGAAGAGCAAAACAACAGCAAAAGAAGTAGAAGGCAAGAAATAATTAAAATCAGAGCTGAAATTAATGAAATCACAACAAAAGAAACAATTGAAAAAATTGACAAAACTAAAAGTTGGTTCTTTGAAAAAATAAATAAAATTGACAGACCCTTAGCCATGCTAATGAAGAGAAGAAGAGAGAGAACTCAAATTACTAGCATACAGGATGAAAAAGGCAATATCACAACAGACACTTCAGAAATACAGAAGATAATCAGAAATTATTTTGAATCCTTATACTCCAATAAAATAGAAGATAGTGAAGGCATCCATAATTTCTTAAGTCATATGATCTGCCCAGATTGAGTCAGGAGGATATAGACAACCTAAACAGGCCAATATCAATTGAGGAAATAGAAGAAACCATCAAAAGAGTACCAACTACGAAAAGACCGGATGGGTATACAGCAGAGTTTTACAAAACCTTTAAAGAGGAACTAATACCAATACTTTTCAAGCTATTTCAGGAAGTAGAAAAAGAGGGAGAACTTCCAAATTCATTCTACGAGGCCAACATCACCCTGATTCCTAAACCAGACAAAGACACTTCAAAGAAAGAAAACTACAGACCAATATCTCTAATGAACCTAGATGCAAAAATTCTCAATAAAATTCTAGCGAATTGGATACAAAAGCATATCAAAAAAATTGTGCACCATGACCAAGTAGGATTCATCCCTGGGATGCAAGGCTGGTTCAATATATGGAAATCAATAAATGTTATTCACCACATCAATCGACTTAAAAATAAGAACCATATGATCATCTCAATAGATGCAGAAAAAGCATTAGACAAAGTACAGCATCCCTTTATGTTCAAAACTCTCGAAAAACTAGGGATAACAGGAACATACCTCAATATTGTAAAAGCAATCTATGCTAAGCCTCAGGCTAGCATCATTCTGAATGGAGAAAAATTGAAGGCATTCCCTTTAAAATCTGGAACAAGACAGGGATGCCCTCTCTCACCACTTCTGTTCAACATAGTTCTCAAAACACTGGCCAGAGCAATTAGACAGACAAAAGAAATTAAAGGTATAAAAATAGGAAAATAAGAACTCAAATTATCACTATTTGCAGGTGACATGATTCTATACCTAGCAGACCCAAAAGGGTCTACAAATAAACTATTAGAGCTAATAAATGAATTCAGCAAAGTGGCAGGATATAAAATCAACACGCATAAATCAAAGGCATTCCTGTATTTCACCAACAAATCTTCTGAAATGGAAATGAGGACAACCACTCCATTCACAATATCCTCAAAAAAAAAATAAATAAATAAAATACTTGGGAATCAACCTAACCAAAGAGGTGAAAGACTTATACAATGAAAACTACAGAACCCTAAAGAGAGAAATAGAAGAAGATCTTAGAAGATAGAAAAATATACCCTGTTCATGGATAGGCAGAACTAACATCATCAAAATGGCGATATTACCAAAAGTTCTCTATAGGTTTAATGCAATGCCAATCAAAATCCCAATGGCATTTCTTGTAGAAATAGAGAAAACAATCATGAAATTCATATGGAAAAATAAAAGACCCAGAATAGCAAAAACAATGCTAAGCAGGAAAGGTGAATCAGGCGGTATAGCGATACCAAACTTCAAACTATACTACAGAGCAATAGTAACAAAAACAGCATGGTACTGGTACCAAAACAGGCAGGTGGACCAATGGTACAGAATAGAGGACACAGAAACCAATCCACAAAACTACAACTATCTTATATTTGATAAAGGGGCTAAAAGCATGCAATGGAGGAAGGATAGCATCTTCAACAAATGGTGCTGGGAAAACTGGAAATCCATATGCAACAAAATGAAACTGAATCCCTTTCTCTCACCATGCACAAAAGTTAACTCAAAATGGATCAAGGAACTTGATATCAAATCAGAGACACGGCATCTGATAGAAGAAAAAGTTGGCTACGATCTACATACTGTGGGGTCAGGCTCCAAATTCCTTAATAGGACACCCATAGCACAAGAGTTAATAACAAGAATCAACAAATTGGATTTACTCAAACTAAAAAGTTTTTCTCAGCAAAAGAAACAATAAGAGAGGTAAATAGGAGCCTACATCATGGGAACAAATATTTACTCCTCACACTTCAGATAGAGCCCTAATATCCAGAGTATACAAAGAACTCAAAAAAATTAGACAATAAGATAACAAATAACCTAATCAACAAATGGGCCAAGGACCTGAACAACACTTCTCAGAGGAGGACATAAAATCAATCAACAAGTACATGAAAAAATGCTCACCATCTCTAGCAGTCAGAGAAATGCAAATCAAAACCACCCTAAGATACCATCTCACTCCAGTAAGATTGGCAGCCATTACGAAGTCAAACAACAACAAGTGCTGGCGAGGATGTGGGGAAAAGGGTACACTTGTACATTGCTGGTGGGACTGCAAATTGGTGCGGCCAATTTGGAAAGCAGTATGGAGATTTCTTGGAAAGCTGGGAATGGAACCACCATTTGACCCAGCTATTCCCCTTCTGGGTCTATTCCCTAAAGACCTAAAAAGAGCATACTTCAGGGACACTGCTACATCGATGTTCATAGCAGCACAATTCACAATAGCACGACTGTGGAACCAAACTTGATGCCCTTCAATAGATGAATGGATAAAAATAATGTGGCATTTATACACAATGGAGTATTATTCTACATTAAAAAATGACAAAATCATAGAATTTGCAGGTAAATGGATGGCATTAGAGCAGATTATGCTAAGTGAAGCTAGCCAATCCCTAAAAAACAAATGCCAAATATCTTCTTTGATATAAGGAGAGTAACTAAGAACAGAGTAGGGACAAAGAGCAGGAGAAGAAGATTAACATTAAACAGGGATGAGAGGTGGGAGGGAAAGGGAGAGAGAAGGGAAATTGCATGGAAATGGAAGGAGACTCTCAGGGTTGTACAAAATTACATACAAGAGGAAGTGAGGGGAAAGGGAAAAAATACAAGGGGGAGAAATGAATTACAGTACAGGGGGTAGAGAGAGAAGAGGGAAGGCGAGGGGAGAGGAGGGGAGGGGGGATAGTAGAGGATAGGAAAGGCAGCAGAATACAACAGACACTAGTATGGCAATATGTAAATCAATGGTTGTGTAACCAATGTGATTCTGCAATCTGTATACGGGGTAAAAATGGGAGTTCATAACCCACTTGAATCAAAGTGTGAAATCTGATATATCAAGAACTATGTAATATTTTGAACAACCAACAATAAAAATTGAAAAAAATTAAAAAATATTAAATAAATAAATACATTTATAAATAAAAAAATTATGTAGGATAATATTTGGGTTTTTTACTTAACCTAAAATTATTTAGGATTATTTATCATAAAACTATGAGAAGTGCTTACTAAAAATGTCTTGAGTCAAAAAATGAAAATTTATTAATTTTCTAGGAGCATAAACATTGACCTAGATCTCTAAATTTTATATTGTGTCATCTTCCCAGAGCTAGTTCCTGATTTCAGATTGTCCTTACCAAGTCATAATATATATATATATATATATGTATATATATATATAATATATGTATGATTATGTGTATATATATATATATATACATATAAAAACATACATACACACACACACCATATGTATACTGGTACATATATATCATAATACACCATATATATAGTGATATGTATATATAAATGTACCATTCCAAGGCTTTTATCCTCACAAAACAATGTAAAAAACTGGAAGAGAAGCCATCTTTTCTTCTGTTTCCTTTGAAGAGCTAATGCAATTTCCCAGAAGGCTTCAGAAGATGTTATGCAATGTCTAATGGCTAAATTTCATCCCTGTACATCAACCACTAGCAAAGGAAATAAAATCATTTTACTTTTGAAGTGGAGCCTAGTGTTTCCTGGAGCACATAGTCACTGAATTGTTGAACAAAATCAGACTACTGTTAACATAGATAAGGGGATAGCTCTTGGGAGGCAACATTTAAAGATTGCCTCTTGGACCTGTAATGTTCTCGCTACAAAAAGGTGTATCTTTGGTAGGTACTTTAGATGAAGGTATAGTTTGAAACTATATGGACTTGTTTATAATTTTCCATGTATAGCACGCAGGAAAAAGGAAAAAAAAGTACTTCTATCTCATACCTTTCATCCAACCTGAGACTGATTAAGTAACTTATTCAATGTATTTTTAAAGGAATACCAGAGTTCAAATTTTGCTTTTACCCCAAGAAGAAAGATACTTTAAAATTATGCATATAAATATGAGGAATGAGAAAAAGAGAAGCACACACCAGGCTTCCTATCCAAGTTCAAATCTAGTGTACAAGTGCTTCTATTTATAACATCTGAATGCTGGTTCAGAAAGCAACTTGAGTAATATATGGGAAGTGAATGTTTTAAGTAACACAAAGCTATTTGCCAGGAAGCAAACTGTGTTGAGGAATAAGGCAGTAGAACATCCTCCTTCTACCTGTGTGAGCAATATCATCCAGTTTGAGTAACTTTCTAAAAAAAAAAAGGATAACAGTGCTCTTAATTCCCATGTTTTAAATTATGGATTTGGAGAGGTGTTGTTTTCCTCTTTTAACAATGGCAGTGATGGGTGCTATATGCCAGCTTTCTTATTTTTTTCACTTCTATAATGGTAGTGATAGTATATGTCAGCATTTTCTTAATGAAAATAGAAACTGCAGAAATTTTTCTGGGTGATATGGAGGAATTTACACTCATTTTGGATCCTGGCACCTGTGTCTCTTCTTACAGTGGGTGGGTTTTGCAATTTGGAGCTCTAAGTGTTAGACTTGCTATAATGGTTTGGAACCACAGAGGGATTGACCTATAAACTCGAAAGTGTTTCAGAATGCCTGATACTTCGTGTGTGTGTGTGTGTGTGTGTGTGTGTGTGTGTGTGTGTGTGTGTGTGTGTATGTGTTTAAGGCCTGGTAAAACCCATGCCTTGGGCTAGGAGCAATGTGTTACTTGAAGAGCACTACAAAGATCTACATGTGTTTAGATCAAGGATTTAGTTTCTAACCCCAGCAGATTTGAATGTTTCATGATTTGAGGGAAGCACTCTGGCTATTTGCCAGGTTTTCATTTTGATAAATACTTGTTGTTCTGGGGAATTTGTAAAATGGCTATAAATTCCACCTACCTTCCTGACAGGAAAAAGAAAGAAAAGAAATCAGAGGCTGAAAAGATACAGAGCAGTAAATAAAGACAGAAGTAAAATGCAAGCCATCATTTTAATGTGTTACATGAATAGACTGCTTTGCTATCAGGTTGGATAAATATACCTCTATTTTCTAATCCCCACGACACTCATAGACTCAGAACCTGCCTTACCACACAATGTTATGATTCTTTCTCTGAAATGTATCTTTTATATACCCTGTTCTTCAAAATTAGGATGTCTCTGCTACATATAGTGACATATTATGTAAGATCACTAAAAAGACATATTGAATGTGTATTAATAGGTTAATCACCTGCAGAGGTAGACAGATCCCTGACCCAAACTTGGTCTCACTGTTAAGACTGATGATACCACACATGAACCAAGAGGGTATGAAAATGGGCTACGTGTGGTGGCACATGCCTATAATTTCAGTGGCTTGCAAGGCTGAGACAGAAGGATCATGAGTTCAAAGCCAACCTCAGCAAAAGCAAGGCACTAAGCAACACAGTGACACCTTGACTCTAAAATGAAATACAAAAAAAGATGGGGGATGTGGCTCAATGGTTGAGTGCCCCTGGGTTCAATACCCTGTACCAAAATAAATAAATAAATAAATAAATAAATATGGGTATGGAAATGTTTATTATTTACATCAATGAAGTTTCTGAGGAGAGCAGGGCAAGCCGTATAGCAGTTCTGAGATGACTTGAGAGAGCAAAGGAAAGCATCTGGCTGTGTTTTCATGTGACTGTGCACAGGGGCTTGCATAGTTTGAATATCCCACTGGTTCCAACAAAGGAAGCACCAGGGTTTTCTTATCAACTTGATAGATATGAGGCACCAGGAGAAGAGGAAGGAATGAGACTTCAAAGCTGTCAGTAATCCAACATCAGAAAATGGAGGGCATCTCATTTTATAATATAAACATGGAAAAAAAACTGGTTCTTTTCCTTATAACACTAAAAAACAAATGCATAAATGGATAAATAAGGTCAATAATTATTATTTGTAATAGTCACATTTTCTAAAATCACCACAAATATTGTATAGCAAATACTGAGCCAATGCTCCAATGAGAAATACAGAGCTGGGTTCCTGTGATCCTCTGGTGGCATTTACATCAACTGAAATATGCATAAGCATGTTCTATGTATATTTCTATATATTATTTCATATATCATTGACTTATTAACATTGAACTCATAACCAAAAGGATTCTAACTCATGTCTGAAGGAAGCTTACCTGGCACAAGCATTTCTTCATAAGGCATATCACAACAGTCCTGCCCTTAGGGATATTATGTGTTCCTAGCACTTCAGCACTATGCTTAGGGGTCATTTTAAACTGCAAGATGAATAAAAAAATGGAGAAAAGGTGGCACTAAATAGACCACTGAATGACACTTTCTTGCTGCATGATAGTTGAATTTAAAAAGCAGACTAATAAGCCCTAATTCCTCAGCTGGGAACAGGCACATTTGAACATGTCCAAAATTGACCACAAAGATGCCCTGAGTATTGATTTTAGAGTGACAAATAATTTTAGTAAGCAGGTAAACTCACAAGTATGGAGTCAATTAATTATTAAAATGAAAGGTTAGTAAATAAATATAAGTATTTTAATTAAACCATTTTGAAGAAAGTGCCACCATTATTTCCCCTTGACACCCTACCTTTAAAAAAATTATTTTTTTGCTATTGTTGTTTTTGATCCACTCAAATAATTTTAACAATTCTTATTAAACAGAATGGTGAGTGATACAATTTTAAGCCCATAGGAGAAAAATTTGTGAGTAGTTCCTATATAAAACATTCAAAATCATCCTGTAGGTGGATGGCAATTTAACCAGTGATGGAATGTGCTACAGATCTTGAGTGACAGTTGAAACATATATTAAATGTTCAATATTTTAAAAGTATCTACATTCAGTTGAGTATTTCATTTTTACTTTCCTGGTGAAGTTATTCACAATCCTTCCTTTGACTCTCAAAATGCCCTGGTTTGAATGTTTAATTTTTACCATCACTTTGCTATATCAAAGAAAATACAGCTTTATTTGACTATATGGGATTAGTTCTGGGGTCAGTTGTTAAATAGATCTTGATCAGTCAGAAAATGGAAGGCACAAATGCACCATGCGGTCACACTGGGACTCCACAATTTGTGGTAAATCCAGATTTTCACCCTTTATCTCTGTTTAGATTGTTTTGTCTTGTCACACTGTAAGATCTAAGTTCAAGGAAATCATGATTGTCCTGGACAAATTGGGATAAATAGCCTACTGAAAGGAAACAAATGCTGACAGGTTTTTTTAAATTTATTGCCTCCAATTTTATAAACTAATCAGAGTTAAAAACTACTTTTTAAATTTTTTAATTAAATGTCATCATTTTGAAATTAGTACCTCTGGTAAGAGAAGTGGCATTCTGTATCAGAAGACATCTTCAGTAATAGAAGTAAAATTTAGCTCAGTGTTGTCTATTGGAGTAGTTAAATCTTAGTAACTTAAGCTAGAAAATATACTGCAAACAATTGGTTTGGCTGTTTCTGTTTAGAGATGAATTTTTTTCATTTATTTGTTGCCTGTTCTCTCATAAGTAAGCTAATAACTTTGGATATGTCACAAAGACCTCAAGGAATTATTACAGAGAGAGGATTTTCTTTGGGGAACATCTATTTGCTTTAATTAAAGCTTAACATTCTAGAAACTTTTTTTTTCAATTTCTAGAAACTTTTGTATATAACAATTTCTTAATATTTCTAGGAAATTATTGCATGGTAAATTTTTATTGATTTTTTAAAAAATAAATGACAGCAGAAATCTTTACAACTCGTATTATACTTTCACAGCATATTTTTTCATATCTATGGTTGTAAATAAAGTATGTTCACACCAGTTTGTGCCTTCATGCATGTACTTTGGATAATGATGTCCATCACATTCCACCATCCTTGCTAATCCCCTGTCCTCTACTTTACTTCCCACCCCTCTGCCCTATCTAGAATTCATCTATTCCTCCCATGCACCCCTTCCCTACCCCACTATAAGTCAGTCTCCTTATATCAAATAAAACATTTTGCATTTGTTTTGGGGGGGATTGGCTAACTTCACATAACATTATCTTCTCCACTGCCATCCATTCACCTAAAAATTCCATGATTTTATTTTCTTTTATTGCTGAGTACAATTCCATTGCGTATATATGCCACATTTTTATTTTTTTTTATCCATTCGTCCACTGAAGGGCATCTAGGTTGGCTCCACAGTTTAGCTATTGTGAATTGTGCTGGGTCCCGTTTAGTATGCTGTTTTTAAGTCTTTTGGGTATAGACAGAGGAGAGGGATAGGTGGGTCAAATGGTGGTTCTATTCCCAGATTTCCAAGGAATCTCCAAATTGCTTTCCATATTGGCTGCACCAATTTGCAGTCCCACCAGCAATGTGTTATTGTACCTTTTCCCCCACATCCTCACCAACACTTATTGTTGTTTGTCTTCATAATAGCTGCCATTCTGACTGGAGTGAGATGATTGATATCTTAGAGTATTTTCGATTTGCATTTCTCTAATTGCTAGCAATGATGAGCATTTTTCATATATTTGTTGATTGATTGTATATCCTCTCCTGAGAAGTTTCTGTTCATTTCCTTGGCCCATTTGTTAATTGAGTTATTTGATGCTTAACTTTTTGAGTTCTTTCTATACCCTAGAGGTTAGTGCTCTATCTGATGTATGAGAGTTAAAAATTTGTTTCCAGGATGTAGGCTCTCTGTTCACCTCACATATTGTTTCTTTTGCTGTGAAAAAAACTTTTTAGTTTTATTCCATCCCATTTATGTATTCTTGGTTTTAATTCTTATACTATAGGAGTCTTATTAGGGAAGTTGGGGCCTAATTCATCATAATCCATGATGAAGATTAGGGCCTACTTTTTCTTCTATTAGATGCAGAGTCTCTGGTTTAATTCCTAGGTCCTGGATCCACTTTGAGTTTTGTGCATGGTGAGAGATAGGAATTTAATTTCATTTTGTTGCATAATGATTTCCAGTTTTCCCAGCACCATTTATTGAAGAGGCTATCTTTTCTCCAATACATGTTTTTGGTGCCTTTGTATAATGTAAGATAATTGTAATTTTGTAGCTTAGTCTCTATTTCCTCTGTCCTGTACCTTTGGTCTACCAGTCTGTTTTGGTGCCAATACAATGCTGTTTTTGTTTTGCTCTGAAGTATAGTTTAAGTTATGGTATAGTGATGCCACCTGCTTCCCCCTTCCTGCTAAGGATTGCTTTAGCTATTCTGGGTCTCTTATTTTTCCAAATGAATTTCATGACTGATTTTTCTATTTCTGTGAGAAATGTCATTGGGATTTTGATCAGAATTGCATTAAATATGTATAGTGTTTTGATAATATGACCATTTTGATAATATTAATTCTGCCTGTCCAAGAGCAAAGTAGATCTTTCCATCTTCTAAGGTCTTCTTTGATTTCTTTCTTTAGGGTTCTGTAGTTTTCATTGTATAGATCTTTCACCTCTTTCATTAAGTTGACTCCCAAGTATCTTTTTTTTTGAGGTTATTGTAAATGGGGTAGTTTTCTTCATTTTTTTTCCTAAGAGGATTTGTCACTGATATACAGAAATCCCTTTGATTTATGAGTCTTGATTTTATATCCTGCTACTTTGCTGAATTTATTTACTAGTTCTAGAAGTTTTCTAGTGGAGCTTTTTGGATCTTCTAGGTATAGAATCATATTGTCAGGAAATAGTGCTAATTTAAGTTCTTTTCCTATATATATCCATTTAATTTATTTCGTCTGTCTAATTGCTCTGGCCAGTGTTTCAAGAACTAGAAGTGGTAAAAGAGGGCATCCCTGTCTTGTTCCGGTTTTTAGAGAGAATGCCTTCAATTTTACTCCATTTAGAATGATATTGGCCTGTGGCTTAGTGTAGATAGCCTTTATGATGTTGAGATATGTTCCTGTTATCCCTAGTTTTTCTAGTGTTTTGAACATTAGAACATGAGAACATTAGAACATTTTGAACATAAAAAGGTGCTGTATGTTGTCAAATGCTTTTTCTACATCTGTTGAGGTGATTATATGATTCTTATCTTTGAGCCTATTGATGTGATGAATTACATTTATTGATTTTCATATGTTGAACCAACCTTTTATCCCTGGGATGAATTCCACTTGATCATGGTGCACAATCTTTTAAATTTGTTTTTGTATTCGATTTGCCAGAATTTTATTGAGAATTTTTGCATCTATGTTCATCAGAGATATTGATCTGAAGTTTTCTTTTTTTTGATGTGTCTTTGCCTGGTTTTGGATCAGGGTGATATTGGCCTCATAGAATGAGTTTGGAATTACTGCCTCTTTTTCTATTTCCTGAAATAGATCATAGAGTATTGGTATTAGTTCTTCTTTAAAGGTCTTGTAGAACTTGGCTGTGTATCCATCTGGTCCTGGGCTTTTCTTGGTTAGTAAATTTC
Organism: Ictidomys tridecemlineatus; assembly: GCF_052094955.1. Lineage (NCBI taxonomy): Eukaryota > Metazoa > Chordata > Mammalia > Rodentia > Sciuridae > Ictidomys > Ictidomys tridecemlineatus. Next base: position 79,105,679 of record NC_135488.1, read on the forward strand.
TGATGATGTCTTCTCTTTCATCACTAATATTGGTCTGTTTAAATTGTGTATATCTTTCTGATTCAATCTGAGCAAATCGTGTAACTTAAGAAATTTGTCGATGCCTTCAATGTCTTCTATTTTATTGGAGTATAAGTTTTCAAAATAATTTCTAATTATCCTCTGTATTTCTGTAGTGTCTGTTGTGATATCACTTTTTTCAACAGGTATGCTGGTAATTTGAGTTTTCTCTCTCCTTCCTTCATTAGCATAGTTAAGGGTCTGTCAATTTTATTTGTTTTTTCCAAAGAACCAACTTTTTGTTTTGTCAACTTTTCAATTGCTTTTGTTTCAATTTCATTGATTTCTTCTCTAATTTTAATTATTATTTTTTCCTTCTACTGCTTTTGATGCTGACTTGTTCTTCTTTTTCTAGGGCTTTGAGATGTAGTATGAGGTCATTTATTTGTTGACTTTTTCTTCTTTTAAGGAATGAACTCCATGCAATGAATTTTTCTCTTAATACTGCTTTCATAGTGTTTCAGAGATTTTGATATATTGTGTCTATATTCTCATTTACCTCTAAGAATTTTTTAATCTTCTCCATGATGTCTTCTGTAACCCATTGTTCATTCAGTAGCATATTGTTTAGTCTCCAGGTGATGGAGAAATTTTTTATTTTGTCATTGATTTCCAATTTCATTCAATTATGATCTGATTAAATGCATGATGGTATCTCTACTTTTTTGTATTTGCTAAGATTTTTTTGTGGCATATTATATGGTCTATTTTAAAGAAGGATCCATGTGCTGCTAAGAAAAAAATGTAATTGCTTGATGTAGGTTGAAATACTCTATATATGTCAGATAAGTCTATTTTATTGATTGTATTATTGAGTTCTATAGTTTCTTTATTCAACTTTTGTTTGGAAGATCTATCCAGTGGTGAGAGAGGTGTGTTAAAGTCACCCAAGATTATTGTGTTGTGGACAATTTGACTCTTGAACTTGAGAAGAATTTGTTTGATAAACATAGCTGAACCATTGTTTTGGGCATGCATATATATATATATTTATGATTGTTATGTCTTGTTGGTGTATGGTTCCCTTGAGCAGTATGTAATATCCATCTTTATCCCTTTTGATTAACTTTGGCTTGAAGTCTACTTTATTTGATACAAGGATGGAAACCCCTGCTTGCTTCCACAGTCCACGTGAGTGGTATGATTTTTTCCTGACCATTCACCTTCAGTCTGTGTAAGTATTTTCTTATCAGATGAGTCTCCTGGAGGCAGCTTATTGTTGGGTCTTCTTTTTTTAATCCAGTCTGCTAGCCTGTGTCTTTTGATTGGTGAATTTAATCCATTAACATTCAGGGTTATTATTGAGACATGGTTCGTATTTCCATCCATATTTGTTTATTTTTTGTCGGAGACCAGCTCCAACAGGGGGTCTCAGGAGACGAACGGATGGTGAGGAGTCGGTGAAAGAGGGGTGGAGAAACAACACAGACACCAAAGTGAAGGTGTTGATCCCAATCTTTACTTGTGAAGTTGATCATATATACTTTTCATTTTGGCAGGCTTACAGTACTTTGTGGTTACAAAACAGGAATCATTATTCAAAGAAAAAAAATATTACGTAGCTACAATTAGAATAGAAGAATGTATCTTGGCTTATGCATAAGCAAGCATTTGTACTTTCAGTTCGAGTTTTGCTTTGAGCTATTTCTGCTTAGTTAACTTTTAATAATAGTTAGAAATGTCCCAAACTATTGGCCTATACCTTGACTAATCTTTCTTGACTTACTGACTGGAACCAGTGCCATGGTTACGGCAAGTAGTTGATTTGTTATTACTTTTAATCAAACAAAAGTAAGAGCACAAACCATTGTGCACAGGAACAAGAACAAGTTGTCCAGTACTAAGCACTAATCTATCTTCTTAATATTAATTTTTCTTCTCTAGATTTTAATTTAATTTCTCAAAAACTTCCTTGACAGGAATACAGGGAGTTTTTCTTTAGACATTAACAATTTACACTCCACAGCTGAATCATTGCATTTAGAGCAAACAGATCTATGCTTTAGAAGTAGTTGCATTAATTGGGAAAGTCATGATTTTTCCTTTATACTTAATGGTCATATGAGAAATCGCAACTATACTTATTAAAGGAATACAAAAACAAATCATCCCATTCCCAGAAACATACTGCGCTCCTCCAGAGGATGGACACCTTGCGCCATCCACCTCAGTAGGGCCTTGCCATTGCCTGAGTCAGGGGAGGGGCGCAGCAATTTTTGTTATCTAACTTGACTTGATTTTCTTCTTTGATTAGTTTTTCCTTTAGGGTACTACCTTCCTCTGCTCATTTTATCATTGTTTTTTTATTTCCTCTTCATGGAATAGTTTGCCAAGGATGTTTTGTAGTGCCGGTTTTCTAGCTATAAATTCTCTTAACTTTTGTTTACCATGAAGGATTTTATTTCATCTTGAAATGTAAAGCTTAATTTTGCTGGATACAAGACTCTGGGTTGGCACCCATTTTCTTTCAGAGCTTGATATATGTGTTTCCAGGCTCTTCTAGCTTTCAGGGTCTGAGTTGCATGGTAAATTTGATCTCAAAAAAGTGATATTTTTCTCCCAGCAAGTGATTAAAATCAATTTTTTTAAAAAATTATTTATTTTTGTTTATATATATGACAGCAGAATGCATTACATTTCTTATTACACATATAGAGCACAATTTTTCATATCTCTGGTTGTATACACAGTATATTCTTATACCGATTATGTCTTTATACATGTAGTTTGGATAATAATGATCATCATATTTCACCATCATTAATAACCCCATGCCCCCTCCCTTTCCCTCCCACCCCTCTGCCCTATCTAGAGTTTGTCTATTCCTCCCATGCTCCTGCTCTCTATCCCACTATGAATCAGCCTCCTTATATCAAAGAATATATTCGGCATTTGTTTTTTAGGATTGACTAACTTTACTTAGCATTATCTTCTCTAACGCCATTCATTTACCTGCAAATGCCATGATTTTACTCTCTTTTATTGCTGAATAATATTCCATTGTGCATATATGCCACATTTTTAAAATCCACTCATCTATTGAAGGGCATCTATGTTGGTTCCACAGTTTAGCTATTGTGAATTGTGCTCTATAAACATTGATGTGGCTGTGTCCCAGTAATATACTGTTTTTAAGTCCTTTGGGTATAGACTGAGGAGAGAGAGATAGCAGGGTCAAATGGTGGTTCCATTCCCAATTATCCAAGAAATCTTCGTATTGCTTTCCATATTGGCTGCACCAATTTGCAGTCCCATCAGCAATGTATGAGTATACCTTTTCCCCCACATCCTTACCAACACTTCTTGTTGTTTGTGTGCATACTAGCTGCCATTCTGACTGGAGTGAGGTGAAATCTTAGAGTGGTTTTAATTTGCATTTCTCTAATTGCTAATGATGATGAACATTTTTCATGTATATGTTGATTGATTTGTACATCACCACATCAATAGACTTAAATATAAGAATTATATGATCATTTCAATAACACAGAAAAAGCATTTGACAACATACAGCAACCCTTTATGTTCAAAACACTAGAAAAACTGGGGATAACAGAAACATATCTCAACATCATAAAGGCTATCTATGCTAAGCCCCAGACCAACATCATTCTAAATGGAGGAAAATTGAAGGCATTCCCTCTAAAAACTGGAACAAGACAGGGATGCTCTCTTTCACCACTTCTGTTCAACATAATTCTTGAAACACTAGCCAGAGCAATTAGACAATAAAAGAAATTAAAGGGATACACATAGGAAAAGAAGAATTCAAATTGTTACTATTTGCTGATGATATGATTTTATACCTAGAAGACCCTAAAAGTTCCACCAGAAAACTTTAGAACTAGTAAATGAATTCAGCAAAGTAGAGGTTATAAAATCAACACTCATAAATCAAAGGCATTTCTGTGTACCAGTGACAAATCCTAAAAGTGCTTTTAAAACAAAAATCGGCACAATGAATGAATAGTGGTGTATTCACACAATTGAATTCTATATATCAGATAAAAGAAACTATCTTTATATATTAACAATGATAGTTTAAAATGATGTCAAGGAAAACTATGGACTCAATGTTTTTATTTAAGTAATTAAATACACAATGCTTTACTATAAATTTTTTAATAGAATTCTGAGTTAATAACTCTTTGATAAAAATTCAAAAAATAAACTTAAAAGGTTGCTATCAAATAAAGGATAATTAAAAATATTATGGATGGAATTCCTCAGAGAGCAGGAGATCACATTGGAAAAAAGAGACAATTACAACTTTATCTGTAAGCATCATTTATTTCATTTTTGAATGGCTTGAAGGAAATTTGTAAAACAACTCTGGAGCTTGGACAGGGTCCCTCTAGGGTTGGTGCAATGAGGAGATGGCATAGGGTAACTGCATCCTCAGGTTCTATTGAGAAAGTGTGCTGAGACTGATTCTGGAAGAGGAGAAATTCAGATTCTTGAGACTGCAGACAGTTGTTGTTGAAATGATGCTGCCAGGAATAGCAAAAATGAAAGGACATTATTTTCTTCTCTTTCCTTGCAGTATTCCTTTAGTACTTTCTAATGGTAGAATCTAAGTGGAATTAAACTAGGGAATGAATCTGAAAATATAATTGCCTGATTCCCAAATCCAGCATCATAGGGTGTAGATGTATTTGTTGCTGAGAGACAACTGGTAATTGATCAGCCCTGCTTTGTAACTGAATGACTAAATGTGACAACATATGCAGAGTCATGCTGCTAAAACATAGTGAATGTGAGTAAATGACAGGTAAAATAAATACTAATCAAACACTTAGCAATTGTCTATGATGAAAATACTTTAGTAAGTTCTGTGGCTGACACAGCCAACCAGGCTACACATTGCTATATAACAAACTAAACCCCAAATGTAGTGGCTTAAGAGAACAAAATTTTTTTATCATATTTCATGAATTTGTGGGTTTAGAATTTGAGCAATGCTTAGCTGACTGATTCTTTTCTTCTACATATCACTACTAGGGTCACTTGATGGTATTCAGCTGGCAACTGTGCTGGCTTTGTAGAGCCAAGATAGCTTATTTGTGTAGTGACTTGGTAGAGATGGCTAAAAGACTGAGCTAATTTGGGCTATTCTTCTTCTGTATGTATTTTCTTATGACCTCTTCAGAGGTCAGTCAGACTTACATGGATCTGATGCTCCATGAGACCCAGGTGGAAATTGACAAACTTCCTCCTAAAACCTAGAACCCAAACTGTCAGTGTCTCACTTTTACCATATTCTTTAAGTCACAGATCATTCCAAGTTCCAGTAGAAGAAAATATCCCATCATTCAAATGTGTGACCATGTTTAATCTACCAGAGAGGAAGAAGATAAAAGGTTCAGACAGAGTTGGTAAAAGTTGGTTTACAGAAAAAATTACACCATTCTTCTGACCTGGTAGTTTTTCTACTCTACAACATTTTTATTATTAAAGTTACTACTTCTATACTATGAGATTAATTAATTAATTTTATTTATTTTTGGTGCTAGATATCAAATCTGGGGCCTTGCTTATGCTAAGTATATGCTCTATCCCTGAGTTACACCTGCAGCCTTGATGCAATAAATTTTAAACTAAAACATTCATGGAGAAGGTCATGGATCAGGAGAAAAAAAATGAAGATGATTTTACTAGAAAATTTTTGCATAACAAAAACTAAATCTTTATTATAAATACTATTCAATGAACAATTGGTTGGTCCAGCTGCTCATAGACAGCCTTTATGATCATTTCTTCAGAGACAGGCTTAGCTTCAAAGACATGTTTTGCCAAAGAGCACAAGCTTTTCTGGGAGTGTTCACAGCGAATGGCTGATTGATCTGGAAATATGAAAGTTCAGGCATGTCTGCCTTACGTGGGCAATCTCTAAGTGGTCATGCTGGTTCCAAAGGTGTTCTTGACAAAGTGGTCAAAACAAAATTTGAGTAAAAAAGAGTATTAATTTGGAAGCATGTTTGTAGGATACATAATTTAATTTCCTAATAAGACCCCTAGGAGATGATATAAATTCTCTATTAGCATGTCTCTAAAAAGCATAGAAAAAACAATGTCCCACACTAAATATTGTGGAGATGTCATATTTGCAGTACTGGTAACAGGGAGATTCACATCACTAAGAAATTTACTGGAGCCTCTTCTAGGGAGACCTGTATTGATGGTAGGAGAGACAATATAAAATTCAATGCACACATAACCATGTGAATGATAGCCTGAAACAGAACAGGCATGAATGCACAGCTTCATCTTCAAAAGCCAGGTAGACCCAATTATAGTACTGAAGGGCATTAAGGAGCCCCCCACTCCAGAAAGTAATAAAGATGATTAATAAGACCCTAGGAATGAAATAGATTCTGACTTTATTTATATCATCAAAATAAATCAGGAGTGGATAATTCAGAAGTTGAATAAAGTCGTCACAATAAAATGTCACAATCCCTTCTTTAATGTACCTGAGCTCTTTTTTGAACATACATTGCATTGACAGAAGGATCCAGATCCTAATGGAAGTATTTGACAACAGAATAGCAAGTGCACATAGTACCCTCTAGTCTTTTTCCAAAGGGACTTTTGGACATTTATTCCAGTAATTGTTTGCAGGGAAAGGGAAATATCCAAACATTAAGGAATGTTGGACATGAATTCTATGTAATACTGTTACCTAGAAATCTAAAGTTGTCATTATGGTATGGCCCCCTGTTAAAGTTAGGAATACAGGGGATAGGTAATCAATGGAATTATGTTATTTCTCTCCTCTCTGAATGTATTGGAAATAGTCATTAGGAGTTGGCAGGTGCTCACACAGGATCATTTGAGTAAAAGTTATTGTAGAAGCACGGTCCAAGTAGAAGCCTCTCCCCTCCTGTCCTTTTCTCCCAAGTCAAAAAAGTTAAAACAATAAGTTATCCTAGGGGAATGTCAGAAATTAGTGCTATTCATATACTTGTAAAGAATGTGGGTGTGGTGATTCTCATCATATCTCCATTGTATTTACCTTTTTTTGACATTTGCAAAATCTCTATGGATCCTGGAGAATTAACAGTAGATTTGCACAAACACAAGTAGTGGCCCTAATTTTAGTTGCCATGCCAGATGTAGTATCTTTCAGTATAGTAACACAATATTAGGTGTATGGTATGTTAGTTTTGACTCATCAGTACACATTCTCTTTCTTTGTTAAGAAAGAAATACACAAGTAGTGCATTCACCTAGAACAGACAAGAGCATAAATTTACAGTTTACCCCCAGAGTTCTCTCATCTACTTTCATAATATTGTCTAAGAAACCATGGACTCTTTAGGCTTACCCCACTTCTTGAAATGAACAAGTGTATCATTTTGGAGGCCTTCATAAGTCATATGTTCCTTCAGAGGAGATAGATATTAATAAACCTATGAAATTTGGTAGTCTTGTTATATCAGTAATATTTTTAGGAGCCTGTGGTCAGGAACATGCTGAAATGTCCTATCCAAAATAAAGCACAAATTAATGCATTTGTACCTATCACCATACAGAAGAAGCAGTATATGTTATAGGCCTCTTCAGTTGTCTAGGCAGCATATTTCCTGATAAGGCATACTGTTTTGTTACCTGTGCTTGGAACCCAGACGTGAAAGCACTCCACACAAGGACCAGTTCATGATGCAATAGACTACCTGCTTGGACCAGAAGACCTAGCAGATACTATAGCATTAGTACCAGAGGTGGAAAGAGAGGCCACCATGAATTTATGGCAAGGAAAATCACAACAGAAACTCTTTGCCCTCCACAGAGGAAAATTATACTCCTGGTAGAGATGAAATGCTTGACCTTGGTACATCAAGAAACCATGTAGTCAATGTTGTACATCATAAATTGGGTTCTGTCAGTACCACTGATTCATAAGATAGTTAGGTCCAGGAAAAATCTATTATGAGATGAAAGTGATAAACTCAGGATTGAACAACCGTGGGACATAAAGAGAAAACAAGCTATATAAGCACATAGCCCAATTCCCACATATCTGCCCCTGACACAGCAGCATCTCTCCCTCTGATTACAAAGGATATGAGTAGGAGCTCTCTGGGCTACATAGACTGAGACCCACTAGTTTTCAAAAAGCAAACATTCCTACCACAGGGCAATAACAAGGGATTGAAGACAGAGAGAAAATTAATTCATAAGGTTAGTATTTGCATATCAAAACCTTACACTCAGAAAATATAAAGAGCTCTTACAACTTAATAATTGGAATTTTTAAAAACTCAATTTTAAACAAAAGTTTGTAAATTCTTAACAAGCACTTCATAAATATGTAAATAGCAAATAGGTACATGAAACAATGATCAATATCTGTAGTCACTGGAAAAATTAAAATTATGATGAGATGCTACAATACACCAATTACATTGGCTAAAATTTGCTGAGCGCAGTGGCACACCCTTGTAATCTCAGTGACTTGGAAGGCTGAGACAGGAGGATCAGAAGTTCAAAGCCAGCCTCAGCAAAAGCAAGATGCTAAGTAACTCAGTGAGACCCTGACTCTAAATAAAATACAAAATAGGACTGGGATGTGGCTCAGTGGTTGAGTACCCCTGTGTTCAATCCCATGTACTCCCCCACCTGCCCCACCAAATTTGAAAAACACTGATGAGTATGTCAAATGTTGAGGATATGGAGTAATTTACATTCATACACACTGCTCATGGGAATATAAATGGTTAAATCCTCTGGGTAAGTTTGGCATTTTCTTAAAAAGTCAAACATATACCTTCTATATGACCCAGATATTCTACTCCTAAATATTTACCCAATAGAAATTAAAACGTATGCCCACACAAATATATATTATGCACAAATGTTCATAGTAGTTTATTTGCAATAATCAAAAGCTGGGACACCCAAAATGTTCATCAGAAAGTGAATTGATAAACAGTAAAGCAGTGTAGTCTACACATATCATAGAATACTAAGCAACAAATAAAGAATGAACTTTTGATTTAGGCAACAACATGCATGCTCATAATCATTATGCCAGGTGAAAGAAGTCATGTCCCCTCCAAAAAAAGACATATGCTGCATTATTGCATTTATTTAAATATTAGAAAATGTTTATATTATCAATTGTTTACTTTGCAAGAAAGGACATCAATGATTATTTGAAGATGGGAAGAGACAATGGATTGAAAAGGACCATGAAAAGAATATGGGTCTTATGGAAATATTTGTTATTTTGATTGTGGCAATTATTTTATAGGCATATACTATTTTAAAACTTTTTAAAACTCTATCATTATATTTTATTGGGGAAATATTATACTTTATTATTATTCAGTAAAATTTTAAGCAATTCTGAGAAATACCTCAGACATTACCAAATCCAGAAAAATCATCAGAATACTTTTCTTACCTGCCCATTACGTGTATTATTTGTTTTCACTACATTTTTTTTTGTCGAATACTTTTTGATCTCCTTTTCACAGTTTTATAATATTACTTTTTAGAGAGGATGTAAAGAAAACTTAATGTTTTCTTTTGATAATTAATCAAAACAGTTTTGATGGATAGTATAGAAGAATTTATTTTAACTTCGCACTCATTACTGAGAGTCCCACAATTTTAGATTAATTGGAAAATTGTGTGTGTGTGAGAATATCAAGTAAATTTCACTTATTACCTCATGCAGACCTATTTACTATTTTTAACCTACTTCTATGAATATGTGACCTACAAAAGCAGAATTATGACAGATTCTATTTTGCATGATTGCCACCACAAAGAAGAAAAACTGTGATACACTATAATTGCCTCTGATGCAGTACAAATGTACTCCTAACTGAAGAGTCTCAATTTTGACAGGATATTGATGAGGAATGCTGAGTGGATACTCCCTCAGTTTCACACTTCCAATGAGAGGAAAAATCCTCTTTAGAAGACAATTTCCTGGGCCTATAAGTTCAAATTTTTTTCTGCTATAATAACCACATGCTTTTGTTGCCAAACCCTGTTCTTCATGTTACACAATGGCTGCTTGTCATGATGCCAGCTGAGAGAACCCAGTGTGTGGCACAAGTATTCCTAGGAAAAGATCTTTGGAAACTTCAGAGTAATATAAAAACTGTATTGTATAAAAAATGACTGTATAGAAAACACAAATATGTCCTGTTAAATCTAAACTAAATGTATCTGTGTCCCATTTATTCAACTGTCCATAATCAAATCACAAAACCACCTTAACTGCTTCAAATTCATTCGTCTGACTTGCAGAGAATGTGAATGGGGGCTTTCTGGGTAAAGAGAATTGGCCACAGAGACTTGTAATGGAGGAGAAGCCAAGTGAAAAAAAAATAACAATGGTAACCATCTGTGGTTAAAATACTATTGAAAAATTTATATATATTTTCTATTTTACAAATACATGTATAAATATATATATGTATGTGTGCATTTATATCTGTGTCTGTATTATTTATATCTACATGTGTATAAAGGAATTATTTTAAAGCTATCTATTCATACATTGAGAAGCACATATACTCCAGTCCGAATATACTAATTTTAAGACCTTGTGAGATACAAGCTGGATCAGATCAGAGCTACAAAATAGAAAAAAAAACTTGTACTTATCTTTTTTTAATGATGGGTTTTATTACATACATATGTTTGTATTTCAACTACCAATAATTTATTTTTAGTCTTTTAGAATAATTTCTATTATTATTATTATTATTATTTTAATATACTAGGGATTAAATTCAGGGGTAATTAACAACTGAATCACATCCCCAGCCCTTCTTTAATTTTTTTTGAGACAGTGTTTTTGCTAAATTGTTGAAAGCCTTGCTAAATTGCTGAAGCCAGCTTTAAGCTTGAGATCTTCCTGCCTGAGCCTTCTAAGTCACTGAGATTACAGGCGTGCACCACTTCATCCAGCTATTATTTTTATTATTGTCAAATTATAAATGTATGTTTATGAGGTAGGATGTTATATTTTCATGTATATATACAATGCAGAATGATTAAATCAATCTGGTTAATATATCTATCCCCTCACCTATCATTTTTTATGAGACATTTGAAATTTACTTTTCATTATTACTTTGAAACAATATAAAAATAATAATAATAATAATAATAATAATAATAATATTGAAGATTATTTAGAAATACATCTTATTATTATCTGTACTCACCCTGCTATAATAGAATTAAAAATCTACTCTTCTTGTCTTTCTGAAACATTGTACCTTTGATCAAAAACTCTTCTATCCCTCCTATCTCACCCTTCCCCAGCACCTGGTAACCATCATTCTACTCCTCAACTGTGAATCTAATTTCCTTAGACTGCACAAATTAAGTGAATTCATGCAATTCTTTGTCCAGTGATCCTACTTTAGGGTATAAATCCAAAGGATCTTAAATCCTGGAAGTATAGTAGCACTTGTTATGATTTGGAAATAAAGTTTTCCTCGAAATATCATGTATTAGAAACATGATATCTAGTGTAGCAATGTTCAGAGATTAAATGCTTAGATGGTAAGAGTTGTTGCATGATCAGTGGATCAATCCATTTGTTGAGTTAATAATTTGAATCGGTTAATGAATGGTAACTATAGGCAGGTGGTATGTAGCTGGAAGAAAGAGATCACTGGGAGCAGACCCTGGGGGATTGTATTTAGTCTCTGACTCACTGCCTGTCTCTCTCTCTCTCTCTCTGTCCCCACCCCTCTGCTTCTTGGCTACTGTGAACTGAGCAGCTTTCTTCTGCTAAATCCTTCTGCTATAATGTTATACTTCGTCTCAGGCCCAGACCAGTGGAGTTGGCTGACTACAGATTGAACCTCTGAAATTGTGAGACAAAATAAACTTTTTTTTCCCTCTAAATTGTTTTTGTCAGGGATTTTGTTCACAGAAATGAAAAGCTGACTAATGTAGCACTCTCATGTTCATTGCAACATTATTCACAATATCCAGAATATGGAATTAGCCTCAGTGTCCATCAATAGATGAATGGATAAAAAATACAGTGTGGCATATATACAAGGGAATATTAATCATTTTTAAAAAGAGGAAACCCTGTCACTTGTGACAATATGGATAAATTTGGGCTTGTTTGACATATTTTATATGCTAAAATGCCTTAAAAAAACTCAATTTAGGAACCTTAGAATGCCCTTTTTTTGCTTCATTTTCATCCCCCCCCCCAACTGTTAAGTATAGGCCAAAGTAAGCCTAAACTCTAAACAGTTGAATCTTATTTTTAAGCATACAGACTTAAAAAAATAAGGAATTTAAAGAATTCATAGAAAGAAAGCTGAACATAAGCAGATGGGAATGATAGAGGTGCTATTGGTTGGATCTGGAATGTCCTCCAGAAGTTCACATGCTGAGGGTGTGGCCTCCAGTGCAGCAATGTTCAGACGTAGGGATAATGGGAAGTGACTGGCTTATGAGGCCTCTGACCTCATCAGTGGGTTGACCCATTGATGAGTTTATAGCTGGTGGCATTATTGGGGAGTGGTAGAAACATTATGAGATGGGACCTAGGTACAGAAGTAGATCACTGAGGGTGTACTCTGGAAGAGTATAATTTGTCCCCAGATTCATTTTCCTCTAACCCCCTTACTTCCTAGCAAGTGTTAGTTAAGCAGCTTTGGTTTACTTGCCCTTCCAACATAGTGTTCTGCCTATCACAGGCCCAGAAACAATGGAGCCAGCTGACTATGGACTGAAACCTCTAAAATCATGGATCAAAATGAACATTTCCTCCCTTAAGTTGTTTTTTCCCAGGTGCTTTGTCACAGGAATAGAAAACTGACTAAAATAGAAGGGATGCAGTAACAAGGTATAAAGGTAAAATCATGGCACAAAACCATGTAGTGTGAACACGACTGCTGTTTAATTCTGGACTCAGCTTGCAAAGCTGCCATATGTTGGTATTGACACTGGACACGGCTACTGCTGCCTCTGGAAACTTCTGGTTGCTGCAGCTGATACTACTCTTATCTATATTAAAATGTATTCTCCATAGTGGACTCTCCTGTTTATTTATTACCTCCCAGTTGGAAGTTCAGAGGTAATTAAAAGGTATCCTGTTCATATCTATGGCATAAAGAAAGTGAATTAGTGCACATCAGATATTTTGAACATCTGTGGTTAAAGGCAGCTTTGCCTTTTCCTACAACTCACACAATAACAATTCTCCACATAAGAATGAGGTTCAGACTCTGGACTAACAACAACAACAAAAAAGTGCACCACAAAGAAATATAACCCCAAGGAACACCACATTGGCTCTTGCCAGTATGAACAATGGGGATCTGGATGTTTATCCTTTTCTTTTATTAAACACAAAAGACAAACACAAGAGAGTATATGATTCTTGTGCATAATCATAGTTGAAGACAGCTACTACTTTCTCCTCTCTACCTATATCTCCTTCCCACAGAGGTTTTGCTCTTTCTAGAAACAGAGTTACTCTGAGGAATAAGGCTTAACAGGAAGGACTTGATATTTCATAGGTTTAATGAATTCTGTTTTGTGCTGAATTGTGTTATCTACAACCTGTCCCAGAGCTCATTTGTTGAATCCCTAACCCTAGTACCTCAGAATATGACAATATTTGATGCCAGACCCTTTAAGATGCTATTAAATTAAAGGAGACCCTTAGGGTGGACATATTCCAATAAGACTAGTGTCCTTATAAGACACCAGTGAGACGTGCACAAATAGAAAAGACAATGTGATGATGCAATGAGGCAAACAAATACCACATTGAAGTGAATGTCCCCAGTGTGGCTCTGCCTCACTATTTCGTGGGCTATCTATTGGTCTGGAAAGTATCACACTTTTTTTTTTTTTTTCACAGCAACTTACATCTATGTCCAGTGCCATTGGGGCTGGTCTAATGAATAATACAATGTGAAAGGTCAGTATTCAGGCAAGTGGTCAGAGAGGAGAGAAGTACATTTATAGATGGGTGTCATATAAAAGGCATATTTTTAGGAGCTTCTATTCATGGTCAAAAACATAGAAGCTACATGCTTTGGACCTAAAATATGGGGGAGTGTGTGTAAAGGGGCAGGCAGCAAATAGGAAAAATAGCTGGTACACTCTTATAACAGGTGACACTATTCCAGTTCACACCGAGTTCCAGAAGAACCAGATATCAACAATTCATAATATGAGACAATAAGAATGTAAGTTTCCAGAGCTAAATAATAAAGGGGAAGAAACCAACCTAGGAAGTGTCAGAAATAATTGTGTCCGGCTCATGTAGTCATTTAGCACTGGTCGCTGGCATGGTGATTCTCTTTCTAGAGTCTCTGGAAAATTTGATCTATTTCACTGTTAATCCATCGAGTTTCCAAGAGTCATGAAATAAACACAGATTTTAGTAGGAGATCTTATTAAATAACGGGAAACCAAGGAAAAAGGGACATTAACTGGACAATTGGAATCTATTAGAGGAAACCTGCAACTCATTTGGATTCTAAAGAGTCACCTATATGTTTTAAGCTGACAGTAATCGGGGCCCTTATTAAGATGAAAATTTAGCTTTGAGGATTCATACCTCTTGAAGTAAAATAATTTTCAGGACCAATGGTGAGAGTAAGGACTCTTTTCCAAGAAAATGCTGGTCTCCGTGATAGTAGTTTTGTTCACTGGTAATCCATTATCATACACTATATATGTAAAAAAGAAGATGAGAAATATACCACAGCTTATGATGAACTTCTCAAAAATCCTCTACTGAGGAAAATTGGATTCACCAGGCTTTCTTAATTTTGTTATAAGGCATATGACTATTACAATTAATGAAAACAACAGTAATAATAATAATAATAATAGTGTTCTGTTAAATTTGTAAGGTATTTTAGACATACCAATAGCACAAAGAACATATGAGAAAAGGAACCACAGTTTGCAAAATTATTTGTATTTTACATGTAGTAATACAATAATCAGGACACATACAATACATTCTATAGTGATCACTAAATGTAGTAATACAGAGTAATTGGGTTAGAAAGTCAATAGCAAAATAAAATGAAACTCTAAAAGTATTTAGTGCAAAAAAGGCAAAAAAAATCGTCAATTGTAAAACAAAAGGATATAAAAGTGAAAAATAAATGGCAAGACTTTAAAAACACATATCAATTATATTAAATATAAGCAGATTAAACACACAGATAAAAGGGAAAATTGTCAGGCTGTTTAAAACATCTAAGACTTTACTACATATTCTTGTAGATTCACTTTGCATGTAAAGTTACACATAGGATTGAAGAAATTGAAGTATCCATCCAATGGAAAGATTAATCAAAAGGAAACCAGGTAAGTATAATTAACATCAAAAAATAATCTTCAGGATTAGAAGTATTACCAGAAAAGGGGTCATTTTATAATGTTAAAGGAGCAATAAGCATCAGTAAGACATAAAAAGAATAAATATGCTTATATACCTAACAGCAATCTTAAAATACATGAGGAAGAACATCTACACAGATGAATCCACAAAGATGAGTACTTTCCTATTTTAATCACATAAGCAATAGATCAGCTGGGCAAAAACTTATCAAGATATAGGAGATATGAATATATCAATAACCCCGATCTAATTAACATCCATACATCATGATATCAAAAACTGCACAATGAATAAACATTCTTTTCAAATGCACATTGCGCAATCACTCTGTGAGCTTTCCCTTACTGCAACAAATATCTAAGATAATCAACTTAGAAAAATTTTATTTTGACTCACACTCTTGGAGGTCCCAGTCCATTAGTGTTTGGTCTTTCTCCTTTGGACCTGTGCAGTGCACCATGGTAGGAGTGGGTGACTGAGCAACATTGCTTACTTCATAATCAGGTAGTGAAAGAGATGGAGGTATCATGATCTCACTAGCCCCATCAAGGGTATGCCACATTGACCCACGGCCCCCCATTGAGCTTCACTTCTTAAAATGTTCTACCACCTCTGTTAGGATCTGGAATGATGTCCCCCCAACCAAAGTTCATATGTGAAAGCAAGTTTCAGAGGTGGTGTCTTCAGGCAACAGTCGGATTGTGAGGGCTCTGACCTCATCAGTGAATTAACCTATTGATGGTTGAGTGGACTTTTTGGGTGGTACGTACTTGGAGGAAGTAGGTCACTGGGGGCATGCTGTGTAGGAGTTTATCTTCCTTATGGCCTCTTTTGTTCACACCCGCCCCCATTTTCTGGTTGTCATGAACTGAGCAGTTTTCCTAAGCTGTTCTTGTCAGGTATTTTAATCACTGTAATGCAACACTGACTAACAACAACCTCTCAATGGCACCACTCTAGGTTTTACCACGTAGACCTTTGGAGGGCACTTAAGATGCAAACAATAGCAAGTACCAACATAGATCACATGCTGACCATGGATCAAGTGTCAGTAAATTCCAAGCTACTCGAGTATTATACAGTGTGTCCTCTGATCATCAAACAAAAGTAAGTTCTAGAGAAGCCCCACAGACACATATAATAACACTTTCTGGAAAATAATATTAAAAAAAGACATTAGAGAATATTTTGAACTGGACAGTAATCATTACCAAGTGTATAAAAATTTGTGATGCATGTATAGCTGTGCTTATAGAGATATTTGAAGTTTTAAATTCTTTTAAAAAGAAGAAGTTTTAATATCAGTGATCTAAATTTATACCATGAGAGTTGAGTAAAAGACCAGAAAAGTAAATCCAAGTAGGTAGAAAGCAGAAATTATAAAGAGCAGCAATCAATGAAATAAAAAAAAACAGATAAATATTAAATAATGATTTTAACTAAATAATGATTTTAAAAGCTAATATATTTCTTTGCAAAGATTAGCATAATTGATAACCCATTTGAAAGATTAAACAACAAAAAAGAATAAACGCAAGTCACTTACTAATATCACATGGAAAGGGGTATCATTCAGAAATTACAAAGCTTAAAACAGGGATTACTATAGATAACTTGATGCATACATATTGAACAATTTACATTAAAAGAGCAAATTCCTTAAGTTATACAACTTACCAAAATTGAAAATTGAATGGGATTTGGGATTGGAAAAAACTGAATAGCCCCACATCCCATAAAGGTGTTAAATCAATTATCAAAAACGTTTTACATTAACAATTACATAATTTCACTGGCAAATTATACCAAAGATTTAAGGAAAAAGTAATGTAAAACATTTGTTGCTTATTTTATGAAAACTGCATGGATCTGATATAAAATTGACATTGCAAAAAAAGAAAACTTTAGTCCAATATCCCTATTCAACACAAATGTAAAAATATCAATAAATTAGTAAATTGAATCTATCAATAATTAAAAATGATAATAAGGATTTAGTCAAAGGTGCTAACTATCCAGAAATTAAAAATTGGGTTTACATTTAAGATACAATTAACATATTATCATATAAAAAGGATAAAGTATAAATAACAGTAGGAGAAAAAACATTTCACTAATTAATTTAGCACTAATTAGTTGTAACAATTCTCAGCAAAATTGGAATAGAAGAGAACATCCTTAAATTTGAAAGGCATCTAGAAGACTTTTGGATACAATAATATTTTAAGCTTTAATGTTTATTCTTTAAGATAAAAAATAAAACAAATATGTTTACTCACAAATTCTATAGTATTGTGCTGGGGGCCCTAGACATCAGTGAATTGGTGAGGGAGTTATAATATATTAGGAAAAAGCAAAGAGATTTGTATTTGTAAATACCATAATTATGCCCCTTCAAAAACAACCCATCCGAATATAATAGTTTAGTAAGATACAAGGTCGATATACAAAATTCCATTTTATTTCCATTTAACTACAGGAAATAATTAGAAAATGAAAAATTTTAAAAATCCATCTACAATACAAAAAAACCCACAGAATACTAAGCAATAAATTTAACAAAATGTAAGCAAGACCTTTATACTGACATTGACAAAATATCATTAAGAGAAATGTAAAGAAGCCTCAATAAATGAAGTTTGCAATGCTTGAAATGGATGGGTGAAAGACTTACTATAAGGTACAAATTCCCCCTCAGATAGTCTAGAGATTAAATGTAATTTTAGATATGACTATAGTAGGGATTCACAAATAAAGTTTTATAGTTGATTCTTACATTTATATGGAAATATGTAAACAGTTAAAAAATCTTGTCAAAGAAAAATGTGGTAGGAGGTATAATGCCCTACTTTAAGACTTTTCGTAAAGCCACCATAATCATCATGATGGCAGCATGTTGTTGGCATAATTATAAACAAATAGATCAAGGAAACAAAGTGATGCTGGAAAAAAATGATACAGTCACTCACCCTACTTCATCCCATAGAAAAATATGATAGTCTTGAGCTTAAGAGCTAAACTCTAAAAATTCACTGACAAAAATAGAGGAAAACATTGTTATGACCTGAGAGTAGGCAAAGATACTAAGCCAGACTCAGAAAACAGTAAACACAAAATAAAAATTGAAAATTAGATTTGATTAAAAATTTTAAAAATGTCTGCCTACCAAAGGACATCTTTATGAAATGGGTGGAGAAGACACATGTTAGGAGAATAGATTTACAAAACACAGATGTCCATACATACCCAGAAATATAAAAAGGACTACAACTCAACAAAAAGTAAAGTCAGTGAAAAATGGGTAAAAAGCTGGAAAAAAAACAACTTTACAAAAAAAATCATTTGAATGGACAAATAACATTTAAAAAAGTGCTCACTTGCTTTTAGTTAAATGAAATTCAGTAAAATGAAAATTAAACCCATAAAAAGTCATAGTATTTACCCACAAGAATAGCTGATATTTAAAAAGGGACAACCTAGAAAAACCACTGTTATGAATTTGCTGGAGAGAAATGAAAACATATTTGCATAAAACTCTTAGATAGAATTTTTATTTGTTGTTTTTAGATATGCATGACATTAGGGTGTATTTTGATACAGTATACATACATGGGGTGCAATCAATTGCAATTTTGATCCCATTCTTGTGGAGTTGAACATGATGTAGAGTTATACAGATTAATGAAATTGATATTCATACATGAGGATACAAAGTTATGTCTCATTCATTTTACTGTCTTTCCTATTCCCATCCCACCCTTCTTCCCTTCATCCCTCTTTGTCTAATCCAGTGAACTTATATACTTCCCCTTCCTACCCTTGCTTGTTATGGATTAGCATCCACTTATCAGAAAAACATTCAACCTTTGGTTTTGGGGGACTGGTTTATTTCACTTAGCATGATATTCTCCAGTTCTATGCACTTATCAGCAAATGCCATAATTTAATTCTTCTTTATAGCTGAGTAATAAATATTCTATTCTATTGTGTGTGTGTGTGTGTGTGTGTGTTTGTGTGTATTTCTCACATTTTATATATCCATTCATCCTTGGAGGGCACCTAGTTTGGTTCCAAAGCTTGGCTATTGTGAATTGAGCTGCTATAAACATTGATGTGTCTATGTCACCATAGTATGCTGATTTTAAGTTCTTTGTGTATAAGCCAAGGAGTGGGATAATTGGGTCAAATGGTGGTTCCATTCTAAATTTTCTGAGGAATCTCCATACTACTTTCCAGAGTAGTTGCACTAATTTGTAGTCCCAGCAGCTATGTATGAAGGTCCCTTTATCCCCACATCTTCAATAATATTTAATGCTACTTGTATTCTTGATAATTGCCATTCTGACTCTAGTGAGATAAAATCTCAGTTTAGTTTTAATTTGCATTTCTTTAATTGCTAGTGATATTGGTAGTTTTATTTATAATAGTCACAAACTAGGTTCAATGATTTATTTTGTGTGTCAACTTGACTGGGCTCTGGGTACCCAGAAATTTAGCTGAACATATTCTGGGTGTGCCTGTTGGGGTATTTTTAGATGTTAGTAGTATTGATAGCTGTAGAACCATTAGAGCAGATTGCCCTTCTACATGTGGGAAGACATCATCCCACCCACTGAAGACGAGAATAGAATCAAAGTATTACTATAGGAGAATTCACTCTCTCCCCAACTGGTTTTGGGTTCAGAGATCAGTCTCCTCCTACCATTGGACTTTGACTTGGACTAGAACTTATCCCAGCTTCCCTTCTGGTATTTGAGTCTTTGGAATCAAGACTGAAATAAGACCATTACAGTCTTAGTCCATTTAGACAGTATAGTGTAGTTTATAAACAACAACAGCAAAAAATATTTCATACAGTTTACAGGCTTGGAAGTCCAATATCCAGACACTGGCAGATTTTTTTCTGGTAGGGCACATTCTGTAGTGCGTGAAAGGTGTTTTCTACCTGTGTCCTTACATAGTTAAAATAGGTAAGTCCTCTTTTATAAGTTCACTAACAAGGTGGAAGGGGCAAGCCTCTTCTGTGCCTCTATTAAGCTCTTCATGGTACAGTCACCTCCCCCTAAAAGTCTCACTTCCCAATGCCATAATCTTGTGGGAATAGAGTTTCAACAAGTGAATTTTGGAGGAAACAATCATTCAGACCATAGCAATCACTACTTATGGACTACAATTTACTGTCTGTAGATAACAGAATTTTTCAAACCCATAACTCTGTAATCCAATTCTTCACAATAAATTTCTTTGTAAATACACCCAATTTTCTCTCTCTCTCTCTCTCTCTCTCTCTCTCTCTCTCTGTGTGTGTGTGTGTGTGTGTGTGTGTGTGTGTGTATCCTTTACCTTAACACCTCCCACTTCCTATTTCCACCTGACATTTCCCCTAGCTTGGTATTACTCCTTCTATTTCTTCCTGGGATTGAATGTGTAAAATAAAGAGCTGCTTACTCTGGGCTCTCTCTCCATCTTCATTCCTAGATATAATCAAGATTGCAGCAGGCTACCAATCTAACTCCAAGAATAAGAACAAAAACATATATCCTGTCTTTTCAAGTATGTCTAAACCCATAGGGAGAAAGTGGATTGGTACCTAATACCTGCCCTGAGTTTAACAGAATTGGTGTGGAGAGTGCATCAAAATATGTTTAAAAATAAAAACTTCTCTTCCTCTTCTGGCTATAAGTTTTCATAAAATTCACTTGCTTTTGTTTATGACAGGCATTTATTCTGGGTTCTGTTTCTTTGGAAAACCCAAAATAATACACTGGGGAAATCCAAAGTACTATTGACACAAGAATGCATAAAACTTTGGGCATATTTATACAATGAAATATTTCTCAGCAATAAAATATTATGTAGTACTTTTATCAGCATCAATATGAATTAATTTCATGATAATATTCCAAATAAAAGAGACTGAACATAAAAAAGTATTACTGTATGATTCCATTCATATGAAGATCTCTAAGAGGCAAAATAAAACTATAGTAAAACAAAATCAGAGAAATGTTATTTCTTTTGAGTTGGATGGAAATTAGGGAATTAGTATAAAGGATTAATATGGCCTTAATTCCAGTAGGGGTGTAAGTTATATTCATAAATGTATTGTTTTTCATATAATATTTGTGCATTTACTACACATATAGAATATATGTCTATATATCCATATCTCTCTAAATATTATTTCTATCTAAAAATTAGTCTATTGCAAGATAAAAGAAACACTTATGTAAACCAGATTAAAAAAGCAAGTAATGCTCAATTATTTCTTTTGTGAATAATAATATGAAATAACATTTGTACATTATTGACTAATTTAAAAATAACTATCATTGAACCCTTACAATATACATGAACAGTTTCCTCTTTATGGATCTAGTTTTAGCATCATTAGGTACTAGGATATCTGGGTTTTAATTTGGGCTGTGAACCAAGTAATCATCAAAATCTTACATTTCAACTTTCTTTCGCTTTTGTTTGCTTTTGTTTACAATTCTAGATCCAGGTTTCCCAAAAGTGAGTTCTAAGCTATAGAAATATTAAGAAATTATAGAGTTATATAGAAGCCAAAATTCTAAGTCAAATATATTTGAAGGTGTTTGTCAAATTGTACAAAGTTTAATTAAATAGGAAGGATATGTTCAAGAGATCTGTTGTATGACATAGTAACTACAGTTAACAAGAAAGTCCTATATTCTTGAAAATTGCTAAGAGAGTAGATTTATAAGTGTCTTCCTCATAAAACTTGATAATCTTGTGAGGTAATACATCTGTTAATTAGCTCAATCTAGCCATCACATATTGTTATACATATTTCAAAAGGATACATTAGGCATGATAAATATATATAGCCTTTATTTAATAATTAAAAATAAAAATACATTTGAAGAGATGAATAAAACAAAGAACTTTTTATTGAATTTCAATACTTCTCAGAACTTTTAATTCAATAATAAAAGTGGATCTGATAAACATTATATCAGTAAAGCTTCTAAGCAGTTTGCCTTTATTAATTTACATCTTTATATTACAAGCCTTAAACATCCTTTTAGACAAAGTTCTTTTGTCATCTTGTTCTATAAATAAGGAAGCTGGGACAGAATTTTGTAGAATAATCCTCAAAGGGCAAAGTGCTAGTAAGGGGTACTTTTGGGATTTGACCGTGACAAGTTGTATTCTGAAGCCTATATCAGCAGCATCCTGTTTCACAAATGTGGCCACAGAGACGGTATGAATAAAGATGCTCCAGTGGGAATAAAGAAGGAAAACCACTCGGAAGGAAAACCAGCATTCACCTAAAAGGTTAAAGGGAAACCATCTCCCAACAGGTAGACTTTCTATTGGGAGTTGTTGGTGTACAAGAAGCTCAATAAAAAATTTATATATACCAAATTTATATATACCAAATATACCAAACCCACTGCTCATGAACATGAGTTCCAGAGATCCAAACAAAGCATTTGGGGACAGAAATAGAGACTGATTAGAAGACTTCAGAATTTAGACCTTAGTGAGACAGGAAGATGGATCTCCCATAGGCAGCCAGGGTAAGGGCCTTGGAGAAGGACAGGAGGGGAGGGCTAAATCATGCCAACTGAAAGGAGACAGCAAGTCTGAAAGATACCCTGTGACTCAATACTCTCTGCCAGCATTAACCACAATGCCTTCTCTTGACCTAGAGTTCCTGCCTTGGTACCTCAAAGCTGCAAGCACAGCAGCTCTTCCTTAGTGACGCTTGCCCTTACCCCTAGCAATGGCCGACCATAACCAGACCACCACCCCCCCATCCTAAATGCTTTTTCTTTCTAAATGATATGTCAAAACCCACTGTGTGAGGCATATCCTCTTAATTATGTAAATAAGGGATTGAAATTATGCACTTCTGATGGGCCTATTAAACTTGGAGCATAAAGAGTTTGATTGGTCCATGCTGGTATCCCTTTCCCACCAATCACCTGTGCTAGCCATTAGATATGCCTTTGAAAATCTCTAGACCACAGATACCTATTGTCTTCCTTCTCTTGGGGTCCCTCCATTCTGGGAGCATTGCTTCCTATGACTCTAATAAATCCTGTTACTTTGCTGTCACCCTGGTGTCCTTGGATTTCATTCCTCAAACTTGTGAGACAAAGAACCTGACTGCCTAGATTCGGTGTTACATTAGAATGAGCATTTGTGGGATAATGGATGATGGAGGAGCCTTGGCCCTTAGCTTTTACATGTTCCCCAAAGGCCTATGTGTTAAAGACTTGGCCTCCAGTTTGGCATGAGTGGGAGGGGCTAGAAACTTTAAGAAGTGGGGCCTAGTGGAAGATGTTAGGTTATTGGGAGTGAAACTTCAAAGGCAATTGTGGGAACTTGGTCTCCTCTTGTTTCTTTCAAGTCTTTCCCATAAGGTCAATGGTTTTGCCAGGAGCTGCAACCATGCTGTGCTCCTTGCCATAGGCCCCAAAGCAATGGACCAGCCAATCAGACCAAAGCTTCCAAAACTGTAAGCCAAAACAAACCCCTTATATTTATAAGCCGTTTGTCTCAGGTATTTCTTATAGTAATGGAAAACTGACTAACAGGGAGACCCGAGTGAAAGGTGGCTCAGAAAATCCTCAAGAGAAGTAGATGATACCATCTGGAGTGTGGATCCAAAAGCCTGTGTTCAGTGGATTGGGTGGGGGCCATGGCCTTCAGTTTCCTTAGGCCAAATGGAGCAGGAAAGGAAGCTACTCCCTCAGGCTATGTGTAGAGGATAGAGAAGATACAGGTGATAATATTTGATAAATATAATAGTGAATGGGAAAGATAAAAAAAAAAAAACGGTGTTAAGGTTTGACTAAACAATTAGAATTGGTTTAGAAACAAAACAAACAACTGCCCTCACTAGTGGCAGATCATTTAGACTCCAATGCTATAAAGAGACAGTTGCTAGGTAAGAAATATTTTTGTGATGAACTTCAAAGCAAATAAAGTCACAGGTTTCTTAGTTACTTGAAAAGAGAAGAATGAGAGACCCCAGCACTGCAATAAAATGGCAGAGGGCAAGAAAAGAGAATTTGATGAATTAGAATGGAGAAAATTCTCAGTAAAGAGAAAATTCCTGATAAAGCTAGAATTCTTGTGAGGGGGAGGTAGGGGAACATAGAAAAATGTAGCTATGGATTATTCATGCTTAAAGTAGCATTCATAGGAATTCTAAGCTTTCCAGCAGTTTGACCTGAACTCCTCCTGAAAGAACTGAAGTCTAAATAGGCTTATTGGGAAAGCTGGAGTCTTGGGCAAAGCTGACCCACTATCTCTAGAACAAGTTTCTGCTCATAGAGGTGGTGTTTTCCTTAGTCAGCTCTAGAATATATTTGGACTTTTTTTTTTTTTTTCCATGAAGAGACTGTGGGCCTGGCTTGATCTAGAAACCCATGAAAGTCAATTTACCCTAAAGTACTCCAGGCTGGGTATATATTAAAGCCAATTTAACTGGATCTTTTGGAAACTGTGGTGTTTTAGTCCTTTGGGGCTGTTGTAATAAAATATCCTAGACTGGGTAGTTTATAGACAGTAGAAAATTACTTCTCACAGTTTTAGTAACCGGAAAGTTCAAGGTCAAATTGGGCCTCTGGTGAGAACTCTCTCTGCTTCATGGATGGCTCCTTATTCTTGCATCCTCACATGGTGGAAGGGAGCACACAAACTCTCTCAGGCCTCTTCCACAGCGGCACTATGCTTAGTTATGAGGCCCAATGAGCTCCCACTGTCTCCACCTTTTAACACTGCTCTTGGAAAATGTATTTCAGTATATAAATGTTGGAGGGGCAAAAACATCCATATCCTAACAGTAGATTAAATTTAGATGCCCTTCATACTATTCTTAACCATCAGAAATGTAAAAGTGGGTATTCCATATTTTCTTGTTTGTTTTCTTGTTTCTAGACTGAGATTCTTAAAAAACAAGAATTGTAAGAAACAGGTTGATGTTCACTCTCAATTAAATTAATTCCCTGAATATATTTCATGGTATTTGATACCTTGTAGAAAATTTGTTTCCCAAAAAGTAAAACACTTCAAAATCTCTTTAAACCCCCAAGCATATTTCTTCAACTAGAAGAGATGGAAATTTTCAAAAATTGAGTTTGATCTGAATGCTAGTAGAAAAGCATTGGCAACTAAAATGATAAAATTGATGAATAACTGTTTTATTTTTAATCTAAAAAGGGCTGGCAGGAAAAGAGATGGATTTAGAGTGAATAAAAGCAAGGTAAAAGAATAATTAGGGAATAAGAAAGGAAACGTATGTCATTCAGACCGGATTCTTACCGAGGAAACGATATTGCAAATGCATTTGAAACACACATGAAAGAAAAGTAGCTCTAGTAAAATTGAAGAGTGGAGAATTAAAGAGAAGTTATCAGGAAATGGAGGATTTTATACTGCTATTTCCCTTTTGCATTTAATGTGAAAAAAAAAAAAGAGAGAGGGAGAGCTGCCTAGGGCACAGAGCATATTTCTTAGTGTAGCTGTGGAAGAGACCATTGTAAAAAAAGATTGGAACATCCCAAGGCAAAACAAGTATAAGTACCAAGTCCAAATAACTGTGATTCATGACTGCAAGGACAAGAGAATAGGAAGAACAAAGTCATGCCTTGCATTAATTGCTTTTGCCGTATCTCAGCAGCTGGATAAGTATGCTACCTGGCTCTTTTAAAGTGGAAAATGATAACCATAAGAAAATTATCCTTAATTGGCTTATGAGAGGGAACACGAAATTGCAGATTGGAAATGCTGTTTTTGAATTTGGTGAGGTCACAAGAAATCTCAAAATGATGTGAAGGAGAGAGGAAATAAGTGACAGAAAAGGGGTAAGGAAAAAATCCAATTGAAATCTTGCTAAAATCACATTATTTTAAAACTAGAAAGCACTTTAGAACTTATTGATACCAATTTCTTTATTTTTTTCCAAATGATTTAGCAGAGTCCAAGACTCTAACTTGGCTCTCTAGACTCCTAGTTCATTGACCTATGGTCTCTCTGTGACTTTCTTTTCTATTCTGGTGTTTCTACCTATTGCACTAATAGGGTGTCTGGTGCAAGAACATGCTTGCAAATCACTATCTGATCTTAATCCTTCATGATTTTCTCTTTAAAGCAAAGTTAAATTTCACTTAAATGAATTAAAGTTGAATAAAGCCCCAAATTCAGTTTCTTAGTCACAATAGCCATTTTTCAAGTGTAAAACAACCACATGTTGTTGGTAGTTATCACAATGAACAGTGCAGATAAACAGCATTCCCATAGTTGGAGAAGTCCTATCGGAATTGAACAGTGTTGTGCATGGTTCCATACTGGTATATTTTAGGTATAAAGACCTAAAATTAGTCTTTACTATTTTCCAAAGGGGGACATTTCCACAGGGAGTTAGGAAATTTGAATATTAATTTTTCTTTAATCATAAAACAGGTAATTGATGATATTATCTGGTATTAATCTTTTTTGGATATTTGTGTTTCACCATTCTCATCTAAAATGAGGAAAATAGAGCCTGTTAATCTCATTGGGCTGTTGAAAGGGGCAACCATAAAACTTCAAATGATTGTGAAGTGTATTGTTACTATTGTTATTAATAAAGATACCATATTTTTGACACCATTTTAAGGAAAAATGTAGACTTGACTTTCCTTTTTTTCCCACTTAGAAACATAAATGCTATTGAAGGAGTTCTAGCTATTTTTCTGAAGTTTTAATAGAATGTCTAAGTAATGGAATAAGCCTTGTTCATTTAGTTTAGCCAAATAAAAATATACACTAATATTTGGATTAAGCAAAAGAGTTAAACAGATTTAGAAATTAAGATCTGATTAGAAATTTTGGAGTCGGCATACAAGGTTAAATTGAACTTGAAGAGGCTCTGATCTCACAGCATCTTATTAATGACTTATATTTGTTTCTCAAACTAGCAGTTTTAATTAGGGACAAGTACAGGCAGACATGATTTCTTTTACCCATGTAGGTAGTTGGCAATCCAGCTAGC
The DNA here is from genome assembly GCF_052094955.1 of Ictidomys tridecemlineatus. Lineage (NCBI taxonomy): Eukaryota > Metazoa > Chordata > Mammalia > Rodentia > Sciuridae > Ictidomys > Ictidomys tridecemlineatus. Next base: position 79,133,122 of record NC_135488.1, read on the forward strand.
CAATTACTTGCAAAATGCTGGAAAAAATGAGCCCTTGATCCAAAATATTTGGAATCTATTGGACTCTGGAAAATTGTCCAAAAGGCAGCTTTTTACTAAAACTACAATCAGGTACTTTGAAATGCTCTTTTTCTTCTTTTGCACTCATCCATCTGACATACACCATCTGTCAGATCATGCTGGGTCGCCTCCGTCAGCCTTCCACTCATCTTGAAAGCGAGACAGAGCTTTTGAAGGTTATTATATCTCATGAATTTTCCCATAAAAATGCAGAAAGTTTCTTCCTGGATCATCATTTCTGTCTGTGGAAGACTAGGAGATAGTATTTATTCACAGGAATTGTGGCTCCCCTAGGCCAACCAAAATATGTGATTGAGCATGGGCCTACGTTACACAGTAAGCAAGGACCCTTCCAGCCATCTATACTAACGATTCTCAAACAATAGGCTGCATAGGAGCCCCCCACTTCCTTGTTCTTGTTAATGTGCAGATTTGATTTAGTAGATCTGGCATGGGACCTCAGATTTTACATTTCTAATAATCTCCCAGGTGCAACTAGTACTGCTGGTTTGAGGAGCACACTTTCAGCAATAAGAGTAGAGAGTATCAGAAGAAGTTTAATTACTTGGAGTGATTTCACACGGCAATTTTAACAACAAAAATAAGAGCAATAACAATCATAGTTTAAAAAATATTTTCACAACATTTGTTTACATGTATTTTCTTATTTAGAACAAATAATACCAGGAAATAAGATAGATATTATGATTATATGCTTTGTAATATACTGACCAAAATTTTGGTGGCTTAAAATAATAACAACATCTATGTTGTTCACAGATCTAAAGCACAGCTTATGTGATCTCAACAGGGCATGATCTGGGGCAACTCAAATTCTTGGGAAAGGAGTCATCTAAAGGCATACTCACTTGTTTGTTTGTGTCCCATGCTACTAGTAGTTGGCAACTTAACTTGGGTTGTGTCCAAACCACCTACCCATGGTCTTTCCACATGTGTTCTTGATTTTCCCATAGCATGGCAGCTGAGTTCCAAGGTTGAGCCTCTCAGGAGAACCTGGTGGAAGCTGAGTACCTTTTCATCAATAGTGTCAGAAGTAATATAGGATGACTTGTATCATAGGTATAGACTTGACCATATTCCAGGAAGGAAAATATACAGCCAACTCTTCAATAGAAAAAAAGTTAATGTTGCATTTTAAGAAGAGCCAGTGCATTGTTTGGCCACGTTTGGCAAATGTGATACTGTAACAGGTAACCTGATTCTATTTTACTGAAGAAGATAATGGAGGGTCATTAAGGGTGGCCTCTTACTATAGGATTCAGTTCACATAGACGATTCAGCAATCTGTCTAAAAATATTATATGAATTTTATAAGGCATAGAGTGGCATGTGTAGGTGACGCAGAATAGAATAGTGTTTCAGAACACAGACTTGGACTCTGGCTTCCCTATTTCCCAACCATGCGACTTTGGACAAATTGCTTTGATATTTATTATCTTTGCTCTTTGTGTTAGAAAATGAGGATTTTATCTGTCTTAAACAGTGCTTGACAGCCTTGAATGAATTAAGATTTGTAAAGCTCTAAGTCTCCTGCCTGACAGATAATAAGTGCTTAAGAAATGATAACATTTTTATCACATTGTCATTTCTATTATCTTAAAGAAAATAATAGGACTTTTTCCTTCATTAAGGTAAAACTCACTTTGGTTTGTTTTGCTCATGCCCATTATGATTGAATGATATCACTGACTTACAAAATATTGATGTTGGTTATAAGTTAACTCTTGAAGGGATATGGAAATGTGAGAACTTAAATGTTTTCAGTAATATCTTATGCAGATGAAGCTTCAGAGAAAACCCTGTTGCAAAACTGATTCCATTTGCCTATCTGTGATTGATGTATTGAATTAGTTCTTGGTTCTTGAAAATGAAAATTATTATATCATTCTTTTGTTCCCCATAGTACCTGATGCATGATCTGCACAGATGAGGTGGTCAGTAGATATTTACCCATGCATTTTATTAAGTTTCAATTGTTTCTCCTCTTGCTTTTATGGGAGGGACTATTTAGTGACATTTAAATAAGGACAAATTAATATAAAGAAGATTTTATATAATTGTTACAAACTTTCTTTCTCACTCCAACGTTGATAGTCTATTATATTGATTTTGTTATGTTGTAGTTATGTATTGTGGTTTTGATTGTGAACCAATGAGTGAGGAAGATTAGAACCAGCATCTAGAGAACAGATAATGTATATGAGTGGGGAGAGCTATATACTCTTTACTCATAGAGCTTCCTAAATCAGTTCTTTGGTTTCTTCCAGGAACTACAGAGAGAAAATTATTTTAGTCAGACTTTTCATTACAGTGACCAAAAGACCTGAAAAGAACAACTTAAGAAGAAAAAGCTTATTTTGGTTCATGATTTCAGAGATTCAGTTAATGATTGACTGACTCCATATCTCTGGGCCCAAGATGAGGCAGGGCATCATGGCAGAAGAACATGGAAGAGGTAAGCAGCTCAGGGCATGGAAATAAGGAAGCAGAGAGAGCTCTGCTCATGAGGGAAAAAAAACACATAAACCCCCCAAATCCTCTCCTAGTGACATATCCACCTCCTCTAGCCATATCCTACTTGCCTACAGTTATCACCCACCCAGTTAATCCCTATCAGTGGAGAAATTCATTGATTAGGGTCAAAAATCTCATAATCTAATCACTTCACCTCTGAAAATTCTTGCATTGTCTCACACATGGGTGTTTGAGGGATACCTCATATCTAAACCATGACAAAAACTATATAGATTCAAAAGTTCTTTGAGGTATGATGGTTCAATGGTAGTATCGTGAGATTTCATAATATACGTGTACTTTAAAAATAATATCTTATATGATGATGGGTTGATTCATTGTAGTGTATTTCTAATATAAACTCTTTTGCTCTGGTCTTTGTTATGTTTTTCCATTTGCTTCTAATTATTTTATTTCAGAGGAAGAAAAAAATGTTTTCCATTCTGTGCATAAAAACACACACGAATACACTCATAGGTGGAGAGAGAGCAAGAGAGATGATATGAAAATCAGTACTATTCTTAACTTCTTTTACATGTTAATATATTAATGATACTGAAAAATGCTGTATTCCATGAGAAGTCGCAGATTACCACTGTAATGCACTCTAAATGCAGAGGTTCCTGACTATTTGACAGTATCGTATTTTATAATTCAGTGAATGAGACTTTGTAAGAAAGAAAATAGCCGTTTCTACCAAGTCATAGGGGTCTGTGAATGAGAGATCAAGTGGTTTGCCCTTCTTACATCAGCATTTTCACTGCCCTCTGGCTCAGCACAATATACTAAGGCATTATTTAATTTCTGTTCAAATCTAGAAGAAATAAATCTGAAAATTCCCCCAAAGCAATGTTGTTTTACTCCTCTTTTAGCATATTTGCCTGTATAAACTACTGAACCAAATGTCAAGGTACAAGAGTATTCTTCAACAAATGGACGAGACTTAGAAATAATTTGAATTTTTAGGAATGATTTATTCCTCATTACCAAACCTTTGTTGCTACTCCCTTTAAGATGATTGCTTTTAATTCAGTATTTTGTTTAAGTTCAGATGTAGATCAATCCATCTTAGCACAGAAACCCTTGTTACATTAATTTTTATAACTTGAAAAAAAGAAGTAGAGTGGTGAATTCTGAAGGTCCAGACTAAAAATAAATGCGAACAGAATTTTCATTGCAGTGCTTCTTGAAGCTTTGATGTCCTAGACTGCAGTAAGAATCTCCAAGAGATTTTTCTCCTGCACCATGGCAACATAGTCCTTGCCTCTGCTTTCTGCTGTGGCTCCCATCCTGTCAAATCCAGGGCACATTTGTAAATGCCATTATTGGCATTCTGTTTAACACTATTTATTAGTCTTCAATAGTAAACTTCCTACTCCATTAGGTTCTCATACACCAAACTCTTCTGATTTTATTGTTTATCTTAGCATACTATGCCTTAACTATGTGTGTTTTATGTCTTCTTCATGCGCTCTTCTTGTGTTCACTGTTAAATAGAGCTATTTCTCAGGGAGGTCTTTTCACATCACTGTTCTTCTTGAATTATACTCTCTCCTTGCATTTTCTAATCTGCTGGAATTTCAACATCCAGACAATATTAATATTGTTATCTTAATTATAGATATCTTAGCTGAACTTCACAATCATGCTCAAATTCATAATCAAATACCTATGGGATATCTCTATCTTGACTTATCATAAAAATATGAAACTCAACATATTATTTAATGAATCAATAATCATTACCTCATTCTGAATCACATCCTTTGTATGAAGTTGCTTATCTCCCTATATTTTCTATTTCAATACCACTATCTTCCCAGTAAAGTGAGCTAGAAACCTGGTATGTATTTTAGTCTTAAACCATTTGTATATTTCCCATACCTTCTCAAATTTCAAGTTTGAACTGAGTTAAATGTGGCTGACTCTAATGTTAAGTGTTGTCAAGAAGTCTTTGTGTCACAAAGAAGAAAAGATTCTACCTTTTAATGTTTTTGACCTCTTTTTCTCCTGTGGCTTACATTAATATTTGTTAATAAATTTTGTGAAAAACCTTCGTGTTCAATCACATTCAATTTCCCCCACTCAAATGTACATCTCACCATAATGTGCCAGTAGTCCAGTTTAAACTTATAAATGGTTTCCTGTGACCTATGGGGTAAAATGCAAGCTCTTGAACAAAAGTCCAATCCAGTCCACCTCTCCAAACTCATTTCTCTCCATGGGATGTTCTGGGGAAAAAATGTGACTACTTGTTATTTGTCATACTCAAAATACCATTTTTCATCTTTACAGCCTGTTCATGTTTTCCCCTCTAATTAGTGTGCTCTCTTTCTCCACATTCTCCCCTTCATCTATCAAAGACCTAGTCACGCAATCTTCACAGCCCTTCTCCCAAGGCTCTCCTTGCAGAAACTTCACAAGAGTCCCACTTTATTAATAGGTCCCACTTCTTTGCATTCCTATTTGCATAGCTCTATAAGTTATAGTTACATTTTGGTAATTATTCCTTTAAATCTGTCCTTCATAGTAGATTATAAGGTTTTCAAGAGCTGAGATAGTATTTGAACCATTTTTTTTGTGTGTGTATGTGTGTGTGTGTGTGTGTGTGTGTGTGTGTGTGTGCACATATGCTTGGCACTTAATATAGTAAAGAAAATTCTATTTACTCATTGTTTTATTCACCTTTTCCTGCCGCTATGACTAAAAGACCTGGAAAAAAAAAACAATTTTAGAGGAAGAAAACTTTATTTGTGGGATCATGATTTCAGAGGTCTCAGTCCATAGACAGTTTGCTCCATTACTTCGGGCTCAAGGTGAAGCAGAATATCATGGCAGAAGAGTGTAGCATGATGATCAGAAAAGCAGAGAACTCAGGTTCAAGCTCTCATAACTCAATCATGTCTCCTTTAAACCTTTTTGCATGGTCTCGCACATGAGCTTCTTGGGGACACATCATGTTCAAACTTTTTTTTTTTTTTTTTTTAATTGTTGGTCGTTCAAAACCTTACACAGTTCTTAATACATCATATTTCACAGTTTGATTCAAGCGGGTTATGAACTCCCAACTTTACCCCGTATACAGATTGCTGTATCACATCAGTTACCCTTCCATTGATTCACATATTGCCTTTCTAGTGTCTGATGTATTCTGCTGTCAGTCCTATTTTCTACTATCCCCCCTCCCCTCCCCTCCCCTCCCCTTTTCTCTCTACCCCTTCTACTGTAAATCATTTCTTCCATTTGTATTATCTTGTCTTACCCCTCCATTACATATTATGTTCAAACTTTAACACTCATTCCTTGATTTATTAACTCATGTATTCATTTAGTAAGTATTTTTTATATTGAGGATAGAAGAAATTGAAATACAGTCAACTCTCGAAGAGCTCACAGTCCATTGCAAAGGCAGGAAAGTATGCAGTTGAATCCAACACAATGTGAGAAGAACTGTGGATATTCCCTAAAATGCTGTGTTGCATAAAGGAGAAGTTAATTTTACCTTCTTTTTAGACCTATGAGAATAAATAAATAATATCAACTAAAATAAGAATGCATAAACAATATAAGCTAAGACAATGTGATAAAAATATTTAACAGGTTATCATATGATTTACTTCCTCCCTCTCTCCTATCTCCGTTCGTTCATTTTGTTTTGATTTTTAATCCCAGTTAGTTAATCACTCAATGAAGGTTTAAAATTTCAAGGTAAATAGGCAGGAAAGAAATGGTTAATGAATTTCCTTTATGACATTATTTTTCTAGTCTCCACCTTAAATGCCTGAGGAAATTGCACTAAGTCTTTTGGGAACAAACATTAATTCAATTATCATTTGAGTATCAACTATATAAAAGGAGTTCTGTCCAGATCTATGGAAAAAACTAGAAAGCAAAGTTAATTTTTTCTAATTTCATTGAAGGCATTTTTGACCTGCTACATATGATAAGACATTCATAATTAATTTTTTGATACATATTTGTGACAAATGCCATAAGACAGTTACCCAGATAGTTTTCCTTCAGTAACAGAGTAGCAGGGTTCAAGAATTAGTGACTAGAAATTGTCTTTGATTCCCATCTTTATTCTGCTGTCTAATGGATTGTTTTAGTTCATTTGTTTCATCTTGGTTAAGGTACATGGTCTTTCCAAGTTTTAGTTGTAACATAGAATAAGTTACATCTCAAGGTTTTGTTGTGAGGATCAGTAGAATTACATGAAGGAACTAACATTGAGAGTTTTAGCAAGGACTTAGTATGTCAGCTATTTCTACTATTACTAATGCTATCAAGAACTGACATGGTTTGAATGTCTACCTTAGCTAGGCATTATTGTATATGCTCATAAATGTGAGGGATGAATGTTTTAATGAAGAAATTCTACCAGCCTTTTTACTTTAACGTATTGCAGCTTATAACATTTTTGGTCAAGAATGTAGAAAAACTGTGTGTGTGTGTGTGTGTGTGTGTGTGTGTGTGTGTGTGTGTGTGTGTGTGTCTGGTTTCTAATGATCTTGACCAAGAGAATAGTATTCTTTATATTACAGTCTCTTCAATAGTATGTTAGAGAACTCAGCATGCAAAACCCTTAGCTCATGGGTATAATTGAGATTCTTACATATAAAACAAATTAAATAAACAATAGTGTTCCTGTGGAACCAGAGAGGATGATCCCTAACATATAAAGTTCTGAATATAGTCAGACAAGATGAGCCCCTTCCTTTCCCTGATAGAATTTCTGACTTGGCTGCTATAGTAACAGATACAAAGCTAAGCTTAGTAAACTATATTTCCCCTTCTACAGTACTGTATGCATTGAGAAAATAGATTGATCCATGTTGGCTAAGCATGGTCCATCATGGTTGGTCAACCACTCACAAATGAAGACTTGTAAGTTGGTCAAAAACTTGGTAAAGTGCTGGCACAACAAAACCCCATAGTGACTGCCAATGTTGGGCAACAATGTTGTGAAATAACTTAAGGTCTCTTTTAAATGACACAATTTGCATTATTTATATTCACTTTACAGCTGGGCATGGTGATGCATGCCTGTGATCCCATCGGCTCAGGAGGCTGAGGCAGGAGGATCATGAGTTCAAAGCCAGCCTAAGCAATTTAGTGAGCCCATAAGCAACTTAGACTCTGTCTCTAAATAAAATATAAAAAAGGGCTGGGGATGTGGCTCAGTGGTTAAGTGCCCTTGGATTTAATTCTTGCTATCAAAAAAAATATATTAACTCTAATTGGGGAAACTTAAAATAGGGAGTATTTAAGTCTTCAAACAGCCCTGAGAGATCTTGAGACCAAATATATTTGTGGGGGAAAAAGAAGAAAAAAATGGATATATTATATAAGTGATATTTTTGTCACAGGATAGGTTATACAAGTATCACTTGTTAAAAAATGTCAGGTTTTGTGAGCTCCAAAATAGCACTAAGCATTTAATGACATTCTTATTCTGATAACAAAAATCAAACGCCCCTTCAGTGCAATGGATTTGAAATGCTTGTTCATTTGTAAGTAATATGTCATGCCTATCACACAAGTTCCCCAGTTTTTTCTCTAATCTTAGAAATACAAAACCAAATCAAATCAAGTAGGGTTGCTCAATTAGTTACTTTTGCATCTTCAGACACCAGTTGAAGATTGACAGTTCCATTTCTTTACCTAGTGCTTTGTCAGTTTCTGAGAATTGAATGCCATCTTTTTGTTGCAAAATGTTCTGAAAAACAAAATAAAAAAAACACATGTGCCTTTACTTTGCAGATGTTCATATATTTACTCTAGTTGATAGAACTGTTGATCATCTTATTTCTAAATTAAAAACACAATTGAATACTGTTATATATAAGAGAAAATAGATCTATAATGTTTTTATAGAAATGATTAAGTATACTTGATTAAATGACTATGAACACAGCAACGTATTTTTCACTTCTGTGATCTAAATACTAGTCAATGAAGACACTGGGAATGTGGGGAGAATGGAACTATCCTTGGGTTGATAATCTTTCACCTCCAGACACTCACCTTTCTGAAACTAAGGTATTCTATCAAGTCGTATGTCTATACCAAATCTAAAGAACTATTTATCCAGGGATTTTTTATTACAAAGTTTTCAATCTTTAAAAACATTGGCAATAATTTTCTCATCACCACTTATTTCAATAATTCTAATTCAGATGCCATTACTCAAAACATCTGTTCAAATCTTCTCTTGAAAGTTTCCCTGTAGCATAGTAATAAAAGAAAAGTAGTTCATAAAAAATAGTGTTTCATGATCAAATAAATTGATGTAGGGGAGCTTCTTCTACCTATTTTTTTGGGAAATTTATAAAACACACTTCCATAGTATAGACTCTGGAAAGTTCTATAATAAATAAATCTATGTAACCAGGTTAATTCCTCATTTCTCAATAGAGCAGTTACTAATAGGGAAGTAGTGATCTGTGGAACACATCTCAACAAACAATGTCCCCTACTGTATAAGGGATGTATTTATCACCAGAATCAATAATTCAATAGTCAATAACTTGGCATCAAAGTTTTCTAATAATGTTTTATCTTAGTGAACTCTTTTGATAGAGATAAGGTTCAACAAGAAATGTATATTGATTCCTAATTCACATATCCTAACTACACAGAATCTGAATTCAACCATACAAGGTATCGTTCCATAGTTGCCATCTCGACTGGATCTTCTGTAGGTCATTTCTACTTTTTAAAATAAAAACTTTTCTTTTGAATCATATGAGGTATATGCTAAGGTCTATAAATTCTACAATTGTAAATCCAATTCCTTTTCTTATTTGTTATCAAATTCCCTGGCCATAAGTAATGTTATTTGAGATACCCTAAAATCGCAAAAACACAACTGGCAGAATTTGGTGGTCAGGGAAGACATACCCATAATAAGCATCTAGTCTAAGCAAGAATAAATTTTGATAGTTGGAGTCAAAAAGTAGTCAATTATGATTGGGTTTTCTTGAATGGAATGCAATGGGTCAGACTCAGCTTTGATCTCTGCCTCTAGAAGCCTGGGTACTCAGAAGTAACAGTGGTCTGATCAACCACCTTGTGGAGAAGTTTATTTTACCGAGTCTTTGTGTAATCTCCATTTTTACCATTGTGACCACTTTATTTGTGAGCCTTTGGACAAGGACAGGAGTGTCCAAGTAAAGAGAAGTATTACCACAGAGTTGAGATAACATCTTTTCTGCAGATAGTATTCTTTGATCAGCATTCATATGGAATGTGGATATTCTTATACTCTGTGTTCCATCTGTAAAGCTCATGTAAAAATCTCTCTTCAAGATTCCCTTTTTTATAAAATCTTCATTTTCTTTTTTTTCAAATAACAACCATCCTACAGCCAAGAAGACAATGGATGTGTGGCAGCCTTCCACTTAGGAGGTCATAATAACATGAGAAATTTTTTTCTTAATCTTTTATGTTATGGGTATTAAACACAGAGCACTTAACCACGGAGCTACCTTCCCACCCCCTTTGATTTTTCATTTTGAGACAAGGTCTCACTAAATTGCTGAGGCTGGTGTCAAACTTACACTCCCCCAGTCTCAGCCTCTCACGTCACTGGGATTGTACACAGGCACCACTGTGCCAGCTTCATGAAGAATCGTCTTTAAACCAGGTTCAGATATGTATTTCCCATTTCGATGGTTTTGGGGGGATTCCACATAAAGAGTGGAAGGACAAATGGCAATACAACAAGAGTAGGTGCACCAAGAGTGCAAACCACCTGTTCCTAACCCTTGTTAGTGACTTCTTTAGGTCTGGAGGCTGATTGTATATACACTGCAGCCTTGAACAGACTGGCATGTGGTGGATCAGATAACACCCAGTTTGCATCAGGTAGTTCAGTTGCTTGAAAATTTGTTTTCCCAAAGACAGCTATTCCCTGTTCACCAGGATCATGTAATGACAATAGGAAATGTGAATATGGGAATTTACTACATGTCAGAACTGTACATTAATTTCTTTAATCAGTGCAGTGATCCTAAGAAATTAGCCCTAGTATTGTTTCTGTATTATAGGGAGGACATGCAGAACAGGTAGTTTAAGTATCATTACCTGTAGCCACAGCTGATGGAGGGATGTAGGATTTAAACAGTGTGGCTTCAAGGATTGGACTCTTTACTTGTTCCTGAACTCTGCCTCCTTAGTGCTAAGCTGAGAGCTATTTCTTGAAAGCAAATGAGTTATGTGAAGAAGGTATGACTTTGCTTTAAAACCCTCAAGGCCATTTCTGTGATTGTCTTTTTAGGGCATGCCACAGTTTCTAAGCTCTATTCCCTTTGGTCACACTCACTTCAGCTGGGTCATAAGGTCCAAGTGGTATTAAATTCTAAATACCTGGGATTATTATGACCCCAAGCAACTCTTTCAAAAATCCTTACGCATCAGCTGTTAAAACTAACATTATGTCAAAATAGCATTCTTCTAGAATCTCACACAGTACATATATTTCCTTTAGACAATCTAAATTATCTGTTAATTTCCATGATTGCTTATTTTATTTACAACCAATAGTTTTGAGTTCATTAATTATATTCTGCCATCTTGTCTTATTTCTCTTTCTGTAAGTTGAGAAGTAAATGCCACAGATGTTGCCTTCAAAGAAAGATCTATCCTTTTAATATATTAATCTTTATTCTGTATTAAGAGGACAGTGATCAAAATAGCTTGCACACAAACTTGAACTAGTCTCAAACAATAAGGCATTACACAAAGAAACAGAGCTCATAAGATTGCTTGAGTTTTTGCCTTTGTTTTAAAATACATCCCCATAGGAGTCCAATAAGGAGGACAAAAAAAAAGAGAATTTCTTTAACTGATGCAGGTTACTTGAAGTCTTCTCCCTCAGGACCCAGAACAAACTTGATTTTTTGAATTCTAAGAATATGACCTGACCCTCCATAATATTTTCAAGAAGTCTAACTTTTTCTTTTTGTGTCATAGTTTTCACCATTTTAGTTTCAATAAGAATTTGAGCATGTAAAATCATAGCCCAATCTATGAATCCGATGGGTTATTTCAGCCACCCCTTTTTATCATAATTACCTATCAGTTCATCATTTCTACCATGCCCAGCTCATTGATGTTCAAACACGGCCCCTGACCTTAGCTCTGCTTCAGTCATTGATTCAGTTCCAATTAGTATTTTAGTCGGTGGGGAATCAAACTCTAAAAATATGAATATTTCTGTATGTATTTTGAATTCTCATTATATACAAAATATATTCCTTATTAAAATCATTTGTTAGATTTTTAAAAATAAAGCATTAACCTATTATTAGTCAATTATATTTCTATGGTCAGGTCCAATAATTACAGTACAGGACCATAATTGATGTAGGAAAAAGTCTATATGACTCACACTGATATTTTTATAAATCACTACAAATGGACAGGGGAATATGAATATGCTCAGAGCCACAGTCCAAATTGGAATAAGTGTAAGACTACCAGAGTTCAGTGGTATGATCTAATTAATAAAGTTAGGAATTAATAAATCATTATTAATAAAGTTTTTCAGTTTATATGGAAAAGTGCTATGAGGGTAACATGAAATGTCTACTACCAAGTAGTTTACAATTTAAATGGAAAAGTAAAATAAGAGCAGTAAAAACAAGATGGATTGTAGAAAACAGTGTATGCTCAAGACTAATTGGCTCAAGGAGCAAATGACATTGGAATTCAGAAGAAACTGAAATCACAAAGAGATAGAAGAAAAAGCACCTTTACTTTTAGAAGATGTCTATATTTTAGGGGAAAAAAAGGATGTCACAGACCATTTTGCATTTAATAAAAATCACACATAGGAAAGAAATATTTCAGGCTTTGTGGTATAAGTGAAATGATTACTTCATCAATTTAAATCACTCTCTGTAGAAATAGTATGTTCCTATTGTTTTGAGTTGCATGTTGACAAAATTAACAATACACAGAGCATAGTTATTCACTAGAATAGCCAATGGGTATATCTATCTATCTATCTATTTATGTGTGCATTTATTCCAAGTCTACCTCCTGGAAGCATGATATGCATTCTAAAGAACACCTTGAATTCACTAGTAGATTGCAGAATAACAATAAAGGGGATGTCTTTAGGGAGGAGAATTCAGTAAAAAATGCAAACCTGAGGAGGAAAAGCAGAAATCTGGGCTAGCAAGTGAGAATTTCTCACACCAAACTCTTGGAAACTAGTCTTTTTGAGACAGAAAGTGGAGAATTGAGGGTAAAGAGCCTCCAGAGAAGAGGAATACCCAGACTCAGTTCCTGAAATTCAGTTCTATGCATGCAACCCTCTACCAATAAATGCACTTGACTTCAAGCCCTTTTGTTTTTTCCTTTGAAATGCAAAACTGGTTTTGCTCTTCTGTTGTGTCCATCAGCCAATGGCTGGAACCACTTTTCCCTGCAGACTTTTTTCCACTGAAGCTGAGTGATGGTACGTTTAGCAGCTGAAAATACACTTGGAACCACATATCATCCATGCTCTCAGAGGATTCTTCCCAAGCACAGAGTTCTTTTCATCTCATTTGGATAGTCAAATTGTGGGAGAAAAAAATCTAGTTTTGGCTTGATTCTCTTGAATATTATTTCTGAAAATTGATTACCTTCTGAATTGTAGAATTGACATTAAAGTAGAAAGTCAGCATTGTGTTTATTATGCATCTTCTCAAGCCTCCTCTCAAAGAATGTCCATAATCATTCTCATTGGGTTAGTATAGTCATTGTTCTTATGCTAAATAAGTAGGAATGGGCACAGGTTTATGTGCACCTGAATCTGTCCAGCATTTTCATGAGAACAGGAGGGCCAAAATGCTCATCTCAGGTTCATGTGCTATGTTACAGTGGAGATATGAGTCAAAATAGAATACCTTGTGATTTATGGGAGTCAAAGTTCTGATGGTTAGTCTGATGATAAAAGGAAAAAGCACTAGATCCTACCTTTTGGTCTTTTGGTTTAGGATGGCCTTGTAGTATAACTTGAATAAAAGCACTGTCTCAGATATGAGTATCTTAATCCAGAGAATCTGTGCTTGTGTAACAGTAAGGAACAGGCTTTGGTTTAATGTTTTGTGGCTTGGTCTTCTGGATCCAAGTAATATGACAGACTACTGAGACTTGTGTTTCTTGTCTAAAGTTCTAGAAGTAGAGTGTAAGGCATGAATAGTTCATTTCTACTTCTCCCACCTTGGATCAATCATTAAGGTTATAAGAGGACCCACAAATTAAAATATGAACAATTAAAAGTAAAATTATTTGTCCCTTTGGACACTTAATATGCATGTATATGGAAGACTGTAAGCAAGTTTGTGACAATGAGTGACTGCTATTCTTAATTGTTCATTCCTTTCAAAACCCCTGCTCTCTGTGAAAGACTGTCACTGAGCATATTTATTCATGTGGAGACAGTTTTATGGAATATCAAACAGTGGGCTAGAACACCAGCTGTTGGGTGCCAGCCAACTGCACAGAATTCATCTGTACTTTATTTGCTTTTAGTGTTTAGATTCATTAATTTCTCACTTTACTATATGAAATGTATCCCTCTTTCAAAAATTTATTTTAGTGGTTCTATTTCTCATCTATGCACGTAATTCAGTACCCCCCCACACACACTTTTTTTAACTTCTAAAGTTTCAGATCTCTCCATGTATCTCTGGTTTCGAGTTTGATGTGATACTCCTAATTGGAAATTTCTAAATATAACCAGCAGCCCAAACAGGCATGACCTCAATGAGAGGCACTATAGTTAGAAATCTGAGGCTTGACTGTTCTAGGAGGTAACTGAATAGGGTAGTGAAGTTCCTTCCTTCATCTTTTCTTCAAGCTTCCAGGCATGCTTCTTGATTTTTTTTTTTTATCGTGGACACTATGTTTTCTAGAATTCTATCCCAAGGGCATAAAGTTGACTTAGTTGACCTCTAGACATCTCTTTCTGCTGAAATAATAAGTTTCAAAGAGAAATTTGCTGTGCTAGAACAGCTTTAAATATTTCAAAATGTTCTCAAGAATTATTTTAATCTTCACAAAATTGATGTCATTTTCTTGATTTATGCTTGTCTTGATAATGCAGCTGATGTGGCATTTGTGGAATTTCATTATGCAGTAAATAGTTATTTTGATGAAGAAAGTGATTAAATTTAATTTCAACAAAATATTAGATTGTATAATAGTATTTTCCCTGTTGGATGTTAATATAAACAAAATCCCTCCTAGTGTTGTGAGCTGAAAAATACATTATGAAAGCATAATGAAAAAAGTTAAATGATAAACTCTGGAGACAAAGGGAAGGGAGGAGATGGTTGAACAAAAATTATAGGTATATTTGACTTCAGTATGTTGATGACCCAGAAAGGTTGATGTGGTTTGACAGAGTAGTTTTTGTGGCACTTATTATTTTTATCATAGTAATTTATAATGAAGTACAGAGGGATAACATAGGATGTTCCCATTCCTCTGCTGTTTTTTTTTTTTTTTTTTTTTTGTACTGGGGATTGAACCCAGGGGCAGTTTACTACTGAGCAAGATCCACATCCTCAGCCCTATTTTGTATTTATTTAGAGACAGGGTCTCTGAGTTGCTTAGTGCCTTGCCATTGCTCATATTGGCTTTGAACTGGTGATCCTCCTGTCTCAACTTCCTGAGCCACTGGGAGTACAGGTGTGTGTCACCGTACTCAGCCCATTCTTCTGCTTTTTCCAGGCCTTTCCCAGCAGAATTCCTAACAGAAGTTAGGAATTCAACTCAGATTCAGTCCTATGCTACAACAGGTAAATATGTCCAAGTCTGAAGGTTTGTGGCAATCACAGTTACATCTGAATGATGACAATCCCATAGTCTATCCTTGCACCTAGAATTACATGCTTTGATTGCATGCAATTCTCTTTACTCCCTTCTTTTCCATAAGAAGGGTGCAAAATTTATAGAAAGCACAATTTTATAGATACACATACCTGATTATAAGAGTGAGGTATTCTAAAGGCTGTGGGGATCTGTGGTGATTTCTCAAATACTTCATCCAGAGGCACCAAGAAAATAGGTGTGAATTCCTTAAGTAATTGTTAACACCAGTTAGGAAAATGTTTTTTTCTATTTCTGGAAGGAATTCATGCCCAAGGCTGATTTTCAATCTAGGTGACAAATGTTAGAAACATGTTTAGCTGGTGTAAATAGATAGTATGAGTTTCTAAAACTTAATACTCTGGCCAGACCGCTTCCCTCAGTAGGAGTCTACAGGGGCTTGTTCCCTTTGGTGATGTAGTTGTAGCAGGACTGCAGGCCCAGGGATACCTATAACCATTACCTTGGTAGTTTTAGTCCAAGACATTGTCAACATCAAGTCTGTTTCATCCCTGATGAAATAAAACCAGTTTGCAAAGGTATTTTCTCCCTCTAATTCTGTAACTTACCTAGATTTCTGGTGAAGCTGGTTTCATTTCTAAAAACATTGCAAAGTTTAGGGCAACTCCATTCATCCAACAAGTATTGAATGTTTATTATGTGCCAATTTTTATTCTAGATACTAGCGACACAGTAGTAAAAAAAAAAAAGGATGAAATCCTTGCTCTTCTGAAGATGACGTTCTTATAAGAGATAAAAATAATATGCACAACTGCATGTTATACAATTTAATTACTGATTGTATTAAGTGTCATAAAGTTGATGGAATGCCATGTAGAATAACTGAAGAAGATCACTTTAGATAGAGACAATATGGCTTTTCCGAGGAAGGGACCTTAGCTAGAAGGAAGTGCATAAAGCTGAAGGAGGAGGATTCCAAGCAGAAGAAGTGTGTGCAGATCCTTGAGGAGTTGAAGCTGCCTGTCATGTCTTGGAAAAAGAAGGCATCATATCAGTGCCCTTGAGGTGTAGTAAGTCAGGGAGGGCAGGCTGTGGGAAGAGGAAGGCAGGCAGAAGATGCATTAAAGGTAAGGCCATGCGGTCAACTGTGGGGAGGACCGAGGCTGCCAAGATTGGAGGTCACCAGGGACATTAAGCATGGCAGCAATTGGCGCAGCCTTGAGTTTTGGAAAAGATTTAAAAGCCTCTTTGGTTTCTTAGTAGATAATGGCTTCCTCAAATTTTTATATTATATTACTTTGGACTCAATCACTTACGGAGGTTTTAGTAAAATAGTTCTTATTACGTGAAGCCCTTTTTTATATATAGCAAGACAGAGCATTGAGTAAATTTCACAAAAATGTAATACAGAAAACTCAATAAAACAAATTTTCTGACACTTCACCTGTTATGTGTTCAAGACTAGCTCTCTTTCAGATATCTCTTTCTCTCCCCAAGGAAGGACTTGGTAATTTTTACAAGATTGAGGAATAACTTCAACTCATGTAGAAATGATAGGATTACATTAATATCTTTCAGTGTAAAAGGTCAGCCTTAGACTTCCTGAAATTTAGAAGCCCTTGGTGGGTGTCCCATACCTCAGCTTCAGTTTTGGTAGGGTACTTATTCAGTGTCTGGGTTGTTAAGGGACCCTGATTTCCTGTGATCTGTGCTCTGATGCACCCTGGGTCACATAGCAGAGGAGATTGCATACACACACACACACACACACACACACACACACACCCCACAAACATGAGTGTACACACACAGCTACTTTTTTTTTTTTAATCTCTCCTATTTTAAAAGTCAATCAAGTTTTATGTAGCCCTGCTGGCTTACCATATTCCTCTCCAGGGCTCTATTAACTCTTCCTCCAGTTACTTCCAGGCACCCTTCAGAGAAGAAGTTTTATTCTCTCAATTAGCCTGAACTAGAAGAGAGAGATAGGGCAGGGTAAAGAAGGGGAGGGGTGCAAAAAGGATGCCCTGATCATATATTTAAGTGACCTGAATCTACTTCTTTGTTTTACTCTTGAGGTCTTTTCTCAGGGTGGAGTGACATACTTAGGTTTTTGTCAGCACCCTACCCACATCTATAAATCTAACAAAAGTGTCAATGCAGCACCAAAGAGCTATAAAAATGAGAAGTTAGTCTGAAAAAAAATTATGAAAGTTTTATAATTTAAGAAAAACTTGAAGTAAATAATAATACTTATGTCTAGATGAACATGTATAAAGTACTGTTTTATAAAATTTAGAAGAAAAAAACTGAACATTTTAAAATTTCTGTCATTTCGATGGATTTTTTTTTCAGTTTTCTCAGGTTTGGTAGACTATGGAAAAATATATTTCACTCATAACTAAATTTTGAAATTTCTATCCAAATTTCTTGGCACTGAATACAAACATAAGGGAACATTAGAAAAACTTTCATCTAGGTATATGTCAGTTTTTTAATAGCTGCCATAATAAATTACCGCAAACTTAATAGCTTCAACCATCACAAATTTATTGTCTTACAGCTCTGCGGTTCAAAATGGGTTTCAGTAGGCTTAAATTAAATTGTTGGTAGAGCTGCATTCTTTTCTAGATGACCAAAGGATGAATGTGTTTCTTTGTCTTTTTCAGCTTCTTGAGAAGTTGCCCATCTTTCTTAAATCATGGCTCCCATCCTTCTCTTTCTAATGCCAGCAATAGCAAGGACAGCTCATCTCACATCACATCACTCTGCTCTCCTTCTCTGCCTCCTTCATTCACATTTAAGTACCTCATAATCACATCAGATAATCCAGGACAGATCTCCTGTGTCAAAGTCAGCTGATTAACAACTTTCATTCCATCTGCAACTCAGTACTCCTTTCCTATGTAATGAAACATACACATTTCCAGTTAAGATAGGGATGGCCATGGAGTGCCATTATCCTCTCTAATTTCCCAGTCTGAAAGGAGTAGGAGTAAAAGAAAAGGAAGGATAGATTTGAATGAATTTTAGTTA
The DNA here is from genome assembly GCF_052094955.1 of Ictidomys tridecemlineatus. Taxonomy (NCBI): domain Eukaryota; kingdom Metazoa; phylum Chordata; class Mammalia; order Rodentia; family Sciuridae; genus Ictidomys; species Ictidomys tridecemlineatus. Next base: position 79,151,584 of record NC_135488.1, read on the forward strand.
GAGTATGAGTTACTCCTTGGAGGAGGGAATATTTACAGGTGTCCTAGATGGTATGCATTTTTGCTGAAATATCATTCTTGCTTCACTATTTATTGAAATTTATTTATTTTTGCATCAAGCAGAAAATTCATTGTGCTAAAGTTCCCCCAAAGGAAAATTCAGCTACAAAGGAATCAGTGGGCATGTCTACAAAAAGAGAAAAGGAAAAAAAAAAAAAGATAACTTTTTTTGAACATGCTCCTCGGCTGGTTGATGTGGTTTCTTTTGACATTTCCAATAGCTAGGTGGAAATGATATCTGGCCATCATTGCTAAATGTTACATATCTTTCAGGAGAAAATTAAACACAAAACTAACCAAATCATCAATCTCTTAAAATGGCTCCATAGAAGAATGGATGTGTTGGCTCCTTGAGAGTTATACACTGGGTACATATTCAAGGGCTCTTGAGTTCAATTGCAACATAAAATTGGCAATTTTTGCTCATTGAATATTCTGTCCAGCTGGAGAAAAAAGTTAGATAGCCACTGTCCCTTACAGATGACTGCCAAGTGGCCAGTTCCCCACAGGCCTCAGCATTTACATCTGTCCTCTAGCTTAAAGGTGAACATAAAGACTTACGCTCTTGCCTGAAACTATGAAGTGGGGGAGGAAAACATTAGAGGTTTGTTCTTACTGGAGATATTTTTAAAAAATATTTTTAAATTTAATTTAATTTTTTACCTTTTAAAGGACAATTTAGAGTCCAAATTGTACAGTCACAATAATCACGGGTCTGCATGGGTGAACAAAAATCAAAGGACAGCCTTAAATCTCTAATACATTTAGGAAACAGTGTTAATGATCAGAAATTGACTTAGTCAAAGCATACAGATATAAGGCAAGTCTTCAAATGACAGTGTGGCCCTTCTAGGCCAGATATAACATATAAAAGAGAGCACTTATTGGTTGTTTTGCCTGTAAACTTACATAGACTTTCAGTTTATAAACTTTTACATAACACTTAGACAAGGCTTAGACAGATAGTTCTCAGATGTATACATATACCTAGTCACATACATATACCTAGTCACATATATTTTGGGTATCAACAATATTGTCATAAACAAACCGTTGTTTGTTTAACCAGTTACAAAGCAATCATTTAAGACTTTAAAACAGTTACAAATTCTAATTTCTTTAACACTTAGGTTTTATTACTTGGGGAAACTAATGAATACAAGAAAATTATCGATAGATAAGAGCAGATCAGTATTTCAGACTTTGTTTCATATCAGTACATTAAAGTTCAAATAACTTTAACTGTGCTAGTTGTAGCCAATTTAATTGCAAACAAACATTTTTAAATTTACCTTCCACAAATCTTCTGTGACTTACATTCACAGATTTATATCCTTAGTTTTATCCTCTTTCATCTTGAACTTAGCCCAAGAATATTACTTTACCAGACAAAACATTTTCTCATCAAAAAATATTTCTTTTACCTTCTAATTTTCCATACTAAAATGTTTTCATATTCATAACTTTCTCTTATCTTTTTTAGTTTTACAACCTTTATCTATTTTTTTAGTTTGAATATTCATATCTATTTTCATATGTATTTCTATATGTGTTTATATATACATCTATATATGAATTCATATGTATATGAATATATCCTAACAGCTATCAAATTCCTGCTCATGCATTTTCATACATAGTCAGTTACAAAATCATAAACTATGACTAAAACAAATTGTAAATATGCATCTCAAAAGAAAAGTAACTATATACAAACTTATATCCATTTAAATATTTTCATGTATATATTTTAACATACATATTCATATTTGTATTTCTGTATGTGGATAAACTAAACTAACCTTAACTATCTTTCTACATTAGGCTTTTATCTACCAATATACCTTAGAGAAACCTCTATACAAACCATAACATTTTAATGAATGTACCTATGTATTTGAGAATATAAATTCATAAATTCACATAAAACCCATAGATATTTTATATACTCATTTCTATAGGCATAACCTAGATTTCACATATAACAATATTGATTACCTTAAAAATATTCATAGATAAAAGTATATATATATGAATTTTGATATATAATTTTACCTCTATATTCATCTTTATATTCATATATATTGATATATATGTTCCAAAGGTAACCTGTCTCCTAAACCAAAAGCCATAATTCAGAAGTAAACCTACCCCTACCCATAATCATGAGTCTTTTAAACAAAAATTATGTTACTTTGAATATCCATTTATATTTCACATAAATATTACATATATGTTTATATATATTCATATATATATATGAATATATATAAATATATATATATATATTCATATATGTGTGTGTGTATACCCTAATGGCAACCAACATCTCAAGAGAAAAATAACTATATACAAATTCATACCCATCTAAATATTTTATTTATATATTTACATATATATTCATATTTGTATTCATATATATGTATAAAAATTTTCAAACCCAATATTATTTTGTTGTGGTCTATTTGATTCTTAAAGTTGAGAAGAGTTTGATGTACGTAGATACTCCATTGTTTAGGGCATAAATATTTATGATTGTTATGTCTTGTTGATTATAATTACCTTAAGCAGTATGAAATGCCCTTCTTTGTTCATTCTGATTAACTTTGGCTTGAAGTTCACTTTATCTGATATAAGGATAGAAACCCCTACTTGTTTACATCCAGGTGAGTGATGTGTTTTTCCCATCTTTTTACCTTCAGTCTATGGATGTGTTTGCCTATGAGGTGAGTCTCTTGGAAATAGCACATTTTGGTCTATTTTTTAATTCAATTTGCCAGTCTGTGTCTTTTAATTGATGAGTTTAGGCCATTAATGTTCAAATTTATTATTGAGATATGATTTGTGTTCCCAGTCATTTTGGTTTATTTTTATTATTTAACATAAATTAGTTTCTCCTTGATTGACTATTTCTTTAGTGTAGTTCCTCTTTTCACTGTTTTCACTTTTTTTTTTCCTCATGTCATCTTCATGGATATTTTGTTGAGAATATTCTGAGGTGCAGGCTTTTTGGTTGCAAATTCTTTTATTTTATTTAATTTTTTCTTTGGTTTATCATGGAAGGTTTTATTTCATCTACAAATCTGAAGCTTAATTTTGCTGGATATAAAATTCTCAGTTGGCATCCATTTTCTTTCAGAGCATGGTGTATGTTATTCCAGGAACTTCTAGCTTTGAGAGTCTGAGTTGAGAAATCAATTGAGACCCATATTGGTTTTCCCCTATATAAAATCTGATATTTTTCTCTCATAGCCTTTAAAATTCTATCCTTAGTCTGTATACTAGACATTTTCATTATAATGTGCCTTGATGTGGTTCTGTTGTAATTTTACACCTTTGAGGTTCTATAAGCCTCTTATATTTGATTTCCATTTCATTCTTTAGATTTGAAAATTTTTCTGATATTATTTCATGAGAAGATTGTGCATTCCTTTGGTTTGTATCTCCACATATTTGTCCTCCCAATAAATCTAAAATTGGTCTTTTCATGTTATCTCATAATTCTGGGAAGTTCTATTCATGGTTTCTTAAGATCATCTCTCCATGGTCAACTCTGTTTTCAAGATTATGTATTTTGTCTTTATTGCCTGAGGTTCTGTTTTGCAAATGGTCTATTCTATTGGTGGTGCTTTCTATTTAATTTTTAATTTGGTTTATTGTTTCTTTTAGTTCAAGGATTTCTGGTTTTTTTTATTTTTATTTTTTCAGAATATCTATCTATTGAAGTGATCTTTTGCTAGCTGTATCATCCTTTATTTCACAATCTGTTTAACCATGTACATTCTAAACTTCTTCTCTGACATTTCTTCTACTGTAATGCCAATGGATTGTATTATTAGAGTATCTTGGTTCGCTTGGGTGATGTGTTCCTTTGTTTTTTAATGTTGTTTGTGCATCTACCCACCTAATGGTATGGATCTGAGACAGTAATGTTTCTACCCTGTGGACTTACAGTGTCTCTGGAGGTTTCTAGTGCCTCACTGTTTATGGGGAGACAAATAATACAACAAACAATGCAAACACTTTAGAGCATTAAAACAAATAGTTCCTACAATAATGTCTACAATGTTAGTTATCACAATAAACAGAAATGATATGACCAGTTATTGTCTCTAATAAAAGCAGCAATTTGCAAAAGGGTTTACATTTTCAGACGGTGAACAGGGAAAGGACAGGAGTGATATAGAATGTGATGGTTATGGGGGAGGAGGAGAGAAGAAAGAAGTAAGTGATTAAAGGAAGAGTGAAAGAACAATAGGGATTGGCTGTTAGCAGAAGAAAAGAGACAATCAAGGGAAACAGGTAGGAGAAACAATATATATAAATCAAATATTTTAAAAAATTAAAAATAAAAGAATATAAAACCAAACTAAAACATACTAATAAAACATCCTAGTTCACAAACAAAACAAAACAAAACAAACCACAACTAATCCATGTAAAATAACTGGGTTCAGAAATGCTAGAAATGAGAAAAACAAAATACAAAACTGTATAAATGTCCATGTACCATTAAGGTCAAAACAGTGAAAAAGAATTTAAAAGAGAAAATTAAAAAAAAAAAATCTTTATGCAAAGTTAAAGAATTCCTTTCATTGGAGTTCAAAATATTCTCAGTTTCTTTTCTCAGCAGTTTTAGGTGGAACCTTCTGGAATGTGATGCTCCACCCTCTGGATTGCTGGAATGAGAGAGGTAATCCCTTAGGTGGAATTCCTGGAGGCAGGGTTTAGGCTTAGGCAGGCTCCAAACTCTTTGCTGAATAGTAATTGGTCTAGAGATTTGAAATCAGCAAATCTCCACCGCCCAGTACTTGGTAGTCCATGCTAGAAGACTCTACCCCAGATATTTCACCTGGGCTCTACTTTTGTGGTGGAGGAGCCCATTCTTAGACCCCTAGGTCACCTGTAAGACCCCACATTTCCTGGTCTTGGGTATAGTCTCCTAACAATCTCTCTTACCCTGCATCTGACTTCTGGACCAGACTCATCTCTCCCAGCCCATCCTGCAAGCAGTAGAATTGGACAGGGAGAGTAGAACTGTATGAGTTTTCATGAGACCAGTTGTTCTCTGTGTAAGCCTCTCTGCACATTTGATTTTTTCCTGTCACTTAAACACATTCTATGATATTCAGTGTGTGCTTACCGGGCCTGTATTTCAGGCCAAACTTGGGTTTGCCAGGAATCAGCTTCCTCAGTTGCTGACCCCCACACCATAGCTGCAAAATGGTTCCTTCCTTTGTCCTCCACATGCTTCCTGGAGAGGTACTGGCTTTTTTCCCTACATTAGATTATCACACAATGCATGCTTCAGGTTTGTGGGGAATGTCCTTGTTCTCTAGACACCCTGTACCCAGACACTCCTTGGACCTCCCCCCAATGCAGATTTCTTTAGTTCCCTTATCCCTCTGCTATGCTCCTGGAGGGACTGCTCTGACTGGAGCTTCTGGCTGGGATGTGGTAGCAGCTGTGCACTGGGGGTTTCTTCCATATTTTATTTTATTCAACCTCCTGTATCCCCGGTCTGCTTTGAATGTGCAGTTATAGGTTTCAATAAAGTTGCTCCCCCTTTTTTTTTCTATTTACCCACCTTGCAGAGAAGCTGCCTGTATGCTTTCTTGGTTTCACACCATGGAACAGTTAGGAATGTATTATCCTTTATTCCGCCATCTTGGATCTCCTAGGGGAGATTTTTTAAAAAAAATAACAACAAAGAAATAGCAATGTACCGAAGCCTCTAGCTTACAGTACAATAAAATAAGTAAAATATTGCTCTCTATCTTCCAGAATTGAACATTGAGACTTAGAGAAATTTTGTAGTTTAGTCACAACTAATAGAGGTAAGTTGAGATTCACATTCTTGTTTGATGGCTTCTAGGTCCACAATCCTTCCACTTTACCAGAATGTCAGTATCCTCGGACTTTTAGGATCAGGTTAGGGAACCTGGTGTAACCCTTTACAAGGTCGATTGCATTTCATCAACCAAGACAGCATGATAATAAACTATTTTTTAAAAAAATAAAAATTTTATTATCAGGTATTAGAAACCATGGACCACACAAAGAAAATTGTCCTGGAGAAAAATGTATATTAAGTGCAATAAGTTCAAATTACATTGCCAAGGGAGTCAAGGAAATGACACCATTAGTTATAAGCGTAGAAACTTATTTCATAGATAAGATCTTTTCCACTTATTTTTTAAAAATCATCCTTCAATCACTTGCCATTACTTATGAATGGGATTAGGTTATTAAACAGATTATCCCTAGTCTTCTATAAATTCTCTTTTGAGCTCTCTAAACATTTGTTTTCTGAGAATATTCTTTTTGATTCAGTTTTTTCCTTGATGAGCCCATTTGGTCTCTTTTATCTTCTATTTTTCTAGGCATAACTTTCTATAATATATTTTAAATCAGACTTCTTTTTAGGAATAACTTTTAAAAAACACAATATCTTCACAATTGGCTACTTGAAGAGAAATTTGAATAATACTTTGTCATTTATTTTTTCCTCTAAGCCATAGTACCCTCAACATAAGAAAAACTTTTCTTCAAGCATATAATTAATCTCCCTCAGTATACTCCAAAGGAGAGATTGGACTAACTGACCCTTCAATCAATCTTTGTATCATGCTTCAAGCATCATCATCTGCTTTTTTTTTAAACCCCTTCATTCAGTTTTCCATAGTAGGTGGGCCAAGAATTCTCCCAAATTCATCTCTTCCTAATCTTCCACCTGCAGAACCCAGAACTTTAGCCTTCCTAAGAATGGTCATACTTGACTTTCTCAGACTATATAAAAGATCCAGTGAAATATTCCCATGCAATAAAAAGTATGTATGGCTTACCTTGGAGCTGCTGTGGCTTTATATTTTCTAAACTGTTCATGTATTTTCATAGAGGATGACAAGAATTCAGTGTGCTACATATGGACATTTGCTGCTCTGTCACCTAAACTCCTTCATCATTTTTTGTCTCTTTTCTTTTGATTTTTACTCCAGTTCCTGCCACCTTCTGCATAAAAAGCCCATGCATCCTTCCCTTTAGAAAACTCTGCCTTTTTTTCACACAATAATCAGTTCATGATTCTTGGTCACTTTTGGTTTTGTTAACTCTGTTGCCTCAGAATTAAAAAAAAAATATTTATGCACATTTTTTTCTAAAGAGGAAAAAACTTGATTTTAATCACCTGAGAAATGTCTAACTGAGGAACATTTCAATTCAAGTTCAGTTTATCTTCTAGACAGGAATGAGCATGTTCTTCCCTAAATTCCCAAGGTCAAATACCATTCATCCCCCAAGAACACTGTGTAACTAGCTATGCAATTTAGCTTCACATGAAGAAAGCATATTCTCTATAATAGATGTAATACCCATTAAGAAATATTAACCCTGGAATTATCATGTTAAAAAAGTATGATCTTCTTCTTTCTGCTGTATATACATGAGCATCACATCATGGCTCTATATAAGTCATATAGAACAAATGGACCACAAAAAAATAGATTCTTCTGATTTCATGACATCATTCCTCTGGCAATGCACCAATGTAACTTGGGGTTGAAGTTTTAGTTTACTACAGCATACTAGTGGAAAGGAAAGACAGCATTATACATTCCAAATCCATAAATAGAGGTGGATGTTATGTTAAATGAATATTATGTTTGAAAGAGAAAAAGAAACAAAACAAATCAAAACTTGGGGATGTTCCTCATCAGTGGATATTAAAATATAATTTGAATGCTCAGAAAGAACATAGGAGGTAGCAGTGGAACAAAGGAAAAAAGGCCAACACCTTCTATCTTGTGATTCCTGAGACTTTTTATTTTTGATCCTTTAATTAGGTCATAAAGAGAGGACACTTTCTAAGAATCAGAATCTTAATTCTTACTGGTCACAGTTTCTTCTGAAACTTCCCCAGTAGATCTTCTGAAGATGAGAGAGAATCTCCGTTCTTTTTCACACTGTGGTTCTTTAGAAATGTTGTTCACCTGGCAATTCAACAAAGTGAATTGACCAATGCTAATTTGAGAGGTAGATTTTATGATGGGAAAACCTGTTCAGTAGAAATGAAAGATGGTTTAGGATATATGTAGTTCAATGGAAGAACTATATGTGACTCCCTACGAGCAGTGTTCCCTGGTTAAGTAGTTTTACTCTTCTGATGCTCAGAATAATGACATATCTATATTCTTACAATTCGGAGATAATGAAATTCTGAAAAGTTCTGCCATTCATATTGTCTCCATTAGAGGAAGAGAAATTTATGAGTTTAAAAAAAATTTTAAAACTCAGCAGTAGAGCGCCTGCCTCGCACATACATGTGAGGCACTGGGTTTGATCCTCAGCACCACATTAAAAATAAATAAAGTAAATATGTTTAAAAAACTTAAAAGTGCACATAAAAAGCCTGGAAGCCATGGTGTTGCAAAAAGGTTAGTGGTTCAGTACCCTAAAAACAGAAGAGTTTGTCAAATTAAGAGAGAACCTGGCACAGAACTTCAATAGCTCTGGTGTGTAAATGGAGGTCCCAGCAGGAAAGGTGGCTAGGGAAAGGAGGCAGATCCCCAGAGGTACACCAGTGAGTGACTGTTGAAAACTTTGTCCTGAGTACCCATATTCTCCCAGCAATGGTCAATGTCTTGATGAGTCACTCACTGGTGTTTCCTTCAGCCCTGAGACTAGAGTACCCAAGAGAGGTGGCAAATTGTATACACCATAGGAGACAAGGTTGTTACATGTCAATGCAAAAGAAGCAGGCCTTGGGGAGTTTGGATATTTGGGGGTAGGCCTAAAGGTTCTACAGTAGCATGTGTGATCAATATTTAAAACACAGTGGCCATTTCAGCTGACATGAGTTCATCTTAAATTGCATATTATCTGAAAACACATCACAAAAACTAAATATAACATATAATAGCAACTTAATATTTTGTTTTATAATAACTTAGAATGTTACCAGAGAGAAATATACATCTTCATATCTCTCCTTGTACCTAGCCCAGACATTACCACAGAGTCTCGGGGTATGTGTTTGTTGAAAGAATGATTGAATGACAAAATCCTTTTCTAATACAATTCATTAGGGATATTTGAATTTGTTGTACTGATTAGTATTTGACAAATATTAAAAGTGTTAGCAATGACTGTTCATCATGAGCTTCAAAAATTATAAATCAATCATACATATGATGTAGTGAGAAAAATTTCTATGTACAATTTTATTGCATATGGAACAGATAATAATTACTATTATTTTGACATTATTTAATCTTAAGCTTGCATCATCTTATCAGAGATTCATCAGTAGGATTTCAAATCTTCCTATTTTACAGATTTTAGAACTAGAAGATATAAATGAATTTTCCAAGTTCATTAGATGAGTATTTTGGAGAGCGCAGGCCCCCTGTTGTTAGTACTGTGCTCTTGTGACCACATTCCACAAAATAAAAATGCTTTTAAATTGGTTTTCTTCTCATCTAGAGGTTTAGAGTACCTGGGACTTAGGAAAATTATTATTTATCTTACATTCTGACAGTATGTTGCTGCCATTCTTATGATTTACTATGGAATGAAGAAAACATTGCCAACCAAGCATGTCAAAGCCATATCTCATTATGCATTCCATTTTCTCTCTGGAGCATTGCTCTTACTGTACATGTACATGTGCAATTTTCTATAGTAGCAATAAAATAAAATATGCCAACTTGGTTCTCTTACTTCTTGAAGACCTTTAAGTGCCTGGCTATCTGGGTATGTTAGATGCTTTCCTGGACATTTGGATTGCAAGAATTCTTTGTAGTAGAGAATCTTCAGCTATCACTAAGGAAATGAAGAAACATAAAATAAGAAATGGTCTCTGTTTGATGCTTTATTCTCACTGTCTCTCCAGGGCTCCAGATTTGTCTGATGTCTGCCTTCAGAGTTGGACTGTATCTTGATATCTGGAGAGATTTCTCCATTGAAATGCTTGAGAGGTTACTACCAGCAGTACTGTATGCTACTTGGGGGTTTTGGAAGTGCAATGCTAAGGTGAAAGTTTTCCACTATTATTACTTTAAACATTTACCTTATCAATTTTTATTGCCTGGCAAAGCAGTCCCCTTGATGAAGGAGGTATCTTAAAAACAACCCTGCAGATCATAACAACATAAAATGTTAAAGTTTTTTCAACACATATACTCTCTGGCCTACCATGTCAGCTGCTGAGCATGAGGATAAAAGCATACTAGCTTTATGTATAGGTAGTACCTCAGGGTCAAAAAGACTTTTGTGTAAAGGGAAAAAGAGGAGAACTTGCAATTACACTAGCTTGATTTTACATCCAGTAGTGGCGATTCATGGTAAGACTTTGCTTCATCTTCTATTGTTTTAGTGCTGTGCTACTGAGCATATTATGCATTAGCACTTCAGCAGGGAAATTTAAAAAGTGTTATTCTATTTATTTTAAGTGTCATATAATTATGAATTGATTTACTAGCCATTGTAATGCTACAAATCATAATTAATTTATTTGCATAATATGTAGTTTCATAGAAGTTCAATTATAATAAAGCATTTGCTAAATGTACCATGAAAATAGTATTTCCAGAGAGAGTAAGTCTGAGGCTGAAATCTATTTAGCATGTCAGTATGTGGTCGTCATCTTGGGCAATCCCTTCACTTCAAGACAGAAAGGGGCTTTCCTTAGCCTCCTGGCTCACTCATCCATATTTTTTCATATTGTAAAACAAGATATTCAGGGTCTTTGAGATATGCTAAAAATAATAATGTATTATAAAAAGTTAAAATGAAGGCAAGGATATAAGTTTTGTTAATAACCAAAAATTCCTTGAACTAAAACTGGACTAGAGATAACTCACTGTGAGAATTACTCATCATGAGAATTACTCATCATGGTACTTGAATAATGAGTTAACAGGGTCCAGTCCTAGAACTGGTATCCATGTCAGCTTCCCATTGCCGAATGGCTTCCTCCCTCAGAGAAGACAGGGACATGGACAAAGGCAGAGCAGGACATGGACAAAGGCAGAGACTACAAATTCCTACCATCTAGGAACAAGGGACCAGCACGATGGCACTAGGGAAGCATTCTAGGATCCCAGATCATAACTCTATAAACAGTTGGCACAAAAAGTTGGCACACTTAGCCCAAAGTGTTCTCCCACTAACAAAGATGCTTTGTTCACACTTGCCTATGAAAATAAACAATAATGAAAAAGGATCCCATCCTGGGATATGTTGCATGCTAATTAGAGAAGTCTACCCCAGACTGTCTGTCTAGGAGGGAGGCTCCTGAGGCAGTGCTTTTCTTGTTTCGCTGGCATGATCTTTGCTTCCTTTCCTCCCCTAAACAGTCTGTTCCTCACACCTTACCATGTTATGGTGTAGATGTTGCACTGAACCTGATGGAAAACTGTGTCAAAGATACTATACATTTTTTTCTCCCATCACAGCTTTGGCCTTTAAAGGAACTACTATGGATTTATTAGGTTGATGTTTATCTCTGTCTGTTGCAATTGAAGTTCCATGTGGGGCAAGGACCTTTTGGCTACATTTCATAAGCATAGTATATTGTTTTTTTTTTTTTAATTTTCACCCATCTCAAATTATATTCTAATTTTCCTAGTGATTTCTTCCTTGATCCATTGGTTACTGTTAGTTAATTTCCACATATTTGTACTTATCCAATCTTCTCTTTGATATTGATTTCTCCTCATTTTTACTTTTGTCAAGGAACATACCTTGTATGATTTCAGTCCTTTCAAATGTACACACACTTCTTTTGTGGGATAATGTATAGTCTGTTTTAAACAGTATTTTGCATGTACTATTGATGCATTTGTAAGTGTGTAGATGTATTTTGGCATATGGAGTGTCAAGTACATTATTATGTCTAGTTGGCTTATACTGTTATTTGAGTTGTTGATCTTCTGGCTAGTTCTATATGGAATGTAGGATATCAACATTTCCAAATGCATTCCTTTTTTTTTTTTTTCCGGTACTGGATTGAATCTAGTGGGGCTCTAACACTGACCTAGACTCCCAATTCTTTTTCATATTTTTGAGATCGGCTATCACTACATTGACTTGGACTTGAGATTGTCTTGCCTCAGGCTGCTGAGTAGCTGGGATTATAGGTATGCACCATCATGCCAACCTCTGTATATTTTTGACTTGGCTTTTCTTTCTGCAATTCTGTCAGATATTGCTGCCTGCATTTGGAAGCTCTCTTGTGAGGTCCATATATGTTTATAATTGGTATGTTCTCTGACTAACCCTAAATTATTAGGAAATGCACTCCATTTTTCTAATGTTTTCTGTCTTGAAATCTATTTTGTCTGATATTATCATAGCTAGTCCAGCTCTCTTTTGTATAGTGTTTTCTTGGTATACATTTTTCATTCCTTTCTAGTTGTATGAATGTTATAATCCATCCTTCTAGTCTCTGCCCTTTGATTGAAGTGTTCAATCCACTTCTAATTAAAGTAATTATTTTTTTTCTTTTTTTTTAAATTTTATTTATTTTTTTATTGGTTGTTCACAACATTACAAAGCTCTTAACATATCATATTTCATACATTAGATTGAAGTGGGTTATGAACTCCCAATTTTTACCCCAAATGCAGAGAGTAGGGGATAGGAAAGGTAGCAGAATACAACAGTCACTAATATGGCATTATGTAAAAATGTGGATGTGTAAAGTAATTATTGATAAGAGGATAAAGTAGGATTTTCATTTTATTATTTTTTGTCTATGAGCCTTAGAATCTTTGTTTCTGTACTCCTCTATCAATGTCTTCATTTGTGTTAAATAGATGGTTCTTAAGACATCATTTTAACTTTTTTTTCTATGTTTAAAAATTTGTTTCCTTAGCTAATGCCCAGAGGATTATGACTAATACTTAACATATGACAATATAATTTAGGCTAAAAAATACAATCTATATGTGTTTTGGGGTCAATTTTTTAAAAATTATGGTACATACTAATTATACAAAATAGTGAGTTTCATTGTGACATATTTGTACATTCATATAACATCATTTGATCAGTTTTGCTCCCCAGTACTTCCTCTTACCCACCCTTCTACCCTCTGCCTGATGTTTCTCTCTTAATACTCGGATGGGATGAGATTTCCTTTTTTTTATTTATTCTCTCTAGTTTCCACATATGAAGGAAAACATGTGGCTCTTCTTCTCCTGGGTCTGGCTTATTTCACTTATCATAGTGCTCTCCAGGTCCAACCATTTTCATATTCTTCTTTATGGCTGAATAAAACTCCATTGTGTATATGTACCACATTTTCTTCATCCATTCATCTGTTGAGATAAACCTAGGCTGGTTCCATAACTTGGCTATTGTGAATTGTGCTCCATAAACATTGGAATGCATGTATCTCTTAAGTGTGCTGCCTTTAACTCTTTCAGTTAGATACTAAACAGTATTTTAACGGGATCATGTGGTGAATCCACCGTTAGCATTTTGAGAAATCTTCCTACTGATTTCCACAGTGACTGCATTAATTTACAGTCCCACCAATAAACAGTAGGTGAGCGTTTCCTTTCCCTGCATCCTTGCTACCACTTATTTTTATTTGGCTTCCTGATGATTCCATCTCACTCTAGTGTAGTTTGATTTGCATGTCCCTGGTGGCTAGAGATCAACATCTTTTTTATCATATTTTATATAAATATTGGCATTTCTATTTCTTATTTTTAGAAGTGTCTATTTAGTTCATTAGCCCATTTATTCAATGGTTTATTTAACTTTTTCGTGTTTTGGGAGTTCTTTAAGGTATCATTTTAAATTGCTTTTTGTTTCTTCTATGTATAAAAATTTGTGTGCTTAGGTATTAACATATTCTAGGTATTAACCCTCTTTTGGAACACTAGCTTACAAATTTTTTCTTGATTCTCTAAGGTCTCTCTTTGTGTTATTAGTTGTTTCCTTCGATGTGTAGAAGCTTTCTAATTTGACAGTATTGCACTTATTGATTCTTAGTATTATTTCCTGAGGTACATTTTTCTGCCTTGGTTTTAATTTCCTGCTTGTACAGTCCTCAAAGTAAGGGAGGATCGAGAGTTTAGGGTCTTTTCAGGTATTTTCTAAATATGAACATAGTACTCTAGATTCCCAAATTTGTTCCAGAGCTTTTTAAAAAAGTTCCTACGGCTATTTCAGTCTTCAGTGAATTTTGACAATTTACCAGTGCTTTCAGTATTTTATGGAGAAGCAGATTTTTGTAGGTCTTGACCCTACCATTCCTGATGACATCCTCTGATAGTCAATATTTTGACCTTTAATTAAATGGCCTTGTACCACATAACCGTTTAGGCAAACAGTAGTATTCACTCTCCCTCCCTCCTGCCACTGAATTACTGGAATGACTATTTCTCTTAGTTCAACTAGGCTATATGGAAGATCTTGACATCTAAGCCACAGAAAAGGATGATTGGGTTTATGTGGAATTTTACAGGGGCATTCCTGTGAATTAATGTAGGATCTACATCCTGATTAATTTAAATCTGCTTCATGTACCCATTTATTACAATTAACTTGTTTAAAGCTCAGAATCTGTAAACCCATTTGTTTTAAGTGCTAATTTGCACACATAATAACCCTACATTTGACTTATGGCTGCTTCACATGTTTCCTTTAAAGAAAACTTCCCATGTGTGAGAAATGCTCTGACTCTGAATAGTTGATTCTGCAAGCATCAGCTTAGGTTTAGTTAGTCACTGTAAATGAGATTTTTTTCAGCTAAATCCTCATTGTCTCTAGAAGGGACCCCATCAGTCTCTTAGCATGTAACTCTATTCAGTGAGTTAGAAAAAAAATTTAGATGCATTTTCATCAAAATTCTAGGTATTAACCCTAGTATTGTGCGTTACCTTAAAGACCATGTAGCCTGATCTGCATTCTAGAAACAATGTTGTTATGGCAAAAGAGTAACAAAGCTGCTACTTCTTAATTTGTTTTGACTTGTCACAATTAGCTTTACATTGTAATGGGGGGACTATGCCACAGGAATTTATGAAGTTAGACTTCATTTCCACAGCAGTAAACCTCTTCTTTATAAGCAGGATGTAGCTAATTTCCTCTAACAAATAAGTAAGGGGACACTTGAAAATATGTAGCTAAGCTGGCACATTTAACAGCAGCTTATACTCTGCTTTGTAGTAGAAATTGAGAGAGAGATCCATGACTGATGGAAATCTTTGCTGATTATTTATACGTTTCTTTTCTAAATAATGAAATGCCTATATTGGCTATGGGGCTGTAATTACCCTACATATATGCTCCACCTGATAACACAGTAAATATGTCAGTAAATTTGGGTCAGTCCATAATGAAGGTTAAGGGTATAGTGATCATGTAACCTGGTTTGTCTGAAGTATGCACCAGAGATTTTTAAAGTTCCAATAGATATATCTAAGTCTTTAGTGATTTTTATCTTTGCCTAGAATACTCTCAATTTTCACCTATATCCCAGTGTAATTATAAATAGCATGTCCTTTAACTCTCAAAATTATCAAAGTTCAGATAATAAATTATATGTGGTCATCCTAGTTAAAAGCACATAATCTTTGACCCTTGACTACGTGGCTCAAAATATAAATTCTTTTATTTTCCAGCTGTATAAAAGAGTGATTTAACTTATCTATGTCTTAGATTCCTAATCCATAAGAGAGAATCTGCCCAGTAGGGTTCCAAAAACTAAATGTATGTAAAATTCTTGGGACACCACCTAACATTTGGCAACTGACAGCATTTAATCTAGAATGCCTTGGCTTACATGCAATGTAAACAACTTCTAGACCAAATGCATTAGAAGGATTGCCTCAAGAGATTAATTTATTCCAAATCAGTATTTTCTAGGGAAAATAAAGACAGCAGAAGAAATAATACCAAAAATAATGCTATTAACTATGAGTGAATTGGGGAAGAAAAATGGATGCATTGTTGTGAGTAATACTGAACCATTTGTTCCCCTCCAGACAGAAATACTTTGTATTAAAGATCAAGGCAATATTCCAATATCATTATTATTAATTCATAACTTTGCATCTACCTGAGTTTGGTGCTATCACAGGTTATTCCAAATTTGCCATAATACTATTTGAAAACCATACAAAATGAATAACTCTGTTCTCTTACTTGGAAACCTCTGAAGTTGGAGTTGTGCCTTCTGGTCCCTGAAGTACACCATTTGCATTCTACTGATTATAGTAGCACCATTGTACTTAAAGCTTCCCCCTTTGGGTAAATGTAAATCTTCATCTATTCTATCCCTTACAGGGAGCTGTTCATTTCAAAAGAAAATACAGAAATAATCTTTTCCTAAAATGCACATACCCTTGGAATAGTTAGCATAGTATTTGAAGAAATGTAATACAAGAGTCTTATGGCCTTGCTGGATCATAAGTGAAACAATACCAAATTGTATTTTTTATTACCTTGTGTTGGAGAGGTTTTTCTGATTCATATATTCAGTTCACATTCTAAGGCTACATAAGGGCCTGAAACAAGGCTTCAGTAACTTCTCTCTCTAATATATCAATGCCAGTCAAGAATATGGCAGCAGACACCAGCAAAACCAACTCTGAATTTCAAACTGACATTATGATTTTGCCCCATTAGAAGTAAAGAGGAAACTCACTTTCTCATTGCAGGCATGACTGATATGCCCATGGAGTGAGAGGAGAATTTTAATGTAAAATGGTAGATCGTGCTGCAGTTCATTTACTCACCTCGATTAAAAATTTATGCATGATGCAGGGTAGCTTAGGAGAAATGGAGGAGGTAAAAATTAAAATAGCTGTATACCAGCTTAAGTTTTATTTTCTTAATTCTTTCTCCAAAAAGACTTAAAATGGTGCAAAAAACAAAACTATATCTTTTTGTAATTTTTATGTAAATTTTTATTACATATGACAACAGAATGCATTACAATTTTGTTATATGGAGAGAGCACAGTTTCTCATATCTCTGGTTGTATACATAGTATATTCACACTAATTCATGTCTTCATACATGTACTTTGGATAGTAGTGATCATCACATTCCTCCATCATTAATTACCCCATGCTCCCTCCCTTCCCCTCCAATCCCTGTGCCCTATCTAGGGTTTGTCTATTCCTTCAATGCTTCCTCTCCCTATCTCACTATGAATCAGTCTTTTTATATCAAAGAAAACATTCAACATTTGGGGTTTTGGGATTGGCTAACTTCACTTAGCATTATCTTCTCTAACTCCATCCATTTACCTGCAAATGCCATGATTTTATTCTCTTTTATTGCTAATATTCTGTTGTTTATACATGCCACATTTTTTTTAATCCATTCATGTATTGAAGGGCATCTAGGTTGGTTCCACAGTTTATCTATTGTGAATTGTGCTGCTATAAACATTGATGTGACTGTGTATGTTGTGTATGTTGTTTTTGAGTCCTTTAAGATGATGTACAATCAATCAACAAATACATGAAAAAATGTTCATCATCCCTAGCAATTAGAGAAATGCAAATCAAAACCACTCTAAGATTTCATCTCATTCTAGTCAGGATGGCAGCTATTATGCATACAAACAACAATAAGTGTTGGTGAGGATGTGAGGAAAAAGGTACACTCATATACTGCTGGTGGGACTGCAAATTGGAAAATATGGAAAGCAGTATGGAGATTCCTTGGAAAATTGGGAATAAAACCACCATTTGACCCAGCTCTCCCTCTCCTTGGTCTTTTTGTAATCTTAATGATCCCAGAGGAATTGCTTTTCACTCTTATGAAGATGACTGCAAATGGTGACACTAAAGAGATGTATGGTGGATGGGACTTGAAGTGATGGGTTGTCATTGACAGAGCATCATATTTGAGTGAAGGATGTCAGAGAGAGCTCTGTTTGGGGATTCTGTCATCTTTCACATCATGTAGTTCTAGGTTCTCTTCTATACCTTCCAAAGATAGCAAGAGTGACAGGAGCAAGAGAACCGAGGAATCACTGTCTTAAGGAAGGCTCAGCAATAACTCTGTTCAGTCTACTGCTTCCTAAGTGAACTGCTAAATTAAGAGAGGGACACTGCCTTACAAGGAGAAAATTGTATTACATAGCCCCAAGAGCTCCTGTAGAAGGAATGAAGAAAGTGATTTGCAAGTTAAAGATATCTCCTAGATGTCTTTGGATAGCAGTGAACCCTGACAAAGGGGAAATTTTTCTGAAAATGGAGTTTAATTTTCTTGTATGAGATAATGGTATATTTACTTTTTGTCATCAATGAACTGACTGCCTGGACCATTTTCATTATGCTGTGCACAAAGCCATTCATCCTATTTTGGAGATACAGCATAATAGTTAGGGGCAGTGGGGAAAAGAACTTGGGAAAAAAAAATGACCACTTTTAGTTTGCTCTATACAACCTTCAGAGACAAAAGTAGCGGTGTCTGTGAAACAACTAGCATTTCCTGTCTCAGTTAAAGTGATAATCAGTTGTTTGTCAAAGCAGTATAAAATTACAAATAAAATCATTGCTTATGAATTTAGGCTGTCTAGGTTTATATGGCATTCCCACCTTTCACAGTTCTGTGATCTTGGACAAATTGCTTAACCTTGTTGTATCTCAGGTTCCTTATTGCTGTGGTGTGTTTCTCCTCAAAACTCATGTGTTGGAAACTTAATTCCCAATGCAACAGTTTGGGGAAGTAGGGCCTAACGGGAGGTGCGTAGGTTATAAGGGCTTCACTCCCATGAGTGTATTCATATTGATTTTGTGAGAGCCTGAGACTGTGAGTTCTATTGCTTATCCTCTCTCCTTGTCCTTCTGAAATGGGATGAGATAGAAAGAAGCCTTTTGCCAGATACAGGGCTCTACATCTTTGGCTTCTCAGCCTCCCATAAGTGTAAGAAATAAATCTCTGTGCTTTACCCAGTCTCTGGTGCTCTGTTATAGCAATATTAAACAAAACTACACTTTTACTTATAAAATGAGGATAATCCCAATGACACAGTGATAGTGGATAATCCACGTACAAAACTTAGCAAAGATTGAGGACATTATGAAATCTTTTTTAAAAGTCTTTATTATTGTGACCAAGATAGTTGTAAAATATTTGGAACCAATAGATCTACCTGTTAAGAATGTACTGATAGATAGGTCACCACACCCCATTGTCAACGCTGCTATTCTTGAACACCTTATATCAGCAAGGCCAACATTTTTCAGTGACTTCTATGCTAGAGAGGACTAAGAACCAGATCATGAATGCAATTGCCAAACTATCACTTTACAGGTTCTGCAAGAGGTAAACAGAATACTCTGGGGATTTACCTAATCCCAACCATCTCTATCCATCACTGCCTGCTTTTTCTAGAGTCCTGAATTTAATATTTTCTTCTGGTTTCCTTGAATGGTACATCTCTTGAGCTGGTCTTTTAAAGAATATTCTGGCAATATAGCTATTGAATCTCAGTGACGTAGTTTCTCCTTTAATATAAAGGACTCTTCCTCCTAGAGGGCATATGCCAAGGGCTGGATGAGTATATTGTGTTCATAATATGCTTGGAACTTCTCCTTCTCCCTCCAAGAGCTGGGCTTAATCTCTCTGGCCCATTCTATCACACAATTTTTTCCCTGACACCTCATTACAAAGTACTCCTTTGTATTTTCTTTCAACCTAGGGTCTTTCAGAGCATCAAACTAGTCGGAACATCAATGAAAAACATTTATGAACCGGTTTCAAAGTCTTTCCAATTTATCTCCTGAGACCCTTGACATCTGTTTTAGTCAACCTTAACAGAGTGTTTTGAAGTAACCTGTAGATTCTAGCAGGTAGGGGGCTAGTTGACCCCGAGTACACAGAAACTTTTAAGAGATTGCTAACTACATTTTCTTCACCTTTGGCCCAACCCAACTATTTTGTGCTCTAGACTGTAACTGAAGCAAAAATAGTGTGTTCAGTGAGTTTTCTTAAATATGTCCATCTCTGTGTTTTTTTGTGTTGTTCCCCACAGAACTCTTCATGTGCACTCTTTCCTAGGCACACCATAGTCTAAAGAGAGATGGAAGGAAGTTAGAGGTGAGCACACCCTTTAATGAATGATGAGTTAAATACAGGGGTAAGGCCTGACTTGACTTCCCTGAGGAGAATGGGTAAGAGGATGAAATGGTACATCTATGAGAACTGGCAACCACAAGGAGTTGTGGAATATCTCTTTATGTCCCTTTATATCAGTAGAGTTCACCTTTGTGCTGACTCATTTCGTAGTCACATCAAATGTATGAATCCAAGACATGCATGTCCTATGTGTCAACCTTTGTATGAACAAACTTCATTGAAGTTTATATCTTTTTTAAGTCCGAATGCCATGTTAATTAGATTTTTCATCTTTGTCCCCTCAAAAATATAATTTATTCATTTTGGTGTCTCTACTATGATTAACCATATATCCTAATAATAATATTACAGGATATAAAACACAAGGTTGTTTCTGCAAGGTCTGGTGGGTGATTGACATTCTTAAATTACTAAATGTATTTTTTTACATTACAATTAAATAAATTTGAGCAGCCCATGAAAAGCCTGGGAAAAAAAAGGATAATTAGATGATATATATTACAATTACTATCCAATTCTTTCCTTTTTCATGAATTAAGGTTTATTATGCAGTCTTGGAAGAGCAGAGGGAAAAGATGTTATGATGGGAAAAGATGTTACTAGTAAAATTGGCATCATCAGTTTCTAAAGAAATTTAAAAAGAAGGCAGCGTTTGTCATGATTTTCATTAGAACAAACAAATCTTGAATCTCCTCAGGGATTTCTCAGATGTAAATTAGAGCTTCCCTATAGAATATCTGACTGATCATTTGGTACAGACGCTGAAATGAGTAGGCTATATTTTTGTGTTGCTGTGTGTCTACATATGTATATATGAATTCTGAATATAAAGATGTTTGGACATCTTCAAAAACTTTTTTGGCTATCAAGATGCTGTCCCACCTAGGGATAGCAAGGGCAGACTTAAATAGTTATGTACTTCAATGAACCCTATATTTACATAGACATGAAACATAAAACATGCATGTGTACTGCATTCACACAAAGATCCCAGGCAGAGTGTGCCTTTGGTATATGAAAGAATGACCCCAGAACCATATCTCCTTTATCTGGCCTTTAGACCCCAATGAATAGAGGGCAATATTTATCTTCCCTAATTATCCCAGTGCCGGGTAGCAGGAATTAGGAACCACCATTACAGTTTAGAGCCCTCAGAAATTATTCAAACTGGCTAATCAAAACTATTCTCCTGCCTTGTCTTACCTTTACTGCAGAAACTCCAATGTTAGGTTTTCTCTTTAAAAACCTCCTCTCTTACCTGCTTCTGCCTCTTGACCACCCTGATGCTTCCCACATGACCCTGCGTAGCATGCATACCTCTTGTATCTAGAATCTGTAAGGAAAATAAACTTAGTTTTTTTGAACATCTCCACTATCTTTGCTTGTGACCATACCTAGCTGACCATATCATAAAATAATAGAAATCAAGGTTAGAACCAGAATAGATTCAGAGATTGTTTCATCCAGTTTTCTCACTGGGTAGTTAAAGAAATAAGCTGAGGCCTACTTGAAGTAGCCCATTAAGATTGTTTGTATATCCTCCCTCATTCCAAAAATGAGGTTACTCATTGGGAGTTTAAAAAACAGCCAGAATGCTCTGCCTTTGGTCATGTACAAAACACTGACTTTTCCAGAACTGACCCATTTTAAAGATTAACAGAACAGGAGAGGGCCTCTAGAAAGAAAATAATTATCTCCCTAAAATCAGGCCAGGTATTATTTCTCCTGGATAATAATGCCTGAATATTTCCACTTTGTTGAACTGTGCATCTGGGGAAATTAGATGTGATCAGTTCTTCCCTGATTATAGATTTTTATTTTGGTATGCAGTTGATCATCAGTGATAATCAAATTACTTGTTATCACAGGGGAGGTTGGGAGTTTGTTATTCTGTTGTAATGTATATTTACATCTAATAGCTTGAGTTTCTTTGATGCTTTTTTTTAATATTATTCTACTGAGTTCTAACTTCAAAATGTTAAGGAGTGATTCTGTCAATCATCATTTGTTGTTTACCTGGTAGGTGCCAGTTTTAAGAATCACGTTTGTTATGATGCATCTCTCTCCCCTGCTTTTCATGTCAGGAACTCAAGTATCACCGGGGCTCCTTTTGGGAAATTATTTTTGATAAATTTCTTCATCATATTTATTACCATTTTTCAAGATTGGACATTTGTTTTCTTTTATGACTAGCAAATCTCAGATGATTCTCAGGCAGTACATCAGGCTAACTAAAGCTCCATAACCAGCACTTGAGCCCAGCAATCTTTCTCTGAAAACATCCTTGGGCTGTTTTAACATAGCCGACTTAACATTTCATTTATAAAATAATTTTTTATAAAGCAAATTGTTCTTTCCTTCTCTAAGATTTGCCCAACTTCAATTCTTTTTCTTAAACGTTCCATCAGAGACACTGGGAAACAAACTCTAATGACCATACAAATTTATTTGTTTTGCTTTTCCTTGAGCAGAAAATTTAGAATGGCTCCAAAGTAGACGATCCATTACAAATTCTTTAGCTAAAGCTTTTCAGTCCTCAGTCGCCAGATCTCTTTCATCTGGCCTGTTGTCCTAACTCGCTTTAGCAGACACTTGATGTACTCCCACTTTC
Organism: Ictidomys tridecemlineatus; assembly: GCF_052094955.1. Classification (NCBI taxonomy): domain Eukaryota; kingdom Metazoa; phylum Chordata; class Mammalia; order Rodentia; family Sciuridae; genus Ictidomys; species Ictidomys tridecemlineatus. The sequence goes on from NC_135488.1 coordinate 79,174,366, forward strand.
CTCACAAATTTCCTCCTTCCGGTCTCCACTATAGCTCCTTACTTCTTCCTCCCACCCTTCGCTCACTTCAGCTGTGCATACGTCTTGGTGTGCATATGTCTTGTTTTGAAAACAAGTCAGGGATCATATTTTATCTTTTAAAGACAGACCATGCTTTATGCTTTTTAAAATTTTTGGTATTCTGAGCATAGTGTTATGGTCCAGTAAACTCTTGTTAAATGGTATTGAATATTCTTAGCAGGTCAAAGTGTATGGATTTGACTAATTAATGAGCCCTTTTTTTAGTATTTTCAAAATTTCTCAAGCACTGATTTAATTCTTTCTTTTGGCTTGGTACTCATCAAATCTCCTGTTTAGGACTTATCAACAGTCCACTGATGAAATCAGTGTTAATTGTATAATGTGATATGCAATTTGCTATGAGCACCAGCATTTACTAAGTGAAATCTAAAAAGGCATATCATCATTCTAACAAGGGTGAGAATAGGAATCCTGTGTTTATTATTATTATTTTGTTGTTGTTTTCAGTCAGTTGGTAGATGGAATAATAAGTGTTCTCTTAAAATCATGCCAGTGGGAATTAAATTCTTCAAGATAGGTTCTTGGTAAATGGCTAAATGTTCAGTAAACTAAACAAGTAAAAATAATTCTACAAGTGTTTCTTGTGCTCTAGAGCCATAGCTAAAACCTGAGCATTTGCTGCGTTGGTCATAAAAGTGACCCTTGGACATCAGAATTTCTCTCAATTAAGAGTAAATTTCATTTTACCAAACACAGAGGGAGAAACATGTTAGCAATGAGTGAGGGAAAAATTGAAAGAATGGAACTGAGTCAGAAATCAGATGCCCACATTCACAATCATTGTTGCAAAGAGTCAGAGAAAGGACATTGTTTAGGCATATGCTATCATGCTAATGATTTCCATCTTTTTGCCTGAAAGTATCAGTCCTCACCCAGGGCAGATTAAAGACCATGTGGCCTCTGGCTCCCTTTCTCCTGGAAGCTACTACTTCTCTTCAGTTCCCTACCTTGGCAGGATTTATGGGGTTTCTGGGAGCAGTGTAGCAGGGCAAGGCACTGAAATGCTGAGGAGTTGTTAGCTGCTTCTGTGGCGTGCAAGGCCATATTGTGGACTATGACCATTGGATTTCTGGTAAGTTGTTAGGTATGAGTAGTAGCACTAGTAAGAGAAGTCTATTTAAAGAAGATGTAACATTGTTCGAAATTAAAACAGCATTGAAATTGAAGACAAACACTGATATAAAGTATATTGAGCTGAAATTTCTACTTTCAGTAATAGCAGGCTAGGGAATTAAGAATAACCATTCTATTCAGGACAAACTAAAAATCTCGAGCATGTATGCATGTGTAAAACACACACATACACACACACACACACACACACACACACACATACACACACACACACACACACACACACACACCAAGGAGTTCCCCAACTAAAATTCTGGAGTAGATAAGAATATAAAGAAGTAGGATTAAATTGTATAGGACATTTTTCCATTTGGTAAAAAAGAGAGCAAAATGTTGAGCTTTTATTTTAATTTGATGCTTTTATGGGACCAAAAGGAGAGATTCATCTTCTATGGAGAGTCCATCTATTCCTCTGAGGTTCTGAATGCCTATATTTTGGGGAGAAACTTGAACTGGAAGTAAATGTCCTCTTACATGAGCTTGGGGCCAGGATGCTCATTTGGAAAATGTTCTCAGAAAGGAAAGAAGACCCAGGCCAATGACAGAAGTGAACAACAATTGTCTCAGAAAGAATGGAGCTTTATTTAAAGGCTCAAATTATTACCATAGATAATGTTTCAAATATTGAGGTAATAGCATAAAAAGAAATGAAAACAATAAAAGGCCAGGTGCAGTGGTGCACACAGCGGCTTTAGAGGCTGAAGCAGGAGGATTTCAAGGTCAAAGATAGTCTCAGCAACTTAGCAAGGCCATAAGCACTTCAGAGGACCCTGCCTTAATTAAATACAAAAGGGACTGAGGATGGGGCTTAGTGGTTAAGTGCCTCTGGCTTCAATTCCTGATATAAAAAAAATTAAGTAGCAGAAAAGAAATACTGAAATTATCAATTATTAAAACTGATGATCTTAAATATGCTTAAAGAGACAAAATATATATTTTAAATATTGCAGGATGCTATAAAAAGTAAAATGTCAGGTAGAAAAAATTAACCAAATAGAATTTCCAGAACTAAAATACCTAAACACAACATAACAAAAATTTAAGAGCTTAGTAGATTTAACACCAGATTAAACACTGCTGAAAAGAGCATTATTGTATAGAAAGGCAGGTTTGAAAAAGTTACTTATAACCTTGCTATTCAAACTATGTAGTTAATAGAGCAATAGCACAAACTAGTGGTCTTGTTAGAAATGCAGAAATTCGGTTCTCACTCCAGACCTCAACCATTACTTGCATTTTATAAGGTTATAGGTGATTTATAAATACATGTAAATTTGAGAAACATTAATCTAGAATGCTGCATAAAAAAATAGAGAAGACAGGGTCAAATACACAGAGGACACAGTGAGAAGACTGATGTATATTGAAATCAAAGTAAAAAAAAATAACACGAAGACACTAATTGAGGTCAATGTGACTGATAATCTTCTAGAAGAAATAGAAGACACCATTCTATGGCTTCAAGAAGTCCAAAGAATCCTAATCAAGTTAGGGTAAATGGAAATCCGTATCTAGGCACATCACAGTATAGAACTGAAGAAAACCAAAGACAAAGATTGAAATTCTAAAGTTGGTCAGAATATCAAAGGTAATGGAAACACCAAATACCAATGGATTAACTCAAATGAGTCATTATCTTTCCATCACACATAGTTTGAATTATTTATTTGATTTGTTTTAGAGGCACCATGCGACTTTTGAAAAATAAGTCAGTATATTTTTAAAAATAAGAACTAGGATGAGAATGTCTGGCTTTAAGACCTTACCAATAACTAACTAAATATATATCACTGAGCCATTTATTCAGCTTCAACTATTAATAGTACTTCCCTCAGAGGCTTATATAATGATTAGAAGAGGCATATATCTAAAAAGCATTTATCTTAATGAATAGCTCATAGACACTACTCACTAACCATTAAATATAATGCAAATTTTGTTGTATTAAAATATATTTTTAAATACATATTTACACTTTACAGTATATAAATTTTAATAAGAAATTGAAGATATCTAGTTTTTCCAATTTGTACATTAATACATTATTGATGAGGGATATGAATGTCTTAAATATGTCCCTATGTACACTAAAATCTCCATGAAGATCCTAGTTGTAATTTAATTTATGCCACATAAAAATGGTATGGAGTAAGAATTAATACGCTCCTTATATAGATGCTAATTATAATAAAACTTTCATCATGACTACTCTGTGCCATATCCTATCTGAAGTACTATATATACATTGTTTCACAACAACCTTGTAGGTACAGGTATAAGCTTCATTTCTCAGAGGAGGAGACCAAAGTCCAGAATCTTTTAAGGTCTTGAAGGAGTTAGCCCATGTTATAGCTGGGAGTTCTCCTTCGCTTCCCTGGCTTGAACATTTTTGTTCTTTTCTTTGGATGAATAAATTAAACCCAGAAAGAGAGTGTTCCCCAGAAGTAGTGAATCTGAGATTAGATTAGAACTTTTGGTGTTCCAGTAATAAGCTGCTACACTGCTCATCTAGCGGCTCATGAATGTCTACAAGGAGTCTATAAGGTCATACCAAAATCGCAATATAAAATGGTACTGAAATTAGCAATTTGGAAACTTTAAGTTGTTATAGACCTACTTCTCCCTATCTACACAGTTTTTTACTTGTTTCATTGATTGTGTTTTTTATTCCAATTTGAGTGAGTAGGTCCTGGTGAAATGTGCTGGTGTTGTCGTATTGAAATCTAAAAATAGTTTTGAATTAAGGCCAGAATTATGGTCATTTGACTACATAACTCACAATAATTCTGAATATTGGAGTGATATTGTTTCTATAAGGATGATGGACTTTTTATGTATATCAATTTAAAACAACTGATTTAAAAATTTTAAAATGATTACATAGATAAATGAGAGGAGAGAGCAAAATGGTCCCTATTCCCATGTTTGGAACACTCTCCTCTGCTGATGTTTGTTAACATGTTCTTTATAAAGGTTGAGTGATTAAGATAGAATAAGGAGAGATGTGATAGAGTTGGGCAAAGGAGAAAACTTCTACTGAAATGAGAAGCGCCAGTTAAGGACTTTAGAGAATGGTGAGGAAGTAACAAAGAAAGGATCCACGTCAGATGTGTTCAAATGATGAGAAATGCTACTAAAGTACTTTTCTTGCTTATAAGGGCCAGTTTTCCTATTCATTAAGTAAGTTCTTATTTCTGACAGTGGATGATGGCTCATTATCCTCAAATGACAGGGATGGCATCAGACCTGATGTGTGCTGGGCAGTGAGAAAGTTGTTGATTCCAAAAATCTAGTTAGTCCCTCCCAGGCAGCCATCAGGCCATTGAAGAACAGGGAAAAGCAATTCTTTCTGTTCCACTTGGCATTTATTTTACTTATTCTGAAAGGAAAAATGTTAGCTAAATTATAAACTGACTTGCCCTTTATTTAACATTCATGTGGGGGGCAGGCGATGACAATAGCTTTAGTGGTAAGCACAATTGATAGATCTGATAAATTTTTACAGTTTTTTCCCAAGTCATTAGTGAGAGAGAGCCCTTAGGACAAAACACTGGGGTAGAAATTCAAAATGGCAACCATACATAAAATTTGTTTCTTAGAAAAAGGCCATGGTTTCATGGAGCACTCATTTTGGTTTTGTTTATGCCTACTTAGCAATCTATTATTGAAACATATTTTTGAAGGCAAATACTCATAATATCAAGACACTTAAGTATGGCAAATTAGAAGAGCAATACTTTATCTCTTATCTGTTCTCTACACAAATCACAGGGATATAAATACTTAAGGCAAGAAAAAAAGAGAATCAGGTATGGGAAAGGTTTCACTTATTCACTGAGAGTATTTATATCTCTGAGCATCTATTCTATTCCAGGTACTGTACTGGGTATTGAGTGACAATGACAAATGAGACATATAACACCTAATACAAGAGAACTCAGAAAAATAGGAAAGGGGCTGTGTAAGCAAGCTATTGGGGAGTAGCATAAAATAAGGTTATAAGAGAGAGATGTATGTGCACCAAAGGAAGGTGGTTCCTTTATGCTTTAGTCACCATGTGTGCTACTGTGACCAAAAGACCCGACAAGAACAACACAGAGGAGGGATAATTTATTTTGGCTCATGTTTACAGAAGTTCAGTCCATAGTCATCTGACTACATAGCTCTGGGCCCATGATGAGGCAGAATATCATGGCAGAAGGGCATGCTGGAGGAAAGCAGCTCAGACATGACCACCAGGAAGCAGAGAGAGAGCTTCAGTCACCAGGAGAAAATACCAACCAAAGGCATGCCCCAGTGACCTACATCCTCCCGCCACATCCTACCTGCCTACAGTTTTACTCAGTTTATCCCTATCAATGGATTAATCCACTGAGTGGGTTAAAGTGCTCATAATCTAATCATTTCAGTTGTTAACATTCTTACATTTTCTCACACATGAGCTTTTGGAAGAGACCTCGTGTCTAAATCGTGACATCTTAAGGCCAAAGGAAGAAGTAATCACCTCTCTTAATAAAAGAGGTAGGGAATCCTTCCTAAAGAGAGAGGTATGCTTTCCTGGCCACATGGAGGATGATCTGGAAAGTATTTGTCAAGTAAGTAAAGAGGAGTGGAAGATACTAGAAGTATGAAACAAGCACTTGCCCAGATAGGAGGAACATCTGGCATTCAAGGCAGGTTAGTATGGCCAAAGAAGAGGACATTATGGGCAACAGTCAGGGAGGAGACTGGAGAAATTAAAGAGAGCTATCTGAAGAACTGTTTGCTTTTGAAAAAGAAAAGGTGGATAAATATTTATTTTTAAAGAGATGTGCAAGAGACCACTTGAATCAAGGTGTATATGGGATGTTCAAAGGCTATTATATTTTTTTCTTTTAGAAAGCCAAAGGATTTTCACATATTGTTCTGAAAACTGTTCTGTCCAGGCTTTCCCCAACCTTAAGTCTACATGTTCTGAGGGACTGAGACTCTGTAGAGGTTTCCCTGACTATCCCACCCTACTTGTACCTCTCTCTTCTGAACTGCTAATGGTCTGAACCGCTCCTTTGGTTCTTAGGTTTATGGGACTTTGAAATAAGCCTCTAAGTTTATTGATCAATAAAATAATCCCCAGAAAGATAAAAATTCCTTTCTGATGGTTTTAATATTCCGTCTTGCATCCCTAGTGAACACTTTATATAAGTAAATCTTGTCTTCCCAACTAAATTATAAGCAAGTTAAGAGCTGACTTCCATTTTATTAATTTCTTCTTTCTCTTCTACAATCCTGACTAATTGCCCGGATAATAGATTCTCAATATGTTTGCAGAATTATTAGCCGGGTCACTTGCTGTTTGAGATACATATCTGCTACAACCATATATGAATATGCCATAATGAATACTGCATGTGTGTGTGTTTGTGAGAGTGATCATAATGCACTAATTAAAATAATAATAGGAAGATCAGTGGAGTAGAGAAAGTGGATTGGAGAGAGAAGTAGAGGGAAAGGGAAGGCATTGGGAATAAGATTGATCATATTATGTTATGTGCATATAAGAACACGACATAATGAATTCCACTATTCTGTATAATTATAATAAACTAGTAAAAATAAATTAATTAAAAAGTAGATTTCCCTTAAGTTAAAAAAGGGCACTGAGAGTTTACTAAGAGAAAAATAAGAAGAAAAGAAAACATAAAATGAAAAAGAACCTCCTTCTCTCTGTTCTGACACTTAGCAGAAATCATTGTCTTTTTCTGTGGGAAAAGCAGGGAGTACATACATTACACCAAGCATCCATTACCTACAAAATTATAGAGCCCTGTGTGCCTCTCCTGTGAATGTCAAGATCACAAACGTGACTTCAAGACTATTCATTACCTACCTGTAAATTACTGTCAGGTTTTCAATCTCTTGCTTTTACAGTTCTGAATTTCATTTGATCATTTCTACATGCACCCAGTTTCTAAACTGCCCAGTAATATTTTCCAGGTCTGTCATGTTACTCTGACTAAACTCTCCTCCTTTAAAAAAGCTCAACCCTTCTGTATCTGTGTTCCTCTCAAGAGATTTTTTATATGTAAAACCAGCTCCTCCCAGCTTATATATCACTATGGATAAGAAACTCTGCAACAAGAATTTTGCACATGTATAGTTATTTTGTTCACCAGAAGTTAAACTTGTTGGAATAGGAGATTATCAATTCCATAAAAAAATCACAAGACACTGGTAATATAGAATAATTTTCTTTGAGTCTTAGCTTCAGTAACCTTGATTGTTTTTAAATCCAGTTCCCTAATTTAGCTCACTAGTCAAGACTTCTGTCTCTTGAGGTATAGGACTGGGATCTACATTGTTTTGAGTTGGTAGGCATAAATAATACTTCTGTTTTCTCAAACATGAACATGCGGTGCTTTCTTGATAAAGAGCTTTGATTTTGAAGAGTTAATGTCCAAACATGAATGAATGTCAAAAATAAAAATTAAATTAAAAACTTGTCTCTGAGAGGAAGTAGATGACACTTCCACCCAAGGTTTTCCATTGTTTGCTACATTAACTAGACTCTGGGTTGCAGATTGACAGACTGGCAGACCTGATATTGCCATTCACTGAGAGTACCCCATATCTCAGGGGCAAAGTCAAATTAAACAAGCTCACAGACCAATGCATAAAACCAGAATGCCTATTTATTGATTTACAATGAGAAAAATAGCTGTAACATGGACCCGAATACTAATATCAACTTTCTATTCCAGGAATTCATATAACAACTCCTACATGGGAAGCTAAGTCATAACACAAAGATTGTTTGGTGAGCATGGGATCAGAACAGGGCAAGATTGAGACCTTTAGAGGCCATAAGTATTTTAGCATGCCTCCCAACATCCCTTATGTTATTCAAAATATAAACAATAAAAACTATAAAAATATGAAAGGAAGTCCAACAAAGTCTTTACTTTTCCCATGATGAATACTTTTAAACTTTCACTAAAATATCAAATATCATGTTCTTTCAAAACTAATTTTTTTTGCAATTTGCTATGTTGGTGTCCTAAACACAAGAATTGTCTACTAGGCTCAAAACTGGAATTAATTCTAGTTCTTGGAATTATGATTGCAATAATCCTAGATGCAACCATTCTAGAGGAGACCAAAACTATGCTTTGGATCCTGCTTAGGTGGACACTGCTGATGTTTCTAAAAGACTGTCCTCTGAGTTGCATAGATTGGTTAGTCCCTTTCTGACTAACACAGTCCTTCTTTAAGTATGTTAATGCATTCAATCAATTTAGTCATGGAAGGCTGAACTGACAATATTCTGTGTAAGGAGAGTTTGCATATCTCTGATCTGCTTTCATCGTGCATAGATTTTATAATGTAGAGCTCACTCAGGATAGCAAAGAACCTCTCCCTTGTAAAAATCACCACTGAGAAATTCTAAAAGACAACTATATTCTCATGTCCTAGGTGAGACCAAAAGACTTCCTTAGGATAACTCATTGTATCTATAGTTTTTATGCAGGATGAGGTCAAATTTATATTAACCTGGGAAAGTCTAGAGTCAATAGTAAAAATTACCACCAGCTTGCAGTTGGATTTATGAAGACCATTCTTAATAATTAAAAGGTACTTATTAAATGAATAAATGAATGAATGTTAAGAAAACATTTCAAAAAACATCAAATGCCAAGAATGGTTAAATAACTATCATTGTTTCATGCACATTTAATGACTTAGATAAAATGCTACATTTAAGAAAAATTGAGAACTTCTTTCCCTTAAAACAATATTTATTAATGACACAGGGGATATTCATAACCTTATTGTGAAAAAACCTAGCAGACACCACTTTAATCAAGTAAAATCCCTAGTTAGGAGACACTAACTCATATTTCTCCTTATATGATACTCTAAGAAGGGAGTAGTATAACTTTTGTGGTGCTCTTGCCAAAATGGAATAACTTTGATCTAGTCATGAGAGTACATCAGACAAACCCAAATTCAGGGGCATTATACAGAATATCTGGCTCTTCTAAGACATCAAATTCATGAAAAACAAAAGAAGACTGAGAAAGTGTCAAAGATTAAGGAAGAGTAAAGAACCATGACAGTTAAATGTGATTAGAAACCTGAGTGGATTCTAAAACAGAAAAAAAAATATATTGGTGAAAATCAATTAAGACTTGTAGATTAGATTTCTGGTTTTGTGATGGTACCATGGTTATGTAAGATGTTAACACTAAAAGAAGCTTGACAAAGTGTATGTTGGAACTCTGTATTGCTTTTGTAACATCTTTGTAAATCTAAAATTATTTTCAAATAAAATTTAAAAAAAGAATAAGGTACATTTTATGGATAAACAAACAAGTTATGAATTATATCATTGAAGTAAACATATCTAAAATGTTTTTTAGAATTATTACCTTAATGTTTTTTTAAAATCTGTCATATATTAACAACACATAAGCTGCATCCCAACCCTACCAACAGTAGCTTCTAGGTGACTTTTTACACCTCTGTTCTTTCAGAGTTTCATATACACTTTTTATTTCCAAAATGTACTTTTTATACTGTGATTAAAATGCACATAGTTAAATCAAACGCTACTGAAGACTTTTCAGTATCTTTAAGCTTTAGCAATTCCCTAGGCTTTGTCTCCAATTGCAATCATTTTATCTCCTGCAGCCTTTACTATAAGTAGTCCCTTCTTATTCCTAAATAGTGTGTTTTTAACAATATTTCTTATTTTGACAGTTTTAGGCAAGATCTTTGGTTTCCTATCATGATAACTTGATTAGCTTTGACTTTTTAAAAACATATCTTGCATCACCTCTTCTATAGTCCAAAAAGTTCTGATTAATTAGCTCAATGAATAATGCCATAAAGATATTATTATTGTGTAATTGTGTGAATCATTTCAGAGACAAGTGTATAACCTGGCTTCTTTCTATGCTAATTTTTTAAACCAGTTTTTGTACTCCCTGGCTTTTCTAGTCTTTTATTATTTCTTGTATCTTACTCTCATTTGTTTCAATCAAACCCTTGATTTATGTATTCTTTCTTTTCCTTCTTTATTCTGGAGATCTCTTCCCCAGGATCCATGACCCCACTGTTATAGTTTGGGCTAATTTATTTCTAGACCAGATACACAGCATTCTACTTGGGGCTTTCTTTTGTTCTGTGCTGAAATCCACTGGCTCTGGAAACTTATCATGTTATAGTTGAGTAATGATTGGACTGAATATAAATTTATAAATTGAATGCATTTTCTTTAATACTTTGGAGAAGTTCTTCTCTAGCATGTCATGTCATGGCTGCCATTTTAATTCTTCTTTAAGAACTGTCCTCCCACCACTCATCCTTCCCTGGGGTTAGGAGGTTTTTATCTTTCTTTGAGAGCTCTGAAATTTTGCAATCATTCATTAATATATTTGGCACTATGTATAAGCTTTTAATCTGGAAGGAAATTCTCTCTTATAAATTATTTCTGTAGTATAATTCTTTTCTTTTATTCTCTGTTCATCTCTCTAGAATTCCCAGTAGAAGTTATAACTCTTAGAATGCTTTTCTATGTTTATAAAACTCCCCTTCTAATCTTCTTAGGTCATTAACATGACTTGATTTTCTGTTCAGATGCATTTGTTATTATGGTAATTTTTTATTTATTTTCACAAACACTTCATTTTTTCCCATTTTTTCTTGGATTGCTCTGCTGTGCGTGAAAATTTTTTAAATGTCCAAGTTCTCTGCATTCCTTGATGTATCTTTATATTTTGGAGCCATTCTTTCCTATTTATTTATCTTAAATCTTTATAAGGTTTAGTATAATCAAATATCAAGGGCTATTTGATATTTCATCGAATATTAAGGGATATTTGCTTATCTATTGTGTTAGGAGAGAGGCAATTAGAAGAAAACTGCCAGGGATCTTTGTACATTCTCAGGTCTTGTATATTGCTTGGTTTGCCTCAGAGTGTGTAGGCAAGAAGCTATTCATCATGTTGTGGAACCCTACCATGCCAGATTATGAAGGTCTTCTGTTTTTCTCTAGGCCAATTCAAAGCTCTTAAAGATTTCTTTTGTTGTTGTTGTTTTGCCTTGGGAAAAGACATCTGTGAGAAATTATGCCTGAAAGGTTGAGCAATTTAACTGTGGTTGAATTAATAGAAAGCCATGTTTTTGATTTCAATAGCAAGCTCTATTCTCAGTGGTACCCTATTCTCGCTCCAGCCTTCCACAGTAACATGCACTTAGAGTGTCAAGGATCTCCACGGTTTAAGAGTCTGATCGTCTCTCACTCACTGATTCATCTTCTGGATGTCGTATAGGTTGCATCTTCCTCTGTCTCCTTTATCATTCTGCTTTTTGATCTCTATTACCTAAAAGTGTGTTGAAATCTGTTTGATTAGTAAGCTCCCTTCCCATTCCCTGCACCATTATTATAACATTTGTATCCCTTCACTATCAACTACTCTCACATAATGGAATTCAAAAGGGGAGGAGAAATGTGGCCTGCATTTATTAGCCTTTCTAGATAATAATAAAAATAGTGTCTTGAAAAGCATCTGAATCACAGGAAGATAAATTGGCCATAAAAGGAAGGAAAAAAAATCCTAGTGGATAATATAAAATGATGATTCTTAAACTTTACATTAGGATCATTTAGAAGACATTTTGAAAAATATACCCAGGCCCAATTCCAGACCTACTAAGAGGGAATGTTCAAGGTCTTGACTTTTTCTACATAGAAATATCAAATACTATCTTCTTTCAAAACTATTTTTGGTGATTATAGTCTGTTGGCTCTTGAAACATGTGCTGGTTCTACTGGGCTCATAACAAGTAAAGTTACTTGAAAATGTTAAAGATGATGTCATTGGTGTTTTACTACCAAAGAAAACAAGGACAGATAAGAGAAATCAATTATTCTACCTGTTACCAAACTTAATTATTTAAAAAGGAGTTCGGATGTCTTAATTTTAAATTTCTAATCAAAGTGCTTTCACAACCTTAGTAAAAACCCAAGAGGAAGCCTTCTCTCTTTCATTCCCTTAGAGGTTTTCTTCTTCAGGTCCCAGAGGAAAACTCAATCTGCATATCCATGACCCATTCTGAACTTCATATCCAGACTCAAGACCCTAGGGGACCACTGTAAAGGCTGAGACTAGTAAATGACATTCATTAGGAAAAATTGATAAGGAAAGGAAAACACTGAAACTCAAAAATTCAAAACTAATGATTTCTGATATGCAAAGAATTCTTGTCTAGAATGAGATCAGTTTTCTTTTTCTTTCTTTAGGGAAAGTTAAGTTATATAGAGGAATATGATATGAAAGGTTCCCAAGTTGGAAAATAGTATGTATTTGCATAGTAAATCATAAAAAATGTTTTTTAAATATACTAGTTAAATTTAAGCATTAAAAATCATTTTGAGATAATAAAGTCAAATTTTTAATAATCTTTTTTTTTAATTTTACAAATCTGTAAACTGAAACCCATTTCTCCATCCCCCAAGATGACATTACTTTGAAGGGCAATGCCATAACTCAAAGTCAAATATTCTGCTTTAAATTCTAGCCTGTTTCTATCATGTAACATGAACTCAAATTCATGAGTAACATTGATTCATCCTATTAGTACCTCAAAGGTCTCAGAAATCTTTCCATTACCCTGCTGGCAGTGATTCATGCTATCAGAGATGCTACCTTATCAAGCAGCCATTTGGCTCTAGGGTTTTCAAATATGATAGAGCTTATAGGATCGAGATCATAATTACACATAGGACTTAAGGAGTTTAAAATGCCTGGTTGATGTTTGGTGAATCCAATTTCCATGCAACTCAACAATAATCCCCATTGTCTATTGGGAATCCCAACTTTCAAAGCAGCATATGAAGTCATCAGAGACAAGTTAGACTGCCATAGCCAGGTTAAAGTCAAGACTCAGTGTCAAAGTGAATTTGTATTGTACCTTTGTCTTTCCTTAGAATTCCTTAAGATTAGATATAAGTCATTAGGATAATTTTAAAATGATACTGTCAGCAATCATAGGTTACAATAGATATGATCCATAAAATATTACTTCTCTTTTGGGGGGGAAGTAGAGAATAGTATTTTCAGTATAAAAATAGAAGTAGTCTTCATTGATCTATAATTACAATTCATAGCAGGTTATTAAAATAGAAAATGATATTTTTCCTGTATAATGTGAGAACTGTCAAATAAAAAAGAAGACTAATTGCATCTCTAATCATAGGATAGAATAAGAACCAATGGGCTTGGAAGGGAGTTAGATTTAGGCTCAATGTAAAAACTATTGAGCAATAAGAAGGAATGAGTTATTGAAATGATGAATTTCTCATCATTATATACATTCTTCCAAAGAAGACCTCAGAAAGATTAGGTCCTGGTGTAAAATGATGGGGAATGAAATGATGGAAAAATGAGGCACTTGCCTCACTGGTGTGTCCTTCTGTCACAGAGATTGGTGAAAATCAGTTGGAAACCTCAGGGAGTAGAGGCATATTTGCAGTGTTGGTGGGATGATACTTTGGAGAGGACTCATGTCCATCAAAGAATGGTCTAGGAAGCACCAGATATAAGGAATGTTGACACTGATACTTGAGAGGAAAACTAAAAAGAAATAGTACTCAGAGAGGTTATAGAGGCACTAATTTAAACAAGTTTAAGTAGTTGAAAGGACTGTGCCAAGTAGTTATTTTTTTCACACATAACTTCATTTGTAGCATTTCTCAAACTTAACCAGAGAATGATTTTTTTTTTTTTTAATATGGACCATCCCTTTTGTGTTGCTGTGGAACACACTTTGAAAAAAAAAAAATGCTGATCTAGCCCATCCTCTCATTCTACAGTAAAGCACTTGTAGATCTGAGACACATAGTTGATGGATAAGCTGGGCCTTTGATGTTTTCCACCTTTGCACGTTGTCTCTCATGTTAATTCAAGAAGCCCCTTGCTGACCCTTCGTTAGGGATATGACTCTGCTCTTGAGTCATGTATCTGCCTTCTGCCTCTGAACCTATTTTCAGAAGGGCTTCTTAGAGCGTTGATTGCCTCCGGAAACCTCTAGGATCTACGGCACTCCAGTGAGGATGAGTTCATGAGCCTACCTTTACAACTTTTCAAGATGCAGAATCCTATCTCTGGTTTTGAGCAGAGGAGTGAAGTGTTGTTAGAATGACTTGACAAATTTAACACCTACTAGAGGTTTTTGTTTGTTTTCTCTGATGCAAACTAGGAGTAGAAACCCACTGGCTGATTCCAGTGCATCCTGGACTGATCTAATCAGCCCATTGCTCTGAAGTGCAGACCCCAAGAGGCACAGACTCTATTTGACATTGTCCAGAAAGGTATGTACAGACCAGTACAAGCTGGATGTTTCCTCAGAGAGCATCATCTACCTCAGATAGAGATTTGGGGTGGGATTTCAGTGACTTTCCATTTTCTTTTTTTCTTCCTTATTAACAATAAGAATCACCATATATTTGAGGCATTTTCTTGTGATAAGGATTACACCTGGCACCTTATTTAATTTAGTTTGTTAAGTCTTCACAACAACAATGTGAAGAAAGATTATTCCCTCTAATGAGTAAATTGGTGCTCAGAAAAGCTTCTCAACTGGCCCATAATTCCTAGTAAAGAGCAGGCGGTTTCATTCCACGAAATAAAAACTCAGTTTTACTCCATGAACTCTTCTTCCCGGGAGAATATTTTCGTCTATATTCATTATGATCATTTTCTCAATAATAGGTCAATAAATCAAGAGAAAATAAAACAAATTCAGTTGGTAGGCTTGATTGAAATCAGTAGTAGACAGTGATGTGAACAATTCATCCTTTGTAAGACAGCTAAAAATTTACTATTCCCATGGTTACTCTATGCCCTCCCTCAGAAAGACATTGCAGTTTGATCTTCCAGGTGAAAATTACAATGATTGCATTGTATTCTCCTTGACGGGGTAGATTGAAACCTTTTGATTAAGGGGAGTATGTATGCTCTGCTTGTTGTCCCAGGGAAGAACCATGATGGAATGTAGATCTTTCTAAAGTTGTTCTTTGAAAATAAGACCAAAATTGTACCCAAACAGGCTTTTACCTGTACAGGTATAGTCAATGTTACTAACATATGAAGCCATATGTTTAGAGACAAGAAAGATCAGAGGTTACTAAATCAGAATTTTTCGGCTTGCCTGAATAGCTGATGGATGACGCCTTTGGTGTCAGGTGTGTTTCTGAGGTGCCTTGATTGTACTGATTGCACTTTCAATTGGTGAATAATAAGTATAGGATGCAGAGAATCGAAGAGGGGGACAGGAAAGAGAATAATTTTTAAAGAATGTAACAATTTCACGAAGCTCAACAAGAAGCAATGAGGGTCCTTAGAGAAAGGAAAGATAAATGGCAACTTTGGGGAATTCTTAACCATAAGTGATACTCTCCTTAAAACTGAGGACAGAATCAGGCTCAATAAATGTCATGACAATATATAACTTTGCCCTGGTTCTTTGACTGCCTGGGGAGAAGATGAGTCAATGTGAGAGGCTTTCTAAAGACTCCCACAGTGCCTCATACCTAATAGATTTAATAGATAAAACTGAGGTTTCTAATGATTAGAAACTGGGCCCCCAAAGACAGCCAGAATAGAGAAACATAGTTTGCCCTCTCTTTGAGACATTCAGAGATAAGAATCAGGTCTTAGACTATCAAACAGGTGGTGGTGCTGTGATTAGGGTGTAGAAGAGGGACAGTAATAGAAGTGTATTTCACACTCTGACCTTGTATGTAATTGAAAGGCATTGCATGAGGCAAGTGGCCTGTGCAAGGGCTCCTAAGGTCAGCCTCTAATAGCTGAGGAGGTTTTAGACTAGAGAACAGTGGGTGAAATGGAACAGATGGAGGCTGTATTGGGCACCGAGGTCATAGCAGCCCTAAGGACAGAAGTTGGAATGAATTATGTGCCACTTTGTAAGTGCAAATATGTGATTGCTTAGCAAATTAAGGAAGTAATGAATGAAGAATGGCTATGAAGGTGACACATCAACGTTGACATGGTCATCATATGTTATTTAATCACACTGATATTTCAGAGACAAGAAGAAATTGAAATGCAGGGTATCTTAGTGCAAAGAGTAACGAGTAGAAGTGAGACACAACTGACAATTTACCCCAAAATAGCTTTGTAAGGATGGATAAGTTATCTATGCTCTGTGTTTTCCCCCTCGTTTGTTAGTGAAGATTTTTATAACACCAAATACAACACAAATGAATAGAAATACAGAATTTCTCTAAACCCAGTGTCATTCTTAAGCCATTATCAAAATGGAATTATCTTAAAAATGAGAAGTCAATGACATGTAAGAGTAAGATAAAATAAAAGCATATGAAAATCAAATCAAGGTCAAGATTTGTTGGGAAGGCAAAAGTTAAGAACCTGAATTTTGAATTCCCATACATCTATGATTGACTTCATTTTTCACCCATAAGCCATGTGATCTTGATGTATTCCTACATTTTATGAGATTTAGTTTTCATGAAATGAAAATGATCTCCACTCAAACTGCAGTTGTGGGTATTAAGTTAAATAATATCTAAAAAACATGCAACATACAAAAAGCACTCAATGTATGGCAGTGTATCTGCCTTTCTTATGACTCAATTCCATAATGTGGGTCCATGGAAGATAAGAGAAAATGGCCCAAGGAAGTTTGGGAGTTGAGTGCAAAGTGAACCATCCATTAGCAGAAGAGCCATAAAACAGAAGATGCAAAACAACCAGGACCAGAGTAAGTAAAGGCAACAAGCCCACATTAGTGTCATGCATATATGATAGGACTCATGAGCTGCTGGAATTAAAGGCGTGCACCACACCTGGTCTTTCTATATATTTGGGTTACATCAATGATCAGAACAAAGACTCTTGTCCTCATGGAGTTTACATTCTACTGGCTCAGACAGAAAACCTAATAAAAAATAAATCCTATGGTATTAAAAACAGTGCAGTGGCTAATTTGAATCTATCTATATTTTTCTTTCCTGTGAACTTTTCCTTTCCAGCATTTAGGGCTGCTGAGAGTGTCATCAGATACACAGCCTTAACTTCATTTGATGTTAGCATGACATTAGAAATGAAGGCCTCCAGGCTGGGGCTGTAGCCCAGTGGTAGAGCACTAGCCTGACATATATCAGGCACTGAGTTCAATCCTTACCACCACATAAAAATAGATAAAATAAAGCCATGCTATCCATCTTAATAATAACAATAATAATAATAATAATAATAATAATAATAATGAAATAAAGTCTTATGGGATTGTTCACATAGGTTCAGGATACAGGAATTTTAGAAGTCCAGTAAAATCATGACATAAATGAATGTAGTCATCTTTGAAGATCTTTGCCTATAAAATAATTCTTGTCAATTTATCCATAGGTAATACAACTCTGAGAAAAGTGGAATGAACTATGGCAAATCATATATTTTTATGTTTATGCTAATATCCTGTATGATGAAGAAATGTTTCCTCATAGTTGGAAAATCAAATTACCTCAAAAGAAAATGAACAAAGCAGCTTGTCCAATTTATAGGTTCTGAAAATAGTAATGGACTTGTCTAGGTGGAGCTACTTCATCAAGCAAGGACTTCTAAAGTCAATAAGCAGATGCTATCTCATTTAGGAATTTTAGGCACACATTAACCTTTTCTAAACCAATATATCAGCCAGGGTTCTGTTGCAGACTAGAGAATCCATTCTAGATAGCTGACGTTGAAAATGGATTTATTTACAGTTATTTGGTGTCTTGCAGAATGCCTGGGAGGCCCAGGTTCCAACCTTGGATTAACATACAGCCTGAAACAACAGCAATGCCTGTCACACCCCTAAACTGCTTTAGTGAAGATCCCATTGTTGTTTCTCCTAATTTTATGTAGTCTAAGGAGTCAGCAACCAGAATTCAGCACTTCTGTAGCTAGTACGAAAAACCCAACAACTCATGCCTCATGGCTCCTCCATCACTTTCATCTTTCACGTCTCCTGCAAGTGTGCTTAATGGAAACCATACCTAATGCCTGTGGAGTCTGGGGAATTACTTAGAGATTTTATTTAGGGAGAACTAGATTTATGATACTGGAAAGCCTTCAGAGTCAGGGAGGGATATGCAAAGGATTTCTGGCTTCCATAAGTATCTCATGTATCCCAAGAACTCTGTACAAATTTTTCTCTAATTGTTTTCCTGATATAGTTGCAATTAATTTGATTTCATTAGGACTTATTTCTCACAGGAGCTTAATTGTATTATTTAAGCAAGCACATTAAACAAACTTTAATTAATAAAAAAGAATTTATGGTGCTGGGGGTTGAACTCAGGGCCTCACATGTGTCAAGAAAGCACTCTACCACTGAGCAACACTCCTAGCCCATTTATTGTATTATTTAAGAAATAGCTACTCCTACTCTTCTCTGGGTGGCTAACATAAAGAAAGAAAGATCTTGGCCTGCTCATTTATTTTTATATATCTTTCAGCCAATATATTTTGGTTATATTGACTACTAAAAAAGTTGCATGAAGGTTTTTATTAGAGATAGTTTTGTTCTCATTTTACAGTTCCGTGTTTCTTAAGAAATTCTTTAAAGTAGGGCCACTCACTGATGTTGCATGTTCAGAATGGCTTTAAACAGAGGTTCTGGGTGAGGTCTTGATGCTCATTCATCACATATAAATGAAAGAGGTCAAAAGTCCAAAATGTCTTGGTAAGTTGCTTAATTTAGTTCTACTTGAGAAGATGGAGGCTCTTTTATTACAAAATACAGAAAGATGGAAGGAAAGTAGGCAATGTGGGATTATAGTTCAGTTCAGACTGTGAATGACATTTTCTCTGGAGAAGTAATGGGATCATACCTGAATTTTTGTCATAAGTAATTGTTCTCACTCAACCAAACAGAGGGCTGTTACTTTACAGATCTGATATAGTAAATGAATGAGACAAAGCTTGTATCTTCCTCCTTGGGCTATTTAATAGATACATGAATGGTAGAAAAAAATGGAAGAAAATCTATCCTCTCTTTTCCTAAAAGAAAGCTATTTTCAGCTAGCAATCCTATAGCACACTTGAGGGATGGCATTATGTGAGTAATGTAAAAGTATCATACCTCTCAAGTAAATGGACACTTATCTTACCCATGCAGCTATGAAAAGGTAATTGGAGTCCAAAGTGTAAAGTATAATGGAAGGTTATTGAGCCATTTTGAAATGGTTGGGCTGGATTTTGCACTACATGTGTGACAACATTCTTTATTCTTTTGTGTAAGTTTGCTTTTAGACTTTAATAAACCTGAAGTTAGAAAATTTGGAAGTTATTTATTCCTTCTCAGGAATCCAGAGATGTTATCTCTGTGACTCTTGGAAGACCTAAAATAAGAACCATTATAGAATTATTTTGATTATGTTTAGTTACGAGACAAAAACCAATAAATAAGACAGTCTGCCTTTGGCATTTTTCTCAAGGGGCAGGAGCTAGGCTTCTAAATATGTAGCTCAAAGTAGCTCTGATAAAAGTATCAGTGTTGCACCATTGTGTCCAGAACTTCCATCAACTTATTTGCACTTTTATAAGAACTAAATGAAGCATTAATTTTACTCTACAGACAGAGGTGAGTCCCCTCTTTATAAAGATCAGAGGCTGCATTAATTTGTCACTGTTTTTGCCTAGAGATATTCTAAGCTTAGCAACATTCCGAGAGATTAAAAAAAAAACATCATTAGTGAAATATTTTAAATTTCCTGTGTCCCTTTCTAAAAGTAACTCAATTGGTATCTATTCCTATATTGTTCCCTATTATCTTAGTGGAACATGGAAGAGGAATCTTATAAACCATGGTCAGGCATTGGGCTTTATACTGCATCATCTCAACTTGATTCTAAGGTCAGCATGAGATGAACATAACATTTTTTTTTCTTTTATAATTGTGATATGAAATTATTTGAGACATTTTAAAGGACAGAGAAATTGCAAAAAGGAAAACATCTCTTTATGCATCCAGAACTCACCTGTGCTTTTGATCTAAATGTTCCCTCTCTTATTGGACTCTCAATTATTTCCTTCAGCCTTCTTTCCTCTCACTCTTAAAGTTGTCCTCTAATTTCCTGCGTACAAATAGTTCCAATTTTTTTTTAGTCTCATGTTGGTTCTGAATTTTTCCTTTCTCCTTACTACCACATTTTGGTGGTTGTTGTCTATACTTACTTTGGTTCAGCATTTCTGATTCATACCTTAATATACCGGATACCAGCAACTATTTGCAAACTCAGTGAAAACTGTCCTTGTAAAACCATAAAAATCTAGTTGTTCCATATAGCTCTTATTCACTTCCTACTTTTTCCTTTTGTAATCTGTAATACTGATGACCATTTTATCCTAAAAAACATTTTGAATCCCGAATATCATAGTTTTCTAGTTCTTCTTCCAATGCTTTCACTGTTGTTACTTGTTGCCCAAACTCAACCCCTTCCTAAGTGGCAATCTGAAGTGTCTCATATGATGATGTACCCCCGGTTTTCTCACTTCTCTTGTTCCCATCTCTCCCTACTTGATGTTATGCATTGCCATAGCTCGAATCACCAATATCATTCTCTATCCTGGATCTGAATTCTGAGAAATGTTATTACTCATGTGAATGTTTAATGAATAGCTCATATGGATGGTGTCCCTAAGAGATATTTTATCAGACTTTTTCTAGAATGTCTTTTCCAAAGACCACATTTTACCTTAGTCCTGCTTTAAAAAGAGACATATTACCTGGAGCTATAGTACCTATATTTTGATCTTAAGACCAAAGGAAAACAAAATAAGGATATTGAATTCAAAAGATGAAAACCCTGCATCTCTGAAGGTATTCCAGAGTAGCAAGATCAACACCAACACCTGCCATATGTGGACCTCATTTACGAAAGCAAAATAAACCCCAATTGTCTAAGTTACTGTTATTGGGGAGTGTGTATGTTGTAGCAGAATGCATTTCCAAGTGATACATTTATCTTCCTTTCTTTTTAAATCTCCATCCACCTATAAATCTGTTTCTTCTACTTACTCTATTTCTCTGATGAGAGTGATTTTTCATAATCAATACTACAGCTGAAATACTTTAGCCTTTGTGATTTCAGTCTTCTTTTTTATACTGAGCACCAATTTGGTCTCCAAATACATAATCTTGATGGGATAATTTCAATAACTTTCCAACTGGTATTCTAACTTGTATTTTTTCTATATTAAAAAAAATATGTCTTTTTTTTACAGTGGTTCTCAACCATGATTTTAAAACACAGCTATATCCCAGTCTGCTGAGAAACATCTCATGTTTAAAAAATATTAATTACGAAGCTATGATGTTTGTGAATTCTTTGTATGCTTTATATAATAAAGAATATTCTAGAATAGTTTTACTACTGTTTTGCTGAAGCAAAACTTATTCCAGTATTTTTTCATTGAAATCCATGAAAAAGGTTAAATAGTGGTAATAGTTTTATGTATTACCAAAATACTAATTTTTCAGGTGAACTTCATCTGCCATGTGTGCTGGAGTGGTAAAAAGAATTGAGGACCTTAATATATAAAACCCTATGTCCTTATCATGAGTTTGGAAGAAAGATTTGAATGACTCTTTCCCTCTGTATACACTTATATCTGTCTCTTCACTCTCTCCACCCTCATCCCTGCAGCAATCTCTTGTTATCCAAAGCTACTCAAATCTCTCTCACCACAAGCATTCTTTCATATATCTGGTTTTTGCATACTGTGTCTGTAACTGAAATGTCCTTCTCTCAAACTTAGCATGCAGTCTTTTCCAGGAAAGTCTTCTGTGGATATTACCCAGACAGAGATGGGTCTCCCTCATTTGCCTCTATTTTCATTGTAGTACTTATCATTACATGTCAAAATTACAACAATCCTTCCCCAAGTTCATTTAATGCAAAAATCTATGTTATTTTTAAGGAACACTTTGGTCAGTTAAGAGAATCCTGGTTCCAAAAGAAATTGCTTTGTGTTCTTTTATATATTGGTCAGCCAGGTGTGGCCAAAAGAAGTGACCTAGGAAAGACTCAGGAAAGCAAAGCTTATGATTCTCCCAGGTCTTAGAAACAGGCATGTCACTTGCAAAAGCATCAGTGTCAGCCAGTAGGCCAGAAGACTAGAAGCAAGGGAGAAAAGTCTAACCAAAAGTCATTATTGGAGTTTCCACAGAAAGGAAAGCCAGGCAGAGTTCACTGTATAGAACTGGCTTGTTTGAATACTTTCAGCTGGTTTTAAAATGAAGGAGTGGTCTATAGTTTCCTGATACCTGGTACTTGGATGATTAAGGAAAGAAAATCCTCCTGGAGTATAATAGCCAGATAGAGGGGGTAAGGCTCCTAATTGGTTAGTCTGCATGTCCAAGGCAAGCTGTGGCTGGGCTTTGCAATCTGGAAGAGGCAGGCTCTCCCCAGCCAAAAAGTTTTCTAAGATGTCAATATATTGCAATAAATGAAAAGAAAAAAAAATAGAGAACACAGAAATGAATTACCCTATGCAAATAATTAGAATAATCAAAGTGAAGTTGGGACTAGTAAAGGGATGTCAATAGGAGTTTTACAATAAAGCTTAGGAGAGTGATGCAGACAAGTCAGGACAGAGAAGCATTCACATTCAACTATAGGCTGTGATGATGTTAAAAGATACTGATGCTTTGATACTCCATCTCTAGGATCATACTAGTACTTCCTGTGGTGTTTTGGGTATTTGATTCTACATGTTACAACCAGAAATAAATGGAACGTTTTGATAGGAAACTAACTTCCAAAGAGTCTTTTAGAACCATCTTATGTTTTTAATTCCTTTAAGTATAATAATGGAAGATATTTCCTATTTTTTTTCCTATGTAGAAACTAATCATGGGGGGGAAGGATCAGTCTTCTTATTGCTCTAGTACATCTGGACTTTTGGGGCTCACCTGAGAGTCAGAGGTTGACCTCTGTGGAAGTAGGAGGTGAGGTATGCAATATAAGCAACCTTCTTGAATAAAAACCATCAAAGGAGACCCCCACCTCGGGCTACTCAAGACCCACCGACTGTTTTACACGATGAGTTCACAGCTTGAGTTTTAGGACCAATTTCAAGGAAAGAAGCAAGTTTATTTTATAGACTCCAATGTGTCATATACAAAGTATTCTCCTCTTAACCCCACACATCAAAGTGAGAGCTCTGTTATTTGTATCCAGAGAGCATGCAAGAAACAAGAATTTAGCACCAACAAAAAACACCACCTTTTGCAGCTGTTGAAACATTTTAGGATTGGAAAATTGATTTATCATTTAGGGTGAATATAGTAGCTGAGGAAGGGATAGAACTGATAGCCCAGGAGTCCAAAGGTTTTGATTTATTGATAATATAAGTGTAGGCCTCTGGCAACTGTCCAAAAATCTTGAGGACAAGTAAAGAGGCCTCTTCTCCCAGTCCTAGAGTCTAGTGAAGGCTGGAGTGAGGTATGGATTGGACACTAACAAAGAGTGAAGATTCTTATGCTACTTTCTTAGCAGTGAAGTACAATTTTTCCAGTCAGCTAAGAGAAACTGATTTCTATATAAATCTAGTAAAGGGAAAAGGCACTTTTAATGGATGTTTCTAATAAAAATGTTCATGCGATATGAATATGATGAAAACTTCAAAAGAGGGTATAATATATATTTTAAATATTTAAAAATTGAACTTCACAATTTATGAATATGTGTGTAATTGTAAGGACTTAATCATAGTAAAGATGATTATTTTTGGTAATGAACTTAACCCTTCTAGATGAATTTAAGGTAATCTTTATCAATAGTCTTCCTATAGTTTTCCTGTAACTGTGTGTGCTCTTTATAATTTTGGTGACCAAAAGATGTGACAAAAAGTTAAGGTCACAGGATCTGGTATTAAGCTTCCTGGGTTCTAACCTTAGTTGAAATACTATATTTACTGGTTGTGTAACACTAAACAACTTATGTGAATTCTCTGTGTCTGAGTTTGCGCACCTGTTAAATGTGACTAAAGATGTTAGCTGCTCTTAGGGCTATTGAGAAAATAAAATGAGTTAATATATGCAAAATGTTTTAAAAACACTTGATGCATAATAAAATACTTAATAAATATCCATAATTATTAGTTTCATAGCATTATTTTAGAAAGTCTTTAAGTAAAATCAATTGGGTCAAAGCTCCATAACAAACTGATTCTATGGCAGTAAAGGTAAGGTGATAAGATAGAAACTTGAATTTGGACCATCTCCTGGGATCAAGTTGAGTTGGTAGAAGTTAATTTCCCCAAACAGTAATGGGGTGAAATTTCTGAAAGAATGTATCTTAGATGGAGAAAAGATTAATTTCTTCTGTATTTCTCATTTCAAAACAAGTGTCTACTTTATTTTGAAATGAGAAATACAGAACCATTTTCAACATTAGTTTATATTTTTAATGTTTTAAAAATTATATAGTAGACCAGCAAGTTTTTACTATGTGTAATTTTTTTTGAAATGACTGTTTTATGTAATATTGTTTTTTTCTCTTTTGACTCAAATAGGTTTTTTTTTATCTTATACATGTAAAATCAATCTTCCACAGACTAGACAATCTGTTCCTTCCAACCGTCTAAGCTAGCCCTGTTCTGCTATAATTGGTATTTTGAGATAGCCCTTTGTAAGTGGTCTTATAAGACCACAGTCTAGTATATTAGCCAGGCATAAAAATGACCTCATATTTCTATGGAAGAGAGAAAAATATCCTATCTAATCTTTAATACACTGAATTTACACTTTTCCACTGATGTCTGGCATTTTTATTATTTAGAAAATAATTCCAAAGCTCAAACTTGTCATAATAGACTCTCTATTTTTCTGTGTGTTTATGTGTGGGCATCTGTATAACTCAGATTTTTCAAAACATGGCAGGTATTGTCTTCTATACCAAAATATATCAATCTTTGAGAGAGAAAACAACCAGGTCCATTAAACCAACATAGATACTTATGACTCTATTATTTATTTGATGATATGGTGTGGATACATGTTTACTCGATTAGGTTTCTACCTTGCATTGAAATCCAAAGAATCTAGCATAACATCAATTTGCTTAGTATTGTGTTTTTGAACTTACCCATGGAGGTGACTATTTCTTTACACACCCATTTAAATTTCTTGAAAATATCTATAAAGTTATGAATGCTTTAGTGATAATTTCCTGAACCTATGTCTTTATATTTATACCCCAGGATTTTGAAAACAGCATTTTGAAATGAATACCCCAGGCTGATGAACATTTTTCTGAGAACCCCAAATACTAGTAAATATTACTTTAAGCCATCTCAATGACTTTTGGAATAGAAGATCTTAAAATCTTAATGCATATAAACATTAAAAGAAAGAAAGCAGGTGAGCACCTCTTTCTTCAAACCATGTTCATTTTGACAGGTTCCATTTTCCAAAAATGTTTGTAATAATATCCCCATCACGGCCTCTTCTGTAGATATTTCCCTGTCCATCCCCCACTAGAGTTTATCTCTTTGCCCAATTGAATCTAGTGGGGCCTGTGATTGCTTTGACCACTACACTGTGGCAGAAGTCAGAACCAACTTATTCATTAGACACAGCTGGCATAGTACCTAGGGACTATAGTGCTTATAGGGGCCTCTGGAATGGTTTCTATTTCTTTTAAATTCAAAAGAAAATATGAATTTTTAGGTTTAGGAAAATGCTTGTGTGTGTGTGTGTGTGTGTGTGTATTTATCTTTATGTCAATAGTCCATAAATATAATTATATATTTAAATGATATTTATGTATTTATTTACTTATTTGGTTATATAAAGGCCTATAGGAACAAAAGTGCCTGGGGTCCCCTGATTGTCACAGTTTAGTCCTGGGGAAGGTGACATAATTCTATTTCTTAAATATCCATGCAGCTTCTAATTTCTGCCCTTTGGGGCATTTACCCTTGGGACATTGATTCTCAGTATCTGGCCACTAGATCATGATAAACCCAAACTACATGGAAAGAGCATTCTGGCCAACAGCCCTTGCTGAGCTCCAAGATGACAACTAGAATTAACTGTCAGCCATACCAGTGAGCCATTCAGGATGCTCAGGAGAGCTGAACTTCAGATGACTGTAGTCTAGCCATATCTGTTTCACAGGTGCATGCTAGACACCAAGCAAGGCCTGCCTAACTTAACCCCATCAAGCCAAAACACTGTAATAAAATAATAATAAAGTGTTATTTTGAGCGACTACGTTTTCAAGTTGTCTGTTAGGCACCAATAGGCATCCCAAACAGGCATCCACTAATTCATTCACAATTTATTGAGCATTTTGTAATGTGATGTTTGGAATACAATGATATGTATTATTAGTGTAGTAGGCACTCTATTGAGGATCAGGTCCAGGTCAACTGTTTCTTTTAAACCATGGTGAATTGAAGCAGTTACTCTTTCCATAGACACTCTTAGTGAAAATGCAGGTGAAATTTAACTGAACTATAAAAATTGTTGCAAGGTTTATTTTTAAATATAAAAATATTAATTATGACAAGTGTTGTAATTTATCAAAGGAAAAGTATCTTATTATGGAGCCACATTTGTAGGATGGAATAATTCTTTCTTTAAATAAAATTGAGAACCAAAGGCAGAATGTTTTCCCTGATATGCAGATGCTAATTCACATTAAGGGGTAGAGAGCTAGGCAAGAATAGAGGTTTAAGACAGAAGGAATGAAAGGAGGGAAGGGGATTTGGGAGTGGAAAGGTCAGTGGAGTGAATTGGACATTATTATCCTATGTGCACATATGATCATACAGCCGGTATAATTCTACATCATGTACAACCAGAAGAATAAGAAGCTGTACTCCATTTACAAATTATGTGTCAAAAGTGCATTCTGCTGTCATGTATAACTAATTAGAACAAAAAAATAAAATCTAAAAAAGGGCTGGGGATGTAGCTTGGTGGTAAAGTGCCCTTGGGTTCAATCCCTAATACCACACACATGCACAAAATTGTTCAAATACTGAGCCTTCTATCTCTTAGCTGTATGAACATGATCATATATTTTAACCACTCTGCCTCATTCATATCTAGATCATACGTTGTTATAAGGAATAAATAAATCAAAATGTGCAAAATTCTTAGATCACAGTCATATATATATATATATATATATATATTATTTCACTCAGTTAATGTTAAGTATTTTACATATAATTATGCTCATAAGTATGTAATTTGTGTCTACAATAAACTGAAGTTAGTCAACAAAAGGCATGAATATATTCATTTATGTCCCTTTCCCATATTTTATCATAATATGTCAAATCCCCCTTTTTTGCCCTTGGGATATTTTAGATAGATCCTCTAACTTCCCTAACCAACTTCAAGTATAAAAGGTTTAATTTTCATTTATTAAAAAGTTAATTCCATGCCAATCATGTCTATAACAATCTTAAAAACATTCATTCATTATTTAATAAAAAATTTCTAAGTAAAAGGACAAATTTAATCCCAGTCTACAGGCTAACTTATATCCCTCATCCAATTTGAAGTTCTCCCTACCTGATCAAGGCTTTGAACTTCACAATGGGCACAATGGTTTCTTCTTACTTCTCGGTCTCCTCTTTTCACCATGGATTGTTTTTAGCTCTATCTCTTATGGGCTCCAGAGAGAAGAGTTTTGAGGAAAGGGCAAATTGTATGTTTTCAGAACTGGGAATAGTCAGAAATTTTATCCTAATGGGTATCTCATGGAATTAGACTTTCATAGTTTCCTGGATGCTGGCAGAATACTTAAGACTCCTGGGTCAGAGACACAGGACCTTGTTACTTTTGGCACAGCAACCAAAAGAGCTTCCAGTTTGTGGTAGTGACTTTCATTTACCCCCAGTTCTCAGGGGTGTGATCCAGAGGGATGCTTCTCACCACTAAGAATTCTGAGTTTACAGAATTCCAGTCTTTTATAATGGGCTGTCAGCCTTTGTTCTGGATGAAAAGATTATTTCAATTATGCTGGGCAGTAAATCAACCTTTTATGGGCTCTAAAAGAAAACATTTTTCAAACTTTCATGCTGATCACTTTATAATTGTCCTTAGGAGAATAGTTTTAAATGTGACTAACAGGTCCTGTCCTTGGGACTTACACAGATACAGGAGAGGACCATGGAAAATTATCTCCCAACAATCATTTAGTGGCTGATACTACCATAATCTGCCCTTGAGAACTACATATAATAAGCCAAAATGCTAGGGCTTCCCCTCATGGACATTTGGTGGGTTATTTGTAAATTACTACCTTGGAGAAATCCCACTATAATGCATTCAACAGTTTGACTCTGCTACTCCTTTTTTCAGCTTATATTCTGAAGTTACTTTTCCTAAAGACACTCTTAGTGGTCCTTTATCCTGTTTGGTAGACTTATTTGGTGTGGTCATTCCAAGATGACTTTATCCCCACAAACTCCTTTATTGTTTACTCTGGCCAGTAGAGACTGTACCAAAGGGTAAATAATGACAAATTCTGATTATGGAGGCTACACTTACTTTCACCCTCTCTGGCTTCAGTGATATAGACAAGACCAAGTTTTTCTTTAAACATGTTTAGGCCAGATCAGGAATGAATTGCTATAATGTGTGTTATGGTTTAGATATGGGTCCCCCAAAAGTTCATGTGTGAGATGAAGCAAGAACATTCAGAGGTGAAATAAGAGTATGAAAGTCATACCCTAATCAATGGATTCATCCACTGATACAGATTAGTGGGGTGGTACCTATAGGCAGGTAGGGTGTGGCTGGAGAAGGTAGGTCTCTGTGAGTGCACCTTTGGAGTATTTTGCCCCTGGTAAGCAAAGCTCTCTCTGCTTCCTTGTTGCCCAGTCCTGAGCCACTTTCCTCCAATATACCTTTCTGCCATGATGTTCTGCCTTACCTGGGGCCCAGAGCTATGGAGTCCTGAACTGTGGACTGGGACCTCTGAAACCACTAGGCCCAAACAAACTTTTCCTTCTCTATATTGTTCTTGTCAGATTTTTCTGGTCAGCAACGAAAATGCTGACTAAAATTATGTGTAAACTTGAGAGAAAATAATTTGAACTTCATAGGGAGTTACCATCAAGGCTGCCTCATTTGCCTTATGGTGAGGATGGTGAGGACACATCTTCTTTATTTGTTCTGACATGGAGAAAGGCACACCACTCACCTCTTCAGAGTCCTTTCAAAGCAATGCTTACTTTTGCTCATCTCTGAGTTTCCACCTCCCAGCTTCCTCTTACATACTTAGAGGCAAATGAAAATGTAAATACTACTAGACTATGGTGTCTGACCCCTTGAAAAAGTCTTTGAAAAAAATGCATCTATTTAAAATGTGTGGGCAAATTACATTCTTATTTCTCAGCCTTTAGGCATATGTAACAATTCTGAGAAAACTGAAGAAGTTACTGTAATAACTGGTTAAATGTGTATGTAAAGGTGTTATGTGTGAGGTAGACTGGAAACATAAATAATGAAATGTCAATAATTGCAAGGTTTGAGGAGAGGGTATGCATTCAAATTCCTCAAAACAATATTGATTTCTTGAAAAGAAAGAAATTAGGAGAATAGAGGGCCCTAATAAATCCCTGCCTCCGGCTAGCTCTGATTTTGGATACTTGACTTTGCCTCATATGCAAATAGGAAAAATGATATCTAACTTAAATAAGTATTATATGGGACTTTAGGGGGACACTACATGTATGTTAGTTTTTCGAACACATGTAGAATTGTAAACTTATTCTTCTTACCTCGGTGTGGAAAAAAATGTTAAAAGTTATGTTTTTTAAATTAATGAACCTCCAAATACTAAAAAAAATGTTGAAGACATGAAGTGGGAATATTCTGGTGTCTACATGTTGATTTTATGCAGATTTTGATAGCGTCCCACAGTCTACTGGCCGAGAAAAACAACAGCAGAAACCATAACACCAAATACAAACAAAAACACATTGAGACCTCTGTGCCAGGCTCTGTGAAAGACCCCAGAGTAGACATTTTGTTTAACAGAGAAAACCACTGAATTTTCTAAACACACACACTCATACACACACACACACACACACACACACACACACACACACACACAAACTATAAAATAAGTATTAGAGACATTGAAGAAGAAGAAGAAAAAAACCCTCCCATGTCACAGAGATGATGACAAATCTGAAATTATGACCACTTCAGTTTAATGTTTTCACCTAGAATTGTTTAACTTACTGTCAAGGATAAAATAAATAAAGAAAGAAAGAAAGAAAAAAAAAAACACTTCCCCAAACTCTGCCACTTAAAATAAAAATAAACCAAGTTACTGCAGCCTCTCGCACCTTTAGAGAAAGTTGCTAAAACTTGTTGGGTTTACCTAGCCTTGAGGTAGAGGTAGATGATGTGTTGTCTTGCTGAAGATATTGCTGTTCTTCACACAGTAAGTCACCTCAGTGCCGGGGTTTGTAACTGGGTTCAGCTCCGTCTCTCCACTGGCCTCCTGGTTCCTTCTTTTGCCCATCACCTTGTGTTGTGTGCCAAACACGGCTCTGTACACTTTATGTATGTTACTTCATTTAATTCTCAGAAGAACTTTCTGCATAGATACTATTGTGATCCTGGCATTTCAGATGAGAAAACTGAGCTAAGAGTGGTAAAGTCGGTTGCCTGAGGTTGTATAATTTGTTAAGTGCGGGACATGAGATTTGAACCTGAGATGTTTGGTTCCAGAGTCGGTGCTTTTAACATTACATTATTTCTATCAGAAAAGCAAATATGATCTTTCCTTCATGTCCTTTCTTCCAGGACTTTTCCCAGGATATCAGAGCTTTTTCTGCCAACTAAACTCACTATCTCTAGAAAACTTCTCCCACCCCCTTTGGTATTCAGTAAACCACTTTTCCCAGAGAAAGATCAAATAACTTAAGATCCTCCATTTCTCTTTCAGGATTTTTGCTTAGCTTTTCAGTTGCTTGTCTTGGAATTTACGAAGCACTTATTCCAGAATCCTTACAGGAAGCAGTCACAAAGGCTGAGCTTAATATCACAAATTTGGAGAAATAATAGACACAAATTCTATAAAACTAATTAAATCAAATGCAGTGTCAACTGGTTCAGTTGACAACTCATGGGATCCAGGTAACTGGCTTGCCTGTCACTTCACTGTGGGTGGGGAATGATAAAGAAGAATTCCTGGAAAGGGAAAACAAGATGTCTTGCCATTCAAAAATGACTGCAAGTGATGCTAGTTATACAAAAGGAATTTTTAGAATCATATTGTCATTAATTTTATAGAAAATTTTAACTGAGCCTTGTTGAAAACTATGTTTGAGGAAAATGTTCTTGTTTCCATAAGTGTCAAAATATCTTAAGGAAAGGTGTATTACTTGAGTTACTGAAGGTCCCAGGAAATTAATTTCCTTTTCAAAGGAGTAACTTAAATTTTGCAGCCATCAAGTGTTTAAGTACTTTTGAACCAGAACATAAGCATTCACTTGTATTTTTTTGTTTCCTACTTGGCCTGGCAACTCTCTTGCTTAACTTAGAGAAAATAATAGGCTTTGCCTAAGTATTCATTGTGTTGTTTTAAATATCTATTCTGTTGGGAAAAAAATCGACTACTTCTTATCATATACTAATGGGTCATAGCAGTCACAATATTAGTAATACATTCAGAATGGAAAGATAAAGATTCAGACAAGAGAGTAGAAGGTAATTTCATGTTCATTTTAACGGTGATGTTAGAAAATGGGCCAAAATATGAATGACATAATTGTAGAAGTATTTACTTTAATTGAGGTATTCTTTAAAAAAAAAAAGTAACTATGCTATTTTCAAAATTACCGGCAATACTGTGAACATCAGTCAATCTAATAAGCCTCTCTTTTAAAATCCAGGAGAAATAGCAAAACATGGGCAAGCCTATGAATTTTTAGCATGTAGCTCCTGGTTCTTTTAGAATCCTAAAACTAATGCATTTCCTTCACCTGTCCAGAACATGTGCATGTACATACACTCACAGCCTGAGAATAAGACCCACGGCCTGAAAGTCGGAACAAGAAAGACAAACCCATATAAACTAAGGTGAGATAGCAGGGGAAGTTTGTTCAGGACAGAGAGATGAAGAGACACTTAGGTAAAAATGAAACTATCATCCAATTTCACAGAAAAATAAATCCTTTTCTACTTCCACATTTAAATTGAAGATAATGTAGAGCATATGCCTTCCCAGTCTACTTGAAAACGATACCAACTCTGTTAAAGAAGAAAAAAAATCCTGAGCTATGAATTTTTCATTATATTTGAAAGTAGTTGTACAATTTTATGGCAGATGAATTCAGTTACAGTATTTCTGGTCTCTGGTACAACAAATCCCTCACACATTAAATCTTTTATGACTCAAGAAAACTATGTTTTTCCACAAATAAACTTTTTTCCTATGAGATGTTCTCCAGAAAGTAAAACAACTTTAGAAGTCTCCAGTTGTGGCATCTATTTTAAGCTTTAGGCACAATGAAATCAATCCTTTGATTCACAAAAGATAATGTAGGCATTCATACTCCGATGAAGAGCTGCCTTTCTTTGGGAGAATAACTGCCTCCTCTTTCATCTGTAAGCACCAGTGCTCAGACCACAGATACTCCCTAGGACAATTTCTGGCAGGTGTTCCCAGGCAGGGGCAGGTCATCTTGGGTTTGTCCTTGTGGATGCTCCCTACTAAATGCTCTAGCTGATTTCTACCTATAGGAGAGGAATCTTTTACTCTGAAGAATAAAATAAAAATTTCACCTTTTGAGCCAAAATATCCTATAGAAAATATAGCAAGCTAATGGCAATGCAATTGAGGTCCCATTTTCTGATAAAATCAAAAGGAATCAGGGAACAAATATCAGAGGAGCTGAAGCTGCGTTGGTATGAGAAATCAGATGACTGTAATTTTAACTGGTAATTATTTCCATGAGGTTTTATTTCAGTGTCTCAACCTTGATGCTAATAGCAGTTTGAGCTAGATAATTCCATAAGATTGGGACTGTTCTGTCCAGTGTACCAGGTTTAGCAGCATCTCTGGCCAGTAGTGCTTCCCCCACTTCTTGTTAGGACAACCGACATGTCTCCAGAAGTAATCACCAAATGCCCCTAGGGTAAAAATCTCCCCAGCTGGGACCACTGCCCATTCGAATCTATGCATAAAGCCTAGTACATAAATATTTCTTGAATAAATTAATTGACAAGTGATGGTACTGAAATTTCCCATCAAATTACCTGGTAATTCAAGGAGGGCCAACTATTGAGAAAGTTCTATAGATTGAAGTCAGACCCTAAAGCAAACAAGAATAATGATATACAATTTGAAAAAATACTGAAACTATATTTATAAGAGGATTTGAAAGAAATTATTAATATCATCAGAAAGAGAGATAAAAGGTACACTCAGAGGAAGAACAGATTGTTAAGCTGCTATTAAAAAGTACTAACAAGGAAAACATGAGAATTGTAGAAAGTGTAATATAACAAATATAGAAAATTGAACAGAAAGTATGAAAAATAAATTTGCGGTCTCCCAGGAAGTACTGGTTAAAGGCAAAAAATAGAGAGAAAATCAGAAACAGGACCCAAGTGCTCATATCTGAATAGGCTGTGATGTCATGCAGCCTTATCACCCATTTTGTCCCATCATCCCAGATGTGGTACATCTATAAAAACTCAAATATAACATAGAATATATAATACAACTTTATAATAATAATTTAATCATATTAAATAATATTATTATATAATATTATTATAATAAACAGAAACTCTACATTATGTTTTCGAACCATATCTAGGTGTTCCTGTGTCCATTTATTGAAATATTCACAGAGTTGCATACTTGGAACTTAATGTCTTAATAATAGATCTAATCTAGGGTAACTGATAGCAATAGTATAAGGTAAAATGAAGATAATTTTAGACATAAAAGTCTCTCTCAAATTATCCTTTATGAATCTTTAGAAAAAGACCCAGGATCCAATGACAGAGGGGATGAAGGCAATCTCCAGGTTGGTGGTAGGTAGGGTGCAAGTTGATAGTGTTACAGCATATGTAAGACAGCCAACAGTCACCCTGTACTAGCGTGGTCCAAGGAAGGTGCACTGAACCACAGACTGATTCAGTAGAAATTTTCAGAAACATCTGGTATCTTTAGTATTCAAATGTTCAAGGAGCAATCTTCATTCTCCCACAAAATAAATTAACTCTTTTCTGCATTTGTGTATTTGAAAGACACTAAAATTATCACAATAGAATTCATCTGCTAAAAAATCTATATTGCTGCTTTCAAGAGTAATGAAAAATTCATGCTTGGTGTCTATTTAAAAGAAAAAACAACTATTCTGCAATTTTTTTCTAGGATGGTAGCTTAGCATTTTATTTTGATTCCTAAGGTTTCTCATCATCAGTTCACAGTAGTTATTTGTGATGCCTAGGTGGTGTTCTATATCTACACAGTCACATCTTTGTGAAAAGAATACTCTATTCTCTTTCTGTTAATAAATCCTTTTTTTTCTTCTTACCCTTGGGAAGCAAGCACTGAGAATGGATTAGAAAGAGGCCAAGGCCCAGCATTGATGGCCTTGGGATTGAGGCTGCAAGCCATGAGACATAGTTAATCTACTGAAGAACGTGCAGCCCACTGCACAATGGGCATTACATAAGGAGTGGAGGAGTGGGAGTTTCTGAGACCATAATCTTTTACCTTTTCCATGAAGCTATATTCTATTACCTTCCATTTTCCTTAATATCTTCTCATTGGACCCTCCAAATATCTAGACATATTCAAATCTATTCTGCCACAAGTTAATCTGTGAAATCCTTCCACAAGTCTCATGGTGTTAACAGGAAAGACTGAAGAGTGAGACACTCACAGAGGGGGAATGGACTATGAGCTAGGAGACACCTAAATTTTACTCCCACTTCCCGTGACTTGTTCCAGGACCTTGAACAAAACATTTAAACTTCTTATTCTGCACCATTTGACGGATAGATAATAAAGGCAACCAAATTTGCCTCCTTTTGTGGTTGCATATGAAGTAAAATAGAGTGTGAGCACGCAAGTGTGTGTGCATGCCCATCTGTGGTCTGGGTGTGTGTGAGCATTTAAATAGCATGAAGGTTCCTCAACCTTGCTCCACATTTACCCTCTGAAAAGACTGCTTCTGAATAATCGTCAAATTTTTTAAGGAAATTGGGTTTAAAGTCTTAGTTGTTTTGACTTGTTTCTGCCAGTCATTAAAATGTTGTGGTTTGACTTCAAAATGTAAAACAATAAAGAAAACAAGGGCAAGGGCCATATTCTGAAGGGTCAATTCAGAATTTATTAGAGATTTTAAGACAGATTATTGGATTAGAAATTTGATGTTGCAATGATTATGTTTTTAAATTTAACTGAAAATAAGGCATTTTTTTTCTTCTTCCAAGAGTCTTGGAAGAGCCATATACTAATGTCTGGGCCACATATGGAAGAATGTCTTCGAGGTAGAGAACATGGATCTCACTGTCAAGGTTCTTTGGTGCCACACTAAGCATTTTCAGGTTGTAGACAATGGAGGCATTGCTTCAATTATGGGGATTATAGCCTACTATATGAAGAGAAGAAAACCAGGAATGAAATTGGCAGTTGGCTCAAAAACCATATGGAGAGACTCAATCAGACATGGTTTAAAATACACTCTAGTTTGTTGGAGGTTTTTTTTTGTTTGTTTGTTTGTTTGTTTTTTTTTTTTTTTGAGTCTAGTTATCTTGGCCCTCCAGTATCAGGAATTAATGCCATACTCTGTTGCACATTACTTCCTTTTCTCTTACTACCTCCTACCTCATACTTCCACTCCTTTTTGAGGCTCTGCTCAGCTCATCTATAAGTTCAAATTTCTTTTGCCCAGTGCTTTCTGTTTCTGATTTTATTTTTATGAGCTCTCCTGCCTAGGATCTCTGTTTATGGACATCACTAAGTAGTTTCCTCAGCTCCTCCATTACTACTGTGAAGGCCTTTCTCCATGACTTATCAAATTCTTCAGAAGAGCAGATTGATGAATCTGTTAGTATCTAATTACAAAGAAATTTCAACTGTGGAGATTTCCAACAGCAGGTCATTTTACATGCTTTTGGCAAACTTAATGATTGCTCTATTGACTAAGGTATCTATCCTTAGACTAATTAAAACCTGAACAATATGGTAAGGTTTCTTTTTCAGAACATAGTTGTGTCATGTAAATTATTCAAAGAATTCTTTCTTGTATAGTATATAAATACAGAGTCTATACATATTTCATTATTGATTACAGTTATCTAGAGAACTCTAGCATGAGACATGATGTAGCTATAAGATGGAAAAGATAACTACTTGTTTTTTCCTTTTTTAATTACAAGAATATTGTGTTTATTAAGTGATAAAAAGTACACCTCTTCGTCAATAATTTGACTACATATTTAACTTTAAGAGGTTGTGAAATTTATGCCATTGATTTCCTACGGTGATTTTGGTATTGTTTTCCCCATTTTTCAGTACAGGCATTTGGGGTTCAAGAGTAGAATGGTTTTATTTTGACACTACCCAATTTGAGAATGCAGATTTAACCTTTAGCTTCTTACTTGACCTTTTAATAAGGCCAAAGTACCTTCAGACAGAACTGCTACCTGTGTATCAAACCATGTTTTAGGGCAAGGCAATTTTTCTATGTGAATTATAAGGACTTTGAGGTGAAGGAAACATATTTTCATTCCCCTCCCCCAACTTTTTAAAACTAATTTAATGAAAACTGTTGCTTATTTTCTGTCAGATGAACTTTCTGATGTGGTTCAAAATATGTCAATGTACACAAAAATGGCATGTAGGGTTTTATTACATAGGCAGAGGTGATTAATTCCTTGGGGTCTACTTTAATCATTTCCTTTTGAGGTCCAGTGGCAGTCTATATATTACTCTACAGTCTTTGCTTTACATAAAGTTGCAGTGTGGAGTTAAATGAAAAATTGGCAAGACATCACAAGATGTGAATGAAAATAGCCTTTTCCTTTCACAGGCAGAATTATAGTTTCAAATGGTTGTATTAATTCAACCACAGAATACATGGAATTCATTTTTCGATTTCATTTCAAGACCTTGCCACAAGCAAAATAATAAATTTTTCACCCTGCGAAGCTTGTTAGCTAAACTTTCACCATAGGGCTCATGTAATTACCCTGTAGATCACTGCTCAGATACAATAGGGAGGCTAGAGTTTTCTTCTAATTGGCTGCTGTTAGAGTTGCCACAAGAAAGGATAGATACAATCCAGTTATCAAAGTTTTAACAAAGACAGCTTTTTTTTGTTTGGTTGGTTTTGATTTATTTCCGTGGGTGGCCACATCTTGGACTTGGAATTGTTCTTCAGTTATATGTGAGAAGAATATTCCACTCACATGCCAACCAGGATCAGCACCCAGCGCACATACTGGTGTCTGCCGAAATGATTGAATCCTGCAGTAACTGCTATTGCTGATACTATCTGCTAGAAGAGAGTGCAGTGTAGACAGTAATTGGTTATTG
The DNA here is from genome assembly GCF_052094955.1 of Ictidomys tridecemlineatus. Lineage (NCBI taxonomy): Eukaryota > Metazoa > Chordata > Mammalia > Rodentia > Sciuridae > Ictidomys > Ictidomys tridecemlineatus. The sequence goes on from NC_135488.1 coordinate 79,212,197, forward strand.
TGAGTAAGAAGATCTGTTCCAGGTCATTTCACACCAAATGTTCTCAGAGGAGCTTCTCTTCCATTGCCTTTTAATCCTCTGCTGGCGATTTAACCTTTTAGACCAATTTGTGATTTGATTTTTCTTTTCCCCTGCTCTGATTATCCTTCACAAAATAAATGGAAAGTACTCTATGTAACTGAAAGCAAACTTTTAATCCATTGGATTTGAAGGTTGGGCTGTGCCACAACCGGACTATACAAACTCTCAACCAACACGGCTTGGCTGATCCACAACAATTATATGCACATTTCCCATGAGTGTCTGTCTCTTCTTGGAAATGGTGTATTTGATCCAACCACATTACCTCCCAGGTGGAGTGATTTCTTGCCCAAACCTGATCAGTAAAAATCTACTGTGTCCATCTTTGAAATCAAAATCAATGGTATTCTCTTATGTCATTATCCTCCTCTCATTTCTCCATGAGGTTAAGTAATGATCTCCTGAGTCTGCCCCCTGTCTGGTATCCCACTTTCAGAAGGGGTTTATTAGTGGTTACCTAAGCAATTATTAGAATGAATTTCTGTGAACTTTCCTGGAGTATTTTAATTTGAAGTGCTATTTTTGTGTGTGTGTGCGTCCAGAGTGCATTTTGCGTGTCCTAAAGGACTCACCTCAATTAAAGGGATTGAAGAATTTTGAGCATTACTAAACTGAAAGGGTGAAAGGGAGGAAGGAAGGGAGGGAAGAAAAATAAAGAGAATGAATGAACGAATAAGAGCATACCTTGGACTTACAGACTCTTTAGATCTTTGTATGACTGCTTATTCCACAACAGTCCCCACCAGACTCCCAACCAGGATTCACAGCACATGCTTTCAAAGCTGGTCGTGGTTAGAGATGCAGCTTTGTGTACAAACATATTGTAGAACAAAGAAAAATAACCCATGTAGACCTAGCACTTTCCCTGAAGGCTGGCAGACTCACTAAAGAATAAACAAAAAAAATTCATTCTTCATGAAATCTATAAAGTTAACAAAGGGTTTTCTGCTCTTCCCTGAAACAAACAAACAAAAAAAAAAACACATGAGTTACCAGAAGAAACGCATTTGAAGTTGCTACTGCTGCTGGACACTCTCCTCCCCTGCCCAGTTTCTCTGTCTCTTCCCTTATTCCATTTCTCTGCATTCCCCCTTGTTGACATTACTGAACACAATGTTTTCATAAGCATTTCCTGACTAAGAAATAGTGTAGTAAATATTCAGATTAATCAGAAAATAGTCATCTAGGGGCAGCATTTTTCATTTTAAGCCACACCCAGGAGAAGACAGGTGGCCTTTTTAAATGCCCATGGTTGATTAATGAAATGTGAGATTGATTGTGAAGTGCTTGGAGAAACCATCAAATGATCTCCTCTCAGCTTCTCAGGGGAGGACAGCTAAGTGCCTTCTGTATCTCGCAAAATAAAGTGGTTAGTTTATAACGAGATAATCTTTTTCTCATTTCTCTGTGTTTATGTAGCCAGAAGAGAATATATTCCCTTGATGGCATAGAGATATTCTTACATTTACATAGTACTTTATTATTTTTTTTTAAATTTGTTACTTGGGATTAAACCCAGAGGCACTGTTCCACTGAGCCCTTTTTATTTTTTACTTTGAGGCAGAGTTTTGCTAAGTTGCTGAGGTTAGCCTTGAACCTGTGATGCTCCTGTCTCTGAATCTTGAGTAGCTGGGATTACAGACAGGCAACACAGCACCCAGCTCTGCCTTTTGAAGTACTTGCAGATGTACAAGCTTACCTTACCTTAATAGTCACTCTCTATAACTTCATTCTCTTTCTTTCATGAAAGGAACAATAGTGGGATAATGAGCCAACGGTTAACTCATAATTTGTTAAGATTAGGATCAGAACTTGCCATTTTAATACAGTATCATTGCCTTTATCAGCTAATTGATTAATTTGAATGATCTAAAGATTTTTCATTTATTCTAAATAAAGGTTTACCATATTTAAATATAAAAAACTGATTTTACACTTTGATATAATCAGATAATGAGATTTTGATCAATGGCAGCCTACATATATGAACAATAGTGGTCCTGGTCCCATAGATTATAAAGGGGCTGAAAAATTCCTGTTGCCTAGAGTCTTTGTACCTTGGTGACCTGTAGAACAATGCTTCACTCACCTATTTGAATGATGTTGGTATAAACAAACCTGAGCTGCTAGTTGTATAAAAGCATAGCACAGGGACTGGGGTTGTGGCTCAGTGGTAGCACACTTGCCTGGCATGTGTAAGGCACTGGGTTCGACTCTTAGCACTGCATATAAATAAATTAAATAAAAGTCTATCAACAACTGAATATATATATATATATATATAGATAGATAGATAGATATACACACATATGTATATATGTATATATTTTAAAAAGCATAGAACATATAATTATGTACAGTACATAACACTTGATGATAATAAATGACTTATTAGTTTATGTATTTACTATACTTTTAATTGCTGTGTTATAATGTTGCAATATATTCCTACTTATTACTACATCAAGAGACCATGTTAAGTGACTGATTTGTTCCATTTAGTTTTGTGTAAGTACACTCTACAATATTCACACAATGGCAAAATTGGTGGCTAGTGATACATTTCTTGGATCGTATTCTTACTGTTAAGTGATACATAACTCTACATTCTTTGTAAATTACTAAAACAGGAACCATAACAATCATTACTGAGAGATGAAAATTGTTTTAAATGTGAATTTCACTAGGTAATTAAGAAATCAGAAAAATATACACATATAATTCCAACTAATATATAAATATATTTCCAACTAACAACTTGAAGTTTATTTAGCAAGAGAGCTCTAGGATTTTTTTTGTCTTAAAAATTTAAAATATATTTTTATAATGTTCCTCTATTTGCTACTGGATTTACTAATCTTGAAATTAAAAATACTTTCTTTGGGGCTGGGTTGTAGCTCAGTGGTAGAGCACTTGTCTAGCAAGTGTGAGGCACTGGGTTCGATTCTCAGCACCACATAAAAATAAATAAAATAAAGTTGTCATGTCTATCTACAACTAAAAAAAATATTTTTTAAAAAAATACCTTCTTAAAAGAAATCTATTCCATAGTTACTTAAAAAAATCATGTCTAGCAATGAGTTATTGCTATGTAAACAAAGTATCCCCACACCTAGTGGTTCTAAACAAACATTTATAAAGCTCACGATTCTGTAGGCCAGTAGTTTGGGCACAACTGTGGATTTCTTCACTTGAGTTTCTGCTGGCAGCTTCCAGGGTGGATGAGCAATGGCTGGTCCATACCGGACTTAGTTGCACATGGTCTCCTTTCTAGCAGCCAGCCAGAGAACATTCACATAGTTTTGGAAAGCTCAGGCAGCAAGGGGGGACTATGCATGGTCTGAGAGTCCCTGGGCTCAGGCAGCAGCAGGGAATGATGCATGGTCTGAGTCCCTGCACTCAAAACTGACACAGCTTTCCTATAGCCAACGCAAGTACCAAGCCAGATTCAAATGGTGGAAAAAAGACTATATGTCTTATTGGGAAGAGCATCAGAATCACATGGCAAAAGGGGCAAAGACAGAAAGACTTGCCAATTTTGCAATTTATTTCACGACCACTCTTTGTTTACTTCTGAAGTTTAGCAGATTATTGTTTCATTTGGTAAGCTAACTTGTATAGCTACTTCAGATTCCTTTAAGCAGTTAGCTGGTATGTTATACAGAAAAATACATATATCCTAATTAAAAAGAAGAATATTAAAATCTTCAGATAGCTAAAAAATGCATAATATATTAGTGATTTTATAATTTTAGAATAAAATTATTAATTTTTAAATAACAAAAGCTCAAGGAGCACACTGACTCAATTAATCTCTCTAAATAGATTATTCATTCATGATTCCTGTTCGAATGGATCCTTAATATACTCCTCAGGAGATCATTTTTTGTGTATACCCTAAATGGGCACATACTTTGGTACCTATTATCTCTTCATCTCATTTATTCCCTTAAAATCTCTTAACTAGAATTTTGGAAGTATTTACATGTAGAGAGAAAGAGAAATTTTATATTCATGTTTATATTTATGTATCATGATGTAAGCAGAGCTCAGGATACACATCCTCAATCTTTAATTTTTTTCTTAAAATTCATATTTTCAAACTTTTACTTTCCTGTGTTTGGTATAAAATAATCTCAAAATATAAAAACTGTTAAGATTGTTTAAGGTTAAAAATAAAGTTTTAGAAGTTTATAAAACAAAGTTTCAAATTTGAAATATGGATTTTTGCTTCATGATTTAAAATTTTAATATTCCTGGAAGTAATATTTTAGTTTTTAATGCTTTCCAAAAATATGAATAAGATGTGACAGTTTTTGCCTTGAATCCAAAGCACATGCATTTTAAAGAAATATCATAAAATTGTCTGACCTAAAGTTATAGAAATGCTGCTATGCAGAATTCTAGTTATTTATTTCCAATTTTTAACAATAGTTTTAGCTAATGGAAAGCTTTACTATTAATAATTGTGAAAAATTATAATTTATTATCTTCAATAATGATTTATTTATAATAATAATAATTTATTATCTGCAAAAATAGCTCTACCTGATTATCCTGTCTTGAGGATTCCAGCATTCAAATAACTTGGGTCAACTCTTTTCTTAAATTTTCACTTCTGCCTCTCTGCTGAAAAGTCATTATGCCTTAGATAAACCATCTTTTGTACTTCAAATAGATCCTCAACATATATTGTTGATTGACTCAGTACTACCACTGCTAAAAAACCTTCAATGACTCCCTGTTACTTGAGAAACAAACCAACCACTAAGCTTGACATGATAGGCTTTCCACATTTTGAATACACCTCCTTTTCTAATTTTATCCCCTACATAACTTCTATATATTTGCTGTGGACCAAATGTTTGCGTTCTTCAAAATTCATTTCATAAAGCTTATACCTCAATGTGATGATGTTTAGAGATGGTACCTTTAAGAGGCAATTAGGTGGGACCCTCATGATGGGATTAGTACCCTTATAAGAAAAGACAGGAGAGAGCATGTTTCCTCTCTCTTTTCTTCAACATAAAGGGTCCAAGAAGAGGACAAGAAGAAAATTGTCTGCAAATCAGGATGAGGGCCCTTGATTTATCTGGACCTTGATCTTTGACTTCCCAACATCCAGAAGTATGAAAATAAATTTCTGTTGTTTAAGCCATCCAGTCTAGGGTATTCTGTCATAGCAGCTCAAACTGACTGAAATTATTCAATTTTATAATTTAAGAAATTTTCCATTAATGAATGTTGCTTAAATATTTCATGAGCTCTTCAATTATTGGCTTTTGCTCATGATCTCCTTGAATTATTTCCTTGAAGTCTCGCTTAAAGGTTATCTCTTCCATGATTTCTTTCCTAATCATCACAGAGAAGGCCCTCTGTTGTCCCTCCCCTAATTCCAGAGAGCATACATTTACAGTATGTATTGCATGCCACGTTGCTAAGCTAATATGTGCAAACTCTCTTACTTGACTGTAGATTATTTGAAGATTGTTATATCTTTTTCATCTCTGCACACCTAACAATAGAACTTTGCTTAATAACTTGTACATGATAGATCTTCAATAAATGTTAATTAATTGAAGTGATTTTTGCTATAAAGATGGCATTCATGCCAGTATGGTAGAACATGCCTATAATCCTGTGACTCAGGATGATCATAAATTCAAAAAGGTCTGAGGATGTGGATTAGTGGTTAAGTGCCCCTGAGTTTAGTCCCCAGTACCAAAAAAAAAAAAGGGAAAAAATTAAAAAAGGAAAAAAGATGGCATTCATTTGATGAATAAGCCTCTCAAATACATGATGGCATGTATTTGAGAGGCTTATTGCAAAATAAGTGTTACAGAGGAATTGTAATTGTTGCCATTTTCTACATAATGAAACTAATCCATTAATGCCTATAATACCTTCATTTAGCAATGATGAGTGGACATATCAGACACATTGAATTCTGAGTAAAACCCTATCTTGGCCAAGTATAAACTGTTTTCCTCTTGTAGTTAGCCAGAAAACAAGATAGAGTCATTTTGCTTTGAAGCAAGGTCTTCATTAATAAAGAGTGATACCATTTTTATGAAATTAGTTGTTTCTTCCCCCTAGTTATCTGAGCCTTCATCTTTCTCTCCTTCAATTCATGAAATTTGAGGTCCTGAATATGGGGATATTGATGGTAATTCTAATGACCTCATTTGCATTTTTGTTCCTGAACACTTACATATTTTCCCTCATTATTGCCTTTGCTGTGTCCAGCTTGGTCAGGAATAAGACCAGAGCAAACTGAAGCAATCATGGAGGTGACCAAGCAGCCTCCACTTTCCCCTCTGCTTGAGTAAACTTACTTGAGTAAACTTAAGTAGGCGCCTTCCTTATTGTAGGCCCTCTCTCTTTACTTAAAGTACATACTTCAAAAAGTTTATATGGAATTGTAAATTCTTTCTTTGTCTGTTATGTAAATCTTCTCTAACCAGGATGACTTTCTTAAATACCTGGGAGATATCACTTTGAAATTTAATTAGAGGAAAGATGGGACACCTATCTTCTAGTCTCTGTGGGAGGACCAGCACTGGCACCTAGTTTTATAATTGCCCAATAAACTTTCATAAAACTCGATTAATACCAGCTTCCTTCTAATTAACAATAGCATAGACATAGATACCTATTTTATACTGCAGTCTGTTTTCTGTATCACAGAGAATTCAGTGTGAATTGTGTTCAGATCAAGGCAGTCTCTCCAATGAGGATGGTTCCTTATGGTTAAACAGTCTATATTCACATCTCTGGTAGATGTCAATGTACAGGATTTATGGGCAATTAATTATCAACATTAATTTTTACTGTGGTGGTTAATGGCAGAGATTGGCCAAAATTTCTAAAAGCTCAATTATTTTCTAGCTATCCAAAAAATTCTCACCCATATGTGCTCTGTGTTAGCTATAGGTTCAATTTGTCAACAAATATAAAGAAGAAGTTCAAAGATGGAAATGCACAATGTCTGATACCTAGAATTGCCTAGCTATATTTGCTTTGGTTTCAAAGTCAGGGAAAAAAAACATTTTTTTAATTTAAAAATTATTTAAGATGTAGCTCAGTGAGAGAACATTTGTCTATCATGCACCAGGCCCTGGGTTCTAGCCCAAGCACTGAATGAATGAATGAATGAATGAATGAATGAATATATTTTTAAAAACCTTTATTACAGAGATCAATACAAATGTCCAAATAGTATGTTAAAAAAAGAAATATTTAGTTAAAAGGACACTCCTAAATGAGTCCTGATAAGTCAACAACAAAGCACAGGAGCCAATATCCATTACAATGTCAGCCATGACAAATATTCAGGAGAGAATATATATTTTTTGAGAATGTACATCCAGCAATAATTTAAAAATTATACCTAAATTTAAAACAACTACTTAGCAGGTGGTAAGAGCACTGTGGGTTGAGCTCTGTAATAGGCAAGTCTGAAATTTAAAGTGACTTGAAGAACAAAGGAAGTCAACAAGCATTTCCAACTCTACCTCTGGTGCTGGGTTGTACCCTTATATTTCTAAAAACAAAGTCATACTTTATCTACAGAGTATGGACTCATCATTATAACTATATGCTCTCTCAATAGAGGTTAAACAATGATTTAAAAAATATTTTTAAGTGTGACAGTTTCAGTATACAAAGGAGAAATGTAAGATAAATTGTGGAGGCCAGAGAGTGATGCCCTCAGGTAGTAGAGACATTCATTTAAACATTTTCAACTTTCATTTATAAAATTATTAATCAAAGTTTTAAAGTATATTTGTAGAGGCACAGATCAATAATAAAAAAGGCAGCAGTGAAACATTCTAGAGACATCTTAAAAAGTAACAGAAGTACACTAGCTAGAAATCCATAGTTAAACCAAAGTTGTACAACATTTTGAATTTCTATCATCAATCCTCTGTCTTAGAAGCTGAGAGGGGAATTAGATAAGTACTTATATTGTTTGTTAGTAAGAGGAAAAAATTAGGCCACTTCTTGAAAGTTGAAAGACATAAGGGAAAACTATGCTCAGATCAAAACAGAATTTAAGCTAATGTGTAAAATAGGACAAAAGGATAAACAAAACAAAATACATTTAGAATCTACATAATAGAAAAAAACCAAACATCTCATTTTTGTATATCATTACTATTAATACTTTTAAAATGTAAATTATATCCAAGTTATCTCATTTTATGAATCTTAATAAAAAATAACCAGGGGTTTTGCAATGTGTGACATTTTGAAGAGGGTAGTAGAGTGATAATTCATTTATAACATGACAAAATCATACTATTCACTATAGGTAAGGATGAAAGGAATATGGAATTCTCTTATACTACTAGACCTCACTTTTGAGAACTAAATTTGATCATTGGTATCAGTACATTCAAAATCATACCTATCATTTCTTCCAGGAGTTACATTCAAACATAATTTGTTCTAAGAAAACAATCACAGATTCACATAAGAATTTAATACAAGTTTATTTCCATAAAAAATAAAAAAGTAAAAATTTAGAAACAAAGCTTTTATAGAAAATTGCCTAATCTGATGGAAATTCATCATATAATAGAATACTAGTCACTGAAACTTGTCTTGATTTGATTTTTCTGCTTTCTCATGCTTAGATTGTTTTCTTGTCTCATTGAAATGGCAAGATGGCTATAACAGCTACAGTTACTGCACCTGCATTTAAGGCAGGTGAAAAAGCTAAGGAAAAGTGCCATGCACATCTGGTATCCTTTAGGAGGAAAGCAGCACCTTTCCCAGAATCATTCTCCTCAGATAATTGACATTAGGTCTCATATTTGGGAACTGGATCATCTGGTCACCTCAAGTTTCAAATAATGTGATAAAGAACTTGATTTTCACTTCTTAAACTTGGCTGACCATTGAGGCTAACTGTTATTACCAGCATTTTAAAATACAAAATGTATGAGTCTATTTTGTGACTAAGATAGAGGAAAGAGTCATTGAGAAAACTGTAAATTATTTTTATGTCTCCAGGTGAAATATTAGCCCCCATTTCTCACCTTATCTAAGCATTTTTCCTATTAATTGTCAGCAATGCATTTAATTGCTTAACTCAACTATTGCCTTCATTAAAAAAAAAAACAGAGGAGAATATCCATTTCAGTTATTATCATGCTAGTCAATGAAAAAAAATGTATAGGGAAAGATTCTAAAAGAATTTCATATGGTCCAAAATGATTACTAGTTTCCTTCTGAGGAAAATTTGATGTTGTCCTGGTATTCTGATTCTATGGGGTTTTGTGCCTTTTTTTATCCTTTAACTATCTTACAACTTTAATTTAACTGAAATGAATGCAGATGATTCATATTCGCAGATACACAAATAAATTTTGTTTGGTGGCATCACAAATGAAAACTCTATTTCAATCATTGTGAAATATGTCAGTTTTCAATCTATTATAAGTTCATTTTAGGCACACCTTACCTGCCAAAGTATGGTACTCTGAATGCTACTTTAAACTGATTGTGACATTTTACTGGCTTATTCCTTAATTAATTAGTTAAATAAAATCTCTGACACATTGATTTTATAGTTGTTTGAAAATTATGATTATAGTCTAAGTATATTCATTAACTTGAAATAGGAAGAAGTTAATAATAAAGATTTTGTTCTGTGTCTGAATTGATCTCAGCAGGAGTAGTTTTATTACTGTAAATAAAAATAATTATTAATTCTACTGAGTTATGAATAAAATCATTCATTGACAACCTGAAATCTGAGTTTTAAACAAGTAGAAACAATAATGACTTACCAACAAATCTTCAAGCTACAGAAAAATAACAATATCAAATTTATCAAAGGATATTTTATATTTTGTGCTTTAGTCATAAATGCAGATGAATATTATCCTCCTTGTTTATTTTATCACCTTACTCAGTCTTTCAATTGTAGGTTAACAACAACAGCAAAATGATAGTACCATACTTAAGCTTTCTCAAATAGACTCAAATTTGGGTTTGTTTGTTTTAAGAATTGGCATTGTTTCTTAATTAAAAAGATAAATTAATATAAGTAAAAACCTTCTCTTTAATTGTTGCTAAATTTAGAAGAAAACATTCTAGTATTTTAAATTACTCTAGACAAGTGTTTAGGACTTTTGTAAAGGACTTAATAAATGTCCCTTTATTTTTCAACCAGTCAATCTGTTTTTAAACTTTGTTGCAGACTACCAAATATTTTATAAATATAAAAAATTAAAAGTTAAGAATCTAATACAAAAGCAAACAAACACAATCTATTCATTGGCTCTGAATTGTTGATGACTAAAGGTATTGTTCCTTCCAGAAAAGGAGCTGGAGTTTCAAAAACCCTGGAAATTTAGAGCTGTGTGAGACAAGGTTGTCAATGTAGACAATTAATCTCTAAATTACACTATAAAAATTGCATTTTATTTTGTGCACTGCACACTGTCTGATGTGTATTCTTACAATACTCACTTTCTGGTCTCTACAAGCCACTTTAAAACCTATTTTTATGGAACACTCAATATGGTCTAGTAATATGAATGAGCTTTGGACAAACTTAAGCAAATAGCAAACACTATTGACCTTTCTGGCTTTAGCCAGTCAGCATGAAATTTAATTTATGCCAGTATTCTTGAAAACTGGTGAAGTGTAAACCATCCTGTCTATAAGCACTAACCTAGCCTATGAATCCCCTTCCTTTGCCATGTAAAACACAGAGTGATGAATATTTTAATTATAATGGAAGAAATAGCCATTATAGAACAATAAGTAGAAACAAAAGGTAGGTTAGGTATACATCTAGAATGCTTTTAATCAACAGACTAAGTGTGGGACTAGCTGAGCTAGGGATCCATCTTGCCTTTAATGAAATCTTGAGCCAGATCCATTGCTTGCTGGGAACAACACTGTTGGAGGTAGCTCTGTGGCAAATGAGATGTTTGATTCACCCAAGTGGATCTAACAGCCATTTCCCTGAACAGTTGGAGTCTTTTTGCTGGCTTGACTGAGGTTTCAAAAACAAAAACAAGCCCAAAAAACAAAAAACACAAAACACGCACAATCCTGAAAAAAAAAAAACCACCTGATAATAGCTTTGCTTATGTCCCGTGCCAAAAGAACAACTGGAAAATCTATATTTAATGCAATAAAGTATAGGTAGAATGTGAAAATTCAAGGATAGAATAGTAGTTAGTTTAATCTAGAAATTAAAGTAGAAGTCCATATCATTTTATATTGGGAAAAGTCTTTAGAGCTCATGTTATTCAATTTTCTCAGTTTATATTTGGGGCTCAGTGAACTACTGCCTAACAGTCAAATCCATAGTCCATCTATTTAAGTAAATTGATCAGAACGTAGCCACACCCATTGGTTTTAGGGTGGTCTGTGAATGCTTTCTTGCTAGAAAGATAGAGGTAAGTGGTTGGGACAAAAACCCTTTAGACCAAAAAGTTTAAAATCTGTACTCATTCACTCTTCATAGAACAAATGTTTGCCTACCCTTGCATTATGGTTTGGAGATGAAACAGCCCCCAAAAGCTCATGTGTTGAAGGCTTAGTTCTCAAGAAGGCAGCAGTGTTCAGAGATCGGGCCTTTGGATTATGATTGAGAGGGCTCTAACCTCATTATTGGGTTAATCCATTGATGGATTCATATTTTAATGGGCTATGGAGAAATGGTAGAAACTTAGGAGGTGGGGACCCAATTGAAGGAAATAGACATTTGGGGACAGTAGATCCTTGAAAACTATAATTTGTTTCTAGTCCCTTCTCTCCGTTGCCCCCTGTTTTTCTTTGCTGCCTGGTTGCCATTATTAGATAGCTTTGCGTTAGCATGTATTCACTGCCATGATATTCTGCCTTACCCGAGGCCAGAAACAATGGAACCAAGTGACTGTGAACTGGAACCTCTGAAACTGTGATCCAACACAAGTATTTCCTCCTTTTATATTTTTTATCTCAGGTGCTTTGTCGCAGTGATGAAAATTGACTGACAAACCCTGTATTACAAGACAGAAGCCAGAAATGGTTCTGTGATTTAACTAACGTTATGAATAATTTTAAAACTTCTTTACCTATAAGGACCACCCTTTGTAAGTTTTAATATTACTTATGAAGTCATCCCAATTATTACAAAAATAGATAAAATGTGGGGTCTCCTAGGAAGCTGAGTCAATTGGACCCCTGAATACTTCCTGGGCTCTGTATAAGTTGAAAAATGAAACAAACAGCAGTAGTTCCAGTATTATTTTTCGGTGCAACCTAGTGGGAGGATGTGGCTTAATGTCAGAATTCTTGGGTTGTGAACTGAATCCCAGAATTAAACAAATTTACTTACTGAACAAGGACAATACTCCAACCCAAGAGGACAGCAGAACTTGGAAGTAGGAGGATGTGAACCAAATAGCCAAATTCTTCTTGCCATAGTTACCAATTACTCTGTTCCCCAGAGATGAAGTGAGGCTTCCTTTGAGAGAGAACAGAAGGTGTGTGTGAGGTAAATCAAGAGCGGGAGAAAAAGGTTTCTTTCTAACTAAGGATTCAAGCATAAATCTTCCTGAGCAAAGTGGGTGATGGGATTAGACGTGCTTTACAATTGATATATTATTTGTATTTCTAGTTTTTTCAATGTGAACAATACTTACTTCAGTTTTAATTTTTTTAAAAAAAAAACAATGGTATGCACTAAGGTTTTTTCTAAAAGCTTTGTAAAGATGAAGCAGTTAAAAGCAGAAATGCTTATTTGCATTTACATTTGGAAAATTTTGTATGAGGATAAAATTTAGGCAGCATTAAAGTCTCTATTTTCTTGTTGTTGTTGTTGTTGTTCTGCTTTTTCCTAGATTTTTTTCTTCTTTTTGACATTTCTTAGTGTCACATATCACTCATCCTGAAAGAATTCACATTATCAAGTTGCAGATAAGGAGTATATATACAATTGGTGCCACTATTAGTACATATAAAATATAGCTCATCAATATTGATTCAAATAATTGCCTTAATTTTTCTTTCCAGTTCTGGGGAAATGTGATCCTGTTCCTAATGTTGATTAAAAACAGTGCTGAAATATTCTAAAAATACATAACATTTTGATTACTACTGCTTTTTTAGCTAACAGCTTTGTATTACAGCACACTGATATGTATTCATAATTCTTCCAAAATGAAATACACATTAAGCTTTGGTCTGGAGCCTCAGCTTGAGGTCCAGCCCCTTGACCACATTCTCACAATATAAGAATCTAGGATTGTCAAAGTCAAACACAAGACCAGTAGTGGTGGTGCATGCTTGTAATCCAGTGGTGTGGGAGGCTGAGGCAGGAGGTTTACAGGTTCATAGCCAGCCTCAGCAACTTAGGTCCTAAGCAACTTAGTGAGACCTTGTTTCAAAATTAAAAAAAATAATAATAAAAAGGGCTGGGGATGTGGCTCAGTGGTTAAGCACCCCTGGGTTCTATCCCTGGTAACAAAAACCAACCAACCAAAAATTAACAACAAAATGAATAATACTGCTAGTTTGAATTCACACTGGTTTATACACTTCTTTGTGGCAAGTAAACACAACAATAATAATAATAATCTATGTAGATCAAAATTCAATATGTTTTTGTACTGGTGTTGTAGGAAATACATTAATGTAATTTACATTCCTCCTAACTAAAAGTTGTACCTGAGTTTATGGTATAAGTTGGATGACAGAGATTTTTATTCATTTTTTATTTTGTTGACTGGTATTGAATGAAAACTAAGCCATTTGTGTACTAACACTTAACATGTGATAATATTAATGCTTCATTGTAATGTTAATCTAGGAAACAATTTAAAATATATCAATCTAAGGATAATTACATGAGAGAAACTCTTCTGTAGGTATGAATGATATAAAAAAAATTTGTTGAGCCATCCATCTTGATTTCAAAATGAACTAATTCCCAAACATCAAAATAATTACTATTATTATAATATTAGACTAAATGAGATCCCTGGCTGAAGGTACAAAACATTTACACCTGAAAGACTACAGAAGGTTAGTAATGGCTCAACTTCTGATTTGCTAGGTCTGAAAATAAGTAAACAAATTATTCTTAAGGCACTGACTAATACAGCTCAGAATATCTTGTTATTGAAGACTTGCTTAACATTGAGGGGTGTTTTTTTTTAAGTTTGAATTTTAAAAGGCTTTCTGTACAAATATTGAGAGAGTTCTTATTCTCATTTGAATTGGCCAAACTTTTCTTAATGCCCTGCCCTTCGAGCGTATGGCTGGGTGAATGTTTCCTGTTGGCAAAGTGTCATCTCAGTTAGCCCGAAGAAAAGCCCTGTCTGGTAGCATAGCTGACATTTTGATCTGATCCCAGCAGGCAAAGACAGACAAGCTGTCATCCTCCCTATAAAACGGCTGCTATGCAGAACAATCCTGTCTGGTGGGAAAATGTTAAATTTCCCTGGAGAGACACTGCTGCATGTGGGTTTATATTTATTGCGGATTCACTTGATTTGGTAGATGAATTTGGATGGAAATTCTTATTATTAGGCAGCCTGATGTTTCTTTAATGTTCCTCGGTGGTATTCCCCCATAGCTATGTCTTGGCTCTGCAAACACAAAATCTCGGTTTAATGATTGGTATCTTCCCTGGAGATTTCCATTCTCCTCCCTTCTCTGCTCCTGAAATTCTCCATAACCTTGTGAAGCAAACCAACTCAGTGCCTAGGATATATGTTTGCTCTGAAGAGTTTGTGATATTTTTTATATCTTGTCAATTGGAGGTAAAAGAATATTTGAATATTCAAAATACATATGTATGGATCTCAGTGGTGTTACTTCATAGTTAGACTCACTTTGTTGGAACTATGAAAATATGTATCCTTTTTAAGCTGACAGTCAGATCTGTTTCATGCCCCTCTGGTGGTAGCCCAGTTATCCTCTTGGATTTTTGGCTTACAGCATGTACTGTCTGGACTCAAAGGAGCCAGGATTTGCTGAGCATCCAACAGAGTCTTCCATATTGTTTTCATCTCCCCAAACTCTGTGCTGCTTGGCATGAAACATAAGAACCACTAAGATCCTCTTCTGTGCCTTCCAAGTGACCTGAGGGACTTCTTCCTGGGACCTGTGTACAATAGCTCCTTATTGGGAGAACACTACTTCTCAACCTTTCTTTCTTGAGAATTACTCTGGCAAGAAACAGATTCCATATTTTTCCTTCATATTTGACCCTAAATTTCTGAAGACACCTGTGGATCTCCTCTAATAACACCATCACTATAGTCCTGTCTGACCTCTCAGCAGTACCAATAGCACCTCCAGCATGGGCCTGCAAATATCAGCTCAGTGATCTACCCAGTGCAGTGAGCCTATGTCCTCATCCTGCAGCACCTGCAATGTGCGCAAATCTCTCTCAGTTGGCTTGGTGGTGGTGGTGGTCAGGATGGAGGGATTTCTCATAATAAAGAAAATCATTTCTTACAACTCTATCAATTCCTCTCTTTCTACTTTCTAGTATTTTTGTAGAGACTAGACAAATGTTGGTTGAGATGATGATTAAGGTTACAGTACCTGTTGGGCAACTTATAAAAAGCTTGGAGAGATATTTCTGAACCTAGTTGTAAATAGTGAAGAATTTATTTGTCCTTGCTTCTGAACTTTGGGCACTAGTTGCCAATTCTGGCAAAAGAGTCGTACTCAAAACCCTTCCTTCTAGACCTTGTCTATATCCATATATTATTTAATTTGCTGTCATCATAACACAATCCAAAATTGACTCAGCAATTGGAAATCATTAAATGACTTCACCATATTCTATGATGTTCATCATTACTGACCTTATAAACTCTTATTACTAATGCCATACTCTTTGTAGAAAGTTTGGAAATTACAAAGAATGTGTATTTTGCTATTATGCTTAATAAAAACTAATGCTTTCTTGATTTAAACTATCTAAATAAAAAAATTAATTAAAAAACAAACTCATGAGTAATGACTACATCAAAGAATAGTTCCATTTTGACTCAACCTCTATTAATAACACATTAAAATTTTTAATTAAACAAAAATATTATTAAGTGTGTGATAAATATTATTAAGAAGTTGTAGTATAGAGCAAATAAAATAAAGCAAATAAAAAACTTACCTAAATCCATGTCTCCAAAAAAAAACAAATTATATTTTATGATATTGAAATTTCTCATGGTGATGGTAAATTGAATAAAGCATAGATAAATGAATAACATAAATATTGTGATGACCAAAATGTGAGGGAAAAGATACATTCCTAAAAATATTTGGAAAATGAGCCCTATTTTGAATTCTTAGAAACATCAAAGAACATTTTGTTCTTTTTTTCCATTGTATACTCTTTAATTTCATATATTTTTTATATTTTGAATGTTAGATTTAAGAATTATAAACACAAAGACTGAAATTAAGAGATGAATGGAGTAAATTAAGACATACTTATTAATAGAGGTGCCACAACCATGTGAGGAAATAGTACCTTATTAGCAACCCCAGAAGCCCTAATATACCCTCCCTGTCATAATCTCTTCCCTCCCCCTCTTATGTCCTTATTTCAGTGAGAATATCCTAGTACTCAAATATGCATGTCTAATTTCTACAGTTTATTTTTTGTAGTTTTTGAGGTATGATTAATATGTAATAAACCACAAATATTTAGAGTGTATAATTTGATGAGTTTTCACATCTGATTACTCACAAAAGCATCACAATAGGCAAGATAACAAATATATACATTAGCAACAAATTTTGCCATATTTGCCTTTATGAGTTCCCTGCCTCTGTGACTCTACCTGCAACCCCCATCTCAGGGGAATTTCTGATCTGTTTTCCTTCACTACAGAGTATTCTGCATTTTCTGGAATCTTATACTAATAAAATCGTACAATATTTATTTTTTCACTCAATAAAATATTTTAAAGAGAGAAGCATACAATTTTATATTCATGCAAGTAACAGATAAGATCATTGACAAATTTTATAAACACACACTCACATCCACCTAATTATAGGTGTACTTTTTAATTTGTGTTTTCCTAATGACTAATGATGTTAACCTCATGTGCATATGTTGTCATACACATATCTTCTTTAGTGAATGATCTCTTAAATTTTTAATTAGGTGTTATGGTGTGAACCCAGGTCTTTGTACATGTTAGGCAAGCAGGCAAGTTCTCTATAACTGAACTATAACCTCTATCCAAATATATATAATAAATAAGTTACAAATTATTAAAATCTGTGCTCCCTCATCATTCTCTTCTGTATTTTTCTCTTTCTTCTATTCAAATATAGTCCACTGACTCCTGAAAGCTTTCTCTCACTGCCTCCTAAGGCTGCCACCCATCTGCTGACTAGTAGCATAGCTCAGAGGTCCACATAAGAATTTGGATATTCATTAGTGTTTTAACATGTATCAATTTAATTTCTTTTGTTTAAGAATCATATTGCAGGGCTGAGGTTGTAGCTCAGCAGTGGAGTGCTTGCCTGGCATGCGTGAGTCACTGGGTTCAATCCTCAGGAACACATAAACATAAATAAAATAAAGGTATTGTGTTTATTTACAACCCAAACTATATTTGAAAAAGAAAGAATCATATTGCATGGTATGTATTCATCTTACTTTGTTTATCTCATTTTGTTTTGTTTGTGGTCACACACATTTGGATTGTTTCTAGTCTTTGGCTATTACAAGTTAGGCTGCTATAAATGTTTATGTACAAGATGGTACATGAGGGGCTGGGGCTGGGGCTCAGAGGTAGAACGCTTGCCTCTCACATGCAAGACCGTGGGTTCAATCATAAGCACCACCTAAGAATAAATAAGTGAAATAAAGGTTTTGGGTCCAACTACAACTAAAAAATACCTTTAAAAAAGATTGTACATGAGAATATGCTCTTATTTGTTATGATAAAAGCCTGAGAATAGAAAGGCCAGATTACATATAAACATATGACTGATTTTTTAAGAAACCACTAAACTATTAACAAATTATGGCAATACTTACATCTTTGACAGCAGAAACATGCTTTCCTGTTTATCTCCAAAACTGGTAACACTTGGTATTTTTAGTCTTTTCAATTTTCTTTTTGATTTTTTATTGATCTTTTTAAAAAATAAGTGACAGCAGAATGCATTACAATTCTTATTACGCATATACAGCACAATTTTTCATATCTCTGGTTGCATATAAAGTATGTTGACAAGAATTTGTGTCTTCATACATGTATTTGGATAATGTTGTCCATCACATTCCACCATCCTTGCTAATCCCCTGCCCCCTCCTTTTCCCTCCCATCCCTCTGCCCTATCTAGAATTCATCTATTCCTCCCATGCTCTCCCTTCCTACCCCACTATAAGTCAGCCTCCTTATATCAGAGAAAACATTTGGCATGTGTTTTTGGGGGTAATTGACTAACTTCACTTAGCATTATCTTCTCCAATGCCATCCATTTACCTGTAAATGCCATGATTTCATTCACTTTTATTGCTGAGTAAAATTACATTGGGTATATATGCCACATTTTTTTTTTATCCATTCATCCACTGAAGGCATCTAGGTTGGCTCCACAATTTAGTTATTATGAATTGTGCTGCTATAAACACTGTTGTGGCTGGGTCCCTTTTAGTATGCTGTTCTTAAGTCTTTTGGGTATAGACAGAGTAGAGGGATAGCTGGGTCAAATGGTGGTTCCATTCCCAGATTTCTAAGGAATCTCCATACTGCTTTCCATATTGGCTGCACCAATTTGCAGTCCCACCAACAATGTATAAGTATGCCTTTTCCCCCACATCCTTCCCAACACTTATTGTTATTTGTCTTCATAATAGCTGCCATTCTGACTGGTGTGAGATGATATCTTAGAGTAGTTTTGATTTGTATTTCTCTAATTACTAGAGATGTTGAACATATTTTCATATATTTGTTGATTAATTATATATCCTTTTCTGAGAAGTCTCTGTTCAGGTTCTTGGCCCATTTATTGATTGGGTTTTTTTTTTTTTTTTTTTGGTGCTTAGCTTTTTGAGTTCTTTATATACTCTAGAGATTAGTGTTCTGTCTGGTGTGTGAGGGGTAAAAATTTGCTCCCAGGATGTAGGCTCTCTGTTCACATCACAGATTGTTTCTTTTGCTGAGAAGAAACTTTTTAGTTTGAATCCATCCCATTTATTGATTCTTGGTTTTAATTCTTATGCTCTAGGAGTCTTATTAAGGAAGTTGGGATCTAATCTCACAAGATGAAGATTAGGGCCTACTTTTTCTTCTATTAGATGCAGTCTCTGGTTTAATTCCTAGGTTCTGGATCCATTTTGAGTTGAGTTTTTTGCATAATGAGAGATAGGGGTTTAATTTCATTTTGTTGCATATGGATATCCAGTTTTCTCAGCACCATTTGTTGAAGAGGCTATCTTTTCTCCAACGTATGTTTTTGGCACCATTGTCTAATATAAGGTAACTGTAATTATGTGGGTTAGTCTCTGTGTCCTCTATTCTGTACCCTGAAAAAATAAGAGACCCAGAATAGCTAAAGCAATCCTTATCAAGAAGAGTAAAAAAGGAGGCATCACTATACTAGACCTTAAACTATACCACAGAGCAATAATAACAAAAACAACTTGGTATTGGCATCAATTTTAACCATTCTATTATTAATTTATACTATCTCATTAGATTTTTAATTTGTGCTTTCCTTATGACTCATGATATTAACATCATATGCATATGTTATCATACACATTTCTTTTTTCTGAATGATATGTTATTTTTCACATATTTTTATAAAAATCTAGTTAATTTCTACTGCTGAGTTTTTAGGGTTCCTTGTTTATTCTAAAAGCAAGTCCTTTTTCAGATATATGATTTTAAATATTTTCTTCCAAATGATGATTTCTCTATTCACTATCTTACAAAGTCTTTAAAAAAGCAGAAGATGTTAATTTTGGTAAAGTCCAATTAATCAATTTCTTTTTTTTTCTTGTAGATGAGGCTTTTGTCATATTTAAGAAATCTTTACTTTATACAAAATCATGAAAATTTTTACTATGTATTCTAGAATATTTTTAGTTTTAGGTATTATATTTAGATCTATAAACCTTCTTGAGTTAATTTTTGTATATAGCATGATATGTGGGTTAAAATACAATTTTTCTTAACTATATTCAATTATCCCATCACCATTTATTGAAGATTCTTTTTCTATTGAATTATCTTTGTACTTTTATCAAAAATCAGCCATACATTTATAAGTAGGTCTCTTCTGTGTCCTCTATCTTTAAACACATTGTCATGGCTTTGATAACAATAGCTCATAATAATCTTTAATTTAGGTAGTGTTAATCCTCCAAATATTTCTTTTAATTTCTTTTATTTTCAAAGTTGTTTTGGCTATTCTGTATATTTTGTGTTTCCATATAAATTTCAGAATTAGCTTTTCAATTTCTATAAAAAAATAAAAGGCTTCCTGGGATTTTGATTAGTCTGTGCTGAATTTATAGATCAGTTTTGGGAAAACTGGTATCTCAGAAATATCAAATTTTCAATTCATGAATAAGTTATATCTTGATCTATATATTTTGAATTTTTCTCAGCAAGGACAGATTATATATCTTTTTGTCAGATTTACTCTAAGCATATCACATTTGTTGCTATTGTAAATGGAATTTTTAAATTTTGATTTCTTACTTTTTGCCGAAGTCCTTATCTCACCTTCTATTGCATTGATAAATTCATTTGTTAATTCTAGTAAATTTTTGTGGATTCAATATGATATTCTTTATATACAATCATTTGGTCTCTTAATTAAAACAGAATAATGTCTTTCTTCCCTATATGGATGATCCTTATTTCCTTTTCTTATCTTATTGCACTGGAGAAAATCTCCACTAAGTTGAGGTAAAGTATTCGAGATATTCTTGTAATTTTCTTGGGGGAAAAGAATTTATTCTTTCACCATAAGATATGACCTTAATTGAAGCTTTTTGGAGTTACCCTTTATAAAATTCTGGAAGTTTTATTCCTACTTTGCTAAGAAGTACTTTGGATTAATATTTTCTTTTTTAGAACTATCTATTAAATTTTGATCAATCCTTTGTTTTTCTTGAGAAAATTATATGGCTTTACTGTTCTGGTTACTATGGTTAATACATTAATGACTTTTGAGCATGAAATCAACCTTGTGTTCCTGGTGAATCCCACCTGCCAATGCTGTATCACCCCCTTATATATTATTAACATTTGGTTTAAAATGTTTATATCTACATTCATGAAAACTATAAGTCTACACTTTTATTGTATTATCTTTTTAATGTTAGGGGTATAAAATTTTAGTTTCAGAATGAGTTGAAGAAATATTTCCTACACCTCAATCTTCTAGGAAATTTTGATATTATTTTTTGTAAATGTTTAATATAGAGTTCTTCACTAAATCCATAAATATCTGGAGTTATTTTCATTGGAATTTTTTTAACTATAAAGTCATTTTATTCAGTAGATATTGGGCTACATATTGCTTCTTGAATAAGGCTCTTCAGGCTTTTCTCCCTATCCCCACAAAAAGGAATTTATCAAAGTTATCGGCATAGATTTTTTATTATGTTTCCATGTTTTGTCCTCAAATCTACAGAATCTGTATACATTCAACACCTCCATCCCTCATAGTCATAACCTGTGTGGTTTTCCTTTACATTTTTTAAATCATTGTGCTCACCTGATTTTTCTCTCAAGAACCACTGCCCTTTGTTTTCTTTTGGGAAATGTCTTCAAAACTACTATTTCTTTATTTTTCAGCTCTTTCAGGTAAAGGGTAGATCTGGTCGCATCTTGTTCTGAAGGCTTAAAGTTTGCCTATCTTTTTTTGCAAAATTTTTGAAGTTTCATTTTAGCAGTAAGTTTTCCCTTTGCAATTTATCTCTTAAAGAAACCATGTCACTTGTTCAATAGGGTTTCCCAGAACCTGCATATGAAAAATTTCATTTTCATGGAAATACTGTAATGTTCCTTTGTTCTCTATTCATTCCATGTTTGTTGAAATTTGGTTTATACTGAATATATACATAGGTTCAGTTTAGACTGATAAACTTCTTTTAAAATGCTTTTGGTTTTGTAGTATGAAGCACATATGGCATTTCCCTTATGATAGCTACTATCCCATGTGAAATATTGATCTCTGAAAATGTGAGCTTATATATGAATTTAAGTATACTGTTACTGTACAAAATACACTGGCTTTTGAGAACTAACACGTTTTAATGTGTTCTCTAGAAAATTTTTTATTTCTTATGTGGACCAGAATTATATTTCTTTTGGATAATATTGATTTATGATATCTAGTTATCTCTTGGGTGCCATCAAAAGCCATTGAGTCTTAATGACTTCACCCATTAATTTTTTAAAGTGGAAAAATAATTATATGCCAATTATATCATAGCTTCTTTATTTATTTGTTGGAATACTGTTTTGAGGAGAAATAATACTTTACCTTTTATTACCAGGTAGTGCAATTTGGATGGGATTGTTAGAGTAATTACTTTATTCTTTTCTTTGATAAGCATACAGTCCCCTTTCATCCTCCAAGGTAACAAGAATTTTAGTATTAGGAATTGACAGGATTTAAATTTATTTTATGCATTTTGATTGCTTGCAATCATTTAATGAATTGGTGCTCATTTTTCTTTCTTTCACCATCAGAGCCTGTTTTAGTCAGTTTTTTGTTGCTGTGATCAAAATCCCTGAAAAGAACAACTTAGGGAAGAAAAAGTTTATTTGGGTTCATGGTTTCAGAGGTTTGGTCTATGGTTGGCCAACTGACAACTCTGGGCCCAAAGTGAGGTAGAACATCAAGGCAGAAAGCCCTGACAAAGGAAAGCTGCTCAGGACATGGCAACCAAGAAGCAGAGACAGAGTTAGGCTCATTAGGGACAATGAATTAACCACAAAATCACATCTCCCGCCACCTACTTCCTCCTGCCACAACCTATCTGCCTACAGTTACCCTCCAGTTAATCCCTGTCAATGAATGCATTCACTGATTAAGTTATACCTCTCATATCTATCATTTTACCTTGGAATATTCTTGCATTATCTCACATGAACTTTTACACCTCATACCATAACAGAACACATTTAAGTTAGCTTCAAAACAACTATGGTGATTTTTTTTTTTAGTGTCTTTGCTTTTTTAATTATTATTATTAGTTGCTGGTGGACCTTTATTTACTTATATGTGGTATGAGAATCGAACCCAATGCTTCACATATGCTAGGCAAGCACTGTACCACTGAGCTACAACCCCAAACCAGTGTTTTGTCTTTTGTCTTCAGGTTTGTCCCCCTCAGTCAAGGGTGGTTGCTAAAACTCCAAGAGTCACCACCTCCAGAGACAAAAGAGGACCTATATCTTTTTCTATATATCTCTAATGTTTCTTTTTTTTAATGCCAAAACCATCAAGTATTTATTGAATATTCAGTGGGAGCCCAGCTTTATCTGTTAAAATAAATGAAAATTACAAGTCTTGGCATTTCTACAGGCAATGTAGAACTACACAGGAGGTGAAATAAGCAACAAATACTCATGGTCCATACTTTATGTCTCCTCCTCACATTCCTTGGTTCAAGATTATGGTGATCTTTGATAGTCTCATTAGTATTAAATATTACCAGCTATTCTATGTACATTTGATATTGTTCTTGCTTCAAACTGGAATAACATTTTCCCAAGAAAAACTATTCCTACTTAGTAAGAATATGGATATATTATGGACATAATCTGAATATTAGGTAGGCCATTGCTTCTGATTTGGTCACTGTTTCCAATTCAGGATTGATTATAGAATAGTTATTTAGCCGTGTGTGTGTGTGTGTGTGTGTGTGTGTGTGTGTGTGTGTGTATGCCTATGCACCTATTTCCCACAGAATCATGTACCTCACAAATGTAGACTTACTCATTGAATATTCTATGAGTAGACTTACTCATAGAATATCATTTAATTATTATTTTTGAAAATCGCACATGAATATATTTTCAAAATAACAATATCATCATATCATCACTGGAATTAAAACAATTACTGAAAAGGTAAAAGACTTTTTAACTGATGGACTCCCCATTTTTAGAGTCTTAATTGAACATGTATTTTTATGGGTTTTTTTGTCAGTGGGCTTCTGGGTATTTCTGGCTTTCTGAATCTTATGCTCTCAAAATTGCCAAGAAAAGCTTATGTAAAAATGTTGTCTGAGTTTTAATAAATCAATACAGGTTTTCTGGGCCCTGTATGTCACTTGAAGATCAGTTTTGCTAGATACAAAATCCTTTGTTCATATTTTTCTCTCCTCATCAAATATTCCACATTGACCTATCTTTTTTGAATTTGTTGAGCCCAACTGCTGTTGGGATATCCAGACCCATCCAGTCTCACCTGCTGTCCTTCAGTTGACTTGGATAGTTTTCAAGTGAGTACTTGTTGGCTACTTTATGGTCCTAAGTCTGACAGATCTCTCTCTGATTCCCATTTTTCTTCCTGTACAAAGAAGAATTTGTGACTAAATCTTGTCACCTTGTCATTTTGAAAATATTTGTCTTGGATTTTGTTTGCTAAATGGGTAGTAAAAATTAACTTTACCCAAAGATAGGTCATGTGTTTATCCTCAATTTCTGGGATATGGTCTATAAGTAATTGGAATATTTTGCCTGTTAAATGTGATTTTGTTTTCCTGAGAGTCTTTGACCAAACTCATAGTTTAGCCATGTGACTCATGAGGACTTTGAGCCACATGTAAAGTTGCTTGAACACTGCAGAAGCTGCAGGCTAAAGTTGAGACATGCAAATATTTTATCATGTCTATGTTTGCAAATCCCACTAAGTATTCCAGACTTATGTTTTAAGAGAATTTCCCCAACTGGCAATGTTCTTAGAATATCATCACACATTGTTGGTGGAAGAATTTAATGTTGCACATGTCTTCTCTGAGAGAAAAAAAAAACTTAGTGCTCTACATGTGATATATTCCAGGACTCTTCCACGTGAATCTCTTCCCTACACAATTTTTAACCTGTATGATTTGACTACTATTAATCACAATGATGAGTATAATTACTTTCAGTAATTTCTGAGTCCTCCTAGTGAATTAATGACACCGAGGTTGGTTTTGTTGGGTCCAAAATTCATAATTGGTGTTTAAATTGAGCAAATCTAAATATTGAGTAATTTAGTATTACACAGTTATAGAATGTTAGAATTGCTAAGTAATAAACCCAGAAGATTACAATCACACATTCAAGAATGTTTAGTGATATAATCTCTTGGTTACCGAATCAAGCATCTTGATAATTGCTACAAAAAAATCTCTGAATCTCGATGTAAAACTACAATATTCTGACATTAACTGATCATAATGCTTGACAAAAACAGCATAGTAGACTAAATAATAATTCCCAATGCTATCAAATCCTAATCCCTGAAAGCTGTGTTAATTTATTTGTAAAAGGGAGTTTTGCAGGTGTGTTTCTGATTAGGAGTTAGAGATGATGAGATTATCTTGAACTATCTGGGCAAGATCTATATAAATCCCTTGTATCTTTATGAGAGGGAGCCAAAAGGAGATTTGAGACATACAGAAGAGGAAGAAGTGAAGAAGGTGGTGTGATCTCCCAAACAGAGATTTGAATGGTAGAGGCACAAGCCAGGGAATGGTGGCAGTCTCTAGAAATGGGCAAGAATCAATTCAAGGAATCAATTCTCCAGAGCCTCATAAAGTGGTCCAGCCAACACTTTAATTTCACCTGAGTGGTAGTGGTTTTGGACTTTTGGCCACAAAAATGTAAAAAAAATAAAATTCTTAGCTGTTTAATTTGTGATAATTTGTTACAGCAGCCACAGGAAACAATCTATGTGGCATTTTGTTATAAGTAACTGGATTTGCTCATAAAATTCTCTCTTCCTTGAAAGAGAATACAAAATACAGTTCATTACTTACCAAACTTATATACACTTCAAAACCCAGCTAACATGTTAACCCATCATATACCTGTCTTTGGCATAGTGTTCTGGTATTTCAAAAGGTAGAAACAAATTCTTCCTAAAGTGTGTTCCCATAGCACATCTGCATTTTCATTATATTTGTTTATATAATTATATAATTCATAACATGTCCACATCTGTTTTCTTCATCCCTTCACATACTGTCACTTCCCCTAAGGTACATAGTCTTTTAAATATTAGTCTTAATATTCTCAGAATCTGATGAATTTCACTTAATAGTAGCCATACAGATAATATTGTATTGTAGCTAAGTGGAATAAATTGTTTTGTTAGATTTTTATGCACAAGATAAGGTCCAATGAGTCATTCTCTACCAATGCACTACTGAATTTTCTTTAAGTAGTCATACCTATATACTGCTGAGAAATGTTCCCAAGAGTAAACACGGATAGATGCTTTCACATTTCTGTATTCTAGATCCTGGAATAAATTCAAAGCCTGTGAGTTTTGCCATTGATTCAACAGCAATAACTCGAGTCCATCTAGACACTTCCAGGAAGATAGTCACATGCTATATCAGTTTATACTAGGTTCTGTCATCTCTAAAATTCTAATTCACTATTTTTACATCTATCTCACTGCTCCTTGTAGAATCATTATATAAATGTGATTTAAGCTATGATTTTAAATTCACTGTTTCCATGGCTTTTATCTGTTGACAGAAATCCTATGTTTCTACCACATTATTTTATGATGCTTCATTTAAATCATACAATAATTTTATAACAGAGTTCTGTTACAACTTTCTATTATGATTTTTTATTCCAACAATCCACACTATCACACCATTTGTGAAATTTTTGTTCTGATACATTGTAATATCCTCAATATTTTTAAGTTTATGTATACTGCAACAAATTAAAAGCATTGCCATTTAAGAGATAAATGTAACAGTGTTCCTTCATACTCATTATATTTATTGTAAGAGTATTTTGCCTTATAAATCTGATTATATTAATATATTTTTAAATTAAAAGATAAATTATTATATCTCTTACTCTACATTTTCTAATTCTTTCCAGTCTATTTTTCTATAATTTAAAAAAATTTCCATAATGAATGAATATGTAATTTTACATCTGCTTTTCAAAAAATTAACACATAATTTTTCATGGAATGTTTTTTTATTAATTTTTTTTAAAAATTAAATTTTGTTATGTATGACAATAGAATGCATTACAATTCATATTACACATATAGAGCACAATTTTTCATATCTCTGGTTGTACACAAAATAGAGTCACATCCTTTGTGTCTTCATACATGTACCTAGGGTAATGATTGATGACCATTGCATTCCACCGTCTTTCCTACCTCTATGCCCCCACTCTTCTCCTCCCTCCCCTTTTCCCCTTTGCCCTATCTAGAATTCATTTAATCCTCCATCCCCTCCCCTCACCCCTGTAACATATTATAAATCAGCATCCTTAAATAAGAGAAATCATTTGGCATTTGTTTTTGGGGGATTGGCTTACTTTAATTAGCATTACATTCTCCAGCTCCATTCATTTACCTGAAAAAGCCATGATTTTATTCACTCTAAATGCTGAATAATGTTCCATTGTATATATACACCACATTTTCTTTATCCATTCATCTGCTGAAGGGCATCTAGGTTGGTTCCACAGTTTATCGATTGTGAATTGTGCTGCTATAAACATTGATGTGGCTGGGTCCCTGAAGGATGCTGTTTTTAAGTATAAAAATATATATATTTTGATCTTTGGATATAGATCAAGGATTGGGATAGCTGGATGAAATGGCAGTTCCATTCCCAGTTTTTCAAGGATTCTCCATACTGATTTTCATATTGGCTGCACCAATTTTCAGTCCCACCAGCAATGTATGAGTGTGTTTTCCCCAACATCCTTGCCAACACTTATTGTTGTTTATGTTCTTAATAGCTGCCATTCTGACTGGAATGAGATGAAATCTTAGAGTAGTTTTGATTTACATTTCTCTAATTGCTAGAGATGTTGAACATTTTTTCATATACTTGTTGATTGATTATATACCTCTTCTGAGAAGTATCTGTTTAGTTCCTTAGCCCATTTATTGATTGGATTATTTGTTTTGGGGGGTTAAGATTTTTGAGTTCTTTATATAGTCTAGAGATTAGTGCTCTATCTGATGTGCTTCCCAATCCATATTCACTTTACTGATTGTTTCTTTTGCTGAGAAGAAGATTTTTAGTTTGAATCTATCCTATTTATTGATTATTGATATTAATTCTTGCAATATAGGAGTCTTATGGAAGAAGTTGGGGCCTAATCCGATACAAATTTGGGCCTACTTTTTCTACTAATAGATGCAGAGTCTCTGGTTTAATGCCCAGTTGCTTGATCTACTTTGAGTTGAGTTTTGTGCATGGTGAGAGATGGGGGTTTAATTTCATTCTGTTGCATATGAATTTCCAGTTTTCCCAGCACCATTTGTTGAAGAGGCTATATTTACTTTAATGTATGTTTTGGGCAGCTTTGTCAAATATAAGATAACTGTAATTATGTGGGTTACTCTCTGTGTCCTCTATTCTGTACCATTGGTCTACAAATCTGTTTTAGTGCCAATATCGTGCTGTTTTTGTTACTATTGCTCTGTAGTATAGTTTAAGTTCTGGTATAGTGATGCCACCTGCTTCACTCTTCTTGCTAAGGTTTGCTTTAGATATTCTGGGTCTCTTATTTTTCCAGATGAATTTCATGATTGCTTTTTCTATTTTTCTGAGGTATGTCATTGGGATTTTGATTGAAATTGCATTAAATCTATATAGTGCTTTTGGTAGTATGGTTATTTTGACAATATTAATTCTGCATTTCCAAGAATAAGATAGATCTTTACACCTTCTAAGGTCTTCTTTAATACTTTCTTTAGCATTCTGTAGTTTTCATTGTAGAGGACTTCTACCTCTTTCATCAAGTTTATTCCCAAATATTTTATTTTGTTTTTGATGCTATTGTAAATGGGGTAGTTTTCCTTGTTTGACTTTCAGAGGATTTGTCACTGATATACAGAAATGCCTTTGATTTAATGGGTGTTGATTTTGTATCCTGCTACTTTGCTGAAATCATTTACTAGCTCTAGAATTTTTCTGGTGGATTTTTTTGGGTCTTCTAGGTATAGAAGCATATCATCAGCAAATAGTTTTAATTTGAGTTCTTTTCCTATGTGTATCCCTTTAATTTCTTTCGTCTAGTAGCTCTGGCAAGGGTTTCAAGAACTATGTTAAAAAGAAGTGGTGCAACAGGGGATCCCTGTCTTATTCCAGTTTTTATAGTAAATTCTTTCAATTTTACTGTATTTACAATGATGTTGGCCTGAGGTTTAGCATAGATAGCCTTTACAATGTTGAGATATCTTCCTATTATCCCTAGTTTTTCTAGTGTTTTGAACATGAAGTGGTGTTGTATTTTATCAAATGCTTTTTCTGTATCTATTGAGATGATCATATGGTTCTTATCGTTAAGTCTATTAATGTGATGAATTACATCTATTGATTTTTGTATGTTGAACCAACTTTGAATCCATTGAATGGACCCCATTTGATCATAGTGTACTATAATTTTGATATTTTTATCTGATTTTCCAGAATTTTATTGAGAATTTTTGCATTAATGTTCATTAGAGAGATTGGTCTGAAGTTTTCTTTTTTTGATGTGTCTTTGCCTGCTTTTGGAATCAGAGTGATATTGGCTTCATAGAATGAGTTTGGAAGTGCTCCCACTTTTTCTATTTACTGAAATAAATTGAAGAGTATTGGTATTATTTCTTCTTTAAAGGTCTTGCAGAACTCAGCTGTGTATCCTTCCGGTTCTGGGCTTTTCCTGGTTGGTTGCCTTCAGATGGTGTCTTATATGTCGTCGCTTGAAATTGATCTGTTTAAATTCAATATGTCATCTGAATTCAATTTGGTCAAATCATGACTCTAGAAATTTGTTGATGCCTTTGATATTTTCTATTTTATTGGTGTACAAGTTTTCAAAATAATTTCTAATTATCTTCTGTATTCCTGTAGTGTCTGTTGTGATATTTCTGTTTTCATCATATATGTTAGTAATTTGAATTTTCTTTCTCTTTCTCTTCATTAGCATGGCTAAGGGTCTGTCAGTTTTATTTATTTTTTCAAAGAACCAACTTTTTGTTTTCTCCATTTTTTCAATTGTTTCATTTTCATTGATTTCAGGTCTTATTTTAATTATTTCCTGCCTTCTACTGCTTTCGGTGTGGATTTGTTGTTCTTTTTCTAGAACTTTGAGATGGAATATTAAGTCATTTATTAGTTTACTTTTTCTTCTTTTAAGGAATGAACTCCATGCAAAGAACTTTCCTCTTAGAACTTCCTTCATAGTGATCCCTTTGTATTGTATTTACACTCTATTTTGTTTATTTTTGCTTTGATCTTCATTGTTTGTTTCTTTCTTTTAATTTTGAATTTGTTTGCTCTTTTTTTTATTGTTGGTTGTTCAAAACATTACATAGTTCTTGATATATCATATTTCACACTTTGATTCAAGTGGGTTATGAACTCCTATTTTTACCCAGTATACAGATTGCAGAATCACATCAGTTACACTTCCATTGATTTACATATTGCCATACTAGTGTCTGTTGTATTCTGCTGCCTTTCCTATCCTCTACTATCCCCCCTCTCCTCCCCTCCCCTCCCCTCTTCTCTCTCTACCCCCTCTACTGTAATTCATTTCTCCCCCTTGTATTATTTTTTCCTTTCCCCTCACTTCCTCTTGTATGTAATTTTGTATAACCCAGAGGGTCTCCTTCCATTTCCATGCAATTTCCCTTCTCTCTCCCTTTCCCTCCCACCTATCATCCCTGTTTAATGTTAATCTTCTTCTCATGCTCTTTGTCCCTACTCTGTTCTTAGTTACTCTCCTTATATCAAATAAGACATTTGGCATTTGTTTTTTAGAGATCGGCTGGCTTCACTTAGCATAATCTGCTCTAATGCCATCCATTTCCCTCCAAATTCTATGATTTTGTCATTTTTTAATGCAGAGTAATACTCCATTGTGTATAAATACCACATTTTTTTAATCCATTTGTCTATTGAAGGGCATCTAGGTTGGTTCCATAGTCTTGCTATTGTGAATTGTGCTGCTATGAACATTGATGTAGCAGTGTCCCTGTAGCATACTCTTTTTAGGTCTTTAGGGAATAGACCCAGAAGGGGAATAGCTGGGTCAAATGGTGGTTCCATTCCCAGCTTTCCAAGAAATCTCCTTGGAAATACTGCTTTCCAAATTGGCTGCACCAATTTTCAGTCCCACCAACAATGAACAAGTGTACCCTTTTCCCCACATCCTCGCCAGCACTTGTTGTTGTTTGACTTCCTAATGGCTGCCAATCTTACTAGAGTGAGATGGTATCTTAGGGTGGTTTTGATTTGCATTTCTCTGACTGCTAGAGATGGTGAGCATTTTTTCATGTACTTGTTGATTGATTTTATGTCCTCCTCTGAGAAGTGTCTGTTCAGGTCCTTGGCCCATTTGTTGATTGGGTTATTTGTTATCTTATTGTCTGATTTTTTTAGTTCTTTGTATACTCTGGATATTAGGGCTCTATCTGAAGTGTGAGGAGTAAAGATTTGTTCCCAGGATGTAGGCTCCCTATTTACCTCTCTTATTGTTTCTTTTGCTGAGAAAAAACTTTTTAGTTTGAGTAAGTCTCATTTGTTGATTCTAGTTATTAACTCTTGTGCTATGGGTGTCCTATTGAGGAATTTGGAGCCTGACCCCACAGTATGTAGATTGTAGCCAACTTTTTCTTCTATCAGATGCCGTGTCTCTGATTTGATATCAAGCTCCTTGATCCATTTTGAGTTAACTTTTGTGCATGGCAAGAGAAAGAGATTCAGTTTCATTTTGTTGCATATGGATTTCCAATTTTCCCAGCACCATTTGTTGAAGATGCTATCCTTCCTCCATTGCATGCTTTTAGCCCCTTTATCAAATATAAGATAGTTGTAGTTTTGTGGATTGGTTTCTGTGTCCTCGATTCTGTACCATTGGTCCATCCACCTGTTTGGTACCAGTACCATGCTGTTTTTGTTACTATTGCTTTGTAGTATAGTTTGAAGTTTGGTATTGCTATACCGCCTGATTCACACTTCCTGCTTAGCATTGTTTTTGCTATTCTGGGTCTTTTATTTTTCCATATCAATTTCATAATTTCTTTCTCTATTTCTACAAGAAATGCCGTTGGGATTTTGATTGGCATTGCATTAAACCTATAGAGAACTTTTGGTAATATCGCCATTTTGATGATGTTAGTTCTGCCTATCCATGAACAGGGTATATTTTTCCATCTTCTTAGATCTTCTTCTATTTCTCTCTTTAGGGTTCTGTAGTTTTCATTGTATAAGTCTTTCACCTCTTTTGTTAGGTTGATTCCCAAGTATTTTATTTTATTTTATTTTTTTGAGGATATTGTGAATGGAGTGGTTGTCCTCATTTTCATTTCAGAGAATTTGTCCTGATATACAGGAATGCCTTTGATTTATGTGTGTTGATTTTATATCCTGCCACTTTACTGAATTCATTTATTAGCTCTAATAGTTTCTTTGTAGACCCTTTTGGGTCTGCTAGGTATAGAATCATGTCTTCTGCAAATAGTGGTAATTTAAATTCTTCTTTTCCTATTTTTATGCCTTTAATTTCTTTCATCTGTCTAATTGCTCTGGCCAGTGTTTCAAGAACTATGTTGAACAGAAGTGGTGAGAGAGGGCATCCCTGTCTTGTTCCAGATTTTAGAGGGAATGCCTTCAATTTTTCTCCATTCAGAATGATGCTAGCCTGAGGCTTAGCATAGATTGCTTTTACAATGTTGAGGTATGTTCCTGTCATCCCTAGTTTTTCTAGAGTTTTGAACATAAAGGGATGCTGTACTTTGTCGAATGCTTTTTCTGCATCTATCGAGATGATCATATGGTTCTTATTTTTAAGTCTATTGAAGTGGTGAATAACATTTATTGATTTCCGTATATTGAACCAGCCTTGCATCCCAGGAATGAATCCTACTTGATCATGGTGCACAATTTTTTTGATATGTTTTTGTATCTGATTTGCCAGAATTTTATTGAGGATTTTTGCATATAGGTTCATTAGAGATATTGGTCTGTAGTTTTCTTTCTTTGAAGTGTCTTTGTCTGGTTTAGGAATCAGGGTGATGTTGGCCTCTTGTTTATATAGACCTTTGACATACATTGTTGGATTGTTTATTTGAAAACTTTTTATTTCTTAGATGCAGCCATTTAGTGCTATAAATGCCCCTCTTAGTACTGCTTTTGCTTTATCCCCCAAGCTTTGGTGTGTTTTGTTTCCATTCTTCATTTGTTTCAAGAATTTTTTTTTCCATTTTGATTTCTTCAATGACTCATTGTTCATTCAATAACATGTTTCGAAGTCTCCATGCATTTGTAAAATTTCTGAAGCTCTTTTGTTGGTTGTTTCTAGTTTTATTCCTTTGTAGTCAGAAAAGATATGATAGGATTTCAATATATTTGAATTTGTTGTAACTTCTTTTGTGGTCTATTCTAGAGACTGTTTCATGTGTCAAAAAACAATGTGAATTATGAAGCTGTGGGATGAAGTATTCTGTAAATATTCGATATGTCCAAATTACCTATAGTATATTTTATCTCTGACAATTTCTTTGACTTTTTGTCTGTCTCATTTGTCCATTGATAAAAGTGGAGTGCTAGATTTTCCACTATAATTCTGTTGGGTTCTCTCTCTGCCTTAGATCTAATCATGATTTGGTTTTTTTTTTTTTTTTTGTAAAATTGGGTGATCTTCATTTGGTAATAAGTGATATAACATCTTGCTGAATTGATCCTTTTATCACTACATAATGACTCTCCTTGTCTCATTTTATATATTTTGTCTTTCAGTCAGTTTTGTCTGATGTAAGAATAATTAGTCTCACTTGCTTTTGGTTTGTTTTGCATGGAATATCTTTTTCCATTCTTTAGCTTTCAGTCTGTTCTTCTTTAGCGGTAAAATGAGTTTATTTTAGGCAGCACATTATTGAATTTAGTTTTTGTATCTATTTACCCAGCCTATTTAAATTCAAGGTTATTATTGATATATTAAGTCTTACACCTATCATTTTGTATAAATCCCATCTGTTTATTTTGAATGCCTTATGTTCCTTTAATGCCTTCCTCCCTTATTTATCTTTCTGGTTTGGTAGCTTGTTATGTTGACAAGATTTGGTTCTTTTGTGCATCTTTTCTTCAGTGGATTTTATACTTTTTGACATTTTCATGGTGGTAGTTATCTTCTTTTGCTTCTGAAGGTAGGACTCCCTGTATCATCTTTTGTATTGCTTGTATTATGGGGATAAATTCATTTAATTTTTGCTTACCTGAAGAGTCTTTCTTTTCTTTTTTCTCCTTAATCTCTGAAGTATAGTTTCACTTGATATAGTAATCTTGATTGTTATTTTCTTTCAGAACTTGGAATATGTCATTCCATTCCTCCCAACCCTCAGTTTGGAAAATTTCTGCTGAGAAATCTGCTATTTGTATCATAATAATTTCCTTAAATGTAACCTGCTGCTTTTCCTTGCAGTTTTTAGAATTCTCTTTTCCTTATTCTTAGGACAGTATGATTATAATAAGGTGTGGTGAGGAATTTTTCTACTCATGTCTATTTGGGGTCCTATTTTCCTCTTATACTTGAATATTCATGTTTTTCCCAAGTTTGTGGAAGTTTTTTGCAATTATTTATTTATTTCTATGTTTTCTGATATTCTCCAAAAATGTGAGAATTTGTTCATTTAGTGGTGTCCCAAATGCTCAGAAGTTATCCTCATTTTTTCTTTTCTTTTTCATTTGTTTTTTTGGTTTTTTTTTGTTTTGTTTTTCATTCTGACATATGTAGTTGCAAAGATCTGTGTTCAAATTTACATATTCTTCAACATTTTTTTTTCCTTTTTATAGTGATGAGGATTGAGACCAAGGTCTCGCACAGGTTAGGCAAGCAATCTGCCACTGAGCTACACCGCCAGCCCCAGATACTCATTCTTCTTCTTGACTTAGTCTGTTGTTAAGGCCTTAGATTGAATTTTTAATTGAAATTATTGAGCATCTTCATTTTTTTTTAAAGATTTCTGTTTGGTTTTTTTTTTTTTCAAGATATCTATCTCTTTGCTAAATTTCTCAACCATATCATATGTTTTCCAAATTTCATTCAATTGTCTTCTATACTCTCTTAAATCTCAGTTAACTTCTTTCTAATAATTATTTTGCATTATTTGTCAAGTACTTTATCAGTATATTTTTTAACATCTTTTGCCAGATAGTTATTGTGTTATTTTAAAAGCATCATATTACTTTATTGTCATATTTCTTAGGTTCCTACACTGAGCTTTGAGCATGTGGTATAGCAGATATTTCTACCAATTTTATTTTTTTTTTTTTTTTTTTCTTTTTTTTTTTTTATTGATTGTTCAAAACATTACAGAGCTCAAGACATATCATCTTTCATACATTCGACTCAATTGAGATTTGAACTCCCCAAATACATAATACAGACTCACTTCTGTTACATACTCACGTTTTTACATAATGGCATATTAGTGACTGTTGTATTCTGCTACCTTTCCTATCCCCTACTATCCCCCCTCCCCTCCCCTCCCCTCCCATCTTCCCTCTCTACCTCCTCTGCTGTTGTTCAGTTCTCTCCCCTTTTTTTCCCCCCACCCCCTTTCCCCTCATAACCTCTTATAATTTTGTGTATCACTGAAGGTCTCCTACCATTTCCATATGTTTTCCCTTCTCTCTTCCTTTCTCTCCCCCCATTCGTCTTAGTTTACTGGCAGTCTTTTCCTCATGCTCTTCCTTCCTGTTCTATTCTTAGTGGCTCTCTTTATATCAAAGAAGACATTTGACATTTGTTTTTTAGGGCTTGGCTAGCTTCACTTAGCATAATCTGTTCTAATGCCATCCATTTCCCTGCAAATTCTATGATTTTGTCGTTTCTTAGTGCTGCATAATACTCCATTGTGTATAGCTGCCACAATTTTTTTATCCACTCGTCTATTGAAGGGCATCTAGGTTGGTTCCACAGTCTAGCTATTGTAAGCAGGAAGTGTGAATCTGGAGGTATAGCGATACCAGAGCTCAAACTGTACTATAAAGCAATAGTAACAAAAACAGCATGGTACTGGTACCAAAACAGGCAGGTGGACCAATGGTACAGAATAGAGGACACAGAGACTAATCCACAAAGTTACAACTATCTTATATTTGATAAAGGGGCTAAAAACATGCAATGGAGGAAGGATAGCATCTTCAATAAATGGTGTTGGGAAAATTGGAAATCCATATGCAACAAAATGAAATTGAATCCCTTTCTCTCGCCAGCCACAAAAGTTAACTCAAAATGGATCAAGGAGCTAGATATAAAAACAGAGACACTGCGTCTGATAGAAGGAAAAGTTGGCTATGATCTACATATTGTGGGGTCGGGCTCCAAATTCCTTAATAGAACGCCCGTAGCCCAAGAGTTAATAACAAGAATAAACAAATGGGACCTACTTAAACTAAAAAGTTTTTTCTCAGCAAGAGAAACAGTAAAAGAGGTAAATAGAGAGCCTACATCCTGGGAACAAATTTTTACCCCTCACACCTCAGATAGAGCCCTAATATCCAGAATGTACAAAGAACTCAAAAAATTAAACAATAAGATAACAAATAATCCAATCAACAAATGGGCCAGGGACCTGAACAGACACTTCTCAGAGGAGGACATACAATCAATCCACAAGCACATGAGAAAATGCTCACCATCTCTAGCAATCAGAGAAATGCAAATCAAAACCACCCTAAGATACCATTTCACTCCTGTAAGATTGGCAGCCATTATGAAGTCAAACAACAATAAGTGTTGGCGAGGATGTGGGGAAAAGGGCACACTTGTTCACTGCTGGTGGGACTGCAAAATGGTGAGGCCAATTTGGAAAGCAGTATGGAGATTCCTGGGAAAGCTGGGAATGGATCCACCATTTGACCCAGCTATTGCCCTTCTTGGACTATTCCCTGAGGACCTTAAAAGAGCACACTATACGGATTTCTACCAATTTTATAAGTTGGCTTTCATAGTTAATGGCTTTCTCCTGAAGGGTGTCTTGGAATGTAGGTTTCATATTTGATGTTGACTTTGATTCTAGCTTGGCATCATAATGTAGCCTCCCTGAGGCTTATTTGGCTGTAATGAATGGCTCTGAGTACTGTGTGTGTCAGAGCAAAGTCAAAGAAACCCACTATCTCCTGGGAGCATACAGGAGGGGAGAAACTATAGAAGCCCAGGCAGGCTGGTATGGAGCACACAGCAGAGTGTGTGGGTTTCCACTGTATGGTCATTCCAACAATGGGAATATTGGCATTAGACATGTAATGGGCATTTCTCACATAGTTCTGGCATTAACAATCCCAGAAGCAATGGGAGACCTGAAGTACCTGCCCTCAGTCCTGGTGGAGATACAGTCCCTCACATGGCTATCCATGGGGAGGCAGTGGAATTCATGGTGCCTATTCACAGTCCCACCAGTGATACAAGTCCATGCATGGCTTTACCCCAGGAGCTGTGGTGGAGAAACTCAGCATCCCCTTTGCAGCACCCACTTTCAGCACCCACATGGAGCTGTCCCCAGTGGGAGGCAGCACTGGGGAAGTATGGTGCCATTTCTCAGTCCTAGCAATGGCCTGGTCTCATATACAATGCAGGGGTGTGTTGGGGAACTGCAGTGTCCCTTCCATGACTCTATAGTGTCCCTCTGATTATAAATACCCAAGGAATTGAGAATATCAATAATACTTTTGTGTTAACAATTTTGGCAACATGCTGGAGGTTATATAAATATTTTTCAATAAAAGTAGTTGTATACCCTATAATTACATTATGCATGTTCAAATCCTGGTTTTGCCACTTCTTACCTATTTAACCTTGGAAAAATTAATCTCCATGTACTTCAACATCAGTAAAATGTAGAAGATATTAATAATGTCTACCACATGGACTGCATTGAAGATTAAATTATTAATCAGGGTAAAAACATAGTAAGAGTTCCTGGAACATGGTACACACCCATCTTATATCAGTTGTAGTGGTTGTTATTGCTATCACTATTTTGTAAGTCTATGTTAAGAGAATGCTATATTCCATCTGACTTCAAGAGGTATACATATTAATTCTTTGAAATAAAGACTAAAAAAATCCAATTTTATTACTGTAGACTAATAGAATCATTATTATAGATTTGGAATAAACATTATGAAATGCCTCATTCATTGATTATTTTCAAACATTAAAAAAAAATGAAGGATAATTTAAATCACTCAGATTACACAATCAGTTTGTAAATGAAGAGGAATCTCATCTGACTTCTTTTTATTTAAAAATTGGCATTTAGATTAACTGCAACCTCATTACTTTCTCATATCAACTCATGATAATAACGTAAATGGTAATTATTTCACCTTTCCTTACACACAGTGAAACAGTTAAGTATTGATTGAAAAATGTTCCATGTGGCTGTGTGGATAGGTAATGTTCCTAATCAAGTTTGGATCTGGTTATAAAGATTTTGAGATAGAATATTGAAAATTCCCAACTGGATTGTTTTAGCTCCTCTAAAAAGCACAGGAGAAAAAGTTATAAAAGAACCCTATGGAGCCCAGGATAGTTTCTCAAAGTAAAAAAAAAAACAAAAAATTCCTGAGGATAAAGGTCCAATCCAGGGCAGGACATCAAATCCTGAGTGGATCTATAAAATTTTAGCAATATTTACTACAAAGTTTCATAAGCCCTCTAACCTAAATAAAAAAAATTCTAAGGCTGCACTATCTTCAGACTCAGACAAAAATAAAGAAGAGATTGACTCAAAGGGGACTTTTGTAGATGTGGTTGGCCTAATGGAGTGGGTCACAAGTTTGTGTATAGAAAAACTCACAGAATTTTTTAAGAGATTCTGTCAGCTTAGACTTAAAGTGACAAAAATGTCAAAATGAGAGGAAGAAGGATGAAAGACTTACTTGCAAACATGACTCAGAGGTAGAAAACCAAGAGCCAGGGAGAAGTGCTATCAACTGGCTCAAATCTAGAAATGTTTCTGCCTGCATCTGGATTCCCCTACCCCAAAAGGAGGAATCAGGTGACAGATACTCACTGGGGTCTATTATACATAGTCCTTGAGGCTGATCCTGAGTCTGATGTTATCATGGAATCAGACTGAAAGGATTTGGGAGGGGATGTTTTATGTATTGAATTATGTTCCCTGAGAGACCTAACTAATAAGACCTCAAAGTATGACCTTATTGGAAATAGGGTCATTGTGGATATAATTAAGATGAGGCCATACTGAATTAGGGTGGGTTAATCCCAAATCTAGTGTGACAGATATGCCTTTGTGGAATGAGGTGATCTGGATCAGAGTCTGATTGTCTCATGGCTGTGGTGCACCTGCAAATGCTGTGAACTTCCTGTGCAAAAAGTATGGGTCAAGATTGTCTAGTTACTATGGTGACGCCCTGTCCGTGAAAGCTCTATGCAAAGCATGGAGGAAGCTGTGTCAGTTTTGGCCTAGATCTCAGACACCAGCTCCAAAGTATAAAGGATTCTCATCATAGCAGAATGTTTCACCAGTGCTACAATTTATCACCTGTGCTGTAACCTCTAAACCTGCCACTTAGTAGATACTTTGAACAATGGGCTTCTGGGTGCTACAAGAAGCTCCTAGTATTGCAACAGTAGAATAGCTACGAAAATGTTGTTTAACTTTCTAGTGCATAAAGAACCATGCTTCTATACGTCTTTAACTTCCTGATTGTGAAACCCTATATAATAAAAGTGCAGAGACAGCTCTGTGTCACTGCTTCTCTACCCAAGCTCAACATCCCACC
Organism: Ictidomys tridecemlineatus; assembly: GCF_052094955.1. Classification (NCBI taxonomy): domain Eukaryota; kingdom Metazoa; phylum Chordata; class Mammalia; order Rodentia; family Sciuridae; genus Ictidomys; species Ictidomys tridecemlineatus. Next base: position 79,252,254 of record NC_135488.1, read on the forward strand.
TTACCACTCTTTTCTCTCTAAATGTTTGTGTGTCTTTCGTAATCCCCCATCATGCCTTACCAGTTTTCTGAATTAATGACTGTGCAGGTTGCTGCGTTATTTGGAAATAGGTTCATCGCAGATATAATTAAGATGAGGTCATACTGGAGTAGGATGGGTTAATCCTAAATCTGAGAAATCCTAAAACTGAGACTGTGTGGGTATATACATTTGCCTGTTTGCCTATGGAAAGGTTGTGAATATTTGTGGCCAGAGGAAGAACTAAGGTATGTTAAAAGTAGCTGTAAATTCTTTGCCATGCCTCTCAAATGAAGATATGGCTTATTACCTCTTCTCTTGAATCTAAGTTGCTTTTATGACTTTATTTGATTAATAGAATGAGAAGGAAATGATTTTATAAAAACATAAGGACTATACCTTAAGAGATTTTTAGCTTCTGATTTGTGCACTGACCACCTTTCTCTTTGAATATGTCAGGAGAAGAACTGAGGTTATCTAATTGACAAATCCAGCTGAGCTCAATGCTAACAATTGAGCACTAGCCACCAGTCATGTGATCAAGGCATCATAGATATTCAAACCAGCCAAAGCTTGGGAAGCAGTGGCAGAGCACTCAGATAAACACAGTCAAACTATGGACCCTTAAGGGTCCGTGATTCTTCTTGTTGTAAGCTACTGAATTTGAGGTGTTTTGTTACACAGCAACAGCAAATCCAAACATTTTCATTTACTGAGAAATCATGGTGTTCCAGATCCTGTGCTGGAGATTTTAGATCCATCATTTCCTTTAATTTTTATCCAAATTCATGTTGGATATTATTTCCACTTTGTATATATAAATATTTATATTTATATATATATAAAGTGGAATTTATATATATATAAATAAAAGTTGATACTCAGGGAAGTTAAGTGATAATATTTTCCAGCTAAAAAGAGACTGAGAAAGGAATCCTACAAATGTATGTTATTATTGAAAGTCTGTGTGCCTACAGACTTAAATATAATTTTACTGACTGCAGAACTTTGAGAATCATGGGATTTCTTTGTGTAAGATTTCTCATTTATAAAAAAAACTGAAGAAACTTTCACTAATTCACAATTATATTTTGATGATACTAGATATATATCAAGTAATTTCTGTAGCCTACAATCTGATATACACATAGTATTAGACTATTATTTAATATCTTAGCTATAAATGTAAAACATAAGAATTTTAGTTTTGAATTGGAAATGTGAGGACTTTTTTTTACATATTTTCATTAATGTACTTCCTGTTTCTTTCATATTGTATATCTGTCGGCACTGGTGAGGGGAGCCACATCTTAGAAAAAAAAAATCTTCCTCTAATTAGAATTATAGACAAACTCAGGAGCATGGGTAACACATTTTTTTCTATTGCCTATTTTATTCATAAAATCCATTAACTGTCAGGTTGCACTTTCAACCACTATTGAGTGTTAGTATTGAGCATTCAGTTCTTTGAGCCATTTCCCTGTCATTTCTAGAGATAAGCCAGCAGAGCTGAAGGCATTTCAGCTACAGACTTACACCAGCACAGAAGTCAGCAAGGAGCAAATTCAGAGGAGTAGAACATGTCAGGTAGCCAGGTGAAACCTGGTACTAAGGATATGGGTTTTCTGCTTGTGGTGTTCATTGAAGGTATTCACAAGAGGAGGATTTGTTTTGTGGGGAAGGAAGACAGTTAAAAAGGCATTATGTTTGTAATTTTCAATTGCCAAAATATTGTACAATAGACTCAAATGTTAAAGGCCAAAGCTTTTTTTTGTTAGTACCTCTTTGGTGCTGCGGTTCAGCTTCACAAAAATAAATTAATATCATCCTGTGGACCAAGAAGTTGTTATTGAGTGGAAGAAATAGGCCAAGTCATTCATGTATATGTTTGTAGATGCAGCTTTAAATATAAATATAAGAACAGAGATGGATGAAATAGATAATGATAATGGCAGAGATTCATGATTATAATACCCCTTCACCAGTTTCCTACACTGGCTCTTCACACTGGTACCCCCTACTCAAAGCTCTTGTGGAAGACTGGGAATCAAGCGAACGCCTTGAGGTCAAGAGCTATGCAGGCAACTTTCAAGCTGACCTCTTCTCTACATATGCCACCTGTGCTGTTCAAAGTAGACTTCTCATTGTCCCTCAAGGAGATCATCTGTGATTTTGTCTGTGGGCCTTTGTGTCCATCTCTTCATTCTTGCCTGGAATGATCAATTTTCTTCTCTGTACTTCAAGACAAACTTAATTCAAGTGTCTGCCACAAAGCCTGCAATCTATGTCCTTACTCTCTTTCAGTGACTCTTGACTGTCCCTGAAATTTTTCCTCCTCTGCAGCATTCATTGCCTCAACCACCCTCTTGACATTCCCCCTTGCCTTTTGATTTTCCATTTTCTGTATGGATACTGTCACCCCTTTAAGAGCAGCAACCATGGCTCATAACTATTTCTCTTCATTGCCTAACATAGAAAGCCCTGTGGATAGTGTGCTCATGATTCATATTTGACGTTGATGATTTTAATAAATTTTATTTATGCACAGGTCATATGTTACACTTAAGTTCCTGATCTGTCACAGTCTTGGCATCAGAGACAGTTATTATTTGTCATGATTATATGTTATCATAGGCAAAGCAACTGTAGACATTTTGACCCAAAATATTTTTTTTCTTGTAATGATCCAATAAATTAAAAGTCAGAACAAAAATTCTTGACTAAACAAGAAGATATTTACAAAAACAGCAGAGCTTGATTGAGTTCAGACTAGAAGGCAATTGTACGAGAGAAAGAACCTGGGCTAGGGCTAGAAATGCTGTGAAAATAAATTTCTGATTCATGGAGGCCAGAAATTTTTGAAATTTCACTTTGTATGTTCTTTCTCAAGAAAGGCCTAAACACTGGAAGATTTGTCTTATCCATCATTGCCTGCATAGCTCTTGACCTCAAGGCATAGGAATTCTCCATACCATATTCTACTCTATGTGACATGCAGTGTAGCAGCTGCCCAAAGATGTCCATGTTCTAATCACTGAGATTAAGTCTGTTAATCAGCTGACCTTGAGATGAAAAGTTGATCCCGGATTATCTAGATGTACTTAACAGAATTAGAAGTGGACAAGAGAGGCAGGAAAGAGAGGGGCATGGAGATGACAACATGGCAGACTCACACTGGCTTTGAAGATGGAGGAACAGCCCCAGGAATATGAGAGTCCCCAGAAGCTGGAGAAAAGAAAAAAAAATAAGCTCTCTCCTAGAACATCCAGGAGGAATTTTGTCCTGCCAAAAGATACCTTGATTTCATCTCAGTGAGATCTGTTTTTGACTTCTGACTTTCAGAGCTGTTCGGATTATAAATTTGTATTATTTTAAGGCCACAAAATTTGTCACAATCTGCTCCAGCCATGGTAGGAAACTATTTAATAAAGTTGATGATTTTAACAGTTTCCTAACAATGGGAAGAAAAAGAACCCTAATTCCTGTTTTACAAAAGGTATTTTACAGGTTAACATCTTCCACTTGAATACTGCTTCTAGCTCTTTATCGTTCTTTCTCTTCCATTATCTCACTAAAATTTTACATTATGACTGCCCAGTTGCTATTATAGGGGTTATTATCTGTATTTGATGAGTAAATGAGGGTACAGAGGTTCAATCACTCACATTCATGATCCAGTAGAGGACACATAATGCCATCTAAAACTGAGAGCAGAGAGAAATGAAACAAAAGCCTAGAATCTCAAATGTCATTTGCTCTTTATTTCTAAGTCACTTTAACATGAATATTACCCTCTGTCATCTTTTTGTACCCTTATATAATTATTCCCACAATTAATGTTATGAGTTATATTAGAAGGTATGAAAGAGATCATTTCTGTTAAAAAAAAAAACCCACACAATCTTCAAAACTAGAAGGAGAAATGAATAATTTTATAGAGATCTGTAGTAATTTAAGAAGTCATGTGATGGCCCCACCCTTGTGTGCTTCTTACACCCTAGTTTCTCCTGCTTTGATTTATCCATTACATTTGGCCTCAACAGACTTCTCTTTCTCTCTGTCTTGAGCTCTTTCCTGCCTCAGTGTTTATGTCCTTCATGTTCCTTGTGCCTAGAAGCTTCTCATCCACAATTTTCCATGCAGGATTTTTGTTAGCAAGTTACTTCAATACCAGCACTCAGGCACCATGCCTGATCACCCTGTCTAAAGAGGGCAGAACTTTCAGGCACGCTACCCCCCACCACCTTCTTAGCACTTACAATGCATTACAATTGATCCCTTTGCTTATTTCCTCTCTCTCTCCATTCCAACTAGAATGGAAACTTTATGGAAGCAAGAGTCTTCTCCATGCTATTCAGTGGTATGACTTAAATACTTACAATGAATTTCAGGAAGCTACTAGTTCCTGGTTGAAGGAATGAGTGCTTGCCACACGTTCTTGGTACCTGCTGATACCATCATGTCCAAAGACCCAGCTGATGAACTGATGAACTGATGAGCAGGGCTCTAAGGAGTAGAAACTATCAATACAGAAAAATCGGATATTAGTAAACAGACATCATGATTTTCCCTACTCAAAGTCCTTTTGGCCTGGGAGTATATAAAATTGGGTGTGCTTGAAGATAAGTATGCAGTGAAACTGGCTTTGGGCATAAGAGACAGATTCTTCATTCCTTCAATGCTATCTTTGTCATATACTGAACATTTAATTTACTACCTGGTATAATGGCATAAGGGGAGAAAACATGTGTGTGATGTCTAGCATAAACATGATGGATGTTGCTCCAGATGACATTGAACTAGTGACTACAGAGACTATGCATCTGTAGCATGGTAATTTGGCAGTCTGTAACATATGAACACCTCTCCCAGGTAAGTGATATTAAGATTCAGAGGTTATTCTGTCTTCATTTCAGAGTGATTTAAAAAATAATAACTTTTTTAAAGTTATGAAAGTCAAACATCCTTTTGAAGAGAATTCACAAAATATAGTTATTTAGAGAGGAAAAATAAGCCATACGCAGTCATATTACCTAGTGACAACTGTGGTAATCTCTCTTTTTTTGGCACATTATGGCATTCTTAATCTATATGCACATACATGAATACATACATTTATTTATTCCTAAAACATAAGTTGTACTTGAGAATTTTTTTAAATAACTAAATGAAGGAAGGAATGGGTGAATGACCACTGGTGATTCCAATTTGATATTAAGAATCTTGGTTGTTTAAAAAAATTAATTATTTGATTTATTTAAAATTTTGTTACTATTTTACTATTTTCTTCTCTTTGTTCTACTTGGGCTACTCTACCAAGCCAAGGGGCTTTATCAATCAAGCTCCATTGAAATACAGAAGGTCTCAAAACTCAATTTAGAAAAATAAAATAAAACCTACTAATATATGACAGGCAAATAATAAAATTTAATCTTCTAATATCAATTCTAAGAGATGTATTAACATTTTTAAAAGTTTATCTCAAGAGATGCAAAATAGTATTTAAGTTTTATATTCAAGATATATACTCTCAGCAAACTAGAAATGCAAATGAATTTCTACAAAATGAACTACGGCATCTAGATAAAACTGTGAACCAAGATCAAAATTAATAGAAAATAAAGTTCTTGATTTTCCTGTAGCATTGAGATTTTTGGAAATAATGCAAGATTTGCTACTCATCACTTTATTTACATTGTCCTGGACATACAATGCAGGTAAAATAAGTAGCAGGCAAAGAGATTAGAAAGGGAAGATTGAATCCACTTCTCTGTGGAGATGACAGGATTCAATATGTAGAAAATCTTAAGTAATCTACAGAAAAGCCCTGATATAACTAATAAATGATTTTAACATACTTATGGAATAAATACTAATATGCAAAGATCAACTGGTCATTTATAGATGAACAACATTATTAAAATGATAAAATATAGGGCTGGGGTTGTGGCTCAGTGGTAGAGCATTTGCCTAGCATGTGTGAGGAACTGGGTTCAATTCTCAGCACCACATATAAATAAATAAATAAATAAAAACTAAGGTCCTCAACAACTAAACAAAAATTTAAAAATAATAAAAATATAAATGGCTTGTAATCAGCATGGAAAAAATCATAAATGTATAGTTATAAATTTAATGTAAACTTTATAAACTTCTAAAACTTGCTTCCAAGAGATATTAAATAAAATCCAAATGAATGGCAGAATATACCATGTTTATGGCTTGTATCACTCTAAAATTGTTATACAACTAATTTCATCCAAATAGATTTATAAATACTATTTAATTCCATTGAATTATTGGTTTAAATTGTCATGGTTTGGGTATGAGGCATCCCACCAAAACTCCTATGTTAATGCAGGGATATTCAGAGGTGAAATTACTGGATTATGAGAGTTATAACCTGAACGTTCACCTTACTTGGAGTGGATTAACTGGATTGATACTATAGGCAAGTGGGTCATGACTAGAGGAAGTGGGTCACTGGTTCTATACCCTGAAAGGGTTCATCTTCCCTGCAGCTCATTTTCTTCTCCCTTTCTGTTTTCTGGCTACTATGAATAAATCTGCTTCCCTCTGCCATACCCTTCTGCCATGTTGTTCTGCCTCACTTAGCCCTGAGCAATGGAGTTAGCCAAACATGAACTGAACCTCTGAAACTGTGAACCCAAAATAAACTTCCCCTTTAAATTGTTCTGATTGGTATTTTGGTGAAAACTGGTATTTTGGTGAAAAAGTGGACCAACATACCAAATCTAAAACTTATATGGAAATTCAAAACCTTGTATTGCCAAAATAAGCTTCAAAATAAAGATAAAAACTTACTTATTTCAATACTTACTATAAAATAGCACTAATTAAGACTGCGTGGTCTTACTACGAGAAAACACAAGTGGATACTGGTACCACTTATAAAATTACACATATTGAATCCATTGATTTTTGACAAAGGTGTGAAAATGATTTAGTGGAGGAAGGATAGGGAAGTCTTTTGAGCAAATCTTGCTGAAATAATTAATTGCGCATCCATATCCATATGACACCTATCTTGCACCATACACAAAAATTAATTTAAGATTAATTAGCAACCTGAATGAATTATTAAGTCTCTAGGAAAAAAATAATAGAATGCTTTCATGGCAAGAGTTAAGAAAAGATGTATTTAATGAAAGAAAGCAGAGTGGTAACTATGAATAAAATGATGAAACAATAATGTAATTTTAAAAAAGTTTCTGCTCACAAAAAAAGCATTATTAAAAAAGAAACACAGCAGACACAGATTGGGGTAAAATATTCACTACATGCCTAACAAGCAAAGAATTTCATTTGTAGAATATGTGAATAACTGTTACAAAATGAAAAAGAGAAGACAAATTCTCTGATTATACTGAGCAAAGGACTTTTAAAAAGGTAAGATTTACCAATGGATAATAATTATATGAAAAAAAAATGTTCACTATGATTTGTTATCTGAGAATTATATATTAAAATATAACGAAATGTCACTACATACCCAACAGTTTGATAATAGCAAATGTTGGGAAGATGTAGAATAACCAGAGCTCTCACACAGTGCTAACAGAAGAACTAAGTAATACAATCATGTTGGACAATATTTTGGTACTTTATGGCTCAACATTCTGTTTTTAGCTACTCACCCAAGAAAAAACATAAACATGTCTCAAAAACCAGTTGCACATTTGTTCCTAGTAGCTTTTGTCATAGTAGAGAACAATAAACAAGCAAGTAAAGTATTCTTCAATGAGTGAAAGCATAAAGTATTCTTCATCAAGTGAAAGCATAAAGAGGTTTTGGCATATTCATATAATAGAACACTTCTCACAAATATAGTTAGTACAACAACACAGATGAAGCTAAAAATAATAAGTTGCTTGAAGGTATCCAGATATCATAGGGTACACATTGAATTTTTACTTTGATCTGAAGTTTTTAAATAGTCAAAATTGACCTATGGTGCTAGAACAGGGAGCAGGGCAGGGATAGAACCACAAAGTACAACTGAGAAGTCCTAAGAGTTGTGATAAAATCCCACCCCCACCCTTTATGGGGACATGGGTGCTTGAATTTGTCAACACTCACTAGACTGTACACCTACCATACGTGCATTTAACTATATTTAAATTTATAGCTCAACTTATAAAATATTAAATACCGGGGAGTATTTCAAAAGAAGAGTTCTGTCTCTACTTGTTATGATTCAAGTCACATGATTTAACCACAGGTTTGTAAGGCATTAAATTGGTGCCTTGGGTGTAAGTAGCAGAAGACTGACGAAGAAGCGTGGCAATGATGCAGTAGGGGTAATCTCTATCCTCTTTTTCAAAATACTACTGTTGCCCTACTGGGCAGCCACATCAAGGAGGATCAGAAGGCAAAAACTCTCCTGAAGAAGCCTAGAACCTACAACACTAGAACCTAGAGCACTAGGTTCATTTTGTAGGGGCGAATTTGGAAGGGAGAATTGTTGTTGAGCAAGGATTGCTGTCCTTCCATGGTTTCTGTTGAACAGGATAATTACCTCCCACTCCTGATCATTTCTTTCCTTGGGGAAGGAGCTCACATAACAGTGATATTTTCTACTTTCTATTCTTTTAAACACTTCCCTAAGAGTATGAGTGATTAATTGTTGGATATATTTCGAAAGACTAAACATACTACGTATATATGGCTATATAAGTTCAGCTCAGCTTGATCTTTTTACAGCTTCTAGGAGATTTGCAAGCTCTCCTGCTCTAGCATAGGAGGTGTTCTCTGGGAGAAACTGGAGTAAGGATGGAAAGGTCTCTCCTAGTTTTTAGATTTCAAGACTCCATAATTCCATCCAATTCTGAGTTTCAATGTTCAAAAACCCAATAGGATCTTTAAGTCAATATGTTTTTCTAACTCAGAACTTGTAAGCCGTAATGTTGATAGTTACCCTCTATATTATTTTCAATGTATTTGGAACTTAAGTATGAAAGAATGGAGGTGTTTATTAAATCTTCTAAAAAAAACTTCAATATTTGTAGCTAGAGGCACTAAGAATCAAATTCTAAGATCATGGAGCAAAAAATCACTTTAGAGCAGATTTTGATGGATCATGAATATATCTTTGGACTTGCAGCTTTCCTATGTCACTATGATATTTGATCTTGTTTTTTCTTTTCTTTTCTTTGTTTTTTTTTATAGTCAACCAATTTTAGTTGCTATGGCTTGACTTTACATTATTGGATAGACTAAGACAGGCTTGATTTTATAAGGCTGTGCAGGTCTTAGTCTGGCACAAGCAAGGGAGTATCCCAGCTAGTCTCTTGGCTCACTGGGTGAGCTCAGCAACAGTGCATAGGAATCACTAAATTTCTTAGCTGTAGTAAAGATGTCCTGGATGGCCTTCTAACAAGTGTGTAAATGATCACAACTTACTTCACAGAATGGGATTTTTCTGACAGATATAGCAAAGATTGTAATATAGGAAAAAAGTAACCTTTATATGATTCCTTTAGTGGTCGTAAAATAATTGTTGCATTTAAACATTAAAAGAGCCAGGTTTATGTAGCTCTATGATTTACAGTACATAGAATCTAGTTTTAGTGCTAGACATAGATAGGCATTGCCAGACAACTGTTCCAAATTCCATCATATATTCAGAGCCAAGGAGAAATTGTTGAAGGAGTCAATCTTATCTTTAATGTACCTTTTTATATACCTAAGAATGAATAATCCTCAAACAATTAATGCATGTTTCATGATGATTGAGTTCTTATGGATGGTATGTCTGTGCCCCAAGAGAACATGCTCCACAAATATATGGAATTGATAAGCATAAGAAAGCCAGCATCTTTCAGTCCCCTGGGGTAGGGCGTCAGCAAACTGCAGCCAGCATGACCATCGAGCCATTAGCTTCTTTTATAAATAAAGTTTTATTAGAACACAGTTACTCTAGTGTAAGGGCACTTTCCCTCCACAGTGACAGAATTTAGTGGTTGTGACATATATATAACGACTGACTGGGTTTTGATAGGAAAAGTGTGTCAACCCTTCTTCAAGAGAGAGAATGATTCTGAAACTTGAGCTTGCACTAAATAATATGGAGGACTTGTTAGGATTTATGAATAATAGTAATTAGGCCTAGCCCATTCCCGAAGTTTCTGATTCAGATGTTTCCATGGGGCCCAAGAGTTTGAATCTAACAAATTTCCAGTGAGGATGCTGCTGCTGGTCTAGAGACTACACTGAGAACCACTTCCTTAGGCACAAGCTTCAGGAGCAATCACAGCAATTTCTCTAATATGTTAAGGGTTCTTTGCAGTTAACTCACATGTGGAGATGAAGTGAAAGCCTTAGGCCTAGGGATCTATCAGAAGTAGTCACAGAAGCTGAAAAGGAAAGAACAGAACAGAAGAAGAACAACAAAAATCTCAGCATGTCATTTTAGTTCATTTTCAAGTACCAGGATTCACAAATCATGTGACTCTGAGAGGAAGTGGGCATTAAGAAATTTTATTTATTTTTATTTTTTTCCTTTTATTTATTTCTTACATACATGATAATCGTGGAATGCCTTACAATCATAATTATCCATTCACAACACCATTTTTTGTAACTCTGTATATAAAGTATGTCTACTCCAAAATATGCCATTATACATGAGCTCTATTATTATTTTTATTATTATTATTATTTGCATTACAATTCTTAATACACCTTTATACCACAATTTATCATATCTCTGATTGTATATAAGGTATGTTGAATAAGCTGGCATAATGGTGCACACATGTAATCCTAGCAGCTCGAGAGACTGAGGCAAGAGGTTCCCGAGTTCAAAGTCAGCTTCAGGAAAAGCGAGGTGCTAAGCAAATCAGTGAGACCCTGTTTCTAAATAAAATACAAAATAGAGTTGAGGATGTGGCTCAGTGGTTTAGTGCCCCTGAGTTAAATCCCAGGTACAAAAAAAAAAAAGAAAAAGAAAAGAAAAGAAAAGAAAAAAAAAAGAAAAGAAACTTTAATTATATATACCGCTTAGGAAAGAAAGCCCCCCACCTCCATTCTTGTTTTCCCAGAGGTGGTATATGCATAGGGAAAAGATGAAACCCTTCTGAGATATTTTTCTCAATTCATCTGGGAGTGCTACATCACTTGAAGGAATGGTACAAATGAGGAACATTAACAGATGGTCTGGTACAACTGATGCAGAGGTCTAAGGTAAGGCCTATGCACAGGCCCTCTAGTCATGGCCAGGCCATGGAAAAGCCAGTCTAGGGTTGGCTCTAGTCATCCCTGTCTCCCAGGGTACACTTGTCACAGACACGTGGGCCAGCCAGATTCCTGGGGGTGGGGGTGGGGGACGAAGACAGAGACAGGAGCAGGAAGGGAGGACCCACAGGTATAGTGAATCCCAGACAAGTTGGGTACAGGTCATCCAATTGTTGGATGGCTTTTATCTGCCTGTTACTTCAGTCATGAATCTCAAAGAACTCACACACCTGGGTGTCAGTTTAGTCAGTGGCTAGTTTGTGCTCGTCCACTAGGACATGACCACACATTTTCCATGTGTAAGGCAGCTATCACCTTAGATCATTATCCCAGCCCTGGCCGTCTGCTTTCACCAAATCCTGATTTTGCCACCTGGTTGGTTCTGCCTCTTCGTAAGTTCAGCATGTCCATTGTCCTCATGAGAAAATGTTTAGCAAAGGTCTGCAAAATCCACAGCGGTATGATCAAAGTGGCAGGGCATGAACAGACAGATGTAGGGCCCTCTGATCTATGGTTAGTGGCACGTAAGAATCCTAGAGATAATGTGGGCATCAGAAGGTGGGAGGGGGCAGGGGGGCGGGGAGTGGTCCCAGGCCCTAAAAACAGAGTAGGGTGGACAGACAGGCAGGAGCCCTGCACTTTCTGCCAGGAGTAGCTGCCCTCTCTGCTCAGTTTTATGCTCACTAGTTTGGGATTCTGTGCATTTGGACATTACTCCATCCGTATCTTGTTAAGGTTGGTACTGTTAAGACCTGGGTCTCCCTTTGTTGTGGCCTTTCAATCCCAGGTATTAGAGCATGGTGTTCCTTGGCATGATGACTCTAGGGCCTGGGCATTGACATCCTTTTTGAATTAGCAATTGTGGGGCCAGTGCTAAATGTCATGCATGTCCTATTTACTCACTGGGATATTTAAAATTGAAAAATGCCAGAGATTTTGCATTACAATTGGTGATCCTCCAGAAACTACACACCTTTATGAGACTTTAAAAACCTCCAATTTCACACAGGCCAAATTTTGCCAGAAAAGATGGAGTTTGAACTTTCATTTAAAATGTTGGTAATTTGTACTTTTAGCTCAAAGAGGTAAAATAATTTGATTCCAGATATTAAGGCATTTGAATCTTAATATTTTGGAGTTTTAACTCACAAGGAAATGTGACCGTTCTCTCTTGAAATTAAGCAACGGTCATGAGAGTGTTTCTTACTCACATAAGGATATTCCAATAAGTATGTATTTTTACTATTGGAATGTGTTTAATGTCTTTGTAGAATTTCTGGAATGCTATGTAGATAATGTGGTTGGTTATGATTTGGGATGGCAAATTGAGTACTGAGTGGCCTTGGAGCTAGTTTAGATACTATATCATTCTCATCCATTTTACAAAATCTAGAGTGACTACTTGTGACCCCAGGTTGATTCCCAACGAGCAGTGATTGACAATGGACATGAAGGAATGAAGATTGGGCAGGGTTTTTCCTGACACACCACTTGTTCCATCTTCCAAAGTAAATAGTCACACTCTCTTCAAAAGCTTAATGAATTTTAAAGAACTATGGGTAGAAATTATAGAGGGGAAACTTAATCCTCATTCTTTATTTTTCATGCCTTTCAAAGAGTCTGTCCATCCCTTTACTTACTCCAACCCTGGGGCATAAGAGTGCTATGTAATTGATCAGCTCTTTCACTTCTCCCTCTTAGAACTGAGGTAAGCTGCCCACTAAGTGCACACATGGTTTGTGTTTTGCAGAGGTAACTTTCTGCCACCTCTGACCATGAAAGTGACTGGATAGGTAAGTTTGCTCATTTCTTGGATTCAGTATCAGGAATGTACTTAGTTATAACCAACTAAGCTATGACCTATACCTTAGCATTTAAAGTAAAAGAAATTGTGTTTTGGTCTTCATATTCCATTATTTTCCTTTTCATTAGGCCCAGAAAGTAGGTGACACATAAGGATGCTAATTTTTATTTTGGGTAGGTGGGAAGAGGTCCTTCCTCAGAATCATCTCTTTATGCCTTATTCTAATTTATATTACATTTTTAAAATTTACATACAAGCAACAATTTTTTTTCTGTGTAAGCTGATGAATTCGGCTTTGTTAATTAAAGAGCAATAAAAAAGTTCATGGACTAGAGAAATCTGTGGAGATTTATTTTCTAAGCCTTTTTTTCCCCCCACAATAAGCGAAAATGTCAGCATCACTCTGCGAACAGGTGTGTACATTTACATTAAATAAATTATTCATTTACTAATATTGTGGAATTGTTTTGTAGTGCATGAAAGCAAAAGAAAGCCAAAATAATCTCTATCCTTTGCATTATGCATTGTAGCATTAGGACAAAGTTCTTTGGGAAATTCTCAATAAACAGGCTCTATTCAGTCCCTGAGGTACTATAAAAAGTTATAGAATAAAATCCAATATAAAATCTTTGAATTTATTTTAGTTTTCTGTTATCACTGGCAATGGTATGTAGGCTTCAGTTTCTAAGCACATGGAATATGGTTTGGCTGGATTGAATGATTATTTTGATTCTCTTTGCTAAGCTCAAAGAAAACTTTGAACACATAGACTTAGTCACAGTTCTTCCCAGAATTTGAGAATACACTGCGTAATTATTGGTACTTTGCTCTTGTACACAAAGCTCCGTGGAGCATCTTTTCAAATGCTATGCCATTCTAAAATCATTTATTTCTCTCTCCTGATCAAGACCACCGTATACATTTTTTTTTCCTGATCCTCTAGGACCTATATAACACCACACAAGGATCCTGTTATATTACAGGTACCTGGACTGCTGCTCAATCTTTTTTTTTTTCTGTTTTGCTCTCTCTTTCACTGATACATTAGTTTTTACTATTGAGCCCATCCACTGAATCTTTCAAAGTTTATTGTGTTTTAAAATTCTAAAATTTGCAGTTCTAAAATGATATATAATTTCTCTGCAGGAGAAATTTTGTGTTTTTTCAGTAGTGTTGGTCTTTTGTTTTTAGACAATGGTTAAGAGAAAATTTTTTAATGACTTTGTCTCTTAATTCTCACATCTGGGTCAATGTGGAGTCAATGTCTGTCAATTGTTTTTCCCTGTAAAATTTTATCAGGTTCTCCTGGTTCTTCGATACATTGATTACATTTTTATTTTTTCCTAGATACTTTGAATATTACATTCTGACATGTGGAAATTGTTTAAAATCCTATGGAGCACTTAGTTACTATTTTTATATTAAACAGTTGACTTAGTTAGGTTCAGATCAGAAGCTCCAAACTGCGTTCTGTGTACTTTGATTTTATTGTTAGCTGTTTGCAAAATGTCTATAGTGCTATTTGTGCCTATCTCAAAATGTATATAGTCCAGGGTTCGGCCTGAGACCTAAGTAGTGATTTGTCTCATGCTTTGGTTCCCACAGATTTCATAGACCTTGTTAAGGTCAGATCCATGCAGGTGTAGTCCATGGGGTGAGCCCATGATTTCATTCACAACATTGTAGGATCACTTTCTTGAGTTTTTTCTTCTTTGTTATTTTTGAATACTCGTTAGCTTTAAGTCTTCTTCTCCCATCTTGATCCCTTGGGTGGAAAATTAAAGATTTGTTCTTCAAACTCCGTTGCATAAGAAAGAGAAGGAAAATGTAATGTGGAATTTCCCCTGTACTCTGTGGGCCCCTTCCTATGTTTCAGACCAGAAGAAAAGAAGAATAGATGGAACTCCTTCTGATTATAATCTATAAGGATCCTGACATGTGTACTTTGAGTGTATTCTGGGAAATACAGGAGGAAAAGAAATATGCAGCATAAACACCAGATTGTTTGTACTTGGAATTTCATTTCCTTGCCCAGTTTGCTTCTCAGAATCCTCAGATGGCTGCATTTGGTGGAAGACACAGGGTTGCCACATGCTTACTCTCTGTTAGTCATGTCCAAATTAACTTCTTTAATTAACTTATTCAATAGAGATTAAAGAATAGAAATTTCTCCCTTTTATTTCTCTTGCTTCTTTCTAGTCATCAAATCCCTTTCCTCACTTTGGTGGGAAAGGAAGCATGTTTAAACGTGATCTCATCACTCTCTTTCTAGAATCATAGTTCTATTTCTAATAGATAAATGCTTTCCTGTCCTGAATTTTTTTTTTTATTCTGAAGGAGGAGCAAAAGAAGTACCCACATTTTGTAGCTCTTTCTACTTTCTTTTTTCTTCAAGTTGTCAGAGTCGGACAAACCAAAGAAGAAAAGTAGGACAACTACAAATATTAATTCATAGAGGGATTTAATATATGATGCTTAAGAATTAATCCCTGATACTCTCTTCTTTAGGGGTAGTGTTAAGCGAATATTTCTCTCTGTTTAAAGAAAAAAAAAGATAAACTAAACCAAACATAAATAATATATTTGAGACACTGGTGATAATTCAGAAAATTAAAATCTTGGCCCAGAGTAGATTCTGATATTAAGAACCACACATGCATAGAAAAAGCTTAGGCAGCTACAAACTAGACTCAGCACCATTCACCTACCATCCCTTCTTTGCTGTGACTCAAAGGAGTTGATGATGCTTCATTCTAAAGCACAAACCCTAGACATGGGTGGTTGGAATATTATCTTTTCCAGAACACTCAAGCATGCATTGTAATGCCTGAACAGCATTAACTTCCTGTCTCTTGCCTTCGTTGTTTAGTGAGGGCAAAATGAAACACATTTTCCATTCTCTACTTCTGCTTCTACTTTTCCTGGAATGACTTCTTGCAAAGCAAGAATTTAAATGCAGAATTCCTATTTCCAGAGCCAATTTGCTTTCCATCATGTTCAATTGCTGAGAGACTAGGAACTGTTCCTCTAGGCATCTCTGCATGACTAAATCCTAATTTATTCTTTCGAGTAGAGCTCCCATTCCATTAGGCCTTTCCCTCTTCTTCTATAGCAGTCAAAGGAGACAAAAGGTAATCGTATGCTGTTTTTTTCCTCTGACCATCTGTGGGACATTGGATCAATCACTTGACATCTCCAAATCTCAGTGCCTTCATCAGTCAACCCGGGATGATAAAGGGACCCTTCTTCCAAGTTGTCGGAGTAAAATCAGTAATAACTGTAAATGTTAGCTGCTGCTGCTCTTATCAAAACCAGCCTTTTATTATGTTGAATAAATATATTTCCTTTAGATCATCACAGTGCTCAAGGACATTTTGACATGATCTATATCATTTTTCGGGTAAGGAGTGTGAAGTTTGGAGGGTCAGAATGATTTTTCCTAATGGCTACAGATCTAGCTTGCATGACAGAAATTAGGCAAGCCTTTATAAAGTACTGCTTTTAAAGGGTGAATATCATGATGAGCGAAATGGATAATGGAAGAAACCCAGTAGCCCACCTTGTGAGGAAGTATTAGCTGCCTTCTTGATTTTAACTATCTGCCTTCTTCTTGCCTGAATACGGGGCAGGGGGGAAAGGAATCAGAACTTCAGAGAACAGAATGCCATCTGGGATTATGCCAAGTAAAATGAGCAGTTGATTTTTCCTTAACTCTTACATAAGAGGCCACTGAGAACTTCTCGGAAGAAATGAATTATTTTAGTGTTAATAAGAAGTCAGGCCCAAGATACATTAGATTCTTTGTATCTGTGTTTGCCATGTCATTCTGTGTGCCGATTCACTTTTAACTTAGTGACCTATTTTTCAAGTAGTTAATACATTGATGCTAACACAGAGGCCTTTGTGAATATCTTCTGACCATTGGGTTGAGACAAAATGTTCATTTTCTGATGCTGTGGTGCGCAGACAGAAAAGAGTAGGCTGTAGAACAGATTTTCCATGCACTGCTGCTTCTCTGCATTATTGAACATGAGCGCAGCTGCTTGGCTTTCTCGGGTGTTCATTTTCAGAGACAGGGCCCCATTTTACTTCTGTTTTTTTTTTTTTCCTGCTGTTAATCAATAAACTGCAAATAAAACTGCTGAAAGCTGAGTTCTCCCCCAGACTACTTTTTTCTTTGGATGTTTCAGATTCTGAGACCTTAGAGTCTCCAATGAGGACTGTTTTGACTTTTTAAAAAAAGGAATTGTAGTTCTGCTCCTGGTAATAAAAGAATCTAATCTTTGCTGAAAAAACAAAACAGAAAACAAAACAAAACAAAACAAAACAAAACACCCACCTACTACAAAACCTTCACGTTGCTTTTTAAAGAATACCCCAAGAAGGCCAGTGATGGGAGAACAGGAAAGTGAGTACAATGGGAGATGGAATCAGACTTGCCTCTAGTCAAAATTACTTGTTGTATGAAGACACATTACACCTCCTCAGCCTTCTTTTATTTTCTACCTGTAAATCTCATTAGCCACATGCCCTGTAAATTACCTCACCCCCTTCAAAATCTCTTTTTAGAAAAGATCTGAGAAACTACCTCCCATTAAGCTTTAAATAACCTATCAAACTTCGTTAACCCTAAAAGGTGCATCTGAACTTGAATAAATGGATATGGCTTCAAGCTAAATGAGTGATGCTTCAGTGGCATATTCAGAGCTATGGTTTTAATCACTATTTGTTAGCGTTAGCAGGACTCTAAAATCATGCACGTCTGCCTGTGAGTGAAACTGTATGACTAGATTTGGATCATTGCTTTTCCTGACAGCTCTTTCTAATGAATCTTCCTCATTCACTGCAGAAACCATTGCATGATCCCACTCCACTCCCTGTAATCACATCCAATTGGACCCTGGAAAGAACTGCTCCAAATCTTCATTGATTAACTTGGCAGCAGCCATGGATTGTGTGGCATGGCTACAAGAATAACGTGAACCAAATAGATTTGTCTCTGGGGAGTAACCTATATTCCTTTTCCTCACTCCCCTAGCTTTACTGAGTCATGCTCTAGAGAGGTCAGACACTGGGGCAAATCCAGTCTGTTATAGCTCTCACTCTTATTTTTAACTCATTGATTTATTTTGCTGAGGTTCGTTCCCATGGCAACAAAACAGGCCACTTGGGTTAGGAAGCTTAGAAAGAGCAATAAAACTTGAGGGGATCCATTTTGGTTTTGTCTCCTCTTATATCTTCCCAGATGCTCCCCACTGCCTCATAGGTCACACTGTCCTTGAGTCCTCAGGACATCTTTGATGAATGTAAGATCATTTTATTTCCTTTCCCAGTAACACAGAGTACTTTGCTTTTCCTGATACAGGGAATACTTTTACTTTCTCAGAAGCTTTGGTTTCACCTACTTGGATTTATAATATTCAGTTAGGAAATCCATGAACAAGAATTGCTTCAAAAACCTTGCTTCCTCTTCAGGGTCTTTGCATAAGATACACCCTAGACTCACCAGATCCCTTCCTTTCCTGACCTGCTCTGCCTGCTCTCCCTTGGCTGAGACATATCAATTCACTTTGTTTCTCTCAGCTCAAAGCTTGCTTCTTCAGAGAAGCCTGCCCTAGCCACTCATGCTGGGTGTGACCCTTCTGCTTTTCCTGCCCACGGGCTCCTTTGAATTCTTACTCAAAACATTTACTGTACTTGGTAACTATATGTTTTGTGATTATTTAAATATCTTTACCTCAACTAGGCTCTCAGCTCCCAAAGATAGGGAAACTGCCCCTTTGACTTGTCATTTAAATCCAGCACCTGGCACACTGACTGACAATGAATAGGCTTAATAAATATTTACTTATTGAATGGATTAAAGGACCTTTAATTTTTCTCTTCTTAAAAGCTAGAATCAAGGGGACAGTTTATCTAGCTGCATTCATCAGCTTGAGCTGCCATAACAAAATACTATAGATTGGATTTCTTAAGCAACGAAATATATTTCTCATCATTCTAGAGGCTGGAAAGTTCAAGATTAGGGTGACAGCAGTTCTTGATAAGGGCTCTCTGTCTGGCTCACAGACTACAAGTTCACCTTTTGTTAAGGACACAAGCTGGGGGAAGATATAAGCTACTCTGCAGATGGCCACCTTCCTGCCTTCTTACTGCATCCTCATATGGCAGAAGGAGAGAGAAGGCGCTCCCTTCCTGTTCTTATAAGACCACTATAATAGTTCTGTTTCTCCAGAGAAACAGAATCGATACTATATGTGTATATTAAAATGGGATATTATGGACTCTGAAAAAAAAACCACAATCTGCTGTCTGAAAACTGGAGAATCAAGAAAGCTGGTAGGATAATCCATTCTGAACCCTACTAGGTCTAATTTCCAGTCCCAAGACAAGAACCTGGGACTAATAGGGAGAAGGCCCAGGTAGGCATTGTATATGTCCTGATCTGTAGGCCCTGTCTGAGGGCAGGAGAAATTGAATATTTCAGCTCAAACAGAAAAACACATTAAGATAGTTCCCTTTTCCTCTCTGTTTTGGCTCTCTGTGCATTGAATAATGCCCGCTCACAAGGATGGGTCATCTGCTGTACTCAAGTTCACCAATTCAAATGCTAGTATTTACTGGTATTTACTGGGAAAACCTACACAGACAAACCCAGTAACCATTTCCCAGCAATCTGGGTAGCGCTTATCTCAGTTCATTTGACACATGAAATCAATGATCACAGTCTCCCAGTATGACCAAGTTAGGAGGTAGGGCTGTGAGGAGGCCCTATCTCATTTAACCTTGACCACTTCCTCACAGGTCCTGTCTCTAATTGCAGGCAAGAACATTGGGAGCTAGAGCTGCAACACATGGATTTGGTTTTGGAGGAGGACACAATTCAGTCCATGCATGGCACTGCGTTAAACCTATTTGACCCGAAATTGTCTTAGTCCTTTCCTCAGATGACAACTTACTACTCTGCACTTTCTATAAGCAAACATCATGATTTAGCAAGAGATCACTATGGTTCCTGCTAAACTCTATACTTTCTTTCTATTGCTGTTTATCTTTCAAGAAAATAAAAATATTTTCCAAAGTTTACTGTTTTCTCTAAATAGAAAGTTCTGGTGCAGGATGGCAACAACAGAGATGCATTAATATACATAAGATATAGAAATCATTGATTTATTGATATAATAATCATATTTTCCATTGAACCTCAGTATTGACCACAGACTATCACTGGGCTTTGGTATTTTTTTTTTCTTCGTGATTTCTATTTTCCTCTAGCTGGTATTCTTCACTCCAGTTGAGCCTTGGGTTCTGATTGTCTCTGCAGAAAATTCTTGCATTTGTCTGCAAGGGGTCTATTTAATTTTTAAAATCATTTTTATTACTCTATGCAAAGGAGACATCTGGAAATGACATTCCTTAATAAACTCTCTTTAACAAATGTTATTTTTTTTTTCTTATTTAAAAGCCTCCTTTTCCTGATTTTCTCCTTCAAATAGCCACAGGCAGTTTTCTGATTGAGACTGCCAGGTTACTAGAGGAACTGAGTGAGAAGGGTTTGTTGTTTTTAAATTCTTCCTGCTTTTATGTTATATTTAACCAGAAGCATACCATTTCATATTCCTCCCTTTCTCCCAATTTTGGTTTAAATTCCTATTCTGTAATTGATTTTTTAGTTTTCATTGAACTTGCAAATGAATGCAAAATCTGTTAAAAGAAACTTTTAGTTTTTTAATTCACTGCTAGGTTGGCTGGTTCTTCTGAGAGACTAAGGACGCTGCATCAGGTGTGAACCAGGTGTGTGAACAGGCTACTCCAATGCTGATATGGAAGTCCATAGCGAATAACATTCCACTTGAAAAAGCAGTTTCAGACTAACTTACTGCATTAATGAGACTGTCATATTGACTAGACTTGTGGAACAAGAAATATGCTTTTTTCCTTACCATCTTACCCTATTTGAATTTCATACCAGGCCAGACCTTTTAAATGGAGGGATTTTACATCTTTCTGATCCATTCAGAATAGAGCCAAGAGCATTTATGACAAAGGTGACCAGATAATGGGAATAATGCAAGACAGGGTAAAATCCTATCATTTGGCTGTGCTAACACATTCTCCTCATGTGGATCCATTTGTTACTTAGCACCAAGGCCCAATTTATCTATTAAAGTGTTAGCACTGAAGTGTTATCTATGTTTTTAAACTAATGTGTTGAATATCCACTTATGTTCCAAAAGACGATGGGAAAACAAATGAACTGATCATTGTTTCTGCCTTTGAGTGTATTGTAGTCTACCATAAAAAAAAATACATGAATAATTATAATGAGGGGGACAAGAGGGAAAGGGTACGGAGGCTCTCTGATGATAATATACACAGAAATTCAGAGGAGTGAGTGGGAATTGCCATTTGTGGAGATTGGAGAAAGCGTTCTGCATAGTATCATTTGCACTGCTATCAGAAGGGTAGATGAAAACCAGACAAATGGACAAGATAGAGGTGGATTTTCTGGACACTGGGAAGAACAAAGCTCCCTATGAAAGAAATGACATAGTTATTTGCTTGCTGAATAGGTGGAGGCAGGAATGGGACAGAAAATATAAAATATCGAATGCCACTTGGATTTTAGAAATACTCTGAAGATTTATGTTGGGGGTGCGGTGCTGAAATAGAGTATAGAAATAAAAAGTAGGAGATTGCAAAAATCTATTTTGTGAATATAGAATTGATTGGACTTGGAAACCTACCAAGGAGCAAGAACTGGCAATCAAATTTGAGTCTGGTCTTTGATTTGATCCTAAGCTACAGGGTGAGTGATGATGTATTTAACAGAAAGAAGACCTATGAGGGTAGAAGGAATGTGTTTTGGGAGGAGACGAAAATATTGAATTTCAGGATGAGAAGCATATTTCTGTAGAATTTCCTGAGGCCTCAACTATTTAAGGGAATTGGTGCTTCCAGACAGGTTGTAAGTTTAATGCTTAGAGATTTTAATTTGGATATGGACCCCAGAATTGTGTGTTTGAGAAAAGTTTGTAAAAAAAAAAATAAAATCACCTTCCTGTTAATTGACAGCCTTCATTGGTTTTCAATATTTTTAACAACTGAGATTACATGATGACTTACTATTTGCATTTACTTTGTTTTCACATAATCTACAATCAAGGAAGAAAAGACATGTGTAGTTAAAAATGCCAGAAAAGATCATACACGAGAAGGCAAAAGCCTAATAAAAACATGATCAACAGAACATGTTAGGGGACAAAGGGGAAGCTGGGTGAAGATGATGGGTGAAGATGGTAATCAGAAAGTCTTGACATTGAAACTGGGTCCATGTGATGGCTGTGAGCTCCGGGATAATAGATTCAGAAAGGATTTCAGAATATCCTCCACAGGGCTACTTTTACAAGCCCAGATAATTGTAACTGGTATCAGATTCCCCCGTAGTCTGAGAATTCAGACTGATAGTTAATTATGGGGAGAATTCTTTGACTTGGGGAAACTCCACTGGAAAAGGCTGAGCCTAGAATGTGGGTATGAAATGGAATGCACTTACCTGGAAGAATCTCAAGGTCTGTCTTACAATGGGAGAAAAGGTGGACATGCATGTCTCTGAGTGTTTATCAATTGTTTTGTTTAGAAGAAAAAAAATATCTTGTTCTAATTTCTCCTCAAGTCTTCCCTTAGCTTTTGATCTAAACTCCAATGATATTTTTGTTCTTTTAATCAAAAAAGACTTGAATTCTTTCCAGCATGAGTGTGTGTTTGTGTGGAGGGGAAGTGCTGGGGATCAAACCCAGGGTTCTGCACACACTAGGCAAATGCTGTTCCACTGCAGTATGCCCCAAGCACCTCCACATGATTTTTTTTATTGCCTTCCATTTCTATTTCCTGGAGAAAATTATAATAGAGATTCAAGGAACACTCTGTCATTTACTCACATACCCTGATAGATGGACTAGAATAGAAGTTCATGGTGTTATGAAGGCATAAAATCTATAGACTATTTCAGGAATTTGTTGATCTCTTATTTTCTTCAAATTCTAGTGTTTGGTTGAGACATATCACTAATATTTATGCTCATGTTCTCTCATCCAGGGCTACTTAAAATTTCCATTCTTGTTTTTGAATTCTGTAACAAATGCCTAAAGACCTAACAGAAATAGATGATGGGAAGATTTTGCTTGATGAGTAAGTAGACTGATAATTGAATATCTTTGAAAGTGGAAGAAAGGCTAAGTAGAATATATTGGCTACATTGGAAAACTCCAATAAATCTCATGAAAGTACAGATGAGAAGGGTTCTAAACTCAGGCAAGCAAATTGGGGAATAATGGGTTACAAATATAGTTAGAACATCAGTTAACAAGAAATTACAAGAAAAAAAGTCAGGTAGGGATTTAGGGCAACAGGTATCTTGACACTACAATGGTGGCTGTCTGGGCTAGAAGCCTCTCATATATGTTATGAGAAAAGAAGTACAGTGTTTAGAATAAGACCTGTGACTTCAGGACAGTGAAATGCGAAGAAGAGAACTGTGAACCATCACACTTTCTATGTATTGTTATATCCTTCCAGAAAAAAAAAACACTTTATCTATGATAAAATTATTAAAGGGTCATATCATGTAAAGCCTTGGTAATTCATACCATCTCTGATTAATCAACTTGAATTCTAATAGTCACTCACATTTGGCAATCATTGTTGTAGCATGGTCTCTTTCAAACTATTAGCTCATATACAAAGCCTCAGACATAGAAGAGCTGTGCACCTGTTCATTTTAAGTGACTAGGGAGACATATCCAACAGTAGATAAATACACCTGGTCCTCAGTGTTGATGTCTGCACAGAAGGGATATTTTTCTTATCCTAAACATTCTCTCCTGTATTATTCTAAATTCCTGCCCACATCAGTTGGTCCCTGACATCAGCTCATATTGCCAGTGGAGTAAACAGTTCCAGACTTCCATACTGTTTGTCTTCACCACTCCATTACCTGCTACCAGCTGGCAAATCAGTCATTATGTGCTTGAGGTGGAAAAATAAACATTTGGCCCAGGGAATTGAAGATGGGGACATACTTATTCTTCCATTCTTGATATATGGATCTTTATCTTCCCATATATGTGTGTGTGTGTGTGTGTGTGTGTGTGTGTATGATTAATATATATATTGATTAATCAGAGATGGTATGAATTACCAAGGCCTTACATGATATGACCCTTTAATAATTTTATCATAGATTAACTTTTTTTTCTGGAAGGAAAAAAGTTTTCACACATAGAAAGTGTGAAAATTTAATATATATATACACACACACACATACTAACATAAACTAATAAGTTATGGGAGTTGCCAGGACTGGATGTTTAGACTGTATGCTACCTCATGAAAGCAACATCTTCAATCTATCCATCTATCCTGAAGTTCAGAAGCCAGACATTTGATTACTGTCTGGAAAGACAAGAAGGGAGAACTCTCAGGGGAAAAAAAACTGTCAAAGTCTGTTTCTTCACTGTTGAACATATTATTTCATTTATGTATCATTTGGATTGTAAGTAATAACAATATTTAATTTCATAACAGGTATTAGAGATACTTATTTTTGATTTTGGTAGTTCATAAGTGGTACCACCTTTAAGGGAAGGAATTGTTAAGTTATTAACAAGGGGATGCAATTTCTTAACTGTTCATAATTAGTGTGTTCTTATATCAGAGAAAGGTATAGTTTTGTGGTCTACTACGAACCTTGTCTAGGAAGAATGGTTAGTGTTGTGAAATACAGTCTGAAGTAGAGCTCTTCCCATGGTCTGGGGATAAAATCTCTTAGAAAGTTAACCTTTCTAAAGGTAAAGAGGAAGATGAATCCTCTTGTCAAATAGTATATTGGAATTCTCAAGAACAAGAATAAACCATAAAACCCCAAGAAATGAGAAATGTAAACATTTTTTGATTGTTCAGAAACTCTGGGAGAATAATCATTATTCTTTTATATTGTACAACAAAGTGGGAGATATTTTCCACTTAATAGAAGTATGTTTTGCCTTTGAAGATCATGCATTTTATCACCACTTGCATGGTGCCATCCAGGGAGCTGGACTCTTTCGTATTACTAGGTCTATGAAGACCTTTGGTTCATTCCATGACCTCTGCCTGCCTTAAGCCTGATTCTGTTCTGTGTTTTCCTTTCCCACAAACTGCCAGCCCTCACCTACACTGACTAAATTTGCACAGTCAACAGCCTCTGATATCTTGTCTGCCCATTTCCTTGTCCTGCTTTCTATCAATAAAAACAGTATAAGAAGTAAAGTGTACTCTCTTAAACCTAGTCTGCATTCTTAATATTTAGATGCTATGAATAAGTCTACCAATCCAAATGAAAAAAATTTAAGGTCAAATAATTCTAAATTCATATTAGGAGAATTTTTGAATATATTCTAGTCTTACTTATGTAACATGTTCTATATCTAAGCTCCCTCATTTGTCTATGGATATTAATAATCACCAAACTCATGCTGAATCATTACACTCATAAATGTTTCCAAATTCTCTTGCAAAAATTAAAAACAGAGTTTTAATATAGAAGTCAAATTTATAAATTAAAAATGTTATTACTAACCACTATCCATTTGATCAAAGATAACACCGTGGTAGCATTTTGCATTTTGAACTCTTAAAGAATTGAACACTTCTACCTTCACAGTCTTAAAAATACTGAAGCTGTTTTCACACCCAGCAATTACTCAGAAGGCCTTTTTCACACAACTGGCAATCATATAACTGCCGCATGAGCAAATCCAAATGCCAAAATGTCAGGAGAAAGCAAGTGCGACCACCTAGGCTGAGGCAAACCTGAGATTTTTGCTTCCAGAGAACTGCATCTCTTTCTCTCTAAAGAAAAATTCTTGGGAGTAGGAGCAAGGTCCACAGAGTGCTTGGCTAAATCGCATAATGCAGCTGCTGCTCTGCTCAGTCATCTGTCTCTCCACTTCTATTAAAGCATAGAGGCAGCCCTTGTTAGCGCCTTTTTGTCCTATGAACCAGTCCCATTGTGGTTCAGAATGAGAAAGTAAAAGGGTGAAAACAATTTATTGGACTAGCTGAGCAGCTTATTCCTCAGGGATTCACCCCTGACCTTTACAAGGGCAATATTTCCATAAATAAATTGGAGCTTTGCTTTTTTTCCATGAAGACAACTAATCTAAACTTTAAAGACATTTGAATGCTAGAATCACCTTACTGTTCTTTTGCTATAATGATTTAGATTGAATGTCATTGTGCGCTGAAGCTTACCGGGTAATTGAGCAAATATGTGCTTTATTTGACGATACAGTCATGGCTCTTTAAATATCAATGACCATGGTTTTGGAGTATAAAATAATGTTTGGCAAATATGTCTTAATTATGAGCGAGACACACAAAACTAGGAAAAATATTTGTTATTTTGAAATGAATAGGTTTGAACTTATTATAAATTATCTTTTAAAAAATTTAACTATTTAATTACAAATGTTATATTTATTGAAAATACAAGTCTTTCAAATTCCTTCCTTTTTTGGTAGGAAAAATAGCTATTTTAAAAATACCTAAATTATTTCCTCAATGATGTTTCTATTTGGAGTTTTCTGGTAATCATTGCAAATTCTCTCAGAGACCATTTACCTTTTATTACGCTCTGTAAAGATTTTTTGGGGGAAAGGGGTAGAAACCAGTCTAATTGATTAATTCTTACCTTATCATTAAGATTTTCTAGCAGGGCTTATACTTTTGCAATGGCTGGTGAGATATGTGGTATAACGTTTGTCAGAGAACCAAAGAAAAAAATCATGATATGACCTTCAATTCTGCATAAGACAGTGAGATAGGAACTTTGACTACCCACTAAGATGCTGTGATAATTGAGCACTACATGCACCAACTTCAATGCTTTAAATACATTACATCATTTAATTCTTACAACCACCCTTTGAAATGGGCATTAAAATCTTCAATTCACAAAAGAAGAAATTGAAGGGTAAACAGGCCATTCAGTAACACAGTGACAATTTGAGTAGAACCTCTATTTTCCCAAATAGTTTTGTAGAACTCAGTCAAATAAGATGAACACTGGAACAATAAATAGAAGCTCAAAAATTATTGAATGAAGGAGTAAAATTATGAGAACTCACTCTTATTCAAATAAATTAGTAGCTATTGTGCACTTACTATGTTTTAGGACTATACTCATTGTCTTCATAGGAGGCCCATTTGACCCTCATAGTATTTGTGGTATTAGTCAAACTGATTTCATTTTACCTGTGAAAACTCTGAGATGTAAGGAAAAGTCGGGTCAGTTTACCAAGATCAAACAACAGGTAAAGTAAGGGACAGGCTATTTCTCTCACCCCAAGGTCACCCTTCTTCAATCAAGGTACTATAACTACCCTCCATCAAGCACAAGAACACATTTCTCCTGAGAGTTTTGTTATATTTGGGTGTCTTGAAAAATGAATCAATTTTTTGTATAAATAGGAGGTAATATTTTTAATGTACTTGATGAAACTTCTAATATATTAATTTATTTTGAAATCTAGCTATTGAAGGAATTTGGACAGATAGGCATTCCTCAATGCTTCCTTTATTGTAAGAATCCAATGGAAAATAATGCATTATTTAACAATCAATTAAAGCAGACTTTGTTTTCAAAAATTGTACAGAATATGCAACAAGCCACATTGTCCTCTCTGTAGATTTATTTCCTCAGGGTACTCTGTTGCCCAGTATGTTTAGGCCCTCTAGGTAATTACATAATACAAACTGATCTCTCTTGGCCTGGGTTTGGCTCATGTTAAATATTTAATTAAACAATTAATACCTAATGCTGATGATAGTGTGAGAAAACAAGCACTCTTTCATATTTGTATGAAAAAGTAAATCAGTGTTGGGCTTCTGCAAGGCAATTTAGAAAAAAAAAGGGGTCAAATTTTAGTACAGTTATGTTCTCTTACCTAGAAACTCTTAGTATCTATGAGGGTGCTTATTACAATGTCATTTATAGTGAGAAACATTTTGAACAAACCTAAACACCCTAAAAAACAGATATTTTATTAAAATGTTATAGTATATGTATATAATATTTTATTATGGCAATAATAAGCATTATTTATTTGTAATGAAAGAGGTTTGTGACATAGTACTGAATGAAATAAGAAATGAAAAAAATAGTATATGTTATTCATCCTTTAAGCATATGTAATTATAGAAAAAAATCAATAACAACTA
The DNA here is from genome assembly GCF_052094955.1 of Ictidomys tridecemlineatus. Taxonomy (NCBI): domain Eukaryota; kingdom Metazoa; phylum Chordata; class Mammalia; order Rodentia; family Sciuridae; genus Ictidomys; species Ictidomys tridecemlineatus. Next base: position 79,280,593 of record NC_135488.1, read on the forward strand.
TTCACCAATACTTGTTCACTTTGGGTAGTAGCATAATATTTATCTTAATTTTATCTTTCAAAAATTTAAGTAATAATATTTTTTCAACCAATATACCATAACTACCCTATGTACCCGCACACAAGAACATATTTCTCCTGAGAGTTTTGTTATATTTGGGTGTCTACATCCCTCCTTTCTACATCCCAAATTTTATGTCCATTTAGATCCAATGGGCTGTTCTCACAAAAGATATAGTTGCAAAATCTGTTAGTGTTCAGAGATTGATTGATTACATTTCGGAATTTCAGGTAAGGAATTGTATACCTTTATTAATTTCATAATCGGAAAGTAATATGCTATAAAATATGTATTTAGAAAAAGTAGAACCTGTCATTCTTAAGTCTGAACCATTGAAGTGCCTTCCATGCTAATGGGGAGTACCAATTGTTAGGTTGGCTAGTGAATTCCTCTTAGACTTTTTTTTCTTTTTCTGTATTTACATGATTCAAAAGTAATATAAAAGCTTTTAGTTTCTAATGAAATATTGCTTAGGGCAAGTTAAATCAGCTCTTGACAATTGTTTAAAAATGGAAGGATAGAGTGTGTTCTTGAAGTATAGGCTATTAGAAAGAAGACTATGTGTGGTTAGGAAACCAGCTTTGGCAATTGATGTGTCAACCAATTGTCTCCTGGGAAAAAAGTAGATTTTCAGGCTCTTTCTGAGTCTAACTGCATGCTTAGCAAGGTTGGGCGTTAATAAGCCACATCTGACATGGGCATAAGGCTTCTGTAGTATAGCTTCCCAAAGTTTCAAGATTGCTAAGCAGCTGTTTTTTTTCTGGGATCATTTGCTATATCTTTCTCAAAGCAGGCCTAGATCTATACATGGAAATCCTTTTTTCACACTTAGGGATACAGGTTAGGTAGTCCTTTGGTATGATTTTTACATTGCCAGCCTCACATCCAGGAAGAAGCCTAAGATGGTGACACACTCAAACTTCTCCCAATCCCATGGAAGCAAAAGTTGGACTAAATGTGCTTTTTGTTTTGCTACATCAAGACTTACTTTTTTTTTAAGTTATTTTTTTTTAATTTCTTCTTTTTTAAAAAAATAAGAGAGAGTGAGAGAGAATTTTAATATTTATTTTTTAGTATTTGGCAGACCCAACATCTTTGTTTGTATGTGGTGCTGAGAATCAAACCCGGACTGCACGCATGCCAGGTGAGCTCACTACCGCTTGAGCCACATCCCCAGCCCAAATTTCTTCTTCTTTTTTTTTAGTTGTAGATGGACACAATAGCTTTATTTATTTGTTTATTTATTTTTATGGGGTGCTGAGAATCGAACCCAGTACCTTATGCATGCAAGGCAAGTACTTTACCACTGAGCCACAACCCCAGCCCAAGACTTACATTTAAGACATTTTGTTTCCACACGTTTACACTTTTTTCAATTTCTTTGGAATAGATGGAAATGCAGGAAAAAAAAATATGAAAAGATGTCAACATTACTCACAATCTTTCTGAATTTTTGTGTGTATGTATCTCTGTGTGTTGGGGGACCTAATCTGATCTGGAATTCATTTCATTGATGATGTAACGAGGGGTTTCTAACTTACAACAAATAACTTGACATGTTCCTCAGCAAAAATACATTTAAAAATTTTAGGGAGGGGGATGGGGTTGTGGCTCAGCAATAGAGCACTCGCCTATCATATGAGAGGCCCTGGGTTCGATCTTCAGCACCATGTAAAAATAAGCAAATAAAATAAAGGTATTGTATCCAACTACAACTAAAAATTAAATATTAAAAAAAATTTAGGGAAAGGGAAATAATTTCTACTTTGGAATTTATTTCACTATTTTTCTCTCTTATCATTGTCACAATTTTACTTTTACCATCAAAAGTTTTTTTCTGGGCCTTCTCCATATAATGAGAATGTTGATATGTCTTGTTTAATACTAGTGTATACAAGTATGAGGCATGGTTTTTGTTTTGAGTGGGTCTATTTTATATCAACCTTGACTTTGAAATTCATTTTCAACAAGGATCATGCTCTCTGACTACAAGTTGTCCTTTTGTAATTCGGCTGCCAATCAAAGTGGTACTCAAAGGATGAATTACGGTTTAAATTTCCTGGAAAATTAAAAAATTATTTAACCTGCTATCATTTTGAATTACCACTGAATTCCACCTAACTTTCAGCTAATATCTACGTGAATATTACAAGTTTGACATTTTCATGTTAGCCTCACATTATTAAGAGGGTCTTCATTACTATAGATGATCATACCTATGCTGTGGTATGAAAAGAAAAGCAAACGTTGTTCCCAGCTGCTATTAGCAGAGTGTGAATGAAGGCTTGACTCATTTTATTGGCCATGGTCAGCTTGCTATTGATCATTCGGTTTCATTTGACATTTTATCCCATGCCTGAAAGGTAAATATACTATTAATCCTATTTTTAAGTTGAGGATTATGATCAAGATTAAATACTTTGTCCAAGGTCACATAGGTAAAAAGTAGTATTAAAATCTTGTGGCTTTTACCTTCACGTCTCTCAGACTTTTTAAAATATAAGACTTAACTATCTCTCAAAAATTCCATGGGCTTCCTTCATTCAATCCAATAGAAAAATTGAAATTTATTTTTACCTGCTGCTAACTTTCAAATTCAGGCTAAATAAGGGTATGTTTTATATTTATAATATTCAGAAACTAACCTGAAAATACATTTTATTTTTGTTTTTGGTTCAACCCAGAGCTACATATATTCTGAAAGAATTTAGTTGACAATTTTTTTCTTGAATAAATTCTAATAAATACTAATATTCTAGTTATTTAAAGTATATTAGAAATACTTCAGACATGTCAAGTACTTTAATCCTGCATGAAATCTTGGCTTTCTGATCAAAAACAGCACTTATAGTGTAAGCCTTGTAGGTAGTTCAAAGGTTACAACAAAACAATCAGGCATCTAAAATATTTTTGTTCTCTTTCTTATTGGCTTCCCTTTAAAGAATTTGGAGAAGAAAAAAAAATCATGGAATCATTTATATAATATATAAACAATGTCAGACTCTTAGGTTAGGCTGGAACTCAAAATCCAGATTAAATTCTCCCCTAAACACTCATATGAACTCTCCATAGCAATAGGAATTCATCACGGGAATATATCAACCACACATGCACCTTTCAGTTTTCTTCTCATTCTGTTTTTATCATGATAAACATTTTAATTTCTGGATACATCTGAATGGTTGACAAAATTTTACTTATTTAATTCCATGAGTTTTGGGTATGAACTGGAGATGATGTGAAGAGAATATAACCTACCCAATTTTAAGTCTCTGACTTTAGTAACATAATTAGTTTTAAATTAATTTCCCCCAGTAATTAAAACATGTGGAAGAAATGGGTATTTAATAGCGTCAACTTTTATAAAACATCTTTATTGAGATGTAATTTTGTATATCTTAGTGTTCGCCCATTTAAAATGTACAGTTCAGTGAGAAGTTACTATTTTTTTTTTTAATACTTGGAATTGTAAAAGCATCACCGCAAACCACTTTAGGTTTGTCCTCAAAAGAAACCCTACACTCATTAGCAGCCAATTCCTATCTTTCCTCAACCTCTTCAGTTATAGATAACTTCAACTCTATTTTACAGACTTGCCTATCTGAACATTTCTTATAAATGGAATTATATCATATGTGATCTTTTGTGACTGACTTCTGCTTATAATAATATTTCAATGTTTGTGCATGCTGTAGCATGTTTCAGTAACTTCTTTTTTTTATCTGAGTAATATTCCATTACTAGTCTGCTAGTCCATGGATAGGTGGATGTTTTTCTCATTTTGGCTGTTTTGAATCCTGCTGCTATAGACAATTTTTTTTTCAGATGTACATTTCCATTTCTTTTGAATCCAGTTCTAAGAAATGGAATTGTTTAATATCCAGAGTATACAAAGAACTCAAAAAATTAGACAATAAGATAACAAATAACCCAATCAACAAATGGGCCAAGGATCTGAACAGACACTTCTCAGAGGAGGACATACAATCAATCAACAAGTACATGAAAAAATGCTCACCATCTCTAGCAGTCAGAGAAATGCAAATCAAAACCACCCTAAGATACCATCTTACTCCAGTAAGATTGGCAGCCACTATGAAGTCAAACAACATCAAGTGCTGGCGAGGATGTGGAGAAAAGGGTACTCTTGTACATTGCTGGTGGGACTGCAAATTGGTGCGGCCAATTTGGAAAGCAGTTTGGAGATTCCTGGGAAAGCTGGGAATGGAACCACCATTTGACCCTGCTATTGCCCTTCTCGGACTATTCCCTGAAGACCTTAAAAGAGCATGCTACAGGGATGCTGCCATATCGATGTTCATAGCAGCACAATTCACAATAGCTAGACTGTGGAACCAACCCAGATGCCCTTCAATAGATGAATGGATAAAAAAAATGTGGCATCTATACACAATGGAGTACTATGCAGCAATAAAAAATGACAAAATCATAGAATTTGCAGGGAAATGGATGGCACTAGAGCAGATTATGCTTAGTGAAGCTAGTCAATCCCTAAAAAACAAATACCAAATGTCTTCTTTGATATAATGAGAGCAACTATGAACAGAGCAAGGAGGAAGAGCAGGAAGAAAAGACTAACATTTAACAGAGTCATGAGATGGGAGGGAAAGGGAGAGAAAAGGGAAATTGCATGGAAATGAAGGGAGACCCTCATTGCTATACAAAATTACATATAAGAGGTTGTGAGGGGAATGGGAAAATAAACAAGGAGAGTAATGAATTACAGTAGATGGGGTAGAGAGAGAAGATGGGAGGGGAGGGGAGGGGGGATAGTAGGGGATAGGAGAGGTAGCAGAATACAACAATTACTAATTGGGCATTATGTAAAATTGTGGATGTGTAACCGATGTGATTCTGCAATCTGCATTTGGGGTAAAACTGGGAGTTCATAACCCACTTCAATCTAATGTATGAAATATGATATGTCAAGAGCTTTGTAATGTTGTGAACAACCAATAAAAAAAAAGAAATGGAATTGTTGAGTCTTTTGATAACTGTGTGTTTATATTTAGAAGAACTGATTTCCAGAGTAACCTTGCCATTATACATTTCCACCAGTGACATGAGGGTTCAAGCTTCTCAGCAGATTTGTCAACATTAGTTATTATCAGTCATTTTGGTTATCATTGTTCTAGAGGGTATGATTACCAGCAGCTTATTTTTTATCATTTAAAAGAGTTTCCAAAATAAGACATTTTAAAGGTAAAAGAAATGTTAGAAAGAAGAGTATCTCATTGTCATGTACTAAATGCTTTTAATTAGGTCACATTTTTTTTAAATTCAAAATGTTAAGATGACTTTGATGATAAAAATAAATATGAAGAATAAAATTGGATTTATAATATATGATTTTATTCTTTCTTTAATCTCTCAGGGTCTAGTTTCTTTATCTGAGAAGCATCTCCTCAATAGTCTGTTAGTGAGTTTGAGAGAAAGTAGCAAACTTTACTTGAAGAAAGTCAGAGAGTCAGTACACAGGATGAGTCACTAATTAGGATGAGTCAGTCATGCAATCTTTATAGAACACACTTTTTTCTTTATTACATACTTGAAAAGCAACATAAAACTTTGTACCCTTATCCTGAGACATAGGAACTCTCTGAATTATCTAATCTGAATGACTGGTTTTATGGTTTAATACTTTTACTTAGGTTTCAAACCTATAGAATATACATTCCCAATGGAGTTATAAAATGATTTCAATTTTTCTCCATTTTATTATCAATGTCTTTAGTTTTAAGTTGATTAATTCCATGAACATGGAGGAATTTTGTGGTCTAGACTTATACCTTTGTGGATTTAACTATATTTATTAGTTAAATTGATAGTTCATGGGGAAAAAATTAAGTAAATAGACACAGGAAAAACATATAAGCCTTAGTTATTGTTTAAAATATTTTATTGATTTCTTTAAGTCTTCTAAATAGCCCTAAGGAATAGAGATTTCAATCACTAAAAGCAGTTGGTTTAAGATATGATGAATTAATGAAATACTTTTAAATTTCGTCATATGATTGGTTTTTAGGGCCACATCCTTTTCAAGGACGGGCGGAAATGACTATGAAATGTCTCATTTTGTTGTATTAATCTTACTGGTATATCAGCAAAAATACAATTTCAGATAAAATTTTGAATTTTCCCGTTTTTAATCAAAGAAGGATGCTTCTACAGAATCCATTCCTCTCTGTCCTGTGACTGCCACACACCATGAGGAACAAACTGCCTCAGTGTCCTTAGCAACAGAAAGCTGGCCATGGCTGCAGGCTGAGCTTGGCCTCAGCATCACCTTTCCGTGCAAAGTGGGTGTAGCGAAAGAGTGGATCTTTTATAAAGAGGGTCAGAATAGGGACTGAAAGCATCATCAGCATGCATCAGCCAGAGACCCCCCTGTGGTAATAGCTTTTAAACCTAGTTCCCACTGCCTTGGAGTTACTCGAAGACATTTTCAAAGCTCAGTGTGAGAGCAGACAATGGGTGAAGGTCAAAATTTTCCATTTCTGCTCAGATTAGAGCAGTTCTGGGATCTATGAAATATTTCGCATTTCGACACAAGAAAAAAGCTACATGGCTTAATATTATTTGAGTGCTTTTATGTAATATTCTGTTAAAAATAACTTTTAGCCCATCTAAATGAGCCAAAGTCTTACTCTTACATCCAACTGTGTCGTAATCAAGGAAATCAAAACCACGCAAATAAGAAAGAAATTAACATGAGAAAACACTAAGCTATAATATGTAAAAAAAATACTGGAATGATAGATGCCAAAAATGTGAATTATTTCTGAGAGACATGGTTATTATGAACTTTTGTTTTATTTTATTTTAAAAATATTTAAATTTCCTAAATTTGAAAAATAAAAACAACTTTGATAATATGAGAGAAATATTATTTGAATAAGAAGACAGTTCCATGTTAGTAACAAATATTAAAATGGTACAAATTCTGAATCTGCTATGAACAATCTTGATCAAGCCACTTAAGTGTCTCTGATCTTCAGACTGTTCATATGAAAAAAATATTGAAAGTCGAGGTATTGAGGCTAAGCAATTAGTAAGGTGACTTTTAGACCTAATATTCTGAAAACTGTCATATTAAGGAAAAAACATGTGGATATGTGTATATTCAATTGCATCAAATATTTTGTTCTTCGCATCAGCAGTATTTGGAATGAGAGAAATAATGCTTTGTATAACAGATGTGGTGTGATCCTTTAACTCCATATTTCTGAACACATATCAAATAATCGATGTGCATGTATTTTAATAAACCTTTTGTGGGTTCAGCATTGCTTTATATATTTGATTGTCAAAAAGAAATGTAACATGAATTTCCCTGCAAATAATTCATAATAAACTTGGAAGGAATTCATATTACCATTTAACGAGGAACTGTAAATGAAATAGTACAGATTAAAATGGCATTCTTTATTATGATATAGATGAAGGGCATATGATAACCTTTGAGGTCCATTTAGTCCATAAGTGGGAAAGGGAAATATAAACATTAACTGTTGTGCCCAAGAGCAATTTCCTGCTGAACTTCAGGACTGGATCTTGGAAAAACATGGTGCTTTATTTTTATGTTTGTTATTCCTATAATAAGTCTCAATGAAATTTGGTCAAGAATGCATCTAGGATATGTACTGACCAATCCCAAGGAAACAAGTAGCTGTTTCCTCTAAAACATTGTCTTACAGAAACAATGCCTCATAGAAAATCTCACTGAATACATCAGAACTTTCTTTTTTTTTTTTTCTTCATTCAGAATGGAACAAGCAAAGCTGAAAACCTTTATCACATTCTTTGGCACTTGGGAAAATGTGGGTGACTTAAACAGAGTTTGTTAGATTCTGCCAGAGTTAACTTACCTTCTGTTAAGAAAGTTGAGAGATTTCTATTAGAGAAAAGAAAGCCTCATAGAATTGATAAAAGATCAAATCCCTCAATTTTTTTAAATTTTCTTTTTCTAATAGCTCTTTATTGGCTTTATTAATATTTCCCTTGTTTACTTTTTCATAAACATGGCTTACAGTCTTTTATGTCTGCAGAATAACCTGGCTTACCTATTGCATTTATTTTAAGATATAGGATCCTTTTACATGCAAGAGTGCCGATCTTCCATTATTCTTTGACACTTTTTAGTATTATCCCTGTATAAAACTTTATTAAAAGTACACAAGATGAAATTAAGGAAATTTCATAAATCAAGTGCCTACTGATATCCTATAATGTTTATAATGGTGATGGGTGAAATTCAGAAAGTGCCTGTTGTATAGCAATTTAGTAGTTTGCATTTGGGTAGAGTAATAAATTGGCTTATGCTTCATTACATGACTAACCTCATTATAGCAAAACCATGCACACTGTTTCTGTCAGTTAAATCTTCATTTACTTTCTCAGGCACTAATTAAGAAGTCCTTATCATTCAGGTAGGAATAAATAATAGGAACAATTACTGTCAGATATAGGCATATTTAATAACGTTGGACAACCCACCTGTCTACTTTTGGTGACAACCTTCTACTTTCAGCCTCAGAGGCAGAGGTTCAAGATTTTCTGTAAAAGCTAGCATAAAGAGTCAGAAGAGCTGCTGCTTTCTGCCAAGTTCTTCCTTAGAAAATCAACTTTATTGGCTCTGTTTCTCTCTGTTTTAGAAAGAGCTAAAGAAAAAAATTACTGGAAATGTCATGTTAGAGAGAAAATGAAGTTCCTTACATGCCCTGATAAGTGAGTCTGCAAAAATCACATCAGAATTAGAGCAAGTCATGTATAATTTGTCAAGGTGCCCCAGAAATATCTCAAGTAACTGCATGGGACAGTGGGTTACTGGTAAGTATCCTTGCTTTTTCAACTTCTTGGAACATACTCTCTATACCTGGTCCCTCGGAATCCTTTTTCAGGTTCAAGTAGACAAGTCTGTTTTTCTCATTAGGCTAGTCTAGATGTGTTTTCCTCTGACTGCTGGATGATGAAATTGCTGGTGGTCATTATCTAGCTTTCCATAATTCTGTTTCCTGCCTCTGCAGTACAAGAGGTTGATAGTAAAATGGGGCAATACTTTGTGAATTAGGCCTTATCAGGTATTTGGTATATATGCTGGATACAGCCAGTAAGAGTCTGCACACCTCTGGGGACAGACGATTTTCCATATTCCTGTGACATTTACCTTCATTACGTGCTGTTTGAGGCCTTAAACATGCACCACTAAACTGGAACAATGTTCCACCAAGATGTAAAGCTGGACATAAGGATGCTGTATGATTGTCAAGGAATCTGACCTGATTGGAACTTCAGTCTACAGAGAAAATCCACCCAATGAGTTTACCAAGGCATACTTTACATTGTTTAACAGATTTTTGTCTTTGTTGTTGTTAGAAATAGCAATGCCATGCTCAACAACTTCTGACTAAAAATGTCGTCTATATGATTTTTCTCATATTGTTAGGAGAGGGAAAGTAGTGGGTCTGTATTTAAAGATGAGAGGCTTTTTTTTTTTTTTTTACGAATACCTGAATGATAGCTTGTATATAACTCTAGTTCCAGCCTTGAAGTGAACAACTCTTAAAATGTGGTTGTGGGTATTTTACAGATTATATATATATACAGATGATAAGAAAGAGCAATATTCCTTAAAGAGTGAGGAAGATGGTTACATAGTCAAATGGTGGACATTCATTCCTTTTATTGATAAATCATATAGATGCAAAGTCATAATTTCCTTTCTCCCTTTTACCTTTAATTCACTAGTGATCTGTATGATAAATGTCCCTTATGAAAACAAAATGTAGTTAGATACATCTGGGTTCAAATTCCAGCTCTGCAGTTTGCTGACTTTTGAGAACTTCCTGAAAGAACATATTTAAATTTTCTGAGTCTCAATTCCTTGACCTATTAAATTAATATAAATTAAGTACTTATTGTACTGGTTGCAATAAGGAATGCTAGCTAAGCTTTATCAGGCATTTGGTATATGCTGGACAATTTTCTAAGTATATTACATGTAATTCATTGAATTTTCACAGTAAGCCTGTGCAGTAGAAGTTAGTATAATTCGTATTATTCAGATGAAAGGGAAAGAGAAATGAAGTAGTTTGTCCAAAATAATAGAATGTGTGACATTTATGTTATCCAAATCCAGGCACTCTGTTTTCAGAGTCTGGACAATTATCCACTATGCTACAATACTGAGAATTCAGTGTGGCATGCAGAATATGCTGAATGGGCCATATATGTGAGATTTGAATGCCATCACTGGTAAGTTTGGGGATATAAATAATACCCTGTTCCATTCCAAGTTCAAAATCAATCACAAAGTAAGCATAAGGATCAGAGAGAGATCTGAATAGTGTTAATAAATTGTGTAGAAATGTGGCTTTGGAGCCTCAGCTAAGTGAGTGTGATACTGTTTTGTTCCTGAATTTATTTCATTTCCTACCAGGTAGTCTGCATAACAAAGATCCCCTCCCTCCAAGGATGCAGCTTCTTACCACACACAAGAGAGGGAAACCGAATACACTCTTCTTCCGTGAATAGGCAGGCTCTGGAAAAGAGAGCTTAAGTGGTTCTCAGTTACAACCACTCAGCTCTGTTTTTCAAAATCTTGAGCCTCGTTAGTCTATTCTCTTCTCCTGAAGAATAAGGGAGAGCTGGAGAGGCCACAGGTATTTTCTCCACTGAAAGAGGTAGGGAAGGTGCCTCCTCTCCCCTCTGAGTCTACTGGAGATGCTATGACAAATTACCTTAGCCTCCATTGGTTAAACAACAGAAACTTGTTTCTCACAGTGTTGGAGGCTGGGAAGTACATGATTAAGGTGCTGGATCATTCCATTCCTGATGAGGGCGCTCTTCCTGGCTTATATAAGGCTGCCTTCTCTCTGTCTTTCCCCAGTGAAAGGAAGGGAGGGAGGGAGGGAGAGAGAGGGGGGGGAGAGGTGGAGGGAGGGAGGGAAAGAAGGAGAGAGGGAGAGAGAGTCCACTCTCTTCTTATAAAGTCACTAATCCCATCATGTGGACCTTTTTCTCATGACCTAATCTAGCCCTGATTATCTCCTGAAAGCTCCATCTTTAAATACCATCACGTGGGGTTTAAGGCTTCAATATATGAAGTTGGAGGAACCCCGTTATTCAGACCATTAGTATTTTCTCATCCTATGAGAACTGCTGTTTCTACTGTTGCCACTATTAGGGCTGTTCTTATCATTATTATGAGTTACCAAAGATGGCAGACAGCAGATTGAAGGATACATTCTTGCTCCTCTGCCTGGGCAAAGATCCACAAAAGAGGAGAACACCCTGGTCCTGTCCTCAGCCTGGGCCAGATGACATTTACTGAGATGCTAGGATAGCTAAAGCAAGAACTGGCCTCCCCAGCTTGGGTGCCCTTTTTTGCTAGGAGGCAGAAGCACCCCTCCCAGGACTGCAGAAGTCAGGGACAGCATTGCCCCACCTGGAAGGAAATTAAGGAGGACAGGAGTGATCCATCTTTCTGAATATCATCTCTAGATTTACACCTGTTATTTCTAGCTCAGAATATCTCTCTGAATGCATTTTTAGAAGGCATTCTCTCCTTGAATAGAAGAACTTGCTCTGTCGCTCATATTGGCACAGCTGTCCTTGGATGTGCCATAAGCATGGAATGAGGTGTCTTTTCCTCAGAGTTGATTTTTTATCTATTTCCTTGAAAGGCATTTACAGGAGCCTAGAGATGAATATATTTGTAACTGCCACATTTTCTGAAAGAAATGGCATCTTTCACACAAACTCCTGCAGAGACCAGAGAGATAAGCCCAGGAAATTAGCCATGGTAGTGCTAGATGATGCTACTATAATGAGGGTATGAACCAAGAGGTGATCTGATCCCTGTGTCTACAGGAGTGGCAATAATAAGCCACTTAGCATGAAAGCATTTCAATGGTAGGCTTGAGCACTGTCTGCCCAATTCTGGTCGTTTTGCAAAAACCCTAAATTTAATGCTGCTCTCTCTCTATTGAAAGCCTTGCCCTATAGTTGTCAAAACAATTGGTTATCCTTTAAAATAATTATTTGTAGATGCATTTAGTTAAAGGCATCTGAGATAGAACTAATAGTGCATTAAGCCCCATGGAGAAAATTATCACAATACACAAATGTGTTGCTTCAAATCCACGAAGGCAAAGGAATCTAGGCTAGTGAGTCCTCCAGGAGAGAATACCACGTGGGCTGTGGATTCCATTCAGAGCCAGGGGCTAAAGTCAAATAAACCCACCAGCCTTCCCATCCCAGCCCCAAAGTCAAGTCGCAAAGCCATGAACTCTCTAGGCTTAGACAGGTAACATAGCCCCTGAAAGGATGCATTGACTTTATCAGAGTGAGGGGCTTGACTCGTCCATTATGTCAGAAAGCACTAAGAGGCTTTCTCATAAGTAACAGCTTTGAATTAAGGGAAAGGAGAATAACGGGAGCACAGGAAGCTGTAGTTACTTTTTTTTCCTGCTCTGCTTTTCATGGCTCACCGAACAATGTTCATCTTCCCTCGTTCACTCTGACAGCCCTTCAGAAGGTCCCTGTGTCCCTCTGTGGCAGAGCCGGACTGTGAAGCAGGAGGCTTCCAACCAACCCTTCACTTCTGCTGAGATCACCCCAGAGCCACTCTGCTGTTTCCAAACCATGTGATTCTTCTTCATGGTTAACCTAGAGGCATTCGTAGGTGCTGCAACTCCTTCTTGAGGAAAATAAAAATTATTTTTTCTTTCTTTTTTTTTTTTAATTATTGGTTCTTTTTTGTTATGCATGACAGCAGAATCCATTTTGATATAATCATACAAGCATGGAATATGTTTTTTTCTAGTTAGGATCCCATTCTTATGGATGTACATGATGGTGGGATTCGCTGTGTTGTTTTCGTATATGTACGTGGAAAATCATGTCAGATTCATTCCACTGTCTTTCCCTTTTCCTATCCCCCCTCCCTGCTCTCCATTCCCCATTGTCTAAACTACTACACTTCTATTCTTCCCCTTACCCACTCCCCCTTTATTGTGAGTTAGCTTCCACATATCAGAGAAAACTTTGGGCCTTTGTTTATTGGGGGACTGGCTTACTTCACTTAGCATGATAGTCTCCATATCTGTCCATTTGCTGGCAAATGTCATAAAGTCATTCTTCTTTATGGTTGAGTAATACTCCATTGTGTGTGTGTGTGTGTGTGTGTGTGTGTGTGTAAAACATTTTCTTTATCCATTCATCTATTGACCAGCACCTAGGTTGGTTGGTTCCATAGCTTAGCTATTGTGATTTGAGCTCACATAAACATTGATGTGACTGCATCACTGGAGTATGCTGATTTTTAATCCTTTGGGTATATACTGAGAAGTGAAATAATTGCATCAAATGGTGGTTCCATTTCGAGTTTTCTGAGGAATTTCCCTACTGCTTTCCATAGTAGTAGCACCAATTTGCGGTCCCACCAGCAAATGTATGAGTGTACCTTTTTTCCCCCACATCCTCACCAACATTTATTGTTATTTGTTTTCTTGATGATTGTCACTCCGACTGGAGTGAGATGGAATCTCAGTATAGTATTAATTTGTATTTCTCTAATTTCCAGAGATGTTGGACATTTTTTCATATATTTGTTGACCATTCTTATTTCTTCTTCTCTTTTAAATTTTTTATTTGTTTCAATTAATTATATATGACAGTAGAATGCACTTTGATACATCATATATAATAGAGTATAATTTCTTCATTCTTCTGGTTGTACATGATGTAGAGTCCCACTGGTCATAGAGTTATATATGTACATAGGGTAATAATGTCTGATTCATTCTACTATACTTACTTACCCCCATACCCCTTTCCTCCCTTTACTCCCCTCTACCTAATCTAAAGTAACTGCATTCTTCCCTATCCCCTTGCATTGTGAATTAGCATCCCCATATCAGAGAAAACATTTGGCTTTTGGCTTTTGTTTTTTGGGGATTGGCTTATTTTTCTAAGAATGATATTCTCCAGCTTCATCCACTTACTGGCAAATGCCATAATTTCACTCTTCTTTAAGGCTGAGTAGTATTCCATCATATATGTTTGTGTGTGTGTGTGTCATATTTATATGAAAAAATGTTCAACATCTTTAGCAGTTAGAGAAATGCAAATTAAAACAACTTTAAGACTTCATCTCACCCCAGCCAGAATGACAGTTATCAAGAATACAAACAACAGTAAGTGTTGGTGAGAATATGGGGAAAAAGGTATACTCATACATTGCTAGTGAGAATGGAAATTGGTGCAACCATTATGGAAAGCAATATGGAGATTTCTCAGAAAACTTTTAATGGAACCACCATTTGACCCAGCTATCTCATTTCTCTTTTTTTTTGTACCCAAAAGACTTAAAAATCAGCATATTATAATGATGTAGTCACATCAATGTTTACAGCAGCTCGCTTCAAAATAGCTAAACTATGGAACTAGGTGCCCTTCAACAGATGACTGGATTAAAAATGAGGTATATGTATGTGATGGAATATTACTCAGCCTTATTTTTTTTTCTTCTGTGGAGTGTCTGTTCAGTTCCTTTGTCCAATTATTCATTGAGTTATTCATTTGTTTGTTTGGTGTTTGTATTAAGTTTTTTGAGTTCTTTATATACCTTGGAAATTAGTGCTCTATCTGAAGTGCAGGCAGCAAAGATTTCCTTCCATTCTATAGGCTCTCTGTTCATGTTCTTGATTGTTTCCTTTGCTATGAAGAAGCTTTTCAGTTTGATGCCATTTCATTTGAAAATCAAGGTTATTTACACATTCTACCAAGTAGAGTTTGCTCTTTCTCATTCTCAACCAGAAGATGGTTTCTGCTTTGGAATGCTCTTTCTTCTTATACATTAATATTACGTCTATTCTTTAAAGCCAAACTGCATCTGGCACTTTGTGAAGACATCAAGTATTCAGTGATGAGCAAATTCTTTATTCTGTGATTATATAGACCTCAAATGTATTTCTGTTATGAAAATCATATTTTTTCCTACCTTGATTTAGACTTCCCTTTCCCTCTAGATATTATTCTCCTTGTTTAAATATTTGAGCTTACAGATGACTCCTTGTTACCAGATGTTTTATTCGTTTTGGTAAATAGTTGAGATTTATAGTGCTCAAAATTAACAAATAGCACACATTTTATGAACCTTTTTAAAATGTCCTTTTCTACTTCCATTACCTTGTGAGATTTCTTGCAAACATTTTGACTAAAGTGCAGGTATAATGGAACAGATATTAAACTTTAAAAGAAAACTATAATATTCCTTTGTGCTTATAACAAATATGTTAGGATACTTTATTAGTTTGTTTTGTAATGGGTGGGTTCCTTGGTTAACATTATGCATTTAGAGCTGAATTTATCTCCAAAAAATAGTGTAGCATTAAGATGCTAACTTACTTGAGTGGAAATACCAAATTTACTTTGATAAAAATTTTGTATACTGTATTTTTCTAAGGTCACCTAGCTGTATGTATTAATATGGAAATAAATACACTCCTAGAAGTTAGGTTATTTACCCAAGATCACATCCTATTCTGAGAGCTAGGATATATTTCCTGGGTTTGAAATCTAGTATACCAGGAATCTGTCTTGACTCAGCCACATCCCATTTTATATAATATATAATACCTTAAAGTATTAAATTATGATTCTGAAACAGTATAAATGCTCAGAAATTATTTGTAAAATTTTAAAAAAATCATCAATTTGAGAAAGGTAGAACCTTAACTTTTTTCAGAGTCATTGAATACCTTGAATAGGTATAGTACAGAGAGAACAGGAAAGAACAAGGTTTTGTTCTGATTTTTCTAAGTCCATACCCATGCCAAAAGAACATTTATCTTTTGAATAAGAAGGTCTAAGAAGCTTTTGAAAATTTCTCCCACCCATCTGGCATGCGAAAATATTTTCTTCTCCAGAATAAATTTAATGCTGCACTGATAAGAGTCTATAATGATGATGATGATAATAATAATAATTATTATTATTATAATTATTGTTATTATTATTTGCAATTGCTTCTGAATATTCTGTTTTATTTTACTTTTTTATTTATTGTGCAGGTTGATTCTTAACCTATGACAATATATAAATGGAATTTGAGATAATAATAACAGATAAAAGGTGACTGACAACTAAAGACAAAGCAATGTGTCACCAGCTATTAGTAATATTATAAATTGATTGCATTCATAAATATCTGCCTAACTTGATAAAAGATAGTCACCAGTGCTTTAGAGATATATACTAATGATCAATTTTATTAGCTCTCAAATATTCCCAATTCAATGACTATTCAAATCCCTCCCTTATGAAATGTATAGACATCTACTAGGTACTATCAAGACATCTTTATTCTCCTAATTTTAGAAATAAGTAAACTATAGCACAATGAAATATTTTCAGTACATTCTAAGTTGCTTACATCTTATTCTTTGTTCAAACATCCTGATTACATTGTACCTCAACAAAGAACTAGCCAATTTAAAAATGGTTAACAATAATAGACTTTCCTTCAGAGAAGGCCTAGGTTCATTTCCAGGGTCCTCCCTCAGTTTCATCATTGATCCTTATTGATCTAAGATCCAATAATACCTTTCTGTCTAGTCGCAGAGATTTCTGCTGTAGCATATCTATATATTACATTTTTAAAATATTTCAGAATACATTTAAATACTGAACTCAGACAAAAAATAACCAATCTCCCAATTTTTTTTTCATTTTTCATTAATGCACTTTAATTATACAGAATAGTGGTTTTTCATTGTGACATATTTGTGAAATATTTTGTTTCAAAAGCCACAAGCTGATAATAATTTCCATCTTTATATTCCTTATAGAATTCAAATGTGTTATCCAAATTACCTTAAATGGCATACCTTTTCAAATTATCATGTACTTTTCTGTAAATAATAAGTGTGTCTCTTTCTCCATTCTGATTTATTTGAGACAAGACATTTATCATTCTAAGCACAAACGTTACCATGTGACCAAAATAGTGCCCAATGAATACAGAAAAATGTACAACTTCACAGGATGACATTGACGTTTTATCACTGAATCCATTCAAGTTCTTTTCAGATTATTTTCTTGCTTTGTAAACCTCCCGCATGAAGCAAAATTTTGTCAAGTGTCATGTGCTCCTGTTTTTTCCTTCTACAAGTTTTTGTTCCTCTCCTTTATCTCTGCTACTTTTTAAGTGTCTCTGAGAGTTTTATGTCCTCTCTATAATCTTAAAATAATTAGTTTATTTAGCATTTATGGTGGGATAATATGCCCTATGATATCTCTCTCTCTCTCTCTCTCTCTCTCTCTCTCTCTCTCTCTCTCTCTCTCTCCTATCTATCTATCTATCTGCTTGTCCCCCCCACCTTATCACATTGAAATGCCATTGAGACATCTTCTCTATTAAGAATAAATGCTAATTGTGGGCAGATAATGACATTATATAAAGAGATCCATAGGCAACTGGAATCAGGAGAGGGCAGTGGATGCCGAACAGACAGACAGTCTTTTGGAGAATAAGGAGGGAGTTCTAGAAGAGGCAGGACTAAGCAGAGGATATCCAAAATAGAGGTTATCCAAAATTCCACTGGTGCACCATTTGCAAACAGACTCAATCTATAAACCTGGGAAAGACAATGGTTCAGGAATGCTCCCCATAAACCTCAAGAGAAAAACATAAAAGACAGAACATTCACTATGACATTTAGCATTAGTAAGAACCAGTCCCTCCTGATTTAAGACAACTAGTGTGAAAATGAGGATGGAGTGAAGATTTTTTGAAGAGAATGTCCCAACTACGTTGTATTAGAAGGATATTTTTCAACAGTAAGGTACATTCCCCCCCCCAATGATTTCTATAGCAAATGGAAACCATTTCCATAATGTTTTTCTTTTACCAATGGGCTCTTTAACATGTCACCTCTTTCCACACAATATTTCCAGTCAACTCCTCCTGGTTTGTCTATGGGCTCTTCAACACACACTCTCCACACAGTATTCTCTACCACTTTCTCCTAGAACACTAGAGCTGACAACACTTAATTCACTGCACCCCTCCTGTGGAGATAGATTTCTCCTTCCTGTCTGCTCTTATCTATTTTGAGCATTACCTCTTTGCAGTTCGTTCTAGTTTTATAGTCCGCTACACACCAGAGCTTATTTGGCATCATTTAGTGTACTCCAGTAATTTTTATAACTCCAATTTTGAGTCTCAGGCTGTACTACAGTATCCTAAAGACATGCTATCTTTTCTTCCCATCCTAAGGGTTTATATTACAAAAGATAGACTAACAAGAGAAAAGCAGAGACACAGCCACCATTATCTCACAGTTCTCCTTTACCTTCCATAGTTTTTGTCTTGGCACCAGGCAAATAAACAATGTTTTAGAAATACTTGATGGTTGATGGAGAATCTTCCATGCATAGTGTAATAATAAGTTAATTTACTCATTTCCTTTTAAAAATACTTTACAGATTATAGGAGTTTAACACATTCATACTTTAAGCACCAAAAGCTTGCCTTCTCTCTAATTAGTATAAATCATACCCTGAACATTTCAACTAGTTGAGATTTCTTTTGTTCCCCCACTTCCTCCAGCATGAAATCCAGTCAAGCATTTGCTTATTGTTTTCTACATCTGCCTCCAAAAACCTGCTGTAACATATATGCTAATTGTGATTATTTTTTAATGATTTCATCATGTTGTTTTTAACACAAAGTTGCTTTAGTACAAGTTGTTTTTAATACAAAGCACTAGATTATCCTGGCATGCCCCATTATTTATAATTGGAACAGCTATTTTGCCATCAGCTTCCAAAAGTAATTAAACACCTTCTTCTTGATAGGTAGATCAAACCACATTAACCTATTGCAGTCTCTATAGAAAATGGTCCTCCAGGTTAACCTCATTCTGAATTCAGCTACCCTAACAATTGGAACCCGCAAAACTCCTTCTGATATTTTTACTCTCGTTTCCCACTGAAATGTGAATTCCTTTCTTCTCTTTTGTCTTCACATTAGACAGTCAGAAGAGCGTCTGCCAGGAATCTGTACGTGAAACCTACCTGCAAGATTAGTTTGTTTTATCTAGGGTGATATTTAATTCTAATGTTGTTTAGGCCAACTAGTTTAAATTCTTCTCCCCAAGTAACAAATTTATCCTGGTATAGATCAAAATACATATTTTGGAGGATTGTGTCCTTTGAGTCCAGGATGAACTTTGAATTCCTTTGATTCACTGTCCCTCAAGCTATTAATTTCTTGTCTGAAAGCTTTTCTGGAGGGTTGAAGCCATCTTCCATTAACTTGGACGCTTTGCCTATGACCTCTATTTTTTCTCAGTTAACCTCATAGGCTGAATAATATCACTTGCTCCTGGCTATCTCTTATTTCCCAGGTTGATCATATTTTTTATTAAAACTTAGGATTTGAGAATTCTTTTTTGGACTGTAATTATTTTTGCATGAGCCTGTCTCTATTCCCAGTGTAGGTCACTTTTTACCTTGTACCAGAGTTATCAGGATAAAATATATTCTATTTAGACCTTTGAATGGAAACAATTTTCTCTTATCAATTTCTAAGAGTAGCATCAGCATTAAGAAGGAAATTCAGGGATATTCAATTTGGAAGTTAGATTTCTGGCAATTTCAGACTTCTGGGCAGAACCACGAACCAATCTTCAAATATCTTTATATTATCGCTCTTAAAACATGCTATACTGATACCTCAAGTTTCAAAAAAAAAAAGTCCTATTTCATTCATCATCTTGATTTAAAAAGACAGAGGGCTGAAATGTTTCCATTGTAAGTATTTAGAAAATCTTAGTTCGTATCTCTGTGTTAATGATAAAAGTTACCAATTCTTTAGTCCTTACTATCAGACACATTTTAAACATATATTGCCTCATTAAATATAGTCACCCATGTAGATGTTATTTTCCTGATTTTCCAAGTGAGGAAAAGATGGTTCTGAGAAGTCAAAGTATTTCTCCTGGTTATCTCTAAAGATAGTTGAAGTCTTTATGTCTAGGTAACCAAGTCCTTGGGAAAAGATTGACCGGATCATGTCTGAATATGCTGTGATAGTTTACCTTTGAGGAGAAGTTTTAGGTTTATTAAAGTTTTCTGCAGAATTCCTTAGCATTTTGGAAACTGTCCTAGGATGGAGAAATTTATCCGCCTAAAAATAGAAATAAAAGGTCCCTGCCCACTGGTGCTACCAGCACTCTACATGTTCTGAGAGCCCAATAGACTGCTGAAGGTGTGTTGTGGGAAGAACAGCAAATCTCTATTAATGTGGTTCCTTTTTTGTGAACCTTCTAAGCTCAGACTGTGCCTTTGAGCTTTATTTTATTCCTTGATGATATTGGGTAAATGCGGTATGAAGTCCTCACATTTTTTGTTTTGACAGTTAATCAAATCCTACTTATTTAACTGTAGAAAGTATGTGTGTGTATGTGACACAGTGACACATTCCCATATTTTATAACATTAAATCCATATCTTGACATTCATAGTATTTACCCTACAGAAGCTGAATTCTGAAATATGCATCCACAATTTGGGAATATAGAGTTGTAATTGTCCTTAGGCATCCAGGTTCTAGAAATAGTGTTTTGTCTCTCTACAGAAAAAAAATATTCTCTGTAGCTTTAGTTTAAATGTCATATACAGATTGTAATTTCTTACTAACAGCAACTATAGAATTTATTTTTAAAGTATACTCAGAATTCAGATTAAAATCAAAATAAAAGGATGAGGTTAGGGGAGAAGCCAAATTCAAGGCCTTTGAGTGTCAATATTTTGGAATAGGAGAGAAACAAGCCAGAAGAATTAGAAAATTGACCAATATGAGTACATTGGTTACATGAGGTTTAATTAAAAAAAAGAAAAAGAACTTTTCTTGACATTCCTTCTCAAGGTGATTTTGATGGGTGATTTCATCTCCTGTGTTACTTGAGAGAAAGTAGAGCATACAGTGGAAGATGTTGGTACGTCGGTCATTTACTATTTTGAAGACTTTACTTTTAAGTTTCATCAGTAGGAAACACAGAGGGAGGATATTATTTTTCTCTCCATTTTCAGTGACAAATAAAGAAGTAGAAATGAAAAACATGAGAATGTAGGTTGGTTGGTAAAAATGTTCATTGTCTCTGCCATTTAGTATTGTTTGGATTGCCATAGGGAATTATGAGATGTTATTGATAGAAGTGGTGTATAAGGAATTGAGATATACGTGAGGCCCTGGTATTGGTTAAAAAAATAAACAAAACATCAATTTAAAAACCAAATAATGTTTTAACTGGACATGTGGATTCATGACTCAAATATGTGAAATGGAAGACAACATATGTAGCTAGTGTAGCCAGACTGGCTCTAGAAGTTCTTCCAAAATCATAATTAAAAGAACAGCTAAGTTGACACTATGATTGTAACACAGTATGACAGCAACATCAGTAGTGAATATAAAGATGATCTTAGTATCTATTTATCTAAATATTGACCAGCTTTGGATTCAGTCAAGTGTTTCCATGACAATTTACCAGTTTCCATTAAGTAATTGATGATTGGATGGTGAACAGTGCAACTATCACTTTTTTCATGATAATTTCATTATACACGTATAATCTAGAAAAATAATGAAGATATACAGAAAGGCAATGTCTGTTATAGGACTATGAGAAACCTTATACAGGTTGAGCATCCCTGATACAAGAATCAAAACTCTGAAATGTTCCAAAATCTCTTTGGGGGAGGGGGATTACTAGGAATTGAACCCAGAGGTTCTTTACCATTGAGCCATATCCATAGCCCTTTTTATTTTCTGTTTTGAGATGGGATCTCACTAAGTTGCTTAGGGCCTCATTAAATTGCTGAGGCTAACCTCACACTTGCAATCCTTCTACCTCAGTCTCCCAGGTGGCTGGGATTATAGGCATGTATCACTGTGCCTAGACAAAGTCTAAAACTTTTTGAATGCTGGCATGATGCCACAGTGGAAATTTCAATATCCGGACTCTTGTGGTGGATCATAATTAAAATGCAAGTATACTAAAATATTGCTCAAAATTATCTTCGCCACTTATTAGTAAGAAATATGTGAAACATAAATGAATTTTATATTTGGACTTGGGTCACATTCCCAAGATATCTCATTATATAAATGCAAATATTTCAAAATATGAAAAAAAAATCCCAAATCCAAAACACTTCTGATTCCAAGCATTTTGGATAAGGGATATTCAGTTTGTAAAATATCCTTACCTGTTCTTTTCATATTGAAACTTTTCTTGACTTTAATGCAACTTTTTGCACGCTGAGAACATAGTGAGATTGATCTTGTTGGTATGAATCATTTACTGGCACCTCATCCATTACTATTAATTCACTAGATAAAACTGAGAAGAATAAATCCATGATTTGATTTTGTCTCCATATGTTGAAATCGATCTATTTCTGACAGGTTATATCCAGACATAAATGTTATGGATTAACTGAGCTAACCCCCAATGCAATAGAAAGGAGAGAATTCCTCATCATTCTGGTGTATTTTGCTACTTTCCCCTCATCAAAAAAAAATCACATAGTAACTATAAGTTGACTGACATTTTCTCTAAGTATCTCTTCATTTTCATATTTACTTAATTAATATGAATATGTTTTCCCAGTTGTTCACTCATGCCACAACAATCATTCATGATGAACATTATGCTAGGCTATTAACATGCAGTTTCTGCATGCTAAAAATGAGTATAGTTCCCTATCAAATATAATAATAGTCCATTTTCTAGGGCTTCTGAAGAGTTTGAAAGACTGCATGACTGGGAAACCACTGCAGGCATTAGATGAAATGTATAAAATACTCTTTATTTCTCTATTAACATCTTGCTGCTTTTAGGCCCACAAATCAAAGCATAGGATTTCATAATGTTTACTGAAAATCTTATAAAGCATCATAATAACAGTGGTGATGTTTTTAACTCCAAACCCATGGTGAACTGGGCAGTTTGCTAATCATTTCACATAGCAATGTTTGGAGTTGGTACTATTCAAATAGAGGCTAAGAGTGAGAAATTTCTCATGGCCAGTAAAAAAGTGAAATTGAAGTTAAGAGTCTTGATTACGAAGCTTAATCTCTAAGTCTTTATGATGCCATAATATCAGCTAGCATTTATTAAGCTAATTACTATATGCTAGGTATCTTCTGTAGGTTACAGGCATCTACTCATTCAATACTTAAAACAACTTTATGCAGATAGATGTTATTATTATTATTTAAATTTATTATTAGTGCATTAGAGTTATATCCATAACATTGGGATTCATTTGGACATAATTATACAAGCATGGCATATCACTGGCTGCATTTCAGTCATCAGTACTTCCCCTTTTCCTTCCCTCCTCCCTCTGCCTGTGGACTATCCTCTACTCTACTGATCTTTCTTCTATTAGTTTATAGTTTTTAAAATTAGTGCATTATGGATATAAATAAAGGTGAAATTGACTGTGGGATATTCATATATGTACATGGGAAAGTTAGGTTCGGATTCATTCCACTGTTCTTCCTTTTTTCCAGCCCTCCTGCCTCCCTCTTAATCTTTTTCCTCTATTCCACTGGTGTCTCTTCTATTTTCATGGGACCCATCTGTTTTCCTTATTTTGGTTTAGCTCCTGTCTATGAGAGAAAGCATTCAACCCTTGACTTTCTGGGTTTGACTTATTTTATTTAACATCCATCCATTTACCATCACATTGCCATAATTTCATTTTTCTTTGTGGCTAAGTAAAATTTCATTGTGTATATATTCCACATTTTCTTTATCCATTCATCTGTGACTGGCTCTTGGGCTGGTACCATAGCTTGGCTATTGTGAGTTGCATCTCTTCAAATATTGAAGTGGCTATATTCATATATTTTAGATATTTTGGATATGTATGAAGGAGTGGGATAGCTGGGTTATATGATGATTCCATTCCTGGTTTTTTGAGGAATTGCCGTACTGCTTTCCAGAGTGGTCAAACTAATTTGCAGTGCCAATAATAATATATGAGCGTACCTCTTCTCCCGTATCTTTGCCAATATTTATTATTAGTTTTATTCTTGGTAATTGCCACTCTAACTGAAATGAGATGAAATCTCAATGTAGTTTTGATTTCTCTCTCTGATTACTGGAAATGTTGAACATTTTTCCAAATATTTCTTAGCCATTTGTATTTGTTCTTTTGAGAAGCATCTCTTTACTTTTTTTGTCCATTTATTGATTGGGAATTTTTGAGTAAGTTTTTTTTTTCTTTTTTAGTTCTTTATATATTCTGGGTATTAGTCTCTTATTTGAGGAACAGTTGGCAAAGATATTCTATTCTGTAGATTCTCTCTTCATACTCTTGTTTCCTTTGCTGTGCAGAAGCTTTTTAATTTGATGCCATCCCACAGAGTGATTCTTGGTTTTATTTCTTGCATTTTAGTAGTCTTATTAAGGAAGTCACTGCCTGTGCCAAAATGTAGGAGTGTCGAGCTTACATTTTCTTCTAGCAGATACATAGTTTCTGCTCTAATTCCTAGGTTTTTGATCCACTGTGAGTCAACTTTTGTGCAGAGTGAGAAAGGGGAATCTAGTTTCATTCTTCAACTTGTGAATGTTCGGTTTTCCTAGCACCATTTGATCAAATGGTTATCTTTTCCCTACATTTATGGCTCTTTTGTCAAGTATCAGATGGCTGTAAGTATATGGGTATGTCTCTCTGCTATTCCATGCCATTAGTCTTCATATTATGTTGGTGCCAATTACTATAGCTCTGTAGTATAATTTGAGGTCTATAATGTGATAGCTTCAGCATTGCTCTTCTTGCTCAGAATTGCTTTGGCTATTCTGGGCCTCTTATTCTTTCAAATGAATTTTAAGACTGTTTTATTGTAGTCCTATGAATAATTTCATTGGTATTTTGATGGAGATTGGTGTGAATTTGTATAAAACTTTTGTTAGAATGGCCATTTTGATAATATTAATTCTGCTTATCCAAGAACATGGGAGATCTTTCAGTCTTCTAAAGTCACCTTCAAATTTCTTTCTTCAGTCTTCTACACTTTTCATTGTAGAGGTCTTTCACCTCTAAGAATAATTAGATTTATTCCTAATGTGTGTATTTGTTTTTGTTTTCTTTTGAGATTATATGTGGAATTGTTTTTCTAATTTCTTCATAACTGGAATATAGGAAAGCAATGGATTTATGTATATTGACCCTGCTATTTTGCTAAATTCATTTAGCAGACCTAGAAGTCTTCTTGTGGTCTTCTAAATATAGGACCAAGTCATCTGCAAACAGAGATAATATGACTTCCTATTTTTCTATTCGCATCCTTTTTCATTTCCTTCATTTGCCTGATTTCTCTTGCTAGAGTTTCAAGAACTGCGTTGAATAGAATTGGTGAGAGTGGATATTCTTGTTTTGTTCCTGTTTTTGGAGAATATGCTTTCAGTTTTTCTTCATTCAGTATGAAGTTTCCATGGGGTTTGTCATGTAGACTTTGCCATGTTGAGATAAGTTCCTTCTATTCCTAGTTTCTCTAGTGTTTTTAACATGAATTAGTGCTGGATGTTGTCAAATGCTTTTTCTGCATCTGTTATCATGAGAATCTTATCATTTATTCTATTTATGTGGTGAATTACATTTATTGATTTGCATATGTTGAACAAACTTTGCATCCTTGGAATGAAACCCATTTGATCATGGTGCACTATATTTTTTATGTATTTTTGAATATGATTTGTCAATATTTTATTAAGAATTTTTGCAACTATCTTCATCAGGGATATTAGTTTGAAGTTTTCTTCCTTGATGTATCTTTATCTGGTTTTGGTATCAGAGTTATACTGACTTTATAGAATGAATTTGAGAATTTTTCTTTTTTTCTACTTCACGGAATAATTTGAAAAGGATTGCATTAGTTCCTCCTTAAAAGTCTGATAGACAAAGGACTTAAAATCAGTTTACTACAGTGGCACAGTCACATCAATGGTTATAGCAGCTCAATTCACAATAGGTAAACTATAGAACCAACCTAGATGCACTTCAACAGATAAATGGATAAAGAAGATGTGTTTATGTTCTTTAAAATAAAAATATACCCAATAAACTATTACTCAGTCTGAATAATGAAATTATGGCATTTGCCTGTAAATGGATGGAACTAGAGAATATCATGCTAAGCCAATCCCCAAGAATCAAAGGCCAAATGTTTTCTCTAATGTGCAGATGCTAATTCACAGTTTTACAGTAATGGGTGAGGGAGAGATGGGGGAGGGTGGTGGTTTAGGGAAGAATAAAGGTAGTTTGGATTTGACAGAGATGAGTAAAGGGAGGGGAGGGGGAAGGATAAGAGGTTAGGAATAATAGTCGTATAAATCAGACATTATTACCCTATGTGCATATATGATTACACAACTAGTGTAACTCTACATCATGTACAACCAGAAGAAGGAGAAGTTATATTCCATTTGTATATGAGGGGTCAAAATTCATTCTACTGTCATGTGTAGCTAATTAGGACAAAAAGAATAATAATAACTATTTTTAAAAAAGCAGGCTAAAGAAAAAAATAAAGGATACATTGCAATAAATACTAAAAAGAATAAAAATTTTAAAAAATAAACAAAAGTCTGATAGAATTCAGATGAGAATTCACCTGATCTAGGACTTTCAATAACTGCTTCAGTTTCATTGCTTGATATTGATCTGTTTAAGCTTTCTGTATCCTCATGTTTCAATTTGGTAGGTCATACATGTCCAGAAAATTGTCAGTATCTTTTAGATTTTGTAGCTTCTTGGAGTATAAATTATAAAAATAAATTTTAATTATTCTCTG
The DNA here is from genome assembly GCF_052094955.1 of Ictidomys tridecemlineatus. Classification (NCBI taxonomy): domain Eukaryota; kingdom Metazoa; phylum Chordata; class Mammalia; order Rodentia; family Sciuridae; genus Ictidomys; species Ictidomys tridecemlineatus. The sequence goes on from NC_135488.1 coordinate 79,307,555, forward strand.
GATCAGTGTCAGTGATGATAGCTCCCTTTTCTAATTTTTTTTTTTAATTTGGGTCCTCTTCTTTTCTTTGGGTTAGTTTTTCTAAGGGTTTATAAGTCTTGTTTATTTTTTCAAAAAACCAACTCTTATTTCATTGATCCTTTATGTTGCCTTTATGAAGTCTCAATTTATTAAATTTGGCTCTGATTTTAATTATCTCATGTCTTCTGATTTTGACATTATTTGTTTTTCCTTTTCTAGGGACTTGTAATTTTAGATTATTTATTTGGAATCTTTCTCTTTGTTAATTTTAATGTAGGAACTCAGTGCTATAAGCTTTCTTTTTAGACCTGTCTTTATACTTTCCCAGAGATTTTGATATGTTATATCTATATTCTCATTTTTTTTTCTGAGAAGCTATTATTTCTCCACTAATTTCTTCTTCAATCCATTTCTTAATTTAAAAAAATGTATCATTTAATCTCCAGGTGTTAAAATGCTTTCTGTTTTTTATATTGTCATTGATTTCTAATTTCATTACATTATAATCTGATAAGATACAAGGAATTATCTCTATTTGGAGTATTTACTAAGATATACTTTGTGTCCTAAAATGTGATCTATCTTAGAGAAAGTTTCTCCACTGTAGAGTGCTACTGAGAAAAAAGTGAATTCAGTTGTCAACATGTGAAATATTCTATATAAGTTTGTTAAGTCCATTTGATTAATAGTAGTTTTAGTTCTGAAGAGTCCTTCCTTATTTTATGTCAGGATAAACTATCAATGTTGAAGAGGTGTGTTGAAATTACAATATTTAGTATTATAGTATTCTGGTATATTTGTTTGATTCTTTATATTGAGAAGGGTTTCATTTTGGGGGGGGGCTGGGGCTGGGGGCAGGTACTAGAGGTTGAACTTAGGGGCACTTAACCACTGAGCCACATTCCTATCCCTATTTTGTATTTTATTTAGAGACAGGTTCTCACTGAGTTGCTTAGTGCCTCACTTTTGTTAAGGCTGGCTTTGAACTCACAATTCTCTCAGCCTCCTGAGCCACTGGGATTATAGGTATGCTCTATTTTGCCTGGCTGAGAAGGGTTTATTTATGTACATAAATACATCATTGAAATAAATATTTAAAATCATTATAGCTTGTCGGGTGATTCCCTTAACAAGTATGAATTGGCCTTCTTTGTCTCTTGATTGGTTTGAAATCTACTTTGTCTGATATAAAGTAGCTACTCCCACTTGATTTTTATTTCCATTTGCATGATATATCTTTTACCATCCACAGACTGAAGGTCTGTGGATATCTTTGCCTATGATTGGCTCTTGTTTTTTAATCTAATCTGCCAATCCATGTCTTTTGATTGAAGAGTGTAGACCATTTATATTAGTATTATTATAGAGAAATATTTTATTTCCTGCCATTTTGATTTATTTCTAATGCTTAATTCAGGTTCAATTCTCCTTTGAGAGGTTCCAGTGCAATTTATCCCTACATAGTTTTCATTTATCCCTATATAGTTTTCATTTCTTCTGCATGATATATTTCAGTAAGTATGCTTTGTAGGGCATGTTTAGTGGTTATGAAACCTTTTAGTATCTTCTTTTCATGGAAGGTTTATATCTCATTTTCAATTCTAAAGGACAATTTTATTGGATACAGTAATCTTGGTTGGCACATATTTTCTTTCAGGACTTGGTATATATGAATCTAAGCCCTTCTGACTTTTAGGATATGGGTCAAGAAATTGATTGAAATCCAAATTGGTTTACCTCTACATGGGACCTACCATTTTTCCTCATGCATCTTTTAAAATTCTATTCTTATTCTGTATATTAGGTATTTTCAATAATGTGTCTTGGAGATGATATTTTTTGAAATTGCCTATTTGGGGTTCTATATGGATCTTGTGTTTAGAGTTCCATCTTGTTCCTAAGATTTAGAAATTTTTCTAACATCATTTTATTGAATATTGTGTTTTCCTTTTGTTTGTATTTGAAGCCTTCTTCTACCCCAATAAATCTTAAATTTGGTCTCTTAATATTATTGCAGATATTTTAAATATTCTGTTCATGCTCATTTGCTGGTTTTTCTTTATTGTCAACAGTATTTTCAAGATTATGTACTTTGTCTTCAAGCACTGAAAATCTGTCTTCACAGTGGTCTAATCTATTGGTGATGCTTCCCATTGAATTTTTAATTTGATTTATTGAGTCTTTCATTTCTAGAATTTTTAATTTGATTTATTGCATCTTTCATTTCCAGGATTTCAATTTTGTTCTTTTTTTAGAATCTCTTTTTATTGAGATGATCTTTCCCTTCTTGTATTTTTTTAAGTTAATTCGTTATGTCTTCTTTTAATTTATTGAACATTTTAACTATGAACTTTCTAAATTCTTTCTCTGATGTTTCCTCCACTGTAGTATCAATGAAATCAGTTTTTGAAGTGTTATGGGCTATTTGGGGTAATTTATTCCTTTGCTTTCTTATACTTCCAATATGTTTACCCATATTTTGGGATAATTATTGCTTCTACTTTTATACAAGGACAGTTTTTTAGTTGTAGATGGACACAATAATTTTATTTTTTTATTTATTTTTATGTGGTGCTGAGAATCAAATTCCTCACATGTGCTAAGTAAACATCTACCATTGAGATAAAACCCCAGCCCCACAAGGAACTATTTAGTGAGCTTCTTTCTCTTAAGGGCCCTGGAGTGGGTGAATATCCAGGTGTTGATATTTTCTCTTAGCATGCATGTGTGGTCTTCTGTTCCTGGTATTAGCACCACTTTAAGAGAAGACATGAATATGTTTTTACTTCAGAGCAAAGCCATTAATGACCCTTAGGAAAAACCCAAAATGTGTTGATAGTGTTCTCCAAAGTTCCTCTATCTAGGTATAAACTTGTAGTAATGTTCTGGAATAATGTTCTGAAAAATTAGCTATTAAAGAGAGGAAAATTCTGTAACATTATATAGGGGTCGAAAGGAGAGGAGAGAAAAATTGGGCAAGAGAAGAAAGAGAAAAAATGATAGAAAAAAATAATACATCTCATAGTATAAAAGAAAAAAGAGATGAATGGGGAAGGTTTGAGGCATTTGCAAGAAATGTAAGTTTGAAAAAAAATGGGTAAGAGGAGCAAGGGCAAACCTGAGCTATGAAAATGAAGATAGAATAATTCTAGTTAATCTTTAAACGTTAGAAGAAATAAAATCAAATGTATTAAGGGATGTTTTAGCCAGCTTTTCATCACTGAGACTGAAATACCTGGCAAGAACAATTAAAGAAGGAACAGTGTATTTTGTCTCATGGTTTTAGAGGTTCAGTTCATGGCCAGCTGATTCCATAGATCTCTGCCCAAGAGGAGACAGAACATTAAGGCAGAAGGACATAAAGGAGGAAAGCATCTCACAACATGGCAAGCACGATGGAGAGGGAGAGGTATCTCTGCTCACTAGGGCCAAAGTATAATCTCAAAGTTACCTCCCTCCTTGAGCTACACCTGATCTGCCTACAGTCAGAGTCCAGTTAATCCATAGTTTGGGTTATTCTAGTGATTAGGTTAAGGCTTTCAATTTATTTTCCCCTCTGAACATTCTTACATTGTCTCACACATAAGATTTGGTGGGACACCTCATATCTAAACCATAACAGGGGAACTATATTGAGGTAGGATAGAAACTATTGAATTAAAATTAAGAGTAATATAGCTATGATCAAAGATGGTATTAGAACCACTGATAGTAAACCATGCCAAGGTAGAGAAAATTCTTATTGAGTCTTCCTGGTTTGGATTTCATCTGGATTGTGGACCTTTAGAAGATGTCCATCACTATTCAGTTTTGGATTCCCCCAGAGGTGTTGAGGCATACAAACCACTTCCCTAGCTGCTAGAGACTTTCCACCAGCCAGTTCTCAGACCTCATTTATCATTCCACAGGCCTGAGTCTTGATGCTCAGTGTGTGCTGTGCTACATTTATTGGCTCTTTCTATTGTATGTGTGAGTACAGGATGCAGGGATCAAGGCTATCACTGTGACTGCACAGGACCCTGCACACTTCACAGGGCCCTCTTCTGAGAAGCATAGATCTTGGTGGACGACTGCAAGCATGAGACCTATGGTTGTGGGTTTTCTATAGGTGGTATCCAACCAATGCAGATCTCCAGGGCACTGCCCCTGTGAGACAGAAAGAGACTTAGCTGGCTCACGTGGGTACGAGTTCCCACTTTAAGAGGTTTTGAACTGCAGTCACTCTCCCCTTAGCTGACTGGGATAGAGATGTCTCTCCTGCCTGTGTCCAAAGTCCCATCAGTCCCATAAAAAAACAGATGATGTCCCCTCTGCTGCCCAGGACAGAGATAGTCATTCTTCATTGCACCTGGACTCTCTCACTTCCCAATACTGTGAATTGTGGGCATCCACTCCCGTCTTCAGAGCTCCATAGAAACTGTGTAGAATGCTGGGTTAAGTTAGTACTTCCCAGCAGTGACCAGCTCTCAGGTCTTCTGCTTCACCCCACTCCCCTTGTATTTGGTGAGGGTGGGGGGAATTTTAGCAACCTGCAGCTAGGAGTGATCCCTCTACAGGTTTCTTCTAGTGGGGTTAAGGAGACATCTAGCTACAGTGAGTGGTACTCCTTCTGGTATTATTTGTTGCTATCTGAAGGTCGGGAGATGCCATGTTGATTTAATTTCTTCTAGGGAAGCTGGACAGCTGTAGACTCCACAAAATGGCTATCATGCCTCACGAGGCCTTCAGCCCACAATTTGGGTTAAACTACTTGACCTTTGCTGACTCTGTTGCTCCTAATGCATTTTAATTTGGTCTGCTTTTCTTTATAGCTACTGTAAAGGAAATAAACCTAGGTGCTTTCCCTCTCCCTCTTTCTCTTTCTGTTACCCCTCCTGCCTATCCCAACATTGGACTGGATTCAGGATTAAAGAACTCTTCTCTCTCCAAGTCTCAGACTTATATTGGGTCTTAGAGCATTTAATCTGTCATCCATCTCTTCATTTCCCCATTCCTTCCACTACCTACTTTCTGGATTATAGAGGGGTTGCGGGGGGCGGGGGGCACTGATTAGCTCTGCTCCATCTTTAGGTTTCCTGGGTAATATTATTTTCATTTTATAGATGAGGAAATAAAGGTAAATATGGTTTGAGCAACTTTATCAAAGCCATACACTTAATGTAACATGGAGCATAGATGGATGTTCTTTGTCACGCAAATTTGAAGAATAAAAGCCATAGACACAGTGTGAGCAATAAGCAATGGATTTGTTAGAGTGATAGAAAGAATGAAAGAAAGAGGACGGGATGGGGGACAGCATGGAGGGAAGGAAGAAGGGGAGATCCTGAAGAGGGAAGGGTCCCAAGAAAGAGATGTCAACTAGTGTCTGTTGTCTAGTGGTTTGTATTGACTTGATCTGCCCCTATAGGTGACTGAAGAGATGATCTGTAAGCACAGGATTCAGAAAGGGACCCATCAGCTCTATTTTGCCTTCTTCAGCAAATCTGGATAAAACTTATTTCTAACACTTTGTTAATGGAAAGATGGGGGTTAGGGCTTGTTGGTGCAAGAAGAAGTATTTTAGAGGAGTACTTTGTGGTTGATCCTTGCTTAGCCACCCCTCTTGTGGCTAAGAAGAGCTGGAATCAGAATCTTGATTTCCCAATACTCTCTTCTTCCTTTTTTCCTGCCCTATGGTTGGTCTATTTTCCTATATAGTTAGTAAACTCTGGTTTGGGAATTTATTTATTTATTTTGAAAAAAGGGAAGTGCTTACAATAAGGTTGGGGGAAATTTTGGTCCCCCACTACCATAAATTATTCAGTTCGGTTTCCCATATTTGGAGAAATCTCAGGGGTCAGTCAGCACATCTGGATTGTCTTGCCCTAGGAAAACCACCTTCTTTATCATACTATTTCCCCTGCCAACTAAGTATTAATTTTGGAAATTCAGGCCTTCTGGCTCTAGCACCCCCAAATTAGCTACTTGCTATACTACCTGGAGTATGGCTCTCCTGCCTGTGTCCAAAATTCCATCAACTGCAGCCATAAAAAACAGATGATGTCACCCCTGCTGCCCAGGACAGAGATAGTCATTCTTCATTGCATCTGAACTCTTACTTCCTGCTATTGTGAATTGTATCCCATACAACTTTACTCAACTGGCTCCTTTGATCTAGCAAGAATGTACATTGTCGTATAATTGATTTTTTGCCTGTATTTTCTTGCAAGCCAACAGGGCTGTGTTTCATCAGTCTCTACACACTGGAATATAAAAATAGGAAAACACAAAACTGAGGTAAATCACGGAGTCTTACCTTAATCTTCGGAACAATGAATAGTTAATGGGATTGTTGACATTCGTCCCAGGAAACTCCTTTAGTGAAATGACCTCACTGAACCTCAATTAGCTCTTTTATGTCTCCTTCCCAGTTCTAAGCCAACTTGATCATCAAGAGAAAACATTTATGCCTAAAAGAAGATGAAAACTATTATGACTTGTTGGCCTAGCCATGGAAGTAGCCCTACTATTGTCACATACATGATTTTCATTATCAAAAGTATAATCTATATAAATCTTTTGAACCAACAAGTCCAACACATATTGAATCCCTCTATTTAAACATGTACCTCTTACTCCTTTGATGTTCTTACTTAACTGTTTCTTCCTTCAAGAGTCTTCTCTATAGTTTGCATAGTACTACTAAGAAGTAGCAGCACTGCTATTTTGATATGTGACTTCATAATATTCTTTTTCCAGCAATTCATATGTAATTTCATATTCATAAATGTTAGAACAATTCCTAGAAGACAAAGTGCACATGGAAAAGAACCCAGTTGATAAAGAAACTTTCCTTTCTTAAAAGTTTTTAATCAGATCTTCTGTTTTATTTATTTATTTTTTTAAAAAACAAACAATTTTTATTTTCTACATATCTTGGTCATAATTCCCTTAACTATGAAATAATTTTTGAAGTGTTTCTGCATAATTCATTCTGAATATAGTGCACACAAACTGGCATTATTGGGGTATGCATATCAATTATTCATATGGAAATTAAGGATCATGGGACCCAGCATCACTTGAATATATAAAAGCCTGTTGTCTTCTATAAAGTAGTACATTTCTGGTGCCCTTATATTATCATTTCTTTGGATAGCATTTTCTAGTTCACCCAAACAAATGTCTAATCATATTAAGTTCTTAACTTTTGCATTAGCTAAAACAATTAAGAATGTGAGAATGTAGAAATTGCTAATATAAAACAATTATACTTATGGCTCATATTTTTCAGTCTCCAGAAGTAGAAATATGTGTCTTTTGGATATTTTTCTTTATGAGCTGTATATTTTAAGCACTTCACCCCAAGGTCTGTGCTTCTCATACTTGAGCCTTTTCTGTTTATATCCATTGATGTTTCCCTAACGCAATATTTAAAGAAACAATTCCAAACTAAAGATGCAATAGGGTTTCCTTGATTATGACCTCCAACCCAACAATCCTCATCTCCATAGTGTGACTCTCACTGTTGGAGATAAAGGGAATTGAGGTAAAGACAAAGGAGTAATCATTAAAAGCAGTCATCTCAGGATGCATTATATTCCAAACTGCAAAAGCACTTTCTGAAACAAACGTGGAGGTGAAGACTTACTTAAACTTTGGAATTGGCACAATGTCTTAGTCTTAATAGGTCCTGGCAGATCACTAATCCCTGAGGCAGAGAATAATATCAGGAGGTGATTAGCCTGGTAGCCCTAGAAGGCTGACATGACAAGGATCAAATTGAAGTCAAGCTTTGACAGTAAGGAAACAAATAAGAATATTAGTTGTTTGTGGATCTTTTACTTCAAAGAGATAGATGTCCTTATAAAAATGCTATCATCCTTCTGGGCTAATATCTGGGTTTGCAATTCACCTCTGGCTGGACCTCTATAGGATTGTAAATTGAGGAAAGTTGGCCTTTGACAGAAATATGACAAAAAGAGACTATCATTCCACTTTGTGTACTGGTATCTTCTCAGGTGACTTTGCCCACTGCCCAAGCCTACAGTAATTTTTGTTTTCTTTCATCATCCTTCTGCTGTCACTCAAAATCAAACCAAAACCAAACCAAAAGCCAAAATCTTATTCTTAGACATTTTATGTAAAAATGAAATTGAAAGTGTTAGGCCCCCAGACCATTTTCCCTGGGGAAAAAAAAGAAAAAAAAAAGGTAAAACTTTAAGAATAAAAATATTATCTGATCTGCTAGAATTCCAAGAAACATCAACCATAAGAAAGACACAAGCTTTACTCAAAGTGAAACTACCTGACTCCTTCACCTGGCATAGGTCATTACCTATTCATGGGACCTGTTCTGTTAAAAAAAAAAATTCTTGATAATAAGACATAATAGGATTAGAATCAATATCTCTGTAATTTTAATATTCTAAATATAATGAAATTTCCTACAAAGATGATACCAAGGAATGTGGAAATCAAATATATTAGATAAAGGGCATCAAGAAGTCACATATAAAAAAATGAAATAGTTTAAGCACAAAATATCATCCTATCTTGTCTCTTAACTAGTACTTCTTTATCTAATACTGCAAGTTTATTCATACCTAAAAGGGTACTCTTTTCAGTAGCATTAGTGCCTCTCCTAAGCCTTTTTTTTTTTTTTTACTTGAGTGAGACTTCTTCAAGCATCCTTACATTGACCACCTTGACTTTCTCAGAAGGTCAGCAAATAATTTGAGATTATAACAGAAAAACATCTAGTTGGAGTGAGCAATTGAAAAAAGCCCGAGGGGAACAACATTGCCCAGCATGATGTATTTGTCATTCCTGCTCTTGACTGTCCTGCCAATATTGATTTCCTGGAATCTGAAGATGATGTGATCTGGAATTCCTGCTTCATGTTGATTTCCAGTTGCTTTCTTCCCAATATAGCCAGTTTTTTATAAGGCTTGATGCAAATTTTTTAAATCATCGATTCCTATTATATTTTTTTCTGAGTAGTTTCTGCCTATTTCCTTTTTTTTTTTTTATAAATGTCTCTGTTTTTTGAGCCAGTGGTAGTATGAATTTCCTGAGCTGATTTATACTTCTCTATAACTCTCCAAATCGATGTAAGGCTTCCCCAATTAGAACAACTACTTCATAAAATCCCACAATTCCTCTAAGATTTCAAATATTCTGTTTTTCCACTTTAAATTTTCATATTTATATGGGTCCTCACTGAATCCACAATCTGGCTCTGTCTTCTACTGTACCTTGAATTGTACATTATTTTGTATGTTTGGGTTTTGTTTCCCCAGTTCCACTGTTTAGTTAAAGAAAATCAGCTTCAGAACCTGACACTAATGGTGTGGCTTTCCCACTCCAAAACAGGCACTGAACCACAAGGTCAGTATTTACATAATGCTCATTTAATTGCATTCAGGAGTAAGGACTCATAAAATGCTTTTTGATTTTATTAAAATCAAAAATGGATAAATGTTTCGGGGGAAAGCCCTTCTGGTTGAGGATGGGGGATAAGGAATAGTAAAATTTAAGACATGGAAAAAATGTTTTGAGTTTACCTCTAAAGGTATAGTTGGCTTTCTCTAGGTAACTTGGAAAAGGGAGCTTACATCTTTACCTCCCTAAATTGATATTAGACATTTAAAAGGTACAAACCCACAAGAATATAGAGAATGTAGGAAAAGAGAGCACATAAAACCTTTCAGAAGGTGGAGAATACATGGATACATCATATCTGAATTGACAGAGTGGGAAAAATAAAATCTGAGTCCTTGCTCTAGGAAAAGATAAGAAACAAGCTGTTTCACACTCTAGAGAGAATTAAAGGCCCAGAGTTCCCAGAAGGAGTATCAGATTAAATTCTGCATAATCAAGCAGTCAGATGCTTCAGATATTCCCCAAAGCCCATTCCTCCAGGCCTCATCTCTTCTCCCATCCATGTTCCATGTTCTTGGACACCAGAGTAGAAAATGATGGGAACAACAAAATAGTAAAGGGCATCGATTGATAAACCAAAGTAAACTGTGACCCCTTCCATCCACTTCCCCAGTTTAGTGCCCAGATTTCTGGGGTCCTCCTCCTCAGCATGTGGAAGATAAGTGGAAGATTTCGCTTTAATTCACAATTCTAAGGGAAAAAAAATACCATGATATTTAACAATACCCCAGTGAAATACTAAGGCATTTGCCTTATGATCCTCAATAAAATTCTCATACAGAAAGCTTCCCGTAAATTCTCTGGATCTTGATTTCTTAAGAATGAATCAAGCCAGACATGGTGGTGCCTGCCTGTAATCCCAGCGGCGTGGGAGGCTGAGGCAGGAGGATCACTAATTCAAAGCCAGTTTCAACAATGGTGAGGCACTAAGCAGCTTGGTGAGACCCTGTCTAAATAAAATACAAAATAGGACTGGGGATGTGGCTTAGTGGCCTAGTATCCCTGTGTTCAATCCCCAGTGTCCAGAAAAATAAAATAAAACGAATGAATCAAGCTGGGCATGGAGGAACATGAATGTAATTCCAACAGCTGGGAGGCTGAGGATCACAAATTCAAGGCCAGCTTGATCAATTTAGGGAGACTCTGTCTCAAAATAAAAAAATATAAAGGGATGGAAATATTACAGTGTACTGACTCCTATGAGGTTCAATCCTAGTACTGAAGAGGGGGAAAAAAGAAGAATTAAAAGTCAAGGGAAAACAATATTTTGGGAAAACCTCCATCATACAAAACAGACACCAGTAAACAGCTTAAAAAACAAAGAAATAATTGCAAAAGAAATAATATTGAAAGTCAAATAAACACAATAATAAATGTATAATTCATATGCTTATTTATAAACAGAGTATTATAATAAAAAATAAGAAATAAGGCAATTCTTTGGTCTCCTAACCACAATTATTTCAATGGTAGTGATAACAACTCTCAATAATATCTTAATTGTTTACTTATCAAGTAAATTCAGGGTAAATTATCTCTCCCATTTTTATTGAATTATGGTCCTCTTTGTACTAATTTGTATATTCAGACATCAAACAATTGTTAATTCTAACTAAGAGCTTCCTTCAAAAGTAAAACTTCAGCATTTTCTAAACAATATCCTAAGCTCTCTGAAGTAGCTTCTCTAATGTTTTATTTATCTTTTTATGCAGGCTTACTTCTTAAAAGTCCCCTCTTTTTGACCATCATTCCTTAGACCTAATGTCATCTCCTGAATTACCTGTTAGATTTTTCTTTACAATCTGATTTTCTATGGGATGTTTTAGAATGAATATTGCAGGTTAAATATAATTTAGTTGGATATTTCCTCATATTGTCACAGAGATCTATTAGTAAATTGATAGGTATATACAAAATGGATCTCATTCTCTAATTTTTTCTTATGTTTCAAGATAACTTAAAAATATGATCAAATTATCCATCTGAATGATTCAACTGATTATAAATATATAAGCCTTAACAATCTAAAATTTTGTCATTTTTTCATTGGCAAAATGTCATCTATTCATCTTAATAGATACTCAGTTGAATAATCTCATCAAACTGTATTATGTTTTGTGGTGTGGGTTAATCAAAGAATAAAAAATAATTTAATGTTTAAATTTCTTCTATGAAAAATGATTGTGCTGTTCTCGTATTAAGTTGCTGGTCAACGGTCATGGCTTCGAGGTGTACATGAAAGAATATATTACTGTATGAAGAGTTTGGCTTTGTGTTCTGATATCAGTTTCATAACACTCAAACACCCCAAGGCTCAGTAATCAGAATTTGGTGGTTTATAGACAAAACTTGAACAACTATCTCAATGGAAAGAATAAAAATTTTTCACCTTGAACCTAAGATACTATCATTAATTTCAAAGACAATCTATTAAGAAACAGTGGAGGAGGTAAAAAAAATGATTTTCATCATGCTTAAAGCCTAGAGTTATTGTCTGATTGTCATCAGAGTATCGATTTCTCCACTATTTCTCTTCCGACATTGAGGATATTAAGGTCAATTATAAAAAACAGTTGAAAAGTGCATTCAAAATAAAAGCACAAGGATCTTAGAAAGGATTTTTGCTGTGTGTAGTTCCCATTTTGGTATTTCACCTTTCCCTTGATGTTTTGTGAATTGTGTTATTTTTGACTTTTTTTTTTTCCAGGAAGCAACACTGAAGAAAAGCATGGCTGGTATCACAATTCCAGCTGAGCACATTCATTCACTTTGATTCACCCCAGAACCAGACTCAATGTCTACAAGCAATGTGAACTGGAGAGCTGAACAATTAGCTACAGAATTTTGTCCCTGAAGCTGCTCTCCTCTCACTTGTTTCTTAGTGTCATGATTATCAGAGCAAATTACTTCTTTTCCAATGTATTACGTCGCCCTAATCTCAATCCCTGTGGCACAAATATTTAATAAAATGGTCTCAGGGTGGTGGAATTTCATTGCTGAGAAAACACAGCTTCTGATCTTAGTACTAAAATAAAGAAATAAATTTTATGTATATCTATAATATCTTGCCTGAAAGCTACATAAGAGCACAAGAGGAGTCTTAACAATTTCTGTCAGAATATTTCAGGTTGTGTCTCTGAATGTATTTTCAGTAGAGGAGAAAATAGCTTTGAATTTGTGTGGCAATTACCCTGTGGAAAGAGGATTAACTCTCCAGCACTCCAAATTTTGTTCAGATGTCAATACCGCTGATGTCCCAAATGCACCAAAGAGATGTGAAGGTTCAGTATTTGGAGAGAATTCCTGGGAGGACAAAGTGATTCAGATGCAGGTTCAAAACAGCTTGAGAGAACAGAAAAGGAGACTGGGTTGGAGTACTTATGGTGTTTAAAGCAGGGGAGTTGGTTGAGGACAGGTGCTGGTGGGGCCTATGTGGTTTGGAACTCCTTATAATCCCCACGGGAGGAGCACTGGACTTTCTTTATCAGATGGACCAAACTTCTAATTGGGAAGGAGATGCCCAGTTTAAAACTTCAGAAAACTACAGTCGGGCTCTTTGTTGTAATTTCCTTATATCATTCCCTTAGAGTGAACACTTGGTATAGATATACCAAATATAAATATATTATATGATGTATTTAATATAATTTATATATTAAATATAAATTCATAAATAAATATATACCCCTGTATTTATATATAAAATAGCAACAGTTAATAGGCTATGAGAATATAGGCTATACTAGGCTATATATAGATACAGATATAGATATACAAGTATAGATATACTAGTATATATGATATACTAATAATAGTATATATAGTAGTAAGATAAATATATACTACATATAAATAAACATATATATGTGAGGTATTCATTACCATGCTTATTAAATAGATAATAATATACAAATTGTTATCTATAATAATTATTTTGCCCACTGTTCTAATTATGCTATTTTAATTTTTCAGGGTGTTGGTTTATTGCCTGTGTTGATACAAAGGAAAGGTTTTAAAACTTAGTATGTACAAAAAAACTGAAAGGAAAATCTTGTTAAAACAAATATCCCATAGTTTCTGATTGAATTGATCTGAGGTGAAGTCCAAGAATTTGCATTTCTAACAAAGACCCTTAATTATGCTGATGTCATTGATTCAGGGACCATATTTCCAAAGTGTTTAATTTAGATTCTGTTGGTTTTAATAATTTTCTTTCCCAGAATTTTTCCCTAAGATGCTATTCAACTCTTTGAATATTAATGAATATTAAATTTGAATTGTTCATATTAAAAGGCAGAAACATTTTAATGATGATTTCTGCTGAAGAGTAATTTTGTTATTTTCTGGTGAACTACAAGTATAAACTATTAACTGTTGCTATTTTATTCTTCATTAATTGATACTAAAATATGATATTATACCTTGATAAATCTTGTGACATTGGATAGAAACTCATAAAAAATATATATAAACTGTGACATTCTTTCTGGAGAGTATTCAGAAGACTGAGTAGTTAATTTGAATGGGTAGATCTTGAAAACTTTGATGGCCTTGGATGAGTTCCATTTGTACTTGAAATTTCTTACTACTTTTGGATTTAGTCTTTAGCTTTTTAAATTTCAACACTATAATACTGGACATAGTAAGGGGTTATGATAGACGAGAAAGATCAGGACTAAGAGTCAGGAAATACAGAAATATTTTAGACTTTTTGGGTTACATGGTTACTGTTGAAACTACTAAATATCACCATTGTGGCACAAAATAGTCACATCTGAACAAAATCTGTGTTCCAATAAAATTTAGTAAGATCACATGGCTGGATTTACTTCACGGGTTATAGTTAGACTTTTGATTTAAATATAGGTATTTTTCATTCATGAAAGAAACAGGTTAGACTGGTTTTTAGTACCTCACTGGTAGCAAAGATTCTGCAATTCTGTGACTGGATGAATCTTGCTCATTACTTATTGATTTTGTTCTCACTAAACAATATTAAGTACTTACATATCAAACTCATCACATAAATCACATCACCCAATGGAAGGGGAAGTTCAAAGACTTTTCTTGTAGAGATGCCAGCATGTATTCTAATTGCAGGTAAACTGTTAGATAATAGTAATGGATAAAAAAGCAATTACCAGCAATTATTCTAAACAGATAAATGTCAGAAATAACATTTTATTATTTTCTAAGTAGTAGCAATAATATGGTGGATATAATTATTGTTGTAACAAAAAATCCCATGAGTGTTTGTTCAAATAGAAATAGGGATTGGGATTTGTAGTACACGGTCTTTGACTATGATGGACTATGAGTAAAGGCAATGTTCATAATTTGAGAAGGGAAAACAACATTCAAGCAAGAAGCAGGAATATCAGGATTGGAATCCTTGCTTCAAAGATGATCCGGTTTCCAGATGTATAGATGGAAGCACGAATGTGGAATTTCATCTAGAGAACAGATTCGCTGATAGCAAGGGACCAGAAAGAAAGGCGGAGTTAAAATTTTTCAAGCAAATTACCACTGAGGAGTAGAGAGTGGAATGGGGATCTGGGATACAACTGTTGGGTATTACAGGTGTGTCCTCCTAACTATAATGGTGTTGATCACTACTTTTCATATGGCACATAAAAGTGAATAAGTGGTGAAATACATAAGGAAATAAACAGCATGGGGTTGGGGGCAGTAAGTACCTGTGAGCTCTGAGGAGCAGGAGAGAACTGGGTGCTCTGAGAATCATCATAATTTTAGTACCATCATCATTGCCCATCCAACTTCTCCACTCTTGATAAAATAATTTATTGTACAGTTTTATTATCTATCCACACTTTCCTAGACCATGCAGGAGAACATCTGTCTCCTCTGAATTACTAAAAATAATTGGTATACTTATCACTGTATATGTGATAAGGGACAGTAATAAGAGTTAAAAAAAATGATTTGTATTGTTTTTAACACATTTTAATATATTACCTGTACCTAAGATAAACCTGGCACTTAGTATATGATGAATACATTCATCATATTTTTAAATGATCTGAAAACTTTAGTGAATTAAAGTGAGTTTGAAAGATTCAATTCACTTTCTGTGACCTCCATTCTCTGAATTTTCATTGTGGCTTTGGCCTGAACCTCAGTATTGTCATTAACTATGGAAAACATAGGCTATCAGTCCAACTTGTTATTCTCTGAGGAATATTTTTCCAAATATTTATGTATTTGCCACAATAGTTTTCATTAAAACATAGAATGAAAAGGAAGTCTTTTAATCTATGTTACAGCCAAGTTTAAAAGGGGAATGTTTTTTCATGTTGTATAGTAACTTTAATACTTGCTTTTTTTTGTATTTGTTCAGAATGGGGAAAAATGTGATCATATTTATGTTCTATGACAGAAACCTTGAGTTTACTAGGCAAATTCATTTCTACTAAAATGAGGTGTATACATATCATTTATTTCCCTAGATATAAGAATCTTAAATTCTAATTCGAGAGCCTAGAATCATCTATAATTTTAGCAAAAGAATTGTCATGCTTCCATCAAAGGCAGATTAAGAATTAAGAATTTTGATATTTCTATTAAAAAAATCTGTGTTAATAACAACAGCAAATTGAAATGTCAATGTATTACAGATTGTTAATATCATGGGTCAAGATGAATCCTGGCTGGGCTCCCCTTCCCCTTACTTCAGTAACTTTTTTTCCCCAAAATTCTTCCTGACCTAAAAACATGATTTTTTTCCTGTCCAATATTTTTCAGTGTTTATATGTAGCCAGAGAGATAATACCCAAGATAATACCCAGTGTTTATATGTAGCCAGAGAGATATATTATGCAATGTTCTTCACAAGATGGCTTCTTCCTCTGGGTTCATTCTAATCTCCCAGGACTTTGTGTCTCCTGAAACTTCAAAACTGAAAAACATTGAATTGCTTCTAATTCACTAAAAAAAAAAAAAAGAAAAAGAAAAGAAAGAGAAAAAGAGGAAAGAAAAACTGATGCCAAATTCCTTTCTAATGGGTTTACTATTTGTTCCACTTGAAATGCTTTCATATTGACCACTTAGACATCTTTTATTCATTCTTTTCATCTTAGCCCAAATATTTTGACTTCCATGGGATATTCTCAGACTCTCACTAATGTAATGGGTATGTTTTCTTCTTTGTTCCTGTAACCTTAGCACACAGAAACACTCCAAATATGTCATATTATTATTAATTTAACATAATATGCAGGAATTGAAGGACTGTCTTTCAGTAGTTTGTGTTGCGAGAGCATTCTCCATGGATTTATAACATTACAGGCCTTCTGAACAGAGGATGCTATTAATGATGTTTGCATAACAGACGACCCGGAGAGCTGGGAAACTGTTCTCTTAAATATAAAGTCTTCAGCCATAAAGATGTCTTCACTCTATGCTCCAGAGAGTTGATTAGTGAATGTCTCCCTCTGGAGAAGAGGGTGGTCACAGGTGCCAACATGCTAGGAATGCTGTGACTCCTAAATTTAGGGTCCTCCCCTGGGATGTAACCCCTCCTATTTCATTTTGCAATAATAATTTCATTTTCCAAGGAATGGAGCTATGGATTTCTATGGATTAAGATCTCTGAAACCATGAACTCTCAAATAAACTTTTCCTTCATACAGTTGTTCTGGTCAGATCCTTTAGTCACAGCACTGAGAAAGCTGACTAAAACAATATTGAAACTGACCATAAGGATTACACCAATCTTCTGTCTAGCACATCTTCTAAGATATCTGCACTTATTATTGTTTCTGAGTTATTTTATCATTTTGTCCTGAAAACAGTGAGTGATGCAAATGATTCCGTATCCATAGAAAAGCAAATGAAATTTGCTCTGTGTTATTGATCAGGTTAATATCTACTTGTAAATTTATGTCAACATGGTAGATTGCCTAAATTACTCAAAGTCTATATTTCCTGCATTTATACATGTGTTACTTGGAGTTTCCTTTGAATTGTTTATACTGTTTTCTTGGCACCACCATTAATAAATATATTAGATAATAATCTTGGATACATATTTATTTTATAGTTGTAGTATAAAAGTCATTATTTTGTCTGGTTTTAAAAACATTATTCTTTAATACCAGTGATTCTTTAACATCATGAATATTTGGTGTGTGTGTGTGTGTGTGTGAGAGAGAGAGAGAGAGAGAGAGAGAGAGAGAGAGAGAGAGAGAACTCTCGATGTATGTGCATGTGAAAAATCTATTCTATATTGCTGTTTTAGATATTTTTCCCATTTTCCTTTTTTTTCAGATATTTCAACTCTATAGATAACAGATGTCTCTAATCACTGCAATATTTAGATTACTCTGGGTTCTGTTCTTAAGTGTGGATTGTAGATTTTATAGAATTTAAATGGGGCTGAAAAAAAAAAAAACTTGTATCATGTAGACAAAAGAGACCCTAACTTTGACCAACATTTTTCATTGTTAGACAAAATAACAGATATTTTTATTTTTGTAAATAAATAAGTGAATATTTTTCAAGGTATTTTTTTAAGGGAGACTGCATATAGCCATGTGGGAATGTCTTGCAACAATGCGTCACATCCTTGCCATGACAAGACTGAGCTCCCAGAAGGCACGAACATTTGAACAGCTGTTGAGAAGGTTCCTGCTACTGGCTACAGATCTTGACAAAAGAAAACTTACCTCCAGGAAATGATGAAGTTCTTTATTCCAAATTCCCTTGAATAGAGGACTGGGAAAAAAATTTGCACACTTACAAAAAAATATTCAGAACATGAAAATAGAGCAATCCGTTAATCACTATCACTATACAAATTTACCCTTCTTCTATAAGAAATATTGATAATTAAAAATCAAAATTTGGGCTAGGGTTGTAGCTCAGTGGTAGAGTGTTCGCTTTAGCACACGTAAGGCACTGGGTTTGATCCTCAGCACCACATAAAAGTGAAATAAAGATATTGTGTCCACCTCCAACTAAAAAATAAATATTTTTAAAAACTCAAAATTCAAATATACAGAAAGATTTCTATACTAAAAAACAGCAGCAAGTTAGCAATGTCCACTTTTAATTATAACAAAAACTAAGCTCTAGGCCTGATTCAGACTTAATCAGTTTTTTTCCACTAATATTTTTATCTATTCTAGGATCTCACATTGCACTAAGGTGTTGAGCCTCTTTAGTTTCCTCCAGTCTGTGACAGTTCTTCAGTCTTTCCTTGTCTTTCATGACCTTGATACTTTTGAAGAGTAACGGTCTGGTATTTTGTAGACTGTCTGCCAATTTGGGGTTGCATGATATTTTCTCCTGATGAGCTCATCACCTCTAAAAAGCAATGCCTTACAGGGAATAATACCACAGAGGTGGTGTGACCTCATAGGATCAGGGAGTGCATGGTGCTGATAGTCTACTTGTGATATTAACCTTGATCATTTGTTTACAGTGATGTCTTCCAGAGTTTTTCAGTACATAGTAAACACTACTCTCTCTATAATTAGGAAGATATATATTTTTAAAGAAATACTGTGAGTCTATGCAAATAGCCTGTTTCTCATTCAATTTACGTCTACTTATTTTAGCATCCATTGGCAGGTAGATTTTGCCTGTAGCCATCATGGACAAAAATTTCTAATCACAATTTTCTTCCTTCCCTTTTACATGTATTCATTAAAATTCTACTCTCAGGGGTTGCCCCCTCCTCACCTATCATTTTTCTGTTCAGTTGCTTATGGACATTTTATTTTTGAGTTAAATTCTAATACTTCTGAAATTTATTTTATGATCAATGTTTCCAACTCTGGCCACTTCGTAGTCTTTCAGGTTCACTCCTATGACTTTCAGTAGATTCTTCCCCCTTTTCTTTTTCTTGGTTCTTTTTTACTTTGGGGGGAGGGGGGTTGGTACTTTCTAGCACTGAAATATACTCCAGTCATCTTACATTTTCCCTGATTCAACCCTGAAATGAGTGTTTTCCAAAGAGCCCTGGTCTTCTTAGTGGAGTATGAAACACTAAACCTGAAAATTTGATAAAGGGTAATCTTCATAGTTTCATGCAGGATATTCCTAGATGTTCCTAACTGGATAAATTTCTTGAGATTTTGCTGAATGTTTCCATGAAGTTAGAAAAACATTAATAGGTTTATATTAATATTAATGAAGATGTCTCTGATTTCATTTCTTCTGCGAGGAGATACATTCCCAGGGAACAAAAGCAATAAGGGAAGAGAAGGAAATTTCAAGTCTCCAAAAGTCAGTCAATATTTATTGAATTCTAACTTATAAAGAGTACTTTGGGAAATGCTGCAATAAAGTTAAAGATGTAGCCGCTGCCCTTAAGAAGCTATAGTGTCACAGTGAGACCAGGACAAACATTTAGCAAAAGAACAAGTGCTAGGGAATGATGGGATCATGTGGGTCACACTTTACTTTTCATTCCAATGTTTCAACATCATATTTCTCCTTCAATTATTTTTATTAGATCTCCTCTTATATGAAAGAAAGCAGCAGCTCACTTTATGTATGTATGTGTGCATGTATTTAGCTATTGGGGATTGAACCTCTGGAAGCTTTTACTAAAGAACATCCCAGCCCTTTTTATTTTTTATTTTGAGACAGGGTCTTGCTAAGTTTCTAAGGCTTGCCTTGAACTTGAAATCCTCTTGCCTCAGCCTCCGGAAGAACTAGCTGAGTAGCTGGGATCATAGGCATGAGCCATAGTACCTAGCTAAAGTTCACACTTTTAAAGCATGAACAGAAATTCCATTCCTCCAAGAAATTTTCCTTCAAGAGCTTTTTATTCTTTAGATATTTTTGAACAACTGTTGTGTGAAAAGCAAAGACAAAAATTACAACAAGGGCATGGCACAGTGGCACATGTGTATAATCCCAGCGGCTTGGGTGGCTGAGGCAGGAGGATCATGAATTCAAAGCCAGAATCAGTAACTCAGCAAGACCCTGAGCAACTCAGGGAGACTCTGTCTCTAAATAAAATACAAAAAAAAAAAAAGAGCTGGGGATGAGGCTCCCCTGGGTTCAATTCCTGGTGCAAAAAAAAAAAAAAAATACAACCAGGTACTGAAAGCACCCTCTTTGATTTTAAGGAAATTTCAATTCATGGCTGCTAGAGGCCAATCTTCTCTCACCTCCCAAAGCCATGGTTATGTTTTTTCATTTAATTTTACAAATTTTGAAAACACTTTTACAATGACAAATCCCTGAGAGTATGAGTAAATTTTTCTGTTTGCATTGTTTTCCAGAGCGTCTCTGTGGGTTCATTTCTTCACACCATCTCAGACACTTTGTTGAATGAAAAGTATATATCATAATTTCTTTTATCTTCACAACATTGACCCCAGTGACATTTGGATAATAGGTGGATATAAAATGTTTATTATCTTTGCCAAAATCAAGTGCATTTCATAAGTAGAATACAAAGAAACTGCCCTAGTTCTCTAATTGCTAAAAGGCAGATAATACCTTATAGGGTTATTGTAAGGATGAAGTGAATGGCTACAAGTAGCATTTAGAAAGGAACTCAGAATGTAGTGAACACTTAGTGCTATTAATTTTTAATGTGAGTTTATGAGTCACTTTAATATTATATGTGATAAAGAGCATGCACTTTGTGTACTAGGCAAAGTGGTAGCACTGAGAAAGGAAAGCAGCACATTCAGATTTGGATCGCTAGTTTAATTTGAGGCCAGATGCCAGTTGTCACTCTGGCCATTCTTCCTGTTTCTGGTCAACATTCACATACAAATTTAATTTCTTCCTGCTGCAAAACATTTGAAGAAATGAAATACTGAAATAAAATTATTTATGAGACAGTGTATGGGCAAATAAATTGGTATTGGATGAGTACACAAAAGCAGTTCAATAGAGATACACTAGTCTTTAAACAATTGATACTGGAGTAATAGAGATCCATTATGAATTAAAATAGGACTGTTATGGTTTGAATGTGAGGTGTCCGACAACAGCTTATATCTGAGACAATGCAGGAAGATTCAGAGGAGAAATGATTGAGTTATAAGAGTCTTAACCCCATCAGTGAATTAATCTTGATAGGGATTAACTCAATGGTAATTGAAGTGGTAAGGTGTGGCTAGAGGAGGTAGGAATTGGGCCATGGCTTTGAGGTACATATTTGTATCTGGTGAGTGGAGTTTCTTTCTCTGCTTTCTGATCACCATCATGTGGGCTGCTTCCCTCAGCCACACTCTCTACCATGTTGTACCCTCACCTCAAGCCCTGAGGAATGGAGCTGGCTGTCTACATGTTGAGACCTCTGAAAACATGCGCTCCCAAATAAACTTTTCCTCCTGTACAGTTGTTGTAGTTGGGTCCTTTAAGTCACAGCAGTGAAAAAGCTAACTAAAACAAGGACCAATATGCCTTTTTAAAAGGACCTAATTACACCTTCACAAAAAATTACTCAAAGTGGATCACAGACTTAAATATAAAACACAAAATTATAAAATTTTAAAAGAAAGAAAGGAAAACTAGGAAAAATTCTAGGAAACTTGGAAACTTGGGTTTGATGATAAATTTTTAGATTTAACATCAAATGAGTAATATATATATGCAATACGTATTTATCTGGATATTATATATGTATATTGATAAGTTGAATGTTATTAAATTTAAAATTTTCCATTCTGCAAAGTCATTGCTAAGTGGATGAAAACATAAGCCACAGACTTTTGTCTTTTGACTTTTGCCATTTGGG
The DNA here is from genome assembly GCF_052094955.1 of Ictidomys tridecemlineatus. Classification (NCBI taxonomy): domain Eukaryota; kingdom Metazoa; phylum Chordata; class Mammalia; order Rodentia; family Sciuridae; genus Ictidomys; species Ictidomys tridecemlineatus. The sequence goes on from NC_135488.1 coordinate 79,329,726, forward strand.
TCTTTAGAAAAATACAAATCAAAATAAGGTGAAAATAATATTGATTAGAATGGCTAAAATGAAACAAACAAAAATATTGCAATATCAATTGTTGATGAAGATGTAGAAAAACAGAAACTCTTATACTATGTTGGTAGATATGCAAAGGGGTTCAGCTATTGTGTAAGACATTTTGGCAATTTCTTACAAAGATGAGACTGTCTTCTCATACAGATCTATTATAGAGCTCCTAGTATTTGTCCAACAGACATAAAAACCTGCATGTGAAAGTTTATAACAACTTTATTCATAGTCAGCAAAGGCTGGTGGCAACCATGGTATCCTTCAATAGGTGAATGAGCTGTGTTCGTTCTCACAACAGAATCCTTTCAGTGATAAAAAGAAATGAGTTGTGAAGACACAAACTAACATGGCTGAATCTTAAATACATGTGGGTAAATGGAAGAAATTATTTGGAAAATACTATACCTTATATTATTCCATTATGACACACTGAGAAGGCAAAACTGTAGAGGCAGTAAGCAAATCAGTAATTGCTAAACATTTGGGGAGAGAGAGAAAAAGAGAAATAACTGTTTCCCTGTTAATCATTTCATCATTTTTCTTATAATTTTATAAATTAAATGCAAGTGCTATTTGTCAAGTTTTGCATATTCTTCAACTTTAAAAATGAAAACATGTTTACTATAACTAGTTTTGTTCCTCCAAACAATGTCAAAATAATCCATTTTGTTATCTGCAACAATATTTTATTCATTGGACTCTTGTATAAATTAAATATATGGATATAGCATAATTTAGTTGTCTAATCTTCTAGTGATAAGATTATTATTCTTAGTTTTTCCCCCACAGATTTATTATATATAATTTTAGTTTTACTGTGAATGGCTAAAAGTGGTATCAAAAAAGTGGGTTAGGTACATTTTTACTTTACCATATTATATCAAATCCTTGTTGGATCTATGGTTCCAATATGTAATGCTAAAAGGAAAATAAAACTATTTCTGATTTTCCTCATTCTATTTGTTTCTAATTATTACAAAGATGTGAGGTGTGAAATGATATTTCATGTTGTTATAAATTTATGTATTGATGAAGATATTTACAAAAAAAATCTAGTTTCTTTTCTGTGAAATAACCTTTCAAAATTTTTGTTAAGATAGGAATTTGTTTGGAAATGCATTAAAACAATGAATCAATTCAGGATTCATATTTAATACATTTAAGCTTCCCATATATAGAGAAGTGATATATTTCTTCATGTATTTTAATCTGTTAAAATATTTTTCAATAGTTTTTTATATAAATCTTTTATATATCTTGTTTCAGATTTCTTTGTAGAATTCTTTCATGCGAAATGTTTGACCACTGCTTCAAATTCAATTTGATTTATGCTATTAAAGTTTTCTGTCCTACTGAGTAATCACAATTTTATTAAATTTTCTATTTTTAAAGCTTTCACAGTTATTGGCATATAATTATTATAACTTCATCTTATATTTCTAGTTCTGCCTGCCTGTTTCATTTTTATGAAGCTTACTTAGGCTGTTTCTCCTTTCTAAAAAGTCAAGCAAAAGATGTTTGCCAATTTTATTGATCTTTTCAAAGAGCTTATATTTTGATTTCACTGATCATTTTATTTTTTTCCTCCATTTTATTAATATCAAATGTTCCGTATTTTCCCCCAGCTGATTTTCCAATCCTTTCTTCTATCTTTTTTACTTGAATGTTAAGCTTATATATTTCTATTCCTCTTTTTTTGTTTTTAAAGTAAAAAATACAGGGGGCATTCTTTTCATCTTCATATCAATTTTGATAAATTCTTCAAATTTGATATGCATCATTTTCATTATCCTTTAGTTCAAAATATTTTCGAACAGTTTATTATTATATTTACTGGTGTCCCCAGTGCTTCCCATCTGGACCCACCCACACATTTGACAGGAAGCCACACTTCTCTGAGTTGTTGCCAGCCTGTGAGTGGGCATGGTTAGCACTCTACTGCCAGCCTATTTCTTGGAGACACAGAAGTTAGCTATTGGGACTCAGGAACTCTCCACTGGCATGACTACAAACATTTTAACCCTGCACTTCAGTTTAAGAAGTTTCCTACCCAATTGTTTTTGTTTCCCTCTTTCTTTAAATGATGTCAGTCAGATATCACGGCTCATCCCATCTCTTTGTGCTTCTTCTTTATCTTAAAACATTTTAGTGGCTGACAAGGTGGCCATATAACCTAATAAGCAATTTCTCCCTTGGACTTAAGCAACTTCTGTGAACCTAATAACTGAAATGGATAAAGAGAGTAGATCAGATCCTCATATTCTGTTAAATATAGTTAACCCACAAAATTAAATTTTTTTAGAACTACCAGATTAAAAGTGAAAGTCTGAAATGTATTTTAAGGGCAATATTGTTTCAAAAATAAATACACAGATAAGTAATAGTAAGAGATTACCCCAAAACATTAATGCTGTGAGTTTTGATAACTTTATCATTTCTGTATTTCTTGGTAACCGTTTTTGATTAGTTGTCATTCATTCATTGAGGAAAGATCATACTAAATTGAGAAGGCTGAAGTTACCTAGTGAAGTTATATAGGATCAGTTTCAATGTTACTTCTTTGATAAAAGTCATACTTACACTCAGAACCCTGGGGCTGAGTAGTAGGTACTGGATTCTCCTCCAGCACACAGAAATGTGCTCAGTTCCTCTTATAACTGAATTGAGATTGTTATGCAAAGTAGGGGTTCCCAGCCAAGATATTAATGTGGGATTGGTTTCATATCTACCCAGTTGTTAATACTCTTATCTATTTTTATCATTCAATCAATAGCTTTGTTATCTGAATGGAACTTGAATTTCTATCTTTTTCTATCAATTACTACTCTATATTCTTTAATTTAATTAGTTCTCAGCAGTGGTTTAGAAATCATTCTTTGGTAGTGTTACAGAGTGAGATTCACCTGCAGAACCAAAGTAACCTTTGGGATCTGTGACCACCAGTTCTTGCATCTTGCCTTAAGAATTTCAAATGAATGCCACAAAGTAACAATGGGGACCTTATTAGAAGTTGGAAGGAAAAAGGGAAATGAGACACTCTCAAGAATGAAAGGGAGAGGTGGGTGCTCTCAGAGAGAAGGCCAGAAGTTTATTACCCTCCAGGAAGCTTCCAAAGAATCCTGTCCAGATCCATCTTTCAACTTTTGAATAAGAGCAAGATTGCATCAGATTTTCAAATTCCCATTGCATATGAATTTACCCCATGGAGGGAAAATTTAACTATTATAATGACATGCTAAACACCCAAAGGCAACTCTGGGTCATCTTGGCCTGTACTGACCCATTCTAATTATAATTCTTTCTTACAGATTTTTATGGTTGATGACTTTGCTTCTAATTATCCTGATTCCTTGAGTCTTGGAATCTCGTCCATATAAAAGTCACAAAATTCCCCTTTCAGGGAGTCTTTATTGACAGTGAGGAGTCTATGGGCTTGCTTTTTCTCCTGCTGATAATAGTTTGTTGGGAAACATAGTGTATTCTATTGACTTAAACCAGGAGAGAGTCAGTGTGACCTCAGGTAAATTTCTTTTTTAAAAGAAGACATCTGGGAGTTAGCAGAATAGGCCCTATAGCATTATCCCCTTATGTTATAGAATTATAACCTCATGTTGCCACCATTCATGTTAATCTGCCACCTACCCATAGGGTTGTCTGACAAAATACTGAAGTCAGTTAAATTTAAATTCCAGAATAACAACAATTATTTTTAGCATAAGAATATCCCATAAAATGTTTGAAAACATACCAAATTAAAAAAAATTCTCTGCTTATCTTAAATGCAAATTTAACTGAGTGTCCTGTGCTTTCATCTGCTAAATTGCCAGCCCTAATATTTAACATAGATATTCCAGAAGCTCTTGTCTAAGTTTTGCTTTTGTTAATAAGTTTTATTCTTACACCTTTTCTAAAGACTTGTTGAGATTAAAACCCGTTATTTATTCCCATCTCTACCAGGTAGAGCACATAATTTAAGGTAGATGCTCAGTGAATATTAGATGGAAACTTCCTCTGAGAATCTAAAAGCATCAGACACCAATTTGGTTTGGAAATGCTGTGCTGTCTGATAGGAAGTCTTAGACAAAGGCAACACAAAGCATGCAAGATAAGAATTCCCTGGAAGGCACAGTAGGATTGGGACTCTTCTCAGGTACCACTCTTTATTTCAACAGAAGTACCTAATTGGAGAAAAGTTCTTTTTTTCTTTCTGATAATGAGACCAGACTATCCACATGTTTCATTTGGTTTATACAATATTGCCACTGAGAGAGAATTCAAGACCTAATTTGGACAAACTTGTTATTAAGACTTTCACGGAGCTGCTGGTGCTCATCTCTAGGCAGGTCATGCTCTGCTGGATGTGGTTTGCACAGCTCTCATCAGGGGTTAAAAGCCAGGCTTCATTAGCAGGCGTGCCCTGCCAGGGCTCTCACCTCTGCTCCCCCCACTGTCAAATGCATGTTATCTAGTGGTTCTGATTCCTGGGTGGCATTTATAGGCTTGATTTCAGAGAGTAATGACAAGGAGACTGAGCTTTAGAATACATTACAGACACAATGCAGGACAGTCCAGGAGAAAGGCCCCAGAGCTCCCCTAGTACCTCTTGTCAGAACCAGAGGCACATTAGAATTAGCATCTAAGATTTGGAAGGCTTACTGATTTTACCCCTGTGCAGTTTGAAAACTCTTCAATGTTCAGATAAGAGTTGGAGAGATGGCCCGAAGGTTAATCTGGGATTAAAAATAAGCATTTCATGGGAAAAGAGGATGAACCATTGTCGGTGATGTTTCAATATTCTTCTTTAAATCACATATGAGTTGAAAGAAGTCCAATGTGCAAATAGAAAAGGAGCCTGTATGCTCACCTCTGTGGAGACACTCTTCCCTCAATCTCCTGTCACACCCTGTGACAGCCACTTTCCCCTAAGGGTGCAAACTCTTGCACACAATTTCTGAGGAGACAGAAGTTCTTTCCGCTCACATTTCCATTTCAATAACTTGATGTCATCTATTAAATCAATTTAAGTGACAAAACACCTGTCTTCCAATATTCAGGTGAGTGAAATAATATTATCGACTCAAATGTGGTTTCCTGTGCACTCTTTCCTAGTGGAACGTCTTGTCCACATCCCACCCCTTGCCCTTGCCCTTGCCTTCTCTCTTCTTATGTGTCCACAGTAGACTTCCCTGTCGCCTCACACAGAGAAAAACCATTAGGGAAAAGAAGTGTCACAGTCGTGAATATAATTTCCTCCCATTTACAAATAGGTTCTGTCCCCAGTACAGGTTCTCCATCATTGACAGCTAAATAATTTGTCCCAGATGGTGTTTGATTGGGGAAAGGAACCTGAATAAGTTTTAAGCCTAAATAAGTTCACCTCTTCAGATTCCTCTTTTGTGCCCAAAACACGATTACTGTTGAGTTGGTAAACAGCTTCCTCTTCCTACTTGTGTTACAGTCAGAGAAAGTGGGAAAACAGACAGCCTTTGCTGCTCTTTTGCTATTTTAACAAATTGCTTTTTGTATGTGTCTAGGAAAATGCAAAACTCCTCCTTTTGCCATGATCAAAACCCAACAACAAACGCTTGCTTATTGACTAAGGTTTTTTTTTTCAATTTCTAATTAGCAAATTTTGTTCTTACCTTTGTAGACACCATAAACAAACCCTTTCACTTGGAAGCTAAAAAAGCAAAGATCCTTTGAATCCCTAAGTTATGACACATACTAAACAAAACCAGGCGAGGTTTTGATGTTTTCTGTGGTTTTTAACTTATGCTGCAAACAAGAAGAAATAACACTTCAGCCATCACTTCCTGAATCTTTCAAAAGGAAATTAACCCCTTTGAAGAAGGACTGCTATTTTCTTCCAAATACAGGATTTTCATTGTAGAGAAAATAGAATGTTTTATTAAAAGCTGTGGAAGGATGCAGAGAAGGAAAGAAAGAAAAGAAAAAAACAATCATGAGAGCTTTTATTTATTGAGAACCTCCTGTTTTAAGACATCTGTTATGCAGATGTAATTTTTTTTTGTTGTTTGGTCAAACAGAACTTCTACAACAATCCAATTCGTGGATTTTATTAGTGCCCATTTCACAATGAACAAGCTGAACATATGCTTAGAAACTTGCTCATGGTCACACACTAGTAAGTGGCAAAGTTGACATCTGAACTCTGATTTATTTTCCTTCTCCACATTGTGATCTTATAGAATAGGGCATAAGACAGCCAATGCAGGCTTCAGTTAACTCAATGACTTCATTTTTTCTTGGGGGTAATTTTCAAGGACAGTAAATTGATATTAGTGGACGAAGTAGAGACACGGTTTAACTTTCTCTACATGCTTGAAAAACAGCATACTGGGGTTGGGAATTTGCCTTATTAGGGATACATAAAAATTCCATACTATTGAATAGGAGATATTGGTGAAATTTGCATTTTAAAATGTTGACTCTTGCCTGGCCTGGTGGTGCAAGCCTGTAATCCCAGCAGCTTGGGAGGCTGAGAAAGGAGGATTGTAAATTCAAAGCCAGCCTTAGCAATGGCAAGGTGAATAGCAACTTAGTGAGACCTGCCTCTAAATAAAATAGAAAAATAGGGCTGGGGATGTGGCTCAGTGGTCATGTGGCCCTGAGTTTGAGCCCTGGTACCCCCCTACCACCAAAAAAGTGTTGATTTTTATCCTATGAAGAATGTATATAGCATATCCAACACAGAAACAAATGCAGTCTGGATGAGGTCTTGATATTGGAAAACAAACAGAAGAATTTAGGAGATATTTTTAGGAGGATATATTGGAACATGATTATAGATTAATTTGGGGGAATAAATTCAACAATGTAAATAAATATAAATTTTCTACCTTGAAAATCCAAAAGATGTGTATGCCACTATTAAAAATCAGAAACTGACAAGCCAGAGAATATACCTCCCCAGCAAGGGTGGTCCTTGGCAAGGATTGCTTGATTTTTTAGATTAGTAGGGAAATATGATTTAGCCTCTAAGCTAAATTTGAAATTCGAAGAGAAAGTGAAGGTATTGTCAAGGATCTGAAGTTTCTTCATCCTACATTGGAAAGTGAAAATTGCAGTGTTTCTATGCATAAAAATTCTGGCTTCAAGAATTACATCTATAAGACCTGGAATCAATGATAATAGAGCTTGCCTAGATAAAGAGAATCACTTCCTCATCAAAGGCCCAACTTATGCACTCTGGTGTACCTTTTTGAGGTGAGAGCTTTCAACTGAGTAAGAGAAAAAAAAAAAAAACCTGTAGCAGCATCTCTTTCTTTTGTTTGTTATTATAGCTCGTCCTCCTTTATCTAGTTAAATATCCCAACCGCTTGACTTAGGTTGGGTTCAAGAATTCACAAATCCATCTACCTTTTGTTTGCTTCTTCTTAACCCACATTGTTGAGAAGGCTTAATGCTATGGTTTCAATAAAATTTAAATAACATTAGATGAAATTCAAGGGAAAAAGTGGAAAAATTCTGACACCACCTATGAGATGCATTAACTCAGAATCTCTTCTGATGATGTCAGGACATTAGAACTTTAAAATGGCTCCCCAGGGAATACTGATGAAGAAGCAGTGTTGAACTGCCATTTCAGAAAATATATATATATATATATACTTCTTTCCTGCTTTTATTTTTTTTTATTTTTAAACGGAAATTATTTAACCACTTTTATTGTGGTTTGATTGACATATAAAAATTGTATGTATTTAATGAATTCATCTTGATGAGTTGGGATAAGTATATACCCACTGTTATGATTTGGACAAGAATTGTCCCTCAGAGGTTCCTGGGATGGAAGCTTGGTCACCACATGGTGATATTGAGGTGATGATAGCTTTAACAGGTGGGTCCCAGTGGGAAGTAATTAGTTTCCACTCTCATTAATGGGTTAAGCTGTCTCATGTGGGTTCCTGCTATGATAGGACTGGATTGGCACATTAAGATGTAGTTGTTATAAAGCCTAGCCACTGCACATGTTTGGCAGCCATTTCCTTTTCCACTTGTCTGCCATGTTATGACACAGTCATGAGAACCATTTCCACATGCTTGTACCCTATTGCTTAGACTTTCCAGCCACCAGAAGCATAAGCCAAATAAACCTTTTTTACTTTCTAAAATATTTTGAGTATTTTATTTTGGCAACACCAGAGATGAAGATACCCATGAAACCATCATCACAATTGAGGACATAAATATATCTATCATCTCCTAAAGTTGTCTTTTTCCTCCTGTATTACTGGTAATAATCTATTAGGAATTGGGAAGGAGAACACTTAACACATGATTTACCCTGTCAGCAAGTATTGTTAGCCATAGGCACTATGCCGTATAGCAGATCTCCGGAACTTATTTATTTTGCATAACTGAAACTTTATATTCTTTAGAAATCATTTTCTCATTTCCCACTTATCCAAGCCCCAGGTAACCATCATTCTGTTTTCTGCTTCTATGAATTTGACTACTTTAGTTTCCATGTTGATGTGGTGTAAATTTGAGTCCTCCCTGAATTCATATGTTGAATTCCTAACCTCTTGGTGATGATGTTAGGAGGTGGGGGTCTGCGTGGGTTGATGAGGATACAAGGACAGACATACCAGAAGTGGGACTAGTGATCTTATAAAAGACATCTTAGGGAGCTAGGCTGTCCTTTCTACTATCTGAGGACACAGTGAAGAGGTACCATCTATAAGCCAGGAAACAGATTCTCATAGGACACAGAATCTATCCATGCCGTGATTGTAGACTTACTAGATTCTAGAATTGTGAAAACTAAATTTCTGTTCTTTGTAAGCATCCCAGTCTGTAGTATTTTGTTATAGCAGCCTGAGAAGACTAAGACAGTATATGGAATCTCACAGCACTTGTCTTCCTTTGTCTGGATTATTTTGTCCTCCAGTTTTATCCATGTATTTGCAAATGTCAAGATTTCCTTCTTTTTAAAAATCTAATATTCAATTTTATGTGTAAGCTTCCCTTTGTTTATTTTCTCATGTTTGAGGGGCCATTCAGTATTCCCTACATTGGCTATTGTTAATAATGCTGCAATGAACCCAAAAGTACAGATATATGTTCAAGGTCCTGACTTCAATTCATTTGGCTATTTACCCAGAAGTAGGATCTCTGGATCATATAGTAGTTCTATCTTTAAATTTTGAGGAAACTTTATACTGTTTTCCACAATAACTGCACAAATTTAAATTCCCACCAACAGTATACAAGGGTTATCTTTCTCCACATCAACATCTGTTGTCATTTTTTAAAAAATCATTTAACTCATTGTAGTTTTCCAATGGTTGAGCAAAATCATTTTAGTTTGAAGTGATCCTACTTTTCAATCTTCTTTGTTGTCTTTACGGTTGGTTGGTATTATATCCAAATATTGCCAAGACCAAGATGAAGGAGTATTTTCCCTATGTGGTCTTCTAGGAGTTTTATGGCTTCAAGCCTTACATTTATGTCTTTAATTCATTTTGAGTGCATTTTTGTATATGATATAAGTTAAAGGTTCAATCTCATTCTCTGCATATGGATATTCAGTTTTCTCAACACTATTTATTTATTTGTTTGTGTAGTTGTTTTTTTTTTTAACAGTGCTAAGGGCTTCACACATACTAGATACCCTCTCTATCACTGAGCTCCTCCCAGCTCTTAACTGTCCTTTCCCATAGTATAATCTTCATACCATTGTGAAAAATTAGTTTACTCTTTATGCGTGACTTTATTTCTCTTATATTCCATTGGTTGGCCTATATGTTTTATGACATGACCATACTGTTGGATTACTATAGCTTAGCAGTATAATTAAAAATCAGTAAATGTGATATCTCCAGTCCAACTTTGTTCCTTTTGCTCAAGATTGCTTTAGCTACTAAGAAACTTTTGTTATTCCATATGAATTTTAGGATTTCTTTCCTATTTGTATAAAAAGGCCATTGGAGTTTTTATAGGGAATACATATGGAAAGGAGAAGAGATTTCTTTCTTTCACCCTTTGCTAAATTCATGGTTGAGAGCCTTATAACAAAAGAGATTAACAAGAGAAAAGCATAAGGAATTTATTTAGTGAAAGTGTTACAGGATACAGGAGCCTTCATAAATAAAGTTCCAAAGCAACAGAAATTTTATTGTTAGGGACATTCATGCCAGTGTATGGCTGATGGAAAAAAAGGGTGTGATCTAATGTCAGTAAACAAGGGGGAACCTAGCAAAGCCTATTTGTTCAGCTGATTCTTGGCATTTCTGTCTTCATTTCTTTCCTCTTATTTCTGGGAGAACCCCTCTAGAAAGAATCTATGGTCTACTTGAGAGGAAGGTTAGTGAATTGTTATACCCTGCTTCAGGGGAGAATGGTAGAGACCTTTCTGTCTCTGCTGTCTTCTCAAATCCCCAAGTACTATATTTAGATGGAGCATGCTCTGAAAAACCCCACTGTATTGAATCTCTGGGTCAATTTGGGAATTATAAACATTTTAACACTATCAATTTCTTCCATTCCATAAACAGAAGATATGTTTCCATTTATTTGTGTCTATCTTAATGATTTTCATCAGTGGCCAGTATACTGGTCTTTTACCAACTTGTTTAAATTTATGGCAAAATAATTCATTATTTTTGATGTTATTGTAAGTGGATTTTTAGAAATATTTCTTTTTCATGTAGTGTGTTGTTTGTGTATACAAATGTGACTGATTTTTATGTGTTCATTTTGTATCCTCTAACTTGCCAAATTCATTGATTTAAACCATTTGGGGGAGGAGTCTTTAGGATTTTCTATATGTAAGATCATGTTGCCTGCAGTGACAGTTTCATGTCCTCTCTTGTGGTTTGGACACCTTTAATTTATTTTTCTTGCCTAATTATTCATACTAGACCTTCTAATATCATGTTGAATAGAAGTGGTGGGAGCATCTTTGTCTTATTCCTAATCTTAGAGGAAAAGCTTTTGACATTTCACTGCTGAGTATGTTGTTTGCCATGGGCTTGTCATGCAGAGTCTATTGCGTTCTGTTATATTCTTTCTACACCTAATTTGTTGAGAGCGTTTATCATGAGTGGATGAATAAGTTCTCAGTATCTCATGCAATGACCATATGGTTTTCGCACTTTATTCTGTTAATGTGATGTATCATATTTATTGATTTACGTGTGTTCAACCATTCTTGTATCCTAGGCATAAATCCTGCTCCGTCATGAGGTATGATCCTTATAAAGTGCTGCTGAATTCAATTCCTAGTATTTTTGAGGAATTTCGCATCTATGTAAACCAAGAATGTTGATCTATTGTTTCCCTTTCTTGTAGTGTCCTTATCTGGCTTTGGTATACAGTTAATGCAGGACTCAGAATAAATTTGGACATGCTTCCTCCTCCTCAATTTTTTTGGAAAACCTTGAGAAGAATTGGTAATCATTCTCCTTTAGACAATGGTAGAATTTATAAGCCAAGTCATCTCTCCTGGGATTTTCTTTGGGAAGATTTTTGATTACTGAATTCATATCTCTACTTTTTTATTGGATTGTTCAGACTTCTATTTCTTTATGATTCAGTCTTGGTAAGTTGTATGTTTCCAGGAGCATATCCATTCCTTCTAGATTATTCAACTTTTTTGGCAGATAGTTGTTGACATTAGTCTCTTATTATGACCTTTTGTATTTCTGTGGTATCAGTTGTACTGTCCTCTTTTTCATTTGTATTTTTGATTCTTCCCTCTCTCTTTTTTTTTCTTACTTAATCTAGCTGAAGATTTGTCAATTTTGTTCATTGTTCCTTGGTAGTCAGCCCTTTTGGTGTAGTTCATGAGCAGGTTAGCACTATGTACAGCCAGCTGTTGATAATGGTGCATTGGTTGCTCCTCCCTCCCTCCCCCATTATCAGGGATACTATAACTGTCCCTGATAATGCTGATGCTCTCAGTCTTCTGGGTGGAGCTGTGCAAGAATGGCCCTCTTGGTCAATGTCCTGCAAGGTTGGGGAAGCTGGCTGATCACTTTGCTCCTACTTATCCTTAGTGATTTCTCTTGATATGAAGCAATGCTGACTTGATGGGGGTTTGAGGCAGATAGAGCAAAACAGATATGCTTATCCTCTTAAATGTGCTCAACCTCAGATTTTTATTTTTAAATATTTATTTATTTGCTGCACTGAAGTACTGACAACTTATGTAGATTTTGGAATTCACCCCCACACACACACACTCCCCCCCACACACACAATCTTATTCATAATTGGTTACCCAAATCAGTGTTTTCATGTAGGCCTAAAAGCTGGAAGCTCTATCCCATCATCTTGCTGTTGCTCTCCCTTCCTGTTTTTAATCTCCTCTCCTAATCCGTCAGCTACTAATACTCTGAATATATTAGGGATCACAGAGTAATGCATCACATGTATTTCTTTTTTTCTATTGGACAATACTCATTTTTACTGTATGCCTTCCCTTTACTTATACAAAATTTCTACCATTTCTTAACAACCACAACTGTGTATCAGACTTGTTTTTATTTGAATTTAAATGTTAGGTTACCATGTTTTGTTTTAGAAAAAAAAAATTTATCATGGAGTTTTGTTTTGCAGAATGGAATGTGCAATGTGGATCCATCAGCAGGTTGCCCCACCTCCTGGGGTTTGATTGGCAGAAACATGTTTTCCTGTGGAGTTCTGCCAATAACATTTGTGTACAACAAACAAGGCCAAGTCTCCGGAAGGGTCTAGGCCAGATGACATGACAGACACTTTGGCAAGGCTTTTTATTATTTAGCACACTATTATGAATTATTAATAAAATTCCATTGTGAGGTCCTAGGAAAGTTGAAATGGTACTGTGAGTCTTGCAAATGCTTAGGTTCGATATATTATTAATTAGATTGTAAAAGAACATAATATGTAAAGCAGGAAATAGTTAAGGCCAACTGTGGTAAAATTTACTTGATAATTTACGTGTTGTAACACCAGGTGTAGAAAGTAATAGCTTAGGAGTGGTTGGTCTTATCATATAAGAGAAATTTCAGTAGTGTAAACCCCCAAAGAAAACAACACATAATATCCTAGAACTTCAGAATGATTTCATAAGGGACTCTTTAGAAGAGTCATAGTAGGATCATATGCCAGTGTGGATTTCTTACTTGCTAAAAATATTTCCTGATTTTTTTCATTTCTCCCTCTTAAAGCAAAGAATAAAATTTATCTCAAGTTTTATTCCTTCTACGATAATATTTTCATTCAGTATTCTGTTCTAACTCAAGACCACTAAAAATATATTGAAGCTGGGAGCAGTGGCACCCACCTGTAATCCCAGTGTCTCGGGAGGCTGAGGCACCAGGATGGCAAGTTCAAAGCCAACCTCAGCAAAAGTAAGGCATTAAGCAACTCAGTGAAATCCTGTCTCTAAATGAAATACAAAATAGGGCTGGGGATGTGGCTCAGTGATCAAGTGCCCTGAGTTCAATCCCCAGGATACCACCACCCCCCAAAAATGTTGAAGTTTAGGTCTAGAGACCTATGGTTTTGTCACTATTCATTATCTCGTATCTTGAGTCTTCATCTTCTTATTCGAATAAATAAATGTATTACTTTTACCCTTGCCTATTGTGCAACAGCTATTAGTATAAAAGGAGTTAAAATGTACAAACATGCTATTCTTGGAGCATGAATAAACTTAATTCCAGAACCATGTTCCCCATTGCCATGTTCAAACTGCTGCCTCTTCTATAAATTCACTAGAGTCCACTCATTGGCATTAAAACCCATTCATCTTCCTGGAAAGCACACACATACTTTAGCAGAAGAACATCATACGTCATTCAATATCTACAACCTTAACTTTCTCATCTGCATTTGGAGACAAATTTGTAGAACTTCATTAGCCACATACACTGAATTTTCACCTCTCACTGCAGGTTGGCTTCTCTTTCGACCATTTTGCTGATGGCTGCAGCTTTTACTAGGGACACTAGTGATTTTTCTCATTAAATATAGAGAATGTTTTATTTTCTTAATTCTGAGGAGACTGTTAATACTATTGAACACACTTTGCTTCTTAATCCTTTCTCTTTCTCTAGATTCACATCTGGATTTCCTCTTGTCTGAAAGATTATTTGCATTAGAATTTATAGTCTCCTTTTCTTTACCTAGCCATTTGCTGTAGGTGGCAAGATCAGAACTTTTCTATTTTATTCTCCACAATTATTTTCTTATGGATATTAAAAATCCAGCCACCCTATCTGATAGGTCATTAAATTAATTCAAGATATGTGGCTGATATTCAGATAAATATATCCCTAGCTAAGACCTACTTTCCTAGATCCACACCTACATAACCAACCAAAATTATCTTCAAAATCATTATGTTCAAATTAAACTTATACTATTTTCCCTAAAATCCTTTAATAGCATCCTATTTCAATACTTGTATTCCCTCTTTAAATTTTATGGATCAGAAATTGTAGTCACCTCTGCCATCTTTGTTTCAAATCAACCTTTAATTTATTATAAATTTCCTTTTAACTTCCTAAATCTATGATTCATCCACTACTCTGTATTTTCACAGACTCTACCTTTGTCCAAAATAGTGTCCTCTCTTATCTGGACTACTAAAGTAGTTTCCAAAATATTCCCCCCAGTTTACTCTGCCACCCAATTACTGGCTCTCCATTCTGTACCAATTTGTTCTTATCAAAGTGACTCAGTTCATTCTCTTCTGCTTCAAACATTTGAATGTCCTCACATTGTGCTAAAGATAAAGTCTTAACATTTAACATATAAGTGGCCTGGGTAGCCTGATCAACTCCTATCTCCCCAAGGTCATCTAGTACCACCCTCACCTTCACTGGCTGCATATGATACCAGCTTTTACTCAGTATTTCCTTTGTCTGAAATCATCTTTACTCAAGAAGAACACTTCTTTTTTTTTTTTTTTTTTTGTACAACTTTGGTACTAACTACAAGAATTTCTTCCTCGGTTAAACCTTGCCTTTATTCCCAGTTTTCTCTCAAAAATCTATTCTTTTCACATCTTTAAATTATAAACTCACCAGTGGTTTTGACTAGTGTGCCTCTATAGTACCGGGGTAAATTCCACAAGGTGCATCTAGATCTCACTTGTTCATGCTTGTATTCTCAGGACCTAGCAGAGTTTTCCTCAGTTTAAGGAATCAGAAGTATCTATTGAGCAAAAAATACATAAATGAATAAAAATAATGAATAACTCTTTGTAAAATAATTCAAATTTCAGGAACAAAATTCAATTCAGATAATATATTAACAAAGCCACAGATATTTTATATGGTGATTTTAAAATAGCACATTAGATTATAAAAATAGGGCCCTTTAATAAATCTGAATAATCAAGATTACTCAGTATTTCTTCTATCATGCTTTTTATGTTCACTGTTAAAAACTTGTAGCACTATAGGCAGTCTCAATGACATTTATGAATTTCAGATTAATAAAAGAGCTAAATGTTTGTTTAATTTGTCACATGTCTTTTTAAGAATATTGTAGTGTACAGCATTTTAAAGAAATGCTATTTTTCTTATATTTAATTTGGAAGTAATTATATTAATTCTTTGTTTGTAGCCCATATCTAAATATGAAATACTTTTCTCTTTTTCATGTGCTTGACATTCCTGTCCTTTTATCCGGCTATCCAAGATATTAGCCCTAAAGATCTTTGCAATTTTTTCTATAATATGAATTTAGAATTTAAATGCCAAGTAAATGACTAATTGGATTGGCTATTTTCACCATGAATAGCTCATTATAGAAACTTTTGGATACATGATGCTTCATGCTAATTCTGCAGTTTTATGGACAGTATATTCTTAAAAGGAGTTGTGTGATAGATCAATGCAATACATCAATACAAAACTCTGACTTTTTATGTATTTACCAACAATATCCATGAGGCTTGACTCACCAATTTCTGGTAACAAGCACCAGAAGTTAGCAAGAACAGAAAAAAGAGGGATTTATTGACTCTCTGGCCATGTGATCAAGCTTAGAGTTCTATGAAGATTTGGAAAGCCTGCCTGAGTCCAATTCTTTAAGGAATGAGTTAAATAACAAACAGAGTCTTAAACCAAATCACCACAAGGAATTGGTGAATGAAACTACATGGAGTTTGGGAAAATGTGCTCGCAGAAAGATGCAAAGTGACCTTCGGCAAGAGAAGATAACATAAAATTATATAATTAACAAATACAGGATGAGATCTCGTTCTCATGAGTCCACTTCAAAAGAGTTTTTTGAGACAAACCAGGATGTCACAGAGAAAGGGAATGGGGTGAAATGAAGATTGTTATGCAGACATAATCGTTTCCTACCTTGCAAAGGGTGGACAGAGAAGAATATCTGCATGACTAGATACCTTCCTTTATTTTAGGACTTGAAAGCAACCAGTAGTACTATTTGTTTTTAGGAGAATATAATTCATGCTTTTCCAAGATTAAACCATAATGATATATTAAACATTTCAAGGCTTTGCTAAAAACCGTATATTCTAAGTTCTTTAAATTTTATCTTAGTTCACTTTCAAAATAATTATAGGTTTAGTTAGTTTTAAAATTATACAAGTAAAGAAATAGAAGACACAGACTTCCTAAAGTCAAACATTAAAGAAGAATGGAAGCCAGCATTTGAATCTATGCTGTTTGCTTCCAGAAGCAAACATTATTATATTCATCTCATAATATAATTTTTATTTAATGTTTGAACCTCGAGAATGCCTGCTATATAGTGAGAGTGTTGGTCAGTTTAGTGTTGATATAATAGAATACTGGAGGCTGGGTAACATATAAAGAAAAAATGTTTTTTTAGCTCACGGTTTTGAAGGTTGAAAGCAATGCAGTGATTCAAGGGCCAGGCACTTTCTTTTTTAAATACCAGCTCTTGTGGGAGCTAATCAGAGTCCTGAAAGAATTACAGTAACTTTTCTGAGGGTAGCACCCTCATGATATAATCACCTCCTGCTCGGCCCACCTCTTTTTCTTTGGCATTTTAAATTAGTGCTTAATAATTGTACATAAAGGTGGGATTCCTTGTTACATGTTCACACATTTGCATGATATAATAACATTATTTGGCCAATATAATTCCCATTATTTGTCCTTTCCCTCCTCTTTACCCTCCCCCTCATTCTTTTCCTCTATTCTACTGATCTCCCTTCAATTTTTATGAGATCCTTCCCCCTTTCTTTCCTTCTTTCTTCTCTAGCTTCCACATATGAGAGACAACATATGATCCCTGACTTTCTCAGTTTGGGGCCCCACAGCTTAAATGTTCCCACTTCCCAACATTGCTGTTCTGAGGATCAAGCTCCCAACTCAGGTACCTTTGTTAGACACATGTATATTATATCTAAATCATAGCAGGGAATACATAATAAATGGTTCATAAACTTGTCAGAATTTGAAAAGAATATGCAAAATCATGAAATTACATTCTCCAGAAAGAATTGTACTGATGGTCCAAAATGGAAACAAGGAGCAAGTCTCCATTTTTTCAAAATAAAACAAAACATTTGGATTAGACAACATGAGCAGTAATTATATATAATGATATTAATATCAGTGAATGCATCCTATGGAGAAAACCTATCTATCAGGAAATTGCCTAAGTTTCCTCATACATTTTTTTTTAATATTTATTTTTTGGTTAGACACAATACCTTTATTTTGTTTATTTATTTTTATGTGGTGTTGAGGATCGAACTCAGGGCCTCGCGCATGCTAGGCAAGTGCTGTACTGCTGAGCCACAACCCCAGCCCTCCTCATACATTTTTTGAAGTGTTGTTTTAGTTTTAGATGGACACAATATCTTTATTTTATTTATTTATTTTTATGTGGTGCTGAAGTTAGAACCCAGTGACTCACATGTACTAGCAAGTGCTCCACCATTGAGGTACAACCCCAGCCCTTCCCCATATATTTTAAGCCTAGAGCTGATTCTAAGAGGTGTTATTATTATTTTCCCTTCCTTGCAGATGTGGAAAGTGGACCATGGGAAAATTATAGGAGTTTTCAAAAGTTAAAAAACTGTTTAATTGTTTGTGTTAGTTTTTTTTTTCTATTGTTATAACAAAACACCCGAGGCTGGATCTTTTCTAAAGGGAAGAGGTTTATTGAGCTTATTGCTTTGGGTATTAAAAGTAGAAGATAAGTAGAGACCTCATTTGTTTGGTCTCTGAAGATAGCCCCTTGGCTGGATCACAACATGGCATAGAAATGAAAAGAAAACAAAAGATTAGCAAAAGGAATCAAACTTTAATAATAACTACCTATCCTGCTTCCTCCCACCCTTTTGCTACAACGCTAGCTGAACAATTTATTCTTGTAAGAGCAAACTCACTCAAAGTGATCAGAACTAACACATTTTGAGAACAGTGTCCCCATCAACCTAGGGGACACACTAGGCCATACTTCATAAATATTCACAATGTTTTACTACAGCCACGTTGAGGATCAAGCCTGCAGCACATGAATTCTTGGGGTCAAACCACATCTAAACCATAGCAGTGTTAGAGTTGAGAACCCTAGAAACTGAATGCAGAGTCTATGATCAGGATTAACCTGTCATATTCCCACAAGTACACAAAGAAAATTAAAACATTTTAAATATCTTTTTAGGAACTCATTTTTGGCTGATTGTCTTTTGAATTATTTTGTAGAGCTTTATATGTCTTCCTCTTCCTTTTTTCCCCTTTAACATCCCTCTTTCCAACTACTCCATGATTTTTTTTCCTTTTTTTTTTGTACCAGGGATTGAAATAGGGAGCACTTAACCATTAAGCCACTTCCTCAGCCCCTTTTTATATTTTATTTAGAGACAGAGTCTCACTAAGCTGCTTAGGGTCTTGCTGAGCTGCTGAGGCTGGCTTTGAACTCACAATCCTCCTGCCTCCACCTCCTGAGCTGCTGGGATTATTCATGCTTCTTAAAATACTGACCTGTCTTGGGAAGCCCCTCCTAGGTAACCTATGTTCTATTTACTATGATTTGTCTTTCTTTAGTCTGTCATTCATTTCACAAAAATCGTAGAGTCTTTGATCCTCAGAGCTACTACACACCATAGATCTTGAGGAGCCTTGGAAATCATATCTGGGAAGAAAAGGAAGGTCACAGCTCAATGTTTTGCTGAAGATCCCATGGCTATTTAAGGATAAAATTGGCATTAAAATATATTTTCATGATTCTCTTACATGGGCTGGTTCCCTCATAAGTCTCTCTGAATCTAGTTGTTCTTTTTTCCCCCTCATATGCCTATATTTTGTTTAACAACACAATTAATTACAGTGGTTATTGGATCATTTTTTCTATTTCCTTTGTTTCTCATTTTTGCCTTAGAATTCTCCTAAAAGAAAATATATGCTTAAGGTGCAAAATTCAGGATTCAGTACATTGTCATAAGGGCATATGGGCCGAGCAGCCTATTGCATATAAAAATGAAGAAATCTTTAGCCTATTTAATTTAAAAATTTACCATGGAGATCAAAGACTTGGGCTTAGGACATTTTGACAACTCATGTTTTCTTATAAATTATAATGATATTTCACTATTTTTTGTTTCTGCTGGAACATGCAACAGTTTTTCCTGATTTTTTCTTCTCTTGGCCTGAATTTAACTTCTATGGAAATATTTCTGTCATGTTATGCTAATGGATAGAATCAGAATGTAAGTCCAAAACAATTTCAGGGAATAAGATATATCCCCAGGGCAGCAGTCTGCAACCCAGGCTGGTAGCTGCTTTTCCATGGATTTTATCTCCTATGTATTGTTGAAATTCCAAAGGAAATAACTGAAGGTCAATGCATCTTGTATATTTAGTGCCCAACAGGCTCAGATCTACCAAATGATAACTACCTATATCATGCCAACAGACTTCCCTCATAGCAATGATAAATATTCTGAGTTCATAAATGATGCCTGCTGATTAAATAAACTCAGTTTGAATAGCTTAATTAGGCTATTAGTGCCTAAAGGGGAGAATTTATGTAGTTTCTTTTCTTTTAAAATTTTTTTTCTCTTTTTTTATTGACATATAGTAATTACACAAATTTATGGAAAACTGTGATAATTTAATACATATATAAAATGTGTAATGATCAAGTTGGGTTAATTAGCATTTCTATCTTCTTAAACATTTATTATTTTTTTGTACCCAGAATGTTCAAACTCTTCTCTTCTAGCCTGTTATCAAACATACAATAAATTGTTGTGAATTGTAATCACCCTACAGTGCTACAGGACATTAGAACTGTATTTTAATATCGGTTATTCAACCTCCTTTCATCTTTCTTACCCTCCATCTTTCATAATCTCTTGTGACTACTATTACACTTTCTATGAAGTCAGTTTTTTTAGCTTTCATCTATGAGCAAGATGTTTCAATTATTAATGGATTTTATTTTAGAACAATATTACATTTACAGAAAAATTGTACATATTTTTACTAGTTAAAATACCAAATAAAAAATAATTAAAAGTATATTTTTCAGTATATGTCAATAGCACCAATTGTTAACATGACCTGTATTTATTAATTATAACATATTAATCACCCAATAAAGTAGCAGAAACTTGCTGCACAAATGTTTCACCAGACAAATCCATGCCAAAGAAATTAAACAAAAAAAAAATTGAATAACCCAATCAATAATTGGGCTAAGGAACTAAACCAGACACTTCTCAGAAGAAGACATACAATTGATCAACAAATATATGAAAGAATGTTCAACTTCTCTAGTAGTTAGAGAAATGCAAATCAAAATTACTCTCTTCTCTCACTCCAGTCAGAATGGCAATTATCAAGAGTACAAGCAATAATATGGGTTGGTGAGGATGTAGAGAAAAAAACACATGCATACATTGCTGGTGGCACTGCAAATTGGTGCAACCACTATAGAAGGCAGTATGGAAAGTCCTTAGAAAACTTGGAATTGAAACACTATTTGGCCCAGCTATCCCACTCCTCAGTCTATACCCAAAGGACTTAAATTCCCGATACTATAGTGACACAGCCACATCAATGTTCATAGCAGCCCAATTCATAATAGTTAAACTGTGGAACCAACCTAGATGCCCTTCAGCAGATGAATGAATAAAGAAACTACATATGTATATGTACACAATGGATACTACTCAGCATTAAAAGGGAATAAAATTATGGCATTTGCGAGTAAACGGAGTTGGAGAATATTATGCTAAGCTAAGCAAGCTAATCCCCCAAAACCAAATATGGAATATTTTCTCTAAGAAGTGGATGCTGATCCATAATTGGGGGAGAAGGACATGGGGAGAATGGAGGAATCTTGATTGGGCAAAGGAGAGAGAGGGGAGAGGAGAGGGTACGGGGGTAGGAGCAATGGTGTGTAAGAAAAATAAAAAGAGACACAGAGACAAAATGCAGAGGCAGGAAAAGAAGTGACTGCCCCTTCAAGCAGCTATGTTGATTTATGTCAAAAGTTACATTAGGCCATCAGTATCATGACTATATTATTATTTAGTATTTCTTAATCCCAGGTGCTAGATAATTGAGATCAAAATCCAGGCTGATTAAGACAGAGCCCTTTTCTCTAAGGACATTAACATAGATTAACTAGATACTGCACCTATATAGTTACCTTACTAGCTTCAAGGAGAAACTGGTGGGCATTCAACGGGCAGAAGACAGAGTGCCTGTTACTCCCTGGGAGTTTGCTCACCAGAGGAATGCTTCCCTGTACATTTCCATGGTCAGAATACTTACCATTCCCTATATTCCCAGGAGCTGTGTGCCTGAGATGAAGGTCAAAACTGATAAGACTCCAACACAGAGTTTCTTTGTGAAGGCCATTGCTAGAGCACCCAGGCATTCTGTGTCTTTGCACAGAAACTTCCTAGCCACCAAGCAAGCCACAATCACAAAGTTTATCAGAGGCCCCAATCTCAAACACACAACCCCTGCAATGGTGGAATGAGATGAACACTATTACTCTAGGTACATGTATGATTGCACATTTGGTGTGACTCTATATCATGTATAACCAGAGAAATAAAAAGCTGTACTCCATTTGTATATAATGAATCAAAATGCATTCTGCTATCATGAACAAATTAAAAGAACAAATTAAAAGAAAGAAAAAAAAAAGAAATGTTGGTTAAATTTTAAATGATAGGCCCCAACTTATTTGTAAATCAACAGCACTAGCTTTTAAAATATATGATAATTATATTTTTGACTCTTCTTAAACTTACATTCTTTGTGAACTTTGTTTCTTCTAATGATCTCTTTAAAGTAATTATCCTATGTTCTTGGTCCTTCAAATTTTTGAAGAAACTATTTAAGGCATTTTATGTTAAGTATATGTGGCACTAAAATATGTGTTTTCCCAAACATAAGAAAAAAATTTCAAGACCTTAAGTATAGTGAAGACCTCTAGTATAATTTTTATATGTAAGTAAGTAATGGAAAGCAAAATTAGAAAATACAGGATAATTAAATTTCTTTTTTTTTTCTTGAATTCCTCCCACCCAACAAAGGTCAGGCAATATTGTCAATAGAAGATACCTTTAGACGCTTGGGTTTATTTTATTTACATGAATGTGTTTTATCTCCTTACAAAATTCATAAACACCTTTTCAAATGAGTTAAAATATATTAATTAGCTTTTATAAAGTTCTTTAGCAAGTCAGAATTTTTTTTTCCATTTCTACCTCCTCTCCTTTCTATACCTTTGAACTTCCTGTTTCCTATGGGCATTTGTGTGTACCTGGAAGTAAGGCAAAAACAACTCACTTAGAGGAAATAGTTCCTTATTTCTACTTCATATGATAAAATACTGAGGAAGGACCCTGACTGGCTAAGAATGGCTTCCATGCCTGCCCCAATGGGTCTGATTTCTGTGGTCATGAGAAAGGTGGCAGGACAGGGTGGCTGGAGTGAAACATCCTTCATTTAGTCCAGTGATGCCTGACAAGGTGGTGAACCCATGTGAGAAGACCAGCATTTCCACTTAAATATTTGGCAAAGAAAAGGGAAAAAGGAGTTTAGTAAAACACAGTGATCTTGGGGTTTGGGTAACCAGAGGAACACACACCCAATTTATGTCCTTGATATTTCATAGGAATATGAAGCAAGCCAGGTGTGGTGGTGCAAGCCTGTAATACCAGCTGTTCTGGAGGAGTCTGAGGCAGGAGGACCAAGAGTTCAAAGCCAGCCTCAGCAAAAGCGAGGCACTAAGCAACTCAGTGAGACCCTGTCTCTAAGTAAAATACAAAATAGGGCTGGGAATGTGGCTCAGTGGTCAAGTGCTTCTGAGTTCGATTCCTGGTACCCTCCCCATAAATAAATGTGTGTGTGTGTGTAAAGCAAACATCTTCCTCTTCCTGCTTGTTGTTTTATTATTTAAGAATGTGCCACATTTGGAGAGGATATTTAGTTTCACTTTAGTTTGCCTATGTTGCACAGTACATAAAATCTAATGTGGGTTCTGACTAAATCTGTATATTAAATTAAGCTGCTGGTTGGAACATCCGCTGATTGCTTTTCCCCATCTTGCTGTTTTGTCCTTAAAACTTGACACCTCCAGCCTGTTTCATGTGCATTTTTACAATGCCCCATGGATATTCTTATCCAGCTGCCATTATATTTACATACAGAAAGTGGAATTTAAGTATTTTCCTTCAGTGATGTATTAATAAATTATTTTTTTAAAATCCATATAAATCACATTTTTTTTCTCTGCACAGTGGAAGAAAAGAGTAAACAGGAAAACAAATTAAATACTTTATTACATTTTTTTTGTACTATTCCCATGGAGGTCTATTCTTATTCCTCCAAGGTGGAAATATTGAGCAGGAAAATGGGTGAGCAGCAAGTGTTTCCAAAAGAACTCTCAGTTACAGAGGAAGTGTCTATTCTCCATCATTCTCTATGGAAGCATGCCAACCCATGGTTAAAGAAGCCAATGTTGTCTTCTTTGATTCTAAATCCACTGTGGTCACCAGGGTTCTACCTTTCCCAGTGGGTCTGAATGGATAAAATTAGTCAAATGGGATCCTCTGAATTTTGAAAGCTGAAAGAGTGAAAAAGAAAGAAAATGAAGAAAAAATGAAAAAAAAATCTGACTACATTCCAAAGAAAATTCAATTGTTCACTTAGATAATCTCTAGTGAAGTTCTCTAGTTACTGTATGGCTTCTTGGTTTCACAGGGCAGTGGCTATCTCTAGGGCTGTGAACTTGTGAATTTCATCTGCAGTTGATGTTACATCTTTGAATTGTGCTAATTGCTTTCATCTTGCTTTGGAATTTACTCCAAATGAAAGGCTGGATATGGAATGCAGAGAAAGTGCAGCTCTACTGAAAAACTTATCAGTGCACGCACACACACACACACACACACACACACACACACACACACACACATGCACACACATATTGATAGCACTGGGGATTGAATCCAGGGTCACTGTACCACTGAGGTACATCCCCCTTTTTATTTTTATTTCAAGACAGAATCTTGTTAAATTGATGAGGCTGGCCTTGAATTTAATGATCTCTTCTTTAGCCTCCCCAGAAGATAGGATTACAAGCCTGTGCCACCTTGCCTAGCTTCTCCTGATACATTTTGATCACTTAAGAGAAAATAAAAAGTCCCTCACCTGAGAAAAAAAATGCAGTCATTTTGACCAAATATGCACACGTTGAGTGACATAAAAAATTGTGGCAGTTTTTTGGATCATTTTACCTGAAAAACATTTTTCTTTCATGGCCTTTAAAATTATGTTTTCAAAGACCATTTAATCAGATGAGAAATACTGACTATATACTTTGAAATAAAGAAAATATTAAAACTCTATTATTGTGATTCAAAATTGAGAGATGTACATACAAGCCTAAATAAAGATGAGAAGAAAAATCCACCAACACATTATACTTGTTATTCTAACTGGCAAATTTAAACGTGGTTTTAATATTTTTTTTTTTTGTGGGTGGTGGGGGAATATGAAGGATTTAACACAGGGGTACTTTACCACTGAGCCATAAACCCAACCCTTTTTATTTTTGTACTTTATATATTTTTTTTTAATTTTGAAACAGGGTCTCATTAGTCATCATTTCTGAGGACGTTGCTAATAATTTTCTTTTCCACTTTTCTGTATTTACCAAAGAACCTGCAAGAGACTAGTATTTTATAGTATAATGATTAAAAGCTGCATGTAAAAGCTCCTAACAGATGAAGAAGTTTAGAGATCTTCTTTACAACATTTTCCTTATAGCTAACAATACTGTGTTGTGTATTTGAAATTCTAAGAATGTAGTTAAGTGTTCTAACCACAATAAAATAAAATCTTGGGTACTGGAGTTAGAATGATTGTGTTGAGATCCTAATTCAGCCTCTTAGGAGCTCGAGGAGGGAAGAAGTTACATTTTCCTCATTAGAAGAATGGTAGAAAAAGTAGTAACAACCCACCAATGTGGATGTGAGAAATAGTGTAACATATTTAACACAATGACACATGCTCAATAAATGCTAACTATTTGTGTTGTAATTGTTAACAATAAACATTTTCTTTTAAAATAATTTTTGTTTAGTAATAAACATGGGTACCTTGACAAATCTAAAACAAACCAGCCTGCTTAAATTTCTGGAACATTAGGCTAATGATACTTATTAATCTCCAAGAACTCTGCTAGGAACTGAGTTGAATGAAGAGTTTCTATTTCTGTGAAAATAAAACTGAAAGTTAGTAGGTGATCGGCATGGTAGTTTCCTACCAGGCACTGAGAGAGAACATCTACAGCTCTATTTACAAGGTGCAAAGTGCCCTCTGGAGCTGGTATTCACAGTTCCTACTTGATTCAGAAAGAAGAAAAGCAAGATACTCATTACAGTCCCAAAAGAACATGAAGTAGCTTGATAATCTTTTATGTAATGAACTCTAGATTTGCAAGGTACAATGTCCTAAAGAAGAAGGAAATTGGAAAAGTTAGAGATGACCTGAGTTCTGGGAATATGAATCATTCATACAGTTTTTCATGATCACATTTGAACTTAGACCAAGGCCTCAATGACTTATAACATTGTGAATCTGAAAGTATTGGGGAGAAAATATTAATTGTTTTTGTATACCACATAGCAAAGTATCAATTTTTTTATTTCAATTTTTAACAACCAAATAGGATTTTGGGGAAAAAAAAACAACTTCTAAACATTTTTAAAATCTTTAAAAATTCTAAAAAAAGAAAACTGTTCTGAATATGCTGAAATCTTTGTATGAATGTGAAAATAATCAGTTGTGGTATCTTTGATTAAAGGCTTTTTAAAGTAGATAATATTGCTTTGTGTTTTCTTCCACCATCAGATACTACTACTATATAATATTAACTAGAGACAAATGGTATTGGGTCAAATACCATGAACAAGTTAAAATGACTGGGCAATTCACTCTTTTAATTAATACCCTGTTACACTTCTGATGAAGCAGGCTGTTATTTTCTTTGTGATTCTACCTATAATGGATTGATCAGTTCTGATGTTTCACTGTATCTTTTCATCACTGGATTAGATAGATGTCATAAGATGTAAACTGTACCTAAAAAAAAAAAAATAAAGATTGTGTTCAGCTATTTTGATCAAAATTAAGTAAGTGCTCATTACATTTGACTTTTTAATGTGCCTTGTAACTTTTTCATTGAAAACTAGACATGAGGCATTTGGTAAAGGAATTCTAACAAATAGGCCTTCTAGGTGCTGTGTTGAAGTGGGGTGGGTAAGAGGAACATTTTATAAATCTATTGAAACTGAAGGGAAATAGAGTGAACTCTCTTGATTCAATTCATTGCATTTGCTTTTAGTTTTACTTAAAAACCAACATCCATTTTAGAGGTCACATAGCTAAGCAATATATTATTAGTCCCCCACTAGCTCTGCAGTAGGGTAACATACCTCTGGGTCATGAAGATAATGGTGGCCTAAGTTGTTTTCAGGAACTTGGAAGCTGTTTCTCTATTAAACCAGTTGAAACCATGGACCCTTTGCTTGGGCCTCTGAAAGTGTCAGATGGGTGACATTTTCAAACTTGAGGAATACGAACTCTGTCCTCAGATCATACTAATACCACCATTTCCTGAACATGTCTCCTATGAAAAACCATGAGATTGATTATGCATTGACCACTGATTAGTTCACTTTCAATCACATTTTTTATAACTCAGACCATCCTGCACCTGTTATCCCACAAATATCTCTAAACCCCATCCTTGGGGAGGCAGATTTGGGACTTGTTCTCCCATCTCCTTGAATTACTGCCGCATGAATAAGCTCTTTGGGAAAACTCTTCATTTTAGGGATTTGTATTCTGTGCTATGTACAAAACAGGTGTGAGTTGGAAACAGTATAACTAGGTCTCAAATTCTGGTGCCTCTGTGACTTTGGAGTATGAACTTCACAAGTGTTTCTCAGTTTCTTTCTCACTATGGGTTGCAGGATGCCTAGAGCAGGCTGGAGCTGAGTATTTCTCCTCCTCTGAATGGGTTAGATTCATAAAACCCCCTAGTAGGTTAGGCTCTGGTAGAATATATTCTCTTGAGAGTTCCAGGAGGTGAGTCCCAAAAGTGTGGATGTGTCTTCTGGACTTCTGACTCTCAGTTTTGTCATCACCGAGCCTCTAACTCCTCAGTTACATTTCCAGTGGTCTTATCCCAGTACTGGTTCCCCTGAGAGTTTCTGCTCCAGAAAGGTGATTCTCTGTATTCACCTGTCTCTCTGGTGTGGAAGACAATAGTTTGCCCTGTTACCTTGTGAAATCTTCTACAATCAATCTAAGAAGGGTTGATCTTGTTTTTTCAGGGTTTTTTTATATTTGGTATTAAGACAAAATGACGACTTCTAAGCTGTTTACTTGTTGGACCTGAAACTGGAAGTCTTAATTACTTTTTTTTCCCATCAAAATAATACATTTACTTGTTTAAACCATGAAAACAGCAATCACCTCTTTCATCGCTCCTGCCTCTTAATACTTATCTCTTAATTTCTTGAGAAAATAACTTCATGTTCTTTAACATTGTATCTTCTCCAATTTAACCCCATTCTTCTGGACCATTTGGTTATGCTAACCATTTTAAAATGCTTAGATTATATTTCCATTTTGTTGTGGAAATGTAGAGAGTAGCTCTCGCATCCCCAATACCACCACACTTTCGACTAGCTTTATCCCTTAGGACATAATACATTTATGTAATCTAATTTGGTTAAAGTATATTTAGCCTATTATAAGTTTAAAGCTAAGTGTTGGAAAGTTGCTTCAGTTTTTACTTAGTTAGTTATTTACTTATTCAGTTTTTACTTAAATATTTCTTCTCCAAACTCTGAGACAGAGTTATGAAGGTACTTTCAACATGCTAATTTCATCCTCTTATTACAGACATTGGTAGATCCCTCTTTTCTACTGCTGTGAGGCAAACCAATCTGCCTATTGCTCTCTACAACTGACCTTATCTTAGATGTCATTCATGTTACCCATCTGCTCCCTCTTCGAATGTTCCTTGTCAACCCGTGCTTTTGTCATTGCTTGTTTCTCTGAATCATGGTGATCTTGGGCTCTCAGTTCACACTTGACACATAAAGAGCTGACCCAGAGTTCTGATGAAAGGTTTGGTTTGGGGATTTTAGATCTATAATACAGCAATTGGGCAGGACTCAGCTGCTTTTTGGCTGACCCCAAACTTTTAATCTCTCATAGATGTTTTGTCTTGACCTAATGTCTTCTGAAAATTTTCTGGCAGCCAGCATTCTAAGAGAAGGTAGTAAAAATACAGCCAGGTATCTCACTATTTATTTAACATTTGTAGTTTCCTGCAAACCCTCTCTTTCCAGTAAAGGATCTTGCCTTTCTTGTGTCTGATATATTGGAATGCCTCTTTGTAATGAATTCTTTACTCGTTTTTTTTTCCTCTCACTAGTTTGAAATTATTCCAATAACTTGGGTTTCCCCTGCTTCATTCTTTGCTTTCTTCTCTTCTTCTCTCTTTCCTTTATAAACATTTTAAATTCTTTTTCTAAATTTTTTATTTGTTCTTTTTAGTTATACATGACAGTAGAATGTATTTTGACATATCATACATATATGGAGATAACTAACCATTCTTGTGGTTGTACATGATGTTGAGTTACACTGGTCATGTATTCATATATGAACATAGGAAAGTTATGTCTGATTCAGTCTACTGTCTTTCCCATTTGTGTCCTCCTCTCTTCCTGCAAATACCCCTGTCCAACCCAGTGAACCTACTTTCCCCTCACCACACCTTTTGTGAGTTAGCATCTGCATATCAGAGAGATAATTTGGCCTTTAAATTTTGGGGGTTGGCTTATTTCAGTGAGCATGATTGCTTCTAGTTCCATCCATTTACCAGCAAATGCCATAATTTCATTCTTCTTTATAGCCGAGTAATATTACATTCTGTATATGTACCACATTTTCTTTACCTAATCATCTATTGAAGGGCATTTGGGTTCCATAACTTAGCTATTATGAATTGAACTGCTATGAACATTGATGGGCTGCATCACTTTAATATGCTGATTTTAAGTCCTTTGGGTATATACTGAGGAATCACCATTGGGTCAATGGTGGCTCAATTCCAAGTTTACTGAGGAACCTTTATACTGCTTTCCAGATTGATTGCACTGATTTTTCAGTCCCAACACCAATGTATGAGTTACCTTTTTCCCCATATCCTTGCCAACATTTATTGTTATTTGTGTCCTTGATAATTGCCATTCTGACTGGAGTGAGATGAAATCTCAGTGTAGTTTTAATTTGCATTTCTCTAATTGCCAGTGATGTTGAACAGCTTTTCATATATTTTTGACCAATCATATTTCTTCTTATGAAGTGTCTGTTCAGTTTTTTTGCTCATTTATTCATTGAGTTTTTTTGATTCTTTGGTGTTAAGGTTTTTGAGTTCTTTATATATCATGGAGATTAGAACTCTATCTGAGATGCAGGTGGCAAAGATTTTTTTTTTCCCCATTCTGTAGGCTCTCTCTTCATGTTCTTGATTGCTTCTTTTACAATGAAGAAGTTTTTTTTTTTCAGTTTGATACAATCCCATTTATTGGTTCTTGATTTTACTTCTTGCACTATTGGAGTCTTGTGGAGGAATTTGGTTCCAAAGCCAATATGGTGGAGACTTGGGACTTCTTTTTCTACTAGTAAGTGCAGGATCTCTGGTCTAATATCTAGGTCCTTGATCCATTTAGAGTTGAGTTTTGTGCAGGATGAGAGATTCCTAATTTTATTTTGTTACATATGGATTTCTAGTTTCCCCAGCACAATTTGTTGAAGAGGCTATTTTTTTTCTCCAATGTATGTTTATGGTGGCTTTATCTAGCATGAAATAACTGTATTTCCATGGATTTGTCCCTGTGTCTTCTATTCTGTACCACTGGTCTTAAAGTCTGTTTTGGTGCCAATACTATGCTGTTTTTGTCACTGTAGCTCTGTAGTATAATTTTTTTTTAATATTTATTTATTTATTTATTTTTTTATTGGTTGTTCACAACATTACAAAGCTCTTGACATATCATACTTCAAACAATAGTTTCAAGTGAGTTATGAACTCCCATTTTTACCCCAAATACAGATTGCAGAATCACATAGGTTACCCATTCACATTTTTACATAATGCAATACTAGTGACTGATGTATTCTGCTACCTTTCCTATCCTCTACTATCCCCCTCCCCCCATCTTCTCTTTCTATCCCATCTACTGTAATTCATTTCTCTCCTTATTTTTCTTCCAATTCCCCTCACAACCTCTTTTATGTAGTTTTTTATAACAATGAGGGTCTCTTTCCATTTCCAAGCAATTCCACTTTTCTCTCTCTTTCCCTCCCATCTCGTGCCTCTGTTTAATGTCAATCTTTTCTTCCTGCTCTTCCTCCCTACTCTATTCTTAGTTGCTCTCATTATATCAAAGAAGACATTTGGTATTTGTTTTTTAGGGATTGGCTAGCTTCACTGAGCATAATCTGCTCTAATGCCATCCATTTCCCTGCAAATTCCATGATTTTGTCATTTTTTAGTGCTGTGTAATACTCCATAGTGTATAAATGCCACATTTTTTTAATCCATTCATCCATTGAAGGGCATCTGGGTTGTTTCCACAGTCTAGCTATTGTGAATTGTGCTGCTGTGAACATCGATGTGGCAGTATCCCTGTAGTATGCTCTTTTAAGGTCTTCAGGGAATAGACCAAGAAGGGCAATAACTGGGTCAAATGGTGGTTCCATTCCTAGCTTTCCCAGGAATCTCCATACTGCTTTCCAAATTGGCCGAACCAATTTGCAGTCCCACCAGCAATGTATAAGAGTACCCTTTTCCCCACATCCTCGCCAGCACTTGTTATTATTTGACTTCATAATGGCTGCCAATCTTACTGGAGTGAGATGGTATCTTAGGGTGGTTTTGATTTGCATTTCTCTGACTGCTAGAGATGGTGAGCATTTTTTCATGTATCTGTTGATTGATTGTATGTCCTCCTCTGAGAAGTGTCTGTTCAGGTCCTTGGCCCATTTGTTGATTGGGTTATTTGTTGTCTTATTGTCTAATTTTTTGAGTTCTTTGTAAACTCTGGATATTAAGGCTCTACCTGAAGTGTGAGGAGTAAAAATTTGTTCCCATGATGTAGGCTCCCGATTTACTTCTCTTATTGTTTCTCTTGCTGTGAAAAAACTTTTTAGTTTAAGTAAGTCCCATTTGTTGATTCTTGCTATTAACTCTTGTGCTATGGGTGTCCTGTTAAGGAATTTGGAGCCTGATCCCACAATATGTAGATCGGAGCCAACTTTTTCTTCTATCATACGCAGAGTCTCTGATTTGATATCAAGGTTCTGTAGTATAATTTAAACTCCAGTATTGTGATGTCTCATGCTTCACTTTTCTTGCTGATGTTGCTTTGGCTATTTGGGGCCTCTTATTATTCCAAATGATTTTCATGACTGTTTTTTATTTTTCTATGAAGAACATTATCAGAACCTTAAAAGGAATTGCATTAAATCTGTATAGCACTTTTAGTCATATGGTCATTTTGACAATATTAATTCTGGCTATCCAAGAGCATGTGAGATCTTTCCTTCTTCTGATGTCTTCTTTAATTTCTTTTCTTAATGTTCTGTAATTTTTATTGTACAGATAAAAATAGATGCAGAAAAAAGCATTTTTACAAAATATAGCATCCATTCTGTTCGAAACACTAGAAAAACCAGGAATAGTAGGAACAAACCTCAACATTGTAAAAGCTATCTATGCTAAGCCCAAGGCTAACATCATTCTAAATGGAGAAAAATTGAAAGCATTCCCACTAAAAACTGGAAGAAGACAGGGATGCCCTTTTTCATCACTTCTTTTCAACATAGTCCTGTAAACTCCAGCCAGAGCAATTAGATACAAGAAAGAAATTAAAGGGATACAAATAGGAAAAGAAGAAATCTAACTCTCCCTATTTGCCGAAGACATGAATCTATACTTAGAAGACTCAAAAAACTCCACCAGAAAACTTCTAGAACTCTCCCAGAGTTTGGGTTACATATGGGCATTTGAATAAGTTCCAGCCACTTGAATATGAGAGAAAACAACTCATGAGATTTCTAGGTTGTGTCCTTGCACACCTCTCCTTACTTCTTTTCTGTGGACCAAAATAGACAGAATCAATGCCTCTGAGCCAGCTCTTTCCATTCAGATGAGGTCAGCCTCATAGAAAGTATAATTTAAACTTTATCTTGAAGGAAGAGTGCTTTAAGATTTATCTTGGATTTATTATTCCCTATATGTACTCTTGGATGCACAGAAACACATCTATTTCAACATTTGTAACAGTGTGCAGTAAGTTTTTATTGAAAAAAAATTTACAAGTGGAAGAACACAATACAATAATTTAAATTGCAAATTAAGGACTGTGGAGGGCTAGTATTTTCCAGGAATTAAAACACTAAATTTGAAGTAAATTATCATTATGGGTTTCTTCAGGAAACATTGGTGAGTTGTAAAGATTTATCAGCACCTTCAGAATCCTCTAATGAGCACTTGCTACATACTCACCACAGTTAAACTATCTTACATATATTAAACTCTCAAAACAACCTGTGAGAGTGCTACTATTTTTTTCCAATATTACATAAGATGGAGGCTCAGAAATATTAAATCATTTCCCAAGGTCATAAAGGTAGTAAGAGGAAGCAATGGGATTTGAACTGGTTAACATTAGAATCCAAAGCTGACTATGATGCTGCACTGCTCAATAAGTACATTATGTGCTTTCCAATATCCGTGGAACCAAGCCACACAGGCAATTAAGTATTCTATCTATGTGACCTTCCAGATATAACTCCAGATTAGAAAGTGCACATGTGAGTAAAACATTGAAAGTTAAAGAAGTTTTACAAAATCACTCTTTGAGACAGAAATGTGAAAGCTGAGGAAGTAAGACAAGAAAAAAGAATATTAGAGAAAACTCCTTATGGGGACATTTGTCAGGTTTCCATTTTTACTTCATTAAACTTATACCTTAGGTAACAGTTCAGTTAGTTTGGTGATCCTGCCTTCATATATTCAAACATCTAACTTTTTCCTTTGTAACACATCTATATTAAGAATTATTATATTAGCCTGTAATCCCAGTGGCTCAGGATGCTGAGCAGGAGGATCACAAGTTTGAGGCCAGCCTTAGCAACTTAGCGAGGCCCTAGGCAACTTAGTGAGAGCTTGTTTTAAAAATAAAAATAATAATAATAATAATTAACAAAAAGACTGGGGATATGTAGCTTAGTGGTAAAGCACCTCTAAGTTCAATTCTTATTACCATAAAAAAGTAATAATTAGTACATTAGTTGGGGGCCATTAGAACGTGAATAGAATCATCCTAATAAGGCTTTTATTTGCTATTATTTCCAACATTTGCCCTTTAAACAGGTTGTATATGTGTGCTTTCTGATTGAGACAGAAGTATTTAGCAAATCTTTTTCTTCTTAATTTTAAAGGCCATATATTAAGATACAACTGATTTATTGTATGTAGTCAAGATTCTGGTCCTACCATTCCCTGTTCTATCTAAGGACACTACTTCATTTAATGACCCTTCTCCACGGAAGGAAATTGGCACTACAGAACTAGACCACACATGTGACGATCAAAATTTTAAACATTAATTAGTTTAAATTAAATTTAAAACGCATTACCTCATTTACTCTATCCACAAAATCAAATGCTCAACATGTACTTGAAGCCAGCAGTCATTGTATCAGCACATAAGTACAACACTTCCAATATCATGTCAGAAACACTATTGGAAAGTGCTGCTTTAGAGCTGTTTCTAAATCATAGTTGAACATTGGAATCAGCCACATAGCTTTTTAAAACTGCAAATGCTCCTGTGCTACTTCAGATCAGGTCAGTTCCATCAGAATGTGCCATGGTAGCACCAAGGTGTGGAGATTTTCAACATTGTCTGTACCCCAACCTAGAGATTCTAGGTAATTTTAGTCAGTCAGGGTTGAGATTCAATTTGACAAAGTAAAATTTATTTTTTCTAAATCAACCTCTCTCTTTTAAATTATGTACATAATGTATAATTATACATCACATATAATTATATATGTAATTATATATACATATAATTAACATTCAAACATGGAAAAAAAACTCTCTTCTTTTAAAAATCAAACAAAATTCCCCAAACTAGCAGTAACTATAATGGCTATAACAGTTATCTCCCTTAATTCCAGATCCAGTTTTCTTCATGAGTTAACTCTTATTATCTGCAAATCAATATGAAGGTCCTGTCTTACTTTCTCAGCTTTCATTTTGCTATTATATGTATCATAGAGTGATTTTATGAAACTTCTTTATCGTTCAATGTTTTCCTCACAGATATATTTTCTAATCTGGAGTTATATACAGAAGGTCACCTAGGTGAAACAGTTAATTGCCTGTGTGGCTTGGTTCCATGGATATTGGGAAGGACATAATGTACTGCTTGAACAGTGCAGCACAGTAGTTAAGAGTGTGGCTTTGGGTCTAGCATTAACATATTCCAATCTCATCACTTTCTCTTACTGACTTTATGAACTTGGGAAATTATTAATATTTTTAAACAATCTGTAACATGATTTTTAAACAATGAAAAGATAAGTTGTACCATGGATCTTCCGGTGCTCTGAGGAAAGCCACGACTCATGGTCGAAGATTTCTTTTTTAAGTGACCTGATCAATCAGATGAAAAAGTGGATGGCTTAGTCTACACCCGTGGCTAGCAGGGAAAGGAAGGAAGTTAGCACAGAGCATGCATTAGAGGGAAGTCTCCCATAGAAGAAAAGTTGTGCATGCACCTTAATAGCACAGACTGATGCCTGAGTATTCCAAATAAAAGACATTTCTCCTTTATTCACTTCATATACTCAGAGATGGTATCAGTTTAATACCAAACAGATAAAACAAAACTAGATTTATAGCACGTGTACCAGTCAGTTTGGGCTGCCATGACAGCATGTCATAGCCTGGGGAGCTGAAACAACAGGCATTTATTTCTCACACATCGAGAAGATGGGGAGTTCAGGATTAAGGTTTAACAGATTTGGTTCCTAGAGAGGATCCTGTCCCTGATTTGTGGACAGCTGCCTCCTCACTATGTCCCCACATGAAAGAGAGAGGAACACTCGTATCTCTTACTCTTCTAATAAGGGCATTAGTTCCATTACCGAGCCTCTACCCTTATCATCTTAGTTTAACTTAATTACTTCCCAAGAATGCCACTTACCACATTGATGGTTCAAATTTCAACACATGAATTTTTGAAGGACATAGAGAGTGTGCAACGTTCTGTTCCCCGCCCACACCCCCCAAATTTGTGGCCTTCTTATACGTGAGATATGTTGATTTTATCTCAACAATCCCCATGGTAACATTCATCTAAAGTCTGCCATCCCAAGTGTCATTGGAATATCCAGATCAAATCTGATGGAACTTGAGGCAAAAAATTTATTTTCAGCTGTGAACCTGCTCAACTAGGGAGGTCGTGTGACTTCAAAACCCAACAGTGGGAGGGGCATAGAATAAACCTCAACCTAAAAAGGAGAAGCAGGAATGAGAGAAAGGATGATGAGTCCAAAACCTCAAAAGGCATATTCCATGATATCTCTAATCCCCTTTGGTTCTGTGTCCTGTCTTTCACGATCATTTCGGCCCAACGACTCTAAGGAGCAGCCTTGTCCCTTCAATTTAGAAGGGTACCACTCATGACACTGTTCTTTGAGAGGATGATCCCATCTCTGGGGCACTGGGCGGAGGCATGGTGGCCCAACAAAACTGCAGAGGTAGTCATATCCTTTGATATCAGGGAAGAAACAACACTACTCTGGGGGCCTACGGGAGTAGCACTTTTGATAATTTCTGATTTTGTTTCAGTGGTATTATTCCCTTTTTTTTTTTTTGATAACAGTGATTGAACACAGAGGGCCTCACCCATTGAGCTACATCTCCAGCCTTTTTATTTTTTATTTAAAGACAGGGTCTCACTAAGTTGCTGAGGCTGGCTTTGAACTCACAATTCTCCTGCTTCAGCCTCCTGAGCCACTGGGACTACAGGTGTGCGCTACCCTACCTGATATCTGGTATATTATTCCCTTATGCAATTTGCAGCCAGAATTTATCATTCTGTCTTATCAAATCTAAGAAGTCTGACAGTCTTCTTTCATTTTGTCCATCTTTATCTCCTGCAGTTTCTGTGTAGGTGGCTTTTTAGGTCCATGGTCCCTACCCTTATCTCTTAATTGAAGTGTTGTTCAGCCTCGGTATTCTCTAGGATAGTCAGAGAAATTTCAGAGTCTTCTGAGTTCTAGTTCTTTAGGTTTTAAAGACTATTTTTTTTCACTTCATTCTTTTCTTCTTGCATTTTACCCTAAGCAATCTTGAGGAATCAAGTTGCCCTTCAATACTTTGTATAATAATCTTAGCTAAATATCCAATTTCTTCTCCTGCAAATTTTTTCAACCACTAGAACACAAACACACTTCAACCAAGTTCTTTGCCACTATTCTGCCAAGGGTAACATTTTCCCTAGTATCCAGCATTATGTTCTTCATTTCTGTTTGAGACCACTAGAATCATTTTTAATGTCCATATTTCTCAGCTGTCCTTCAAAACTCTTTCAGCCTCTTATCTGATTGAGTCTGTTTCTGTTGCAATAGAAAAAATACCTGAGGCTGAGTAAACTAATAAAGAGGTTTAATTGGCTCACAATGCTGGTTCCTGGAGGGTCCAAATGGCACAGTGCTAACTTGCTAATGAGAGTGTCCTGACTTCAATACAACATGGCGGAGAAGGCAAAGGGAGCTAGCTACATGCAAAAGGGGAAAGCAGTCTCATGGCAGAACAGGAACTAGGAGATATTCATGGGTTTGGCTTATTCTTTTATAACAACCCATTCTGTGGGCAGGGTTCTACAATAACTATATTAGTCCCTTGGGTGAGGCACTAAATGGCCTAACTGCCTTCTACTATGCCCCACCTCTTCAAGGTTCCACCACCCCAACACTGTGACCCTGGAAACCATGCTTCAGCATATGAACCTTTGGAAGATTCACTTAAGCCATATCTAAACCAAATCACTCTGAGTTCCAAAGCTGCCTCCACATGTTCAGGTATTTGTTTTAGCAGTACCTCACTGTGTGGTACCAAAGTGATATTCATCAGGGTTCTTCTGAGAAACAGAACCAATAGAATCAACTATAAATGATGGGCTCATGTGATTATGAAAGCCAAGGTTTCACAATCTACAGTCATCTAACTGGAGAGACTCAGGAGGTGCAGTGTTGTAGTTTCAGTCTGAGTTTTGAAGGTGTGAGGATGAGAAGAGCTGGTGATATAAGTTCTAGTCCAGGTACAAAGGCCTTAAAGGATAGCTGGTTTGTACATCGTGGTTCAAGGAGAGAAGAATAGCAATTGCTTAAGCAATTGGGCCTAGAGAGAATGAATTCTCCTTTCCTGTCTTTGGTTATATTTAGGCCCTCATGGGATTGGCTATGGCCCTCTCTATTGGGGATGCCAATCTACTTTACTCAATCTGTCTATTCAAATGCTAGTCTTGTGCAGAAGTACGCTCAGAGAAATACCCAGAAATAATGTTTCATCAAATATCCATGCACCCCATAGCCCAATAACAGAGACACATAATATTAACCATCACAGAATGGAAGAATTTTTCTGTTTTCAAGAGCATGTGACTTCTTTCTAGAATGAAAAACCAGCAATACAAACCAACAAACCAACTGAACAAAATGAGGACAAGCTGGAGTCTTGTTCTAAAAGAAAAAAAAAATCATTGTTTTAAATATGAACTTTTTGTTTTATGTACAAAAATATGAATGAAATTCAAAGATTTCTTCAAATCACTAAAATGATAATTAAAGTGGTCGTAACCTGCTCTGAGGGCCTGTTCTGTCAATGGTTGTATTGATGGTGTTTTCTTGGCAGAGATAATAAATAGATGGATAAAAAGATAGTGGCCTGAGTTGATGGAGGTGGAGAAGCATGCATGATTTCAAGGGTCCATACTTTAAAGATTATTAAATTTATTTCCATGCCAGAGTATTTTCAATGCTCCAATAAAGATGCTCATCGCTGTTGATTGAAGTCATGACAGAACTATAGCTCTGTCCTAAGTGAGTCTCTGATACAATGGGATAACTATGAAGTATTTCTAAATCAATATTTGGTACTAAGTTCTAGATAAGTAGATAGTAAGAAAATTCCACTTTCTAATGACTACTTTGAACACATGTTTGCCTACTTTTCTGAATGAGCCATTAGATTCAAAGTTATTTGAAATGGGTTCTTGTTACAAAAGTCACATAAGACAGTAGTAATGTTTGCTAATGAACACCAATACCATTAGGTCTTTTTTGATTCAATGAATAGAGGCTTTTACTGGTGGAAATAGATATATTTAAAATTGTCCTAATATAGGAACAGTGGCTTATTTTGAGCAAAGAAATTTTGGTTTGTAGAATAGACATTTTTTTCTTTAATACGTTCAAAGAAATAGAGATAGTATCCTGGGGAAAATATTACTGTATGGCTGTTCAATATTTTTGTAGTCTCCTAATACATTGAAAATATATTCTCTTTCTTTAAAAAAAATCATTTCCAGCTACTCAAACATTTTGTGGTGAAGTCTGATGAAGTTAGTGACCTAAGAATGACATATCTTGAATATCAAATAATATCTATTTTCTTTGAGCTGAGGTCTCCCATATATTTTAATAAATATGTCTTCCCTGGTATCTTTACATTAAAGCCCATTTATAAAACTATACCTGTAAATAATGTCCCTTGTGCCAAAATGTAATGAGATTATCAATTGGAGCCACTTGATTCTAATGCTTTGAACATTCCCTTGGAAAAGATTATAGTCCTGAAGAGTGGAATGTAAGGAATGGTCTAAAATTTTATTGAAGAAGCATTTTTTTTTCCCTTGGCTTTAACTAAAAGTGTTGCTGAGGTGAGGGATTAGGAGACATAGGAATATAATTAAGCTAAAGACATTTGAATAATGAAACAGAAAACTCAGAAGAAGACAAAATAATTGTGGCTTCTTATTCATCTGGTGATAGTATCTTTAAAAGCTGTCATATAGGAAGCTAATTAAAAAGTATAACCTATCAATGCAGAAAGAGCACAAAAGGAGCTTAAGAATTTTATTTTGGAAGAATGTTAATACAATGTGAACTGGCAGAGGAAAATGTTCTTTGTGATGCCTGGTGGCAATTGCTAACTCTACCTGGTGAACCAATTCATTTTCACTTCAAGTCTTGTCTTTATTAAGCATCAAAATTGGGCAAAAGCACAAGTTTTGATTTATCAATTATCATCATGGATATAAGTTAGAACAAAATAGGGCTGGGTCAAAGAAAAAAAATCTTTATAGGACTTTACACAGACTTTTGACCCCTAGGTTCTCATTCTAATTGTGCTACCTTCCTATGGAACATGTCCTTAGGTAAGCAAATTCAGATCTTTCTGTACTAATTCTCTTATTTGTGACTGGGTAGATGGTTTCAATGATTTCCAGAATATATTCCAGCTCCAGTTGTTTAATCTGAATGTGTCTTGGCCAGGCCTCTGGATAAGGTATCACCAGCAACTGTGGCAAGTGGCTCAGCTTCTGGACAAACCTTTATCAAGTCAGCAAGGGGCCATTTTAGTTTGGGCTCATTGTACCATGCATGATTCGTATTACTGATTTAGCATTTATATTTGGTTAGGATTTGTACCTACTCTGATTCAGATCAACGGTTTAACAGTGTTAGCGAATGAAACGATACTGTCAACACAAATTATTCCTCCATTCCAGTACAGAAGAGCAAGAACACAACATATTGCTGAGTACATATCAATAGATTTGCATGCATCTAAGGAAGCACAATAGTGATTGTGAAGTTAGAGCAAAATCTTGAACATTTTACATAGCAAAGGAGAATAAAGAGAAAGGAGTTCTCTAATTCCTCCAGAGACAAAGGGCTGGCTCTGGTATACTCCATGAAAAAGCCCAGAGCTAGTTCTGTAAGTACACTTTTAAATGTCTAGAATTTAAGTGGCCCACAACTAGAGATAGCTCTGCACCATAAAACCTGGAGATGGGGCTTAATATCTAGAGAGATTTATGTTTATTTCAAAGGTTATCATAAGGACTCAAATTTACTATGTTTCCAAGAATATACTATATAAAAAAAGAGAGAGAGAAAATGGTTTAGTTGTCCTTTATAACGGATAAACGTACTTTGATTTACTTTTGCTTTTATAATAAAGAACCACATACGGGTTTAATTACCTGGGCCTGGACAACAGCAGCAACAACAAGGAAGCAGAACATCGATACCTGTTTTGACACTGGACTTGTGAAATGCTATGTAGAATCACAAAGAGTACAATGCAAAGAGAGTAATAACCCCAAACAGAAACTTCAACATAGAAATCAGTTCTAGGCACTGTATAATAGTGCCACTGATTACCACTGTCTTTGTTTTGTTTTCTTAATTGTACTTTAATTACATTTGCCCAAGGTCTCCCAGTGCGGACACTGTCCACAGCTTGCAAAAGAATAGCACTTTCCCTACATTCTAAATCAGAGCTGTCCAATAGAAATAAAATGGAAGCTGCCTGTGGAATTTTCTAGTAGCTTCATTAAAAAAGGAAAAGGAAAAAAAAAATAAATTTTAATAATGAATTTTATTTAAATACATACACACACACATATATATAAAACTATATATAACTATTGCTATTTCAACATAAAATCATTATAAACAGAGACATTTTACTTTTTATTAATCAGGTTTTTTATCCAGTGCACATGTGATACTTACAGCACCTCTCGATTCATACTGTGCACATTTCAAATGCTCAGTAACAGCCATGTGTGGCTAGTGACTACCATTTGGATACCAGTTCTATCCAAATCCATAAAGAACATGGGATGCTTGCTCTCTGCAATGGTAGAATACATATAATTTTATTCTGAGATTTTTGAGTTACAGGCTGTTTTAGTCAGCTTTTTCACTGCTGTGACTAAAAGATCTGACCAGAACAATTATAGAGGAGGAAAAGCTTATTGAGGGCTCATGATATCAAAAGGTCTTATTCCATAGAAGGCCAGCTCCATTCCTCAGAGCTCAAGATGAGGTAGACCACCTGACAGAAGAGCATGCAGAGGGAAGTGGCTCACATGGTGATCAGAAAGCAAAGAGAGAGCTCCACTTGCCAAATACAAACATATACCCTAAAGCCATGCCCCCAGTGACTGGTCTCCACCAGCCGTACCCCCACCTGCCTCTACTTACCACTCAGTAAATCTCATCAGGGGATTAATTCACAGATTGCTTTAGGACTGTCACAATTTAATCTTTTCCCCTCTAAACCCTGTCACATTGTCTCACACATGAGCTTTTTGAGGGATACCTCACATCGAAACCATAACACAGGTCAATGGGGTGACTTTTTTCAATTTCTATTGTTATGATTTGTGGGTAATAATTAAAAATATCCATTTCTATGCCTCTGAGTTCAAATCAATTGAAAACTAGACTTGCATTTCATATATCTAATATCAGCTTCCATTAAATAGAAAAAAAAAAATGCTTAGTTGGATAATGTGGCTTAGATCTTAGTCAACACTGTTTTTCCTAATCCTTTCCCCTAATTCTAGCTTTGGGTCTACTTGTCTGCAGAGGGATGTGCAGAGAAGACTGTTCCCTTTCCCAAGCCTATTTCCACTAGAGGAAAAAGCTGGGGAAACTGAGTGCTGCAACCAGTCAAAACTGGAATGTGCCTTTTCCAGTACTCAAAAATTGGATAAGCAAGTTTTCTTCTTTTTGGAAAGAAGGAATTTTGACAAAATTCTTTTTGTGTGTTATTTCACACTGGTACACACAATGTACACATTTTAAAAAAACTAAACCTAAATTCCCAAAAGGAATCAGATTTTAATCATTCCAAGGAAAATTAGTAACAATCTTTTAGAAGGAGGTATATGTTAACAAGAATTATGGGTGCTTTTATTCATAGAACGGAGGAAAACATGCAGATCTTTGTTAGAATAGATACCCTAAAAAAGCTTTTATTGAAATTTCAGGTGAATTTATTGGAAGATTGACATATTATACCAATCAAAGCAAACATGTAAATAGCCCATCTTTCTTACTCGACTTTACAGGTGTATCTGAGTTACCCATGGCCCACAGAAATTTGTCAAAAATCTGAGTGATTACACTCTGAAAATATATGCTCAAGGCCAGATGTATGCAGCAGGGTGACTTATCTACTGTTGATTACAGCTCAGTGAAAAATGGCTGACATTTTATGCCCAAAAGCATAGAAGTGGCTGTATCTCAATTTGCTTATTTATTTATTTATGCTGAACAATCATTGACCAAGTAGGATGACTTGAGGAAAAAAATTAGTTTCTACCATTTTGTCTTCAAATATATTTATTTAGGTATCGAAATCAGCCTTCCAAATGAAAGTTTGGCTTTGCTTCATTTTTTTCTCAAATCATAGTAAATGGTTTTTAGCACCAATCACTAATAAATCTAAAGTGGAAAGAAATCACATGAATTTTATTAGTGTTTATTGTTTTAATTTCTAAGCTTTCCTCTTTAGAAAATTTTAAAAAATAGATTTTTGGCAGTGTTTTTGTTTGATTTTTGCATATCAGGTAAGATAATGAGACCCTACTCTTTCAGTCAAATATGAGTTGTGTGCTTTGAAAGATCATAAGCAGTTTAGGTACTGGAAAATTATAGTTTCAGGTCTTTGAGAATCTTGCAAACACCTTACCAAGACCCTAAAAGCCAGAATCTCTGAGCTCTGAGAGGGGAAGCTAGTCTCAGAGACTGGCATGCTGTTGGAGACGTGCTCTACGATGGCACAATTGTTGTGAGCCTTGGCCTCGTCAAGATGATGTCTTGCTTCCTCCATTACTTGACTCCATTTCATAGTACACTTACTTTCCACCTCTCTTCTACCTCTGAGAAACTGATGTGACTCCATTTTTGAAAATAAATAAATAACAGCAGCTTCTACCTCAAGGCCTGTCCAAGGAAGGGGGCATGACCCTTGTCCTTGGAAAAACCCACAGAGCACTCCTAGGCACATACCCACCCTGCTGAGTTGTTTGTCTACAAATAACAGGAGAGATCTGCAGCGCCAGGTTTCCCTGACTCAGTCAGGCTGGGTGAGGATCCATAGCAACCCCCTAGCAACCTCCCATCAGCATAAGACAGGGAAAATACCGGGGATGCCAGATGATCCCCAAGTAGTTTATGGTGGTTGATAACATTTGGGAAACCAGATCGTTTAGCATGTACACCCCTTGTGGCCTAAACCAATCAATTCAAAGAAATCCCCTTCTTGTACAACAAATCACCCCTACTCAATTTGTTCCCTCCATTGAATGTGCTAATCAATGTTAAGAATTGTTGTTTGGCTTTCCTGTGGTATGGAATGTGTGATCTTGTGACGCATAGAGTATCTCCCCAAAACTTATAAAATCTCACTGGACAAAAGACTGGGACTCACTCCCTGGGACCGCTACATCAGAACAGTTGTGAGTCCAGGTTCAAGCTTGCAATAAAGACTCTTATGTGATTGCATCGGATTCGGCTCCTGGAAGTCTATTGGGGTCCCACGAATCTGGCATTACACCTCCAGTAAATATCAC
Source organism: Ictidomys tridecemlineatus (assembly GCF_052094955.1). Classification (NCBI taxonomy): domain Eukaryota; kingdom Metazoa; phylum Chordata; class Mammalia; order Rodentia; family Sciuridae; genus Ictidomys; species Ictidomys tridecemlineatus. The sequence goes on from NC_135488.1 coordinate 79,374,052, forward strand.
ACAGAAATTAAAAATCATGTGTAATGTTTTCCCTGATGTATAAATAAAAATACAAGTTGAGACATGACTAAGTCTTAAGTAAAGAACATCAAGCTCTCTAATACCTTGGGGTCTTCAAAGAGAAAGGATCAGGTCCCAATCAAAGAGCTGATGAGGACTAATCTTCTGTTACCACTTAATCTGGATTTGCATAAGTGAACACTGCATTGATTTTGTCTTTCCAGAGATGCAGATCAATGTAAAACTAATGAAATATTTGGACAGAGTTCTTAAGGATACCAGTTTATTTTAAGTCAATATTTTTGCATTTCTACTATGTGACATGTTCTTCTAAAGGCAGTGGTGATATCGATATAAAATATTAAGACCTGACTCTAAGCATCTCAAATAGATTGTCAGGACTTTCAGAGATTTGTAAAGAAAGTGTTAGGTTAACACAATGAGGGAGGACTCTTTTTTTTTCCCCCCACAGAATAAGAACCTTCCAGAAGATTAACAAGAATTTTTAGAAATTTCTTTTGAAGATTTGGGAGAATAAAAAAATTTACACCTTTACTCTGCCATGGATTAGCTGCTGTCCAGCATAAATCTCTGTGAAGTAAAGTACCCAAAGAAGCTTTCAGGTAGACCTTTATAGAATTCGCTTAAACATCAGATTACTTTAATAAAAAAAAGAAATTCCATTCCCATCTGTTCTTTGGGATGATATAGACAAAGACTAAATACCTGATAAACTCAGTGTCCTAGAAATTTCCAAATGGCTGACAAATCAATGAAATATACACTCTGAAATTTGGCATCAGGCCGAATAAGTCCCTGAATAGATAACTAATTTTTATACTGGTTATTAGGGAGGGGAGGGATGAGTTGAGGAGGACAGGATGGTAACAGGAGAGGATCCCAGGTTTTAGTTTAGTGGTCATCTGGCTGAGAATAAGTGATCATATGATATTCTCAGGTACACACATTGAAAAGGTAGTATAAGACAGAATTTGCATTACACTAGTTCAGAATAGTGGTGCAAGTATTAATTAGTGTTTTAAGTGGAGAAAATAAAGTCTTTTGCTGCTTGTACTATAATCTAATTACTGAAGAATAATTCACACACATTTACTCACAAGGAGCTAACTAATGTGAAAGATAAGCTAACTATGCTGAGTAATTTTCACATTTTCCCTCTGCTTTATAATTCTTTTCATGGTATCCCTGGCTATATCACAATAGAATGAAACTCTTCAAGCAGAACATTATGTAATATAGGCATACTGGATTAAACATTCAAAAAATGTGTTTTAATCCCAAATTAGTTGCAGATACTGGATGTTAGGTCTTCACATTCATTTGGGAACAAATTACTACAAAGGCATTAGCTCATTTTAGCAAGCTCATTTTTAAGGATAACAGTACCTTAATCCCTACCAGTATGTGATTCCAGAAATATCTAGAGTGCCACAGCCTATTTAATTTTTTTCTTACTTGACTTTCTTATACATAAGTACACAGACAAATAAAATGAGACTCTCATGGTAGTAGTAGCCAGCTCATATTAAATATGCTTATTATCATGCCTGATGTAGAAAACATTTCTTAACGGCTGAATTGTAGTTTCTGAACACTTGCAATTTATTAAAGTAAGATTCTTTCATTGTTCCCTTAGTTTTTTCTGAGTGTGAAGGAATCAAACTGTACATAAACTAATTTCTATTAGCCATGATGTAAGACTGTAATTTTTTTTAAATGAGAAATCTTTATATTTAATCAATACATTTGGAATGACAATTAGACTGTGATTTTAATGAAAAATAGCTGAGTTCTCTTTTTTTAAGAAAAGTCTAGATGTTAATTGGCTTGGCTGGGGACATTCTAGGAGCCAAAATGTAGGAATCAAGACAAAAATTAAAGATTCTATAACCCCAGTAGGTTAGCCAAAAAATTTGAAGTCTTCATCCCTTGTGTATTTTCTCTCACATCTAATATCCAACCTATGTTGACATTCCATAAGTCCCATCCTTATTGCCCAATTTACTACCAAATCTTCTTGAATTGCCAAAGTATGCATTTTCTGGGTTTTTTTTTTCAATAGAACTATTATCTAACATGTTGACTTATTTTTTTTTATCAACAACTGTTTAAATTTCACTCCTAAAATGCAAGCTTTATGGAGATAGGAATATTTTTATATTTTGTTTCTTATTTACTTGAAGTTCCTGGAATGGTGCTCACTTTATAGTCATGCCCTACACATTTTTTTTTATTGACATAATAAAGTTGACACTTGCATAAAGACATAAATGTAGTAAGGGAGTAAATCATAAGGACATCTGCAGACAGTTTATAACAGAAGAAGGAGACAGAAAGTACAATGAGTCAAGACAGAAGTCAAGGGATACAGATGCCAGTGTAGCTAGAAGGAATGAGAGATGGAGAAAGAATAAGAAATCAAGACACATAGCTAGTATGTGATAGAGCCTAAATTTGAACCAAGTAGTCTGGCTTACAGCCTCTGCTCTTAACTCTTAAAGTAAGATCAATATTCGACATATCACTTACTAGTTCTGTGATGTGGAGCAAGGTTCAAGAATATAGTCAACCTCTGTTCTCAGTATTAGGAATAACTACCTCATAGATATATTTTGGAAATTAGGTGAAGTGTTGTATTGGAAAATGCCATATAAATGAATTAATAAATTTTGGATCCCTTTCTACACATGTTCACCTCCTTCTTAACTCTAATTGAAAATTCTTATAAAAAAAAAAGAAAAGAAAAAGAAAAAGAAGACAAAACACTGTAGAAGTAGGTCAAATCTAAACCTCGGTACCATTGGCAAATCTTGACTCCCAAAATGAGCCCAAATATAATCTGACAAATTATGGGAGGAATAAAATTTCGAGTAAACTCAAATTGAAACCAGCTGGCATTTGTTCAATTGTCTAATCAGGGAATTACCCAGGGATGGACAGCTAATTTTGAATAATGGCTTAGCCTGCAGACAGCCTCCAGATAGCTGAGTTTCCATTTAAGAAGAGTCTGTGGTTAGAGATAAGGACCCAGGGCAAAGATAATCCTAATTGCAATCCTAGGCAGGAGACCTCCATTTTTATCCTGGGGGACAATGGCATTTGCATTCCTTGTGCCTCTCTTCAATTCACTGGGAAGAAATCAGTAAACATTTGCTTATGGCACTGGAGATTAACTTTACTGGGTAGAATGTGGACCCAATAATGTCAAGTAAAATTTATAGGATTAGGGGCCTTAATAAACATTTGGACCTCCGATAACCCAACATGTTCCTAAATTATAATAATAATCCATGACTGTGGTCAACATGAAAGATATTTAAATTCATATGATGAGGATCACATTTCAATATTTTCTACAAAGTCAGTGATTCAACACTGCCTTGAATGATGGCTGAGTATCAGTCTTGCTCTCCAGCTACAATGCAGACTCCTTAAATACAAGTGATTTTCCTGCCATAGCCACTCTTCTCTTCCTAACCAATAAACACACCAATATCACCCATCACAGTTTGGGTGTGTTGAAGAAGTTTACTATAAGATTGATTCACTGGAAGAAAAAAAAAAATCTATTGGCTTAAGTAAAAATCCTGAAGAAGAGGAATATAATCAGACAGTAACAATCAAGATTGACATCCGTTAGACGCAGGAAGTTTTATGTTGAGAGCCTACAATATTTTAAGAGGTATATGAAAATATTTTAATTTCTTCACACACTGAGAAACTGAACTTTCAAGTTAGAAAATATTTTATATGGAGGATTAATATATTCATACCAATGTAGTTATATATATTTTAAATATTTGTTATGGAGGAAAGAATCCAGGAAAGGCAAACATGCTCTAGGAACATAGTAAGTCACAATGTGATTCTCAAATCACTCTGGCATATTCTGAGTATAAACATTGCATTCTGTACTCACTCTGGCATGTTTTGAGTATAAACATTGCTACTACAATTCTTCCATGACCATCTTTTTAACGTGTACTTTCTTCCATTAAAGCTGGTCAAGAAAGTCGTCAGCCACACACCTAATAATTCAAGTAGGATGCTGGGCCAGGTTGGCAAAAGCAAGCTTCACAGGAAGCCAGAGACCCATTTATCATAGTGAGGCTCTGCCTATTGTGGCCTCTGAGCCTGAACCACCTTGCTGCTTCATCTCTTTTCTTCTTACTGGGCTTAGCTTCCTGGCTCTCTTATGCCGAATTTTGACCTCACTTCAATTTGCTGGCTTTGCTTCACTCCAAATTTGTATTTTCAGGTTATAGATCTGATCTTCAGGCTAGAAAGCAAAAGCTGATTCTCAGAAATTCCTTTCTAGGGAGTTGTTCAGTATATCCCTGGAGTAACTGCCAAGCAACATAAGCTTTGTTCTCTGCCATCCTCTCCAAAGCTCACAAAATGTCTATTCTTTCCTCTTCAGAGGAGAGCTTAGGATGTGCTTATTTCAAGTTGCTTTGTTACTATTATTTCATAATCTTAGCCTTTGCTCCATATCTGATGCATAAAGCCCAACTATATAGTATTAGCTTAATCTTTTTTCTTAAAAAGGACATAAGAAATCAGGTCTGGAAAGACTAATTCTAAAAAGTTTGTTCTTTTAATATGCTTTTTTTATTCGTTGTTGATTCAGTAAGTCAATCAGGTATTTGATATATTTCTTACCAAGTATGGCTCACATTCCTCATTTTATGTATTTCATACTATTTGGTTCTATCCTAAAGTATGCATTTCCTTTGAATGATTGATATTTTATATTAAACCTTATATTAGGAGTCAGTGAGATATTGACAAACAGACAGGATAGTTAGTTCACATCTGTCTGATGGGTGTTTTTGTGTTAGTTGACTGTTGACCCATTGATTGACACATCACTCTTGAATTTTCCCTGAGATGTAGCTAGGAAATCTGAAAAGTTAAAGGCAAAACATTAGATATGCTTTGGTGACCAGTTTTTGATGACCTATGCTTTTTTTTTTTTTTTTTTTAAACTGGAATTGAACCTATAGGTGCCTTACCACTGAGCCACATCCCCAGTCTTTTTATCTTTTATTTTGAGGCACGGTCTAACTAAATTGCTGAGGGTTTCATTAAGTTGATAAGGGTGGCCTTGAACTTGTAATCCTCCTGTTTCTGCCTTGGGAGTTCCAAAGATTAGAGATGTGCACCACTGAGCCCAACATAATCTAAGCATTTTTTAAATTATGCAAGAAGAATTAATGAATTAATGAATATGATTGCTCTTTGCATTACCCAAGATAAGTTATTGAGGCCTCTGTATTTGCTATGAAACGGAAAGAGAGAACTTGGTCAAAATTAATCATCTGCTGTTCATTGCTGAGGCTAGAATGAATACTGCTCTTATAACAGATGTAAAGGTTTCAAATTTAGCAAATAAATATATCAATCACCTAGTTCAATTTGAACTTCAGAAAAAGCAACAGTAATACACTTATACTAAAAATGGTTATTGTTTATCCAAAATTTGAATGTAACTGGGCATCCTATATTTTACCTAACACCTCTCCAATAATCAAAATGGATCTTCAAGAACAGCAGTAATGATTATTTCAATTTTTTAATCAAATGCTCTCAGACATCTGCCTTTCTCTGGAGACATATCTCCCCTCTCCATAGGAAATCCTTCTGGCAACCCTCAAAGCACATTAACTTTGTCCTGTTCTGAGTCATTGAAGAAATGTTTACATTTTTATGTCCTAAGATTCTGTTCTTCTTCTCTAATAATATTTCTGTGTAAAAACAAGTATGAACTAAAATCACAACTATGGTAAGGTGGTAGAGCAAGTTTCCCCTGCTAAAGTATGTCCTGACGCATCTGTTGCATCTGTATGTGGTGCCTATTGACTTTTGTTGAAGGGCAGTGTTTCACTCAGAGAGATAGCACAACTTATCCCTGAGGCTATGTTCCATGAACAGAGCAAAATTTAGAATGTAAGAGTAACTTTAAAGATACACTGGAAGAGAAGCAGTAGTCCAGGGAATCACACTTTTAGAAGCTAGCTTAAAAAATTGGCCCAAGGAGATATGCATGAATGTGAATTTTAGAACAAATGAGTTATGCATAGAGGAAGTAATATCTGGGGGAAAGAGGTGATAGAACAGGTCATGCATTCACAAAATTGTATACCAAGACCATTTTGGTCTTGCAGTTTGAGGGAGAATTATAAGCTTTAATACTTAGAGAAATGACAAAATGAGCATAAACATTTTTGGTGCACAGAATTAATTGAGATGGTATGTAGAATCTGCTTAATTCTGTTTCTGACTTATAAGGGTTTAATATTTTTAGCCATCTTTATTCACTTTCCCTGATTCCCAGATAGATTTTTAAACCCTGCACATAAGTCTTTCTCAAATTCAGGCAAATTTTAAGATCTATGAAGTCATATTGTCTGCTGCCAAGTGGCAGCTCTGACTTAGTGGTGTAAATACTTTCTTTTGACACCTTTTGTAACACTGAGAAGTACATTTGCTGAGAGCCATAGCCAAGTAGGAAGGATGCATGGCATTTTTGGTTGAAAGGTGACTCCAGCAAGCCATTGAGATGATATGATTATGTTAAGATCTGCATTCATGTGGATATTAGAGCCCTGCTGTCAGCCTCGGCCTGCTACTTTGGAGCTCCAGCGGGATTCCCAAAGAATTCCCATTGTTTGGGAAAGTGCGGTAGGAGGGAATTCCGGAGGAGGGATTTCCTGTTAGGGTAGTTGTGTGTTTCCCCCCCACACCAGAACGCTACTCCTGTTGGGCTGTTGGGGTAGTTGTTGTGTGTACACACACACACCCCCACCCCCCCCACCCCACCCCCCGTGTGGGTGGTTTGGCATATTTCCCGGGAGAGTGCGTGGCATTGGCGGGAGTTTCAGAAATAAAGTTTGTTCCTGCTTGAATGGCTCCTGATTTTGTGCCCAGCCAGACTGTGGTATACATTAAAATGTCTATCAGTAGAGAAAATGTAATAATGTTAAGACAAACATTGCTAGGTTGCTTGCAAGAAACATAGAGGTTCAGAGAAAGCAAATAGTAAATCCAATGCCTACATGTTAATCCTAGAAATGATCACAAGCATATTCACATTATTATTCCCTCTTCATCCCTGACTCAAATTTGACACTCCTTTGAGGATAGTGAAGATGAACAGTAAAGAGGATAAGATTTGGTTATCCAAAGTTTGGGTTCCAGAATGAGAAGAACTTGAAAGTGAGATCTTGAGTAACTGAGACTATGGATTAAAAGTTTATGTTCCCACAAAATTCATATTGTTGAAAAACAATCCTCAGTGTATTTGGAAGTGAGGCCTTTGGAAGGTGATCAGGTCACAAGGGTGGACCCCTCATGAAGAGATTAGTGTCCTTATAAAACAGACCACAGAGGGCTCCTTTATTCCTTTCCCCCATTTGAATACACCAACAGAAGCTGGTCATCTTTGAACCAGGAAGTATTTCGTCACAAGAACCTGACTGTGCTGCTACCTTGAGCTTGGATTCCCAGTTTTCAGAATTGTGAGAAGTAAATTTCTGTTGGTTATGATCAACCCAGTTTGTGTTATTTCATTAGAGCAGTAAGTATGGACTAAGAAACTGAGAATGCTACTCTGCATTTCTTTGTGTTTCCTTCACTATCTGCCCATTTTATTTGAATAAAAATGCATAAGTTACTAATGGTAGTAACAGTATTTTTAGCGATAAATATAATTTTGGGGATTTTCAAAAAGGGTCATCATGTGGGCTGGGAATATAGCTCAGTGGTAGAGTGTTGTCTGGCATGTATGAGGCCCTGGGTTTGATTTTCAGCACTGAAAAAAAATTAAAATAAAAAGGCAAAAGCTAATAATGTAGTATAAATGCATAGGTGCATTAATACACATAAATGACAAGGAACTTGGTCTGTCACATTAGTAGCTATTATACTTACTTTATTTCATTTCTTTATTTATTGCATCACCTTTACTCTAATGCAATCATCCTCTAATTTAATCTGATAAAATCAATATATTTACTTTATGTTTTTTCCTCTCCCTACCCTACCAACCCACACAGATTCCCTAGAACAAACTCTTCTAATTCGACATCACCTTATATTTGACCATTTCTATCACTCTTTCCTTTAGTGGAGCACATCTTGAGCCTCCTCCCCTAACCACATTTCACAGTTCCTAGGTATCCATCTTGAGGATCCCCCAGAGATCTCCACCATTTGAGTTTCATTTGACACATGTCATCTAGATAGATTTAAATTCTAGGACCATGTATTGCTAACTGAAGAACTTCATTTCTATCCTCTGTAAAATGGAGATGACAATTATACCTATATCAAGAAGTTTTAAAGATTCAATTATAGTATAAGAATGCTTGATTCTTAAAAGGTCCCGAATAAATGTTAATTCTTATCTATCATGGCTCCTGGTGCCATAAAGAATTAACTCTGCAAATTTACGCACATTCCACCCAGTTATATTTTTAATTTCTTGAAAACAGTAAACATATTTACAAACACACACACACACATACACACACACACATACACACACACATACACACACACATTCACACACACACATATATATACACATACACACCTTTTTTGGGTCCTACCAAAATGCTTTTCATTTAATGTGTTAAACTAATACCTGGAGATCTCTTGATCTAAGGATAGTTCCTTGTCTGACCTGCAGTCCTTGTGGTGATTAAATCAGTCTATATCTTAACTTTATCAATGCCAGTTTTTGGTTATACTATAATTTTGCAAGATGTTATCATTCAAGAAAACTGTAAGAGAAATACAACTTTGTTTGACTATACATTGGTTTTCAGATTAAGTTTACTTTAAAAATATATTGCAGTTTAGTTACAGGTGTTTGATGGTGTGGTTGGGGACTTGCCATTTATGTAAATTGAGGAGTTAAAGAAAAAAATGTCTTTAATAAAATAAACTGAAAAGAATAAAACAAAATAATTTATTGATCCAAATAAGTACATTTGCCTATTTTTGTAAACTATTAAATGCATTTAAGCCATCTAAAATTGGTGGATTCTTGGGAGTTGTGTATGCTCAGTGGTTTCTGTTAGAGACTGTGAGTTTTAATTTTCACCTCCTTTGCCAATTTAATGCCTTATTTGTTATTACCAGCTCCTCTCCTTGGGAGTCATTTCACCTTCCCAAGCATTTCATCACCTCACATATAACCCATCTGTGTGTTCCAGGCCAATTGTAGCAGAAGAGAGTTGTTTTCAAGCTCTCTGTGGATTCAGGCACCTTCCCTCGCCCTTGAGCACCTACACCTTTTGGAAATGACTTTATCTCTCTTTTCCCTAAATAAAATACAAATCAGCTTGAATTATCCTGTGGCTGAAGATGTGAACAAAAGAAGCTAAAGTGATTAGAGGACCATTTTCCCAGAATCTCAACTGTCATTTCAGACAGCCAGTGGGGAGGTCCCTAGTTCAAGCTTGAACCTGAGAGGTACATCTCTGGGGCTGCTGTGTCCAAGAGATGAGGGCAGGTAGTCCCATCTCAACTTGAATCCTGTAGTGTCTCTTGTATCCTCCCATATTACTCTCTAAAGTGTATGCAAACAACATTCAGGGGAAGTTCAATTGTATCAAATGCTCTATGTTTGGAAATACATAAAGTGACTGGTGGTTTTATAATATAATGTTGGTTTCAAGTTTTTTATTAAAGGTGTCATTCTATTAATGAATTTGGGCAGGATTGCTAGATGTCATCCTTAGAGAATAGTAGTATTTTAAGAAATAATAATAATACAACAAAAATAACAATAGTACCAAATATTAAACGAACAGCAAATACCACCATCTTCTATCTATTTGGGGAGCATTTTTGTCCCTAAGATGTTTCAAATTGAGGTAATAATTCAGCTTTCTGAAAGCTTCTTTTGCTAGAATTTTGTAAAGATAGGGACTGGAAAAAGGAAAAGAAAAAGTTAAAAATTACATGTCAATCTTTCTCCTTCCACCCAACCACACTTACCCATTGGGAAAATAAAGCAGAACACATTGCACACTCTCACTTTGCAAACCCAAAGAGTATCTCTGTAGCTCATTTTCTTCTTCATTGACCTGAATGTTTGTTTCACTTAAATAGACTCAGATAAAATAAGGAATGTGGTTGCGTGCACAGTGTGAATTGCCCCAGGCTGATCTTTCTTTAGGATGACCTGGATAATGAAAAGGATATTGAAGTGGATATTCATGTGTGTGCACAAGTTTAATGTACAGAAAGAGTTCTGGAAAGGTACACATGTAAAATAGCAGAATGGAAGTGGGAAGTCAAGATTGAGGGGACAAAAGGGTATTTTAATTTCCTTTATTTATGAGGAGAAAAGTAACTACGCCTTATTATTGGGGAAAGAATGTAAAAGATATTTGAAAGGTAATCTCACTCTAAAGTATCATGTTTTAACTGTTTCTGAATCCTAAGAGATAATATAAAGGGATCAGAGGTAGAAAACAATGATATAAATTTGGAAATTTAAGTTAATAAGTTTAGCTCTTTAAAGTATGGAAAAATTAGAATATGGATTATATAGAAATAGATTAGAAAACTTCAAAATTTTCCGACTCTTCTATTTTCTGAAGCTTAACAGTGTTTCAATCTTTTAAATTTGCTTGTGATACAAGACCATCCAAACATATTTTGATAAAATTTTTAGTTAACCTAACCTGTCTTTAAAAGTTTCCTTAGTCTTTTGGATGTTTCTGCAATTTATTTAAATATAACTATGAAAAAGGATAAAGCAAGTTGGAAAAATATTCTTTTATTGTTTTCCTTTTGTTGTTGCTGTTGTTGATGATTTAGTTATTTCTCTTTCAAATTTCTCTAATTATCTGCACAGGTAGGCTCAGAGAGGCAGGTAGGCTCAGAAAAGTGTAGAATCCATAGCAGATGTTGGTTCTCCACAGATGTTGGTTCCAAGAGTACTTGCTGACAGGCTTCCAACAGGCCAATCTCCAGCTCAACAATATTTGTTTCTGAGGAGCCCAATCTACAAGACACCTTCAGGAATGTCAAAAGGCAAATAGCAATCTGGAATATAATAATGATAATAACAAAATTTATCATAAATAAAGGACAAATAGACCATTTTAAAGAAATGTTTTAAAATGTGGCTGGTTGGGTAGGTCACTGGGGGCGTGCCTTTGGAGTTTATATTTTGTTTCTGGGGAGAGGAGCTCTTCTTTTCTGTTTTCTGGTTGCCATGTTCTGAGCTGCTTTCTTCTGCCAAGCCCTTCTGCCATGACACTCTGCCTCGGTTTTTGCCCAGACCAATGGAGTCGCTATGGACTGAGTCATCTGAAACCAGGAATGCCAAATATACTTTTCCTCTTCTAAAATTGTTATTTTCAGGTCTTTTAGTTGTGACAGCAAAAAGGTTAAGTAAAACATGGTGAAGTCTCGGAAGTGTAATTGCTGAGTCAAAAATTAAGAACAGATATAGCTTTTTTAAAAATTGTTTTATTTGTAGATGGACATAATACCTTTATTTTATTTATTTTGTTTTTATGTGTGCTGAGGATCGAACCCAGTACCTCATACCTGCTAGACAAGCTACCTCTGAGCTACAAAAATCAGCCCAGATATAGCTTTTTTTACGTATGTGTTGATATTTCATTTAAAATGCTTAAAATGGGGAGAAAAAAAATAGAAAAAAGGGCAACCATGCATAATTGGTAATTCATATAATAATTGGTATGCGTAATTGGTAATTCATAATAAATACATAGGAATGGCCCTTAAAACAAGAGCAAGATGTTCAACTAAGTATAAGAGAAATGCAAATTAATTTATGCCAATATTACTAAACTACTATTACTACTACATAAATTAAAATGTTTGATAACACATATTAGTGAAACTGAGGGAAAATAGGCAGACATATATTGCTGGTAAGAATTCAAACAACCATTATGGAGGAGGACCTTTGAAGTACCATCCAACAAGTTACTTACTGCATTGTCTCACATATGAGCTTTTAAGTGACACCTCACATCTAAATTAAGCCATACCAGACCATACCATAAAGGCATAGCTCCAACAATATGGGAAAGTATATAATAAGTTTGTTCTAGCATTGTTTGCAATTGCAAAATATTGTAAAACACCTAAACATCTATATGTTGGGTACTGGTTGAATAAACTACAATAAATTCACACACTATATCATTTTGTGTCATTATGAAAGAAAATTTTAACAAAGAATGGGGGAAATATGAACAAATTGATCTAGAGTAATTCCTGTATGTATTTAGTACAAAAATCAAAGTGCAAAAGAACAAACCTGGAATGCTACCTTTCATGTAGGGAAAAAAAAGGAATTAAGAAAATATGCATATATGTTCTCATTTATGCAAAAGTAAACACACATGAAATAGATATTAATAAAATTTTTTAACTACAAGTGTGGGTAGAAATGAAGTTAAGGATTTGGAAGGTGAATTTCTCTTCTTTATATATAAATTTCCATATACTTTAACTTTGCGAACTACTGATGCTTTACATACTCAAAAATATACTTAAGAAGTAAAGGGAACAATTAAAATGTACACAGAGTCAAGCATGGTGGTGTGGACCTGTAATCCCAGAAACTCTGGAGGCTAAGATAAGAGGACTACAAGTTAAAGGCCAGCCTCAGGAACTTGGAGAGACATCCAGCAACTTAGCGAGAAACTGTCTCAAAATTAAAAAAAAAAAAAAGAAAGAAATATTAAAAAGGACTGGGGATATAGTTCAGTGGTAAAGAGCACTGGTTTTAATCTCCAGTAATTGTAATCTAGAGCTTATATATATATATATATATATATATATATATATATATATATATATATATATATATAATTAAAATCCCAATGACATTCTTCATAGAAATAGAAAAAGCAATCATGAAATTTGTTTGTAAATATAAGAGACCCAGAATAGCCAAAGCAATTCTCAGCAAGAAAAGTGAAGTAGGAGACATCACAATACCAGACTTAAATTATACTACAGAGCTATAGTAACAAAAAAGTCATGGTATTGACACCAAAACAATCATGTACACCAGTGGTACAGAATAAAACTCTATTTGTGTGGGTTTGTGAGACAATTATCTCATATAATCTCAAATACAGTTATCTCATACTAGAAAAAGGTGCCAAAAACATTCACTGGAGAATTGGTAGCCTATTCAACAAATGGTGCTGGGAAAAATGGAAAATCATATGTAACAAGATGAAATTAAACCTCTATCTCTCACCCTACACAAATTCAACTCAAAGTGGATCAATGACTTAGGCACTAGAACAGAGATTCTTTGCCTACAAGAAGAAAAAGTAGGCCTAAATATTCACCATATCATCCTAGAATCTGACTTCCTTAACAAGACCCCTAAAACACAAGAAGTAAAATCAAGAATAGATATAAAGTACTACAGTGAAGATGCAGAATATGTTACCTTGTTCTCATTTACTTTTTTTTAAAAAAAACAGAGAAATTAATTTTAATATATTTTCATTTAACCCAATGGATTACCAACATAATTTGTAAAGAAAATAATTGTTAGTAATATATTTCATGTTCATTTTCTTTGTCCTTGTAATTTTTTGGAATCTAATGTCTAACGCATAGCACACCTCAGTTCAGACTAGACACATTTTAAATACTCAGTAGTCTTATGTAACCAATGGCTGCTGTATTGGCTCCTTTCTCCATCTTTCACCTTTATATGGTGTCATTTTTTATATTTGTGTTATCAAAATTCATATAACTGTAAAACTAGGGCAAATTGTACCTTATATAAATTAGATCTCAACAAACATGACTTTAAAAAGAAATCTAGTTCATGAAGTGTTTTAGTAGTATTGGGCACATAGTAGTATTGGGCCTGATAAATATTGGCTATTATTATGATTCATTAAAACAACCAGCATCAAGCTGGTTCATAGTCTGGTAGGGAGGGGGAGCATGGGAGGAATAGACAAACTCTAGATTGGGCAAAGGGATGGGGAAAGGAGGGGTATGGAGTTAGGAATGATGGTGGAATGTGATGGACATCATTATCCAAAGTACCTGTATGAGGACACTAATTTGTGTGAATATACTTTGTATATAATCAGAGATATGAAAATTGGTGCTCTATATATGTAATATGAAATTGTAATACATTCCATTGTCATATATAACAAATCAAAATGAAAAATAAATAAATAAATAAAAGAGGCCTTCTTAACAATACTGTCTGCTAATGCATTGCTCACAGGAAATGACCTACCTTCTAATAATAAATTAGCATTTTAATTTGATCTTTAAAAAAGAATAGATAAATGGGATGGATTCAAACTAATAAGCTTCTTCTCAGAAAAAGACACAATCAATAATGTGAAAAGAAAGCCTACTGATTGAAAGAAAATCTTTACCACATGCACCTCAGATCAAGCATTAATCTTTACGATGTATAAAGAATTCAAAACACTTAACACCAAGAAAACAAATAACTCGATCAATAAATAGGCTAAGGAACTGAATAGACACTTCAAAGGAGAAGAAAGACAATTGGTCAACAAATGTATGAAAAAATGTTCAACATCTCTTAGCAATTAGAGAAATGGAAATCAAAACTACTTCAATGTGGGCTGGGTTTGTGGTTCAGTGGTAGAGTGCTAGCCTAGCATGTATGAGGACCTGGGATCAATCCTCAGCACCACATAAAAATAAATAAAATAAAGATTTTGTGTCCAACTGAAAAATAAAGATTTAGAAAAAAAAACTACTTGAATATTTCATCTCACTCCAGTCATTATGCCAATCATCAAGAATATAGGCAAGGATGTGATGAATAATGTACAGTCATACATTGCTGGTGGCCTTGCAAATTGGTGAAACCACTGGGAAAAGCACTATGGAGATTCTTCAGAAAACTCAGAATGGAACCACCATTTGACCCAGCTATCCCACTCCTCGGTTTATAGCCAAAGAACTTAAAATCAGCATACTACAGAGATGTGGTCATGTCAATGTTTATAGAAGATCAATTCACAATAGCTAAATTATGAAACTTACCTAAATGTTCTTCAATAGATGAATGAATGAATAAAAAAAATAATATATATATTCAATGGAATATTACTCAGCTTTAAAGAAGAATGAAATTATAGCATTTGCCAGTAAATGATGGAGTTGGAGAATATCATGCTACGTGAAATAAGCCAATCTCCAAAAAACAAAGGCCAAATGTTTTCTCTGATTGTGAATGCTAATTCACAATAAGGGTGGGTGGGGCATTAGGGAAAAATAGAGTTACTTTAGATTAGGTAGAAAGGCATGAAGGAAGGGGAGGGAAAGAGGATAGTAGAATGAAACAGACACTATTACATATATATATATATATATATATATATATATATATATCTGCATGACTGACATAATTCTACAACATGTACAATCAGAAAAATGAGAAATTATACCCTATGTACATATATACATCAAAGTGCATAAATGCATTCTACTGTCATGTATGATTAATTAAAACAAATTTAAAAATTCAAAAATATATTAAAAAGGACTGGGGATATAGTTCAGTGGTAAAGGGCCCTGGTTTCAATTCCCAGTACCAATAAAAAAGTAAGTGGAAATAAATTAACTTAATTTTTTAAAAAATTTAACATATAACTATATTGACCCATTAACTCCTAAGTTTACAGTTCTGCAAATATTTGAATGAAATTGACACAGGTACATTGAAATAATTTGAAAATTGTAATCTAGAGCTGATAGATATTATTAAATTATTAGTATGAATTAGTATCACAATTATATTATGTACTATATTTAAGGTTTTATAGTTATTTCATAACTGGAACTAAAGACTAAATGTGTTAAGGGGATTTAACAATTAACACAATGCGTTGTTGAGCACAGTTTTAACTATTGTTGGGGAAATATAGTTGAAAACAAAATCTTTTCCCACACTAGAAAATTCCTTTTTAAAAATTGTGGAAAAAATAAGCACACACCCAGCATAGGAATGAAGTAATCCAGACTGGGGATGGTACCAGAAGACCTCAGAAACTACTATCTCCTAAATTAACAAGTGAATTACAACTCCAACAGAGAACATGTGGAATGTAGCCTTTGAATCACTTCTTTAAAAGCCCCCTGCCTGCTGATGGGCAGAGTTACAGCCTCTGGGACAAGAGTTCCCTCTGTTTCTCCTTTTCTAGCAAAGCAATAAACCTTCTTTTTCCTTTCTCTCAAAAAAAAAAAAGTAAGCAATTTTACTATGGGTCAAGCATTGGGTCAGGACGTGTTGTGCATTACAGGCAATCCACTTAGATATTGCAATGACAGAAATAAATCTTACCCTTTTACATAACCAAGCAGATACTACCAATTATATACATGTCCTCAAGTTAAATAGAAAGGGTAAAGTTTCTAAACTGGAAAGCTTGAATTAAAATGTAAAAGATCAGGTATTATTAAGTTCCTCTGTTACACCCAGATTCCTGAGATAGTTAAGACAATCCCTACTGGCCATTTAGCCTAGGGCCCTGTGCAGTTTGTCACAGGGCCGGAACCAATCACTTTGAATGTGTACCCGGCTTAGGAATGACCAATCACCCCCACCCAACCTGTTCCCGCCAATGAATGTGCCAATCACGTCTCAGAGTTGTTGTTCAATTTTCCTGCGCCTCATGATGATTTGTTCTGATGTATGCAAAGCCTCCCACCCTCCCCAAAAAGTGTACTTAAGCTCTGCTTGAACCTCTGCTCAGGGCTCTGGGCCGCTCTCCCTTCCTGAGTGAGCCTTGAGCCTCAGCGTGCTGAATTAGGATCCTCTTCAATAAACTCCCTCCTGCTCATTGCATGAAGCTGGTCTCTTGTGGTCTCTCTCCAAAGATTCGCCGGATCCTTACAAAATAATAACTAATCCTCAAGTATTATGAAGACTTGACATCTTCATCTGTCACATATTGTTCATCCTAAATTTACCTGGCAGTTGGGGTAATTCTCTGTTAGTTAATTGACTTTATGTAAAGAAAAAGACTTCACATCACGAAGGAGGCAGTTTAGCAAGGCTCCAGCGAGGTTCCTACTTTTCCTTAGAAACTGGAGCACTCTCACTTGACATTTGTTTACATTTCAAAGGGACTGCTTCCACGTCCTTGAGAAAGACTTTCCTGGATTTTATAATCCAGTTTTATAACTGGCAAGAAGCTTAAAAAAAAAAAAAGATTTGCATAATTTACAACTACAGCTTTACAAAAGAAAATACTCTAAGAAAAGAAATTAGGGTGTTCCTGCCCTTATTTTTTATCACAGAGAATTAAGCCTCTTAGTTTTAATTTTCAGTTGTCCTTGCACTGTAAACTGTCGGTCTAAAGACAAAAAAACAAAATGCATGTGAATAGTTAGTAGGTTTGTTTTGCACAGTGGTATGAAATAACTATTCTGAAAATATTTGTTTGTGTGTGTGTTTTCTATGACCAAAGGAATAAACACATAATATTAAGAACAATGAGAGTTTGGGTTCATAGAAAGAAGAAAAGCTAAAATGTACTTTGTGGTATTAGTTGGAATCGTAGATATCAGTATCAATTCATGGTTTCAGCATAGATATCTACATTTGCAAAATAATACTCCAGTATTAGTGACTAAGTACCCTGATCTTAATCATAAAATATCAATCTACTATAAAAGGAATCTGGTACTCTTGGAAAAACTGCTGATTCCAAGGCTAGGTAGGAAAGTGAAAAATAAGCAGAAAGATCTTTTGGATTCAGAGTAAAAGAAAATGTTCAAAGAAAGTGAAAATATGTTAAAAGTCACACCACGGCTAAATTTTAGACAACTTAAGTGTCAAAATTAATACTAAGGGTGATAGATTATAATTCATTGACTAAATTTACAATCTGTGTCCATCTTTATATAAATATGTACATGAAAGAGTAGATAATTGTATAGAGGAAGACCAAGAGCTCTTTCAATAAAGGTAGAAAGAATGATAAGTTAAGAAAACCCAAATTTGACAATTATCAGGATAATTATTTTTCTAAGCAAGAATCATCAACGAGTGCTAAAAGTAATAGGAGACAGTTTGATAAGGAATAAGAATATTACAATATTTCCTCACAAATTATTAATTAAATACAAGACAAAATTGTTTGGGTGACAATACTTGACCAACACTTTACCTTAGTGGTCAAAGTTAGTGTAATAAGCACTAGGATTTACCAACATAATACACCTCTTGATATAATGCACTACAAATGAAAAGAATAAAAAAGCATCATTTCTCTGCTATTCTTGACAAATATATATAAAACTAATCTAATCATACTAAAACTAATCTGATCATAGAAATAGCTACACAACAATTTCAAAATAACTTTACATTTCAAAAATTCAGTGACATTTAAAAAAATGAAAAGTTGAAGTACAAGTGGAAAGAAATAAAAAGAAAAAATACAAAGAACATTATTGAAGTGGATAAAATATGGTTTGTGCTTTATATAGTAGCATGGTGTAAACGGCAAACCACCTGATTTTGATAATTATAGTTATGTGAAAAATATTCAGATCTGAAGAATATATGCATAAATTATGCAGCCTACTCTCCAAAGGTCTAGAAATAATTATGTTTATTTTATACTACATTATATTTATTTTATAGTACTTTCTAAATTATTATTATGTCAATTTATATGTAATTCTATAATCCTATAAATATATAAATATATTATATGCAGTTATTTTCTAAAAATACATGCATATACATACACAGAAAGAAATTATTAGGTAATTGGGAAAAAGTAATTTGTGAATCTGGGTAAAACATATATGATGGTGATTTGCACTTTTCTTGTAAATTGTAAGTTTGAAATTATGTAAAAAAGAGAAATTATACAAATTATATTTTTAAAACAAAATGTGGTTAATATTATCAGGTCTGTATTTTCTAGATGATGATGATGATGATGATGATGATGATTTTAACAGTTAATGAGATGAAACTGTGGCAGTTGATTCTGAGAGCCATTCAGAAGAACAAAGCAATGACTAACATTCATTGAGGGCTTTGCACATAATAGTCATAATGCTCTCTTTATTTGCATTATGTAATTCCCACAACCTTTCCATATAGGTACTATTATCTTCATTTTGCAGAAGGAGTTTTTAAAAAAAGGTGAAATCATTTTCCATAGATCACTAAACCAGAGTGACAGAAAGAAGATTTGAATTCTAAAGTCCCAACTCATAATTATGTTTCATCCTTTGCTTCCGACTAGAATCAGTACATTTTCTCCCTATGTTATAATCTGCTTTTTTAAAAGATAACATTAATTTACAGAACAAATAGAGAAAAGTGATTGTGGTTAGGTGAGACATATTTAGTAGGTATATCTTGGACTTTTACAGAAGAAATCGGTAAAACTAAAGGACCTAGATAGTAGCTGACTAAAAGTTATTTTCTGAATGCCACATTTTATTGTTTGTCAGAGAAGAAAGGCAGGATTACCTGCACCTGAGAATCCAAATAGTGAAACTCTTGGAGGTACCCATGAGAATCCACACATCGATGCCTAAGTCCGTAGAAAACTACTTTTAAATGGTATCGTGTTAGATGCATAGAATCTGTTCTTTTCATCTTTTCTGTGGCATGACTAGCATCTGGTAATTTTACACTTGGACAAAAAATATTTATATATGAAGAAGAAAAATATCCTAAAGCCTAGAAACATGGCCAACATATGGGATAAAAGACATATGTGTGCATATATATGGATAAAAACATCCCGTTAATCAAGAACAAGAGCAGGTTAGAAGAGAAAGACAAAAGTTCATGCCTGCCATTAACAATGATACTTGCTTCTTACTATATTTCAAAATTGTTTTAAATTGGAATTTGGAGGAACTATCTTGTAGGCACACTAAGTTACTTCACTCATTCCTAATTAACCTGTTCATTGGATAGTTAATGCTTGCCATGCCTTCTTTTCTCCTGGATCCTTCATTTTATTGAGTTCTATCAGACATATATCAAAAAATATATACCAAACATACATTTTTCTTTCTAAAATGACACTTCCAGAATTGCTCTGTCTCTTGGTATTTTTCCAAGCCTCCAAAATGTTCTTGCCTCACATATTTCCCCCTCTATATGCAACTTCAGTGTGTCTGCAATTGCTTGATATTACTTAAAGACTGAACACAAAGACTGGAGGCCCAGAGGAGCTCATGTCTAGTTGAGAGAATTCACAGGTAAACATATATTACAACATTCTGTAAAAATGGCCTTGTTTTGATTTAGAAGTGCAAAGATAAAGGGAATAGAGAAGAGATGAGGAGCTCACTCAGCCTTTGGCTGTCATTTGGATTCTGGTTTAATGTTGACTAGGAGATGGAATAGTAGGGTGCCTGTGGGACAGACTCAGCCTGAGGGATCTCTCTCTCTCTCTCTCTCTCTCTCTCTCTCTCTCTCTTTCTCTCTCTCTGGGCTCCGAGCTGAGTACCAGGGATTGAACTCAGGGGCACTCTATCACTAAGCCACATCCCTAGCCCTATTTTGTATTTTATTAGAGACAGGGTCTCACTGAATTGCTTAGCCCCTTGCTAAATTGCTAAGGCTGGCTTTGAACTCACAATCCTCCTGCCTCGGCCTCCAGAGCCATTGGGTTTAGGCTTCCAACTCAGAAAAGTAGGAAAGGGATTTAGGAAGTCTGAGTCTCAGTCATAGTTAGATTCAAACACAAACTAAGAAATTAGGGTAAGAAAGAATAGGGTAAGAAAAATAATCCTTTGGCAGACAAAGAGCCGACCAGATAGAAGCCTCTGGTCACCAGAAACCAAGAAAGAGAAGAATCCTGGTAAAGAATCTGTTTATCCAGGTCCCTGAAGAATCTTCTAGTGATGAGGGCTTTGCCACCTCACAGGCATTTTAGTAGAGTTTAACACCATGCCAATCTATTTCTAAACTCCACTTGATAATGACTGAAGTTCAGTCAATTCAGTGGAGTATTATTTTTTTGGAACTTACAGTAGGACCAGAACTTTATTAAGATGTTAGGAAAAATGAAAAGAAAAAAAAAGGCTAAAGATCCATTATATTCTTTATGTTTGAATATATGAAATAGTTGCTGATTGTGGTCAACTTGCTAAAACTGCTTCTCAAAATACCAAGGAAGAACTTTATCATGGAAAATGTCAATATTTGGAGATAAACAACAGTGTATTTGCTATCCCACAGTAAGGTGACTATACTATAAAAGTATTTTGAAAATAAAGAAATAATTTATGCTTTCTATTCATAAATTTTTCAGAAACTTTAAATCTTGAAGAATCATATCTCTTACAAATGTAAAATGTTGAGTAAGGAAAATTGAATTAAATCTTTCTTCAGCCCTGTATAGCATATTGTGTTTTTATTATGGTGATAAATACTTGTAATTAAACTGCTTTAAATTAGTTATGCTTCATTTTCACCTATTGAAATATCCTTCAGTCAGAGGCTGGTTAGAACTTAATACAAAATGGCTCAAATGAAAAATGTCCTAAATCAAAATTCTAATATAAGGAACCATTTGGGACAGCAAATTTAATTTTTTAAATATATCTTTTGTTTTGCTTTGAGTTTACACTTCCTAAAATGTTTCTGTGTATCATGTTAGAAGAATGATATAATTATAATAAATCTGAAAGTACTTATAGAGACAAATTTATTCCTAGTTAATTCATTTGTTTTTATGTAGGAACTTCCATAGGATTGCACTTTAATTCAGTATTAACCAAGCTATTATTTGAAAGTGCTTCCAACTTGGCAATAAATGGTGGTGATTTAGTTATAATTAAATAGAAATGAGTATATGAAAACCTAATGAAGTTCAGAGAAGTATTCATTATGTTTCAATACATTTATATTATCTGCTCTCCCAATAAATTGTTATACCTCTATTGTAATTAACTAGGAATTAACTCGTCTAATTTTTTAAAGAAACAATTTCTGGTCTCAGAATTATTACTTTGTTATATATCCATTGAAAACCTAATTGAGAGTGCAGGAAACATATCTTTTAATGAATCGAAACAAAAAAAAATTAGTGTAGTATTGCAAGTGAATTATAATTGACTGAAACTGTTTACAGAAAAATGATGGATCAGTGGCATCCAACATCTTTCTGCATTTCATGTCTTTGATACCAAATATCTTTACATATTTTAGAGCTCAATGTTTTATCAAAATCATACATCCTATTTATTTTCTGTCTTTATTATCTGATATAAAGCATTATCATATTAGCTCTTGTCAGTGAGTCATTTTTAATTTCTAAAGGATGGGAGCTTCTTTAACCTGTGTCACATTGCTAGCTGGGTAGAATGTCTTTCTCTTGCTCCATCTTCCCCAGCCAGATGTGGAATATGTTAGGAATGAACTGAGTTTTTACAGATTTTTCTTTTCTCTATTTTCTCTTTCTTTTTCTTATTTCTTTTCTTTTTCTTTTCAACATTTTTATTGAGATATAATTCATATGCCCTACAGCTTACCTATTTAAAGTATAAAATTTAGTGATCTTCAGTATATTCAGTATATATATTTCTAACCATTGCCATAGTCAAGTTTAGCTATTTTTTATCACCTCATCTACTTTAGTTGTCACTACTGCATAGCTCTACCATCTACCCTCAAACCCCAATCCTAAGCAACCACTAATCTACTTTCTATCTCTATAGATTTCTCTACTATGGACATTTTATGTTGCTGGAATCACATAAGGTGGTCTTTTGTGTTTGGTTTCTTTCACTTAGCATGTTTTCAAGACTTATTCATATCATGAATAACAACTACTTTTTGTTAGCAGATGGTCATACCTTCTGACTATTATGAATAGCGCTTTATATATATATATATATATATATACACACACACACACACACACACACACACACACACACACACAAATATATATTTGTATTCAAGTTTGTGTAGAAATACATTTAACTTTTTGTAGTTATATGTTAAGGAGTAGAATTTCTGAGTCATATATTAGTTCTATATTTAATATTTCGAAGAAATGCCACACTGTTTTCCAAAGTGGCTGCACTATTTTACATTCTTACCAGGAATGTATGTAGGTTCTGATTTCTTTACATCTTCATAACATTTGTTACTAACTTTTTGGATATTCATTGTAGTGAGTGTGAGTGGAATATTTTTAAGGTTTTCATCTGAATGTCCATGACTAATGGCATTGAGCATTTTCCCCATCTACTTTTTGGTCATTTGGACATCTTCCTTAGAGAAATGTCTCTTCAGATCCTTTATGCATTTAAAAACTGGAGTATTTGCCTTTTACAATTGAATTAAATTTTTTATGCATTTAAAATACAGGTCCCCTTTCAGATATATGATTTGCAGAAAATTAGCTACAGATTTTTTTCTTACATATCAACAACTTGTACTTAGTGTCAAGATTAGTTGTGATTAGTGTCATTAGTGACACTTCAGTGAATATTCTGAACCCAGTTACTAGACAAGTTTAGTCTTCATGTGGCATTTATTTCTCACGTTTGAAATGAACACTCGTAGGAAAATGTTAGAATGAAGTTGTGAACAAAAGCTATCCCTTCTTTGCAATGTAATTACATGACAAGATAGGACCCTTAAAAATCCCTAACTCTAATATTAAGTCCTCGACACTTTGTATAAACACAAAATCCCTTGCAGAGAGGAGACACTGGAGAATTAAAGATCCCAGAAATGGATTTTCCTCTTCTTCTATCTTTTGATAGAAGAACTGCTGCTTGAGAGATCAGTTATTAATCCTCATCATCAAGGCAAGGACTTTAAAGACTGTTGGAGAAAGAAATATTACAAATCTCATAGCAATCAAATAGGCCTTGAAATTATTTCTCACATCTGACTGAATTTTTAGAAGTATATGTTACTCTTAAGTATCTGTCATAAATATACATATGGTGTGGTAAGAATGGTTTTTAGTAAGAATCAATCTTTCAGCAGCTGGATCTGGAGATGGTTCTAAAGCAGGCTGATGAGTTTATATTAATGCTACTGGGTTTCCCCTTTTTATGTAAGGATCCTATAATGGGACCCTTGTCTTTAGGATATAGAAATATGCACTGGATTACTCTAGGTTTTCTCCCTTTGCTTCCCTGGCCTCCACAAAGCTAATTGGTCAGGTTCTTGCTTCTTCTTTAGATGTGCTTTGTTTTCATACTGGTCAACTGATTCATGCCAACTGGTCCTGTGCTGATGATCATTTTGAAGGCATCGTTCAGCCACGACAGTTGTGAAAATCTGAGTTTATTTTTGTGATCCTCATGAGGCTCTCTTTTCCCACCATTATGTAGATTGCGCAATGTCTTCCTGGGTATGTTTTGATGGGTTATATGGTCTGTCAAGCTGGGCCTCCTATAGCAAATAACCCACCTCAATCCAAAGGAAGTCTCACTTCCTGGTCCCTACTTTTGTCCCGTTTCCCTTATTGGGTAGTCTCAATGTTTCATCTGTCTTTATTTGTTGAGTGGATATGTTTATAGAAACTTGTTTCTTCACCAGAGAGTTTTTCTCTAGTGACAGGAAATCTCTTTCTACTTTTAGATCTTGTTTCCCCGTGGTTTTGTATTTCAAAATTATGTTCCCAGTTCAGATCTAAATTAAACAAATAGATGTAAAATGTTAGTCATGGTGACACATGCATCCTGGAACAAAATGAAGCCCTACAGATTGGGACTTAGCATACTAATCACCATGTTAGATGTGAATGTTAATTAATAAAAGGAAATATTATGACTAAGTTAAAGAAAGGCTGAGGTCATTATCTCTGAGGAGTCTGCAGTGACAAGATAGAAAACAAGCAGTGACATTCAAAATATTTCCTGAAATTTTAGTGAGCTTGTTTACTTTGTAACTTGTCACTGCCACTGTGACATCCACTGAACAAAAGAGTTTCCAAAGGTCCTCTGCTGACTAAATAACCTTCTTTCTGCCATGCTATTGATTTCACAGAGTTGCAGTTTAGCTTCCTTGAGGCCATTCCCTTCAGGCTACTCTTTACCTCCTAAGGCAATAACCATTTTTAATCTTGCCAACCAAGCAAGAGATGGCTTGCTGACAAGAACTCAGCTGCCAAAGCCCCCAGCACTCCTTCGGTTCTTCTATTGCACCCGGAGAAGAATGTGACAGATCAGCAGCAAACTTCTTGTTTTGTTTTCAGATTGACCTACTACTTATATCTCAGAGCAAGAGAAATATGTTCACATTTGAGATGATGGATTATGGAAACTTTGCCGTAAATGATTTAGGTTGCTTCTGCAGGAGTCAAGTATTCCAAACTGTTCATTTCTCTAGCTCAGCATCCATGCCTCTCCAACTTCTTTCTCATTTAGCTAGAACCTCCTTGCTTCTTTGTGTATAAGTCATAATTAAAATTACAAGGTCCTTTTTTTTTCATTTTAAAGACTTTATTTTTCAGATAAGAAAACGAAGGCATTACTTGATGTTTTTAAAAGAGCAATAATAATCCATGGAAATAACCATACTTATAGATATGAAAGCAGACATTAAAAAGTCAAAACAAGGGGGCTGAGGATGTGGCTCAAGCGGTAGCGCGCTCACCTGGCATGCGTGCGGCCCGGGTTCGATCCTCAGCACCACATACCAACAAAGATGTTGTGTCCGCCAAGAACTAAAAAAAAAAAAATAAATATTAAAAAAAAAGTCAAAACAAAATATAATCTTATGATATCAGGGTGTTCTTTCCTCTCCTATGTACTGAAAAAGATTGAGTAAATTTTATGCTCATTCTTTAAATTCTCCAAGGAAAACATCTAAGGATTTTTCAGGGGAGAAGTTTTATAATTGCACGTTAGAATTGTTAAATAGTGATAAGAATTGTTGAACCTCGATGCAAAGAAAAGACCACCAACTCCAATTTTAAGTCAAATTAAAGCAAGCTTGTATTGTGTACACAAAGAAAGCTGGCCACCAGCTACTGTCTTTCCCAAACGTGGGTTAGAGATCAGCCCAGCTCTCAGGGAAGAAAAGGTTTATATAGCACAGAAAGTTACAAAAGGGGGGTGTCTTGGGAACTTACAGGTAACAGGGTTCTGGAAAACATAATACAAGGGCAGATAGCAGATTAATGATCTACATGGTATGATGTTTCAAGGTAGGGAGTAAATTCAGATCCCAACATCAGAATTTATGAGGTACTGCTTAGGTTTCAGAAAGGGTTGTTATCTGGTCAGGGGGAGCCAGGATTGATGAGGCACCACTAAGGTTTTAGAGAGGGTTGTTATCTGGTCAAGGAGAGCCAGGCCTGGGTGAGTTCAGAGCACAGGAAGGATTTCCAAACAAGTTTAGATATCTCAGTAATTTATAGTAAATCAGAAATTAACTTTTCATGACTTTGTGATGAGATGGCTCCCTATCTTAAAATGGAATTAGGCTGGGTTCATCAGAATGTTTAGATTAAATAATCTATTGATTGTTCTTCCAGTTTGTTGATGTTATACTTTGTACTGTACTTTTAAGAATATCCAGGGAGCTTTATTATTATTATTATTATTATTTGGGTTCTTTCATTCTTTTCTATAAAATATATTATTTTTATAACTGTTACTTTTGTATGATTATTTACATTTTTATTTGTTTCAAGAGAATTTGTAACAGCCTCTTAAAATGTTTTATGATGATGATGATGATGACTGCTTTAAAATTCCTATCTCTTAATTCTTAACTTGTGAATCAAATTAAAAATTTGTGAAAAATCTCATTGTTGATATCATCAATTGTTCTTTCTCTTTCAAGTTGTGATTTTCTTAGTTTTTGGTGTTTTTAGAGATTTTCAATTGTATTTTTGACTTTTGCACATTATTATGGGATGTTTTTGTCCTATCTAAAACTTCTGTTTTAGCAAGCATCACACTGTTAGGCTTAGAGTCCAAGTCCTGGAATACTTTTTGCAAATAGTTATTTCAATGACAGGTTAGTTGTCAGAGTCCTGGTAATTTATTGTTGTGTATTTTATTTTTCTTTATTGCCCTGGGCCAGTTGGTCTTCCCAGAGCTGGATATGGGGTCCCCCCAGCCTGCTGATGCTGCTAATGCGGGTGGATGGCCTACTTGGCAACCTAGGTGTGCAACAGAGACCTTGTTCATGTGAACACTGCAGAAGAACAGATCTGTCATCCTGGGCATGTATCCTGTGGGGCAACATGCTGTTGAGGCTGCCATTGTTGAAGGTGTGGGCCAGGAACTGAATCCCATCCTCAGATTCAATTTATCATGTGGGCAGGAAGTCAGAGGAGAGGTATGGGGAGAGGGATGGCTCACATGTAAGCAGATTATCTGCTACTGCTAGCATGCATACCAAGGGAGATGAACTGTCTTCGTAAACACATATACATCTAATTTTGCTGCCAGATAGATCTCCTAGTGTGTGAACTGTCATTTTGTGTTATTAGGTTTTCCTTTTAATTTTCTATATGTGACTCTTCAAGTTTCATTTTAAGTGTGTGTCTCTGTTGCCATCAAATAGCAATTAAAGTTATGAAATGTTTATATTCATTTGTTTAAATTTTTATTTCAGTTTTAAGTGTTAGTTAGTACCTATCTTGATTAGTTCATTTTGTGTCATTGCAACAACATTCTTGAGACTGGCTACAACTTAGGAACAATGAGATTTAAAAAATGCAAAGGGCAAGACATTGGGAAGGAGAGCAGAGTAGCACTTGAATGCCCTCTCCAGGATTCCCAAGTATATCAGTGTGTTCAACTACCTAGAATCTCAACAAATCTCATGGTGCATGGGTTTTTACATAGCTTTATCCCAGTTGCTTCCTTTTTCCAGAGTTACTGGATGTGTCTGAAATTTCCATCCCTCTAATCATTTGATCTTTTGAACTGGTATGCTTCTGAGACTCTCTAGGAGTTTTATCCTAAGTCACCTTATTATCATAAATTGGTATGACTGAAGGAGCTCAAAACAAAAGACACTTCTGTCACTCAAGATAATCTGAGGACTTTACGAAATCCTGCCCAGAATGGAGAACTAGAGTCAAATACATTTTTTTATTATACCACAGTAAGCTTATCTAATTTAGTATTACATCAATCCCAGACAATTCTATATTTTATTATCTATTTTATACTCTGAACTTATATTTGTAATTAGTAAATTCAGAGAATTGCTATCCCAGGCCACTCTATAAAATTACAGAGTTAAAATATACATCAGTTAATTTATTTCCTAAAATAGGAGAAAAACATAGTTAATTTTGCTTATTTCATAATAGCATTTTTTAAATTGTTCGATCAGCTCAAGAGTTAAAGAGAGATAGAAGAACTTGTGGAGTCAATATTAACATACAAGCTTATTTTGACAACCGAATATCTGTAAGAAAAGAAAATTCAGAGAAGAATGGTATTAAATACACTAAAACTGAGATTGGTGTTTCAGTTATAAATATCAAATCTGAGAAAAATTAAATATATTTGTTTAAAAGAGCAAATAGTTAAAAAGAAAAACAAAAATGCATTAAAAGGCAAAGTAGATTCTTTTTTTTTTAACTTTATTTAATTGTGATATTACCCTTTCTTGGGCAGCTATTTACATGCTATGTCAGTACTTTCCCCACATCTGCTTTTGCAACCGCTCTCCTCTGGAACAGGCTTTTCAGACCCAGCTAAAATATCACACACAAAGGGAGATTTCTCTGTTCACCCCAGTGGAGAATGATCTCTGTTTGCCTATGCATCATCTATTATATGCATATCTTTTTTTTTTAGGTTATTTGTTGAAGACCTATGTTACTGTAGCTATCTTCCACTAACTTGGTAAAATGGAAATGATAATACCTAAATTTCATTGTTGTCATCAATTTTCAACGTGTGAGTTTGTGGAATTGTTTTAGGGTGAGTCAGCATATGCTAATTTCTTTCTTTACATTATAAACTTCTTCCTACTTTATATTGCAGCATTGAGGTATTTTGGTTAAAATGAGAAAATTAGGGCAAATTTTACAAACATGCTAGGAAAATGTGTGTTAACAAAAATCTGAGTTCTGTATTCTGATCCTGTGGCCTGGTCATACAGGTGAATCATGTGATATTGGAAATGTCCCATAATAGCTAACACTGAGGCTAAGCACTGGTTGACCTTTGGAAAATTCACCATACTCCTCTTTTTCTGGCACAGAAACTTGTAGTATGGCTTGATATTTGAGGACATGAATTTAAGGAAAACAGACCTATCTTTGAATAGAAAAAAAAATGCTAAATATTAGTTGTATGACCTTAGCAATTTTTCAAACCTTTTTAGGTGTTAATTTCCTGTGTGAGTATAGGATGTTCATATAAATTCATTGGGGAATTGTAAAAACAAATGAAAGAGTGTGTGTGTTAGCTCTCCATCACTGTGACACAATATCTAAGGCAATCAATTTAATAGAGAAAGGTTCATTTGGGCTCACAGTTTCAGGGGTGTCAGTCTGTCATTACTTGGCCCTGTTGCTTTGGGCCTGTGGCAAAGTAGTACATCATGTCAGGAGTCCTTAGTAGAGGAGGCTTTTTTATATCATGGAAGCTAGAAGAGAAGGGACCACTGTCCCAATACACTCTTCAAGGACATGCTCCTAATATTCTAACTTCCTTCATCTAGACCTGCCTCGGAAAG
The DNA here is from genome assembly GCF_052094955.1 of Ictidomys tridecemlineatus. Lineage (NCBI taxonomy): Eukaryota > Metazoa > Chordata > Mammalia > Rodentia > Sciuridae > Ictidomys > Ictidomys tridecemlineatus. The sequence goes on from NC_135488.1 coordinate 79,403,774, forward strand.
TTCCACTCTATCCAATAGCACTTGGCCCTGACCATCAAACCTTTAACACATGGGCCTTTGGGGGCACAGTATGCAAAGTGTTAAACATTTCTAGTGCTCATTATATGTACCCTATTGTTAGTATGCATTGAACTCTGCATAGTTACTGTTATTGGACACACTCCATTACCCTACTTTTGTGCTTGTTTGGAATAGAAAAGGGTAAAGAACATATTTGTTATTGTTTTTATAGAGGAAATATCAGGATGGTTTAAAAGATGACATGATCTTCTAAACCATTTCTTCTAAAATTCATTGATCAGAGATATTATTATTTAAGGCTGATCAAATTTTTGCATATGATTTGTAATTCCACCATCTGATAAAGATCTATAAAAATGTTAGAGTTTACAAGACTTATAGATTCCAAAATATTTAGTAAAAATTAAGGTATATTTAAACCAGATAAAATAATATTCAATTATGAAATTAAAATAGAACATATGTAATGTAAACAGTATTTTCACCATTAGAGAACATATTTAATGTATACAGTTTAACCTGAGGTGGAAACACCAATTCTTGGGGCTGATTTTTAAGTCATGTTAACATGTTCTCTCAAATGGAAAGATAATTGATTTGAGAACTTCAGACCATTGGATTTGAGAATTTCAGACCATTGGTTGATTGCAACTGAGCAGATGTAATTTGATCACCATGCCCATTGGATATTTTATAAGTCCTTAAACAAACTGTTCCTCTAAAATAACTTGATCTAATGATTCCCTGATGTAGGTTTGGGAGAAACTGAGTTTGGCAGGAAGAACTTATTAAGTCACTTTTTGTATTCTTGCTTCCTGCTTATTAGATACTTCAGATTTAGTTAAAAGAAGAATTTGAAAGGTACAATACATGTAACTCATTCAACAAGCATGCATAGAGTACTGAGGTGTGGAAACTAGGAAGAAGGGTGACCACAATCAACACAATCTCTGTCCTGTGGGGCTGAGAGTTCATAGGAAATAGAGATAAAATGAATTATTTAAATATTTAAAGTAAAATTTAGTTGGTGATAATACAAGAGAGAGAAAGAGGGAGACGACCTAATATGATTGAGTATAATTGGGATCGTCAGGAACTATCTCACTGAGGAAACCAATATCCAAATGATAATGTGTCATTGGGAATTCTCCTAAAAGCTGAACATCTTGCAGAAAAAATAGTAAATGTAAAAGTCCTTGAAATCCTTGGTGTGCATGGCCAAGAAAAGGCAGTAGTGTTAGATGAGAGTGGAGAGATAAGCAGCTCAGGTGAGGCAAGGCATTTTAGGCCATCATAAAAGTTTGAATTTTACTGAGTACAATAGAGCACAAACAAATCCATTAATTCAATGAAACTTTTTAAGTACATACTCTATGAAAGGCATTGTAATTGCTGCTAGGGGAGGCTTGGATGTCAAAAGAAGTCATAGATGTCATCTGGGGATGCTACATGGGAAATGATATATAAAGGAACCCTTCACATTAGAAACAAAATGTGGGCAGAATATATGGGTACTGTTGTTATGCCTTTCTTAAAGAGATGATAGTTAACATTGCGATTTTAAGTATTACTAGGACTTTATTGAGCAGAATCAGAATAGCATAATCAAAGTTATGCCTTAGGGTGGTTTTTCTTTAGCAGTGAGGGAGAAAGGAGAGTAGGAGTTTTAAAGAGGTGAGGGAAGGAGTGTGCAGACCTAACGTGATTGCCAGGTGCTACTGAGTTTAATTCTTAAATACCTTTTGTGTCACCCTTTCCACTTCCACTCCCCCTGCCCTGTCATCAGTGCCACATAATTGTAACCTTGGTTTTGTCTCTTTATCTCTTTTTTTTCCCTCACCACAATGCTCCCATACAAATTTTCCAAAAAAAAAATAAATCTTCATATTACCCAACTGATGAAAAATAGCAAATAAATTGCAGGGGACTAACAATAAAGTCTAACATAAATATTTTTTCAAAATCCTTTAAAATCTTGCTTTTTGTCATTGCATTTACTTCCCTCACCTATTATTTACTGGGTTAATTTTCAGATTCATAAACTTAGCATGAGTTTCTATTTCTTTGGGTCTTTGTTTCTAATCTTCCTATGAACTGCAATATTCTGTGTGGCATCCGCTACTTTTTTTTTAAAGAGAGAGAGAGAGAGAAGAGAGAGAGAATTTTTTGATATTTATTTTTCAGTTTTTGGTGGACACAACAGCTTTATTTTATTTTTATGTGGTGCTGAGGATTGAACCCAGCACCCCGTGCATGCCAGGCAAGCGCATTACCGCTTGAGCCACATCCCCAGCCCAACTACTAACCTTCTTAAGTTGCAAAGATAAACTTATTTCATGTCTCCTCTGGTACTTTCTCAAACCTGTCAATCAAATCCATTTGCCCTTTGCTCTTACCTGAGCACTTTGCTCATGTAACTCAGTTCTTGTTGCTCTTCCCAATATTATTTGCCAGCCCGAACTCTGAGAATACCAGCTGGTTCTCTGATTGGAATAACGAAAAAGTTCTGGAAGTAGACAGAGATGATGGTTGCACAACATTGTGAATGTGTTTAATGTCACTGAATTGTATGTTTAAAAATGGCTAAAAGGATAAGTCATGCATATTTGATCACAATAAAATGTATCTAAAACCTAGAAACAAAAATAAAGTTAATAATGAAACATTACTAGAATTTTCATTAGGAATAAGAAAAAAGTATTTCTATCATTAGGGCTTATTAATGCTGTACCAGAGGACTTAGCAAAAGAAGAAAACAAAGAAAAATAAACGGGAGGCATATGACTATATAGGGAAAATATAAAAAATTGTACTTTTTTCAAATAAATAAAAATAATTTTTTGAAAAACCCAAATACTTTCTTGATAACATACTATCTTCTACTTTACAGATATGTCTTCTTGAGACATATTTGTACATCTTTGTGGGGAATATTATGGTAACTTGTTGAATATATTCAGTCTGAAGAAGCAAATTAGGATAATAAGCATGTTCACCTCTTCAAACACTAATCATTGTTATGTGTTTGGGATTTCCTACACTTCTAGTCATTTTGAAATATAACCATAGATTGTTTTAAATCAATAGTCACCCTTGTGTGCTATATAAAAACCAGAACACATCCCTCCTTTATAAGCATGCTTTACTGCCCCTCACTGATCTTTCTGCCTCTTCCCACCTGCCCTTCCCAGTCTCTACTGACTATTACTATTCCGTTCTGTTCTTCCACAGGATCAACTCATTAGTATCCACAAATGAGTAAGAACATGTGCTATTGTCTTTCTTGTCTGTAAAGCCAGAATTAAAGAAGCAAAACTGGTAAATGCTAATGAACACAAAAAGTTCATTTTGGGACTGAGGTTGTGTCTCAGTGGTAGAGCACTTGCCTTGCATATGTGAGGCACTGGGTGTGATTCTCAGCACCATTTATTAAATAAATGGATAAAAGAAAGTTCTGTCAACAACTAAAAAAATATTTTTAAAAAATGTTTATTTTGTTTGGTCAGTAAATCTGTGTGTGTGTGTGTGTGTGTGTGTGTGTGTGTGTGTGTGTTGTGTTTTACTTTTACCAAATGAGGTAGAGGAAGGAAGATGCAAATTGGGTTTCATGTATAAATTCTTCAGGATACTTAAGGAGAAAATACACCCATGCCCTGTTTAATCCACTCCCTTGCATACAGAAAGAAAAACATTCCAGAAAAATAGTAATAAACATGTGGCAAACATAGTGCTTAAATTCAAATTTTGTAAACCTAAATAAAATGAATTTTAGCAGTCTTACAATTTAGCAGTATTGTTTAGAAATAGAGAACAACATTTGAAAGCCATTAATTTATTTCAACATATTAAAAATTATAAATAATTATATATATATAATTTTTAATATATATATATATAACCATACCCAAAAATAATTTCATGAAAACTAATGTTCTTTATGAGTAAAAATTAAGCCACAGGCCAAATAGAAACACAAAATCATTGAGTGAACACAATGATGTTCATAAGAAAACAATGCCTCTACCCTTGTTTATGATAAAATACCAAATCATTCCCAGATAAATTAGAAATAAGACAAGAAAGCCACTAGCACTATCATTAACATTTCCTTCAGGAAGTTTTAATCAATGTGTGAAGATAAGAAATTAAAATAAAATGGATAAATATTCTTTAAGAGAGCATCAACCTATCTGTATTTGATACTGATATGATTGCCTGTCTAGGAAATCCAAACAAGAAAGTCGATTGCAAATCATTAAGAGCATTCAATATTGTGACTGCCAAAACAAAATACAAATTTAAAACATTTTATAGAAAACATAAGTATTTACAATATTGAAGGAAAAATAAAATATAAAAATAACAGATTTAACTAGAAAATTTTCTAGATCTGTGTTTTAAAATACCAATACTATATTGAAGAACATTAAAACCAGATTTTTAAAAAATATTTATTTTTTAGTTATAGTTAGACACAATACCTTTATTTTGTTTATTTTTATGTGGTGCTGAGGATTGAACTCAGGGCCTTGCATGTGCTCGGCGAGCGCTCTATCATTGAGCCACAACCCAGCCCCCAGAATTTTTTTTATCAAAATAGATCAATATTAATTGAAGAAGGATTGGAAGGTTGGCCAATTCCTTTGAATATTAAACATTGCAACATGTTAATTGTGATTTTTGATCAGGGAAATCTGAATGATGAACTTATACAGGAATATATATAGATAAAAAGTTTACCATTGCAAAATGTTAAATTCTTAAATGTATTTTCTCCAATTGAAAATCCACAGCTTGTAATGAAATTCATATTATTTTATTTCTTTGTATAAATATATGCTGCTCATCAAATTTCAGGAGACATTTTATTTGTGTAGACTATGAATAGAATTTGACTTTAAAATAGCAGCTAGTTAACTAACCTGCTTTCATTACATCAATTCCACTCACATTACAGGTGAATTAATAATCTTGTTGCTAAAATGGTAGGGATAATAGTGATCCAAAAGGCTTCATTTTCCAAAGTGTCAGTATATGCAATTGAGGAAAGGAGAAAAATGTGTAATCTTGAAAAATGATAGACTGTGTGTCTTTATATGTGGGTGGTGTTTCTATGCAGTTTTGTTATAGTACAAGAACAAAATGCTTGAAAATTTGTTCTTTTTATTTTCATAAACTATACTTTTTTTCCAGAAATGAGATAAAAATGAGACTATATCTCTTTCAGATTCGAGTAATCTGTGGCACATTGGAACAAGTTAGATATTCATGGAATCAAACTCTAATCGAGACATCTCTCTAAATTAATTCAAAGGCAAGGTGCAATCAACCAATTTGACCCAGAGAAAACTATCTTTTTTTATTACACATAAGTGATTCTAAGTGCTGTAATGATTAAATATTATAATCACTATTATTAAACTAGATATTTATCTTATGTGATTGATTTATTTACGTTTTTCTTTTCATAATAGATGCACTCACTCGATGACAAAGGGGAAAACTGAATAACATTTGTCACAATAATAAATATCATTGTTAATTATGCATAATGAAATACAAGTAAAATCTTGCATAAAGTGGACTTTTGGATAGTCATTCCAAACTGTGTATTTTCATTAGACTCATAGAGATTTAGTTGGGTATCTCTGCCTAACTAGCATATTGTCTTGGTAATTTTGATTAGCAAACTCTTGGCCTAAATAAGTAACTGTTACATAATAACAACTGACAGGGAATGGACAGATAAGAGTGGTGGGAACATGAGGTTAAGGGAAAAAATTCTATAAACTGGGTCTATTGTGCTGACCCCCACATGCTTTCTTAAAAAAAGGGGGTGGGGTGGGAATTTGCCTGTAGCAGCTGCTGGTTTAAGTTAACAGCATATGTTACATTCCTCAGCTAATCAACTGTTGTTTGCAAGAGAAATGAAGACTTAAAATGCTAATAAAAAAAACACAAGTTACTCTGAAGTGGAGGACTTTTTTGACCTTTATACATAAGAGACCCCAGAATTTAGAGAGATAGCCATCAAATCTGTAAGAACAGGTTCCAATTGGAAAGAGCATTAGTCAAAGTGACCTAGAGTTGTCAAACACAGTGGGGACTTGAGAGTCAGCTCTCACTCTGCTGTCAGTCTAAAACCAAGAGATGGACCAGAGTGGGACTTTCTGGAAACTTTCCTGAGACCCCCAATTAGACTGGAGAGATAAACTGCCCCTTTTCTCTCTGAGAGGACCCACTCTTTTCCTTGAGTGTGCCCTTTCCCCTTTTTCTATCCCTTCTAAAAAACTCATGCCTATTATTCTGGCATCAGGGTTGGGATGCAACTTGGTTTTGCAGTAGGCCTAGCCTACTATTCAAGGGGTAGGCATAAGTTAATCCACCAAAGTTTAGGATGGCTATCAAAACATCATACTGGATTCATTTAATGAAAAAGAAAGGGGTAAATAAGAAATAGGAGAATAAATAAAAACATAAGACACATAGCCAACCAAAATAAAAATGGCAACGAAAAGCAATCATATCACACAGAAAACTCTATGCTTACTTAGTTGGCATGACTCTCAATCTCCACGTACTTGTTGCTTCCTCTCTTTCTTATGGATTCAAACAGTAAAGCTGAAATGAATCTCTCACATGCTCAGACCATCATCACTGGAAATGCAGGACTTCCATAGACATAATCTGAATTCCCATCAATCAGAAAACCAGCAGTGGGTTTAGCAAGTCACATATTTCAGATGATTCGTATTCACTAACCTCTGTCTACAGTATCACCTGTTTTATTTTCTATCTCAATTTCATACTTTTTTGGGGAAAAACCACCAGGGAAATATATTTCAATGACAATATATGATAATGCTGCTTTCTGCACTCCATCTCATTACAGAAGCCTTGTCTTTCTAAAATGGAAAATGGATTTGCGTCTCAGTATTATTCTGCCACACACTGATTCAGCGAAACAGCATTTGGGTGGCTTCTAGTAAATTTAATTTTCTTTGGCTGCTTCCTGAAGTGTGAGTCACACTGAAGCAAATGATGTCACTTTCAGAGTTTGGTGTTTTGGGGGACGTGAAACAAAGGATCCAAGACTAAGCAGTAATTCCGTGCAACAGGTAGAGCCTAAAAGTCGTTTTGCTCTGGGCCTACCATTCAAGGAATTTAAAATCTTCAAGAAGTGTTTTAATATATTTTTTTTCCTTGTCAGTAGTTAGAGTTGCATTTAAACAATCTAGAACTGAGTTATTAGTTCTGACAAAGAAAAATGAGCTCAGGATGGGGTTAAATAGGCGAGGAAGATTTATCCAAGACTACTAAAGTAGAGGTCAAGATTTTTGCAGTAGGGAAGAGAAATTGAATTTTGCTGTCCTGAAACAAAAGGCTGGGGAGAGCTTGAGGACATTAAATGAGGGAAATTGGTTAGGGTGATTAGGCCATCTGCATTTACTAATTGGCACTATGGGAGCTAGATTTTAGCCTCCCATAGGGATTGAGGGTTAAGGGTTGGACCTTTCTGGATGAGTACATTTCAAATAGATAGCTCTCAGGTCTTTGAGAAACATAGTCCGAGGCTATAAAACTGGGAAGAAGTGGGGAGAAGATTTACACATCAAAAGAGCATAGAAAGGAGTTCACAGTGGCACATTTTCTAAAGTAAGTGCTCTGGGGACAAAGCAGGTCAGAAACCATAGTTATGAAGTCTGTCTAAAGTTTGGTCCCTCTGAAGAGAATGTTAAATCCGTTTTGGTCACTGTCCTTCATGAAGTGTCATATAATCCTGCATAATAACCCATCACATCCAAGTCCAGATTTTAAAAATTATCTTTATATTGATTCTTTTCTACAAACATTTGGGAACAAAGAGTGCAAGGAGGATCAGTAGAGCAGAGGAAGGGGAATTTGGGGAGGGAGGAGAGGAGGCATAAAGGAGGCACTGGGGACTGAAATAGAGTAATTAAATGTATGATTATGTCAAAATGAACCCACCTATTATGTATAACTATAATGCACTAAGCAAAGCATTTTTTTAAAATGCTATGTCCTAAATAAATCTTGTTATAAATTCCTTTTGAGAAAGTAGCTTAGAGAAGGACTTACTTTTTTTGAGCTAAAGAAGTAAAGAAAGAAGTTTAAATTCAATATTGTGTTCAGTATTCATTCAATTCTTAAATAATAACAGTATTATTCCAAATGCAGTATTTCAAGCTTATTGTCCAATGATCTAAATGTTTTAATTAAAAAAGGATCACATATATGGCCTGAAACCTATGCCATCTGGCTTAGTACTATGTTCTCTCTCCATTTTTTTTTCTCATTTTCTTTTGTAAGAAAAACATATGAAAGGCCACACATATGAATTTTGAAGACAGTATATTATTTCAGGCTTTATTTCCATTGTTGTGTCCCAATACAATGTATTCAAGTATTTCATTTGCTGTATATTGCTTACCTAATCTATTTTGAAGGGATTGGGGACTAGAAATGTTCATTTAACTGACCACGTGTAAGAAAGCAGGTGGGAAATAACATTTATTGATGTACGTTGTACTCTATATCCAATAATTTAGAATTTTACTAATTACAATTTTCTTAACAAGTCTATAAACTACATCTTATTTTTTTCACATGAAAATAATTCTAACTGTAAAATGTAACTTGGTTACTTTAATCAGATGATTCCTTCTGTTCTATCCCCCAAATCTGATTAAAGTATAAAAAAAGATCTCAAACTGCTTGTCCATTTTTGATTTTGAGAAATGAATACTTTTGACAAGGCTGAAACCAATAAAATTTAAAGAATATATTTTTATGAATTATATTATTATTCAAAAATATTTCTTATCTGTAGGAGACTTATGCATTTCACTTGTGGCTTTTAGTATTTTCGTTGGAAAAAATCTGAGTCTCCATAGTGTTGTTGTTTGTGTCCCAGTAACCAGTCGTGGCTAAAGGAATATGAGTGGGTATGACATGTGCCTCATCCACTTATTTCTCTCTGTTATAGAAACATTATGTTTCAAATATGAGCTACTCCTTACTGGACTAAAAGACACATGGAATAACTAATTCATGGCCACCAATATGAGATAGAAATAGAAATCAATGTCTGTTTTGTAAGACTCTGAGATTTTGAAATAGCATCTTACAGTAGCAGTACTGACTAATTAATATGCTATAAACCTTCAATTAACTAGAGTGCTATTGATCTATTCATCCTTGGATGGTAAAAGTTCAAATGATTTAGTGAGTACTTGGGGTGATTGCACTAGTGGGAATTTACTGTACAGTGCAGAGTTTTACTTAAAACAACTAGAAAAGAAATCCTTTGAATATCCAGATAAAAGTTTTAACATAAGGGTCCCTCCTGCAGAAGGATAACCCACTTCAGTACTTGTTACGTCCTTGGTCAGTAACTCCAGTTTCAGTGCGGATAATAAGATCCATTTGTTCATGTGCTGTTCCATGAAGGTTAACTGCAACTGCTTTCAGGGAAGAGATTATATCTTCACTGTCTGATAGGTATTAGAAAGCAGTGAAGGAATGTGAGGATAATGTTAGTCTCAGTTGTCTCCCTCCATTCTGGAAGACACATCCTCTCACACCTGCTAAAGCTCTCTTGCTAGGATTCATCACTTTCCCACTAGTGCCTGACATCTTGGTTTGTCACAAGCTGGGTGCTACCCATAAAGCTTGCAATCAGGAGATCTGGTCGCTGATAGATAATACTATTATTCTGTGTTGAAACCTGTTGGAAGATCAGAGCCTGAATCCTTGTAAACAATGAAGGGAGAAGGTCATCCTACCGAATAACATGTTTTCCCTCCAGACAACCTAAATGATCTTTTTGATTTACATGATTATTTTACTTTCACTGTTACTGACCACCATTGGATTAAATAAAAATATGCTGACTGCCTCCTGAAATTAAAAAGTAAAGATACATCAAAGGTCAGGGTAACCTTAGAAAGACTTACAATGCATGCAGCATCTGCCTTATCAATTTCCCTGCTATTATGATGATCTTGTCACCTCTGTTGTACATTTTGAAGATCCACATTGTTTGGACTTAGTAATGGAGGTCTGTTAATATAAAAAGAATAAAATACATGTATCAACACAAAGCTTTAATTTTTGGAAGGTAAGGCACATAACTGAGCTAAACTGGATATATAAATTGGTCTGATGGCTCTGTTCCTATCCACAAATCGCACAGGAGTACTAAATCTCCAAATGTTTCTAAATGTCTAATATACTTTGAGATATGCTCTTGAAAGTCAACTTATTTATTTTTGAATAGAGGACATTACTGCTATCTTTATGTTACTACATATTATAGGCCAGATATTGTACAATGTCAAGAGATATTCTATGTCTATTACTCTTATAAAACCAGTTGTGGTATGTGTAATTGCAGAAATGCAGCTGAGCCCTGATTTACTCAAAGTCACACACATGTAAGTAAAACAGTGGAACCAGATTCTGAATACATCCAAAAATTTCTCTGTACAACTTTTTTTTTTTCCTTTCTGGACTCCCCAAAAGTACTGTGTGGAGTAGGGTAGAAGAAAGAAGATATGATAAATAATGAGTGATACTTTATTTGTTCTCCTTTAAATATAAGCTATAAGATTGTAACCTCCGGAAAATTATCTTTTCTTTCAAAAACTTTAAACCTAAACATTAATTTATGCATAACTTTGGGATTGGAAAGTAAAAATAGCAGTAACTCTGTGCCAGCAAAGTATCACAAAGCCACTTGATTGGATTCTAAGTGCTGATAATTACAGTTTATCCAATGTTAGAAAATACAGCTTTAATTGCCTGAAACATGCTTATCCTTGGCAAATCCAGCACAGAACTCCCAATGTTTTTCACTTCTTTACCTCTATAAGCAGACAGCAACAAAATTCCTGATTCAAAATTGTTATACTATTTAAACTTTCCTGCATGAATTGTCTGAATACAGCTTTCCTTCTGATGTAGCTTCCAGACTTGTATTTATCTATATTCATAGATCTAGTCTTCTAGGAACTTTGTTTTCCTATTCAGCTTCTGCATTTGAGCTGACAAGCTTCCCTTCCTAATACTAGCAGACACTCAGAAAATAGCCAATCCCCTACCCCATCTCAATAATAACAGTGAACACTTACATAATCAACAATATGCATATTCAATCTCATTTAGTCTTCACAACAACCTGATGGGCTAGTTACCACTATTGTTTCCCTTTTATAGGGAAGATATTTGAAACACAACAATGTTTAATTAATTTGCTTAAAGTTATACAACAAGATTTTTGACCATTGTAACCAGGATTTGAACCAAGACACTTGGCTACAGAATCCATTCTTAACACTGTTTCAACCAGTCTTAAACCTCAAGCCCCATCTGTCAATAACTTTGGTAATATCTGTTTCTATCCACGAATTTTCTACCCTAAAATATTTTCTTGCTGAATGTGGGACTCATGTCAAAATGATTATCTAGGGCTTTTTAAATTGAACTCAAGCAGAACCTAAAGATTAACACAGTGTTTAAAAACTTTATGTGTATTTTTTCTTGGTAGTTCTTGAACCATTTAGAAGTGTTGCACTGGCCCTATTACTTTGTGATAGAACATGTCAATGTCTGCAAAGTGTGCAATTTGTGGAATTTTAAAATGGTGAGAGCTATTGCCAGACATATCTATTTCATTTCATTTTGCTTTTAAGGATGTATGGGACATTGATGGGAGTTGCCACACTGGAGCTGAGCGCCCCAAAGCTCTGAGCAATGGGAATGTGGAGATGTGGCAAGCCAGCTGTGGGCTTCCTGTGTGAGCTGTAAGCATCTTGAGCATACAAAGCAGACTGGACTGACGATGAAGCTCTGTCTGGGCTGTGCATATATGTGTCCCTTTCACTTAGCCTGCCTTTGATCATCACACTGCACATGAGATGGGTATAGCCTTCCAAGATATCAGTCAACCTGTTGACCTGCCAGACATCACAAAGGTAAACTCCACCCCCTGAAACCTGACCCCTTGCCTTATTTGAATGGCTTCTTCCCAATAAAACCTGGTTGGAGATGTGCTCTTTCTCTTTCTTGCTTGCCTTGCCTCCTTTGTGGCAGCTGGTTTACCCAAAGAAAAACGTATTTCTCTTTCTGTGTGTCATTACTTTGTGCCATCCCAGTCTACCTGGAGTGACCCTGACTGGTTTAGTCATGTGTCCCGACAGGACATGTCTTTAAAAATCTATTGTTATTCCCTTTCTCTGTCTCTTCCTCTTCCTCTCTTTCTTTCTTTTTTTTCCCTTCATTGTCTGTGTTAATCAGCTTTCATTGATGTGATAGCTGAGAAAAACAACTTAATGAAGGAAATATTTATTTTGGTTCACAGTTTCAGAGATTTCAGTCCACGGTTGGCTGGCTCCATTGCTTTGGACCTGAGAAGATGAGGTGGAGGGAAATTGGCAGTAGGGAGTCAGAGAGAGAACAGTGGGTTGAGGACAAGTATAGTCCCCCAGAGCATGCCCTCAAGAACCCACCTGCTACAACTAGATTCTGTGTGTCTAAACAGTTTCTAGCACCTCTCCAGGGTTCATTCAGCCATGAATCCCTCAATGGATTGATGTATTGATGAGCTCAGAGCCCTCAGAAAGTGATCTAATCACTTCCAAAAAAAAAAAAAAATTCACATCTCTTAAGACTGCTGCCTTCAACACAGAAATCTTTGGGGGACACTTCATATTCCAAACATAACACTATTCTTCCTGAAAAAAAAAATCAGGCCAAAAGCCAATAGATAGGATGAGCTAAGTAGGTGAAGCTGGGGTACCATCCCAGAAAGGCAGGGTGGAGGCAGCAATGTTTGTGGGGCATTGACAAATGAACAGAATAAGGAGAGCATCCACGTAGGAGGACAGGTAGAATAAGGTGAGAAGGTCTCACATGTGGGGCAGAAACAAAAGCAGCCTTATGCAGGATATCAGTGACAGGAGTATCTATGCAAGAGGGCTTGTGGCATTAGTGGCTCAACATGGAGCACTGGATTCAGAACAGGGTGAGAAGGGACTCTCCATATGGGGGTGGGGCAAGGCTGAGGTAGTAACAGATGTCTGGTTGCATGTAGGAGGGTGTTGATCAAACAAACAAATACGTCAAAGAATTATGCCTAGCCTTTTCATTGTAACTAAAGAGCTACAAATATGGAATGGTAGAAAACTAGAATTAACCCTGTGGTGTTGTATTTAGATTGCTGACATCAGTTTTAATCATAGTTATCAATGTAGAGGGATAGATACCCAAATACAGATGTGAATGTGTATATATGCACACATATACAGAGTGTTTCTAAATATATAACAATGTGTGCATACACATACATACACAGTCACACATACAAATAGGTATATATTTATTCACTAAATCTTTCTTATATACCCAAGAGTAGCACTGCTCTGACATAAGTCAGCATCCAGGTATTGCCAAATGTACTTCTTTCATTTTGTTTTTAAGCATGTATTGGAGATGTCTATCTATCTCTCTCCATTGGTAAACTGATATCAGCAATTTAAATACAATACCACAGGGTTTATTCTAGTTTTCTTTCATTCCACATTTGTAGCTCTTTTCTTACAACGAAAAGTCTAGACATAATTCTTCAGTATATTTATTTGTTTGATCAATGCCCTCCTACATGCAACCAGACAACTGTTACTACCTCAGTTTCATCCTACCCTTGACCTCCAAATGGAGAGTTTCTTCTCACCCTGTTCTGAATGCAGTGCTCCATGTTGAGCCACTAATGCCACATCCCTCTTGCACGGATACCCTTCCCCTCACTGACATCCTGCACCAGGCTGCTGTCATCCAGGTCTTAGTTTTTAGACATCATCTCAATTTAAATGAGGCAGGTGTTCTGGAGAAATAGTTGTTCTCACCATTGGAACAGGGGAAGTGTATGATGAGCCTTTGATCTTTTTGTTTCCTTAAAGCAAGGAAGTGCCAAAGAAATGATAAGCACATATTTGAGAAACACAGAATCTAGCTTGAAAAAAAACTTCAAGGAGTCAAGTTTGGACAATTTGATCATCAAAATAATTCATAATAATGGACTGAAACTTACTAAATGCTATAGTAATCCATGACTCTTTATTGACACAGATAATCAATAAAAGAATTTTCAAAAAGACAAGTAAAAGTCATTGCCATCCTGTCTTAAGTTATTATCTTCAAATGACTTATTATTCAAAAGGTTGAGAAAAAATAAAATAACTTCACATTGTAGAAACCTATGGACCCTTGCTATGTGATCACAATTAACTTTTATCAGCAATAGAACACACGGGAATTGCTAAATGAGAATTGCTAAATCAGAATAAAATGAGAACACAGCATTTTTGTGATGTTTTTCCTCAAAAGCATAGTTGACATCTCTTCGATAAGATCAGAGACATTGTGGGACACTCTACAAAACAATTTTTTGTAGTCTACAAAACTGTTAAAATAATGAAGGCAAGAAAAGATTGACGGAGACTGAAAAGACATGGAGCCTACTGTAAAACATGATCTTGGGTTGTGTTTTAGTCAGCATTTTTCATTGCTGTGAACAAAAGACCCGACAAGAACACGATTAAGGAGGAAAAGTTAATGTTGCTGCTCAAGGTTTCAGAGGTCTGAGTCCATAGATGGTCAACTCCATTGTTCTTGGTCCCAGGTAAGGCAGAATATCATGGTGGAATGGTGCAGCAGAAGAAAGTGACCCAGGATGTGGCCACATAGAAGCAGAGAAAGAGCTCCATTCGTCAAGGACAAAATATATATACCAAAGGCATGACCCCAGGAACCCACTTCCTCCAACCACATACTACCTACCAACAGTTACCCTGTCAGGGCATGAGTGCACTAAGGCTCTCATAGCCAATCATTTCCCCTCTAAACTTTCTTGCATTGTTTCACACCTATGCTTTTGGGGGACACCTCATATCCAAACCATAACAGGTTGATTCTTTTTCTTCCAAGGACATCATTGGAACAATTTGCAAAGGTAACTGTTGTTTGCAGGATAGATGGTAATAATGATGAGTCAATGTTAATGTCCTGATTTTGATGGTTTTATTGTGGTTATATAAAAGAATGTGCACATTTATAGAAAACATACACCAAGATATTTAAGGATGACAAAAATGTCAGATCAGCAAACTTATGCTCAAATTGTTGAGGAAAAATATTCTTTGCACTTTGTGTGGAATTTTCTTTGACACTTTCAAGAGGAAAAAAAAAGTCCATTGTCCTATGTACTTCAAGAAATGGAGAGAAATTTAATGACTATGTATGTTTAATGACGCTTGGTGACTCTTATTTAATCTGAGATATGTGTTAGAGAATTTGATAGTCATATTTCTTAAATAAATATATACATGTTATTAATTTGAGAAAATTATTACTATTTCATGCAGTCCTAGACTTCATTGATTATAAAAACTGATTTTCACTCCAGTGAGTTGTTCAGTTAAGTCCATCAGTCAAGATAACAAATCTGAAATTATTAGTTTATGGTATATATTTTAGATTCAAAACTGGTAAACAGGGAAATATAATTAACACATTTCCTCTTCTGTGTGCTGTGTCAACTGAAGAAATGCTGCCAGGAATCAGTATTTGCTCAGTTTTCACTACAAATTTTGCATATGAGAGTCTTGACAAACCAATGAATGAATATTTATTGGAAAAGTAAGTCTAGTGCAGTGGCACATGTCTAAAGTCCCAGGGACTTGGGAGGATGAGGCAGGGAGATCTTCAATTCGAGGCCAGCCTCAAAAAGTTAGTGAGTCCCTAAGCAACTTACAGAGACCTGTGTCAAAAACAACAAACAAACACAAAACAGTGAGGCCTGGGGATGTAGCTCAGTGGTAAACCACTCCAAGTTTCAATCCCCAGGAAAAGAAGAAAAAGATGGAGAAGGAGAAGGAAGAAGTGGAGAATGAGGAGGAGGAGGAGGAGGAAGAGAAGAAAGAGGTGGTGAAGGAAACCACAAGTTCAGAGTTATTTCTTGTATCTCTCTGTCTCCATTGTACATACCCTTCCTTCTTTCCTTATTACAAAGTCAAAACTCTAAAGGATCGGGGTAAAGTCATAGTAAACTGGGAGCCCTGATTTTCAAGGTACTTATTTATTTTGTTATTTCATTAGGAGACTGTCATGGATTTGCTTTTCCCTTAACCCCCTACCTATTCTTATACACTTGACGTTTTCATCATCTATTCTGAGTAGCTACCTCCAGCTGGAAGGAAGTTTCACCATTTTCAGTGGGTTAGTGGTAAAACTGTTGGGAGGAAATATCAACCTAGAGTGACTTTTTAAAAATTTTGAACCAAACATTTTTGTTGAAATGGAAGGTGAGCTTATGTTCAATTCTGACTTTATTTCCTAAACCTTGAATGAAATGGAATCTGAGACCCTTGAGATCTTCTAGTTCAAATACATGTTTTGTTCTTTGTGCTATTTTATTTTCCACAAATATGTACAAATATGTGTTCTCAGATACTTTTTTTTATAGATTACACATCTTCCTTCTGTTGACCCAATCAACATTTTATCACTTTAAATTCTAATTTCTGTATAACTAACGATTAATGTAAATTGATAATGTGTTTTATCAGTATTTCCCCATCTCCAATACATACCAGCATTCACTGTGTACAGTCTAGTTATGTTTTTCATTCACTGACTTTATAAGATAGAAAATTTTCAGGTTTTCTTAAAAATAATATCAAAATGAAGGGATGCCTACATACACATTTACTAAGAATATAAGATCTTAGAAAATAAATAATAGGTATTTTAGGTATTCAGAGATTGTTAAAACACCTCCAGGGTAAATTTTTATAGATGTGGAACTAGTTTGTAGCCTAGAATTAGGTTAGGTAAGTGATTAAAAAAACAAACACAAAAAAAAACAAGAAAAAAATGGGTACTTTGAGAGCAAGTAACAGTAGTAATATAGATAATAAGGTAAAAAATGGTTCTAAATTGAAGCAGTCACAGATTTGATTGTAAAAGTAATAAAGAGCTATGACTACTTTTCAGGGTAAAAACTATAATGTGTGTGTCATTTCAGAGAGCACATGAAGTGCCAAATTCTCCTCCATTGCCTCTTCTCACCATGATTCCTTGGGAGGTGAGTGCTGGAATTTGCAGACAAATTCTCTTGGAGAAACTGGGTTATACCGATTATTAGAGGGCAAGGTAGAAATGTGAAAAATTGAGAGTGGCAGAACTTGAATTTTGGAAAAATAATACAGAGTTACAAAGAGATAAACCGTTTCAAGGAGCACTCAGCATTCAAATACTCAGCACTCAGTACTCAACTCAGGGGATTGCAAAAATAAATATAGAAAACTTACACTTAATAGGCCCTTTGACAAATACAATGATTTTTTTGTTTCTTTTTCTTTTTTTTTTTTCTCTAGAAGTTTTCTTCTTAGTTAATGTTGTTTTATTTAACTATACTACAGACTTCTATGTATGGATACACAGAAATAGAACACACTTATTATGAATAATAGGAACATTTACCTTAGTAGAACTCAAATGGGACTATGGGGGCTATGCAGTATTAATAAGGAGTGATTAACATTGATTTTAGCTTGCAACACATTATTATGGTTTTTTGCTTAACCATAGTCTTTATTTCCAAAGCACTGCAATAATTCATATCATCCTGAATAGCAATTAATTTATTCACCAATTTATATACTAAGCCAGGGATATTGCTGATGGAGTATACAGAGGAATGAAATGTATTTACCCTTAGGAATTCATAGTCTAGTTAAGGAACCAAACTAGATACAAAGTGGGACCTGCTCTCTTATGCCTACCTCCTGGGTCCCAATTAGCTTTCTGTCTGCCCAGATATCTTATAACAATAGCCAATAGCTCTAGCTCCAGGAAATATGAAGTAACTGAACTTACTATGGGTTCATAGGTCTTATTATAGCAGAGCTTTCCCCTGCTGAAGCATGGGATCTAAGTACAAACAAACAAACAAACAAACAAAACCCCCCACAAAACTGGAGTTTTGACAAATGATTGATTTGGTCCAATGATTCTTATGTTGACTCACAAATACTGACTCTACCTCTAATGGTATTAGTTGCGAATACAATTTATCTGGCCATGTCCTGAGTATCTCATTTTATCAAACCTGGGTTTTGAAATGTCATAATCTGCAAAGGAATACAGAAGTTAAGTCAATAAAAATATTCTAGAATTGTCAGCTGACAATAAGTTAGAGCCAGAAAATTTCATAGGAGCAATGTGTTAAAAATTCAACACAACTTTAGAAGAAACTGGATGTCATTTTGAAACAATGACAAATAATTTTGCCAATAGAGAAGATATTGATTCTAACAATTGTTTTGCCCGGCTGCTTGATTTTTTAACATAAAAATAAAATCTAATATTACTTTAGGTTAGGTGTAATTGAAAAGGATAACAGTACTACATGTCAGGAAGAAAAGTACTTGACACATTTGAAGTTATTTTTACCTATGGTTATGTACAAACACTTGGAAAGTGAATCTAACCAAAGTGATGCAAAATTTCTTGTAGAGCGATGCTTTATAGCTTTAAAAGCAACCCCTTTGAAATAGCTTAGAAGAATAAGATCACCATACAGACTTTGTTAATTAATGTGTACAGGAAACAAACTAACTTTTGAAAATATTTCAAGAGCTAGGCAAAATAAGGTATGAAAGAGATAATGGGGTAAAACAGAAATTAACAAAGTATTGATTTCTGGTGACTTAAGCAATAAATTCTAGTTTTATTTTTTCTCTTGTTATTGTTTTGGGTTTTCTTCTTGAAGCAATATGACATAAGTTTGGAATTGCCCAAACTTTGGATAATGAACTAAAACATATTTGTATGCATTCAGCAATAGAAAGGCAACAGAAAGAAATTCTAAATTATATCAACATATGAATCCTATGGCCTTTACTTTCTGGTAATTGCAAATTTGAATTTCTAAGGATGAATATTCATAACTTAAATTGCATAAATTCACTGCATTCACTGCATAAAATATAAAATCATAAGCATTCTGCTTCTTTAAATCATGATACTACTTATAAAGTTAATATAGCATTAAGGCAAGATTGATTCAAAGGTAAAATATCTTTAGCATATGTTGAGCTAAATAAAATTAAATGATCACTGTAGCAACTTCTGCAAACTTAAAGACTACATACATAATTGATGTCATAAGATGATATGTATGTCATAAAAACTAGGTAGGTATATAACTTGTTTTTCTGAATTAACAGTATATTACAGATAAATTTTCATACCAATACGTAAAAATCTAGTTCATTTTTTTTCACTGACTGCCAGGTGTATCCTTAGCATGTGCAATTCATCAATAATTCAACTTTTACGTCAGTGAACCATTTCCAAAAATTGCTATTAAAAAGTAGTAAAAAACATGGATGTACGAATCTAATCTTGCTCTTATTTAAATACTTATTCTTCTTGTTTACTTTATACTCATTCTTAAACATTTTTCACTGCCAGCACTCCATAATAATACAAACCAATAATGAAATAGAAACCCTGCTTATTCTTGTTCATAATTGTATTACCTATGTATTTCAATTTGAAACAGATTGGATATTTGTGATTTTAAATATTCACCTTGAGGAATAAACATTTATCTTAATATATTCTGAACTCTGTTATTCTGAATTATATGTGACTATTTTAATAAAGGTATTGTGACTTTTTTTCAAATGCATTATTGTGTAGTTTTTAAAATTTTCAAAGTTACTAATAGAATTTTTAAAAATATCTTTTTTGTAAATTATTATAACTAATATAAAATTAAGCTGTAATTTTTTACATTTGCTTTTATATTCTAATAATTCTATATTATTCTATTTTTTTCTGATAACATTTTGCCAAGCTTCTTGAATTCAATCTCTTTCAAATTAATGATTGATTTGTTTCAACATTTACTTTGATTTTTCTTTCTTCTTTTATTAAATTCAGATACTGAATGACAATGACTATCTTCTTTATTTTGTTTTTTAATTTAATGAGAAATTGTAAATAATTTTAAAATTAATATATGATATTTGCTTTTAGTTCCTAGGAAGATGTACTTTTCTTATTTTGGAAATTTATTCCTGTCATAGGAAGTCTATTTATCAGAACGGGTTATCAAATATTAGTAAATGTTTTGGCATTGATGGATCAGTTAAATAATGTTTCTCTTTAAATTTCTTAATATAACAAATTAGGTTGACAGAACTCTCAAATTTAAAACTTGCACTGATCACACTTGGACATAATGTGTGAGATTTGACCAGCAAATATTATAATACATACATATATACATATAATGAACAAAAATGTTATATTTTGGTGACTGCAAATATAAATGGAATTTAATCATAATTTAACTTTTTCACGAGATACATAATATGTTTGTATATTTTGAGGGACTCTGGGATTTCGTGTTTTGATTTATGTAATTTTTTATCCAGTGCTCTATCTAAGCTACTTTAAATTCCAGTGAGTTCTTTTTTAAGCATTTAAAATTTTGCTTAATTATTTTTTACATATCTATTTGGTTTATATTTTAATGTCTACTTTTCAAATCATTATTCTTTTTAGCACATTTTAATTCTTTCAATCATGTGTTATACTATTTTTCTATCTGATACTTTGATGGGCAAAAGAGTCAAATCCTGTTGGTTAGTTTCTGCTGAGTATATTCATGGTGGCCTGTTTTCTCTTGTGAAAGTGAGTGGCTCGACCCATGGTCATCTCCTGAAACAGGTGTTGACAACGTAGTCCTTTGGGGGAAGTTTAGGTTTGCTTCTTCTATTTTAGTTGTTTACAGTGCTTCTTGACTTGGGCATACCTGGGACATTTTGTGTACATTGGACTCCAGATTCTAAAGAGGATAAGTCTATGAGTACAAATTCTCAGGGAAAAAACATTTTTGACAGGCAATGCCCCTAACATTGCCATCACTTCCCAGGCAAACTCACCAACTTATTCTCTTCCATAGATTTTCTTTTGAACCCTTTGGATTTTCCCTACTATCTTGAAAAAATGTGCCATGATCATAAATGTACAACTCTATGTTTCTAGGTGTTTTCCAGAGTCTCTAGGTTAATTAGTTTGCAAAAGTGTAAGCAACTCAATCACTAACTTGTTTTGGATCCAAGTATTATGATCATTTTGATATTACATCTATTCATTTCCACCAAAGCTTATGCTATGCACCAGCCCTATTACCTGACTGGAATTTTCGAAATTGCTAAAATATAATACACCCACCTTTTTTTCTTCACTTGAAAATGATGCCATTTAATTCTTTAATGAGATAGTAGAATTGAAATTTATCTGATCATTTCCATTCCATGTAGAAGGCAAAATTTAATGAGTGACAAGATTTCCTGGAAAGAGTGCCCTGGAAAAAGAACACTTTGGAAATCTCAGAAAAGAGGCCAAAACACTTAAGGACACATCATTCATTCCAAGGTGGTTGGAGAAGAGGCAAGAAAACAGAAGGATAAGAAGAGAGGGCACTTCAGGGGAAGATGAGAGAGTGCCAGATAACTTTCCTACAAGTACTAAGAATTACATTTCCATTCAGTGAAGCCAAGGTTTGACAAGAAATCGTTTAAGTGCCCGTATGCACCATCACTGTATAGGGATCTAGGTGACAGGGTATCTGCAGGATCAGGTTTATGCTTTCAAACAGAAGAAGAGTCCTTGCAGCTGGCATCAGAGGGGAAAAATCCATAGGCATCCGCAGGCTCTACAGATGTAGAGCCATTTGGAGACTGAATCAGACCTTGAGTGATTATCTTGCCATTCCGTAGTGATCCTTCAATAATTCAATAAACAATCGACTTTGACCGTGTAATTAAAAAGTAGTTACTTGATATTTCAGCCCACAATTTAGACACTGAATTGTTGTCTCATGCAGTTGTTTAAGTCATTGTAGACATATTTTTCAATACACATTATCTTATTCTCATCTTTCAAATGATAATTTTCCTCATCATTTCTTTACTGACATTTTAATAATCATTAGGGAACCAAGAAACCTATGATGTTACTCAGTCTGGTTCCCTTCCTCACCCTCTGACTGCTCCATTTATCTTGGACAAAATAGGGCCAGGGGATGAGTGACTTGAGTAAGGTCTTATGAGTAGCTGAACTGTACTTTTTTGAGCAGTGTTCAAAATCTGACATCTTACATTCTCCTTTAAGGAGGAACTAAGTAATTAGCAGGTAAGAATAGGCAACTTAATAGGCCTGGAGCAAACAACAGAATTCCCCTTCCTGAAAAAGAGACTTAAAGTGGCACAAAAACTGAATTTTTGAAAATTAGCAATGGGTACGGAATAATCTATATATACACATTTTTTAATACAATAATAATAATGTATCAGCATTCATGCATGGCAAATTATTTAGATTCTAAATTCCTAAAGGTGATGAATCAGGCATTTTTTTTCCCTACATACAATACTATGGCTTTTCCACTAATTCAAACCAGGTTTTTTTTAAACCTTAACTTTCTTACCTTCACGGAAGATACTGAGTATGCTTTTTTGTTTAAGAAAGTGCTGTTCAAAAAACAAACCATACAATTTGAATAAATATCTTATATCCAAAACTGGCCCATTTCTAAATGAAGTTAAAAAAAAAAAAGGAAAGGCCTTGCTGGCTATGGAAAATAAAACCATTTAAGCCAATTTCATTTGCCCTTTCTACCTGAGAAAATAAACCTGTGAATGTGATCTGGCCAATTGGATATGGAGACACACAAACCTTACCTGGCCACGCACCCTCAGAGAGACTGCCTTACCTACATAATGGGTGACTACATGAAAACTCACTAAATGCCATCACCACAAACAAAAATGACAAAAGGCCCAGGGGAACAATCTGAGATCTACAAGATGTTTCATGTCACTTTTCTTATTAAAATAACGTTAACTATTTCAATTCAATAGAAATGTTTAAACTTTTAATGCCATTTACATTTTATTAAACTGATGATGATAACTAGAGCAGCTCAGTAATTTGGGGAGTTTCTTCACCTCTTGATGAATATCAGCAGAGCTAAACTACAATGAATGTGCTAGAACCCAGTCACACAAGGTCTAGCCCAAAGACCACCAATCTGGATGTCACCTGGGAGCCTGTTAGTCCTTCCCAAGTTCCAGTCCAGGCTTGGAGATTCCACATGTGAATCTTAATGAGATCCCCAGGTGATTTCATCCTAGAGGACAGGATAAATGCAAACACTGACTTTTTATCAGTTTCCTCTATTGGGAATCTTGGCAGGTCTCCATTTCCAACCTTTCAGGACCTTAGTTCACAGCATCATGTTCCTGTTTAAAAAAAAAAATAGCTGGGTCCATTTAGTTATTATAACTCCTGTCTTTCAGATGACCACCTGGTTCTTTCAGATGATCACCTGGTTCTTTCAGATGATCACCTGGTTCTCTGACGAATCATCCTGTTCGCCCTTTATCACTCTCTCTTTCTCTCATGTCTTGGGGGCTCTCCTTTTTTTTTTTCTTTTTAAGGGAGAGAGAGAGAGAATTTTTTAATATTTATTTTTTAGTTTTTGGCGGACACAACATCTTTGTTTGTATGTGGTGCTGAGGATGGAACCCGGGCCGCACGCATGCCAGGCGAGCGTGCTACTGCTTGAGCCACATCCCCAGCCCTTGGGGGTTCTCCTTGATTGTCTCCGTGCTTTTCCCACTTTTGGCACAAACTCATGCACACTAGCTCGATAGTTTCTGTGGAAACTCTTGCTTTTCTGCCATAGCCTACTTGGTCCACACAAGATACCAATTATTTTTATGTTTATATATGAAAATATTCAATTCTAAATCAGCAAAAATGTAGACATGAGACATTTAAAAACACTAGTTGTTTTTGTGTGTGCCTAGTAATTTGGACAAAAACTAAAGATTTTCTTGCCATATCAAGGGTTTTGGTTCATCATTTTAGAAGCACAAATATGCATATAATTTTTCTTTTTTTCTGTACAGGGAATTGAACCCAGGCCACATCCCCAGCCAATTTTACATTTTATTTAGAGACAGGGTTGCACTAAGTTGCTTAGGACCTTGCTAAGTTGCTGAGGGTGGCTTTGAACATGCAATCTTCCTTCCTCAGCCTCCAA
The DNA here is from genome assembly GCF_052094955.1 of Ictidomys tridecemlineatus. Taxonomy (NCBI): domain Eukaryota; kingdom Metazoa; phylum Chordata; class Mammalia; order Rodentia; family Sciuridae; genus Ictidomys; species Ictidomys tridecemlineatus. The sequence continues at coordinate 79,428,003 of NC_135488.1, forward strand.
AGCCACTTGGGATTACAGGTGCCTGGCTACATAGGATCTCTTTAGTGACCGATTATCAAATAGAACCATCATAGGAGTTCAAAGTGATATTGTTATAGTTCAGTTCAAAATGTCAGTGTCATATGGTCAGACATGCCTTGTACTTCTGTCTCTGGCACTTTTAGACCAGTTTTTTTCTGGAGGGAAGCCAGAGGACATATTAATACAAAGTTAGTTATCAATAGCTACTAATAATCTACACATTGAATCACAACTTATTCCATCAAGAAACAATTAACTCACTTGGTGGAGAGAAAGGAGTTTTCATTGATTAGTGAATTCTTCTATTTCAATGCCCAAAGTTTTTTGAATAATCACCTCATGGAGACACATATCAATATAAAATTTATGAAAATTGTTTTTACTTCATATGTGGTAAAATACAATGGTAAATGAGACAGTGACTTAGTAATAGCCTTCTGGAGAATATTTATCACACTTATGAATCTGTATTAATTATTTCCATTGATGTTTCTTATTTGTTTTCTAGTTTATGTTTTCTGAATCTTGCTAAAAAACTGTACTTAACTATGAAAAACATAAAATTATAGATAAAGTCAGTGTATGGATGAAATCACAAACGGGCAGTCAGGAGATCTAAATTTTAGATTAGACCTGGAGCCTCTCACACATATGATACAATTTCTGATCATCAATTTTCTAATCAAAGTTAAAAGTGTTCTTAAAACATTCTCTAATGTTTTATTCTGTGGAAATTCTTGCTTTTCTACCCCACAGCCCAAGTGTTCAGCTTTCTTTCAATTTGTAAGAAAGAATTTTGGAAGCACTTTTTTTTTTTTTTTTTTTGCATGTGTGGATGAAAAGTCTTCCTTTTTGGTAATATCTTCCTGCTGTACTTAGTTTATTGCTCTGGATTTCTGGGCATAGAGCCTACTTTGGTTTTATTTTTGTTTATGTTCATCATCTTTATTTCTATTTTTGAATCTGAAACTTCATAAGTATATTATTACACACTGTAAAATTGGATAATAATACTATAAAATTGATTTTCTATATTTGCACATTCCTTGAGAACCTCGGGTGTTTACTGCAATTAGTCTAATTCTTCAAATGGAAGCTGTCACCTCCTCCCTTGCCTGAAGCAAACCAGCAGGAAGTACAAATCACACTCAAAACAGCCTGACACCAGGAGGAGGAAATAAATACCTCTGCATAGAATTTACACATCTGACAGTGTGTCAGCCATGCAGAAATGGAAAAAGATAGCTTTTATTTCAGAGAATTCTGACACTCCTTCTAATAATTAGAACAGTAAAAATATCTGCCTCTGCTGGTGGAGAGGATCATAGACAGACTCTAGTGGGCTCCTTGGTGACCATTACATTGACAAGAGTGCCCGGCACCCGGGTTCACAAAGTGTTTGCAGAGCAAATAAATCAGTGCTGTTTTGAACAAATATGTGTCAAGAAAAATCAGTAAAACTTCATGTAGAGTTTTTGAGTCATCACCTTCACCTTTGCAACAATGAAAAAGAGTTGGACAAAGTAAAAGTCACGGGGTTGTATTGGATTCCTGAGAGCTGAGGTTGCAGGGAAAGCAGCTCTCTTGACATCTAGAGAAGCAGGAGAACCCAGACCATCACAGCTGAGATCCACTGCTTGGAGATGTAGACTGGTGAGAATACTTAAATGATACTTTTTGGCAAATCGCTGGGGCCTGAGCATGAATCTGTGCAGGAGTAATTCCCTAGGGGCTGCAGTGTTAGACTGCCAGCTATACTCCTGTCGGCACTTCCAGAAACTCTGCCAGGTTCTTACTGTGAATATTTGAGAGCCAGTCCCTAAAGGCTCTGGTAATGGAGTGGAAGAAGAACCCTTGTGAAATATGCCCAGAGGTTTTTTTGTAACCCAGAATGGCCCTCTGAGGGGAAACCTTTACTGGTGCCTGTCTCTGGTCTTGGGGGGCAAGCATGCTTTTCACTCCAGTCGCTCTAGCCTTCCTGTCTAATCTCTTCGCAGAGAAGTGATGCAAGAGGAAATGCTATTGAAGGATACAGGCCAGAAGCACAACCCACTGAAAGAATTTGAAGTGGAAGGTTTTAGAATACTCCCTCTCTTCACTCCTTACCAACCACAGGACTGCAGGGCCACAGCAGTGCATTCCTGCTAAGACAGCTCCAGGGTACAGACTGTTTCTGAGGAGGGGTGCAAGGGAACTCCAAAGTCAGGAGGAGAGATGAAAACAAGAACACTAGAGGAATATCAGAACTGATACCTACAGAGAGAGCCCATATGAAACAAAGTCTGACCCCATCCAGATTAACATCCATCAAATCTCACACTAAAGACCTACTCACCTCTATTTTTATTAACTTAAAAAAAATCTGACTTTCAACAAAAACTTCTATGTAAATCAAAAGTCGAAGGAAAGGAAAAGAAATGGTCTAAAGGGACAGAGCATCTGGACTGGACTCAGTTATGGTACACAAGCTAAATTCTTAGGAAACAGAATGATTGTAATTAGTATGATAAGTATTCTAAGGTGGGGGAAAAACAGCACCAAAGAACAGAAAAGTAAGATGAACAAAAAGAGATGAAAATCATAACCATAAAGACCACTATAACAGAATGTCTGCCTTTCATGGGTTTTTCAGCAGACTGGACATCACTGAGGAAAGATCAGTGAGCATGGAGACAGGCAAGAGAAACTTCCCAAACTGAAAAACGAATCAAAGAAGAAAATCACAGATACAGCAGGACCTTGAAGAACTGTGAGACAATTTAAAAAGATAATGCAAGAAAGAGAAGAAAGATTGAAGCAGAGAAAATATTCAAAGTGATAAATGAGGTATTAGCAAAGTAATGAGGGCTAATAGGAGAAACAAGAATAAGAACATTCCAAAACTCATGACACACACCAAATCACAAATCCAGGAATCTCAGAGAACACAGAGAAGAATAAATACCGAAAGAATACTCATATGCATATTATATTCGATGGCAGGTAACTAAAGGCAAAGAGAAAATCTTGAAAGAAACCAGAGGAAAAGTCTTCTTACCTATTGATAAACAAGAACCGTTCTCATTAGAAACCAAGCAAGCAAGATGAGGATGCAGTAAATACTTGAAGTGACAAAAGAAATGACTTTGTCAACCTAGAGTTCAACATCTAGTAAAAGCATCCATGAGATGTGAAGGAGAAGGACTTTTACTAGGTAAACAATTCTTGAGATTGAGGGGATTCATTGCCAGCTGACCTGCCTTGCCATTTAAGAAAGATTAAAAGATTTTCTTAAGGCAGTAGGAAAGTAAGAGTGGTCATATTGTGGATCTACATTTAAAAAAAGAAGAGTATTGAAGGAGGAGTAACAAGCCACAGAGTCACTATTGTGTAAAAATAACTGTTCTGATTAAATGCCACAAAATAATTGAACTTGGTAATAAAAAAATTATCAACACTATTCTTTGAAATAAAACATATTTTGTTAAAACTGTGTAACCTAGAAAGTATATGGAGTTTACATAGTGCCTATACTTCATTATGTATGAAATAAAATTCTGTTAAATTTCTTAGCATAAGAAAAAATTTCAGTAAGACTTCTTGATAGTCACACGTTGCTCAGATTAAAATAAAGCAGACATATACAACGACTGTGCCATATATTTTTTTAAATGTTAAAATTTGGAGTAACATTGTCTGAGATTCCTAGTAATCTTCAAACATGAGTAGTTCAGAAAATGTATCTCCCGAGCTTGTAATAAGCTTAAAAAACTTATTAATAAAACTGTAGACACAGAGGGGAATGGAAGGAAAAGTTAGCAGATAAAATATTATGGGACTCAACAAGATAATAAAAAAGGCAATGGGCCTTGAATTAGTTAAGGAAAAAAAACTAAAAAGCAGATAACCATAATTCATGAGATTTAATGGGTGATATGAAAAGATTATTTCAGATACCCAATAGGCAATTTAAAATTTATGGGTACAGAATGAAGGATAACTGAATTGTGTGCATGGGTTAAAAGCATGAATAAAAATAATTTCCTTTTCCTCTCAATTACAATAATATTTCCTGAAATGAATCTAAAATATGTAAGTTAGAAGACAAGCAATTTAAAAACATTATTTGAAATTCACATAATTACCATTTCTGCTTGCCTCCTCCAAAAATGTTACTTATAAATAATAAATAAAATTTAAATATATTTTTGTACCGTTTACATAGAGATTCTTTCTTAGGGTAACAGCTCATTTTTAGATGAACAGATACCTAATCCCATTAGCAGCCCAAATTGAACACCTACTGTGTACATGATGCATTGTCCAATCCACAGAAATGATCCTGCAGACAGATCCTTATCTTCAGGATTCAGAAGAATTCTCTGAGGGTTGATAATCAAAATAAAAGTTAAGTAAAATTACCAAAATTTTTTTTTGGTACCAGGGATTGAACCCAGGGACACTTAACCACTGAGCCACAACCCCAGTCCTTGTTTGTTTGTTTATTTATTTATTTATTTATTTATTTAATTTTTATCTTGAAACAAAATCTCATTAAGTTGCTGAGGTTGTCAAAAAAAAACAAAGCATGATACAGTGGCAGTGAGAGGCAACATACAAAAATAAAGGTCTGTGATCTCAGGGTTATCTGGGAAAGCTTCCTGCAAAAGATGTTTTGAGCCAGATGGTTTTTTTTTTTTTTTTTTTACAAATGAATATAAGATTTTTCAAGCAGTTCCAAAGAATTATTTTATTTTAAGAAAAAGAATACTTCAGTGATATTAATTTCAGTCAAATTCTAAGAATATCACATACAAAGGGTGAAATTATGAGTGAGTCTTAATATTTTGTACATGTCTACACCACTTATGGAAATGTTCTACAGGGCATCTTCTATATACCAGAGGTATATATCAGTTCTTTTTAAATTGTGTGTGAAATTTTTGTACATATAGCTTTGGAAACTACTTGGATGCCTTATGAAATGAGATTAAAACAACAACAACAACAACAAAATGCTGTACAGTTTATGTGAATGCATTAGGCCTTAATCCAATTCTGCCCATTTAAAACAACACAAGTAGGAGAGATAGTCAATAAATATTATCCCATTATGTTGAGGGGATGTCAATAATGAAGTGAAGTTGAAATAAAATTTATCAAGAAAGGAAAGATGGAAATTTCATGAATTATAAAGTCTAAAAGAAAAAATCCAAAGGCAGTTAGTTTCAACAGATAGTAATACGAATTAAGAAGAAATGTTTTAAATTAAAAAAGCATGTTCAAAGACAGACACTAGTATTTGATTTGTGGGAATATCAGGGCTACCAGACATGATATATAGGGAATGTTACTTCAAGGTGAAATCTGAGGGATGTAACCAGAGTACCGACTGGGACTGAGTTAAGAATCATAATTCTCAATTAGGAGTTGAGGTGGATGGTAGTGATGCAGGAACTAGAGCCAGAGCCCTACAAAAGAGATGTTGGTGCCAGCAGGTAGCCAAAACAAAACAAAACAAAACAAAACAAAAAACAACAACAACAACAACAACAAAAAACACAGGGGATCTAAGGAAAAGAAAATGTCAGCCACTAGACTTCAAGATGGTTCAGGGATCATGAAAAAGGATCATGGATCGAGGTTCAGCGGTGGAGGATCACTGTTCCAGTTTTCCAGTTATATGGGACAGAACCACCACACAAGGTCAGCACAGGGTATGTGGATTGCTGCTTGTCGTGGGCTGCCACAATGAGACTAGGGAAAACACGAATATTAGAGATTCCCAGTACTTTCCAAGATTTAGGAAATATTAAAAGCCATTTCCAGAAATAACCTTAAATTGAGACTTGAGTGGCACATGCCTGTAATCTCAGAGGCTCAGGTGGCTGGGGCAGGAGGATTGCAAGTTCAAGGCCAGCCTTGGCACTTAGTGACAACCTCAGCAACTTAATGAGATTCTGTTTCAAGATAATAAATAAATAAATAAATAAATAAATAAATAAATAAATAAATAAATAAACAAACAAACAAGGACTGGGGATGTGGCTCAGTGGTTAAGTGCCCCTGGGTTCAATCCTTGGTACCAAAAAAAAAAAAAAATGCTCAGGAAACTAAGTTCCATTTTCTGAAAAAATTGTAAAATCCCCTTTTAGCTTTCTTGTTAATTATGGTTCTTCCCTTACTCTTAATGCTCTCCTATGTTTCTCTTCTTCTCTTTCCTTCCTCCCTTCCTTCTTCCTTCCTTCTTTTTTTTTTTTTTTCTCAGCTTTGCAATCTTCTCAAGGGTGCGGATGCAGTTGTGAAACAAGAAAATATCCACCTTTATAGAATTTGGAGTAAGTTACATAAAAATAACAGCACACTTTTTTTTGTTGTTGGAAAAGGGTCATGTGATCTCACTTGTTGGCATGGAAAAGTTATTTTTCTTCCTATGGAACAGTCGAAATGTTAGTATTTATTTAAGTGGATCTGGTCTGAAGAGACAGAACATCTGGATTGGACTCAGTTATGGGGTACAAGCTAAATTCTTAGGAAACAGAATGATTGTAGGATATTGTATCAATTTCCTTTAAAGTGCAAATAATTGACCAATATATGTTGTTTCTCTATCCTGTATAAATTGTCAGACTGTGCTGAAATCTGAAACAGTAAGGGAAGAGGCAGGAGGAAAATTGTAATCTATGGGCTGCATATATCTTAAAATATTTCTGTGAGTAGTAATTTTGCATGAAAAGCATTAAAATGCAGGCCAAGTGCATAGAGGGTATCTATGCCCCTATCCCCGATTCTCCTTCAAAGGCTGAAATAGCATCCCTCAATTCTCACCCTATATTTCTTAAGACTGAACCAGAGTGATCCCGATTTCACTCCGGACTGCAGCTTTATGAGTTAGCAGAAAGACAACCCCTCCAGCAACACTTTCTAAAGGATATAATTACAAATATAGCATAAGACTCTCCACTTTCAGGACTTTTAACATTGTTGTTGTTTTTAGAAAGTAATTGGTTTTTCTTTTGCCTTTTTTTTCCCCCTCCCAATGCTCAATGCAATCTCTACTGCCTGGAAGCCAGACTTTAAATGAAGCAGATGCTCCAAGTTTAAACTCTGAGCTGATGGTAAGGTTGTTTCCTAGCAACACAAAGTTATGAAAACTTCAAGAGCACCACTTTACTCAATATGGCTTCTCCCATTTAGTTTCATGTACTTGGTGGCTTATTATAAAGCACTGAGTACCAAATCAACACTAACTTGATCCTGGATTAAAAAGAATGAAAAACCACTCCATTGATTTTTAAACTAGTGACCTTTTTGGATCTCAGGCAGACAAAAATCAGGCTTTGTACAATACTTAAAAAGAACATTTTTCAGAATGAAATTTGGGAAGGATTTTATAGAAAGGTGATAGGCTTAGGCTGTAAACCTATCCAAGCAAATACATTATTTTAGAATCCATCTGTACTTTCCAAAGACCTAGCTAACTTGGCCCAGGTAGGAGAAATGGTTTTTAACCAAATGCTCTGTATTAGTGGTTCTCTAACATGGTCTCAGAGGCTTTACTTTCTTAAAAAGCACCAGTTTTCCCAAAATGTTGTTGTTTATATGGATTTTATTTATAAACACTGCATTAGAATAAAAAATGATATATTTTTATTAATTCAAGAATAAGCACATTATATTTTAAAATAACACTTGATTTTTTAAAATGCTATGTTTTCTAAATCAAAAACAAGTTAGTAATATGAGTAAAATGGTTTTACATTTTTATAAATCTCTGTAGTATCTGACTTCATGGATGATAGCTGGGCTTGTATAAATTTTTTGTCATTTATTCTGTTATTCTCCTTCTCCTTCCCCTCTTTTTGTCTTCATCTTCTGAAATTAGTTTGGACCACACTTTGAGAACCACTGGCAGTAAGTCTATTTCCTCAATGTATAAGAACATTTAGATGATTTATTTTAATCATTAATGCTAGGTGACATGGTAAAGTGATAGTCACTACATTTCTGATGCTATCGGTTGGTTTAACTGAGCTTGACTATCTTTTGAGTGCTATGTAGATCTGTAAGTTTGAATAAGTCCCATTTCATCATGTATAATAATAGCAATATTATCCTTCCCGACTGTACTGTTAAGAAAACTAGGTAGGAAACAAATGGAAAACCTTCAGCAGATTTCTTGCCTATAAAAGTAACCATGCAGTGAATAGTGCCTGTTAGTATTTCTGATTTTAAGACCACTTAAGACTATTGTTTAAGACTAAAGCAAACACATTAACCAAACACTCAAATACCTACCATGCATACTGTTTAATTTCTGAAAGAAGAGAAAATGTGAACTTGTGCTTATCAGATGCTTATGCTCTTTTATATGAAGTTTAATTTATAATCTTAAGAGAAAGGTACCTGAATCTGTATGCTAATTCTTACATGATTCTCTGCCAATAAAATACCTTTTAGTATATCTGATAGAGGCACAGAGTAGTGAAGATTGGTGCTTTTGCTGAGAGACATAGTGGAAATGAGTACTAATGTATTTAAAAATAGCAGAGTAAATTATGATCTTGATTGTGATGGTTGCACTCTGGTAATTAGTAGACTTCTGCTCACTTTGACCTTTGTTCTGGTTCATATCACAGCCCAAAATTAAAATATTACCATGGTTTGTGTCACATGCTGACTTCTCTCACTCACTGGGTCAGTTTGACCATTAATTGGACTCTCTTTTCCATAGTCATTGCAGCACTAATTACATTTGCAATAGAATCTGTATCATCTTTCACTCCACGATTTCAAAACATTCAGTATTAGCTCAGTTCTCCCAACAATTTTGAAGTTAGATATGTAGTAAACATTTTTCCCCCTTTGCCTTAGGATGAAGTTTAAGAAAGTAAATGGACTGAGATTGCACAAGGTCCTACAAAAAACCTATGGGGAAGTCCTGAACTCTACAATAAATGTCACTTCCCTCAAAGGAGAATAAATGGATGTTTTTAAAAATCAAGTCTTTAAAACAGAACTTTATATGTTTTTTTGAACTTTCAACATTTGTAAAAAGTAAAATGCTGCGTAAAAAAGGAAGTTTAACAATATGGTAACAATCACACTCCATTCATATTAATCCTTTAAAAAATGTTATTACTTCTCATACCAAGTCAGGCTTTGTTAGGTAAATTAGTGGATAGTGAGAAGTTTGAAGGCTGTTCTATTTAGAAGTAAAGGAGCCTAGATATATCTGGGTACTGTGATGCAATTAGAAGAAAAAAATGCTTAATTTTATGCCAACCTATCAGAACTTTTATGACATCAAAGTGGAGGATTTCAGAAATTAAAGCTTAGTAAGCACACCCTAAACCCATTTTCTCTGAGGGAAATAGGAGCTGAACTAGAGTGCATAGCTTTAATAAAATATGCTACTGTTAGAAGCTCTGTGTTTAAATTCTTGTACCACAATGGACAGGACAAGTGTATTGAAATGCATTTCTGAACTACTCTGAATTTCAAATTCCTTTAAAACAGCACGAGAAGCATACTTATTTTGTGGCTTTATTTCAAGAATTCAACAGGTCCACAGGTATGAAAAATACCCAATTTTCAAGAAAAGCAATTTCTTTCTGTTTTTTTCCCCCTTTGCTAAATCTATCTTTCTTCATTTTTCATTTTTTTAGCCTGTTTTGGGGGACTGGCTTTTACTTTAGATACCTTTAGCAGTTACATTTCACATACCCCTTTCTTTTACAGTGCATTTGAAAGAGAAAATGTTACAGCTACAACTGATCAAGTTATAACTCTATTATGAATTGTGCTCTTTATTTTTTTTCAATCTGTGGCTCAACTATTTTGGTTAAATTGATTTAAGAGCAAAATGTTTTCAAATATCAACAAAGGAATTATCATTGAACTTTTAGGAACATTCTTTTATATCAAGGTGACATATTCAAGATCCCAGATGAGAATACTGAGAAGCATAGAAGTATATTAGCTTCTGCAAGTTCACAAAGATAAGTGTCAAAGTCAGATCCCATGTGAAATTGTCTGGTTTGAATCTTGAGTATTTAACTAGAACACTAGGTATAACCAAATTTTTAGCTTTTGCTTATGTAACTGCCTCCAGAGAATCAGGAAAACTAAAATACATTTGTCATGGTCTTCATTTTGCTCTAAGGAAAATGTGATGACTCAGTTTGGTAAAGGTCACACAATAACCTATATTCTGAGACATGCATTAATGTCTCAGGGTGAAATTTTATCTATAGTTATAGATTTGACTTTCCACTGATAGGAAAATCATTTTTGCCATCCATTCTAGGAGGAACTGCAGATTCAGGACTAAAGTTAGGAACTTGAAAGTGTATCACTGACCAGGCCCAGGAAAGATGGCCTTCTCTCTGTCCCCTTTTTTTTTTTTTTTTTTTTTTAAGGGAGCTCAGCCTAGATGCTATGAGCACACACTTCTGCCTCATGAAAGCAGGCTAAAAGCTCTAAGGCAATGGAGCCTTGAGATAGCAAGTAAGTGCCTTTCAGAAAAAACTTCACAGAGATATTTTATAAATTGTTGGCTTTGAGAGCAGTTTTGGAGATAAAAATGACACACAAGTTCTTCTTTGTGCTATAATTTTCCTCCATTGTACAAAGTAAGCGTCCTCAAATATGAATGAGTTCATTGCGATACACGTCTTAATATACTGTGAATATAAGTAATATTAGAGGGGAATTTAAACTTGAACTTCAATGGCTCAAAGAATCTGTAAAATTTATATGTAAAATTTAAATAAAAGAGCAAGTTAAGTAGATAAAGATCATATGGTTTATTATTGTCAGGAGGCAAGAAGGATTTTCACTTTGGGACATTATATACTTAAAGAAAGTGGATTTATACTTTCATTTTAAACAACTAGAAAACTGGCCAAAATGTATCAACACAGCCATGAGACATTAAGCAATACAGGATTATGATCCCTGAGAGAATGATAAGATTTCCTAGAAACATCTCAGAGCAGAGTATTTCAACCTTGGATACTATAGACATTTTGGATAATTCTTTGCTGCTAGAGGCAATCCTGCGCATCAGAGGATGTTTAGCAGTATATCTGGCCTCTATCCAATAATCCAGTAGCAACACTGTGATTAAAATAATCTAAAATGTCATCACACATTAGAAATGTTTGTTAAGGGAAAAACAGCCCCAACATGGGAAACACTGGCCTATGGGTAGTTCCTCTGCTCCAAAAAAAAAAAAAAGAAGCTAGTACCAAACAGAACCACACAATCAGTCTAAGTAGCACAGAGATAAAGTTTCAAGATGTCAGAGAAACTAGGCTTTGTAAACAATGCTACTAGAGAGGAGATAGGGAAAAGAGAGAGGAAAAAGAGTGGAAGGACTAGTATCTAACAAAATATCTTCTAGATTTGGTCTACATGTATGAGAACAAACCACTTGAGCAAAAAAAGAACCACTAGAAATGAGCAGGTTCAACAATTTGTAGAGACTAAAAAGGGATGGGATAGTTTTTCTTCCCACTAGTAGAGTTAAAGACACATTTTATTTCAGAGTTGAAGACTTTTAATGCATGGAAAACTTTGGTGTTGTCACCTTGGTAGCATATATAAATTAACTCTGACCAAACAGGTCTACTGAAGATAAACACCAAGAAACTCAACACCAAGGATTCAACCAATTCAAATAACTCAATGGTGTTCCAGAAGAAGTTCCAACATTATTTAAAGAAATACAACAAAATCCAACACTCAACAATATAAAATTCACAGAGGTAGGCATTTAGTTAATCAAACTGGAAACTGTTCTTTACAGTCATGAGAAACTTTAGTCGATAGAAACAGATCCATAAATGAGAGATAACGTAAGTGGGAAACATGACAGAATTAGCAAAGAAAGCCATTTTTCAACATAAAATAGAACTGTTCTAAGTGGTCATATACTTAAGAAGATAAAAATAATATAAGCACAAGGAAGAAAGAAATAAGAGATATAACCAAATAAAATTTTATAAAGAAAAATACACAATAATTTGAAAATCTTTTTGAATGGAATTCATAAGGGACTAGAAACTGAAGAAGAAAAGATAAGTGAGAATGAAGGCCTAGTAATTGAAAGGAGGCCGATATTTGTGGAGGTGAAAAAGAGATACAATAAGCAAAAGGACAATAATTGAGTTTTAACATATGTAAGTGTGTAAGTGTGTTCTATGGTGCTCACATGACGATGAAACTGCCTAAGGATGGCTCTCAGAATATATGGCGTCATTAAATGACACATGGTTGTACTTATTTCATTTGCTACCTGACTTCCCATTGCTGGTCCCCACCAACTAGAATGTGATTTGTTCACTGCTGGAACTCCCAGCACCTGGAATAAGGTTGGCATGCAGCAGTTACTCAATAAATATTTATTAAATGGTGCAACAAACAAAAAAGTTCAAAATAAAATGAAAACTGTAGTGATGGGGTATACGTGGGATGCTAGAGAGGCTCAGAAGAGGGTCCTGTGAGATGCACATCTGAGATGAGACGGAAGAATTCAGCCAAGGGACAGCAAGGGGCTTTAAAACAGGAACAGAAACAGAGTAGGCATCCACAACAAATAGTTTGTCATCCTAGAATTAACTCTTTCCATTCTATTTAAAGAGAGGAAGGCAGGAGAGACCGGGAGAAAGCAGGACTACTTGGTAGGCAGACACAGAGGCGGCAGCTCAGGCCTCATTCCTGATCCGAAGCAGCCAGGCCAGCTGCAAGAGTCTGGTCTGGGGCTCAGGTCACTGGCACGAGAATCAGGAGTCAGAAGGGGATTCAGGTACCAAGCTGCACTGAGGCTGAAGAGACAGTCCTAACTTAACAACGGTTCCACGGAGGATGATGTGGACTTTAGGATGATGTAAAAGAGATACACACTTTCAGTACAAACTGTGCTTCAAATTTTCAATTTGGATTGTCGTTGGCTGGTGAAATGTGGTGAGATTATTGCTGTCTCCATGCTGGGCAGTGCCAGTGAGCCACAGCTTCCGGTCAGCCCATGATCCTGAGGAGAGACAACCTTCACTCCACAGTGTACTCTGTTGCTGAGCTGGGATGTGTGGGAGGTTAGGGGTGTTCAATAAATTTTGACTCAAAAAAAAAAAAAAGAAAAGAAAAATGCATAATAAATTGAAATTTTTTTTGAATGGAATTCATCAGGGACCAGAAACTAAAGAAGAAAAGATAAGTGAGAATGAAGGCCTAGTAATTGAAAGGAGGCAGATATTTGTGGAGGTGAAAAAAAGATACAGTAAGCAAAGGGACAATAATTGTGTTCTAACATATGTAATTAGGTCAAGAAGGAGGAAGACTGAGGTTGGGAGATGGGATGGTATTTGAAAAAGATTAGAAATTTTTTCAAATTTGGTAAAATCTATAACCCAATACATTCAATAAACTAAATAATACCCGTCAAAATAAACAAAGAAAACCATAAAATGGTTTATCAAAATCAAACTGTTTGACGGGTGCTGTGGTGCATGCATGTAATCCCAGCGGCTCAGGAGGCTGAGGCAGGAGGATCTCAAGTTCAAAGGCAGCCTCAGCAACAGCAAAGCACAGAGCAACTCAGTGATGCCCTGTCTCTAAGTAAAATACCAAATAGGGCTGAAGATGTGGCTCAGTGGTTGAGTGTCCTGAGTGCAATACCCTGTATCAAAAAAGAAAAAGAAAAAATCAAACTGTTAAAACCAATGATACAAAGAAAAAATTTTAAAGCTTTCTAAAATAAAAGTAAAAGGGGTATTGTGTAACATGGAATGAACATAAATGTGAGTCTTTTTGTCAAAATTTTTGGAAGCCTGTAGGAAATATAGCAACCTCTTTGTAAAGAACTCATGGAGAAAAATCAAAAACTATCAACCTGCTGGGTATGGTGGCACATGCCTATAATCCCAGAGGCTCGGTAGGCTGAGGCAGGAGGATCCTGAGTTCAAAGGCAGCTTCAGCAAAAGTGAGGCGCTAAGTAACTCAGTGAGACCCTGTCTTTAAATAAAATATAAACTAGGACTAGGGATATGGCCCAGTGGTCCAGTGCTCCTGAGTTCAATCCCTGGTACCTAAATAAACACAACCTGACTATTCGTTACCTGGCAAAGAAATTTAAAAAAAAAATAAAAGTGAAAGAAAAATTGTTCAGACATAATTTGAGAGATTTCATCACTAGCAGTTTGGAAGTATAAGAAGTACTAAATGAAGTTCTTCAGATACAAAGAAAAATGATATCAGATAGAAATTCAAATTTATAGAAATGAAGGATAAATGCCATAAATTATAATTATATCATAAATATAAAAATTTTTTCTTATATTTAAATCCCTTTCAAAATAATAAATTATATGAACAAAAATAATTTAAAACTATTGTATATAACATGTATAGAAGTGATGACTACATCAATAACACAGAAAAAGTGAAATAGATTTGGAGTCTTATCTTCTTTCTGGAAATAAGGAGTGACTTTTTATTTGAAAATGGAATGATTAGTTGAAGATGTAGATTGTAAAACATGGGATATCTACTGAAAATTCAGACCAAGGTATGAGTCACAAATGAATAGTAGGGAGAAAATAGAACCATAGAAAGTATCTAATTAACTCAAAGAAAATAGAAGTAGAGAAAATACAGAGAATAATATAGAATAGGAAATATAGAGAATATATAGAATAGGACACAAATAGCAAGATAGTAGGTTATAGCCAACCATACTGATAATATATTCAATTGAATTGGAATGACTAAAAAAAAATGACAGGCTACTGGCACAGATCAAGATGGATCAAAATCCAGACCAACTATATATGGCATGTATAGAACACATTTTAAACCTAAATATACCTACTGGTTGTGAGTAGATTTTAAAAGATATAAAAACATTAAGCAAGGAAAGTGGCATTGGATATATTAATATCAAACAAATTAGGTTTCCAAGCCAGGAATGTTACTAGAGAATGAGAAACAATTGATAGGTCACTTTTATGTGGAAAAAAAAATAAAAAATAAAATAGTTAAAAAAGAAGATAGAATGTAATAATCTTAAATGTGAAGATACCCTTTCAAAACATGGGGAAAAGGATACAATTAAAAAATATACATATATATTTAGAGTATATATATAGCTAAATTTTTTACATATATATGTTATACATTCACACACACACACATATATTTATATATATAAATATATATATATAAATTTTCTTAATATTTGTTTAGGCTGGTAGTAAAATAACAATAGGAAAGATTTATCAACAAAATTTTCTTATGAACAAAATATAACAAAATAATAGAAATAAAGAATATAATAAAGAAATAAAGAATATAATAAATATAATATAATAAATATAATAATAAATATAATAAATATAATAAAGAAATAAAGAATAAAATAAAGAATATCTTTCAAAAATGTACAACTTGATACCTAATGATATATGACTCTCTGCTTTGCCACACATTTAGGAATAAAGCAAGAATATTTTCATCACTCATGTTTATTGTTTTAAAAGAGTCCTGACCAATTCAAAGAAAGAAAGAAATTAGAAAATAAATTTTAAAAAGAGAGAAAAAATAATAGCATTCACCAGTGGCAATGACAGTCAGGAATTCCAAAAATTTGATCCTTCATAAAACCAATGAATATATATAGCAAAAATCAATCAAGGTAAACTTTATCAGAACCTTGAAAAGTAAAGACATACAACAATCCGGGCAGCATTGATTCAAGAAAATTTACTATTTTTTGATTATAAACAGTGTGCTTTGTGGTGCTTAAATTTGCCCTCTCCCAGCTACAGTAAGCCTGAAAGCAAAAAGACTCATTATCACAGTGTCCCTGAAAAGTAGGGGTTTACTAACTGCTGGTGGAGGCAGAATGAGTTTGAAATTCCTGTAAAGCCCTATTTATAGGTAATTATTATTTGACCTATCTAGTGGTTTCCTGGAAACCCTCACTTGGAGGACTTATATTTATGCACTCTGAATCACAACTAGTCTAATTTGACTTACTGAGACAATAATTTTCCATATGTGTTAGTTTAAAAAAAAAAATTGTTTTCATACTGCTGAAGCTATCATGAGATGGCAATATCAGAACAAGGTTGGGGAATGAAATGTCCATAGAGAACTTTGAAAAACTGCAACGTATTACTGTTAAAGTAAAAGGCCAAACATGTGTAAGACTGTGTGCATGACAGAAAAGACCTCAGATTAGTGGCCTAATCTCTTCCTTCTGACACTGAGGATCTCTAATAAAAGCAAGAAAGGAAGGTTAAGCAGAGTTGTGACCTGCTTGTTGAAGCACTGAAAATAACAAAGGTGAAATAAATTTAGAGATATACTATGTTCATGGACTGGAATATTCAATATATTTTAGGTATTGATTTCCCTTAAGTGATCTAAAAATTCAACACAATCCCAATCAGCACTCCAAACATCTTTTTAAATGAAATTGATCATTTAACTCTAATATCTGTGTGCAAAAATCTTAGAATACACAATTTATGTTTCATAATCTTTGCTTTTTCAGGTTACCTTTATTTATCACCATAAAAACATTAAGCCTATTTTTTTAACCTTTGTTTTATTTGTTTATTTGTTTTTATGTGGTGCTGAGGATTGAACCCAGGGCCTCACACGTGCTAGGTGAACACTTTACCACTGAGCCACAACTCCAGCCCCATTTTTAAAACTTTCTAAAAGCCTGATTCTGGTAAGAAGTCCCACCTATGTCTCATTTAAATTTATACATTAATTTAAGAATTTTTTTTTCTTCATCAAGAACTTTTGTTCAGATCTTAAGTCCATTGAGTTTTTTCTTTCATTAAAGATTTTTAAATTTTTAAAAATATTTCATTCTTATGTTTTGTCTAGTTTACTCCCTCTTAAAGTGGAATCTTTTTGTATTTCTATTTATATTCACATCAATATCCGTAGGAAAAAACTAAGTTGCTAAGCTAGTGTTTCTTATGATAAATGTAAAAATATTAACATTTTATTTAATGCTAATAAATCTATAATTTGCATAAGAGTGTGAAGAGAAAAAATCTTTAGTTTTCAGTATTAAGAATGACCTAAAGACATTGTTGAAAATATCCTACATGCCTTGTGATCTAAATGACTATCATCTTCAAGCTTGCTTGGACATAATTAAAGTACCACTGGAGCATATCTTCCAGGAGTCTACTTTAGGGATAAGGAGTCTCTTAGGAAATGATTCAGCCTAGTTGGCATGGAAGCTTGTTTCTGCTGCTTGTTTTAACAGTGGAGTTGAATGAACAGAGTTCAAACCCGGTAGATTTTTTTTTTTAGGCTTGTCTAAAAGGTCAATTACTTAAAAAACATGACCCTTACCTATCTACTGAATCTTAGAATGAAAGAACAATAATAACAAGATATTTATAAATGCTAATTAAAAGATTTTACTGTTTTCAATAAAACAGTGAAGCCTCAAAGATAAACAGCAATGATTTCAGTAGCTTTGTAGATTCAGAAAACCTGGTAGTTTTTTTGAGTGTAAGGAGAAACAGTGATATTTGTGGTGGTGTCAGCAAACTTGATGCCATAAGGCTTCTCTCCAGGATAAGAGTTCAACCTGAATTTACTTCTCTCTGCATTTACTGAATTACCACTGTGGTCAGAAGTAATGCATTCTCATCATCACATATTTGTTAAGTAACTGAGTCAGCTAATGGAAATTAATTGATTATTTACAATTACTATTCCACGTTTAAAAAAAAATGGAATATCTGTTGATAGCTAGTTTATTTTAGGAAGTATTTTTAGAAATGTTATAAGGGCTCTTAAAATTTACTCGTGATCTTCCTCCTTGTTTTACATTTTAATTCCTCATCAAATTAACACATTTATCATGAATTTTGGGGGAAACCAAATGGTAGAAGTTGGAAAATTATAATTTATTTGTTTTCTCCATACAATTAGGAAGTCAAGACCTATGAATAAATGGTTTCTTATACTAACAATTTATTTTTAATTTCTCTGTATTGATCAGGAAAGTCTAGATTATACTTTGGTTATTTACAGACCAAATCTCTGTTGTTTATAAACACAAAGGTTCATTTCTTGTTTGCACTCTGTGTCTACCATAGTTTTACTGGGAACTGTGCTTATTAGAATTACCCAAGAGACCCAGGCTGACAGTTGCTCCATCTTGATACCCCTTTCCTAATTACTAAAGCAACCAGTGGGAAAATATGTTTATTTTTCTTAAAACTTTTTCCCAGAAGTAACATGTTTCCTCTCCTCACATTGTGTTAGTGAACTAAGTTACTTGAATACATGTAACCTTAGGTATTATGAAAGAGCAATCCTACAAGGCTTGAAAGAAGAACTAGAGTATTTTTGGACAAACTGGCTCTGAAAAATGCAACTATCCTGCAAAAAAGTGAAAAAGAATTTTCTAAAATATAAATAAAAACGTAAATTATCTTTCCATAAAGGTACATGTGTTTACTTAAGGCCTATTTGTATAACTTCTACATAAGTTTGAATTTGGGGACTATTTGATTATAACGTCAAATTAAAAACAAAGAAAAATAAAAAATGAGGGAGCACCTCTAATGTAGACAATATGACAGCAGCAAAAGTAACCATGGAAAATAAGTTGGATAATTTTTTTAAAATTAGCATATCATCTGGTATAAATTAGTGTAGAAAAAAGACAATCTTCCATATTTCATTAATCCTGAGAAACATTTTCTTTAACAGATAGAGCAACTCAAATGCACCAGGTGGGCCAGTGTGTTAGCTTTCCAATACTGAAACACACACCTGAGATAATCAACTTAAAAAGAAAGGTCAATTTTTGGGCTCACAGTTTCCGAGGTTGGAGTCCATGGCTGGCCTGGTTGTTTATGGCAGCTTATCATGTGGGAGCATGCAGTAGAGGAAGACAATTCACCTCATTGCTGGAAAGTGAAAGAAGAGAGGAAGGTGCAAGGATTGCACAGTCCCCTTCAAGGGCATGCCACCAGTGATTTAAAGACCTCCCACTAGGCCCCACCTTTAAAGATTTCACCACCTGCCAAGAGCTCCAAGCAGAAGACATACATTTAACACATGGGACTTCTGGGGACAGTCTAGGTCCAAAATACAGCAACAAACTCAACAGGCAGTGATTAATTGGTGCTCCTATTCCCTGTATGGAATATACAAATATGCTTACTTTTTAAAATATGTATGAACTCCCACATACCAATTATATTTAAATGCAATTTAAAGAAAATTTCACTATTTAGAAAATTCTGCTATCTTCTTCCTGCAACACATACAATATCTATAATTTACTTGTAAGGTTTTGTTATAGTTTGATGACACAGTGTTCTTTGTATGGTGATGTAGTGGCTAAAAAGCAATTAATATCATTGAACAATTCACTAAGAGTATATTACATGTTTACATAATTAGATTTCATTATTGTCAGTAAGTCTTTCTTGGACACATTGATTCTTACATTATAGTTGTATGCTTGTGTTGTTTAATCTTTTGTTTTCAAATTAATCAATTTTCAGGAAAAGAATGTACTCTAAATTAATATGTCTTTGGGTTCATTCATATGTTTCCCATAGAATATGTTCTACATGATAATCAAAGGATAGGAGATATTTTCCTCTCTTTCAATACATTTTTTTTAAAATTGTGTACATCTGTTAACCCCATCACCAAAAGAGTTTACAACATAATCTTCAAATTTAAAATGCACTGTTATATGATCCAAGAAAGACTCAAGAAGGCAAAATTTTGATTTGTCATTTTAAACATATCTACTAGAATACTGCCTCCAGAGGAGGAGGAAGAAGAAAATTACAGCACAGAGATTTGTGTACCAGTGTGGCTATTCTGACCTTCAGAGAGGCTATTCAGCCTTTAACAACTAAAGAACCATTTCACTGCTGAATAGAGTCACAGAAGATCTCAAAATTGTAAGATATATTTAGCTTCATGAAAGGGATATGTCGAACTCCATGTGGTTTCAGAGTTTGGTGGTAACAGGAAATCACCAGGGAGTATATTTAGGAAAGATGTCCTGAGGTTTGCACTTTGAGACTTCAGCAAACAAAATAGAAACAGATGGGAAGCATCCTCAGTGCCAAGTGATATGGGGATTCTGCCGATCATCACTTTGTCTCTCTCTCACACATACACACACAGTTCTCTCAGCATGAGACCTATTTTATTAAATGCCGGTAACTGTTTTGGTAAAAGAGAAACAGGAACATAGGTATGTGAACTTGTAGTAACATGTTAAAAAAGCAAGGGAATAGTCAAAGTGATTTATTCTTGGCGATAATGTTTTTTATACTTTCCACCATTTGACTCTCCAAATTAGTTAGAGATATGCATGCATATATTTTCCGAGATTTGAGAGGTAATTATATAGCTTCTGACTTGCATAGATCAGGCAAAGAAAAAATACAACACAATAAAAGTTAAAATTTCACAATAGACAGTAAACAACAAAGAGCATATTTTTTTATGGGTGAATCTGTGTAGGACCTCTGAGGGGACAGAAGATTTTCTAGTTTGATAGAAAATGAATGGAAAATTTTACATAACAGATGCTTATATTTCTTTTTTTTTTAGAAAATAAGGGAAGGGTGGCAAATAAGTTTTTAAATAATAAAAAATATAATTTGGCCCATGGAACATTTTCTTATCTCACATTGGACTGAAGACTGTGTCTGGTGAATCTAACAAGTTATTGATACGTGAAGGAAAACTTCAAATGGATTTTGTTGAATGATGTGTTAATACATTGTGCTCCTCCAAAATGCCCAAGCATGATTCACTTAGAAGTTAGAGTGTTTTGAAATGCTCATAAAGAATGTAATGGGATCACTTGAATCCGATAATCCTCAGGCTGTTCACTTATTTTTAAAAGATGCAAATCTAGCATGAAGCATTGTAACTTTAAAGTGACTGGATGATGTCAGTTTTCTCTGTCTCCAGTTTGTGGAGGAGGACACCAGAGGATTGGGGAGTGAAATAGAGTAGGATGTGTTCCTGAAAAACGAATGAGCATCTTACTTTTTTCTTTTTTGGGGGGAAGGGGGATGCATATCAGGGATTGAACACAGGGTCACTCAACCACTGAGCCACATCTCCAGCTTATTTTTGTATTTTATTTAGAGACGGGGTCTCGCTGTGTCGCTTAGCACCTCACTTTTGCTGAGGCTGGCTTTGAACTCGAGATCCTCCTGTCTCAGCCTCCTGAGTCACTGGGATTACAGGTGTGCACCACTGTGTCCAGCTTTACTTTTTTCTTAATCAGGAAAAGTAGACTATTAATTAATAACTCCTAGAAATGGAGGAAAAGATGACATGTCTGAATAAAATAAGCTTATTTAGGATTAAGGAGGCTTGAATGTAGTTCTAAGAAATGGGGCAGAAAGTTAAGGGTAGAATGGGGAATACCAGAAGTGTTTGAATAGCTTTTGTGTGCTCTGAGGCTGGGCACAGGTTAAGGTTCTCAGACCTGGTTAATCAGCCTGTTTTCCATCACTTCTCCACCTGAATACTCCCACTCACAGAGAAAAAGCTCACTCAGTAGAATAAGGATGAGGCTTCAACATAAATATTTCATAAACAAGAACCTTGGTAAAACTGATGCTGTATCAGGTCTGGTTAGAATAAATTCTGGGGACAATGGAAGCTTTTTCTTCAATATTTTACCTAACCTCGTATTTTTCTGCAATAATTCTTACTAATGCCATCCCTGAAAGCAGTCTTTGGAATTTTGGCACTGTCTGGCTATATAAATAATTACCATAAAAATGTATTCACAAAAAGGTAATTTTTAAACCTTAAGTGATATCTAGGAAAAGTACTCTTCTCTATATTAATTACATTAAATTAAAATTTGAAGTTTAGCTTTATAATGAAATCTATATAATTGTACCATAGTGTCAATAATAATAGCACAAATACCCTAAGGCATCTAGGAAGTTTTCAATTATCCTAGAGTTTTGTTTTTTTCTTCAGCTACTTGGAACTGAATTCAGGGTTGCTCTACCACTGAGCTCAAACCTCAGTCCTTTTTATTTTGAGACAGGATCTGGCTAAGTTGCCCAGGCTGGATTCAAACTTGCAATCCCCTTGATTTAGACTCCTGAGCCTTTGGGATTATAGGTGTGCACAACAGTAAGCCACCGTGCCTGGACATCTAGAGTGTCTTAGTGGTTCTTGAACACAGAAAGAAAGAGGGTCATAATGAAGGATCATAATAAAAAAATATCTGTAATCTTGGGTGGTTTAACCTAGTGAGGTCAGAGGAGCAAGGGACTTCTTATGAGATGGTAAAGAGAGGCTGTGGAACAAGATAGGAACAACCTTGGTGATTTAAAAGAAAAAAAAATCCATTTTCCAGGTTAGGAAGGACACTTCTCCCTGATTTCCCATTTCTGTGAGGACAGGGAATCAGTCTAATTCTGGGATTCAGCTTTAGAAATTTATTTACTACCAAATAAATCCAATACAGATAGTACTACTCCTTTGTCTCCCTACTGCTCCCAAAGTTGGGAGGCAAAACAGGGAAAAAAGAAAAACCCCTACTATCAAATAGAATTTTGCTAAAAATCTACTTTTGTCTGAAAACATAAGCAGAAAGCCAAATCTACAAAGTAGCAGGGAATATTTTGAGAAAATAAAAGCCAAAACACAAATGCATGGTTTTATTTATTTACTCAAAAAATTCTTTTTCATAATGTGTTTACTGCTTTAGTAATCCACTTGCTACATAGGGTGTGCTAATAAATCCTGGCTGTTATTACCCAAAGAAGGACCTCATTCAACTTCTCTGTGATGTTCCTTGTTTGGTTTTATTCTGCCTAGCATGATTTTTCTCCTACTACCCACTTCTCTACCCTAAAATATATTAAATATCCTGCTCTAGGTAAAGATTTTCCTAGCCCTCAACAGGAGATCCATCCTTCCTCAAAATCGTAAAACATTGTTTCTTTTCTATTTCAAGTTGTGTTATTTTTATGTGTTTCCAGTTCTTTTTAACTGTCATATGAGAGTCTCTTGAAGGAAGAAACTGAGTCCCATTGAACTTTAAAACTGCCAGTGTTCACCTCAAGTGACGACTCAGAAGATGTTCAGCACCTTTGCACTGAATTGAATTGAATTGAATATTTAGGATTTAGTATGTTCATATGATGGAATAATAATATGTTAAGAAGAATACCATGATAGTGAACAAAAAAAAAGGATCTTTCAGTGAGCAATGATGAGAACATTACTTCAAGTGATAGCAAATTCAGCCAGGTGTGGTAGTGCATGCCTCTTATCCCAGCTCTTCAGGAAGTTGAGGCAGGGGATTACCAAGTTTGAGTTCAACCTCAGCAACTCAGCATGACCCTGTCTCAAAATAAAAAAAAAAATAAAAAGAGCTGAAGATGTATTTTGGTTGTTGAGTGCCCCTGGATTCAACCCCCAGTACCAAAAACAAACAAACAAATTAAAAAAAAAAAAAAAAACAGATTCATCTGAAGAACTATTTTGTCAAAGCATTTTTTGAACTAAAGTCTTGGACTATCTTAAGAGAGGTTCAAATGCAAACTTCTTCCATTCTTCATTTTGTCGAAAGTCTAAGGGATCAATGTCTGCTTTCACTATCCTTTATTCATAGCCATTTAATTATACCAAATGTATTTTATGATGATAAATCATATTATATACATAACTATATCTCAATGCACAAATTTCTGTATTCATAAAAACTTAAAATCATGATTATATGATTATGATTAGTCATATTAGCATGATAATATAACAATATTTTCTTCCTATTGAAACAATTATGATATATGAACAATACTTAAATTAACCTTTCTTAAATTAATATTTAAAACAATAAAAAAGCCCAAAGATAAAGTCAGTGTGTGATTCAGTGCTGCTCAGCCCAACCAGTCATTAAACATGTGACTTGAAAGAAATGAATCAGTAGACTTAAAAAACAAACACACAAATGTACAAACTTATCCACTTAGTTAACTCCTTCCTTCTTTTACTGATATGTAAATTACTTCATTTATTACTTATATATTTGTTTAAAAGAAGCTCTCTTCACATATATTTTTTCACATATATTTCTTTCTAATTCTAGAAAATTAGGATTCAGGAAATAGTGAAGTGATGAGAGAAATACCATAGCAACCCAAGGTTAGTATTGTAGTTTTAACATTACAGTGTCTCCTATAACCAGCCCAAAACTTGAATTTGGGGTCTATGTCTGACATTTTGCTCTTCATGACTGTTTTCTTCAATTTTATCCTTTCTTACATAAATCCATTCATTTTCTGTAGCTGTTTGGGATGAGTCAGGTTTACTTAGGAAACAAGCATTTCACTCCCAATGTCAGATCCCTTGCCAAGCTTTTATCAAAAGTAAATGAAAACCAGGATGCCTGGCATGGCAGACTTTAGGCCATAACCTCATTTACTTGCGTAAAATAAAACTGTTTTGATTTTCATCTGGCAATACCATGGGAATAGTTTCTAAATTGAAGCAACCAGAAATGGCATTGAAAAGGGAATTGGGTGGAATCTGTTTGGTCAAGTTTTTGTCTTTACTTTTATTCTATCTTTTCTGCCATCACTTAATGTTTCTTAGCTACACCTCAGCCATTTGGAATTAAAAACAAAAACTTATATTCTTCAGAATAGATTTCTGTGTCATCCTACCGCTGGAACTGGGTTTCACATACAAACTGTCAACGTTTATCTTCTTCTGAAAGGAAGGATAGGCAAAGGAATCATTCCTTTGCTCATTAAATCTTTCTTTTCTCCCTCCTTCCCTGCCTGCCTTTCTTCTCTCTCCCTCTCCCTCTTCCTCTCCCTCTCCCTCTCCCCCCCCCCTCTTCCTCTCCCTCCTCCCAGGGATCAAACCCAGGGACATTTAATCAGTGAGCCACATCCCCAGTCCATTGTTAATTTTTTTTGTTTAGAGACAGGGTCTTGCTAAGTTGCTCAGGGTCTTACTAAGTTGATGACACTGGCTTTGAACTTATGATGCTCCTGCCTTAACCTCCTGAGCCACTGAGATTACAGGTGTGTGCCAACATGCATGGGTACTCATTAATTCTTTAATGTATTTTATAAAATTAATAGAATTAGCAAAGACAAAAGAGCAATACAAAAGAGAATGTTGGTGCAGCCTAAGAAGATTTACGAGTCACTCTTCACTGTGTTGCTGATGACTAGAAGGAAAATGCTTGTTTCAGGCAGATAAAAGGCTTGGAAGCAACACCCTAACTTCAGAGAGACAAAGGCACCAATGATGCAATATGGTCATTCGCCACAGAGCCTATGATAGTCAAAGAATTTTATTCCAAGTTACAAGCAGATAAGCAAGAGTTTATAGAATGGGAATAAATTAGAATTCTGGGCAGGCAGTAGCATTATTATTTCAGGGGATTAATCTTTTTATAGAATAAATATATTAAAAGTTTAAATGGCCAAGAATGTTATAACCTAGAGAGCTGGGTGGGGAAATGCTTACCTGACCCAGGTGGACAGATATTCAGATATTCCGTTTCAGCAAGGAATTTTGACTTGAGCAGTAGCAACATGGCACTAAATTGAGGTTGAAGATAACAGCAATTTGGGGGAACAGAGTTGGTTGAGGTCTCTGCAACCCTGAACACCATATTTATGGTAGTCACAAGTCTCACTTGGTGTCTAGTCAGGAGGTATCCTTCATTTAAGCTGATCGTAACTGTAATTTAGCAGGAGAAACTGAGGTGGGGATAGCAAACAGGTCAGGCCCTTCATATATAGTCTAGTCACTCTGATTGTCCTTTACTATTCTAATGTACGAGCATCTTTTATTTGATAATCATAGAGACTAATGACCCTCTAAAAGAATCGTCAGAAATAAAGGAATGTGACTGTCATTTAGCTGCATAGTTTTGAAAATTGGGCCAATGGTGTGATTACTTTCTAGTTCTGTACTTGCCTGAGGTTTTTCAGAAGGGATTTTTTTCTTTTTATTTAATTATAATTTGTTTGTTCACGTTTGTTGTTGTTGTTGTTTGTTTGTTTGTTTTTGGTATTGGGAATTGAATTCAGGGGCACTTGACCACTGAGCCACATCCCCAGTCCTATTTTGTATTTTATTTAGAGACAGGGTCTCACTGAGTTGCTTAGTGCCTAGTTTTTGCTGAGGCTGGCTTTGAATTGAGATACTCCTGCCTCAGTCTCCTGAGCCACTGGGATGACAGGTGTGCACCACTTCACCCGGCCTGTTTGTTCATCATTTTTGAGCAATATAGTGGTAAGGGAGTCTGGGTATGGAGCCTGTGAAAGAGAAAAGAAGGTACTAAACTTGCCCTTCCATAAAGGAGCATCTTTGAGCAGCTCTTGAAAAGACTGTTATCACAGAAGACAAGACATGGTGGCAGTGCTGAGGACATAGATAAGGGTTTTTTGGGGCCTAGAGGAAGAGCCTGCATGCGGGGAGGGACATGCTCACCTTTTCTGTATGCTCCCAAAGCAAATCTCTTGAGGAGTCTCAATGAGGGCTGATGGAGGCACAGCAATATGTGAAAACCCAAAGTTCTTAGAAACTTAGGAGAACATCAGAAAGTAGCACTGTAGGATTGCGAGTCTCCTCTGGAGGAGAAGCAGCTGGCATAACATGGATGCTCAGCATACAATAGGAGGGACAGCAGCAACATTCTCTTGGGGCAGACTTCTGTATAAGCACATGGGTGACACTTGTTCTTTCTGATGAATGCAGGACAAGATGGGGAGAAGGAAGAAGAAACATTTTAAAACACCACTTTATTCCAGAAAGAGTAATATATTCTTCAACTTAGTTTCTTTTTAAAAAGTATTTTTTAGTTGTCAATGGACCTTTATTTTATTTATTTATATGCAGTGCTGAGAATCAAACCCAGTGCCTCACACAGGCTAAGCAAGCACTCTACCAATGAGCCACACCCCCAGCCCCAACTTAGTTTCTTAATTTGTTTTCCACAAAGCATTTTAAGTCATTTTATAACATGCTGCCCACGATCTCAAAGTTAGTAAGGCACGGTGTCTTAGCTTGTGACCAGATGGCATGATCAGCCTGGAATTAAGTGTTATTGCCTTTGCTTCTCCTTTAACTTTGAAACATGACTCAGTTCAAATAATAAATTATATGGTCACCTCTTGTGAATCCTATTCCAGACCAATTAAAAAAGAAAACATGTGTTTGGTGTCAGGGATCAGGGACCTGCATTCTAAGCAAGTGTGCAGTCAATCTTCTAGTAAACAGTGACATTTTGAGTCCATGAGTGTGTCTAAAGTCAAAGCCCATGTGAATCTTATTAAAAACCACAAACTTAGAAATACATCTATATTTGAATGGGTTCCTAATTTTAAAATCTGCAAGTTGATGTTTTCTTAGTGTTGTTTACATTTATATTTTCAAATAGTAATCTAAAGCTGCACATAATATTTGACATATTTTAGACTAAAGGTAAGAGATTTCTCATTAGAGCACAAAAACCATTTTGTAGTTTGATCATATAAATTTTCCTACAATAGTTCATAAAACACACACAGACACACACACACACACACACACACATATATATATATATATATATATATATAAAGGAAGTCAAGTTATGACTTGTAAACATGTGAATGCTATTTATTACACATTTTGTATTTCATTTGCTTTAAATAGCTGAAAGAACAGAAGGTTAGATGAGATGTTGTCCATTTGTGTCTGTTAGTTGCATTTTATCTTCAGTAAAATTCCTTTGAACTTTTTATCTAAATTAGGATACTGAAACAAGTGAAAGCAAAAATATTTCCCCCAGTAAGTTTAACATGTTCAATCTGTAAATTAAAAACAAATTCAAGAAAAGTCATACAGTTTTCTCTTCCAGAACAATTTTGAATACAGTCCTTGCCCTTTATCATTTTACTGTCTAGTGCCTTGGTACATTATTTTTCCTGATTTTATTTCCTTTCTCTGCCTTTCCTTGACATTATCCAAAATTTACAGAGCTTCAGACTTCAGTGTTCAAGCGGGGCTAATTATCCAAGTCCAGCAGATGGTGTGCTCCAAATGATACGTGACCAAAAGCTGCATTTATATCTTATTATACTACATAGGGCAACAAGCACCATTTCCTTCTCCTTTTCTCCTATGAAACTTTATTTGGTGGGAGGAAAATCTTTGCCTCTCCATGGACACAATCCGGGGAAATCATGGCTCTCTCTGGCAGCTTAATTGGCTGGAGTCTTTGGATCTGCCCAGATAGAGGCTCCACCAGTTGGCTTTTTACAGGAGGCTTGGGAGAACCTGGTTGATTTGCTAAGGCAGGTAAATCTGGAGGCAGAGCATGCTAAGGCAGGTAAATCTGGAGGAAGTGCACTGACACATGAGTTAGGGATGGGGATACCTTCTCCTTGAGGATACCTAGGAAAAAGCAGAACAGAGACATTTGTCCCTAATGCCTCCACAAAACGTTTGTTGGTCCACTAAGTGAATAAGTCTGTAAATGACGGAATAAGTAATCAAAATGAACACCAACAAATGAAACCACAGCTATATCCTCCACTTAGACCAGAAGACACCACATTGAAGCATATGATCTGATTTGTGCTGAAGAAATACAGTCAAGAGTAGGCTTTCCATATACATGTATATTTTTATATTATTCCTCCAAGGAGCTTCAGGCAGGTGCAGGATGAAGATCAAGATGAATGCCTAGCGTGGTGACACCTACAGAGCTGAAACAATAAAAATGCAAAGTAAAAATGGCAAGGACAGTTACGAAAACCACATTGAAGTGTTTTGAGAGCACAAAAAATTAATTTGTGGACCTAAAAAATGATTTTCTAATGTAAACATTTAATAAATAAGAGGTAGAGAGAGAACAAACAAAATAACCCCAAATGTTGCTGAAAACAAACTAAACTCCTAGAATATCAAGTGGAAAAAAAATTCACACTAATGGCTTGAAAAAGGAAAAAATAAAAACATAAATGAAGACTTAAAAGACAAATTAAGAAAAGTGATGATTTAAATATTAAAAAATTCAGACAAACAAGGAAGAGAAAAACGGAGGAAAAATCATGACTGTGTTAAAAATTTAAAGCTTAATATTATAGATAATATATTCTTCACCTGGAAAGTAATTTGTGTTAACTGAGAAGTGAAATTCACTGGTCTATTTCCTAGAGGGGAAAATGAGGGAAAAAGAAAAGAAAACTTTACATACTTACTTAAAAAAAAAAAAGATGACACTTTGCAAAAAAGCAAGAACTCAAAAACATTAATATATGCACCACTGCAAACTAGGAAATGATGAAATAATGACTAAATACCACTTAAAATAAGAAATATAATCCAATAATGTTTAATATTTTATGGAAGAAAATACTATTGTTTTTGAAGGGGACCACCCAAGAAAGAACATACTATCTATATACTTTAATAAAGATACAAAAATTCAGACTCTTAAGTAAAACATATTCCAATTATAGTCTATATATAACAACTAGAGTTGACTATAACGTGACTATACATAGTCAAGTATAAATATATGACGAAGACATGACTTAGAATTTTAATGTTCTTTTCAAATTTATTTTTAAATGTTTTTCTTAGTACCTTATACATCCTAGTAGGGTTCATATTGATATAATCACACATGCATGGAATATAGTTTGCTCATTTCAGTTCCCAGTGCTTCCTCTTTACCTCCACTCCTCTTACTGCTCCTCTTCCTCTATCCTAGTGGCCTTTCTTCTCTTATTTTTTTTGTTTTATTTTAATAGGGGCTTTAAAAACTTCCATAAAGGTGAAACACACTGTGGTATATTCATATATGTACATACCATTATTTTGTCAATTTTATGCTGTAGTTCCTTCCTTTTCAAATGCCTCCTGCCTCCTCCTCAATTCCCTTCCTATATTCCACTGATTTCCCCTAATTTTTATGCGATCATATTTCCCTTCTATTCCCCCTTCCTTCTCCATAGGAGAGAAAACATTTGACGCTTGAGTTTCTGAGTCTGACTTATTTCAGTCAGCATATTTTCTCCAGTTCCAATCATTAAAAAGCAAAAGCCATAATTTCATTCTTCTTTATGGCTGAATAAAACTCGATTTATATATAGTATATCATATTTTCTTTATTTATTCATCTGTTGACAGGCATCTGGGATAAATCTATAACTTGGCTATCATGAATTGTTCTGCTATTGACTTTGATATGCTTGTATCACTATGGTATACTAAATTTAGCTTTTTAAATTTTTTTGGATATATACCAAGGAGAGCAATAGCTGGGTGATATGATGGTTTATAACTGCTTTCAAAAGCAGTTATACTAATTTTCAGATTCACCAACATTGTATAAATATTCCTTTTCCACCACATCCTCACCAGTATTTAGCGTTTGTATTCTTGATTATTGCCATTCTAACTGGAGTGAGATGACATCTCAATGTAGTTTTGATTTTCTTTTCCCCAATTACTAGAGATGTTGAACTTTTTTTCATATATTTTCTGATTTGTATGTTTAGTTCTTTTGCCCATTTATGGGCTGGGTTAATTTTTTTCAGTGTTAGATTCTTAAGTTCTATATATATTCTGGATATTAATCCTGACAGAGGAGCAGATGGCAAAGATCTTCTCCATTCTGTAGGCTCCCTCTTCACACTCTTAATTGTTTCCTTTGCTGTGCATAAGCTTGTTAATTTGATGCTGTCCCACTTATTGATACTTGATCTTATTTTATGCTTTAGGCATCTTGCTAAGGAAGTCAGTTCCTATGTCAATATGTTGGAGTTTTAAGACTATATTTTCTAGCAGTTGAAAAGTTTCTGGTGTAATCTCTAGGTCTTGAATCCACTTAAAGAGATAGGGATCTAATTTCATTCTTCAACATATCCTGTTTCCCAACATCATTTCTTAAACAGGCTTTCTTTTCTCCAACATATTATTTTTGGCAACTTTCTTGATTAACTGACAACTAAAACTATGTAGATTTGTCTCTATGTCTTCTATTCTACTCCATTGATATTTATGTCTGTTGTGATGAAAATACCATGCTATTTTTATGCTGTTTTTGTTAACTGTAGTTCTATAGTATAATTTGAGATTAGGTATTACAATGGCTCTAGAGTCACTCTTCTTGATCAGGACTTTTTTTTTTTTTTTTTTTTTTTTACTTTTCTGGACCTTTTGTTCTTCCAAATGAATTTTAGAACTATTTTTTTCTATTTCTGTGAAGAATGTCATTGTTATCTTGGTGGGGAATGAACTGAATCTGTGTATTGCTTTTCTAGTATGACCATTTGATAATACTAATTCTGCCAATTCAAGAACATAAGAGGTCTTTCCATCTTCTAAAGCCTCTTTTAATTGCTTCCATCAGTGTTCTATAGTATTCATTTAGAGATCTTTAAAGATCTCTAAATGAATACTAAAGAAAGATCTCTAAAGATCTCTAAATGAATACTAATGAATGAATAAATCTAACCTCTTTGGTTAGATTTATTCCCAAGTTTTTTATTTTTATGTTTTTAGTTTATTGTGAACAGGATAGTTTTTCTGATTTCTTTCTCAGAAGATTCATTATTGGAGTACAGGAAAGTTATTAATTTATGAATTTTGATTATATCCTGCTACTTTATTGAAGCTATCGCTCTAGAAGTCTTCTGGTAGAGTCTTTAGAGTATAGTATAGTCTTTCTGGCTATATTGAATCTATATTGAACAGGTGTGTCAGAGTAAGTATCCTTGTCTTATTCCTGATTTTAGAGTAAATGCTTTCAGTTTTTGTCCATTCAGTGTGATATTGACTTTTGGTTTGTTGTACATTGTCTTTATAATGTTAAGAAATGTTTCTTCTATCCCTCGTTTCTCTAATGTTTTTAACATTAATGGTTGCTGATTGTGGTCAAAGATTTTCTGCATTGATTTAGATGATCATGTGATTCTTGTCCTTAATTTTATTCATTCATTTTATTATATTTATGGATTTGCATACATTTAAGTAAATTTGCATCCCTGAAATGAGCCTAGTTGGTCATGATGTAATATCTTAGTTTCTGAATTCATTTTGCTAATGTTTTATTAAGTATTTTACATCTATGTTTATTAGGTCTCTAGTTCATTAGTCTGTAGTTTTCTTTCCTTGTTGTGTCTTGGTCTGGTTTTGGTACAGGGTTATTCTGGCTTCACAGAATAAATTTAGGAGTGTTCTCTCCCTTTCTATTTCATGGAGTAATTTAAGGAGGATTGTCATTATTTCTCCTTTAGAGGTGTGGTAGAACTAAGATGAGAAACCATTTGATCCTGGACTCATTTTGTTGAAAGGCTTCTAACTGGTATTTCAATATTATTGCCTTGATTCTGGTCTGGTTAGGTTTTCTGCGACTTCATGGTTCAATTTGGACAGGTTGTACATATCTAGAAATTTGTCAATATCTTCTAGATTTTCCAGTTTATTGGAATATAAATTTTCAAAATAGTTTCTAAATTATCCTCTGGATTTCAAAAGTGTCTGGGATGATGTCACCTTTTTCATGTATAATTTTGTTGTTGTGGGGCAGATAGGTCTCTCTTTTTATTTTGATTGGTTCAGGTAAGGAGTTATTAGTCTTGTTTATTTGTACAAAGAACCATATCTGTTATATTGATCTTTTGCATTTTTAAAATTCTTTTTTTCAAAATTTGATTCTAATTTTAATTATTTCCTTTTTTTGTTTACTGACTTTGGAAATATGCTTTTTCTTTTCTAGAGCTTTGAGGTATAACATTGTATTACTTATTTGAGGACTTTTATTTTTTACTTTTACTTTTTTTCATGAAAAGGAAAAAGAAGATTTATTACTTTGCTAGCAAAGGAGAGACACTGGGGACTCCTGTCCTGCAGGGTTTTTTTTTTCTGTTATTTTTCTTTTGTTTTGATGTAAGTACTCAATGCTCCAAACTTTCTTCTTAGAACTGCTGTCATGGTTTAGATATTAGGTGTCCCACAAAAACTCATGTGTAAGACAATGCAAGAGGGTTTAGGAGTGAACTGATTTGAGTTATGAGAGCCTTAACCTAATCAGTGCATTAAACTGCTGATAGGTATTAAGTGGGTGTTAACTGTAGTCAGCTAGGATTGTGACTGGAGTAGATGAGTCATTGGGGACATGCCTTTTAGGTATATATTTTGTAATCTGAGTTTAATCTTTGCTTCCTGGGTTCCATGATCCCAGCCACCTCTTCTGCCATCATGTGCTACCTCAACCCCGGGCACAGAGCAATGGAGTCAGTCACTTATGTCCTAAGACCTCTAAAACCACAACCCCCCAAATAAGCTTTTCCTCTTCTAATTGATCTTGTCATGTCCTTTTGTCACAGAAACAATAAAGCTGAATAAAACAACTGCCTTTCTAACGTCCAGGTGTAAAGGAACACCTCTGCGGGGAGACTTGTGGAGGAGGCTCACAAAGGACAGACACAGACACACAGGGTAGGCGCAGACAGACAGAAGATGGCAGACAAAAGGGGGTGCCTACCCCTACCCCTTTCTGCCGTTATCTTTAATAACCCCAAAAGTTACATATTACCCACTACCAATGACTACACTTTAACCAGTATTCCTTATAATCCTGAGTGCTAGCTAACTGAGATAAGGTCCGGTTAATGCATAGATCCTCTCTCCTTCAAAGGATGTCACTATGTAAACCAGGTAGTGCATCCACATGGTGATCTTAATAGCCTCAGAGGAGAATCGCTGGGCATTCCAAGCATGGGAATTAGGGCGCCAGTTACCTCGTGGGAGTTTGCTCACCAAGGGAATGCTTCCCTGTCTATTACCACAGTCAAAATAACTACATCCAGAGATTTTGATATGTTGTATCTCGATTCTCATTAGTTTCTAAGAATTTCTCGATTTCTTCTCTCATTTCCTTTATGATACATTACTTATTTAAAAGAGCATTGTTCAATATCCATGTGTTTGTGTAGATTTTGTAATTTTTCTTGTTGTTGATTTCTTATTTAATTCCCTTATGAAATGATACAATGCATGAGATTTTTATCCTTTTTTCTGTATTTGCTAAGACTTACATTATGACATTTAATATTGTCTATTTTGGAAAAGGTTCCATGAGATGCTGAGAAGATAGTGAATTTGCTGTTTTGGTGTGAAATATTCTATAGATATCTGTTAGGTCCATTTGATTTAAAGAGTTATTTAGGTTGGAAATATGTTTATTGATTTTATATCTAGATGAACTGTCTATTGGTAAAAGAGGTGTGTTGAAACCATCCAGTGTTGTTGTATTGGGGTCCATATTAGATTTAATATTAAGAAATATTTATGTAATGAGGTTCACTGAGGTTTGGGGCATAAATATTTACTATCTATATATTCTTGTTGGATTATTCCCTTTACCAGCATGTTGTGACCTTTTTTGTCTCTTCTAATTAATTTTTACCTGAAAACTTCTCTGTGAGACATGAGAATAGCTAGTGCTGGTGGTTTTTGAACTCTGTCAGCATGAAATGTTTTTTTTTCCATCATTTTACCTTCTATCTGTGGATTTCTTTGCCTATAAGAAGAATCTCTTAGAAATAGCATATAGTTGGATCTTATATTTTAATCCATTTTACCAATCTGGATATTTTTCAATAATATTGTTAGTTATTTTTTAAAAAATAGTTGAGAAATTTTTGTCCCATGTGATAATGACTGTTAGCATGCCTATGACATTGTGTTCAAAACAATGCTGACCCCATACCTAGACTCAGATCTGTATGGGCTCATAAAGAAGAGTGGCAACGTGTATGCATGTATACTTTATCTTTGTTAAAAAGTTGTTTGGCTGGCTCAAGGTGACACAGTGCCATCATTACTAGAATTAAGTTCTCTTGCCTTTGGACTTAGTAGTCAGTCAAGATGGCATATTTTTGCTGAGACAGAGACTTTATCACTGTAAGTGGGAATGATAAGCATATAAGAGGCAATTGATACTACACATCTGAAGATAGGTGAGTGCATGTGACCACCAGTCAGACAAAATAAAGCAGTATATCTGCTATAGATAGAACTTAAAGTCTATTAGAGCAAATGACACTGCTATAAATATTGGTAAGGAGAAGGCATTTTTATAGTTATATACTTCTACAGTTATCAATTTCAAGAAATATTTGAAGCAATGTGTTTGATTTAAGTCAAGGAAATTGGCCAGATCCTGAAATGATTTTATACACTGGTAGTTGAACTCTGAGGTGAATAAGAGTACCAAACATATCACTTTTTTTTTCTTTTCACTTAAGTTTTGCAACTGGACTGGTTTATTCTTAACCTATATCTTCATTAGCATATCTGTATGCTAATTTATAATTTTTTCAAAAGCAAATTTTGATTTGTAAAGAACTGATGTAACTTATATTTACATCTTTAATTATTCCTGGACTGTTCCATCTTTAGAGGCCTGAGGAAATGCAGTATGAATTCAGCAAAATGTTTATTTTGTGCCTCTTATGTGCCAGGTACTTTTCTAGGTAGTTGCAATGCAATAATGAACCAAACAGACAATGAGAGTATCACTATGGAGCTTTTATTGTGGAGTGGGGCAGATGCTGAAATTAAATCTAATAGAAAGGCTATTTATATAATGTGTTAGAGGGTGGTAGGTGTTATGCACACACACAAAAAGAAAAAAATTAAGAGATAAAGAATTGAATAAGGGGAGCACTTTTCATTATTAAATAAAGTGGTCACAGGGTAGAGAAATTTGAAAGTAAATTTGATAGATGTGAGAAATTACCCATTTTATGTAACTTGGCAAACTTTCCATCTGGAAGAAATAGCTAGAAGAAGAGGCATATAATTGTAGCACACCTGGCATGATTAAGGGTCCAGGGTGGATGAAACAGAATGATGAGAGAGGCCTGGAGACAGTTCCTCTAGGGTCTGTGCCATGTTATGGCAGGTTTTGAGCAGAAGAATGACATGATATGGAATGGTATTCCAAGGATATATTGATGTTTAGAATAAATTAGAGAAGGTCAAGAATAAACAGTTAGAGAACATTTAGAACACTCTTATTGCA
Organism: Ictidomys tridecemlineatus; assembly: GCF_052094955.1. Lineage (NCBI taxonomy): Eukaryota > Metazoa > Chordata > Mammalia > Rodentia > Sciuridae > Ictidomys > Ictidomys tridecemlineatus. The sequence goes on from NC_135488.1 coordinate 79,464,118, forward strand.
ATCCAAGTAAGGGATGATGGTGGCTTCAGTTACTAGCAGTGGAGAAGACAAAGAAGAGGTGGATTAATAACATATTTTAAAGTCAAAGTCAGCAAGATTTACTGAAAACCATGATGTGAGATAGGAGAGGAAAACATTATCAAAGACAATTCAATGTTCTTGAGCTCCATTGATTTGACAATAGAGTAGTCTTCTTCAGATAAGAATGGTTATGAGCAGAGTTTGTTCTCTGTTGTGTCAGAGGTTGAGTTTTGGGCAAAGTTTTAAAACTAGTGACTCAAAGGGGGCTATTTAGGAGACATTGAGTACATAACCTTGGGATTTTGGAGAGAGATCTGAACTGGAAATATAAATCTGGAATTAATTTGCAAGGAGAGAATGTTGAAGCCATCCAATCCATGAGCTTGGATGGGACCATGAAGATGGTGAGTACAGATGGAAACATCTGAGAACAGACTCTTGGAGCCTTCTGAACTCAAGAGCTCTATTACTCTGTCCCTGGCTTCAGTCACTTTGAGAAACAGAAAGACATTACTTTTGTAAATCACATTTACCATCTATGTAGAGTAGAATCTGTTCTGAGTAAGAATCATGCAGAGTAGCATTGAATTAGCCAAGGAAAGGTAAGTCTAAGAAGGATGGTCTCATTTGAGGTTTGAGATAATGTACATCTTATTTCTTTTCCTCATGAAAATAACTCTTCCTTTATAAAGAGATGCTAGTGATAGAAATTTGTTTTATATGTGTCTGTTTTACTATATAGAAATCTAATTTGCTTGAAATCCAAATATCTTTGCACACTGCTCTGTACTAATTCACTATTCACTACTCAAGTATAAACACATTTAGGTGATATTGTTGGGGTAAAAAACCCACAGAGTGTAGGTGAGACACATTTAAAGAGGAAAATCAGTATTAAAAAAAAAAACAACATAAAACTTTAAGTCAGGCATGGTGGCACACACTTGTAACACCAGGTATTCAGGAGGCAGGAGTATGATAAGTTTGAAGCCAGCTTATCTCAAAATAAAATTAAAAGGGGATATAGCTAAGGGTGTAGATTAGTGGTAGAGTGCTTGTGTACCATGAATGAGGACTTGAGTTCAATCCCTAGTACTTAAAAAATAAATAAATAAATAAACAACAAATTAATGTGAATACAAACTTACCCTCTACTGAATTTTTTTGGGCAACAACTAAGCTTCACTGAATCTTTTGTTGCTTAAGTATAAAAAAGAAAATAATATAAATATTCTTTAGATCTATTATGAGGATTGATATTAGAGAATGCTGTTACTGAGCTTGTTTTTGTTATTAATTTACCATTTTCATCATCCTTGCTTTTTAAATTGATTTCATGTCTACAACTTTGATTTTATAAATATTATTTAAAAAATCCCAACATGGCACAGGCTCAAAAAATTTGATGAAGTATTATAGTTATTAATACAGAATTTTTCCCTCCTCTGCTGGGCATAAACAGTGGAGTATAATCACATTCTATAGTTATTTTTAATGTCAATACAGATGACCTTTACAAATGTAAATTTTTCCCCCAAACCAACTGCATATTTCTCCTAAACATGCACATTCTCCTCACTTCAATGTTTTTTGTATGTTTGAAAAATATCTTAATGAAATGATGGGGAAAAAACAATCCATAATCCTTGAGAATGCTGGACAATTTTAAGGTACAGCTCTTTAGCTGATGCCTAAAGAGGAAATGCATTACTTCTCATGTGACTTTGACTATGGGGGCATCATTTAATAATTAATCATAAGACAATTGATTGGCTGCATTAAAATTCCTCTCAGTAAAAGAACAAGAAGAAAATAAGATAAACTAGGGTCCTCCCCTCATCTGGATTCTGTGCATCCTGCCATCTTCATGGTGTGGTTGCTAACTCTGCCTATCACCACAGATTGATCTGAGGGTGGGTCTTGCAGAGAAAGGCCTGTAAAGCTGGGACAACGCAGCCAAGCCTTTCCCAAGAAACCCCCTTAGCTTCAAGTTTCACATTTCTTTTCGGAAACCAGGTCCCTTCTAAAAAGATTTTCCTGATATGAGAAATAATACACGGCATCGCTATCTCCATTCATTCAGTCATCCATTCATTCATTCATTCAATAAATATTTACTAAACTCTTTCTATCAGGGACCTTGCAAAGGACATGTAACATATAAGATGTAGATTTTGTTGTGTGGATGTTTATTCTTGATTGGAGAACTTAAGAAGAATCTGGGAACTGAGAAAGTACAAATAAGAATCCCTAAATGAAGGTTGGGGTGTGGGGAATTCCATTTCAGGAGAATGTCTTCTATACTGGATTCTAATGCTTGAAAAGAAGTTGACCCATGCTAAGAATTGAGGAAGGTGAGAAGCCATTCCAGGCAGGAGAAGCAGAGGTATGGATATAAAACAATCAAGACATATTCATTGACTATGGGGGCTTTGGCAAATTTTATTAGAATTTTTCCCAGTGCCTAAAATGACAGACAACCTATAAAAAAGCTGCTACAGTGACAGGTGCAGGATTTGTGCCAGTTTATGCCCACAACCTCTGCTTTTCACAAGCTGCCTTCTTTGAAATCCCTGCTCTCCAGCCTGCTTGTCATAATCAAATCCTTTCTCTGTCTTGCTTCTTTAGAGAGATGATTTAAGAAAACATTCATTCACCTTAGTATTCAGCCTCTACCAAACCACTATTGCTCCGTTTACCTCGCATTTGCTTTACATCTCTCTGATGCACTACAGCCCATACTAAAATCTACCTGTGCTTAGGCTACCAGGACAGCACACACAGACTACAGCCCTAAGACAATAACCCTTAGAATTTAGAGAAGTGGCATTCTTCTCATTCTTGAGGAGTCTCCAGTTGTTCTTATACCTGAACAATAACCAAAATATTATAAATGCAATTGCTATTTTCTTAGCAGGGCTTCTCCCTCTCGTGTTTTGGGTCTGATTGTAAACACATATCGTGCATATAGACTGGTTCAGGATTTGTAGTCTCGAGATCCGAACTCCATTCTCAAGTATCTCAATTTACTGTTGATGTCTGTATTTAAATATAAACATTCAGCTCTCACTCTAGGGCAACAACTTGAGACCAACGGTGGAGACTTTTCTCTAACTCTGAAGGATTAGGTACCTCTAACAAGGGAAGTGATAACACTGATTGGCTGATAGTTTAGAATCCCCGGGATCTCCAGTTATGAAAAAAGTGTACTTTCATACACTTTTTACTGTGGGTCTTTCAGCAAGTACACAGCAGTGAGGGGAATGCCAAGAGCTAAGAGAAGGACAACAGGGGATCAGAGACATGCCTTAAGGCAGGTAGGGCTTTTACCAAGTACAAAGCATAATCATGCTGATGGCTGGGAACAGGGAAGACACAGATATATCCCTAAAATGTATCAAGTATTTAGAATGTACTGCAGAGACTATCAAAGAACGTATTTTCTGAGAAAGAGAAAGACAAGAATGTAGCTGGAAAGCAAAAAAAAGTCTCAGCAAGTAGAAAAGCTGTCAACTGTGATAGAAAGGAGAGAGAGATAGTCAGGGGCAGGGGGCTATTTTGGCAATTCAGAAAGCTTCTAATTAGGTTATAAAAATAAAGAAATATGAAAATCTCACCAGTGCTCATAGCCTAAAACCCGACAAAGGAAAATTCCTAATACTACTTTTCAAATATTTGAACTGAATTTAATGGTACAATAAATAAATCCAAGGCTGAACTCAACCACAGAATAAAGTAGTTCAATCTCCTTCAATAGCAGCCTGTTAGAGCAAGAAGTATGCTCTTCAATGGCTGGGGTAGGGGTATGGGGCATTTATTTTAGTTTCTAAACACTGTTTCATGATGAAAAATGAAGTTTGGTAAAAACATGATGTTGCCTACCTTTTTCGAAGCAGGACAAAAAATGTTAATGTAATGTGACCCATAGGTGGGACAGATGTGACATAAATACAATAAATACATTAAAGTGTGAAATAAATACAATAAATACATTAAAGTGTTTAGTGCTAAGGATGGACAGATGCATGTGCAGGTGGGTAATTTTAACAAAGAATGAATGATAAAAATGTAAATGTTGGAATTGAAAAGGATAATATCAGCAAGGTAGAGTTTAATTTAAGAACTAAACTTTAGACTACATCAGAAAAAGAGATCAGTTAATTTGAAGACAGACCATTACAAAAATCTAAACTGAAACCCACACACAATATTAATAACAAATGATCTCACACATATACATTGGGGATCTCAGAAGGAGAGTCTTTTCAGAAGAAATATTTAAAGAAATAATGAATAAAATATTCCATAATTAATTAGAAGCATCAATCCACAGATCTGAGAAACTCAGAAAACATAATGTGAGCTAAACATAAAGAAAATTTTACAGATACTTCATAGTAAAATTTTAAAAATCAAAACTAGAGAAAAAATAAAGAAAATATGCCAAGGGGAAAAAGATAACAATAGCCACCATCATCATAAAAAAAGAAGGATGCGGAGAAGGAGAACGAGAAGAAGAAAGAGAGAGCAGGAGGAGGAATGGGAACAGGGAAAGAGGGATCAATAGTACAAATTAGAACAGATTTTCATTTGATGTAAAAAAGACCAGAGATGATGGAATAATAGCTTCAAAGCAATGAGGAAAAAAAATCACATTCAGAAGTGTGTGTTCCACACAAATCCTTCTCAAGATTATTAAAAAACACAATGTTTCTTTCGTCCCACTGTCCACATGTGTAACACCCATAAAACTTAATTTGACCAACAAATATACAACTTATATTCAACATCTCTAGCAATTAGAGAAATGCAAATCAAATGTACTCTAAGATTTCATCTCACTCCAGTCAGAATGGCAGCTATTAAGAACACAAACAACAATAAATGTTGGCAAGGATGTGGGGGAAAAGACACACTCATATATTGCTGGTGGGACTGCAAATTGGTGCAGTCAATATAGAAAGCAGTATGGAGATTCCTTAGAAAACTGGGAATGGAACCACCATTTAACCCAGCTATCCCTCTCCTCAGTCTACACTCAAAGAACTTAAAAAACAGCATACTACAGGGACACAGCCACATCAATGTTTATAGCAGCACAATTCATAATAGCTAAACTGTGGAGCCAACCTAGATGCCCTTCAGTAGATGAATGGATAAAGGAAATGTGGAATATATACACAATGGAATATTACTCAGCAATAAAAGAGAATAAAATCATGGCATTTGCAGGTAAATGGATGGATTTGGAGAATTTCATGCTAAGATAAGTTAGCCAATCTAAAAAAAAATGCCAGATGTTTTCTCTGATATAAGGAGGGGTTGATTCATAGTGGGGTTGGGAGCAAGAGCATGGGAGGATTAGAACAACTCTAGAAAGGGCAAAGGGGTGGGAGGGAAAAGGAGGGGGCATGAAGGTAGAAAGGATGGTGAAATGAGATGGACATCATTACCCTAAGTACAGGTATGAAGACACAAATGGTGTGAATATACTTTTTATACAACCAGAGATATGAAAAATTGTGCTCTATATGTATAAGATGAATTGCAATTCATTCTGCTGCCATATACAACAAATCAGAATAAAAAATAAATTTTAAAAATTAGCATACTATAGTAATACAGCCACTATATCTAGCCACTGTATCTAGCAGCTCAATTCACAATAGCTAAACTGTGGAAGCAACCTAGATACCCTTCAATAGATGAATGGATAAAGATAGATATTGTGGTATATGTACACATCAGAATATTACTCAGCATTAAAAGAGAATAAAATTATGGCATCTGCAGGTAAATGGATGGAATTGGAGAATCACATCCTAAGTGAAATAAGCCAATACCAAAAAACCAAAGGCCTAATGTTCTCTCTGATAAGTAGATGCTAATCCATAATGGGGGCGGGCATAGGAAAAATGGATAAACTTTGATTGGGCTAAGGGGGTCGATGGGAGGGGCTATGGAGGCAGGAAAGATGGTGGAATGAGATGGACATCATTACCATAGGTATTTGTATGACTGCACTTATGGTGCAATGCTACATCATATACAACAAGAGAAATGAAAAGTTGTACTGCATTTGTGTACAATGAATTGAAAATCTTTCTGCTATCATGTATAACCTATTAGAACTAATAAGAAATAAATTTAAAAAATTTTTTAAATGTCAATATAAGAGTAAAAATAAATAATCAAAAAACAAAACAAAACAAAACCTCTGCCTTGATGAACCCAAAAGGTGGGAGGAAAATAATTAAAATAAGAACCAAAAATATGTAATAAAACAGGAAATAAATAGCAATATAAAAGAGTTAAATTCAATCAGATTAGTAATTACATTAGGTGCAAATACCAACAGTGTTGATTACATAAAAACATAACACATAACTATATTCTTCTTATAATAAATTATCTTTAAGTATAAAGATATACTCTGTAATACATAAAGATGTAGAATTAATACTATTTACTGTATAAATGGTAAGAATAAGAAAGTGAAGGAGGCTATATTTATGTCAGATAATGTAGTCTTCAGCATGGAGATGGGGGATATTTGAGAAAAATAAGAAGGACAATTTCTTAGGAGCCATAACAGTCCTAAATAGGATGTACCTAATAAGAGATGATAAAAATACACGTTGGAATATTAACTGAATAAAAAAGGAATAGATAAATTCACAATCTTAGTTACAGATTAAACACACTTCTTGACTGGTTAAGCAGACAAATCAGAACACGGATATAAGATTTGGGCCATACTGTCAATGATTTGACCTAAATAAAGTTTATGGAAACTTATATACAACAACTGCAGAATACGCACTCTTTTCCAGTGCACTAAAATGAAGAAACTGGGCCATAAAAGAGTTCTCAGTAAATTTCAAAAAATTTCAATCCGATGGGGTACATTTTTTTAACAATTCCATTATAATTTGAAATGGACAAAAATAGTATCTATATAATAGTCAAATATTTGAAAATTAATAAATATACTTTTACATTAATCATGAACTAAGAAAAAGTACAAGGGAATGTAGATGTTTGCATTGAATGAAAATTATAACATATGATAGGAAAACTCAGGGATCTAAACATAATATTTTAGAGACAATCAGAATTTTTCATGGGTAAATGAAATATTACAGAATTATAATATTTAATGAGTATATTTTAAAATAAAATCTAAATTTATACCTTAATAAACTAGAGAAAAGATGATATTAGGTCCAAAGAAAAAGAAGAAAATTAACAAATTAGGAATTAATTAAATAGAAAACAGACACAAAATAGACAAAAAGATCAAGGACAGTAAAAAAGAAATTTGAAAATATTGATATAATTGTCATGCCTCTCACAAAACTAATCAGAGAAAACACAAATGGCAATACAAGAAGATTCTACAGACACTTAAAGAAAAAAAAGTGTGTGTGTGTGTGTGTGTGTGTGTGTGTGTGTGTGTGTGTGTATTAAGGACAAGTTTATAGTACTACATTCAATATCAAGAATCAATGAAAAAACTACTTTATTAAAGAAATTGGATTTTTAATTTAAGAAAAAATAACTCTGGTTGCAGATGGCTTGACCAGTCAATTTTCTTATAGATTAAAGGAGGAAATAACATCAATCATACACAAATTCTTGTAGAAAATGAAAGACAAAGAGGAAAACACTTCTTGATTCATTTTATGAATCACGAGGTGCTATACCAAAACTGGAAAATGCATGGTCAGAATAAAACAACAAAACCAATATCCTTCATGAGCATAAATAAAAACTTTTCAAAAACTCTTAGCAAATTGAGTCCAGCAACGTATAAAAAAGATATATACAAATATATTCTATGCTTGGAAAGAAAGGTCAGTTTAACTTTTAGAAATCACAGAAAGGGGAAAACCATGATTAATAAATAAAAGCAGAAAAGGCACTTGACAGAATTCATCAGCGTTCACTATACTGATATTTTAGCAAACTAAGAACAGGCAGTGACTTCTTCTATTTTAGTAAAGGTACTGAGAAAAGAGCCCATAGATAACATCATACTTAATGTTGAAATATGTATGCTTTCCCCTTAAGATCAGAATATGGCAAGGATAGAGCCCAGAAATAAAAATCACACATTCTGAGTCAATCGATTTTTGTCAAAGGAACCAACGTAATTCAGAAAGAAAAGAAAAAGCTTTTTAACAAATGCTGCTGTAACAATTGAATATCCATATGGGATTAAATGAACTTTGAACTCCTTTTCACTTGATAGACAAAATTTAATTTGCAATGGAAAATAGACTTAAATGAATCATAACTAAAGTCATAATACTTCTATGAAAAACAAGACAGTATCTTTACAATAGTAGTTTAAATAAAAAATTCTAATACAAGACAAAGAGAGCTCTACCCTTAATAGAAGGGAAAAATAATAAATTTAAAACCATTTTAATTGTAATTGAATATACCTATACTTAAAAAGCACAGTGAAAAATGAGTAGTCAACCCACATGTTAGGAGACACTATTCTACTCTCAGTACATAAATCTGACAAGAGTTTTGAACTCAGGATACATAAAAAGTTGTATAAATCAATTATAAAAAAATCAAATAACTCAATTTAAATGACAAGAATATTTGACTAAACACTTCCCAAATAAACATATAAAATGAACTATAAACATGCTTGACATCATTAATCTCACACAGACATCATTTCATAATGAGTTAACAGCTTACACTCTCACAAATGGTTAAAATACAAAAAAATAAGTTTATAGTATGAAATGGTGGGGATGTGGAACCTTGGAAATCTCATACTTTTCAAGGTGTACAAAATGGTTCAATAACTGGATAAACAAATGAAAATTTTGCATAAACGTAAAGTTATACTAACCCTTTAACCTAGATTTGTCTATTGATATTTTTCTTGTAAAATAAAATGTCCTTGAAATATCCACAAAAAAGCTGTTTATAGCAACCTTATTCACAAGAACCCAAGTTGGAAACATGCCAAATGACCACAGTTAAAAGAACGAATTAACACGTTGTAATATATTGTTTCAATGAGTATTCTTCAACAACACCAAAAAATGGTATTTCTGTGCTTAAAATGAAGATAAGTATTTCCTAAGACTTATTCTTGGAGCACACACATTTTCTAATTATTGGGGATTTAAGAATTTATAGAAATGACTGCTCTTTAGCATCAGGCCTTAATTTATGATAGCTTTTTTCTGGTTTATATTATTCATTCTCTCAGCAATTCATTACATATCATAAAATAGGCATTATTTTCTATTATGGTTTATATTCTAGGTGTTCCCCAAAAGCTCATGTGTGAGACAATGCAAGAAGTTTCAGAGGTGAAGTGATTGAGTTATGAGTGCCTTAACCCAATCAGTGGATTAATGTCCTGACAGGGATTAATTGAGAGTTAATTGTAAACTGGTAGAGTATGGCTGGAGGAGGTGAGTCATGGATGGCACAACTTTGGGGTATATATTTGGAGAGCTGAGCTTAGTGTCTCTTAAAGAAATTTTTACTTTTACTCCCTTGAGCCTGAGATGGGTGTGATCTTAACAATTCCTGGGATTCCCTTAAACCATCTTTCTTAGTCCTACCTTTCAAGTCCAAGTTTTTCAACTGTTTGTGCTCTGCTTCCTGACTATGTCCTGAGCCACTTTCCTCCACCACACTCTTTCACCATGATGTTCTACCTCACCTCAAGCCCTGATGATTGCAGTCATCTGTCTATGGACTAAGCCCTCCAAAACTCTGAGCCCCTAATAAACTTTTCCTCCTCTAAAATTGTTCTTGTCTGGTCTTTTAGTCACAAAAGTAAAAAAAAAAAAAAATGACTACAACACTTCTATTACTATATCTGAAAACATTACTACAAACAAGACTCCTGCTCTTATAAAGAGAATATCAACAGAAGAAATATCAACCGTAAAATAGTGATAATCTTACATATTAAAGTGCTATGAAAGAAAACAAAAAGGAGAAATATGGGGAAACATGACATTGGGAGAAGATACGTGGTGAGAGCAGGGAATAATCCTTTAGCTAGGTAGGGTAAAACCTAAGGAAGATGGAAACACCAGCACAGATAAACTAGATTTGAGAATGAATGAACTATGCAAAGGTCTAGAGAAGAGGAAATGAAAATATCTCACAAATTACTAGAAAGTACATTTACTTGGGACTATACTTGATTCAAAATTATCAGTAATATTGTAACAATATGCTCTTTTTAATAATACATGCAAAATCAATCCAGTTTAAGAAACACGCAGCTGATTCATTTTGCCAATTTCAATTCTGGATGTTACATGATTACTAGCTAATTCACTTGTATTGGGTATTCTAAAATTGTTTTAAAGAACTGGATATATAAATTGTAAATAGCAAGTTTTACATATGTAAATATGAATACTAAATTCTTACAAAAGAATTTGAAACAATGTAGACTTAAGTAGGCTAGTCATTTCCCTGTAGACCATAATTATCATATTCACTTTCACAGAGGAAAAAAAGGGTCTGTTATTTTAACTAAACATAAAAAGCAAAGTAAGATAGAAAATCTGTCACAACCTTTCCAAAGAGTGAAAATTTAAATCATTATATATTTTACTTACATGAATATCATTTTAGAAGAACACGAACCTATAGAATCTTAAGATTCAATGACCTTCAAGATTACTAAATTTTAGGAATCTAAACTAAATCACTCTAATAGCTCCTTAATTAAGTATAAATATTTATTTTTGAGTGCATATTTTTCTGTAATCATTCTGAGATACCCACTGATTAACTCATTCTGATGTTTTTCCTGCTGGTACATTAAAGTGGGTAAGATACATTTCCTTGAAGCTACACTTTATTTTCACCAGTGAGTAGCAACTGCACACCTCATCATTATCTCAGACACAAACCATTTTCTTCTCATACATTTCTTTCAAAACCCCCGAACTTAGAAACTTCACTAAACCATGTCCATTTTTGAAGCTTCAGGTAGCTAACTGAAAAGCCTAGACAAATCACAGAATAGCCAATTTCCTTTAGATGCCACTTTGATTCTAGAGCAAGTCTGTATTCTGATTCTCAAAAATCCACTTAAAGATCCCTATACCAAATTTTCATTGGTAAACATGATCAACTCACCAGGCCTTCTTGTTGATCCTTGGTAAACCAATGTGGTGCTATTAACAAGTCAAGGAAGCCCCTGAATATAACTATCTTAATAAATTTGTATATAGTGGAAAGAGGGCTTGTGATGCCTTTGTACTGCTCTGAAATCATTTTGTAGATTAGTATGTTAGGAAGCACTGGAGTTATGAGTGCAAGGCTTTCGGTGATCTTTTTATCAGGTTGCTTAGTAATTTTAGAATGTGCATACTTTTAGATCTATTTATTATCATATTGAAAAATTTACTTTTCAGGAATCACTTCATTTTGTTTGATTTTTGTGAAATTTTATAAAAGTAAATTAGACCTGCCACTTAAACTGATGAGGTTATTTGGATCTATATTTGTTTATTTGCTTTTGTTAGAAAGTCCCTAAAGAATTGACCCTATTAAAATCCATAAGTTCCCAATAAGGAACCAACTGAATGATGTATCCACTCTATGCGGTAGTAAATAACAAGCATGGAAGAAAAGATCTGAGTGGTCCCAGGTAAACTAGAGAAGATTGTAATAAATTCATGAAGGACCTATGGAGAGCAAAGAATGTTCTCCCAAGTTACATCATGGGTTGATCTGACCTAATCCTACCTTTCATTTCTTTGAATCCAAGAAAATGAGCACAGAGCAGCGAGGATGTGGAGTAGAACCATGCACAGCTATGTGCTTTCTGCTGATCAGAAAATGCTAAAGATAACAAAAACGTAAGAACAAAACATTCAGAAAAAAAATGTTACCTAAATTTTATATTCTAAAAGAATGACAGGTAGCATGAAAACACAACCCAATTTAAAAAAAAACACAGATTGAAGTAATTATAATGAAACTAATAGTGTAAACATAGTCATTTCTCCTTGATTTCCCTTGTAATTTTTCAAAGTGATATTTTTGGTCTCTTTCTGAACATTTTTTGTTTTTAATTTCTGGTTTTCCTGAATTACCCTAGTATAAGCTTGCATCCTAACTTGAAGTATTTCCCCTCTCACCAGCCATATATATGTGCATGCAGAAACAGAATCTGCTCAGGATAGACCTTAGCCTTCACGGTCCCCAGTGCAAGCCATGTGCCTTCAGATCTCTGGCTCTCACCTGGGACAGGCTTTACTGCATCCCTGGAAACCTCACTGAAGTCCTTATCCAACATAAAAAATCTAAGTACTTAACAATCTGTTATTAATATTTTTCTGAAATTTGTTGTCTATACCTAGAGAACTAGTGTCAAAAAGATGTGACCCAAGCAAGAGTTAAGTTCCTGAAAAAAAAAAAATTAACCTGCAAAAGATTCCCACAAAGTACCCTTGCATTGTTTGGTGATCCTTTTTGCTCTTTTTTTCAATTTTTATGTTCAAATTTATTAGACCCCTAGAGGATGCTCTGAAAAACTCCTGATATGTTCCAGTCTTTACTCATTTATTCTTTGCCTTTTACACATTTGGAAATCATTTTTTGGTGAGAACAGAAAATTGTGAATGTCCTCAATAATAATTAGATGTTAAAATATTATATCTGTAAAAAGACCCTAAAGTTTATATAGCGCATGGATTTCCAATTTGGTTTTAAATTTGTCTTGAATCCCTTGGTAAGTCTGGTGAACTCATATATCAAAATAATAATTTTACTTACATAAAACATATAAATGCATTTATATGCAAACCAACAATATTGAAAAATAAATAACAAAATATTTTTGAAATTTGTGATTTAGTAATACATGTCCTTATATTATGAATATATCATATACTGACAGTAAGGCCATATTATCTTAATAATATTTTTAGATATCTGCAGTATTTGTAATAACATATGAGAATACCTATGACTTTGATTTTTCAGGGCATTGCTGCGAGTTCTGTGATTAACTATCTACATTCATATTGGAAAGAAATGCCATATTTCTATTAGACATTAGTGAAAATTCCTTTTCCTATTCAAAATGACAGGTCCTATGAACTTCACCCTAAGACCCCTTCCTAAGTATAATGAACGTTTAGAATCCAAATTTAGTGAGTTCAGAACCCCTCTTCCAGCGTGAAGAAGTGGTGAAAGGGGTACCATAGCTTGCCCAATATTGTCAATATTAGTGGAAGCATTGGAATTCACAGAAATTACATATTCTTTCACCAAAACCAAGGCTTTTAACACCACATGTGGCAAATTCATTGCTTGCATTTTAAGATGGTCACAAATACTATTCTGTAAGTTGGAAACATATACTCATAAATCTTCAAACATCCTATTAATGTAGGATTTATTACCACATGCTCACCTCTGTCTTTTAAATTACTGACTTAAACTGGAATGATTTGTATATCAATCTATCCAAAGCCAGTTTATTTCAACAAAAAAGTCACCATGAAAAACATGCTTTATGACCTCTGGATTCTTATATTATGCTTACTGTGCTCACTTGAGCTTTTATTTACTAATTAATTATCTACTTATTAACCTCACTGTCCTTCATAGTTCTGTCTCCTGGGGGTATAAAACCCACAAAAGACCATGTCTTACTGTACTGAAGATTTGTGGCAAGAAAGAAAACTCACACATAGTTCCGTAACTTCACACTGCTGTGAGCACTTGGTAAAGCTGTATAAATGAGAAATAAAGTATTTTTGAGAAGACAAGCTCATTTAATGATTAAGGTCATTTAAAGCCCTTATGTAAAAATGAGTTTCTCAGACTACAGCAAAAAATTAAATTAATATGTACTTTTACTATTAAAGAACAGATTTGTATGTTTTATGTTAAATGTATAATTATGGTATTTTAAAATTCTTATGTGAATGTATTGGTTTAGACAAGCAAGTTGAATAATGAGAATTTTCTTGTTTTACCCCTGCCTAAGAATGCACTATTATGTTTCAAAATATGATAACTCTTAAATAAAAGTTCATTGAATCTTAATATATTTAAGAAATAAATTTGAATTGTCTACCAACATATTTTCTCATTTCTTCTCCATTTGAATATTATATACTTTCATAAAAGCTTAATTTTCATTAGCATTTTGGGGGAATTAGCTTCTTCACAAGTATTATTAGCTTTTTTGTGGTGGTGAGTGATTTTATGTGTTACTTTCATGGTGGTGGCCAACTGGGATGACTTGTAGGGATCCTATTGGTACTCTCAGGTCAAGTTGATCTAGAAATCCTGCAGAAAGATAACACCTGATATTAGGTATGAAATTACTTGCTGTTAACAGTAGTATAACAGTTACTATTCCTCTATCAACTCATTTGTTTTGATTTTACTCTCTTTTATGTTGGTTTTTTTTTTTTTTTTTTTTTTTTGTGTGTGTGTGTGTATGTGTTGGTGCTGGTTATTGAACCCAGGGCCTTGCTCATGCTAAACACATGCTCTACTGCTGAGCTACAACTCCAGCCCCAACTTTTCTTAATATTTTGAACACCTTTTCTAAATAAGGGTTTCTAAAAATTTAATTTCCATTTGAGACAAAAAAAGTAGGACATTATAAGTGATCAGAGTCTTTGTCTATTAGTCTGTCCTATAAATTTTTCTTTAACACAGAGATTCTGTTATCTTACTATACAAATTAACACTCAAACCAATTGACTTCACTATACTTAATTATTTTTGGAGTCATATGAATATATATATATATATATATATATATACACACATATGTATGTGTGTATATATATATATATATAATTTTTATTTAAATTTAAAATTGGCTAATTTAAGAAGTACTGTCAACTTATTTGTTGAAAGGCCATGAAATATCAAAGAAGATGTTTGATGTGGATTTTGATTTAATAATTAAAATGACATTTTCACTGTGTTATAAAATCCTTTTGGTTTTTGAATATAAGGAAATACTACTATACCAACCAGTACTAGTTTTATTTCCCTCATTCGTTTTTCTTCTATTAAACATTTAGATTATAGTAATAACAATAATAAATTCATATAATTATTTTCAATGTAATAATAATAATAATAATAATAATCCTAATAATCCTATGTGGTAGGTATTTTCTCTTCTTTTAAAAGAGGAAACATTCAAGAGGATAATCACTTTTTCTTATCTATCCATCCATTATCCCTGATTTGTCTACCTCAATAAAAAACTTGGTCACTTAAAACCAAATTGTTCTAAGTTATTTGATGTTTAATGAAGCACTTATTCTTTAGATGCTAAATATTAATATTTAGTATCATGGCATATAATACATAATTTATGCATCAGTGTAAAATATACAATTTCTTTCCTAAATCAATTTACACGAAATGTACTTAATCCACAAATAATTTACCATTGACCTACATCCCCAACCCTTTTTATTTTGAGAAAGTGTCTGACCAAGTTGCTTAGGGCCTTATTGAGTTGCCAAGGCTGGCCTTGAACTTGCAATCTTCCTGTCTTAGCCTCTTGAGCAGCTGGGATTACAAATGTGCACCACCTGGCCCAATTAATTTGTTATGTAAGTGTTATTTCTAACCTTTTATCTTGATTTTCCCTTAAAACAAAATTTTATACTTTTTATCTTTCTTTGTGTTGTTATAATAAAATAGTAGAGTGGGCAATTTATAAATAACAGAAATGTATTCCTCACTGTTCTAAAGGTGGTAAGTCCAAGATCAAGGAAGACATTGGTAAGTTCAATGTCTGGCCCAGTCTCTGCTTCTAAAATGGCACCTTGAACTCTGTCCTCACGTGGTGGAAACGATGAAAGGACAAAAAGGAGACAGATGCTGTCTTGTTTTCACGTGACAGAACATTAGAAGAAAATGAACTAACTTTCTTAAGTCTGTTTAGAAAGGCCCAAATTTCATCCATGAGGACTTCACTTTCTTGATCTCCTAAAGGTGCCACTTCTTAATATTATCATATTGGCAATTAAGTTTCAACATGTGCAGGTTTGAGTGACATATTAATACTGAAGCATACTGCTCAAAATTTTAAAAGTATTATGTATTTCCCTGAAGAAATCAAGGTGAGGGCTGGGGTTGTGGCTCAATGCTATACACTGGGTTCCATTCTCAGCACCACATAAATATAAATAAATAAAGATATTGTGTCCATCTACAACAAAAACAAATATTTTTTAAAAAGACAAAAGAAATTAAGGTTAAGCAACTTTAGAATATTGTTTTCAAAATAAATATGTACTGATTGCAATTTTGAATCAGAGGGCCAGGCAGTGAATCTTCCTATCAGACTAAAAATCACCACCATTACAAGTAAATGTGCAAATTCATGTCAGAGAACTTAATCATCTACTTCCACCATTATATTTCATCCACAAAAAACACTTACTCATCAAGTATTACTGACCATGAACTGTATGCTTTATAATTTTCTAGGTTCTAGGGGCACAGCAATGGACCAGACAGACCTCTATGTCTGGGTACTTGAAATTTATATTTGAATTGGTAAAATACATGTCAGAAAATGAAAGGTGCTCTGAAGGAAAATTAAGTAATGTAGTGGGTGAAGGGATTGCTGATCAGTGGGGTGCAATCTTAAATAAAGTGGTCAGGGATGGCTTCATTGTGAAAGTGATATTTGAGCAGAAACTGAAGGATGCGAGTGGATTCTTGAGGAACTACCCCTCATGCGGAGAAAAGAGCAAGGAAACATACTTGGTGTGTTCAAGAGGGCAGAGAGGAGAACAGCAGAGAGGAGAACATGGCTGGAGCAGAGTGGGCAAGATGGAAATAGTGGACAAGTGGTCTAAATAGGTGAGGTCAGAAAATGATCTTGTGGAATATTTTAAAGAATTTGAATTATTGTTTTCTAAATGAAATTGGATTTTCTAAATCTTGAAAAATTCAAAAAAAATCAAATTTTCTAAATGAAATCTTGAAAACTGGGAGGAGTAAGATTTGGGTAGAGGGAAGATCAAGAACTTAGGAAAAGTCAAGTTTGAAATGAGAACTAGACATCAAATACAGATACTAATTATAGAGTTGGAAAAACATGTCTGAAACTCAAGTGATTGGTCCAATTTGGGTATTTAAATTTGAAAGTCATCTGCATATAGTGAGAAGACTAGATTAGTTCACTGTGTCAACCAATTGAACTTTGAAGAACTTCACCATTGAAAGATGAGAAAATAAGAAGAAACAAGTAAAGGAGATGAAGTGGTCAATATGGATAAGAAAGGATCCAGGATGATTGTTCCTGGGAAGCCAAGAGGAGAAGGTATTTCATGGAGTATAAACAGCCAAGTTTCTATTAGGGCAAGTCACAGGGTTTGTTTACCAGATTATATGATTATAGTTTTTACCAATGTGGATGTGAGTAATTTGATGAAACATTAGGTATGAAGTATCAGGATAGAATGTTGAGATAAAAATATAGAGAACTATATTTTTTTAAGGGAAATAGATGATAGTATGGTTACTGAAAAGGCAGTGTATACTCCAGAAAATGTGTTTTCTCACTGGGGGAAAAGGAATAAGAAAGACAGTGGAATGAACCTGACATAACTTCTGTATGTACATATATGAATTCACCACAGTGAATCTCACCATTGTATACATTCACAAGACAGAGATCCTAATTAGAATAAGATATATTCCATGCTTCTATAAATATGTCAAAATAGATCTTACCATCATGTATAACTAAAAAGAATCAATAAAAAATATGCTCTTGTTTAGAGTCCCTCACCACCAAAAAAATTTTTAAAAGGAATAGATAGTTCAGTAAATTAGGTTTAAAAAAAGATGATGCTGTATAGAAATGAGGGAATTATGTGAGTATATCCTTCAGTAGGCAAGAAAGGGAAAGGTCTAGTGCATAGATGTGTGTGTCAGCGGGTGTCTCATCTTGTGGGGGCAGAGAAAGTTCACATGTAACATGCATTACATTATACTGGTGAATAATGCTCATTTAAAACTGAAGTCGGGAATATTTAAATTTTTTATTCCAAATAAAGAATTCTCAAAAAATTATACAGGAAATGGGTATTTTTATATCCCCTAATTTACATACAGAAAAAAAATCAAGGTAAATGAGATTCAGGAACTACCTATGTTCCAAAATAAGCTGCATAAAGCTTGAATTAAAATTTACCAGCTTTTGTGGATTTCACTTAGAAAATGACTGAGGTCAGTTCTCAAACCAGATAATTTAAATTCATTTTATCTCCCTCAGAAGAAAAATATTCACAAATTTAGCTATACAATGGACCCAATTCTTGTGTTTATTTTGCTTTGCTTTGACACATATTCTCTGGTCTAGACTTTTGGACATTTGCATTTAGTGGTCCTTGGAGGGATTGCATCAGTTGTCTTCAAAGTGCCACACCAGTTGGGTGCCACTCTTGACACAGACATGCAGACACCCAATACATTGTTGTCCTCTGCAAGCCAGATATATTTTGCATTCTAATGAAAGGTGAACTTATAAGAAATTTACCATGAAGTTTTCCTGATAAGTGACTTTCAGTGGATTCTCTTTCATAATTAATAATGTTTGAATCCTAAGTTTTCTTTTTTACAATGACTGGAACAGTTAATTTTGTGTTGAAGAGAGAGGGGTAAGACCTAATTTGAGTGTTGGCTCTCTGTTCTTTCTAGTGAGCCCTGAGTGGATGAGGAATGCAGTATACCAGGGGCTGAATCAGGGACTTTAGGGAAGCCTGGTCCCAATTTTAATCATAATTTTCTTGCTTTCACTTATTTTGTAGAAGTCTTGATTGATATTTCAAAGATTATTTTTTATTTTATTTAAATGTGAAAAACCCAACTGAATTAGAGAGATGATATTCATCCAAAACTCAGGACCCCAAACACTTAAATATTCAGTCTACTTCCCAACTTCACTGAAGCCTCCTTCCACAACAGTGTTGCCAAACATCACTAATCAATCAAAAGATGCTTACCAAGTAGTTTCATATTCAGTCACGCAGCACTCTAGACAAATAGCATCATCCTTAGGAAGACTTTAATGAAATTAAGGTATTTGATAATTTGCCCTAGGGGAACAACCATCCTGGGTCCTTTCTTACCATCTTGACCACTTCATCTCCTTTAAGTGTGATGAAATAAAACTAAGCAAAAATAAGCCTATTCCTAACTTGAGCTTTGTCGCTAAATTTCACAGTATTCTCAGGATAATCTAGGCTGAATATGGGCAACCTTAAGAATTATTAGAGTAGGCAGATCTAATACTTTTAATAATAAAAGTAACTCCTTTAGTCCTTCCCCCATTAAAACCACAGTATTAATCCAGCTATTTAAATGTTGCGACCCTGATTTTTAAAATTGTTGAGGCATTTGGAAATATAAAGAAACATTTTATATTAATTTGAGTTCTCTGATAAGCAGAAAGATGGTATTAAATAATGAGAAACTCATGAGGGAGAAATATTTGTGATACAACATGGAAAGGGAGCCAGGAGAGACTGGGAAAACCATCTGACCCACATGGAAGGCAAAAAGGCATGAAGCTAAGGAGGTTTGGGTGGAAAGACTTTAGACTACAGAACAGTTCTAAGGAAAGTTTGAGAAGGTCACTGATGAGTCCCTGAGCTGAAGTCACCATCAGAGGAGTTTGGGTTTTTCAGAACGGGCCTGCATTGGTGTATCTCTCACATTCAGCCATTGACTAAAAACAGCCACAGGAAAAGTGGCCCCTCCACAAAGATAGGAATGGGCTTTAGAGGTTGCATCAGGCACCTTTGGTTAACTGCATTTCTTGTAGTTGATATTTGAAGAGCATCGTCTTATAACCACTATACCTTCATATTCTAGAGGGGAATTTGCAGGTCCAAATTCAACCTATTTATTCATCCCCTGCAACTGAGTTCAGATTAAAATTTTGCTTCTGATAACTGTACAGACTTACCCTGAATTCAACTTGTAAGAACTAGACCAGAGAACCTAACACTCCTTTTCTACTACTCTTAACACATTTTTTAGTGACTGGTGTTTCCATCCCATCCTATTAGTTCTAAGGTCAAAGCCATATGGGAAATTGGTTTCTCCTGTTTCTATATTGGTACTCTCATTTCTATATCAAAGGAAGGCACTATTCCCAAGAGGCACCATTAAGAAAGACAGAAGGTGCCAGCCCTGAGGCTGTGTGAACTGAGCTGCTCTTCACAGAGCACAGATTCCTCCCATTCCTCAACCTCAGCAGCTAATGGAACACGCTCCTCCAAGGGGCAAGATTTATTCACAAAATGACTCTGTAGAAAAATGTACAAGGAATGAAGCAGCTCTGGTATTAGGGTGATGGAAATTTTCATGCTCTCTTTGTGAAGTGATTGGTGTTTTCTCCCAGTTCTCTCTGTTCTTTGACTTCTATTTAAAATTACCACTTGTCTGCCTTTTTATGGAGAAAATTTTTTATGGAGGATATTTAAAAGGGATGAGAAATATTCCTGAAGTTACATCCTCTTCTCCAACCACAAACCTAGACTGGTTCTAGAGGCATAAAGATGATGGGTGACATGGTCTGAAGCATCTGATTGCTCACATACTGTTTTTAGAGATTTCGTATTCAGAATTTGTATTCTGGGACACAGTAAGCGTAATGTCAGTATTCTTAAGATCTTTTGTTTTATTCTCAGTTTTGCTACGTGACTCTGAGAACATCAGTTAGATACTTTGAATCAGACACTTCTTATCTGAGCTGTTTAAACTAGCAAACCATTGGGAATCATCCCTTCAGAAATTTTACAAGATGGCAGGCCTATATCCAATATCATACTTCCTTCTCCCATCTTCCAAAATCTATTGCTGCACAATTAATATAGATGAACTCTGGCATAGAATTTCTGTAATAATGTTCAGTTGAGTGCATTTGTGATATGTGTGTTTATGAGGATGTGCACCTATGCATATGTGTGTGTGTGTGTGTGTGTGTGTGTGTGTGTGTGTGTGTGTGTATATATATATATGATAATGGGATTATTTTAGGAAGGAAGAAATAATCTAAAATTATAGAAGGACCTTTGGAAATACTTTGTGGGATGAAAATGTAGTAGAGAATTTTAGATTTAGGGAAGATCTTAGTACAGACTTTTAATAAACTTTGTTATTCACCTGTATCATAATCAGCTATGATGCTTTTTCTGAATATAGCCTCATGAGTCTCACCACAGACTTCTTTGATTATTGGGCTTAAGAATCTTAATTTTTAACAAACTCTCTATATGGGTTTTTCAACCACGAATGTGGGAGAATTGCTTATCTAATCTAAGTCCTGAGGCTCCAAGGTAATAATACACATTCATTGAGTAGACTTGACAGATATGATTGAAATACTAGTATTTAAATTCCAACTAAATATAATATCATTCATTCATTTATGCATGGCTCTAACAAAAATGAATACTTAGGTACTATGATAAGTGGTTTAAATAAATCAGCTTATCTAATACTTAAAATAACTCTGTTATAATAGCTCAAAGTTTACAATTATTTCTCTTTTTTTTTGGTACTGGGGATTGAACTCAGAGACACTTGACCACTGGAGCCCTCCTTTATATTTAACTTAGAGACAGGGTCTCATCCTGCCTCTCCTGCATCAGTCTCCCAAGTCACTGGGATTACAGGTGTGCACCACCGCACTGGCTATTATTCTTTTTCAAATAAGGATATGGAAGCTAAATACTTTCAATAACTTGCCTGTCTTCTAATTCCTTGTATGCTGGTGTTTTAAATTTTAGAGTTCACGCTCCTGCTTTTCAATTTATAATTTATCCCAAGGCAGAAAGAAATCAAAATTTACTGAGTGCCAATGTAGCAGGAACTTTTGTACACATTATAGAATTAATTGGATTATTCTATCTATATACACAAGCATATATATATGTACATATATATATATGTGTGTGTGTGTGTGTTTATTTAAAGAGAATAGATTTTTACAAAATAAGAAATTGTTCCTCTGAAATTTAATGGAATAGGACCAAGTTCACAAACATCTAGGCATCTTACTTGCCAAACTTTAGCAGGTAATTTTAATTCAGCTTTCGACATGAAGATTATAACTAGTGACTTGAAACTTATGGAGGTCTGAGTGTGAAGCCAGCACACTGTGCTGAAGGATTTTCCCCAGCCAATCAGCTGAGTTATCAATGGCTGTGTGTTTCATTCAAACAGGGAAACAGAAAACCATGGTGGTTGTTTCCCCACAATTCATTTCGCTGCCTTGGAATTCTGTCAGCTGGGACCTTACATTATGCTAATGTTATTGCAGCATTTTCTTCTCTGCATTCCAACTGGGATGGATTTTGTTCTCCCAAACTGCACCTCACTAAAATCTGGAAGCACCTGGCTTACATACTTACTGCCACTTCTGGCTTCCTTAGGGACCATCTCAAAGTACTAGATGACGGTAAGCAAATTAGTGATTTGATTCTGATGAGCTGAGGTCAACATAACATCTGTTTTTCTCAACTTTGCTATCACCTTTATTTCTGAAGTGTTGCTTGTGCCTGTGATTCATTCTGTCATCTAGGAGCATTTTCAGTGACCTGGAGCTTCTTGTCTCCTGTCAGTGTTCCTTCAAGTTGTTGTCTTGCCACAGACTGGCCAGAAAACAATAGTGTACTGAGAAGCCAATAACAGATTTCTCTAATTCTGCTATTTTTGAACTATGCAATTGTCCTTTTCCTCCAAGGAATCAAGTGCAGTATTTGATGGAGAGGACAGAAACATGTTTGTTTATCCTTCTGGGAAAACACGGACACAGTTTTTGATCACTCACTCCCAGATTAAGTCACCCTGAGGTAATACATTCATTGGTCAGTATCTTAAACAACAAAGAATTTTCTAAGTAAATGTTCTAGTAATTATTTTCCTTATTTTTCAAATGAATGCTCTTCAAGAATTCAGAACGTGAGAACCTTTGAAGATGTCCCATCACCTGGTCTTTCCCCATTGGAAAGTCATCAGCTTTCTAATGCAGATCATTTGGGGCCAATTGGGCCATTCACAGGAGCACAGACGGGAAGTGGGTAAAACTGGAGTGAAGTCGGTTAGTATTGTCATGTGTTAGGAGCAGTCTCAATCCAAAGAATAAGTAGAACTCTAGTCTTGAAGAAGAATAGGAGTTGGAAATAAAAGAGATAACATTTGTTAAGTTCAAGAGATGAATGGGTTGGAGGGAAGCAACCACCACCATGATCTGTCAAAACCACTGCACGGGGTGCCTCAGATTCCATTAATTGGAATTAATGGCTTTAATGCCTGGGAGGCTAAGCCACAACACACAGGTACCCTCAACTTGTTCCCTAGCTCATGCTGTGAATCATTTCAATCCACGGCCTACACAGCGCTGGTCAGCTGTATGTTTGGAAAGTAAACCAGATCATAGTGCTATTCTGCTTGAAAGTTTTCAGTAGTTGTTTATGGCTCTCATTATGGCTTGTAAGGTCCAGCATGGTTTCCGTTCTCCCTGGCTACCTTTCTTCATTTTACACTTTTGTGCTTTACTCTCCCACTTCATTGTCCATGAGCCATGCTACAGTTGACTTATTTCTTTTCCTCAGACACACCAAGCCCCTTCTCCTCCAAGTGTCTTTGCACTGGCTCATAACTGCAATTCTTTCTTTGGCTCTTCAAATGGCTGACATTAGCACCTTGCTTCAAACCTCTGACCAAATATCAGCTTCTCAATGAGTCCTCTCTGACCTGCATATCACAGGAAACTTCTAACACTGACATTTTATTCTCTCTATCACATCACTTATTTTATCTTCTTAAACATCATTCATTTCAATCTGCAATGTGATAGATTCTGTGGACGGGTCCACTCAGACTCAGTCTCCCCTCCCTCCACAGACTTCCTGTTTCTTCCTGCCGAAAACTATACTTCCCAGACACCTCACCACAAGGATGATAGATTGAAGTTAAGTTTTAAGGAATATTTTGAAAGAAAAAGTGGGATAGAGTCTACCTTTTTTGTTCTTTTGCTGACAAACAGGTCTGTAGAACGCCACAGGAGGCCATTCAAAAGGCTGAACTTCAGGTTCAATACTCTCTAGTTTCATAGATTTCAGAAGCGTTTGTGGTACATATTAGCTTCCAGAATATACTTGAGCAACACTGGAGGGCTTTTAAACACAAAACCTTTGGTGGCAGTCCTCTACTTTCATGTCTTCCATCTTTTGAAACATTTTGTATTGCATTTCTTTATTAACTCTGTTCAAACTTCTGTTTAAAGCACCCAAACTTCTGTTTAACTGCACCAAATACTGACCACTAAATATATGAATCTTACTTTTTTTTTTTACTTATTTTTGTCTGTACTCACTATTAATGGAAGTTACAGATAATATATGTTTATTTCCTTACTTGTGTTTGCAGGGCCAGGAATCAAACCCGAGGCCTTACACATGCTAGGCAAGCACTCTACCACTGAGCCTCACCCTAGTCCTTGTTTGTATACAGTAGAACATAAACTCACAGAGGACAGAGACATGTCTTATTCAGCATCATACAATGTTCAACACTAAACAATTCTTGGCACAAAGTAAGAGCTATTGAAGACCCGAGTGAGCAAATTAATTCCAAGAAACTAGACTTAATCCATTCAGGAACTAGGCCAAAGGTGTCTAGATCATAGTGCTTTTTTGCCAACCTTCTTCATGTATTTGTTTTTGACTTATGTGGTTTTAGGGAAAAGAGCTATTTGAGAACCAAGAATATAATACCCATGTTTTTACTTTACTCGATACATAAATGTTAACAGTTTCTGTTGAATAGTTTTTCATTTAGGTGTCAATGAACCTCAGTGAAAAAAAATAGGAGAGTAGGATTAGAAGCTTTCATCCATAGCAATGGCTTTCAATAAAGTTATTGCTTTTTAGACAATCTGCATATTCATCCTGGTGAATAAAAACCTATTTTCCTAACTTGTGTTTTGCATGAGGAATCTGGAAATAGCTCCGTAGTTGGCAATGTTGCCCGCCTCTCAGTTGCTCTGGCTCAGGCATACAGTGTGCTGCACTTCCAAGTCTCCTTTCCTTCCCTCTTCACTCTTTGCAAAATATGAGTTAATATCACACAACAGGCTAAGTAATGCAGATTATGGGAATGAGTCAGCGTTTTTCAATAAGCAACTTTCTGTCAGGAGGGAGCTTCAGATAAATACTTCAGTCAAGTATTTTGAAATACTTGACTTTTTCTGATGGAAAGGGTCCCCTCCAATCAAAATTATGTTGCTCTTCTCTCTCACCTGTAATACTTCAACCTGTAAGAGGGCCCTAAGGCCCTCTTGTCTTCTTTTCTTCTTCTGGGTATTTAAAATTGATTCGGTGCCTCATCCGCATGTATAAATTCTAAGGGCCTGGTAGCTGCTGCTGTTAATAGAATCATTTATGAAGGCTTCCTTATCTTTTGTATTCATTTCTTTCCATATTTTTATGTGACATATAACTCAAATATCTATACAGATGATATATCTTTTTAATTGGCTCCCTTTGAAAAATCATGGAGAGAGAAAAAAAAAATAGTCAGGATGGCCAATTCCAAAACTGCGCAAAAGAGAAAAACAATTGAAACATTTTTCCCCCATAAGTAAGTAAGTTCTAAAAAAAAAAAAAAAAAAAGAGCAATTTTAGCCAATAAAATTCTGTTCTCTCAAGTGCAACAGCCGAATGTAGCTCATTGCATGGGAGGAGGGAGCTGGAAGTCAGAGGACTGATGCTGCCTCCTTTCATGGGTTTTCATGAGCTCACCCAAATGCCCATGTGATGAGCAGTGTTTAGTGTGCAAAGAGCTAAAGAGACACATGGGCGTGCATGTTGATGAGCACAACCACTCACCATTCACCTTACACAAATCCTCTTTTATGTTGAGAGAAAAGAAAACTTAAGAACATGTGTTTAGGATTTCTTTCTATTTATGTTGGAAGAAATAGAGAAGGGAAACTGGAGTAGGGGATTGAAATAAACCAACAAACTAAAGACCAGCAAAAAGAAGAAGGAGCAAAACCTAAGGCAGAACATTTCTCTAGCATTAATGGAATTCTCACCTTAGGTTCTTTGTTCAAAGAAGCAAAACCAGAGGGCTGGTTTGGCATCGAATGCATGGAAGACATGGAAAAAACACAGTGCTATTGATATATCTAATTCCTAATACTTAGTACCACAAAGAGTGATTTTTATCAATACTACTCATTTCTTTTCATCTTCCTTCCATCTTCCCTCCTTTTTTTCTTCCAATTGCTAGAATAAATCCAGAGACGAAAGGGCCTGCCCTCTTCTTTTGCATATGAAGGATGTGATGGGTATGAACACTGAAAATAGTACTGTCGATGCCTACAAGAGCTGGAAATACAATTTAGACTCCCCATCTTTCCTTCGAGTGATTTTCCTTCTACACCATCTGTTCCAGTTTACATATGGGGTGTCACCTGAGTGTGAGACAATGCAAGACTTTTCAGAGGTAAAACCATAAGCTTATGAGAGTCTATGACAGGAATTAACTAAGCAGGCAGGGTGTGGCTGGAAGAAGTAGGTCATTGGAAGCACACTTTTGAGGTTTATAGTTTGTTCCTTGTGAGCAGAGCTCTTTCTCTGTTTCCTGGTTGCCATGTCCCGAATGCTTCTCTGTGCCATATACCTCCACCATGATGTTCTTCTTCACCACAAGCCCAAAGCTGTGGAGTCAGCCAACCATGGACTGAACCTCTGGAACTGTGAACCAAAACAAAATTTTCTTCCCCTAAGTTATTCTTTTAAGTATTCCTCTAAGTTGGTCTTTTGGTCACAGTGACACAAAAACTGACTAAAACACTATTCAGTATTATTATTATTATTAGTTTGTATTTCTTTATGGTACTTAGGTATCCTTGAGCATTAACTGCAAATAATCTTTTCCAAAAATCTAGCATTGGGTTAATAGTCACAATTGTCATTGATATAATATGTTTTAAAGAAATTTTTAAAAATCAGTACTGAATTGCAATGAGAAAATAAAATTATGTTTTTTTTTTATTAGGAGCTGAGAAGTGGTTTACCTGAAACTAAGATCAAAGAGCAAATTCTTAATCATCTGAAGTATAATTCCTTGTTTTTTTTTTAATTTTTGAAATGCAAAAGGGAAAAAAGAGCCATTATAACCTTTTAAATTTGACTACTGTCCTTAACTGAGTTCCAACAACTGATATTTTGGTGGAATTGAAGGTATGATATATTTTAGACATACCAAATGAAGGATATGGAGTGAAAAGGAAGAAGCTTGTCCTATCCTACTGGGGAGTCTTTATGTTTTAGGAGGGGAAAAACAGAAAACACGTGTTTTCTGAAATTAAATTAAGTAATTAAAGTAGTTTTTAAAGCAATGATCTTGCTATTTCAGATCAAACAATATTTTCACTTAAAATATACAAATAATTAAAATGTTTTGCTCCAGACAAAAATTGATCCAATAATGATTAATATCCAATTTTTCAATGTACATGTCATAACATTGCCATTACAACAAGAAAAATCGCACTTTTAAAAATGCATAAAACTGGATTATTGTATTCAAAGAAAACACTAGAAGTTAACATGAAATCATGTGGTTCACCCCGTCAATTTGATGAAGAATAAAATAAAGACTAGAGAATAAGGTATGTCACATCAATTATAATCATTTTCAATATTTTGGCTAGAAACCAATTCAACTTCTTTTTTTTTTCCTCACAACATTGGATACCAAAGTGGGTAGAATAATTTTGGTAAGTCAGATTTATTGCAAGAAGTCAACTAATCTATATGTATGGTAAGCATTATCTATAAGTTTGAATAATAACTTTTATTTAAATTTAACATATATTCTAAATATAGTTTGTATATTATAGCTTTACTATATATATATATATATATGTCAATTTTCACCAAAATTTTTTACAATGATTGTTGAACTACAGTTTTTCTGATAAATGTTT
This sequence comes from Ictidomys tridecemlineatus, assembly GCF_052094955.1. NCBI lineage: Eukaryota > Metazoa > Chordata > Mammalia > Rodentia > Sciuridae > Ictidomys > Ictidomys tridecemlineatus. The sequence continues at coordinate 79,492,172 of NC_135488.1, forward strand.
TAAAGTCCATGAAGGCCAACTTCTCATTCTAAGTGATTGTTATCATTTGGATGTCTCTCAATTTTATACATATATATATAAAGGGGTCCTCATATTTGTAAATATTGAGTAATAAGTTATACTACATGAATTAATTATCTTTAACAAGTCAAGAGTAAATGTTAGAATTTGTCATTTTATTTTGGGACAAAAATGTTGTCACAAACATGGGTTCTGGGTTAAACCATAATTTAAAGCCATCTGTAAGTACTCCTTATTATTAACTCAGCTCTGCTTTCCAAGTATTGCCATTCCAAAAGTAGTACCACTGTGTAACTACATGCATTTTTTAACAAAATGGCAAATATGACAAGAAAATATATTTGGTTTAAACCAAAATTATCATTATACTTCAATTTGTAGCATATATGTTTTCAAGTCAACCTTGAGGTGTAGTTCTATTTCTTGTTTAAATTCCCAGATATTCTGGAATACAAGTAGGCTAGAATTGGCTATCAGAATTGAACAATGAGATTCAGAATAACACAGGAGGTAGTTTTGAAAGTTTAGTTTTGTGCATTATTAAACTGCTTTATTATATCCTGATTTCAGGCTTCTCTAGGGAGTCATCCAAATAGGATTCAGCCCCTTGACCTTGAAATTTCCTAAGCCTTCAAATGCAAGGACACCAGGGAGGCCAGGACTCTATTTGTTGAGATTTCACAGTGGCACCCAAGCCACATCAAAGTGACTCATCAAAAGCCAAGTTTGGCAAGACTGAGGAGATTTTCAAAGAACTTTGATCACCTCAATTAACCAAGCCACAGGGATTCAAAATAAAGCAATTAACAGGCTTAAATAACACAGGATGGTGGAATGCAATCACTATTATGGCTTTCATAATACATTTTAATCATTGGTTGAGAATGAAATGCCGCTTCTACCAAGTTTATAAAAAGAGCCAGAATTAATGTAACACTTTTGAAAAGCCCTGCTAGCTAGCGATTGCTTCCACATTCTTGACACTTCTAATTGTGTCAAAATATTTTAATTATCTAAATGTGCATTTTCATTTAATTGAAGGTCCAAGTGTTCCTAATAGGACAATAGGTGAACAGTTTAGAATAAGACTCTGGGGAAAGCCTTAGGTGTGCTGGAATTGAGGACACACTTAAATTTAACATAGATTCTAAATATAGTTTGTATACTATAGCTTTACTATATTTAATGTACATGTAAATATTGCTAACACAGTGTTAGGCAGTTGGGTTCTTTGTTTCACAAATTCAAGGAATGAGATCCACCGACACAAGGGTGAGTGCAAAGTAACAGAATTTATTAGAGTAATAGAAAGAGAGCAGAGCTCCTAAAGAGGAGGGGCCCCAACGGAGGGATGGCAATGGGTGTCAGTTGTCTAGGGTTTTTTAAAGGCATGTCTGATGTCCTGGTACAGGTGATGGGTGGGGTAAGAGATGCCAGCATGGACCAATCAAGCTCTTCAAGCTCCAAGCTTAAGAAACCCACCAGCACTGCATAATTTCAAAAGCTTATTTACATAATTAAGAGAGGAAGTCCCATCTGGTAGTTTTTGGTATGTCTGCGGGAAAGAGGATGCATTTTGGGTAAGAATCTGGTTATGATTGACCTTTGCTTGTGTAAGGGCAAGGGTAACTAAGGAAGGGCTGCTGCGGTTGAATCTGTGAGGAACAGAATCAGGTATTCTAACTCAGAAGGAATTCTGGATAAGGCTGGCAGGGAGTAGAGAGTCACAGGATTTTTGTCTTTCAGACCCAGTGTCTGCTTTCAGGTTGGCATGATGCCCCTCTCCTCTCCTGTTCTCCTCCAAGGTCCTTATCCTGACTGCCTAAGGAAGATGGAAATCTATCTTCCCACCACATCGCTATCCCAAATTATGGCACCTTGATATGTGAGGAAAAATCAGGAGCAGGAAGGCCATTGTCACCTTACCCTCATTGGGTTTTCCCTGGAAGCAGGCAATAATAGTATTTTCTGGATGTGCTTAAGGTAGGTCATAATACCTTCATTTCAGAGGTGTGCATCCTCTACCTAGAGGAAAGGTGTATCACATAGAGACACAGAAGAATCTGAGTAAGCCTTGCTAAGTTTCCTCTAGTCTATTACCATTCCCTTTTGTCTTCTGGGAAAACTTCTTCATGACTGTCCATAAAAGCATAGTTTTTCCTGTTTCTTGGGTCAACTGTAATGGAGGCTCCTGTGTCACGTAAAACTTCTATTAAATAAATAATGCATGCTTTTCTCTTGTTAATCTGCCTTCCGTTGTAGAAGCCTTAGCCATGAACCTTGCAATGAGTGAAAAATCCTATTCCCTCTGTAAGTGTGTTTTCCTAAAAGTAACCTTGTATCTGAGATGGAAGGGGAGGAAAAGAGGATGAGGAAACTGCCCCATATAATCTTTCATAAATTACATATTTGTATTAAACTCAGAGACCGTGAATTTTGAAAAGAATTTCCACAAGACACACATACGTTATGGAAAGAGAGATGGCCTTGAGGCTAAATCTTCACTGGCTTCTTTACCAGCTGCAAGGTCTGGAACCAAGAGGTGCTGTGTTGTTTTGTTACATTTGGTGATCTGTTGTTGGGGCAGACTCAAAATGGCTGTTGTTGGGCTCCATTGCTGAAGCTTCTGGGGGATTATATTATGTGTTTTGTGTATAGCCAAGACCATGAATTCACTATGTTATGGTCAGTTTGTAGTTAAGTTCAGAAACATTAATTCAGCATTTATTCTCAGGTCATAAGCATTTGATTGTGAGCATGCACCACTTATGTAACCTGTTGGCCATGTGCCTTTTTTGTTTGGCGCATATAAAAAAGGGCCTAGAAAAATAGCTTGGGTGGGGGTGGGGTAATGGAAGGGGAGGCAAAATAGAGCTGGCTGGGGGCTGAAGCTGAAGTTGGAAGCTGGAGGTTATTGCCACCTCTGAATTAAGCCTATCAACTATCCTGACTACATCTTGCCTCTTCTTCCACCTGCAGAGCCCTGACCCTTGCTTCCCAGGCCAGAGCCTCACCCTCAGCTCAACATCTATCCACTTTTGTCTGTAATATAGCATCTTATAAATATCTTATTGGAATTATAAAGTATAATATATAAAAATAGCAAACTAAACATTAGAATAGAGGTATTTGTTTCTTTTTTTCTTTCTCCTCCTTCTTTTCCTTTCCCTCCCCCTCCCCCTCCCCTGTTTTTCTCCTCTCCTCCTCCTTCTCCTCCTCCCCTCCTCCTCCTACTCCTCCTCCTCTTCCTCCTCCTTTCTCCTTCTTCTCCTTCTTCATCTGAGAGGTGTGCCTACCAAGGTGTACCCTACATAATGATTTAAATATTAACATAACAATTATACAATGTTAGATTCAGAAGGGACATTAAAAGAGATTCTCTCCCTACATTTAAAGATAGAAAATTGAGTCTTAATGGGGTTGTGTGATTTATTTATCACAGGCTTAGAATAAGTTTCCTAGAGAACTGGGCATCCACATTCAGTTAAGCCACAGCTGTGATGAAGAGGTTTTTAATGCTGTCCCTCAGATTGTTTCAAATCTTATGAACTGCAAATATAATCTAGATGGGTCTTCCTGAAAAAAAAAATTATTTAAAAAAACTGTCAAACTCTGGCAAAAAGAATTAATGATTAAAAATCATAAAAATAAATCATCTCGGATAATGTGAGATAGAAATTGAATTCCCAAAGAAATCCAGCATGGTCTATAGCATAAACAGGTTACAGTTTATGGAGGAAGTTGGGCACAGATAGCTAATCACAATTGAACATAATACTTGCCATCATGGAGCTCAAGTTTGGAACTGTGTGCATACTTAGAGCAGAAAGAGGGACCAATTAACTGCCTTATAAAAGCAGAACAAGGTTTTATAGAAGAAGTGGCATTTCAGCTTGATTTTGAAGGATGAATGTAATATTCTAATGAAATTAAATTCTCCAGGATTTGCATTTTTCATAGAAAATGAATGAGGCCATTGTGAGATAAGCCTCTTTGGGAATTTTATATTTGATTTTGAGCACTAGAGGAAGAGGTAAATACTCAGGTGGTTTGAGTTAATATGACTTCCTTTTAAGAAACTTTCATCCGAATGTTGAAAGATGTTAACAGAAAAAAATAAAGCACTAAAATTTTTAAGTGAAGAGATTTGTTTTTAAGTAAAGATATTTCTTAAGAACACTCCCAAATTAGATATAATTGAGGCTGAGATTGGAGTTCAATTTCACTAATATTTCTAAACTTGGTTCATGTTACTGGGTCAGATAAGAATAATCAATCAGTTTTACAAACTAGACACGAAAACCAAAGACAAACGATGTAACTCAAATACAAATATTTTTAACTCCTTGACATGACAGGGTTGTATACTTCCCTGCAGGCCAGGTATCAAAATCTGTTTCACAAAAATATTTCAAGCTCTACTTGAATTAGTATGTTATACATCAGAAGTGATCAGTAATTAAGTTCCACACAAGAATGTGATTATAAATCAGAGGAGAATAAAATCACAACTGACTAACAGAATTAGAAAAGGTTTCATGCAGGAAGTGATATATCAAATGGACCTTAAAGATCAACAGACCCAAAGAATATTTACAAATGGCCAATAGGAACATGAGAGGATGCTCAACATCATGAGCTATTAGGGAAATGCAAATAAAAGTCAAAACCACAATGGAATAGCATTTTATACTCCCTAGGATGGCTGTAGTAAAAATGACATAATTACATGTGTTGACAAAGCTATGGATAAATCCAGTCCTTCATATAATGCTGGTAGGAATGTCAAATATTCATTTTTCTTTGGAAAAAAAAAATCATTCAGTTCTTCAAAAGGTTGAACATAAATTTAATATGACCTGGCAAATCTATTCCAAGGTACCTAGGAGAAATATTAATATTTTTAATTAAATAGATATTTTTAATTCATATGCTTACATAAATATTTGTCCATAAATGTTCATAGCACCATGTTCATAAAGAGCAAACAAGTGGAAACAACCCAAATGTTTATCACCCGATGAATGGATGAATAAAGTGTTGCTAATCCGTACAATGGACTATAACTCAGCAATGACAAGGGATGAAGTACTGATATAGGATATAACATGAAAGAATCTTGAAGGCATTAGGTTAAAGGGGAAAAGCCTGTAACAAAAAATGGCATATCGTGTAATCCATTTATATGAAATATCCAGAATAGTCGAATCTATAGGGAAAAGAGATCAGTTAGGGGAGGGCTTTAGGGGAGGGGAGATGAAGATAGTGGAGACTGACTGCTCATACATATGCGGTTTCTTTTGGAGGTGATAAAAGTACCTTTAAATTAATTGTGTTGATGCTTGCACAACAACCTTTGAATATAGTAAAAATCATTGAATTTTATCTGTTAAATGAGTGAATTACATGATACATGAATTGTATCTTAATAAAACAGAATTTGAAACATCCTTCCATTAAAGCAGTGTGAGAGAGCTACAATTTGGGTATGGCTTAAGCATCCTGAACAGAGGTCTGAAAGGACCTTTGGTGAAATAGGAGTGTTTTAGTAACTAATGTGCACAGTAGAAAGAATTCGAAGACAGTCCCTAAGTTTCCAGGGCCCTGATACATATATATCCAGCCAATTATTTCATCTAAAACTAATCTTGGTGTTGTTGTGAAAGGGGTTTGTTTATGTAACTCAAGTCCATAATTAGTTGACATCAAGATTATTATATAAAGGAAGATTCTCCTGGGTATACCTGACTAGTCAGATCAGCCCTTGAAAGAAGTCAGAGATGTTAAATAGCAGAAACTTTTTTTCCTGCCGGCATTAAGAAGAAAACAACCATAACCTGAGGTGCCTATAAATACAGTCCACATGGTAAAGACCTGAGTGTGACTTCTGTGTACAGAGTGACAACTCCAAGTTGAGAACAGTTGCAGATGGGCAGCTTGCAAGTAAATGCAACTTCATCTCTACATTTAGGAGAAACTGAGTTCTAACAACCAGTGGGCTTGGAAAATGACTCCAAACCTCAGATGACATCACATCCTTACTGACTTATTGATTTCAACCTGGTGAATGGTTGAGAGAAGAAACAAGCAGACCCATATCCAGACTTATGACACAGAAATAGTAAGGTAGTAAATTAGTGTTATTTTAAGCTACTAAGTTTGCAATAATTTATTAGACATCAATAGATAGCTAATCCATGTGCATAGTTAAAAAATAAAGATGGTCTATGAAAATATAATTAACTGCTGCTTAGAAAATATATTTCATCTGAAAGTAAAATGAAAAAACATGTTTGATTTATTATATCTTTAAACCCTTCTGCATATATATGTATTTCTCCCCATTTAAATATTGCTTTTCTACCTAAATGTCATAAATATTTTACATACTAGCTCTATTTTCTGACATTATATCATTTGTAGATATGGATGTATATGCAATGATTTCAAACATTCTTTAAAGAAAATACAAATATACCTAAAGAACATAAAATGTTATTATTGTGCACAACATCATTCTGTATATATGTGTGTTTACATATAAATATGAAATTATTTTCCTATATGGTGTATGTGGAAACTATTTGTGCTGTAATCAATTACTACAAACTTGATGGTTTGAAATAACACAAATTTACTCTTTTAAAGTTCTAGAGGTTCAAAGTCTGAAATGGATCTCACAGGACTAAAATCAAAGTATTGACAAAACTGCATTCTTTCTGGAGTCTTTAGGGGAAATTTCTTTGCCTTTTTAAGGTTATGTAGGCTGTCCAGAGTACATGGCTTGTGGTCCCTTCCATCTTCAAACACAGCAGTGTACAGGTTTGAATCTTTCTCTGATTCTGACACTGATTCTCCTTTTATTTATAAGAATCATTGTAATCGTACTGGGTCCACTTGGATAATCCACTTTAGTCTCCTCATCTCAAGGCCAGCTGGTTACCAACCCAAATGCTATGTGTAGTCTTAATTTCTCTACTGCCATGAAAGATAATATATTCAAGTGTTCTGGGGATTAAGATATCATTCTCTATATCACCTTGCTATTTGCTTTTACATAGCACCATGTTTTCATATCCATATACTTTCATGTTTATCATTATTCTTAATGATTTCATAGATTCCTTTAGATGAGTGTACCAATTTTTATTTCATCACACTGTTCCTTGGCACTTGCTATATTTAGCGTTTTCTAAAAGTTTTATCTTCATAAGTGGATAACAATTTGCATAGTCATTTATTTATACATCTTTTTATTCATTTCTTATGCAATACTCAAAAATATTTTTCATAACAATTAATTTTAACATTTGAAAAGGTAAATGGATGGTGTTGGAGAAGATAATGCTAAGTTAGCCAATCCCCTCGAAACAAATGCCCAATGTTTTCTCTGATATAAGGAGGCTGACTCATAGTGGGGTAGGGAGGGGGAACATGGGAGGAATAGATGAATTCTAGTTAGGGCAGAGGGGTGGGAGGGAAAAGGAGGGGGCAGGGGATTAGCAAGGATGGTGGAATGTGATAGACATTATTATCCAAAGTCCATGTATGAAGACACGAATTGGTGTCAACATACTTTATATACAACCAGAGATATGAAAAATTGTGCTGTATATGTGTAATAAGAATTGTAATGCATTCTACTGACATTTATTTAAAAAAATTGTAATACATTCTGCTGTCATATATAAAGAAAACAAAAGAAAAGCATTAAAAGTCAATAGTAAATAGAAGGTATGGAATCAGAATGTATAGTTCCAATCCCCATCTTACCACTTACCATCTATTTCACCATAGACAATTCACATAATTGCTATAAGTCTTATTGGTCATCTATTATTAAAGCTTCTGTAAAAATTGAATGTACTGATTTCTATAATGTGCTTGGAGGACTGCCTCGCCTATAATATGGAATCCTTCATTGCTTTCATTATGGAAGGCCTAGGGCTCAGCTAGCAAAATTCTCATGATCTCTGCTTTTACTAAGTATAAATTTCACTGATCCATGCATCTTAACCAAAGGTCCATTTATACCAGTGATAAACTCCTAAGCATATAATTGCTACCAAAACTAATACTATATGTTTAGTTCTTTTTGGTAAATATTATGTGGTGGGTAATTACATGATTTTCTTGGCATAATTCATTTGGGTTTCCCTTATGATTTCACTAACTAATATGCACTTAATAATGATGCATGGCTATACATGGCAGGAATTCCAGTGTTGACGCCAATTTTCATGAGAATGGCCCATTGAAAGAAATATGAAAGTTGATTTGAAAGAAATAAGAAAATAATTTTGCTTTCATTTTATGAAAAAAAAATTCCTACTTGATAAAAATTTTGACTATGCATCTCATTATTTTAAAATGTATATTGATTTGTATTGAATTTGTGTTTGACATTTTTAATGGATTTTCCCTTTGTGATTTATGAACATAGAAAATAATATTAATTTATATTAATTTATATTCTAATATGTGATTATGGCAGAAAACTTCTTACTTTGTCATAGTTTTATCTCAGTTCCAGAAAACAATGTAGGTTTGAGAAGGCACAATTGTTAATATGTTATTGAGTAATGCAGTCCAAGGGTGGTAGGACTCAATGTAAGGATAAAATGATGCAGAGAAGGAGGGTGTTTTAGTCAGTTTTTGCACTGCTGTGACTATAGGACCTGCCCAGAGCAACTATAGAGGAGGAAAAATTTATTTGAGGTCTCATGGTCTCAGAGGTCTTAGTCATAGAAGGCCAGCTCCATTCCCCAGGGCTTGATGTAAGGCTGAACATCATGGTGATGGAGGGAGAAGGTGGCAGAGGGAAGTAGCTCACATCACGGTGAACAGGAAGCAGAGAGATTTCACTCTCCAGATACAAATACATACACCAAAGCCAAGCCCTAATTTCCACCTCCTCCAGTCATAGCCTACCATTTCAATTACCACCTAGTTAATGGTTATCAGAGGATTAATTCACTGATTGAGTTAAGACTCTGGAAACCCAATCATTTTTTTCTCTGAACCATCTTGCATTGCCTCACATATGAGCTTTTGGGGGAACCCCACATCCAAACCATAACAGAGAGTAAATGAATATAAGGTGGTATGTTCCTGAATGGCTTCAGGTTAGAAATAAGCAAGGCTAATTTTTTGTTTGAAGTCATTGCAGGAAGCCACTTTATCTGTGATGGCTGCATGCGTGTGTGCGTACTTGGGGATTTGTGCACCATGTACTTGTGTTGGTTGTGGGGAGAGGAACAGAGTGATCACATGGTTTATTAAAAAATCTTGTAATATATTTAAATCCTCTTTTCATAATTTTGCTTTGGTGTATTCTCCAAACTCTCTGTATTTATTTGATGTATTCTAATTTTCATGTATTTATTTTAGACATTTTATTTGGTTTTATTTTTATTTTTCACCCAATGTGAGTGTTTTAAAGTGTTTAGGTATTTTATAATTTTCTACTGAGATATCTGACATGTTGGCTTTATAGGCAATGTGGCTTTTGATAATCCTTTGTTCATTTTGAGATTTTAGACAGTAGTTGCTAAGCAAATAGGCTAAATTTAATATATGGAAATAAAAACATTTTAAAATCATTACAACATTCATGTTCAAAATTTTGTTTTTAATTCATATTCTAAAAATATTTTATTTTCTATTATAGCATATCATGACAAAATTGGTTGTATCCAGGGAATATAAAAGTAATTTAATGGAACATTTCATATGAACAAATTAGATTAAAAATTATATGATTATTTCAATAGATGTAGGAAGGTTATTTTCCCCAATTCGAAACTATCTATGATATTTTTTTTAAAAAGATTCTTACTCAACTAGAATTGGAAGAGAATTTAGTTAACCTGGTTAAGGACATCTAAATAAATATATACATATAAATATATACATATGCACACACACACACACACATACACAGCATACCTACATACAATGAGGGAAATTTGCAACTGTATACTTTTAAAAAGGAATTAATGAGAAGCCAATATAATTGGTAATGTGGGTATGGACAGAATTATCATCATACAATATTGTCATAAAGTAAGATTTTTGGAAAGAAAGACATAGGCAGAAGCGCAGGGTTAGGTAGACTGATGAATCATCCTTTGTTCATTCTGAAGAGGGGAACTCAGGCAAAGTGCATTTCTGTGATGCATCTAATTTAAGCACTGCTTGATGATATGTGACTGTGAACTAATTTTTGCTGGATCTTCACCTTTAGAAAGCTGAATGACTCAATTTAGATGTTATCTCTAGAGAGGGTTTACATTTGTTTCAGTTCCATACCAGAGATTTGTTGTTCTTTGCTTGTTTGTTTCCCTTTGTGCTGAAACCAATTCCTTTGAAGAACCCAGGTTAAAATGCTAGCATCTCCTATGAATCTTCTCTTACTTTGCTGTTGTTCCCAAATTTAGTAAGTACTCTTGTTGGTAATCTATGAATTTTTAAAAATAATTTTGGGGTGGAGTGGGACAAATTCTTTATTATTTCCCTTAATTCTTCTTTTTTTTTTTTGTACCATGGATTGCACTCAGGGGCACTTGGCCACTGAGCAACATCCCCAGCCCTTTTTGTATTTCATTTAGAGATAGGGTCCCTCTGAGTTGCTTAGTGCCTCCTTAAGTTGCTAAGGCTGGCTTTGAACTCTGGATCCTCCTGCCTAAGTCTTCCAAGTCACTGGGATTATAGGCATATGCCGCCATGCCCAGCTAGTTCCCTTAATTCGTTGTATAAGATATAATACTACAGGTTTATTTACTAGACACATTAAAATGGCAAAGCTGTAAGATCAGAAAACAGCTTTCTTACTCTACTTTCTGCCCTCAGACCTGTTATTTTATATTTCCCTTTTAACCCAATCAAACATCTGATAAATGTCATAGCTTTCTATCACTTGAAACTACAATAAACCTATTATTTTTAGTATTAAAAAGACTAGGCAATGACCATGCCTCTCCTTATGAACTTAGAGAAGGGGACATGTCATCTTTGGCCCTTTCCCTTCCTCTCCATGCTCAATCCCCTGGCCTCACATTTTCCCTCAATCAGTCTTCCCCAGTTAGGACAGTAGGTTCAGGGAAGGTAGGAAAGATGAGACTTAACTTGTAATATTTATGCTTGTCTTTGGTCAAATCTGGCTTCATGGCAAACATCCAGATACTGGATTGTTAGGAGGAATTATTATTTTTTTATTATTCCAAAGAACTTGGAAGTTTCTTCCACATGATAAAATTATTCAATATACATAAAATATTGATGTGGATTTGCACTTGAATCTTCAGCCCCTACTCCCTGTCTCCCTCACCCTGCCATTGCTTTTGCATCTAGATTGACTCCTGACTACAGATTTCCAGATGAAAGATAGTCATCTTCTCTTTCTAAACTTCAGAAGTTTGCTTGAGTTTTCTAAGTTGCCATCACACACTGCTGGGTTTCAGCACAGCATCTTGTAAACCTTTCTGCAGGTCATCAAATGCAGCTTAGGAGTGGAAAGGAGATTTCCTGATCTTTCCAAAGAAAATCTCTTGGATACCTCTGATATAAGGCAAAGGACAGAGAGTCTCTTTCTCTCTTCCTTAATGGAAATAGGAGGGAAATACAAAAGTTCTCTTCATTTCCTCCAGAAGCACCACACTGTCTATTGCATTTTCAAGTCTTTTTAATTTGTGTTTGTATCTGTCTTTGTTTTGGTACTAGGAAATGAACTCAGGGCCTTGTTCATACTAGAAATGCACTCTACTGCTGAATTGTGTTCCCTGTTAATTCAGTTTTAAATAAAATGGAGAAGAGGAAAAGGGATAGAACAAATTAGCAACTTAGTCATCTAGTAGTACTAAGCACTCTTTCTCTGTCTGTCTCTCTCTGTCTCTCTCTCTATCTCTCTCTCTCTCTCTCTCTCTCTCTCTCTCTCTATCTCTCTCTCTCTCTCATTGAGGATTGAACCCAGGAGCACTTTATCACTGAGATAATATTTTTTATTTTGAGACCAGATCTCACTACATTGCCCACACTGGCCTCAAACTCGTAATCCTCTTGCCTCAGTTGTCAGTGTCAGGAATTACAGGTGTGCACCATTATGCCCAGAAAAGCATCTCTTTTGAATATGGAGTTTCCTATCCATCATTGTTAATCACGGTGGAGTACAGAGACAAGAGAATAGTCTCCTCGACTTCATGTTGTAATTCTTATGCATGATTTGCCACACTCTATACAAAGACCTTGTCTGAGTATGTGACTCAGCCTCTAGACAGTGCTGTATTTCTTTACTATACAAAGATGCAGGTCAGGTCCTTTGTCTGGAGAACAGTTACTAGCCATTGAAAGCTTTCTAGGTATTGGTACTCTTCTTACCACTTTCACAAACATCTCATGTAATCTTCAAAATAATATAAGAGAGTAAATATAATGGTTATTATTTTATCTCACTTTAATACTGTAAACTAAGAGCAGATAAATTGCTTACAGTTGCACAGATAGCCTGTGGCCAGGCTAAGATGCGGACTCAATACTGTTTGAATATTGGATCTGTCATCTTAAAAATCATAGTGCATTGAGAATAGCTTTTGGCCATTAATAGTTCTTGGATTAAGATCTCATCTATTCGTTGTACTTTAAAAGTGCTTAATCTAATCATCCCTTCCCTCTCTGGGAATACAAGGAATTTCAATCTTCTGGATTTTTAAATTAAAATAATGTTGTAATTTTACTCTCTGAAATAGGGTGATATATGATAATATACTTAGAGGTGCATGAGATGAATTATTCCTCTATTTTTCATTTCTAGCATTGGTGTTTCCCCTAAATTTAAACTCCTATTGCAGAAGAGCAGACAGGTTGAGATATTTGTTATAATTTTTCTCATGTTTTCAATAATAGCCGTTTGTTTGTCAGTTCTTGTGTGTAAGAGAGTATAGTAACCAGAATGAAAGAAATTCATAACATGACTTCTGGCTCCATGCAGTTCACAATCTAGTTAAAAATGGCATGAAACCAGTATTGAAAGAAAAAGGCAAAAATATAATATAGCCTGTAATAAGTTTCTACGGAAAAGAAAATGAAAGTTTTAAGAATTTAAGAGTTGAATTAAATCAGTATGGGCATCAGGAAAATCTTGTTAGTCAGGACTCTTAAGATTGGCCATTATAGGGAGATTCAAGATGGTGGATTATGGAAGGCTGCATTTCCAGTTGTTCCATGGCTCATAATTCAAGCAATGGGAGAACTGCTTATCAGCAAGGTGGGTGAAAGAGGGGTTTCACGAAAATTCAATATTGAAAAATCAGAGCTTCTTAGACACTCATAAATTTGAGCGCACTGAACAAAGAGCCAAAAAGGGTACATTGCAGCTAAGCCAGTTGCGGCAGCAGAAGCTGCAGTGGTGCTGGTTCACCACAGAAGAGAGAAATAATAGAACCACAAAGGGAATCTTTGGCATGGAAAAACCTGTAGATCAGAAAAGCAGCCCAAACTTAGCTGATTCAGAGACTGCACAGCGAACTGGTATTTGAAAAGTGCCATTTCACAAGTGGCAAATGCAGAGTCCAAGCAAGAGCCCTCTTGAGGTGGTTATGCTGCAGCTTGCTTTGTGAGGAACAAAGTGTACCCTTTTGGATGAGTTTAATTAAGCAACAGAGTCTCTATCCTGTGAACCTGTGGTGTCCCTGTAATTCTCAACACTTCACAAAAATGATAAAGAAAAGAAAAAGAGAACAAACAGCAACAACAAAACAATAACCCAGTGAATCATAGCAAATATTTTCATACTGCCCCAGCAAATGACTAATGCATGGTCTAGGATGTATCTAACAGACTAAGTGAAATGGGCACAAACAAGGCTGTCCCCAGAGAGATTCAAGTCAGAAAAATGAAAGGAAGTAAAACTCCCTTTCCCTTTGAATCTAGTGGCTCATGTAATCAGCTGAATAGACTCAGGAATCTGAACAGGTGGGTGTGAATATGCTCATGGATGAAGCCTGGGAAGGCTGTATTCATGAGCTGCACAGTTGGTGGACAATTGGCTCCTCAGGAGTAGAATCCTTGGAAAGTTTCTGAGATGCAGATTCCCAAGAGAGATCAACTTCTACCCTGCCCTAGGAATGTGTTGATCTAACCTCTCCAGAGCAGATACCACCCAACAAAGCCCTTAAGGCTGATTAGACCTAACCTCAGCTGCTGGAACTCCCCTCAGAGAACTCCGCAGCAGCCCCACCTTTTGAGTGTATCATTCTGGTCTCTGCAGACAAAACGATAATCAACAGTACTTCCCATTCCTTTCTACTTAATACTGGTGAGAAGGAAAGTTGAGAGTTATTTCAACCAGCTTCAGTTTTAGGCCACTCAAAATGATCTTTCAGTGAGCAACATTAAAAAGAAAAAGGGGTTAACAGCCCCCAGCTTGCTCTCCCATAAGTTCTCTCCCCACCCACCACCAGCCCTATTCTCTCAGTACACAGCCCAAGAAGAAATGGAAAGCAGGTCAGTTGGGCATAGGCAGTGACTATCCACTCTCATCCACTGTTTTGAACACCCCAGTGAAGACCATTCTTTCATTTTTCATTAACAATCTTTTTTCTTTTCTCTTTTTGATGTTCTTGCTATGCTGGTAAGTTTATGAACATGTGTACATATATTTACATATTTGTTTCTTTTTTCCCCATTTTTAGCATTTTTACTGTAGTCATTTTTTCTTGCATTATATTTGAGAGTTAGGTTTTTGGTTTATTTTGGTATTGTTTCTGTTTTTCTTGTTTCCTTTTTTCTCCTTATTTCTGTCACTAAAAGCCAAATCATCTTGTTCTCTCTTACTCTTTTCCTTTAGTTTGTTTTTCCTATTTTTCTCCTCCTCCTTTATAACCGTTACTTGCTACATCTCTTCCGCTCTCTCTCTGCTCACATTTTGAACATTGTAGGCTTGGTTCTACCTTCCTATCACATTTTCTTTTCTCTTAATAAACTGGATTTTTACAATATTTTAGAACTATCTTGTTTATATAACTCCTTTCCTCACCATTCATATTGTTGCAGTTATTACTGCTGTGTATGATATAGTGGGCACTTGCTATTTACTTTAACGTTAGATGTAGATTATGATTAGTTATTGTTGGCAATTGCTGACCACATCATTTCTGTTTTTTGTTGTACTATTGTAGATGTCATAATGGAACCAGGTATTTATTTTAATGCTGCATATTTTTTTTTTGCATCTACTGTTGCTATTGCTTTTTTTGTTTGTTTGTTTGTTTTCTTTTACTTTTTTTTTAACCATTTTTGTGAAGTGCTGAGAATTACAGGGACTCCACAGGTTCACAGGATAGACTCTGTTGCTTAATTAAACTCATCCAAAAGACAGTACACTTTGATCCTCACACAAATTAATGACACTCAAACTTCATCTTTATTTTCATACAAAAATAGAATAGACAAAAATCCAAACTAATGACCAGATACCAAGTTAGAATGGCTTTGCTCTGTGGTCCCACTCATGGATATCCTACAACATCAACAACAACAACAAAAGGAATTAATACAAAGACTGTGAATACCATACTAATGAGGGGATCTCAATCTAGGTTACTCTAGGACACTTTGGCAAGAGAAGGCCATGCCAAAAGAAAGCTCAACATGAGGGTGGAAGAGAAATCCATCCAAACAGATGCATAAAACCCAACACAGGAATACAAGATACATGAAGAAAACAAGGTAACATGATTCCTCCCAAAGTTCATATTTCACCAGCAACTGACTAAAAATACTGGAGTAGATGAAATATCACAAAACATTCAAAGAAATAATTATAAAAAGTATCAATGAATTTCAAGAGAACACAGAAAAACAACTGAATGATTAAGGAAATCAGTACAGGATATGAATGAGAAATTCAATAAGGTGATAGTGATAATAAAAAAGAATCAAACAGAAATCTTGAAATAAAAGATGCAATAATCAAATAAAATGTTCAGTTAAAAGTATAATAGAGCAGACCATGCTGAAACAGAATCTCAGAGCTCAAGGTCAAGGTGACTGCCTTGAACACTCAGACAGTATTTAAAAAAAAAAAAAGGAGAAGAAGTAACCATACTTAGGATATATAAAAACTCTGCAAAAACATTAAGAGAAGAAATTTAAAAATCATTGGAACTGAAATGTGAAATGAAGGTGAATGAAATGGAGAACTTCTTTTTTTTATTTAAATATTTTTTATTTGTTGATATACCTTTATTATTTATTAATTTATATGTGGTGCTGAGGACCAAACTCAGTGCCTCACAGAGGCCAGGCAAGTGCTCTCTGTCGCTGAGCCACAACCCCAGCCCCAAAATGGAGAACTTCTTTAGGGAAATAATAACAGAAAAATTTACAAACATTGAAAATGAGATCCATATTTGGGAAACATTCTGAACCCCAAATAAAAAAGATCAGAAAAGAACCTCACTACAATATATAATAATTAAAATGTGCAACATACAGAACAAAGAGAGAAAAGCCTCAAGAGAAAAATGTCATGTACATTTGGAGGTAAGCCAATGAGAGTTATTTTTCATTTCTTAGCACATACTTTAAAAGCCAGGAGGGCTTGGGATGATGCATTCCAATTCCTGAAAGAATACAATTGTCAACCAAGATCCAGCAAAGCTATCCTTCAAAATTGAATGCAAAATAAAAACCTTTCAAGATAAGTAGAAACTAAAATAATTGAGGACTACTAAACTGAGACTACAATACTTAAAAAAAATACTACACACAGAAGAAATAAAATCAAACCTCATTGTCGACAAATAAATCTCATTTGAAGAATAGCTATGCAAATAAGAAACAGGACTGAATTAAACAGTGCAAACAAGTCAAAATGGCAGAAACTAATAAGCATCTCTCTATAACACTGAATGTAAATTATCTCAAATCTCCAATTAAAAGATACAGTCTAGTAGAATGAATTGAAAAACAAGAATCAACTACATGTTGTTTGCCAGAGACTCACCTTATAAGCAGACAGTGAGAAGATTCTTCCACAGGTTGAAATGAAATTGTTATACTATGTTTATGGAGTGCAAAAACAAGCAGTAATATCCAATGAAGCAGAATTCAAGCCAAAATTAATCAGAAGAGACAAAAGAAGGTTACTTAATATTAGGAAAGGGAAAAATCCAACAAGAAGATGAAACAATAATAAATACTTATGTCCCAATCACCAATGCACCTAACTAAATAAAAGAGCCTCTGCCGGGAGGGGTGGCACATGCCTGTAATCACAGCAGCTTGAGAGGCTGAGGCAGGAGGATTGCAAATCCAAAGCCAGCTTTAGCAATGGAGGAAAGGGACCAAGGAAAGGATAAATACTGGGGAATATTTGAAAAATTATACTGTTACATTGTGTATATGTATAAATATATAATAAAATCTTACCATTATGCCCAACTATAATGCACCAATAAAATATAGAAAAATAAAGATTTACTACTATATAAATAAACAATTGTATTGAGATGAAAAAGTCATTCTAAAGTGGTGGAACTAGAAGATACTAAGTATAGCTTCAGGCTTGGAGGAGGTCTCTCCAGACACAGCTCTATGAGGAGGAAATATATCCCCGATAATGACAGTGCCTCAGGAACAAAGAGAATGATTCAAGTCTTCAGAGTCCTCTGAAAAATGGCATCTATGTCTTATGATGCTCCTTTCTTTGTGGACGTGGGATGTAGCTGTAACTAGAAGTGAGAGAAAATTAGCAAACTAACCAGTGTCACTGGAACCAAATATCTTTGTCTGGAGGAAGAAGCAAGTTCCTTATCTTGAACCTTATTCCAGACTTCTCCTCTCTCTGAATTGCTCCACAGAACTTAAATGGGAGCCAGCTGGTGAAGGAGACAGTAGGTTTGTGGTTTCAACACTGAACTAACATCAACCAAATGATAGGTGGGGCTTAATGTTGAGAAATAGTAGCTTAATAATCCTCACATGAATTTTTCCTTTTGATTTGCCAGATGATAGCCATGTAAGTAAAAAACCAAATATATATATGAATGTGTGTGTGTGTGTGTGTGTGTGTGTGTGTGTGTGTGTGTGTGTGTGACATGAGTGCTTTGGAAAGGTTAAAGGGTTTACAATGTATAAAATACTTTTGAGGGAGATTAACACTCTCAGAATTTCTAAATTTTTATTGTTTGGCGAGGATGCTATCAATTTGAAAATGTTGGGAGCAAACTCGATTTTACCACATGCTCATAAAAAGATTCAATTATATTTTATTTTTAGAAAACAATACTAAAATGATTAATGTAAAAATTAATATTAAAGATAGGAGAATAAAATAGACATTATTACTTTATGTATGTATGTGACTGTATGACCAATATGATTCTATAATATGTATACTCTGAAAAATGAGAAATTATATCCTATTTATGTATAATATATCAAAGTATATAAGTGCATTCTACTGTCATGTTTAACTAATTAAAACAAATAAAAAATTAAAAAAAAATTAATGTTGAAATCTGAATTCCTGTCACGTAGTCCAAAGACCACTGGACAGAGACAGCCAAAAATAAGGGTATGAAAGTCAAGAGGATTGGGTTTTAGATCAATTTTTACTGATTAGTGGATATGGAATATGGTGCACATTACTGATGATTTTAGGTATTATCATTTGTCAAATGACTTAGCTAGTGAGTGATTCTTGGAGTCTCTTCTGGTTCTAATATTCTGAACATGTATGAATATGTAACAACAAAATCTCACCATTATGTCAAACTAAAATGCAGCAACCAAAACATGGAAAAATAGACTCACCATAAAACAATGCTGCACTCTTTACTTGTTAATTGTATATCTAATTAATTTTAATTTGAATAAAGTGTTCAGAAATTTATTACTAGACTATGGAAAGTTGGTGAAGTAATGTAGCCACATTGTTTTGAAATTTTCATTTTGACATTTTAATCTTCTGGTTCATACTTAAATTTATATTTTCATCTTCTAAATGATTTCATGGAATATTTTCATTTACTTTCTAAATTGACCACAACATTCTGTTGATGAGTAGCTAGAATAGCTATTTCCTTTTTTCCCTGGCCTTAATGAAGGAATCCATAAAATTATTCCAAAAGATCAGACATGTGTCAAGACAAAAATTAAGTAATACCTTCTGCTATTCTGATATTTATGGTCTATACTTATATATTTCATTCATACTACCTTTTTAGGAAAAAATGAACATTAATAGAAGTTTCCTTATTAATGACTAAATAAAACACTTTTTGGAATAAATGATTATTATGTAAGAATTGTTTTGGGTAGAAGTTTATCGACAGGCAGTGATTCCAATTAAAATACTTTCCCAGTTGTCCCCACTCAATTGTAAAGCAACAGGAGCAGATCCATGCTTTTCAGTTTTATCTTCTGTATAACAAGACACTTTATCCCACTGGTAACAACATATTTAATCTCATAGAATGAGAATTATATTTTATAAATTTCCCAAACTTCAGGATGTTATTTATAACATATTTTGTGTGTGTGTGCTATCTAGCATTATTTTAAAAAATACACCAAGTACCTTTAAAATCCAAACTGTTGAATTTATTTATCTTTCATTTAATATTAACCCCCTCTGCTCTTTTCCTCAGAGTACCTGAGTTGTGGTATGATCTTGTAATTTACTTTTCTGCTTCTTCCTGGATAATTCTTGCTTCTACATGATGTCCACTGCTTTTAAGCCTTTTGTTTAAAACTTATTTTTGTTATGTTTTCTTCTAATCTTTGATTATATATTCAGTTGCCTTAGTAAATGAACGAATATGATCACAATTTCCATTGGGTGAAAATGTCACTTCTCTAGTTGCTTAAATAATATTTATATAATTTCTATGTATTCAATAGAGTTCAAGTGAAACAAAATGAAGGGACAGGGAAATGGTGACAGGGTAAGACATGTACTCTTTGAAAGATTTATAGACAAATGGGTTCTCAAACTCATCTACTTGTCAATAAAATGTGAAAAATACCAATGTTTTAGACAACTGGAAAAATCTAAGCCATAGAAAAGAAATTTGTATACCATGAATTGATCATACCACTTGATGTCTTCATGCCATCAAGGAGCTTGAAATATGACTATAGCAATTAACAAGAAATTTAAATACACTAGCTCAAGGCCATGATTTCTAGTTTTCTAATTTGAATTTGATTTTAAACTTTTCAATGCTCTCAATTAGACATTTCATACAAAAGTCATTGCAGCTCTTTAGTAAATGTAAAATGTTTCCTTATGACCAAAAATACTGATAAATACTTATTTTTAGTAATCACCTTCTCATGAATTGCTCTATTGGTAAAGAAAAAGAGAAGGAAAAAAATTAAATCAGTACCTGATGCTGCTGTATGATAGCTACGTTAGTGTAATCTAATATTTAAACCAAACATTTCTAAACCTCAATGGCTTGTCAAAATGAAGGACTCTCTCATATTCATATTCTGGTCCAATTGTGGGCAATCTTCCAACCAGGAGAGGACACAGTATTCTGGCTTCTTCTGCTAATGGCTGTTGTTTCCTATGGTCACTGGATCATTAAATTTTAGTCAGAAAACAAGTACAGAAAGAGTGTGGGAGTCTGCTTGTGGGGACATGTGCCAGGCCTGGAAATACTGTCTATAAACTCTGCCTTATTCCAATATCTGAAAGATTTGGGCATGGGGTTTATCTGTATGTCTGTACTAGTGTTAGTTCCGCTAAATCTCAGGATTAGTAGATGAATACTTTCAGAAATTTTTCTTAATAGGAAAAACTAAATCTTGAAAGCATTCTTATGGTAATCAATTCATCCTGCTTTTCCTTGGACTCTCCTGGTCTGAAACTGGAAGTCTTGCATCCAGGTAGCCCTCACATAACTCCCAGGAAAACTATAACTGCAAGAAATTCTAATGTTTAGAAGTCAAGAAGTGGGCCTATATTTGGGCTTACTTCAAAAATGCTAAGCGTGACCTTTAGAAATTTAACCTTTCTGTTAGTTTTTTTTTTTTTCATCTTAAAATGAAGAATTTGAGTTTATAAAGAAACACTTCTTTCATTTCTCATACATCATGGTTAAAAGGTAGTTGAACATTTACAATGAAGGGATATAGTTTTATGTCCTGCCACTGAATGTTCACAAATGAAAAAACAAAAACAAAAACAATGAGTATTGCCTCATTTACAAATGGGAATGTTTAAAGTCAAGTGCAATTACCTTACTAAGACTATGGGCACTATGAGCCTGCAGCTCTTCTCTCCCGGATGTGACTACAATCGCATAATTGCCCGTGAAGATACTGTCTTGTGGTTTAGTCAGTTAAGGTTCCAAAGTTTCCTTCTGACAAGACAGAAAATCAAGGGATATAAAAGGAATTTGCACTTTTGTAAGATCCCTAGGTTCGTCTCATGCATCTCAAATTTTGACAAGCACTGCATATATGCTTTTTGTAGTTTCTATAAATGCATTATGTATTTTATAAATATATTTTATGTATATTTTATATATTGTGTATTTTTATAAATAATCAGATATATTTTATATGTATTATATATTTATACATATGTAAATAAGACTATATTTTAAAAACTATAAAAATGTGTGGGGAATGAAATATACCGCCCTCAGATAGTTCTATAAATATTTCTGCCTAATACACCAAAAATAATTCACACTGTGAGTTTAGTCAGTGCAGAATGCTAAGACCACTAATGAGTTGAACACCAATTGGTAAATGATTGAAGGCTTTAGACTTCCAAAGCAGTTGGATTTATATTTCCTGAGAGAACATTCCATTAAAAGAATGTACCAAATTCAGGGTAGTAAAGCTTGCAAACATTTATGTTTTCTTTTTACAAGAGAAAAGTATTCAATTTAGAGGCTATGTGGTATGAGACAAGGCTGGTGTTTCTACCAGAAGAAAGGGCAGGGATACTTTTACATTATGATTTTAGTAGGTAGACAGAGAATAACTCCATCTGCTCCCATTTTTTCTTAATACTTCAAATTTCATTTTAAGCAACTGTCTCCTTTGCTATGAATCTTCTGTAATTCTAACATGATTCTGGAAAATGTGATGGTCAGCTGTTTCCAAATTCCAGTCCTTCTACCCTTCCTCATCCCACCCTAAACTTTGTCTTTATTATACTTCACTTATTATAAAATTTCTTTGTATTAAGCATAGTAAATACCTACATTCAAAAGTTATAGGCAGTAGTCTACAAATTGCTTCAAGAATGGGACCTTGTATACTGTCTCTACTCTCTCTCCCTGAAAACACAGTGCCTGGATGACCACAGATATTTATCAAATGTTTGGAATAAAATAAAAATCACAACAAATATCTGATAGACAAAATTAGATGCCTAAAAGTCTAATAAATAAAAGTCAATGAGCATATACATTGAATTTTTCTTCTAAAAATAATATTCAAATCACATGCAAGCTCAGGGTAAAAGAGTTCCTTAAGGATTATCTCCAGGGCATTTGATGGTTAGAGAAACCCTGTCCAATATAAATATGATGTGAGCTACATATATTATTTTAAATGTTACAGTAACCAAAGACACTAACAAGGAAGAGAGAAAAATAATTCTAATAACAAGTTTTCTTAACCCAGCATATACAAAATATTATTATTTAATCATTGTAAAACTAATTGTGTCTTTTTCCACACTAAAACTTTGAAGTCTGGTTTCTACTTATTTTATAAAATTATTGTACATCTAAATTCTGAGTAGCAAATTTTAAGTGCTCAATACCCACTTGTGACTATTGGCTACCATGTTGACAGTGTGGGTCTAAAGAAGTGCTTCTCAAATTTTATTAGACATGAGATACAACTGGAGACATTTTAAAAGTGCAAATCCCTTTCAAATATGTTGGTGTTCTATCTTTTCTCTAAGTGCTTTGGAGCCTTAACGGATTTACTAGATGTACAGTTTCCTGATAGGTGAGAATACAGACTGCAGTCATGTAATCCAGGAAAGAGGAGTAGCATCCTGGTACTGCCTATAATCTTAGGGAGGTGACTGCACTTGACTTGGAGCATTTCCCTTTAAATGAGAAATGAGATGATTAACTTTTTTTTTTTAATTTGTAAAAATTTAGTGTCAGGACAAAAAGTTATATCCTTTCCAGTGTGAAATAGGTTATATAAATATATATAAACTATAAACATATATTTTATACAATATATAAAATATATGTCATTATATATTTTATATAATATTCATTATATGTAAAACATTATATATTCTATGTGTGTATCTCTTATATAATTATATACATTATATATTTTATATAATATATTTTAGACATTATATACTATATTTTATATACAATATAAAATCATGTATTATATATAAATGCATAAAATACATAATGTGGATAATTATATAAAATACACACACATATGCACATACATTTCTAATGAGACTTAGAGGAAAAAGATACACCTTTTTAAATTTTTATCTTTGTGCCTTTGGTATACTGATAATGTTACACCTGCTTTTATGTTGTGTTAGTTTTGCATCAATGTGACAAAATACTTGAGATTAATAGTTTTTAAAAAATGAAAGTTATTTTGTCTTACAGTTTCAGAAGTTTCCATCCTTTGTTAGATGGCACGATTACTTTGGGGCCTGGAGTGAGATAGAACACCATGGTGAGGAGCTCAAGGTAGAACAAAGTTGCTCACCTCATATGATTGGGAAGTAGAGAGAGGAAAAGGCATAAGGCTCAACATTGCCATCAAGACCTCCCCTCAATAACCTCCTTCTTCCAACAAGGCCCCACCTCCTAGAATTTCTACCCCCTCAATAGCACCAGCACTGGGGATCAAGTTTTCCATGTATGAGCTTTGGGAAGTTTTTAAGATCCAAACTATTAAGTATATCTAGGTAAGGGAAGCTTTGTTGGGAAATTGAAGCTTGATGACCGTCTTAAGTAACATTTTCATAAATTTGCTTTCTTAAATTGTGACATGTTCTTGGAGAATAAATTATACATAAATTTTCTGTGATAGACTGATACATTCCCAAGTGTTCATTACCAAATAGTGTGTGTGGGGGGGAGGGGGCGGGAAACAAGAACTTAAAAAAACAACAACTAGAAAAACTAAAGCAAAAGTATTTGAAAAGTATTTTATTCTGGAAAACATAAAAATCATCTTGGTAACATGCCCTTAAGAAACTTTGGGTTATACTATTCAGGACATTCAGAGTCTCACAAAATCAATCAATAAATAAAATATCAAAAATTTTCTTGTATTTGGTGCAATCACAAATTATGTGTTAGGGAAATTCAGAGACTTTCTTGGAGAAAGAAAATTGTCCATTCAAATGAATTTGTGTACATGCATGAAGTAGGACCAATTTTGCAAATTTATTAGCCTGTTGGAAATTGAGAGCTAAATTTCATGCTTAACCATATTTAAGTTCTTTCTCAAGACTGGAAGAGTTTACCACTTTGTCCCTTTCAAAAATTTTTACTTATTTTCAATTCTAATTGTTCTATTTTTCAGATCTATTTTTTAAATTACTTCAGTTAAATAAGTGGGACATTTGGAAAAAAAAAACTCAGAAAAGCAGTCTATCTGATATCTGGCTCCTGACAAGATGAACATAGGATGCTGGCACGTTTCCCAGAGCTTAACCTTGGAGATGCCACAAAAACAAGAAGGATATTGTCGACAGATCTCAAAACATTAGAACCTTGAAGAAATCAGAGAGATAGGTGGTAGGTTCCTGCTGTTAGATTAGCAGAAGGCCAGAGGCACAAATAGAGGAAAGACACATGAAGTATATTGTTATTTATTTTTCC
The DNA here is from genome assembly GCF_052094955.1 of Ictidomys tridecemlineatus. Classification (NCBI taxonomy): domain Eukaryota; kingdom Metazoa; phylum Chordata; class Mammalia; order Rodentia; family Sciuridae; genus Ictidomys; species Ictidomys tridecemlineatus. The sequence goes on from NC_135488.1 coordinate 79,517,047, forward strand.
CTTTCACTAATTGATGATATCACTGCTCATTTGCCCCATCACACACAAGACAAATGAATGCAATAAAATAATAAAGAATAATAACAAGCAGGATAGAAAAGAAGAATAGAAATACTGAGTGGACTATACTGGTGGAAAAATGATAAAAGGTAGGGGTAGAATAGCCAGCTTCTGAGACTTTGTCCTTCTGCCTTCAACTGTCTAGGTAAGACCCAGTGAAGTAAGTAGCCCTTGGCTAGCAGCACTGTCTAGAGAAGTACAAGAAGCCTGTTGGTTGAGCATAGGTTGAGGGTGAACAAATGGATTGAGTTGGGGAGCTCAGATGGTAAGAAAAAAAGCACTTCCACATTGACCCACATTGTCTGCACCCACTTCAAAATTTCACCTTGGAATATAGAACTTATAGTCTGGAAAATACCTTTCTCTGGGCAACACATCCCTAGCCAATGATGCTATTATTCCCAAGAGACTATAAGTGTACCAGAAAAAAATAAAACTTTGTACAACATAGAGTGTAAAAATAAATAATAATAACAAGGTAAAAAAAGAAAAGAAATAATTGGAGAAAAGAATTGATTGTCCATTTGCAGAAGGAAACTCAACCTTGTCTCTCAATAGTTATAAAAATCAGCTCACAAATGGATTGAATACTGAAATGTAAAACCTAAAACCATTAAATTACTAGGAAAAAATATAGGAAAATGTTTCAGGATATTCGAATAGGCATTTTTTTTTTTCTGGAGGAGACCTGAAAAGCACAGGAAATAAGAGCAAAAAATAGAAAAAATGGAATTAAATAGACTAAAAAGCTTCTGTGTAGTAAAGGAAAAATCAACAAAGCTAAGTGGCAACCTACAGAATAGGAGAAAACATTTACACGTTTTGCATACACTTAGCAAGTAGTTGATATCCAGAATATGTAAGGAACTCCCAAAACTCAACAACAACAACAAAAATCCTCAACAAATAACTTACTTTCAAAATGGGAAGTAGACCTAAACAGGCATTTTTGAAAAGAAGACATACAAATCGTCAACAGATGTGTGAAAAATTTTTATCATCACTAATCAGGAAAATGCAAGTTCAACTACAATGAGATACCATGTCACCCTAGTAAGAATGGAAAACTACCAAAAAGATAAATATTACAAGTGTGACAAGGATTTAGAGAAAAGGGAACACTGTTGGTGGAATTATAAGTTAGTATAGCCATTTTGGAAAACACTGCAAAGGTCCCTCAAAAAATGAAGGATAGGACTACCATATGATACAGCAATCCTACTTCCAGGTGTATCTCCCAAGGAGGCCAAATCAGGATGTCGAGCAGACATCTGCATTCCCATGTTCATTGTAGCACTATTTACTATAGCCAAGAAAGGGAAACAACTTAAGTGCCCATCAAGTGATAAATGAATAAATAAAATGTGGTACATATACACAACAAAATTCTATTCAGTCCTAAAAGAGCATGAAATTCTAGAATTGGTAACAGCATGGATTAAGCTGGAGATAATTATGTTAAGTAAAAAAGACAAGTACTGTATGGTCGGACTTATATGTGGAATATAAAGTTGATCTTACAGAAGTTGACCATACAGTATTGGTAACTAGAAGATGTGGGGAGAGCAAGAGGGAGGGAAGGACAGGAAAATGTCAATCAGTTGGTACCATGTTACAATTAGAAGTAAGATGTTCTGGTGTCCTGTTGCATAGTAGAGTGCCTATATACAGTAATAATGCACTGCGTATTTCAAAAAGTTAGGAGAAAGAATTTTGAAAACTTTTGCTATAAAGAAATTATTCAAGAGATAGATATTTTTAACTTTATTTAAACATTATACAAGGTTCACATATATGGAAATATCAGTTTACTCCACCAAAATGTATATTTTACATGCTGTTTAATGTATCAGCTAAAAAAGACTATTTTAAATTTTAAACTACAAAAAGGTACATTTTATACACAAACAGGTGAAGCATGAGTCATATTTTCAGACCAGGGTTACCTTGTAGGTGATTTTTGACATCTACATATTGAAATTATTACGAGAAATTTATGTACATCAATTAAAAGCTATGAGTAAAGTTTGGCCCAAACTTCAAATGATCAAATGCCTATATGAATAGGTGAAAGTGATAGGTGAAAAGACAAATATTGGTTCATTCTTATGTAATAGTGATTCAATTTCAATAAAACACTATGCAGCAATTAAAACCAAAACAAATGAAAGAATCACTGATACTTCCAACAATGTATCCCAATATTTCATCAACATTATGTTGATTGAAATAAGTCGGACATATGTAACAACTGTATGATTCCAATTACCAATTTTTTTTAAGAAGCCTCAAATGAATTGATGTTCCTATAAATCAGATTATAAATTACCTCTGAGGGAGATATGAATTGACAGGGTGCACAGTAGAAATTTAGAGTACTAGAAATATTCTCTACTTGGTTTGGAATAGTTACATTAGTATTTGTTTGTGTGTGCATAATTATTAGGTAGCACTTAAAAGGGGCATGTCATATGTATGTGTATATGTTTACATGTATATGTGCACATATTCATATATAAATATGCATATATATATACATATTCATATGTTAGATATTAGAGTGTACTTGTTTTCATGAAGTAGTCCTAGAAGAGTGAATTAAGTGTGTCACTAATGTAAATAATTACCAGAGATTTCACTTATTTCTTAAAAATAGGTCAAGTTTCTTCAAAGCAGACATGGATACTTTTCTCTAATGTTCTTAGGTCTTTGGTGTTGTTGTAGATTTTTACTTCTTAGATGAGGCCAGGCCGACTTCTGTGTGTTTGGTTATATACCTAATATGACCTGATGGAGAGAAAATATCAAGGGGCTGGAGAAGAAACACTACAAAAACCCAAATTTGAATATAAAAGTTGTCAATCAAATGTGAGTTAGGTCATTCAATTTTTTTCAGTATCATCTGCATTTAGTTTTGCTAAAAATCAATATATGGTCTTGTAAAATTATTCTGTAGCATAGCAACATTTTTTAAAAAGTACCATGAAAATAGCAGAAAAATTCAAGTGCCTTTACAAAAATTGAACAGATGTTATGAAAGAAGTCGACCTGAAAACTACAAAGCATTATTTGAGATATGAAGGAGCACCTTTATTCAGCTGGTTATACTATAGTTACTGGAAGAGTCAATATTATAAAGATGCCAAGTCTCACCAGTTGATTCATGGAAAAGTACAATCTCAATTAAAAAAAAAAACACCTCTGCAGATTTCATCAATTGGTTCTAAAATGCATACAAAAACACAAAGAGCCAAACATAATGAAGGCATTTTTGAAGAAGAACCAAGGTAGGTAAGAAATACTTCACATATCAAGAGCTTCTATTAAAAAAAGTTTATTCTTGCATAGGGTAGAGAAATTGACCCTTGTATAGAGTAGATTAAAAAAAACCCATACATGCAATTTATTATATTAAAAAACCCATACATGCAATATATTATATTAAAATTATATTAGATAATCTATAGATTCAATAGAAATTCATACAGGAAAAAATAGTTATCAGGACTTCTATTTCACATCACTGACTAACGTAAATTCTTAGTGCATTTTACATCTAAATGTAAAAGACAATAAAGTTTTTGAAAGATAACATAAAGGGATCTTTGAGAAAGTGAAGTAAGAAAAATTTATTAAAATATAAGAAAAAAAGTTCTATCCATAGTGGGAAAATGATAAGCTAGACAGTGTTAAAAGAAGGAATATTGTTTATAAAAAGATTACATTAATAGTATAAAAAGAGAAGTTACAGAGTGAGAGATGGTTGACCCACTACATGTATTTGTCAAAAACTGTAAATAGAATTAGAAATCTTATGCCTATATTTAGGATTAAAGTTGTCCTACAAATATCACAAATCAATAAGCACAGGAAGAAAATCTAACAGAAGAGTGAGCAAGAGACTTCAAACAACACTCTGTATAATAGAATACTCAGAATAAAGAGAAAAGAGCCGTCCCTCAGTACCCATGGGGAACTGGTTCTAGGACTTCCGCAAATACCATAGTTGAAGATGCTCAGATCCCTTGTATAAAATAAACTAGAGTTTGCTTACAACCTATACCCATCCTCCCTTTATTATAAATCATCTCTAGATTATTATAATAATGTAGCATAATTGCAATGTAAATAGTGGATTTAGGAAATAATGACAAAGAAAAGTCTGTAAATGCTTAGTACAGTTATAATTTTATTTCAAATTTTTAAATTATTAATTAAATTTACTTAAACTGAGAGAGAAATATTGTATTATAAACAGGGTGCCATGTAATATTTTGACAAATACACACATTGTATCATGTTTAAATCAGGTTAAACACACAGATCTCCTCAAACATTTATCGTTTCTTTATGGTAAAAACATCCAAAATCTTTTATATCCTATTTTGCACTATGAAATACATAGTGCAAAATTACTAGCAATAGTCACCCAACTGTGCAAAAAATTGAAAATTAACAGTTTTTAAAAGAAAAATTTTTAATCTGCCAGTTGGTTCTATCCACAGATGCAGAACCCCCAAATATGGCAATCTGGCTGAGTGTACTTCCTACTGCCAATTATATATTTATAACTAATACATTATGGATACTTCTAAAGTCCCTGATCATCTGGCACCATTCTATATGACTTTAGATAATGTGTTTTTCCTACACAAATAAAATAGTTTAAGATATTAGTTTTAATGACACCTTGTTTAATATGTTTTTTTGTATTAATATTCCCTCTCTTCCCTTTGTATGTTATTTTAAAATGTTATTCTTTATTCTTTGCATATAAAATTTTTAAATAAATGAAATGAATATCCATAAGGCAATTACTGTAACCTCACGTGTGTAGTGTTTATAATCGAGGAATTGGTATTTGCAAGTGAGTAGTTACTCTTCCCCTGCCTCTAGCACAGTTGAGGAACCAAGCACTCAGTGAGATATGTCACTTGCCCCAGAGGTTGTGAAAAGTGAAGGAGAGAGGCAGTTCCTCCAGATTCTAAGAATCTTGCCAAAACTGACATCTCTGTTCCGGTATAAATCAGTATAGTGCTGTGATTTACATAATGAAAACATTCATTGTGTTTACCACACGTGACATTATCTCTTAATTTAAACAAGAATCCTGTGAGATAAATTGTTCCTTTACGGATGTGATAAGAAACAAAAATTAGTTTGAGAAATATTCTCTCTTTCTGTTTCTCATATATTACATGACATATAGTCTATGAATAATCAGAGATCTCCTCTCTCAAACTGTATTTGCAAAATGGTCTGTACTATATTAAATAGTTCCTAAAATTCTTGACAAAATGTAAATGAAATAAACTCTGTGACGCCCTGGAAATTGAAAACTCCCACACAAAGTATATTAGAAAGAAAACTATTTTATGATTAAGTGTTAAACTAAAATGAGATGCATATCATAAGCTATACACTAAGATTGCAAAGACAGAAGAGATCTCACCTTATTATAACTAAGCAGAAGCAATTTTTTTCTTATTTTCAAGATAAATAATAAGTGTTCTCCAAGTAAGAGGACTTGAAGGTACCATTCACCCACATATAGCTTACCATAAATTCACCTGAAACTGATATAACCATTGTGTTAATTAGCTTTATCTAAAGGAAAAATAGACTTCTCATATTGTTACTACCAGAGGTCATTTGCCATTGGAAGCAAGATACCAAGCAGATGGGCTCCTACAGTTTTACAGAAACTGAGAGGTAGAGATGTTCTTTTTTGAAGATTACATTTCAAAGAGATGATTTCCAGGTTTCCAAGAAAGACATTCCTGAGTCTTAAAACTGGCATGAGGCATTTTTTGCTTTTTAAAAGGTTTACACATTTCAGAAGTACAGAAGAAGACTTCACAAGTTTTCTAAAGTAAAATCTCTCAGAAAAGTGAAGGTGAGAAGTTTTTTTTTCCCATTTTATAACAGAGAAATTTTTTCTTTTAAAATTTGTAGTTACCTTTAAATAGTCTGTATTGTATGATATATAATTTACAATATGCTGTACATTTCTCCATACATTGAGTCCAATTATCTACCTTGATATGTCTCTAGATGCAACTCACACATCTTTTTATTTTTGGATATATATATATACACATACATATATATACTTATACATACATATATATATATATATATATATATATATTCCTTTTTTGATGGATTTATTAGAATTATGGGTGAATAAACTGAGAAGAGTGGAGATAGTACCATCCTTTGATTATAAGTGTTTAAAAAGCTAGCTAGAGGAATGTGATGGACATCATTATACAAAGTACATGTATGAAGACTTGAATTGGGTGTCAACATACTTTATATACAAACAGAGATACAAAAATTGTGGTATATATGTGTATTAAGAGTTGTAACGAAAAAAAAAAAAAGAATAGTGTTACCTTAGATTAGGTAGAGGGAAGTGAAGGGAGGGGAAGGCAGGGGATGTGGGGATAAGAAATATAGTAGAATGAAACAGACATTATTACTTTATGTATGTATGTGACTGTATGACCAATGTGATTCTAAAATATGTATACTCAGAAAAATGAGAAATTATATCTCACCTATGTATGATATATAAAAGTATATAAGTGCATTCTACTGTCATGTATAACTAATTAAAACAAATAAAAAATTTTTAACAAAGCTAGCTAGAATGAAATGGCTTCCTAAAAGTGGAGGTGTGGGGTGGAATGGAAAGAAATTTTAAGATTGAGAAAATATCTGAGTATCTGAAAGAAGAGATAGAAACTAAAGACTACATTACACAGTGAATCTATCAAAATATTAAGCAATAATAGCCAAGAATTATGATGAAAAATGTTAGCTAAATAAGTTTTTTTAAATGTATCTTAATATTAAGAATAGACGATGCATAGGAAAGAAAGAGAGATGAACAAAAGAAACTCTACAAGCAATTATGAGCTTTTTTGTCATTTCAGATTGACTTCAGTTGCAGTAAATAGAATAACATATATTTGTCCCAAATTCCAGGGAAATTTAATTCACATCTCCAGTGAATCAGGTAAGCTTTAAAGATTCAGAACAATACCATTCAATACTACATTCTATAAGCACCAAGATGAATAAAGTGGTACATATCATTCAATAGGTATATAGCTGCAATAACTCCATTTATAGTAGTTGTCAAAAATTACTAAAAATTGGAATATTAATAGCCTTTGAAAAACCATCTATTATCTTATCATGTGCTTCCGATTCATTTCTATTTTCCTTCAGATATTTTAGTCCATACGTATAAGAAAATGGAAATAAATATTGAATGTAAGCAGATGTACTTTGCAGAACTTTTGAATAATGTTATCCAAGTGGTTAAATAAATTGATGTTTTAATATTTGATGGCATTATGGGGAAACAAAGCTATATTGGCAAAGGAAAGTAGGATAGGACTTTTTTTCTATTGCTTCTGAGGTTGGTTATTTGAAAATAAAGTTTTGTGGATTTGTAGTCCTTGATGGAATATAATGCTAATGGAAATATGAAGTTCCAGAAATGTCACCAAGAATCATTTTTTAACATTACTTTTATTGAAGCTGAAGAAAACTGTATAACCAAGACATATCAAGAGCATACACAAATATTAAATGCTGCAGCCTAACATTATACATTCATTATTTATTTTCAATTTACATTATGGCTACAGGGGGAGATTTTCCAGGCTTAACAGAATCCAAATACAAACAAATTCTTTATATTTTTAAGATTAAAATAGTAATTTAGGGCTGGACACAGTGATACATTCCTGTAATCCCAGTGGCTCAAGAGGCTCAGGCAGGAGTTCAAAACTAGCCTTAGCAAAATCAAGGCACTAAGCAACTCAGTAAGACCCTGTCTCTAAATAAAATACAAAATAGGGCTGGGGATGTGGTTCAATGGTTGAGTGCCCCTGAATTCAATCCTCAGTATCCCTTTCCCCCCAAAATAATAATTTAGGTTATTACTGAGTGTTAGATATGATTATAAATAATAGATAGTCAAAGACATGAATTCACCCATTTAAACATAAAATTTAAAAAATTGTCATTACTAAAACAATAAGAGAAAAAAATTGCTCATGGTATTAATTCTCCTTTTTATTAGTTCAAAAAAAGATTTCTCCAATCACTGATATTTAAGTTCTAAACACTAAGTATTTTTACTAAAGGGACATATAACAAAGTCATAAGAAACAAAAAAATGGACTCAAAAGAATAAAAACAATAAATAGGAAAATTTTTTAAATGACTCAAATGAATAAAAGGTAAAAATACAGAGGATTAAATATTATAAAATTATATTTGTAGGCTTTTATAAACCAAGCAAGATGTTTAATTTATAAAAATATATCAAATCCATCTTCTCCAGAGTAAGATGATAAAGCAGATCAAAAAATGTTTGTAAAGATAAGATTGTTCTTAAAAAGACTAGAGCAGGGCTCAAGGGGGATTTCTCTCTCTTTGACACTGACCAGCATACAAATAACTGTTAAAAATCGAGGGGCTTTTGCTTCCAAAGAATGAATTGTTTCCAGGCAGAAATCTGAATGAGCAAAAGAGAGAGCTTTAAAAAATAAAGCAAGGGAACCTGTATCAACTTTATTCTTACCCATGAAAACAGACATAGGTTGCCTTTTTCATTCCCCGTATTATGATCCCACAGAGCCCCTAAATGTTCTTTCTTTGCAAATACATCTGAAAGTGAATTTATAAATGCTAACCCTCTTCGTTCAAACATTAGGATTTAGAGTTTCCTTTATGTCTTAGCCTTATTTATCTTTTATTGTCATGATTTGGGGAAGACTATACTTTTTTCTAAATCATTAATCAATTCAAGTTTTTTTTCAGATACCCTGTCAAATACTGCAATGAGAAAAGTGAACCGAAGACATTTTAGGAATATTTTATGTCTCTATTTAAAGATTAGATTAAATGTCCTTGAGTCTTATATAAGCTTAAATAAATGCAGGTCATTACACAATCAGGTCAACTCTCATATTCTGAACTCCAACTTTTACACCTCACATTGAATATATACTAGAAAACAGAATCCATACTCAAATGAAAGATTTGTATTTCTTTCATAATCACAAATAAGAATTTAGCTTAGGGATGACATGCTTTGTTCAGTATTTACACTTCCCAAGCTCTCTTAAAAATAATTGCAGCCTGGTAAAATAATTTGGTCAGTGAGAAACAGGATAGGAAGAAAGTTTAAGAAGCTGTTATTTGCATTATTATCATATTTTAGATTATTTAATGCTTGATAAGCTGCCTTAGAGCATACAAGCATCAGTTTTGTAAAGATACACTAGAGCATAGTCCCACCCAATCCATTTAGTGTGGCTGCTTTTCAGCTGTAATGGCATGGTTGAATAGTTGTGACAGAGACCATATGGCTGCAACATTAAATTATTTATTATCCTCCCTTTGACAAGAAATATTTTCGGACCCCTGCTCTACAGAAACCCTGACACATAATATAAGGGAAAATGTCTAGAAGTAACCAAGTATTGACTGCTGCTACTTTTTACCCTCTGCTTTGTCTTAATCAAACTTTAGTCAGGTTTTTTCCCTCCTTCCTAAGCCACCTGAATTCTGTTTGCCTCTAATCCAGATTAAACATCGAAAAAAGTAAAATATTCCCACTCCCCCCATCAGCTTCTCCTGAAAAATTAGCTGACCACAGAAATTACTCCAAATATCATTTTCCCTTGTGTATCCAATATCCTCTTAAAAGCTTCTGCTTATACCTGCTTGCCCCTCCTTATAAAATCCTTTTACCATTTGCTTTTGACATGATTTCTGATTTCTAAGACTGCACTACTCTTATTGCAATAGTCTTTTCTTTTTGAAGGAAAGCCTCTGTCTAGAGGCTTTTATTTGCCAGCTGTATGGTTATAGATTAGTAAAAATACAGATTATAGATATAAGACTTTGATAAGTGAGATAAGACAATTATAAAGCAAGAGGATTGCTCATGTAACTGATTTGCTACTGACTTAGACAGGCCTAAGACTCCATTTTGCTGTGTTCTATTAAAAAACATAAACTGTTACAAGAGCTGTTTCTGAAAAACTGAAATGAAAGCTATTTTCTTATAATATATTGTTTGCTATACTTTATACCCCAATATGGTAGTCTTGGTGACCCAAGACTTTGAAGTAGATTTTAGCCCCCACTAACCACCTGCGGGAACTCAGGATATGATTGTCTAACACCTGCTCCAACCCAAGATGCGATTGTGTTTTAGCTTGGATTGCTGCTAATTGCTGTTTTAGCTTCTATGACTGGCTTGGTTGAATAACGCTAAGGAAAGTCCATGAGCTGTGGTTTCCGTCCTTAAAATTCCCAACCACAGGCCAGGAAATTGCTGTTCTCTCACAGAGCTTCAGTCTCTTTAGGTGGGTGACAGTCCCTGGCCAGGTAAATAAAGCTCTCTTTGATTTGAATTTGGACTTAGATTGTTTTCTGAAGCGGCTCCCCATAACAATCACTCTTTTTACCTAAGGTATTTCTGCTGGCTTCTTAACATTTTGTGCACTTTCTGGCTGGAGAAATTGGGAACCATGGTGGATCCTTACCACTCTCAATCCAGTGCTCAACATTTGTCTACAGTAGCTCTAATTCTATTAGATTGGGTTGTTCCTTGCTGTTTTCTGTTTGAGCAGGGTTTTTCCTGGCTCTTTTCTGCCAACAGATGATCTTTCTGGATGGGTCTTAGCTCTCCTAAGTGGAGATGTAATCCCTAACTCCTTTGGTTGAGTAGAAACCATCTTGGTTCTTCTCTAATCAAAGGAGAATTTTCCTGGGTCTATGTCTTCTTGGATCTTTTTGAGTAGGAATTCACAGCTTGACCTTCCAGCTGGAAATTCTTAGCTTTGTTGTGAGTCCTCATGACTTCTCATGACTACTTGTCCAGAAATGGTGCAAGGGTGCCTTAGAGTCAGGGGTGAAAGACAGAGTAGTTTTGGAGAAATAACAAATTTGTCAGCTTCTCAACAGGATTGTGTGAGGTACCCTTTGGTTCCCAAATGAGGGTTGCACATGTAACTGATTTGTTATTGACTTACTCTTCTCTATTTCTGTTTCTGCTATGGGTGACTCTCATTTACAGGGACTGAAATAAATTAACTCCAAATGACTAGATGCTTCACTATTATGGCATTAATTTACCTTCAGAAAGCTCTTGAACCTGATGATCTAGAATATTCTCTAAATAATGGGTTGTTATTATTATTATTATTATTATTTTGTGTGTGTATGTGTATGAAGATGCTGAAAAACTGCTCTCTCAATCAAATTTCAATGAGTCCCTTCAACATTATCAATCTACCTTTAGGAAGCTATGCTATTCCGTCTCTCAAGGACCACCTATTCAATGTGCTCTTTTACCCCTAGTTCTAAGGTACACATATCTTCAACACTTCTCTTTCATTCTCTTTCTTCAAATCTGTTTCAGAATTTTCTACAACTTTGTTTTGATCTACCTTCTGTGTTTTCCTCTACTCCCTTACTCTATCTTAGCTTTTCCAAATTCTTAATTTCCCATAGTGATCTGTGACCCCAGTCCTACTCCTACAATGCTTGGTGCACAAGAACAAAAAACTACAGGGAGCTATCTACTCCACTGCCACATGCCAGCAGGTTACATCAAAATATTTATCTCAATCTGACCTTCATAGTATCATCAAGGATTTCCAAGACCCAAGTAAAAAAAAAGAAAATAAAGACATTTTCTATGTAATTCAAGTTTAGTTTAAGGATATACTCTCTGGGAGTATGTTTAAGAACACTTTTGCCAATTGGTTCAACTCCTTGAATGTTCTAGAAGCACTGTCTTATGGTTTAAAATAGCTAATTTAATTAAAATAAAATGAGAATTTGCAGAATTTCTGGTGCGTATTACAGCACTAAAGACATTAGAGAAAAGTTCCTAGACTCCCAGTAAATGTCCAGAAACAATGTTTAAGCCTAACTTTGGATAACCATCCTGCAACTTAATTAATGAGTATAGAACTTAACAGAGGCTATTCAAAATATTGATATTAATTGGTAGGGTGCCCCTTTCTCTGCAATCCATGCTTTAGCACAGCACAGTGGGGATATACAGACTGATACACACACACACACACACACACACACACACACACACACACACACAGGTTGTGTGCACTTACACAGTACAAACCCATGACTCTTCAACTTAAATTAAGAGAAATGGTTCTAAGATCTTATGGTGACCTTCAACTTCACTAAAATCTTTGATAGAGATTCCTATGGATACTTCAGGGGCAAAAAGTACTGTGAAAGAATAATCTAGGGCAGAAAGTTAATTAAAAATCTCAGAATCTTAATGAATCCCTACTGAGGGATCTGCTCTTATCTGCCTACAAATGCCCTTAACTTACTAGGGTAAATAATAATTCCAGTTAATGGGCACCCTGATACCTTTCTGAGACATACTAAAACCACCTACTTCACCTTAGGACCTTACAATTCTCAACCACACCTTCTCAGGGGTATACAGACTTTCTCTATGTGCAGTTAGATAATTTTCCTCGTGGCTTGCCCCTTTTGAACTCCTTTCTTTGTCTCTTGAGCCTCTCGATGTCCAATTTCATTTTTTCTCAAGTTCCAGAATTATTTCATTTATTAGGCTAGAGATTTACTTTCTAATTGGAATTTTAGTTTTTTATGTTCATCTGCAAACAGCATAAGCCACAACTGTCCATCTGTTATATTATACAAGAAACAGTGTACATAGTATCCAACATTTTTGTACTGTATGTATTTATTTGCTACTATTTGGCTTCTCGGTTCACCTCTTATGAAATTCTTCTGAATTTTTGTTTTTACATTAATATCCATCTATATCAATATCTCCATCTAGCTCCAATCAAGCCCCAATACCTCCTTTGAACTTACAGAAATTGCAAATCTGAATGTTATTGATTCTTTTGATGGCACATATTTTTACATTAAAAAAAGAAAAGAAAATGAAGATATGTCATTATGTATTTTAAAGAATGTAAGTCTATACTTCACATTGCTGACATGTAGCTTTATAAGAGTCTACTGTTTGGCTAAAAATAAGAGATTTAACATAAATTTATACAAATAGCAATTATGATTCAGGGTAATTCATAATTTTGTTATATTAAGACAATCACTGGGATACTAGTAAAATACAGAAAACCAGTATCTGAGCTCTTAGATGTTTGGCGATTGCCGTGAAACAGTGATACTTAAGGTAGAAGAGAAATTCAAAAATGGAAAGAAAGCTCAGAAGCAAAAGAAAATGTATTATCTGACAGACAGGCTAAACTACCAGGTCATAAAACTCCTTCACTCTTACCATAATCAGATATGGTCTTAAATATAGTCCAATTATACCAGATCTTTATAATTTAGGTGCTTAAAACCTCCCAATGCAGAGCTCCTGAACATGAAAAGACCACACGTTGCATATCTTATCCAACCAGATAGACTTTGGAAACACCCAGAACTTGTTTCAGCCCTCAACTAAACTGTAGTCTCTGATCTTCATGAAATCCTTCATCATGCATGGAAAACACTAAATCAATTCCTCTGACAATGTTTGTGGGGAAATTTCACTTCCTATCTGGAGGGCCCTTGCCTTGTATGTCAAAAACATAACCCTGGAAAAAATTGTTAAAGGACATAAAGGAAAATCCTTCAGCTACGACTTTCCTTCACTAAAAATTAAATTTATTCAGCTTCTCAAGTTTCAAAGATATGAATATGTTCTTACTATCATATTCATGGTCTTTCATTAGTTGACACTTGTACAATGGATGGAATGTTTTGTGCCCTCCTAAAATTCATATATTGAAATTCTGACCCTTGAGATAATGGCTTTAGAGAGTCAGGTTTTTTTTTTTTTTTTTTTCAGAGAGGATTAGGTCATGAGGATGGAGCTCTCTTGAATGGGATTAGTGTCCTTGTAAAATAGGCCTACAGAAGCTCTTTCTTCCTGCCATTCAAGGACACAGCGATATGGTGTCACCTATGAAAATAGAAAACAGGTCCTCACAAGACATAAAATTTGCTGATGGAGGCTGGTAACAGCCTCCAGACCTGTGAGAAATAAATTTTCATTGTTCATAAACGAGTGCACATAGAAAATTCCACTGACTCTTCCAAAGGAGTAAGAGACCACTTTTACTTGCAAATTCACCTAACAAAGCCAATAATATCCTCCCTTATCCCTCAAATGGCATTATTCTTATAATTCTGTTCACTTGGAATGATAGAGAAAACTAATGAATTCTTCAAATTTAAGCTTGTTAAACTGATGGAAGAACTCAATCTCCTGCCATGGCCTAAGATTTATCCCTGCTTTCCCTCCAGTCCTCTTCTGGTTATAGCAACTGTCCCCATATAACAAATGGCCAGCTCTTGAGAATTCCCTATTCTGTGTGGGCTTTTTAAGGTTCCGTTCTGACCGATTCATACATTCTAAACCTATGCAAAGGACTTTCTAATTGTACCCACATTTATCATCAAGAGGTTGAAGGAACAGAAGTTTTCTTCAATTCTGTTCAAAACCAATCCACAACCTTGAACTTATACACTTAGTTTTTACAAGGTGACACCACCTGAAAACTAATCTTGTACCCCAAAGGAAGGGTCCTTACCTGATCTTTTTAAACTGCTTGTATTGGTATTAAACTCCAGGTATCTATTCCTGGATTATGTTTCTGAACTGAAGATACAAATGCTATCCTGAATGAAAGCTCAGTCCCAATGGAGAGCTTAGACTAAGGATCTCTGGGAGCACCCATGTACAGAAGCAGACAGTGCCACAAGGTAGAGAACTTTAAGGAGAGCTGATCACAACACAAGTTGGTCAGGTGCCATCTAAGATGCTAGAAAATGACCCTCTAAAGTTTCAATTCTTGTGATTTCTATTGTTCTTTTCTGTCCTCCTTCTCTGCCCCTCACCCCCAGCATCACCTTTGCTAGTAACAAAACTCTCCTAATTACAGTCTTAACTTTTTAAATGAGCTTTGCATAATACTCTCTCTTCCCTCACTTTACATGAACTATTCCTCCTTTAATAATTCCTTCATACCTGAAAGGAACCCAAATCCACGTCATTTGAGTCTCACAAACTTTCTTTTGATTGCTGGTTTTCTTTTCCTTTGAAAACTTCTGGTTTCACCTAAATCATAAAACCTGATTTAAAGGTATCCTTTGTATTGTCCCTAAGGGTATTTTCTGGTTTTTGTTTTGTTTTGTTTTTACTATACTCTTCAAAGGTAACCTCCTTCTATCTCAGTACTTTTCAAAAAAGGCAAACTGTTCCTACAATATTAAAAACTAAGGTCTATTGCATTCACATCTGCTTTGCCACTGATAGAAATACCCACACTATTTCTATGGGAGGAAAGAATATGGCCTTGTCATATAAATCAAATACATCAAAATGAGACTAAACATGATTTTACCTGGTATGTGTGGGACTGTCCTGTATGTAACAATCCTATCACTTTTCTATTCACAATTGAATGAGACAATATCTCTATCTAAAGAGCTCAAAATAGTTACTTGATGCAAATTCATGAGACAGTTTTTTCCATGAGCCCTAGGAGAGGCCTTAAGGAGGCACAGTGCATTAGTGGCAGTCATACCTGCTGGCATGTGTCTGGTACTTAAACTGTGTCCTTTTATCTAGCTAATCTCATTAGCCTGTATCATATCTTTTAACCAGATGCTCTCTCTCAAGACTACATTATCACCCCTGATTTAAGTTTTCCAGGCACCAGAAGAGCCAAAAGGTCTACAAAAACATGTTAAAACTATAAATTTAGGCAATTAATTCCAGCCCCAGAAGGAGGTTGTGACCTTCCTTTCTCACTAAGTTCTAAAGAAGACTTGAGATAAAAGGCTAAAATATTCTGAGTAGCCTGTAAGACTTGACCGATGCAGTTGACCATGAAGAGTAGGGGTGAACTTTGTGCCAGAAGTTGCTACTGTGTAAGCCATTAAGGAATTTACTGGAGCTCTTACATCTTCTTTGCTCTGATCCAGGAAATATCCTTGACTGTGGATTACAGTACTATAACTATTAATACCACTGCCAGAGAACTATAGGAACCCCCACTAGTGGTCTTTCACAGTTGTTCTGCATTCAACATGATCCTGGCTTCCCAATAGGGTGCTTGAACATTGGTTGTAAGAGACTGCTGTGAATGTTTTCAGAATCTTCTCTGATGTCTACGCTATCACCAAAAATATTCAGACCACAAACTGGGAACTTTGTAAGATAGCCAGTGTTATCCTCAACTAAGTCTTTTGAAGATGCTTTGGGCCCAACATCTGTGAATTTCGACTGGTTCCCTTGTAACCTCCGATCTTAGTTGTAATTATGTGTTCAACCTTTGACAGCTATTTTTAAAAATTTTATTTCTAGATATACCTTCTTTTTCTGTGTGTGTGTGTGTGTGTGTGTGTGTGTGTGTGTGTGTGTGGTGCTGGAGATTGAACCTGGGGCTTTGCACATACAAGGTAAGCACTCTACCAACTGAATTATATCCTCAACCTTTTAAATGCCGGATCACTAATATCTTACATGACCTTCAGTCAGCACACTGAATGTATGATATAGCTAGGTTTCTGGGGCGGGAAGAATGTGAAGGGCACTTTATTCACAAGAACTATTGTGTAATGTAAGCCTCACAGTGACTCTTATTCCATCACTAACGATGTTTAAGGACAGACTTTGTCTCTTAAACAACAGAGGGGATTAACCGAGTGTTTGCAATGGCCATTTCTTACCTTCTGTTTTGTCTGTACCAAACTATTCAGATTTTTCTCCTTGCTCCAGTATGAGCAGGTGTGAGCAATGATCTCCCCAAACTGAACTGGTTCTAGTAACAACTCTTTCTGGGAATTGATTGCCCACAATAAGACCCTTTTCTTGTTTGACCCCATTGATCATTTCTCCAGTGTCCAATTTCCCCTTGGATAGTTCTGCTTATATTTTATTCTATAAAATGAAAGTATTTTCCTATTGGATTTTGAGGCACTTGCAGATTCCCGAGATTGGAGTGTTCTCCCTATCACAATAGTATTTATTCTGAATGAAACTTCTCCTTTCCGTGTCTGGGTTTGTTTTCGTTTTACAATGGTACTCATTTGGACACAATTCGTAATACCAAAATTTTAAAAATAGAAACAAAAAAGTAGAGGAGATTAGAACTTTCAGTCTATACGGAAAAGAAGGGAAAAATAAAGTTGTAATTGATCAATTTGTAAAAATGGAATACTATCCAGGAAATAAAATAAGTGAACTAGAGCTACACCTACTCTAAAGCAACAATTTTTGAATGCATATTATTAAGGGGAGAAATGGAGGGAGGGAAGACAGTATAATTTATGCAAAGCCTAAAATATCCAAAACATTCTATATTTTGTTATGCACATACATATGTACATATACATTAAAGGCATAATAAATCTAAATGTATTCCAAATCTAAATATATTCTAACATATGTACATATACATTAATGGCAAAATAAATCTAAATATATTCCAACTCTGTGGAGAAAGGAAAGGGAGTGTTTGGGCAAAGAGACAAAGTGGATCTAAGATGCATCAGTGAAATTTTTCTCTCTGTAAAAATAGAAATACAGCACAATGTTAACATTTCTCAAATCTGGGTGACAGACACATGAGAATTTATTGTATTGTTCTTTGTATGATTTGTGCATTTCAAATATTTTATAATAAACCAAGCAAGCATAGAAGGAAACTCTAGAACACCAGAGACTGCTGACAGGTAAAAAGTTTTCTTTGAAGCAATACTCCCTAGCAAATACAAATGCAGATATTCTTACTTTGTGCTTGGCAAAAGGACCCACTGAGGATTTCCCAGTATCTTGCAGTCGATTCTCTGTTGAAGACTGGGATAGTTTTCCCATGTCTTTAACTCATTTATTAAAAGCAGTAATTGTATGTACATCCTTAGATATTTCTAATAGCAAGCCCTTTAACTGTATTGAAACATAAAAAATAAGTGCATATTCTTTTAAATTAAATGCTGTTTTAAGAAAGGGATATTTGTATATATTATTGATTTGGTTCCCTTATTTCTAATAAGGGATTTTTCTAATGCAAAACAGACAATAGTCACAGACTTTTGATTCCACAGACTTTTAACTCCTATTTTTCCTGGGAAGAAAAAAATCAATGCAAAATATTGAAAGGCAGTTATCTTTAAAATTTTGAATCTTATATCCCATAGAAGAATATTTTAAAATTATATGTCTTCTCACACATTTTAAAATTTGCATGTAATTTTTAAAAATCATGTTTAATAGATGCTAAGAATTCATTTTTGAAGCCAATAAATAAATTCTAGAATTGACTTATTTTTCTCTTATGCTGGTTCAGTACATGCAGATGAATTTCAGAAGGATTTAAGAAGTGGGGTTAGTTATGTCAAGGCTCAGGATATGAGATCCTGAGATATGGCACCTTGGCATATTGAATATTTTAAGTTGAAAGAAACAGAAAACTGGAGAAGTAGGAAGATCTCCTTGACCTTCTCCTGTTGTGTCTTTCATAAGTGGTCTCTAGAAACTAAAACTCTCTTCACCCTTTTCCTCTTGAAGTGGGCCATAGACTCAAGCTGATCTTCCTTTAAAATAGGTCATAATACCCTCATCCACCAAGATGGAAGGAATGCCCTTATCTCTGAGGACATAAAACATAGAATGAAGTCTGGAAAAGCAGACCTTGTCCAGACTTTACCCCATTTGAGTAGCATTTGATTATATTGAGAGCTAGGCAAAGGACAGGTAGCTGATCATCAACAAAAAGCACTTCCCATCAGCCAGTTGCTAACACCCCCAGGGGAGGGGAAGGATTGCACTTTCCAACACAAGTTATTACCCACTAGGGCTACTCTTTCCTGCCTTTTGGGCACTTCTGCAGGGAAGAAAGGAAGTGGGTGTCTATTAAAAACGAAAGACACCCCACTCCCATGGAAGCCAGCTCTAGGTCCCCTTTTAATCCCTGGAAAGTCTGTTTGTGTTCTATCCCTTAAATAAAATTTGCCTTCTATGCTTGCCTTGGCATTTCTCAGGTGTTTAATCTTCAACACCTGGAGAATCAGATCCTGATCCTGATTTTCAAGACTGGTATCAATATTCCCTTCTGATCAGACACATTTCCCCACAAGGATCCACTGTTTTAAGGCTTTGCATAAAATATACATAGATTTCCCTATTTCTTTGGATCTTCTTTTCCTTATGAGGGCTCCCAGTCAAGTAAAACTTATTAAATAAATATATACCCTTTTCTCCTGCTAATTTACCTTTGTCAATTTTACTCTAAGGCTCCACAGAGAACCCTAGAGAGTTGAGGAAAGCTTCTTCCTCTAGAGATAAAAGATTTCAAAGATTCTGGGATATTTGAAATGAATAAAACATTTCTTTTGAACAAAGAAAAAAAACTCTTTAATTAAAATTCTTTTAATTTTTTAAATTTTTAAATATTAAAAATGCTTGTTAACTGGTGTATTTCATTTCTTTGGCTGCATGCACTTTATATGCATACTTGTGCACCATTTGAACTTTTTAAATTTTTAAATTAATTAATTTATTTTAATTAGGCATATCTGATAGCAGAATGCATTTTGATTCATTGTAGTTCTTTATGAAAATATAAGGGCTCTGTTTCCCCACTATTAAGTTGCAGGTAACTTTTGTACAAGTGAAAAACTTCTCCCCAATCACTGTATCAACAAATTTACTTGCAGTCTCACTTAATATTCTTTTACCTCAAAAGTTTATTCCAAAAGTTTGTATCTTAAAATGTTATAATTTTGTTTTGTTGTTTGTTTCTTTTGCATTACAGTTCTCACTTTATTTTTTTCATTATTTTTTAATTTATTTATGACAGCAGAATGCATTACAATTCATATTACATGTATAGAACACAAATTTTTCATATCTCTGGTGGTATACAAAGTATATTCACAATAATTCGTGTCTTTACATACATATGATAGTAAAAACATATTCACATCTCTGAAACTTGAGAAGATGAATAAATTTAAATTTTAGTAAAGGAAAGTTCCAGCTAAAGGACTTTCCTTTTTGTCCTTTAACAGTTTTCCCAGGGTTATGTTTTTGATATATGAAGCAAGGGACCTCTAGATAGGAAGTGAAGTTTCCCCACAAACATTGTCAGAGGAATCGATTTAGTGTTTTCCATCCATGGTGAAGGATTTCATGAAGATCAGAGACTACAATTCAGTTGAGGGCTGAAAGAAGTTCTGGGTGTTTCCAAAGTCTATCTGGTTGATAAGATATCCAACTTGTGATCTTTTCATGTTCAAGAGCTTTGGATTGGGAGATTTTAAGCACCTAAATTATAAGGATCAAGTATAAATGGAGTATATTTAAGATCATATCTGATTCTGTTAAGAGTGAAGGAGTTTTATGACCTGGTAGTTTAGCCTGTCTGTCAGATAATGAATTCTCTTTTGCTTCTGAGCTGATTTTCCCTTTTTGAATTTCTCTTCTACCTTGAGTGTATCACTGTTTTACTGGCAATAGCCAAACATCTCAGAGCTCAGACACTGGTTTTCCATATTTTATTAGTATCCTAGTGATTGTCTTCACATAACAAAATCATGTATTACCCTGAACCATAATTTCTATCTGTATAAATCATGTTCTCTTGTTAGTTGACACTTTCTTGTACGATGGATGGAATGTTTGTGTCCTCCTAAAATTCATATATTGAAATTCTGACCCTTGAGATAATGGTTTTAGAAGGTCAGGTTTTTTCAGAGAGGATTAGGTCATGAGGATGGAGCTCTCTTGAATGGGATTAGTATCCTTGTAAAATAGGCCTACAGAAGCTCTTTCTTCCTGTCTGCCATCCAAGGACACAGTGACATGGCATCACCTATGAAAATAGAAAACAGATCCTCACAAGACACAAAATTTGCTGATAGAGGCTGGTAACAGCCTTCAGACTTGTGAGAAATAAATTTTCATTGTTCATAAACCAGTGCACATAGAAAATTCCACTGACTCTTCCAAAGGAGTAAGAAACCACTTTTACTTTCAAATTCACCTAACAAAGCCAATAATATCCTCCCTTATCCCTCAAATGGCATTATTCTTATAATTCTGTTCACTTTGAATGATAGAGTAAACTAATGGGTTCTTCAAATTTAAGCTTGTTAAACTGATAGAAAAATTCAATCTCCTGCCATGGCCTAAGATTTATCCCTGCTTTCCCTCCAGTCTTCTCCTAATAGGTCACAGCAACTGTCCCCATATGATACAACAAATGGCCAGCTCTTGAGAATTCTCTATTATGTGTGGCCCTTTTAATGTTCCATTTTGACTTTAAACAAACAAACCTGAAAGCTTCTACTACAGGAAGCAAATATTCTGATCCTATGTTATAAGGTATGATAATTTGATGCTATATTAATTTTTAATGTTTTATAAGACATTCTTGGGGTTTTGGATGGTGTTGCTACCAGAAATATTATAGGAGGGGAAGGAAAATCCATGTCTATTTGAGCAAGGAAGAATATTTTCCACTCTATGATGAAATAAATCTAATGTAAAAAAAAATGGCCATAAGATTGTTTGCCTTTATATCTAGGAGGGGGGGGCAACAAATGAAGAGTCCAGTCTTCCCCTCAACTGTTGGGAAATTAGGTACTCTGCAGAATATTAATCAAGATATTCCTGAGAAAGGAAATTTCATTGTTGTTGAGTTCATGTATAGACTTTATTCCTGCCAACAAAAGTACTTTATTCATAGATTCATTTTGCAAATATTAATATGGTTGGGAAAGAACTTTCTGACATTCACAGAGTTTAGATAATTTGTCCAAATGATTATGAAGAACCCACTCTAGAGAGAATGTTTTTAGTTTGGGATTCACATGGTACACAAATTTTTTCAAAGTCTTTACCTACTCAGAGAGGTATCTCCATACATCTTCTCAAGATTTGTCCATCATCAATTTTCCATTCTGTTCTTTTCAAGTTTAGGACAATCCAGCCAATTAACTAGCAACTCCTAATCAGTACAGATTCATGTTTCTGGGCATCTCTGATTTTAAAGTGGACAATCAAATGTTAATGTACTTGGTGAAGTTCTGTCCATTTTGAACATTTCACCATACTTCAAGATTTTCTGTGAATGAAACTATGATGTTTTGTCTATACATTTTTTGGGTGATATTAGCATGTAATACAGAGTTTTATCTAATTCAGACTTGAGGTTTTCTTCCTCAGTCAGTGCCATTAAGGCACACCATTACTCAAAGAACCCATGAGTATAGATTGTAAAAGTGGAGGCAATGACAAAGAAGTTAATATCAAAAGAGTCTGAATCACTTTTATATATTACTTGTACCTTTAGGACATGACTAATCTGTCTCTTAATTAAACAGAACTGTGATGGGATTCTCTTATTTGTGCTAGCTATAGGTTCAATATAACATCCCACTTGTTATGGATGTTTTAATTATCATTGAATCTGCTGGATCATAAGAGCCACATGGTAGGGTTGTTTGAAATGCATCCTGAACTTACTTTGGTATGTTCTCTTGCTCTGATCCTCACTTGAAAATGGCAGCTATCTGTGAGACTCTACATGGATACAGAAGCATACTCAAATGTGGGAGTGTTGTCTCCAAAATCCACAAAATGTGTCATGAATGCTTTGTGTGTGTGTGTGTTTGTGTGTACATGTAAGGTATATAGACATACTGTAGACAACCAAACTTTTCAATGGGAGGTTGTGAACCATCTCATTTATATTATGATACTCTAACATTTTGAATAATGTATCATCCTTTCTCTAATCTATATGTCTTAGTAAGACATTTAAGTTACTTGTTATTTTTTGCATCACAAATATAATCTGCATAATATAGTCCATGCAGAGTACGTGTATGATGTTTTGTGGAATGACAAGATCATAAAGACATCTGTTGACAGTATTATGGCATAGGACAATGGAATTGATATAGGTCCAGGACAAGATTTTGAACAACTAATCTTGGATCCATTGAGTACAAGCAAATTGCTTTTTATAGTTCTGGAGGAATGGTGTACTGCAACACACTGGGATGTAGACACTAGATGTTGATTTGTTGTAATCAGATACTCTGTAAAAAACAGGCTGCCATTGGAGTTACCACAAGATTAAATTTCTAATAGTTCCCACTCATTCTCTGAGACATATGCCTTGCTTTCAAAGTCTCAATTGCTGAATTAAGTGGGGGGATAAGGAGGCATCTGCCTCAGATGATTTTCAAATGAAGCAAAGCTTATTTCCTCAGAAAGCAAGCTATTTCCACTGGTAAGAGAGGATTAAAGTGATTCAGGAGCTCAAGATTGTTTCAGGATCACTCTCTCTCGTTCCGAATCAGTGTTTTAACCTTCACATGGAAAACACTGGAGACTGAATTTGACTGGTGTAATTTAGCAACAAGTACAATTAGATTTTAATTTTGATATATGTTCAACAATGTTAGCCTCATGGCTTCAAGAAATAAGAAATTCATTTAAGTCTGTCATGGAAATTCTGTGATTGTCAGATAATTTCTGGAACTCAGATTAAAGAAAAAATACAATTTTGTCATTTTATTTTTTTTTAAGTTATCCTATACACTCAGTTGAAGCCTTTCCACCCTGGAGTTCTTAGAGTCATCATGACTGCCACGTAGATTAAGTAAGGCATCCATTTGGGCTCTCGGGAAACTTGTTTCAGTTGACATTTCATTACAATTAACCTGAATTTATATCTTAACTGTCTGTAATGTCACTTCATGTCATTGATTGCTTTCAATATATTTCCAATTGACAGGCATTTTAGAACTCTGTTTAAGACCACACCAATCTTGAATTCACATCTTTGCAGATGAATCTCATAGTAACACTCCCAGTGCCAAGTTTATATTAGGAGTAGGCCAGTAAGGAGCCACAAACCACAGACCAATTTGAATAGGGAAATGTTAGGAAGAATTACCAACAACAGGTAATTGCTCTAATATTAATTAGCTACTTTCAGTAAAGAGGACTCACGAATGCAAGGATATCAGCTGTATTAAAGAGACGCTCCCACCCTTATGGATAAAGCTGAGCATACAGTTAAAGAACAAAGCTGAAAGAGAGCTCTTCACAGCTATGAACCACTTGGTGGTGAAGACACAATTTAAGTCATAAAACTCGAGGAAATCTCTAGGAATGCATCCCTCTGGAGGCGGAAATAGCCACATAAAGATTTTATTCTGTGGAAGTGGCTGGAATTTACCTTCTGTAGTGCCAGTCAAAGCCACTCATGGGAAGACACTTATCATGAATCCATTGGGAACCAAGGGTATGCCAGGTGGGGAGTTGGTTTCTCTAGGAAAAAGCAGGCATGAAACTTATGGGGAATCACCTATAAAAAGTAATATACTAGGAATATACTAATATACTGGGATGGGGGGGTGCTCTCAATAGGTATATGCCATGCACAGATGGCAGCTTGCTAAGGATTCCTACCACAGGAAACAGGAGAAAGTTCTCCTTTCTTTCACACTGTCTCTCCAATACCTTCTAGTAGTAAGGTTTAAAATCATGCTACCTGGCAAGGAAGAAATATTGCAGTATCATAAACAGAACAAAGAAGTGTATATTTGGAGCTGAGGGGTTATGTACTGACATATTAGTCATTAGAAATAAATGCCTCAAAATTAAGAGAAAAGTAGTATAAACTAATCAATGGTGACAAAGATTTGGCATTGGCAGACTAGAGAGTTATGACTGCTATATTCAAAAACAAGAATAACAATGTAAATGTTAGGAAACAAAGTAGAATCTGTAAGAATCAAATGAATATTCTAGAACTGAAAATATAATGAATTAAAATTAATTTTTATTAAAAATTTAAAGATATAAAAACTAAGAATACAATTGAATCAGTTTGCATTAAGAAAAAAAACTGAAACTAGGCTTCACAGTAGAAAATCCTCGAAATGAAACAAAAAGAAGTATAAAGATCAAAAATTCAAAGAAAAATTCAAACCTAATAACCATGACATGACACAGTGAAAAAATTAACATATATTTAACAGAAATCCCCTGAAAAGAGAAGAAAGACTGAGCTGGAAAGAAAAATAAAGATATGCTGGATCACATTTTACATTTAGGAATAAATACAGGTACCCAGTTAAAAAGCTTACTGAGTTCTGAGTGAGATAAACATAAAGAAAACACCAAAGGCTATAATCAGACTTCATATACAAAAGACAATAAGAAAGTATTTAAAGCAGTCAGAAAAAATAAATAAATAAAAGACACCTTTACCAGAGTAAAGTCCGGGATGAAAAACAGAATATTTGGCTGGAAAGAAATAAAATTTTAAAAGGTAACTGCCAAGATAGGTCACAATGCCTCAGAGAATCATCTTTCAACACTAAAGCAAATGTTAAATATATAGACAACAAATAACCAAGCAAACAAGCAAAGCTGTGAGAATTTATTTCCATTAGACTTTTAATCAAAGCTTGGCTAAAATTGTTAAAGGTAGTATTGGACAAGAAATGGCACTGGCCTAAAGAAATCTATATTCATTAATTAAATGTTCAATAATAATATGTTGTGAGTTTAATATATATGTGGAATTAATATTTTCACTATTCCTAACTATGATCATTTAGCTGATGTTGGATTTACCTTCCTATGATAAAAATTTTTCAAAGCTAGGCAAAATATGTCACCACCCATGGTTGCCACTGAACCATGATCAACTCATTACATCTATAATCTTTGCTTTAATCATGAATCAAACCTAACAATCATCTACATTTTTCACCTCAGGAATTTCATCAATTTGCTTTATAAAAAGTTGAGCCCAAGAAAAGAGCACCCATCTTACTCAAATAATAATATGAGCAGAGACCACCAGAAAGTTGGTATCTAACAGGTCAGGTATTATGAATAAAGTACCCAAGAGGAACACTAAAAATATTCCTTAGATCCTTGGCCAACTGCTAATATATAAAGCAAGACTGAAATATCTAGCAGAATATCAATTTTAGGGTTAGAGGATATAGAAAAATGGAATTTTCTGTAACACCATGTAGCTTCAGGAAAAAGCTCAGACTTTAACATGAGACCCAAGAATGTAGGTTACAACTGAAATAAACCCATCTACCAAATCTAAATCTCTACCTTAACAAGATCAGAGTAACACAATGATAAAATTACCTAATAATCCCCAAGAAGACAACACCTAACATTCGTTAGAAGGATTTAATATAAGCCAGAGTCATTGAAAAATAGCATGGACAACTTTACAGCTTCCATTCAAAAAATCAGGCACAGAATAGGAAACATTAATTATAACCAGGTGATAGAGGCTCACTGATATAGTAACCACAAATTGGAGCTAGCAACTAAACGTTAAAAATGACTATAACGGAGCTGAGGTTGTGGTTCAGTGGTACTAGCCTGGTACGTGTGAGGCCCTGGGCTCAATTCTCAGCACCATATAAAAATAAATAAATAAAATAAAGGTATTGTGTTCACCTACAACTAAAAAAATGACTATGATTATTATTCTAGACATTTTAGTTGGAAAATGTATACCATTTATAAAAAGAGGATAATTTAGCCTCTATAAAAAGTGAAATTGGCAGTTTACAACAGCAAAATGGCATACATGAAATTAAACACTCATTGGAGGGCTAAATGACAGAGTAGGAACAAAAGATGGAATATATAAATAAAAAAACCCTTGAAGAAACATGAATTAAAATGTAAAGAAAAAAGATAAGAACTAAACTGAATAAAGGTTTTTGTTTGTTTGTTTCACGAGTTTTGTGAAAATTTATGATAATTTTTAAAAAGCTTTTTAAGATAGCTTGTAAGAGTACAAAAGGGCGAACATATTTGGAGTCCTGGAAAGAACAAAGAAAGAAGCAATATTTGAAGAAACAACAATAGAAATCTTTGAAATCTGATGGAAGATAGTAAACCACAACTTCAAGGTATTCAAAGAGTTGCAAGCAACATAAATATGAAGAAATTCCCAGTTTGACTAATTATAGTGAAGTTGCAAAAAATCAAATAAGTAAAATAAATGTTAAATCTGCTTGATAATAAAAATTATATCATCTTAAGAAGAAGAAAGCTTGGATTTTCTTCGTAACTGGAGAAAGCACAAGACAATGAATTGATATTGCCAAAGTGTTGAATGAATAAAAGAGATCCCCAATATAAGGTTCTAGAACCTATTGAAGATACCTGTCAAAAAAACCTCAGCTGATATAGAATCACAATGGTCAGGAGAATGAGAAATTATGATGTGTCAAAATGCATTCTATTGTCATGTATAACTAATTAGAACAATTTTATTTAAAGTATATGGGGAAAGAATAAATCTATTTTATGAATGAGGAGTAGGAATTTGGCAATAAAAGACCATGATTAAAAAAAAACATAGCTGAATGAAGACAATATCAAACCAATAAAAGTAAATTTGTTGAAACTAGTCCTAAAATAAGGTAAATTAGTAAAGGAATTCTCATGAGAAATGAAAATGAATGAAGGTAACTGAAATGAAGAATAAAAAGCATATGTAAAGAAATGGGTAGGTAGTTATTTCTCAATTTAAGTGAGTTTCACTGTAATTTGTAAGAAAAAAAAAGAGTAACAGAATCATGAGATGAGGAATACAGGAATTGTTCATGTGCCAGCTTCTATTACAGTGGCAATACTTTTGTTTGATGTTTCTGGACTGGGTAGTACTAGCTTGAAATAGTCTCTGTTGAATTCTAGAATCTCTTCTTCCATAGAAAACCAAGATAGCTGTTTTCCCTACCACATTAATTTAGCTCCTCTCTCTGGAAAAAATAATTCAGAATATGATACAAATTTCAGAATGTAATAGATGTAAGGTGAATAGGAAAGATTTAGAAAATTTTAATGATTGGTAGGTAAGTTGTTATTAGAGTGCAACTAAAGTTTATCAGAATATCTATTATATCATAAAGGGAATTCTTTTGGTAGTCTCTTTGCTTTTCCATTCTGTGGGATGACCAATAATATAAAAATATAAAAAATTATATTATTTATATCAATAATATAAATATTTATACCAATGATATAAATATAACTATATATTTATATCAACAATATATAAATTAGTTTACTAATCAAGAAATCTTGCAAAGTGGCCACTCTCAGTAGCTTGAAAGATGGTTAATGATTTAATAAATATCTCAGCAGAAATGAAGATACTATTGAACATATAAAATCTTAGGAAGATGAGATTAGATGCTATTATTTTCCTTTAAAGAAATAGGAACCAAATCTCAGAAGGCACCAGTACTATATATAACTCCTGAACAAAGCTATTTCCTATTCCTTTTCATGAATATTTTATTTAAGATAAAGCTTTTAACATAGTAAAAAGTGTAATTCTTGTACTATAGATCCTTTTTTGAATTTAAGTAAATGCTGATTCACAGAGAGTCCATAAAATATCATTTATTTGGGGTTTAAGCAAGAAATATAAAGTTGCCTATAAACCTCAGGGGAGATAGTCTTCTTTGATTCAGTCTCTGAAATTGTTAATGTGAATAGAATATAACAAAATTTCACTCAAAAAGATCTTGAAATTGTTTACAAATGACTTCAAATATAATTTCAATTTTTCTGGTA
Organism: Ictidomys tridecemlineatus; assembly: GCF_052094955.1. NCBI lineage: Eukaryota > Metazoa > Chordata > Mammalia > Rodentia > Sciuridae > Ictidomys > Ictidomys tridecemlineatus. The sequence goes on from NC_135488.1 coordinate 79,545,830, forward strand.
TCTGAGAATATGGAAGGATGAAATTGCCACTCCGTGTTTGAAATAAAAGCCTATTTATCTCTTGCTCAGTGATGGTTTGTGCTCACAAGATGCAGTGTCTCTGCACAAAGAACATTATTGATCTTATATATGAGCTACATCCCAGTCCTGAGCTTTGGGAACAAATATATCAGAAATTGTGGGACTTTTAGAAGCAAAGGTATTTAGGAATTGGATAACTTTTAGCCTCAATTACAGAATCATGACTATCATGACCAAAGGAAGGGGCAGTCTTTTAATAGGCTGTTGAAGTTCTCATTAATTAATGGGAATGTTTTAAAATCAGTTTTGGAAATTTGTAATTTTTCAGGCCAAACAATACCCTATATTCCGGTTAAGAGAACAAAATGTTTTATTCTCAAGTATGACAACAAGGAAAGAATATATCTTTGAATAATTAGAAATGATTAGAAATGCAGATTTTCCATCCCCATTGATTAATACACTAATGGATAATAGTAGCAGAAGAAAAAAAATTCAGGTTAGTGATAGAGATATGCAGATAAAACTGCTGTGGGAGCCAGGCCAAAAAACTCCCAGAACTAGTGATCTTGATATAGTTTATTTATGCTGTAATAATTTTAAATTACACTAAAGAAAGCAAATTTAAGTTGATTTGTTTTTATAAAGAATGAAAAGGGTTGCATACACATTAATTTTAATAATATTAGCATAATAAACAGTTCATTAAAATATACCATATTCTTCTCTTAAAACTCCTCAAGTCCAATTGTATACAAGAAGCAAAATCCACAATTAAAAAATTAGGTTTCTCTATAGTGAATGAAAAAATAATTCAACATCTATGAAATATTTGACTTAGATTCTGCACTTATTTTACAGAATTATATTACAGACAACTAGGTATCTCCTATGTAGTTATCATTATCATTGAACTGTTGTGATAAAGAGGGGAGGAGAATATTATATTAGTGAGGAAAAGATGAAATGAAACTAAATTTTGTTGAACCCTTCCTTTTTTATCACATTCAGTATATTTAATCAGTTTTTTTTATTATATTATCAATTTTAATTTTCACAGTGACTGCCCTTTGTCCTTTAACAAAGCTATCACATTAAACAAATAATTTTCTTGTTAGACATTCTCAGAGTGATTCAATAAATTTCTTTGGTCAAAAAATAAATTGAGGGAGCTGAGACTCAATTCCAATCCCACCAAGCAGCTAGGGTTATGGGAGCTCTATGGCAAAATAAAATTAAAACTCATTTCCTCTATCTCTCTTCATTGCAAATTAATCTTTTTGGAGAATTTATTCTATACTGTGGACATCTAGAATGTTTATCTATGGAGATTTTAAATATATGTATTTTAAATATATATGATTTTGTTGGGAGAACTACAGGATTTTGCAAGTGGGTTTTGTGCTTGTGATTCAATTACACTCTTCAGCAAATATTATTTATGGAATTTCCCCTTGTCCTGCAAATTGAGCCATATACCATCCACACTAAAGTGCTTGCCCTGGAGGAACTCAAATAGGGCAGCTCTAATAGTCTATTTTGTTTTTTAAAGTGTCGGCATTCAGCTTATTGGAAGGTACATGATGAAACAGTGCTTTCCCCCTTTTCAGTAAATGATGCCACATTTCTTGTTGTTTTCCAATTTTCTGGCTCTCTGTAGTGCTCCATGACTTTCCAGCCACAATTGTGACTGTGCTGGGAAGTTCATTAGTCAATTCCCTCAATGCCCAAGGATCCATTTTATTTGGTCCTATTGATTTATGTATGTCCACATTTTTTAAAAAAGTATTCCCTGGTGAGTTTTAGTCAGTAGTTATTTTTTCATTTCTTTCCAATTCTGTAAACTTTATTTTCTTTGCCAGAGTTGCTTTCTTAGGTTGTTTTACTGTCTCATTTTTATTTATTTATTTTCTTGTTTTCCTGTGAAACATGGGCTTTAAAAAAAATAGCTAATTTTCTCATCACTTCAGAAAAACGGCTTATTACTATACTTTTTTTTTGCCTTAGAATATATGCTTTCTAGTATTACTTTGAATTCTACAAGTACCCCTTTCCCTTATCCTAGATTCTACTCCATTTATTTCCTTTATATTTATACTTTACCAGTTAAGTGCATTGGAGTTTATGCTTCTATTCATATGGCTACTACACTCCTCCTTTTTTTTTTTTTTTTTTGGTCACTGTGACAAGTACCTGAGAAAAACAACTTAGAGAAAAAGATTTCAAAGGATCAGTCCGTGGTTGGTTAGCTCCATTATTTGGGCCTGAGATGAAGCAGAACATTATGGTGTGAGGGTATGACAGAGTAAAGCTGTTCAACTTATGGGAGCCAGAAACAGAAAGAGCTGATAGGTAGGTAGGTAAATGATTGATATATAGCTAGATAGCTAGCTAGCTAGATAGTTAGATAGACAGAAAGACAGGGACAGACAGGGAGAAAGGGGTGGCAGACAAAAATACTCATCCAGGGCACCCTTCAGTGATCATAGTTTGCACCACCTCCCAGTGGTCCATGCAGTTATCCATGGATTAATTCACCAATAAGGTCAGAACACTCATGATTCAATCACTTCCACTCTATCAGTACGGTTCAGCTTTCATGTCAGAACCCTTTCATGATCACTCTGATTAGCAAATGGAGAAAAGATGTCAGAAGAGGGATAATTAACTGAACTACTATATGGAGCTTTATTTCTGACCTCATAGATTGGCAATTACCCTTCCACTTAAAAAAAATCATTTCTGGCAACCAAAGTTAATACCAACCAGGATTCACACAAGTGTTGGGCATTTCTTTCACGTTCTAGGGCTGTTTATTGTTGCCTTTGTAATGTCAAATGTCTTCCCACAATATCACTTAGCTTCTAATCTGTACCTTCTTTTCTCTCCATCTGAAGATACTGCAGTTTTTGCATTTGAAAATAGAATCACATTCATCCTGGGTTTACTTTTATGTATCTTGTCAGTTACAACGGGCCAAAGTTTTTGCTAGTACACTGAATCGATGACAGAATATGAGCTCAAAATGGAACAAGCACTACATATACTACAGTATACACTCACATGGGACATCATAATAAAGTGTTTAATGGCAAAGAAGGTTTCCATATGGGGTACCAACTCTCATTGACCAGAATTTACATTATAGTCTATAATTTACATTATAGTCTGTCATGCTAGCTACAACTGGCTAAGAGTGTAAGACTACAAAACACACAGAAATTATGTAGTGGTACTGTGTTATCCTTTAGTATATGTGTATGCATTTAATCATACACATTCTCATATTCTTTTAAATATTTACAAATATGTTCATAAATGTGCATGCATTGATTAATGTACTAGACAAATAGCAGTGTATGTATGTAAAATATGAAGGGTTGTTAACTGTGGTATAAATATCTTGGTTCAAAAATTTCTACTAACCTTTATTGGGCACCTATCCTAGATATCATTGAGCCATGTATACTCTCTCTTAATTATCATGATTACATGGAAAATGTGATTTCAGCAGGAAACATAGTATAACAAAATAGAACAAAACTGTATATTAGCATTGTCCTTGTGTGAGTTGTTAAAAAATAAGAAAGAACTTTTCCTGGTTGGGGGGATGATTTGGTAGCACAGAATTTGTTAAGCACAGCATTTGCTAAACATGTTCATGGTATCGAGTTCAATCTTGAGCAACACACACACACACACACACACACACACACACACACAAAGAAAAGAAAGAAGTATTGGAATTTTGTGGGATATTAAACATATATTTTTATGTTTTTATTAGTATTTTATAATTACACATAGTTGTGGGATTCATTGTGACATATTCATATATATGCATATAATATAATTTGCTTCAAGACATTCCCCAGGTTTCTTTTTCCCTTCTTCTCCCTATTCCCCTGCTTCTACACTTCTGGTCTTCCATATATGCCCTCCACCATTGAGATATGTTCATATATGCTTATAGCTTAATTTGGTCAATTTTATTCCCATTATCCCCCTTTTCTTCCCTTCTTCGTTTCCCATTGATCCCCTACCTCTACTGATCCCCTTTCCATTTTCCTGAGATACCTCTTTTGTTTAAATTTATTTTTGTTTCCGCCTTCCTCTTATGATAGGAAACACTTTCCTTGACTTTATGAATTTGGTTTATTTCACTTAGTATGATGCTCTCCAGTTCCATCCCTTTTCCAACAGATGATATAATCTCAGTAGAACTCCACTGTGTATTTATACACCACATTTTCTTTATCCATTCACCTGTTGAAGGGCATTCTTCTGATGGATGACTAATATCCAGACTATATAAATAATTGAAAAAGTTTAAGTCCAACGAAACAAAACAAATAGCTCAATCAATAATTGGGCAACTGAGCTAAATATACATTTCTCAAAAGAAGAAATGCAAATGGCCAAAAATGTATAAAAAAATGTTCAACATTCTTAGCAGTTAGGAAAATGAAAATCAAAACTACCCCAAGATTTCAGCTCACCCCAGTTAGAATAACATCAGTGAGAATGTAAATAATAAGCACCAGCAAAGATGTGGGGAGAAAGGATCACTGTTGGTGGGACTGCAAATTAGCACAACCACAATGGAAATCAGTATGGATATTCTTCAAAAAACTAGCAATGGAAACACCAAATGATTCAGCTATTTCACTCTCCAGTATTTATCCAAATGAACTGAAATTAGCATACCATAGTGATACATACATTCCAATGTTTCTAAGCAGCACAATGCACAACAGCCAGGCTATGATCAAAATTATTTATTTAAATTATAAAGGGAGCATATGCCATTACTCAGGAAAAGTAGAAGGCTAATAAATAATGCAGTTTGAGAAAAAGAGAATACACCAATTCTTAAAATCCAAATCACAAATGTGAGTTCTGAAATAAGGAAGAAATATAATATTGAAAAGAAAATTATCAAAGAGATAAGATAATATTCCAAATTAAGTTCCCACCATGAGCCAGACTCTAACAAAATGCCATACCCTGACATTTTGGCTTATAAATGAAAACTTCTAGAACACAAACAAGTAAATAAACTACTAATAATCACTTAAACAAAATAAGTAAAATATCTAACCTGAAATATAATCTACTAAAAGAAAAAATCAGGCTAGCATAAACATGACAGGCAACAACAGACTGTAGAAACCAATAGATTCAACATTGAATTCTATATCCAACAAGATTTTACTCAAGTAGGAGTCATATACCGATAATTTCAGATGTCAACAATTCTGAATGTCTCAAATAATTTTTTTTAGATTTGTTTCCTTTTTCTAAAACAAAATTCGTCAGATATTGATCACATTCCCACTCTATAGAACATGATTATAAAGTGTATTTTTATTTTTTTTATCTATGTGCTTCCTGACTTTTTGTATACTATAACATTAACATAATTTCTCTATAAAACATGTATTTAAAAACAGTCACTATTATGTTTTATGCATTCCCCTTTCTCAGCTTATTTTATCTTTATATGTATTTATTAACTAATTATGACATTATTTAATGAATGTGGGCTTTTACATTTACATAGGTGATACATGTTGTGAATTTAATTCTTCTGCTTAGTCTCTTGACTCAAAGGGTTGTAGATATTTCTTCATGATGATATATGGAGATCTAAGTGGTTTTTTTTAATAATTTCTTATTCCATATTTATTACATGGCACAAGACACAGGTATAAAACTAAAGAAATTAAGCTTTGTGACTAAGACAGCATTGTGATTCTGGGAGAAAAAGAATAATCTTTTCAATAAATAGTGTTTGATCAATTAGATATTCATATAATACTAATAATCTCTACCTTGTACTCTACACAAAAATCAATTAAAATAGATTATAGACTCAATATGAATAATAAAGCAATAAAGTTTCTAGGAGATACACTGGCTAATGACTTCAAAAGCTCTGAGAAGTCAAAGATTATTACAAACAAGATACAAATAACACCAATCACTAAAAATGATAAGGTGCATTTAATTAAAATTCAGAAACCCTTTTAATAAAAAGACATCATTAATCAAGCCAAAGGCAAAACACAGACTTGAAAATATTTGTTATAAATTGAATTGTGTCTCCCCAAAATAACTGTATTTAGAGAGAATCTTTAAAATGATAATTAACATTAAATTAATCAATAGATTAAAGCCCCAGAAGAATAGAATTTGTGTCCCTATACAAAGAACATAGGTGGGTGCTCAGGAAGAGCAAAGGCCATGAGATGATGCAATGGGAAGGTGGCCATCTGAAAGTCATGAAGAAAGGACTCACCAGAAACCAGCCCAGCCAGCACCCTTTAACTTGGAACCTCCAGAACTGTGAGAAGAGAAATTTCCACTGTTTAAGCCACCCAGTACATGCTATTCTGTAATGGGAGGCAAAGCAGACTGATAGAATAACCATAACATAATTATTAGACAAAAGACATACATTTAGAATGTAAGAAGAATGTTTACAAATCAAACGGTGAAAGACCAACAACCTCATTTAAAATAGGCCAAGCTGAGAAATGTGGCATACGCCTGTGATCCCAGCCACTCGGGGGGCTGAGGCAGGAGAATCTGAAGTTTAAAGCCTGCCTCAGCAATAGTGAGGCACTAAGCAATGCAGTGAGACTCTGTCTCTACATAAAATACATCAAAGGACTGGGGATGTGGTTCAGTGGTGGAGTGCCCTGAGTTTAAATCCTGGTACCCTCCCTCCAAAATATATAGATAGATATAAATAAATAAATACATAAATAAATTGGGCAAAGAACATAGACACTTCAGCAAAAATATTCAAAAAGGAAATACTCATGTGAAAAGGTGCATAATATAAGTTATCAGGAAAATTCAAACTAAAAACACTGATGCAACATTTCACGTCTAAAATGGCTAAAATATAAATATTTGCCACTACTAAATATTACCCAGTGTGGGGAGCAATTGATACTCTCATATACTGCTGAGAGAAGTATAAATTGATTCAGTATTTTTTCTTAACTTGCAATATATATTAAGTAAGCTAAATATAAGTCATTTTTACTCTGCAAATTCTTCAAGGTATATGCCTGTCTCCACCAAAGGACACATACAAGAAACAGGTTTACTTATAATAAGCAAATATTAGAAAGTAAATGTTAGAGTGAATGAATGCAGTCAACTTTCCAAAAATAAAGCGAAAACAAACTGTAGTTACAATTTATATCACAAATGCACTCTCAAAGCCATAATAATATGTGAAAGTAATTCTTCACAAGAGTGCATACTACAGGATTTGTTCTTTGAAAATTCAAGAATAAGCAAAGCTACCCTAACGTAATGCAGGGAAGTATCTTCAATCTAGTACAGAAACTAAGAGAAATGGCCTACACTTGATGGAACTAGAAATAAGATTTTATACTTACTAAATAAGGTTACAGAAATGCATCATGTAAAAAATGTGAAGAGCACCCAACTGAGAAAATAGTTGGTGATTGTATGTGTGAGCCAATATTCACTTTGGCATTGCAAAGTGGATTACATAAATATAAAGTTGATTAATCAATGATCTTGGTAAAGCATAATTTGGAGATGTGGAGGTAATTACCAGAAGCATTCAGGAAATAGAAAATTGAAAGTTAAAATTTTACTCCTCTTTGGAGAAGGACTTGGAATGAAAAAAAAGAAAGAAAGAAAGTAAAAAAAAGAAAACCTTTTTATTTTGTATTATATAATATTATAAATGATGCATGTCTTTTACTGATTATCAAAGAGCTATTTAAGTAGTTGCTCACCAACCATTTTTGCACATAAATAGCATAAATGATAAAACCTATTTGGTAATAGAAATTGAAGTGAAAACACAGATACCCTTTAACTCTGAAATTCCACTAACAGAAATTCTTCACGCCAGTATATTTTCATGAGAGGACAAGAATGTAAGTGGAAATACTCATTGCAGTGTTCCATTTAAGGACATAACTATCCTTCAACAGAAACTGGTTAAGTGATTTTTGCTGTGGGTATACACTGGATTATTCTCTTTTATTCTAATCTGTACTGTTTTGGAGTATCTAAAGACATGTTGTTATTACATTAAGTTAGAAAATATACAAAATGTTTATAATATACTATATTATTATATTAATACATTATATTATACTGTTTTAGCTTGATCTCATGTCAATAAAAGTTTTATTATGAATATAGATATATATTTATATATACATATATGTACACATAGCACATGCATGCAAAAGCTATTTTTTTGGAACAGTTGAAGAGTAATTATTGTGTTCTGGGAATGACACTGTGACAAAGGTAGAAAGATGGGGGACTTGGGGGTTATGTTTCCTTTATTGCACAAATTATAATTCTAAAATGACTTCTAATTCAAATTAAGCAATACTCAAATAATTTAAAAGTAGCCTAATCATTCATCTTTGTATGTTTCTGCTTGTGTAACTTGATTTTTTTGTGTGCAATAGGCACGCAATGATGGTTAAGTATATGAATTCCAAACAAAACATGCCAGCAGAAACAGTCATCTCTATTATATGACTCACACGGAAATAGGTTGAAGAACCCAACAGTGATTTTCGGTCTAAAATATCCTCTCACCAAAGTATCAGTTAAACAACATTAAGTGCCTTAAGAACTAATTGAAAAGATGGTCAAGGTCCTTGTTAGAGTGCATGTGTGGGTGAATTTCATTGTAATTAGGCTTAATGAGGCCATTAGCTCTATGTGTCCACACTGTCATATTACTGGCCAAATGACACCAAGCCTGGTATAGTTCTGCTCAATTTGAATCAAGATTACTCTTTTCTAGGCAGAAATTTCATTAAGGACAGAAACAAAATGGGAAAAGACATAAAGGTAGAAAGTAACTGTGGTATATAATTACCCCTTTATCTTTTTTCCCAGTCAAATAGCTATCGGTGGCCATTTCTTTCTACATTTCTTATGGAATGGAGGCCAGTTTATCACTCTTTCCAAATAGATCATGGTTTGCCATGTAGCTCCTGAACCTAATACTTTTCATTATTTCAGAGATAAAGTGAGATCATAGCCTGAGCTATAAATGGTAGCAGGGTGGTGGGTAGGAGAGTTCTTTGTTTGATCACCTGGTTTGAATCTCAGCTCCATCAATCATCAGCTCAGAACCTTCAGGAAAGATATTTAACCTTGCTGAACTTCAATTACTCATTTGTGGAAGGTTGACAATAATTTCTAGCCAATAAATTTGTGGCAACAAATACAGTTTTTAAAAAGGTAACTGCAAGAGAGCCTTAAAGTAGTGGTTCCTTCAAGAAAGTGTTTCCTTAAAGAAAACAGCCGTAACTGTATCATAAGATCACTAGTATCTTCACCTGGGAAAGTGGTTACAAACAGGACCAGTAGGATGGTCATGTTTATAAGAATCACGATATATTCTGGAGACAGGGGGACTGTTCTATAATAAGCTTTCCACATTCTGGAAAGGATCCCGAAGCTCCTAAAAGATCTCCTTAGATTTCTCATACCATGATTGTGTTCCGCTTTATACCAGCAAGTAATTACATCACCCTAGAAATCCACAGATGAAAGAATATGCATAAGATTATCATGTAATACAGCAAATCAAATTAGTAACTAAATTTTCCTGGAAAGCTTGCCTCTAAAGCATGAATTATTTGATCTCATACCTTGATTTCAAAGAGAAGATAAAAACTTTCTGTTTTGACATAGTCATTAATTTAACAAACATTTACTGAGAACTTACCCCATGTCAGATTTTCCATTAGAAAGAAAATATAAATAATTCTTACTATCATACAGCTATTAGTTTGTAACCCCCATCTCCTCCTGTAAACAATTAGTTCTATTTGTGCTGGAGATCCCTGTGAGATCGTTTGAGCACAGGGAAAGGGAGACAATGAACAACAGGTGAACAAACAAATAAATCTACAAAGGAGAATTATAATAGATGACATGAGCCAAAACAAAACAAAATGAAACAGGAAACCATGGCAAAGGAATGACAGCTATGGTAGAGTGCATTGTTTTTATATGAAGCTTTCATATAAAGTTATTCTGAAGAGAGTTCATCTTATTCTCCCTATATCCAATATGAACTAAAAATTCCTTAAATTCTAAAACACACCCAAACTATGTAGTTTTGTAATCATTCAGCTCCATAGAAAAATAAATGACTAATATTCAGCCAAATTTTTCAAATTCTTACTTCTTTTAATGATCAATAAACTTAAAATTCAGTGCACTGAGAACTTAGCCTTCTCTCACTCTGAATGATTAAAGATACATCTGTCTCTTTAGAGAGTCACTGATTTCATTTTAAATCCTCACATAATGGCTGGATGCCAAAATCTTCTTCCAGCTGCCTAATAACACTTAAAAATTAAAAGAAAAGATTAGAAGCGCTTATTATAAGCTACTAATGCATTTGTGCTTTTCCAAGAAATTTTGTTGTTTGATCCTTTACTGTCAAGCAGGCAAAGAAAACAGACAAATGAGTAACGACAACAAAATGTCCAAGGAACTGAAACTAAAAGAAGAGTAATTGATGCTTAGAATCACCTACCTCTGTATAAGATGGCAACTTGCAGATGTTTTTTAGAATCTCTCAGCGGGTCCATTACAATTTGTAAATCAAGCTCTAAATTACTGATTTTCTTTGCCAAGGTATGAATTATCACTACTCTACTTGTTTTAAGAGTTGTTTAAAAAGAATGAAAATGTGAAGGCCAAATGAAAGGTAATGGGGCTACTTGTTTGTAACCCCCATCTCCTTCTGCAAACAATCAGTTCTATTTGTGCTTTGTGCTGGAGATCTCAGTGAGATCCTTTGAATATACTAAACAATTACAGCTCCTACCTCTTCTGTCATCTTTTGCCAACATATAGAATTTAATAATTTATTTTCTTGTTTTGATCATTTTTTAAATTCTTCATCAAATTCTTGAGGCAATATTTGGAAAAATGGATTTCTCTGTCTTAATTGCCTACCACCTGTCTTTCAATAAAGGCTACAGGCATGGTTATTTTAAGTGTCCATTGCCTTGTGGTTATCTGTGACTGATGGGTTGGCGTATTTTCATTTTACCAGTTTCCAGATGGTTTCCTGTCTAAGTTTGTCATTTTTATTCCATTAAGAGTTGAAGCTTTGAAGGAGTAAATAGTTTTGTTACCAGAAGAATCTTGAAAGCTTTTGAAAGACTTCTTTGAAAGTAGTCAAATCCATTTTAGTATTTGGTTGCTCTAACTTCCAAGGTTAAAGCCCCATTTTTCACAGACGTGTCTTTAAATGCTACAGAAGAAACACTCTGGGCCTGAGAAGTAGCCAATGACAGATGATGCTATTGATTTTAGCCTTGGTTTGTTTTTTATATGGAGCTTTACCATTCTCATCAAGCATATGAGAGGAAACCAAAATAAACTTCCTAAAGCAAAATAAAAATTAAACAGTGCTTCTAATAAATCATACAGCCACCAGCACTTCCATTTTTCTACTCTATGAATGGTATACACATGATTAAATTTCCTAGAAACTCAAACTAGTGATATGCAGAAGGTGAACAGGTGCTTTCCATGTCTATTCCATGCAATCTCAAAAAAAATCTTCATATCATTGTTATAGTATATATGTTTACATTTTATCATGCAACTGTATCCCAGAAGTCAAGTGGCTAAGATGGCACAGAAAGTATCTATGTTTATTATTTTATGATTACTTCGAATATCTGGAGTTCTTCCATAATGATAGATCTACTTAGGTAGATCAAAAATTAAGTCAGGAAGCATATTTTTTAAATGTTGCTTATTTACTTCAGCTTATATATTCTATAAAAATTAAAAATTGTCTAAATTATATGTCTATATGTTTTGGTTAACTTTTTTTTTTTTTTTTTTTTTTTTGCTGTTGTGACTAAAAGACCTGATCAGAACAATTCTAGAGGAGAAAAAGTTTATTTTGGAGCTCACGGTTTCAGAGGTCTCCATAGAGAGCAGGCTCCATTTCTCAGGGCTCCAAGTGAGGCAGAATATCATGGCAGAAGAGTGTAGTGGAGGGAAGCAGCTCACATGATGATCAAGAAGCAGAGAGAGAGACTCCACTCTCTGAATACAAAGTATATACCCCATAGCCCCGCCCCCAATGAACCATTCTTCCAGTCACACCCCACCTGCCTCCAGTTACCAATCAGTAATTACCTATCAGGGGATTAATTCACTGACTGAGTTAAGAGTCTCACAACCCAATCATTTCTTCTCTGAACCTTCTTGCATGGTCTCACACATGAGTTTTGGGGGGAATACCTCACATCCAAACCATAACAGTATATATACTAGTATTTCCATTTATTTTTCTATGAATTATATATATAATTCATATAGAATTATATGTCTAAATTAAATTAATTTGTTTAATTATATATATAATTCTATATGAATTATATATATAATTCATATAATATATAATATATATTCATATATACATACATAGACTTTTCTCATTTATCTAATGAACTATTGATCTTTTGCTTATTGGTTTTTGGGGATTTCTATATAAAATATTAATATTTTTCTATGACACAAACCTTTTTCAAAGTGCTTTGTTGACTCTAAGGTGATATTTTGCCATGCTGAAAGACTTTTATTAAAATGTATTTATGGTTGATTTTGTCAGTTTATAATTTTGTAGTTTCTGGGTTTAGGGTAATAATTAGAAAAGCCTTACTTACCACATGGTTACAAAATCATTCATTCTTCTTTTCCTTGAGTGTGGTGTAGTTTTGTTCTTTAACCTTAAATCTTTTATTAATTTAGAGAGTATACATGTCATGAGATATGCACCTAAATTCTCTAGTCCAGTTGACACAGAATCATTTATTCACAAGTCCCTCTTCACTTCACTAATTTGAGATATTGCCTCTGTTGTGTATAACATTTCCACACACATTTGGGTTATTCTCAGTCTTCTTCTTTTGGTCCTTTGGACTATATATAAAACATGCATCTGAAACCTAATGTTTATATTATCATGATTTATTTTTATATTTATTAGTCATCCTGAATATTTTTGCTTGTTTATTTTTTTCCATGAGTACTTTTAGAATTTGTCTGACAGTTCAAAAAAAAAGTCTTGTGTTTAAGTCTAATTATTAAAACATTAATACTTATACATTGTTTTTCTTTTATTAGAGTATTTTCCTGATGCCATCAACATTTCCAAATTTTCTGACTAATAAATAAATAAATATTTGAAAGTGCCTTTGTCCCTGTCCTCCTGATCATGTGACTTGAGAGCTAAAAGTTTTCAGTGATTCTACACAGGTTTTGTAGACCAAATTACCTAATTTGTCATGCAAAGATAGGTGTTTCAGCCTAGTCACACATTACGCACCCCCTCTCCACCCAGAGAACTTATTTGCCATTTTAAAACAGTTTATTCTCTTGCATAAGAGAATATTGCCTAGAAATGCCCTGTCATTACTTTTCGAGAGGATGACTCAGCCCTGGTGTAGAATGTCACCTTTTCTGGGAAGTTTTCCTGACTCTCGCTGTCTGAGCTAGGTACCCTCATCAGTGCTCCCTCAGTTTCCAGAACATATCTCTCACATAAATGTCATCAAACTTTGATCAAGTGTTTACTTTAAAGCTGGGCCACGTTTCTTATGTATGTGAATTTTGTCTTAATTCATGCACACCTTCAAAAAACTAGCAGAGCCCACCCCTCACAATCAAAACAGTGAGATACTCAACAGCCTATCATAGACTGTTTTGTACTTCTGGTTGTGGCAGCCATATCCTGTAATTGAGGGGAAAATTATTCATTCCCTAAATACTATTGCTTCTAAAAACCCCCAAATTATTAAATGTCTATTGAATTAGTTGAGGGCATATAATCCTTTTAATGGGTGAGGAATTATTCCTATTTTTTTTTTAAATTAGGAGCTCAGAAATGAAACTCACATTCCAAATTTCATGATGTTAACTGGATACAAGAGACTCAACCAAGGTTCTTGGCTATGGAACTCAATATCTTTCTTTGATTTTTCTTGGGAATCCTTCACCAAGACCAGATGGCTATATGGTGATATATGTCAATACATGGTGTAAACACTAACCCTGGTCTATTTCTATACTTACAGAGTGGTGATTTCAAGGTTGTTCTCAACATGTATGTCTCTAACTTGCTAAATAACACAGATTATGATGTATTCCCATGTATAAACATAATACCATGACACTGTAAAGCCTAAATATATGTGACCAAAAATTAAATCTCCTTCTGAAAGGTATAAATTCCTCTTAGCAGGTCAAGCAAAGTACCTCCAGCAATAAATTCAGAAATAGTTGTTTGAGTAATGTTAGTGGAGAAAGATCTATGACACCTAAATCATAAAGCACAAAGGAAATGTCCAATATTTCTACATGAAAGAACACTTTCATATGTCCAAACAGCATCATCTGGGTTTGTAGTCTGGAGAACAAACATCTATAAAATATGAAAGAGGCCAATATACTTATATAAACAACATGTGAATATTAAAATTATTTTATAATTCTCCATAGATTATATAACAGATATATGACATTCACAGATAATTTATAAATGACTAAATTGTATCAGTTACCCAAGATACATATAATAAAAGGACAAAAATCAAGGGCATCATAATAGGGTTAAAAATACATGCCCAATGCAAATAAAATGTAGCTTCCTTCTTTTATGTACATGGTATTTCTCCCCATAACCTTCCAATAGTCTGAGTGACTGGGAAATATTAACTTTTCAATTAACAGCTTTGTCACTTTTCCTGATGCAAATCAAATTTGGTCTTAGAGAAACCATGACTGTTCTCTAGCCCTGAAATTCTTCCTCACATAAACCAATTTACATTTTTTTCCTTCAGATAAGCAGCTTGATGACAATCCGGTCTTTAGGGGAATATATTTTGTCCCCTGTCGAGGTGAGATCTCTCTTTTAAATGTTCTTGTCCTGTCTTACACTATTTTCATAATACATAGTATGATGTGATAATTTGATTAATCATTTAACTCCTAAATTAGACTGTTTTTTTAAATTTTTTCACCCAAAGAACTGAGACTCTATTTTTGTCACCTATTTGCTTCAGTATCCAGCCCAGTATTTAGTCCTGAGTTAACATCCATGGTACATTTTTCAAAACAACAAAATAAATAAGAACCCTTAGCAGTAGACATACATGATCGTGTAAAATAGCTGAAGACTAAGATGAACACACCCTTTGACTTACCACTCATTCATAGCAATTTATTCTGATGCATATAAAGATAAATGTAATATCCAACAAGCTTTATCTATACTAGTAGAGAATCACAAACCATCTAAGCCTCCAATTACAGAGAATTACTAAAATAAATTGTTACATTTTAATGAAATACTCTGATATTTTCCAAAATGCTGTAAAGGAATATATTCGGATATGAGAAAGTAACCACTATCAAATCTTCAATGAAGAAAAGCAGATTTTTTGGTGATACTACCATTTTTGTAAAAGAAAGGAACCTACACACATAAATGTAGATATACACTTATTTTCAAAGCCATTGTGTGTGTGTTACTTGTGTAGATGATGTCTTCCTTTTGTGCAGTTTTATATTTGTTTGTTGCATTGTTAAATAATATTTTTATCTTGAAAATGGAAAATTCAAGATAAATGAGATCATGGGAAACTTGTGGGGTTTTAAGAAATTGTAGTACCCTTTAATATCTGACATGTCAGTATCATAGGATAAAAACAGCAAGCCAAAATTTGATATCACAGGAGGAAAAAAAATCATTGTATTTTAGAATTACTGCATTTGGCATATCTAGCTAAAACTTCTGAAACATATTGTTTTTTGATTTTTACCTGAGGCCAAAGACTTGTAGAAAATACCCTAATGGATTCAAAAGATGAATATGTTTTTTAAAAAAAAGTTTCATCTCCTGGGAAGTTTCCATTAGGTGACATCATCTTCAGTATTGGACCAAGCTGGCTTGTGTGTCAAGGCTAGATTAGTGGATTTGGAGTCCCAGCCATGGGATAGCAATCTGCATCCACTAAGAAAAATCAGGAAGACATCTGATCAGGAGGTTCCTGGTCCTGATAACAACACCTGATAGCTGACAGGGCAACCTTGAGAGTTTAGAGTAGCCTGGCCTATTCTGAGTCTGTCGCTCTTCCTGCAAACTGCTCTTTTTTACTGCTCACCAAAATGGATCACTGCTGCATGGATGTGCTTGCAGGGAGCTGTGGCCTGAGGTGTAGTAGGGAAGGCATGTGGTTGATTGCCTGCAGGTGTCTGACTGCAGGATATCTTCAGAATTCATTGAGAATCAAGGCACGTATCCTAGTTGAGCAAACCAACTTTAAGGTTCCTTGTCACCTCAGTCTGTTTTCAGAACTACAATGATAGGAAATAAAGCAAAAGTAAAATTCACCTTTTTGTTATATGTATAAGTTAGGAAAATGGAGAAAGGGGGAAAATGAAGCAAATCAGTGTTTTCTAGAATACTAGAGAGGATTTATCTATCTATACAACGCTGGAGTGATCACTACGTAAATTGGATCTATTTTTTTAAAATAAAAAATGGATTATATGTTTTCTAATGCCCTTTTTATTTTATAAGCCTTATAACATCAGCTGTAATTTATAGAGATATTCATTAGCTATTTTTAACATACTCTCAGCTACATTGTTACTGTTTTCTTAATGGCTGCAATCATAAAAGAGATATCCAACCTTAAAGAAAAGAAAATAACCTCTCAAACTAATTTCAGGACCATTTTATTGGTAATAACTTTAATGAACAAGCAACAAGCACAATTTATTCATTTGTTTAATTTTTATTTTTATGGAATAAGGCGCTGATAACACTGATCTTCAAATTCTGATCTCTGAAAATAAAAAGCTGTGGAATTGATTGTGATGCTAGAGATTGGATAAGAAGAACTAAGTGTCCAAGATCTGAAGGCACATTTTGATTTCAGGTTTATGAACGCGTCAGGTTGTAAATCACTAAAAGCTATCTCTGAAATAAAGTAAAATCGATAAAATAAAATCGATTGATTTTACTAGTATACATTGTAAAAGTATGTAGATAAAGTGTTCTCTAACAAAATGATATGGACTATCTTACATGTTGCATGATCATGAAAACAGAGGTGGTCTAAGAACCAAGGGGGAAAACCTGAGTGCTAACAATGGGTACATGTGTTTCAGACACCATAATGAGATGCTACTGCAGAATGCTTTCGTCTTGTTCTTTTCTGACCCATTTTTCCTCCAAAAGTCTGACAGTGAATGTTAACACGTGATCATTTTGGTTTGGAATGACTGTCAAGTAAAAATATAAAACCATTTCCCTGCCTAACCATCAAATTCCTGGCCTTGAGGTGGAATCAAATCCAAGATAGGGCACCAACATTAGAATGAGGGTATTCTAAGCTAAAGAAATACTTCTCGTACATCAGACAACTAATTTTGGACAACCACCTCCAATGAGCTTCCTATAAAATTGTGAAAATTCCACTACAAGGGATATCTGAATAAAGATATAATAAATTATTGCTGGCAAAATACTTTTCATTTAGCATTTTCTCAGTAATTTTAGTTCCTTAATCAATTTCATCATGTTATTAAATAGGTATCTAGAGAGAGGATAGATAATCTTGTTCTGAAGGACACAAGAAGTCAAGGAAAGGAGTAGCTATGTATTGTGTCCTTTTTATTTTCTTAAATATTTTCAATGGTACAACTATTCATCTAATAAAATGCAAATTTCACAGGTTGTAAACATTTTTTTTTTCCTCCATGGAAGAAAAAGTAGCTTCCCGTGAAATAAAAGTTGGGCTACAAGTGATTATTGATGGAGTAGATTAAAAAATGCAGGCATTGGGAATCACTAAGGGCATTAAAGTATTATTTAAATTTAACCTGACACATATAAAGCAATCACAGAATAATATTAAAGGTCTCTAGGGCTGGTAACCACATGGCTTCCCATCCGAGGGTGATTTCAATAGGCCTGGGAACTCAAGAGCCAGATAATCAGTTGCCTGTTTCAGCAGTGTCTGGTACTGACGTTCCTCATTCCCCTTTATATTTGCAGAGTTAAACCATTTGCAGGCCAGGCAGGCATCCATCACCAGAGCCATTATACAATATAACACTGAGAATAGCCATCACAATGCAGTGCTAAAGAGGGCAAAGGCTGGGCAAAACCCAGAGAATATGAAAAGCAGAGATTTGCCAGTTTCAAAAAATTTTGGAGGTTCTCCTCACTTGAGGCTGTTTTAAGTGTTTGATGTCTGTTCAAAGGTACAGGAGGCAGAGATTTCTACTTCATGCAGGGAAGCTAGTGTTCTCAAGGATATGTGCTTTATTTAGAAATGTCCAGGCAAACTCCCTCCTTGGTGACACAGTTTTAGCCTTCCTGCCACTTCTGCTTAGCATCTCACTAGGCCTGACTGCCTTGAAGCCAAACACCTGGGACAAAGCCGTGGCTTGTTTACAGCGTGAGGATGTGGGTGCACTTGGGGGATGTCATTTCAAACAATCACCTAACTTATATCTCCCTCTTGACAACGGATTTCTGTTTTAATTCATCAGTGTCCCCTTTGCTTTATATCCCTACCTACCAAAATGATTTTGGGTTTAGATTCCACAAAACTGTAAAGATTTCTTAGACTGAGAATGGTGAACCATTAAGGTTTTCTAACTAATGGCTTTGCAATACCTGAAGAGCAGTTTTGGAAAGATTTTAGTTCGTGGACTGCTGCAATGAAAGGGATATTTCTCTTTCTTAAGGTGTCCACATTTTACTAGTGTGAATTAATGGCAAGGTGGTTGTTATAGATTTTCATTTCAGTATAAATTTTATTCATTTTGTTTTACTATAAGCTTTGTTGTCTGATGCTTGCCTCGGCATTAGTAAACCTAGGTCATCAAGGATAATCTCTGGCCTTTTGTTTCTTCGACATGAGTTAAGGGTGATGAACTAAAATGTGTTTAGTGAAGATCTGATGTGATATAGAAAAAAACTGCTTTTAGAAATATCATTCAATCCAGGTGTAATATCAGTGACTCAGAAGACTGAGGCAGGAGATCACAAGTTTAAGGCCAATCTTAGCAATTTAACAAGGCCCTGAGCAATTTAATAAGACACTGTCTCAAATTTAAATAAAAAGGACTAGGGATATAACTTAGTGGTAAAGTTCCCCAGGGTTCAGTCTCCAGTCCCCAGTCAAAAAAAGAAATATGGTTCAAAATAGGACCCAAGAAATCTGCATGTTGCAGAGAAGTTAACCCATCACCCCCACTCCTCCACCCCACTCCCCCCCACCCCTCCCACCCCCTCTCAACCTTGCCAAGAGTGAAAATAGGGCTTTGGAGTTTATGTCATCCTGGTAAGATGCTAGTCTCTCTCACAACCTCCTAATACACCTTTTCCAACATTAGCCTCATCGAGATTGTTAGAATTAAGTCCTCTATTTTTTTTCTATTTCTATCAAGTTTTCAAGGTTTAAGGTCAAGCTTCACTCCTTCACTCAGGTCTCTTTCATGCTCCATGGAGCAACACCCACCTTCTATCCTTTTCCCGCTATCTCTTTATTCCCTATAACACTTCCTGCTGCATTTTTTGTCATATGATTTAGTATACAGATTTCTTTTTCTGTTTTATTCCTTAAGACATAAGCTCCATAAGAATGGGAAGTTTGGCCAGGTGTGATGGCCCATACCTGTAATCCCAGTGGCTCCAGAGGCTGAGGTGGGAAGATACAAGTTCAAAGCCAGTCAGCACCTCAGTGAGACCCTGTCTTAAAATGAAACATAAAAAGGGTAAAACAGCTGGGAATGTGGTTCAGTTGGTTAAGCATCCCTGGGTTCAATCCCTGGTACCAAAAAAAAAAAAAAAAAAAAAGGATGTTTGGGCTTTCTTGTTCATTTCTGTTTCCTAAGCATAGAGAAAATTGTCTATCATAAAGTAGATAAGTAACAAGCATTTTTTGTTTATATACATAAATAGAATTACTAAACTATAAAAAATATTAATGTATACATAGAAAATATTATGAGCACATAACATACTATATGTAACATAAAGAGATATTAAAATGTAATATACAACATTTAAAATCAATATTCCAGATAACAAACTAATATTTTTTTAATAAATCAGTGATACATAATAAATAAATAATAACAAATAAATCAATAAATCAAGTGATCTACAATATTGTGCAATTATAAACCCTGAATGTTATAGTTTTCTAGATCCTAGGAAGTATATATTAAGTTTTTATATTCAAGCATATGGAAGAACTGGTAAGGAAATGAGGCTAGTACATAGATAACAAAAATGCAAAGTAGGAAATGTGTTCTGAAGTGAGTTATAAGTATAACTACTTGACCCAGAGGAAGAGACTGTTAAGGTTATTATGAGGTGATGGTCCAAAATACTCCAGATTTAGGCAGCAAACACTCTTTGTGTTAAGGTGTTATGGTTGAATCACTTAATATTTTAGTTTTACGTTTCAAACCTCATGGTCTTAGGTAGTGTCAAACTGACTAATCCAGAAAATCATGTGTGGTGATAGTTTCCATCAGTGCCTCTCAAACTGTAATGTGCATTTGAGTTAAATAAGGGTTCTGTGAAAAAGCAGAATTTGATTCAGAAGATCTTGGATGGGACTCGAAAATGCATTTCTAATGAACTCCCAGGTGATGCTAGTCAAACTGCCAGACAATGGACCAAACTTACAGCAACAAGGACCTAGACAGCACCATAGTCATTGAGCAATGGAATGAATGGAGTTTAAAACATAAGCTCGAGAGAAAATTGATTGAAACTCATTTTATAATTTGAAAAATGACACCTAAGAGCATGCTTGACTGAATTTTCACTACATTGCAATCAAGCAGCAGTTTCATTGTGCTGCCCAGAAAGCTCTGTGATGTAGGCTGTGGACATGATAAGATTACAAATCTTGCCAGCAATAGTCCTTCCTTATATATTCATTATCTTGAAATAACACTTAACTAAGTACCCACGGGGTTCCCTTATAGCACCAGGTATCATATGAAAGAGAATTGAACAGAACCACTTATCTCTCTTCTGAGCTCTGGCAAACCAATCCCCCACCCAAGATATACAGTTGTAAAACCTGATAATATTTTTATATAACCCTAAGGTCATTTTGAACAACTTTGAGAGTCTTATTAGGGATTTAGAAAGATTTTCAAAGCTAAGTCTTTTGTGAAGCCTCCTTTTCCATCTGATCTCTTTCCAAATCCCTACTTGTGAAGTCATTGAAGATTAAAGCATTTAAAATGTGAAAGGGAAGGTAAAATTGCTCTTCTTGATGTTAGAATAAATAAATGCAAATGTGAATAAACAATGGTATTTTTTATTCTATTTAAAATAGATATTGGACATCCAGACCAGAAACAAAGAATCAATGTAGCTAAGGTTTAAGAAACTTAACAATGTTCTTCCACAAATTTACCTTTTTAATAGGAGTCTCAGTATGCACTTGATCATAGTATAAAATGAAAAATTCTATGACACTGAAAACAAATATATGACTTCTTATGAAAGCAACTTATTCTACCTAGGATCTCAAAAAGAAACCCCAGTAGACTTACTCTTTATGTATACTCTTTATGCATATGTATATATGCATACATACATGTGTATGTATATAATCTCCACTAAACCTTGAAGATCCCAAAGAACAGGAATAGTAATAGACATACGAAATAGGAAACAGTTTGCTTTTGGTTGAGTCAACAGCATATGGATGGAGAAACAGAAAGCAGCAGATGCTGATCAGCAGGTTTGGGGACTAGAAAATCTTGCATGTTCTATCTGTCAGGCAGTTGAGTATTTATCATACAGCACAAGAAAAATTATTTTAAATATCTTCATAAATGCTGACTCCCAGTAAGCAGGTATAGTATCAATACAAAGAAAGGACCTGGCAGAGAACATCTGGGACCAGACATAATCTGAGGGTTTACTGACCAGTGAATAGAATTATGTTGAAAATCTGAACAAACAGCTGATCAGTGAAAACACAGATGGAGCAAAGAGGGTATGTGCATGTATGGGTGTCTGTGAACATACACACACGTAAGTGCACACGTATATATGACTCACTGATTGATTAGCTATTCATTACCAAAGTGGACTGCAATTTCAGAAGCTTTTTCCTCTTTCTCCTGCTTTCAATATTTTGTAAATGCAATTAATATTAAGATGTCATTTTTCTGTGATTTACATCCTATTTGATAGCTGCATACTATGGACTCATTTGTTGCTATATATTATATTGTCTTCAATAGATGCTTTTAATCAGAAATAAATCCAGAGCAGGAAATAATGATTATCCAACACAACTTAACCCAACTATGAATAGTGACAAGATATTTACCTCTATTATGCTTGTTTAATAGTGGCATTATTACATACAGAAGTGATTGCATTAATTTAGGGATGTTGTCACTCCTGGGAAATGCTGGAATCATGTAAGGGCAGTAAACAGGGTGAATAGTGGCTTAGCAAGTTCCTGCAGGACAAAATAATATATGCCAACTCTACGACCTGTTACTTTCCAAAGCTTCAGTAGAGTGGCAAACTTGATGAATGCAATGGCCTGTGAGTTTGCACATACCCTCATGACCTTCTGTTCAATGTACACAGTTTTTGCGGTTTCTTCTTGTTCTGCTTTTCTTTTTCAATTTGTTTGAAATGCATAGAGTGCTGGCAAGTTATTTGGGTCTTATATAAAAACCTTGAGTAGATTGGGCTAGAATATTGTCTCACTCCATCATTTGGGTACCAAGTTATTTGGGCTTTTAACTCCACATTTTTTTTTTGTTGTTGTTGAAAGGTTTTTGAATAGAAAATATCTCTACTATATTACAATGACAATAATTATATCTTCCTCTCAAATAACCACAGATGATTCCTTTTTAAAAAGTATTAAGGATCAGAGGATTAAGTCTAAGATGATGAGTACTAGAAATTGTGATAGGAATTTAAAAGAGAAGGAGGGGGAAAAGGAGAAAGAGGAGGAGAGACTGTTGAAAAAGTTGGAAAGACAAAAATAATTCCCCAAAGTATTTTCTTACCCAAAAATGTGGCTTTTTTTTAAAAGAAATGTCTCTGTAAATCTAGCTGTGAGATTTTTAGCTTATTGCTACTTTATAAATGCAAAGCAACTTGAATTTATCTCATTTTCTCATACAACAGGGATACCGCCATCCCATTTTCTAGTCCCATATGCAAAATAACAGCTCTTCGAGCATGCCTCAATAAATTTTGAATTTAAATTAGGCCATGAAGGTAAGTGGGGAGGAAAAAAAGTGCCAACATTTTTCAATGTTTATTACCTGAACTTCCAAATTACTTGAAGAAAGTCACAAACTTTTCCAAAATTAAAGGTAGTCACAGCCCAAATATTGTATTTTTAACCATGCAAACCAGATATGCAATTATAAGTTATTATTAATTTTTTGGCTGCAATTTTTGTTATTCTTCTAACTTTGAACTCTAAATGATCTTGTAAGGGAAGACATGGTGAATTCTGTGGCCCTACTCAAGATGGCTATAAAAATTGCATTTATACTATCTGGTGGACTCTAATAAAGTAGATTGTTGTAGTCCAACTTTACCTAGTAAATTTGTAGAAAATAGAATTATCTCTAAACTTTCTAATTTTAACAGCTTTTAACTGCCATCTTTACCATCCAAAACCTCAGGCACAGGAAACTTAAGACATTGATAACATGGACTGATACTATCTTTATTTCTTCACATGTTATTCTGTTAATGTTTAGATAACTATTTCTCTTGCTTTCTCTGTCTCCATCCCTCTGTCTGCTTCTCTCTCTTTCTCATGTTCTGATTCATGCTTCTATTCCTACTCTTGCCCTCTCTCTTGAGGGAAAACTGCATAGCATAGTGTTAGGCATAATTTACTTGACAATCACTTACATAACACTATGTGACAGGCACTGTTCTAAGCTTTTTAAAAATTATTAACTTATTTCATCTAACATAATTCTTACAGCAAATCTATGAAGTAGGCATTATTGTAATTGCCATTTTTCAGACGGCTAAACTGAAGATCCAAGAAATGAAATCAAAATGTTAAGGTGGAACAGGGAGAGGGTTTAAATTCAGGTGCATCCACTTTTAAGGAAGTCCATTGCTATTTTTGCTATGCTGTCACTTTTTAAACAAACTGACAGGTGTAAACAGGGCCATGAGTTATGTGGTAGGTAGTTCCCTAGAGATAATCCTAATGCATTCTTTAAAAATAAACCAGGGCCCGAGGGTACAGTTCCATGTTATGATGGTTGCCTCATCTGTGCATGCCCTGGGTAGGGTTCCTAATACCACACATACAAAATAAATAAGAAAATTAAGGACCCTACTAGTTTGTTAATCAGCATTTGTTGATTTATACTGTAGGTCTATACTGAGTCTTTGTGTCCAAGAAAATCCAATTCAAACTTATAACCAATATTAAGTATTGATTAATGTAAATTTCGGTAATAGTTAACTTTTTATTAAGCCTTCACAGATTTATATTGCCCTGCATTTAATCTGAAATTATGGATTCATACTGATACAATGAGGTCTGCACTATTATTACCGCAATATTGGAAGTAAGAAAGTGAGGCTCAGAGAAGTTATGTGATTCTATAAATCCTGTTGCTCTTAAGTGGCTCAGCTATGACTCGAATTGGTTTGGAGTACAAACTATGAAGCTCATTACTTCTCATTTGTGATACCACTCAGAAAAAATAGGTAACTTAGTTTGTTACTGACTTCAGATTTTATTGTACACATACTCATCATAATGTAATATGCTTTCATTTCTTTCAAACTCAGATGACAATCAATTCACTCTGCTTTCTTCCAGTCCTTAGGTCTGAAAACACCCAAGTGAAATATTAAAAATTAGAAATAATAGTCTAATGTCTAAAATCTAAGTCTATCCTCTTTTATATTTCATAGTAGATGACTTGACTCCTCCCTCTCCCTGGATCTCTGTACCCAGGGCAGCCTGATGTCTTTGGAGATAAAACAATTTATTCCTTCTTCCTTTACCTAACATTCTGCCTGCATGGATGATTCTAACTCATTGTTCAAACCTTATCTCTATCTCTGCTGCTCAGTTGTTGCCTCAACCTCACCTTAACTCTTCATTTGGTCTTGCTTATCAGCACCCCTCTTCGGCCATCACAAAGTGACAATGAGTTTGATGGATATTCAAAGGTTACTGAAACTTACCAGTGATTTCTCTATTCTTACCTTATTTTGAACATGCAGGGACACTAGCACATAGTAGGTAACAGGATTGGGAGTATCTCTGGAGTAGCAGTGGGAATGGTATCCTCATCTCTACATCTAGTGTCATATTTGACTATGGGGAAATCCTAGCAAATATACATATTTTTAATCAACTAAATGATGTTTAAATTTTCAACAGATTATTTTCTGTTATTATCCATTATTCACTTATCAATGCACTTTATTATATTTTTGTGAACCTAAATACTAAAGTGCTCACAATGAGGGATTTTCAAATCATTATAAAGATCTGTGCTGCTGATAGAATTTTCTTTCTTTTTTTATTTTTCCTATTTAACTTGTAGCAACATAAAAGTTACTATAGTTGAATTTTTTTGTTGCTTTTTGTCTGATGACAACCAAGGCAAACCTAGAAAATGTCTCTCAAATTAGCAAAACATGTTGCATAAACAAAAGTTATATTTTGGGTTATACTTGTGAGCTAACTTGGAGTATATAAGCAAAAGCAATTGTTGTATTACTGTATTCTTTCCAATAATAAAATGAGTTATATTCATGAAGAGTATTTAGAGTATTTATTTAGTCACCTAGTGACTGCATAGACCAGAAGTAGAGGATACATTCCAAATGCAGACAAGTGACAAAAGATCTGGACCTGTGTTATAAATTCTACCTTTAATTAGCATTTTGCTATTCTTGTCATTTTACTCTTCTACATTCAAATATCACCTTTAACAGTGGAGGTCAGTGGCACACAATCTTGAAGAAAATGTATTCCAACTAAAATACTTTGGACTCAGATTCAGTGTGCATGTAAAACTCTGTTGCTTTATTTCAATCCTTGAGAAAATTCAAACCATATTATCTTTTCACACAGAGGATGAACTTGGCCATTGTGTGAGCCTGTGGTATTTGCTTAGAGATTCAGGTCTTTCAACAAAGTTAAGCTGGAGCTATGAACAAATGACTTGATTTCACAGAATCTTAGAGTTTTCTCAACTGCAAATTGAGGATATTAATATTTACTTACTTTTGAAAGTATGATATGAATTAGTTAATAAAAAAGACTCTTGATGTCTTTATTTCTATCTTGAAAGTACTTTGTTTTTTTTAATGCACCAAGACTGTTTATCTCAAAACTTTTTAGTTATTACTTTTAAAAATTGGAAGGTCTAAAGTAGTGAATAACCAGCATCCTTACCCACCCACTCTTTATCACTTTAGAAAAGGAAGTATATTAACCAGATTTAATGATCACTGTGAATATCTCTGTTAGTTACTTTATTATAAGTTAATTCCTTTGTTGGTTTAAACCACACTAAAAAGAAATTATAGGAAAAATTTAAATTTTACCTTAACTTTTTAAAAAAACTTAATAGTGCATTGTAGTTATACATAATATTGGGATTCATTTTGACATAATCATATGTGTATGGAATAAATTGACTCCAATTTAGTCCCAAGAATTTTACCTTTCCCCTCCCCTCCATTTCCTATTCCTTTTCTTCACTCTACTGGTCTTTCTTCTATTTATTTATCTATTTATTTATTTATTTTTAGTAGTGCATCATAGATATACATAAAAGTGAAATTCACTGTGGTATATTCACATAGCCTTTTTAAACATATGTGAAATGACATATTAAGTTAATAAGTAAATGAAATAAAATGAACAATTAAAGCAATCATGTATGCATTTTGGTAATGATCTAGTGTTGACTAAAAAGAACACCATAGAAAAGATGAACTAACAATCTTACAATCTTGATTTCCAAAGCATAAGTTTTGTGGTTATGGAAAATCCTATCCCAAGTTAGGTATACATCCCTTTTGATCTGTGCAACCTTGGTTTAATGTCTTTTATTTTTTTAGGAAGGGGCAAGATCTTTTATAAGTAATATAAAAAACTAATAATTTCCTACACACAGATGTTGGGAGTCACAAGTGAAGCCTCAAGAATAATTCTGGTGCATTGGAGATGTTCAATAATCTTCAGCAGCTAATACTTATTATTGCTATATTGTGGTATTCTTCCAATAAATCTTTTTTTGGTAAGACAAATAATAGGAGGCTGAAAATGATACTCCTATATTTTCTAGTGTAAAACAACATACTAGGAAGGCTAAACTTCATAAACTGTCTGAGTCCTGTGTGCAGCAGTTTTGAGAATCTAATCTGGTAGAGAGAGTGAGCACCTGGACTAGGGTGCAGGGTGCTGAACAGCCTCCACCAGACCTCCATCTGAAGATGCTGATCTCAACATACAGACAGACCTTTCTGTAGATAAATTCCCCACCATATCCTTTGTATACTTGAATATGCTCTGACCTGCCAGAAATTGAGTAAGGAAAATAGAGAGTATAAGTCCACATCCATGTCTTCTTCATTTTTGTGGAGTCCAAGCCATAAACAAAACATATTCTTTCCACAGGTCAAAAAATATATCAAAATATATTGTTATTAAATTAAAAGCATGGCCAACTTTTAATAACGTGTAGACACTTACATCTGATCTGATATTTGTAATATGTCCTACATAACATGTGGAATAATGTTTCAAATGGCACCTACATTATTTTGGCAGACTGATCACATCTGAGACTTTTTATAACTATCATAATGAACATTGATTTTTAAGTATATAAAAATTATCTTACATCTACTATGCTGTCTTGTTCTGTTGTGTATTATGGCACACTAATAATTATTGCCTCATATACAATTCCCAAATCCAAATAGTCCCAGAAACCAAAATTTTTTTACATAATTGTCAGATCCATTAATGACAAAGCTTGAAAGATATGAAGTACTTTGTAGTTTTCATTTTTCATGCTCAACATAGTTCTTCATGTGCTCACTACAGGAATATTATGGAGTTTGATTATGGAATCCTTTCATAGATGCTATTAAGGATAACACAGACTATGATATGCATTTTACAACTGCTTGAAAATCTGTAAAATTCTGAGTACTTGTAAAATACCTGGCTCTAAATATTTTGGAGAAAGCCTTTGGACCTCTTTTAAGAATCTTACTATGATAACCAAACTTTATATACGATTAAATGAGAGAAATAAATAGTGTCATGAAAACAAGAACAATTTCAAGTGCTGGCTTCTTTGTTAACTTGTATGCCCTGTGTTTCGTGCCTCCAAAATCATCAATTTTGAGCAACAGGAAACTAGATTCTACTTGTGCAAATTAACTAAAGTGTTCAGAAGTTGTATTTATTCACACCACTTCCTAGTTACAACTAGTGTAAAGCTGTTTTTCCATAGTCAATAGCCTCTAGCACTTTCCCCAAAATTTTATCACTTCTTCCATATTAATAAAACAAAAAGAAAGAAATAAAACTATCACTCTTCTTCCTCTCACATGTCAAGATTAAGTCCAAAGGATATTACTTACTGAAAAATTTGAAACTGTATTCCATCTCCTCCTGATGATTTGTATTGCTCTTGCTTTTCCGGGCACATGGATATCCCATGTGCCAAAGGAAGTGATAGATAAAACTATGAATGATGTGTGTAGACACGATACTTGTCATAAGCATTTATCATCTTCTTCTTAGAAGTAAAACAATATATATTCATTCCACCAAGTATTTCTTCCCAAATAAGCTGTGTTTGCAGTGGAAGTTGTTATGGTTGTAGCAGTTACTTTTGAACTCTCTGGAAGCCAAACTTCCCTGAACTTTAGTATTGTACTGAACCACCCTTGAGCTATATTTACTGTTAAATGTTAGTACAGTCCCACAACTAGCACCAGCCTTTGCAGCTGCACATGGAATAAACTGGGTTATCATAGACTTCAGTGGATGAATTAGAAGATATGGTTGAAAAATGAAAGCAACTGTGTTTCCAATCATCAGAGATTAAATACTTGAATTAGTATGTTTGTGTGATGTAACATTCTACAATCATGAAAAACTGTAATGCAAAAAGAAATACATTTAAAGATGAGAAGTTATTAGGTAAATTTTTAAAAAATAGTATTCAAAAGCAATGTGAATATATAAGCTTAAATAAATATGTGGGTAATATGTAATTTTTTTTCCTAAAAGAAAACTCCATGAAATTATTTTACTCCTCAAACATTCATGGTGATGATTCTAGTAGAATTGGGTCACTTGTGGCTTAAATTTGTATTTGTTTACCTTTATGTTATATATTTTAAAATAATATGGATACTATGTTAGTGACTCTATTAACCAGGACAAGAAATGACACATTACCTTCAATCAGAAGCCCCATAAATGACGCGGATAATTGCATTCTTGTATTTCCTTCCCAGATTGAACTCAGGGGCACTCCACCATTGAGCCACATCCCTGGTCCTTTTTTATGTTTAATTTAAAGACAACTCACTGAGTTGCTTAGTGCTTTGCTGTTGCTGAGGCTGGCTTTGAAATTGAGATCCTCCTGCCTCAGCCCCCCCCAAGCTGCTGGGATAACAGGCATGTGCCACCGTGCTGTACCATATAATTTCATTCATTAAGAACTGTGATGTGGGCTGCAGCAGACACTGCTACCATAGACACCACTGCCCTGCCCAGAGGTCTCTTCTCTGGCACTGTCTCGGCTCCCTCTGACACTACTTCTGATGCTAACTCCACTAAACTGGAAGTCTCCTGTAAATCAATTGCCTTCTGCAACACTAACACCACCGCTGCTGCCTCTGATTCTGCTGCTGCCAGCCTGCAGTCATTTGGAGGTCTTCTTTCTGGGTGCTCCTGCCACAGAAAACACTGCTACCCCAGATGCATCTGAAGCTGACACTGCTGCTGACCCCTGGAGAACACCTGGTGACGCTGCCCCCACAACTGCAGTTGAAGCTGTCACTGAAGTCACCACTGCTGCTGACCTACTGCCTGCTGCCATCAACCACAGCCACTACCATTGCTATCACTGCCTGGAGTATGGCTGTGGGGGAGACTCCAAGTCTCCCATTTGGAGACACTAGCCAGGACCTGGGGCCTGAGTGCCAGCAGATTTACCACAACAAGAGCCTCTGTCTGGGGACTCCATCTGGAATTGCAGGTCCAGTGTTGGGGTGCCTGAGGGTTTGGAGGAGCCTGGAGTCTTCCTGCTGAGAGTGCTGGTGGCCCTAGCCTTGCTGCTGCATCTTGGGGTTGCTCCTTTGCATGAGTGCTTCCCTGGTGGTCTCTCTGCAATAACAGCAGCATTGAGATCTTGGGACTGCAGCGTGTGACTGAGCCTGAGGTGAGCCTGAGGTATAGTGACTGGGTTTGCAAGGGCTGATCTGGGTTTGGTGATCCCGAGAGACATCAGAGATCCCAAATGTACAAAATTACAGGAGGCCCATATCAAGACACATTATAATGAGAATGACTAACACATAGAATAAAGATAAAAT